>NW_027362764.1:603349168-604706668 GCF_046119375.1 Phyllobates terribilis | reverse complement strand
AACGTTTTTGTTTTTTTTTTAAACAGTTTTGGCTTATTTTTTTATTTTATTCTTTTAAATGGCATTCCTCATATGGGTTATGGTATAGTTTTATAGCTTGGGTCATTACAGGTGCGGAGATGACAAACATGCACTTTTTTTTTTTTTTTTTTTTTTACTTTCGTTTATACATAAACAGCATTTTCAGTGTCAAAAAAATTAGCATACTTTATTTTGAATTTTTTTATATATATATTTTTACAATTTTTATTTCCTTTTTGTGTCCTCTAAATGGCCCAAAACAGTAATTTGGTCTTAAAATTAGCACCATATAATAATTTTGACCAACATCCTTTAGAAAAGTCCCCATCGTGGGCCAGGTCTTGTAGTAATGTTCCCACTTTTATAGTAATGTCCCCATCTTGTAGTAATTTCCCCAGCTCTGCCGCGATCATCACGGGAGCTCTGGTGCTGCGGGCCACATGAAGCAGCCTAGGGGCCGCATGCTGCCCTTGGTGCCAAGTGTTTGAGACCCCTGACCTAGAGGATGTCCTTAGGTCTTGGTTTTAGATGTGACAAAGTATTGAAATGCAACAGCCTGTTATAAATGTGCTGCATTCACTCCCCTTTATCTTGTCACATTGTATAACATTAAGTAACAAATGCATTGCATTTCAACAGAAAGATATATTAAGTTTATTGATTTATACCTTTTAAAGCTCAATTATTTAGGATGCAGAAGAAGTTGTGCAGTCATAGGCATAGAGCTTGGCTGTCAGTAGGAAGTAGCTCTTATGCTTTTCCTACTAAGAAAGTATCTGATTTATCTTTTCTACTAAAGGCTCTACGTTTAGGGCAAATTGTAGCTAGAGACACAAGCTTGGTCTTATTTTAAAGTGCAAAATGAGAAATGTTACCAGAGCTGCAAAATGTTAATGATATAAAAAAAAAACTGGCAGAGAAAGTGATTATCCAGGATTACCAAAGTGGCCTGACCACAGATTCTTTGTGGCATTGAGGCTTAAAGATGCACTTCCATGAATATTTTTTTCATTAAATGTGTGTATATATGCATGTAATGTAGTGCATGTATTAATATACTCACTTACCAGTGCTCTCACTGTTCTGCTCCTCTTCTCACTGACGTTACCACTCTGCAGACTCTCCAGGTCACGCTGTGCTCTGCGTGACCCAGAAGTGGCTTCTACAATGTAAGTCTAGGGAGCGTCAGAACGAAACTCCATAGTCTTCCATTGTAAAAGAGGCTCACACATAAAGCATAGATTGTGGTGGCTAGTCTGAATTGTGGTGACGTCACGGAGCATAAACACATTTAATGAAAAGAAATATTCATGACCGTGTTTCTTTAACTACATTCACATCAATTTATTATGCTTTTATTAGCGCCATTAATTTCACAGTGCTTTACAGACATCATCAATTAAGCGGAGCAGATATACCACACACAACAATGGACAGATGTGGTGTTATTTATTTAATGAGATATGTTCATCACATACCATTTATTTATTTTTATTGAAGTACAGGAAGCAAAGAATTCCCATCTATCAATCACCTGGCAGCTGCAGTCAATCACTTATGAGTGGTTTGCATGAACAGCATCTGACAGCCAAGGCCAATGATATATGTCTGCACCTGTCAGGTGACGGAAGGACAGGGCATCGATTAAAAAATCGTGAGTGACCACCGGATTTGTGCTGTTGGCGAGGTGGGGGACAAAAGGGAAAATCATTTTCATTTCCTAATTTTATAGCATTCCAAAAATTAGGGAATGCTATTACTTTAAGAAGGAAACCTTCCTATGAGAAAATGAATTCATTATGCTGATCAAAATTCAGACTGTAGTGATTAAGTGTAATTTATCAGACCAAAAAAAGTATTTTTATTACTCCAGTCAAGTTCAATATAAATGAGGGCAGATGATTTGTACAATAGTCTGAACTCTGTCCTTACCACCACCACCATTTCTTTAGCCATGGAGTGTGTTTATTCACATCAGTGCTCCTAAGGTGAAGCAAGGTTAAAAACCAGATAGGCCTGCGACTAGGCATGTGGGTACAATTAAATGCAGATCTTCCCACATGTGAAGTGGAAAAATATTTCCCCCATAACTACTTCTATCTTATAGTTTAGAGCTTTTTTTGGAATTTTGTCAAGTAAAAATTGTTTGCCAAGTCCATTTTGCAGAAACGTCACTGATGATGTATTCTACCTACACCAAGTAATCAAACACAATGTCAGGTTTTAGCTCTTCCGTGATGAAAATGTTAGTACTATAAGCTGCACTCTTACAATATTCATATCATGTGAATATGTGTCTAATCATCATTTAAAATGGGATACAAAAAAAACTGATGAATAATTAAAGACAACCTGTTACGCAATTCATGCTACCCAAACCATGGGCAGCATGAATCAAAGCATAGATATAAAAGGTGCATTTCAGAGAAAAATATACCAGGCTGCAACTGTGCAGCCATGCGCAGATTCATGCTGCTTGTGGTTTTGGCAGCACGAAGTACATGACAGATTCACTTTAAAATGTTACAGAAATATCTGATTTTATCACTTTCGAAAATTCACAGTACAATTCAACCTGCTTCAAACTCATCAAAAGCTTTGAAAATCATCCAAGATGCAGAGCAAACATACACCATCAAGGAACAGCCACGAGTCAACTTGTGGGCAAAAAAAAAAAAAAACAACAAAACTTCTAAAATGTTCTTGAACTTTGATAACACAGTGAGGTATATTTATCAGCATTGGCTAATTCTTATTGCAAACTTAAATTAGACAGTTGTAAAGGTGTTTTCCACTTTCAGGACAGTAAAACTTAAACACTCTAAAACACCTAAAACTACAAAGAGCAGGTATTCCCACTTCATAGGCCCAGTCACCTGGTCCGCTGCTGCTTGGGTCTCTTTGCTTTGCAGGTATCACATTGACAGCACGCATCACAGCTGTAGCCAAATCTCTGAAGCCGCTGAGCTTAATGACTCGCTACAGCGGTAATGCATGACCTCACTATTACATCCAAAACCCGGAGACCCAAGCAGCGGGAAGCCAGGGCTAGACCCATGGAGGACAAGTACTGGCTATGCTTGTTAGCTTAGAGTCGGTCCACTGCCATGAAAGTGGAAAGTCGTTTTAAAAGAGTTGTCCAGTAATTGGACAACCCCTTCTTAATCCCTTCCAGAAATTAGATGTACTAGTATGTACAATTTTGCAGTATTTAGTAGAATTAGGTGGAAACCCTGATGTACAGTAGTGTTCAAAATAAAAGCAGTGTGTTCAAAAACATGAGTAAAGCGCAAAATCTTTATACTAGTTTTTTGGGAACATTTTTAGTTTGCATTGGGAACATTGCACACTGTTTTCTAATTCAAAACATGAAGAGAAATGTATATAAGAGAAATGTATATAATTTTAACTACTTTACAGAAAATAACAAAAATGAACATTGGGCTGTTCTAAAAAATAGCAGTGCTGCATTTGTCTTTACAAACTCACAATATGTCCTTTTTTTGAGGATTTAGCATTCCTGTGAATCACAAACCTAATATTTAGTTGTATACCCACAGTTTTTATAGAACTGCTTCACATCTATGTTGCATAGAGTTAACCAAGTTCTGCCACCTGTCAACTGTTATTCCAGCCGAGGATGCTTTGACTACCTCCCACAATTGTTTGACATTTGTTGGGTTTGCCTCAGAAACAGCATATTTGATGTCACCCCACAAGTGTTCTATCGGATTAAGGTCCGTGTCTTGGGCTGGACACTCCATAACCTCAATTTTGTTGGACTGGAACCAAGATTTTGCTAGTTTACTGGTGTGTTTAGAGTCGTTGTCTTGTTGAAACACTCATTTCAAGAGCATATCCTCTTCAGCGTAAGGCAACATGACCTCTTCAAGTATTTTAACATATGCAAACTGGTCCATGATCCCTGGTATGCGGTAAATAGGTCCGGCACCATAGTAAGAGAAACATGGCCATATCATGATGCTTGCACCACCATGCTTCACTGTCTTCAGAGTGTACTGTGGCTTGAATGCAGAGCTGGGGGTCGTCTGACAAACTGTCAGCGGCCCTTGGACCCAAAAATGAACAATTTTACTTTCATCAGTCCACAAAATATGTTTCTCCATTTCTCTTTAGGTCAGCTGATGTGTTCTTTGGCAAATTGTATCGGCTTCAGTACGTGTCTTTGTTTTTAACAGTGGGACTTTGCGGGGACTTCATGCTAAGAGATTAGCTTCATACAGGCATCCTCTAACTGTCACAGTACTCACAGGTAACTTGAGACTGTCTTTGATCATCCTGGAGCTGATCACTGGCTGAGCCTTTGCCATTATGCCTATTCTCGCATCCATTCGAATGGTAGTCATCGTTTTTCTTCCACATCTTTCTGGTTTTGCTTTCCATCTTAAAGCACTGGAGATCATTTTAGCTGAACAGCCTCTCATTGTCTGCACTTTTTTTATAACTTTGATCCTCTACAATCAATTTTTTAATCAAAGTACATTTTTCTTCTGAACAATGTCTCCAATTTTTCTCTGGCTTTCAATGGAGAAAAGCATATACAACATGTGCTGGCTTCACCCTTAGGCTGTGTGCCCACGATGCATTTTTGGTGCATATTTTGGTGCGTATTTGCAGCGCGTAAACGCTCCAGAAATGCATTCCTTACCTTATCCCATGACTTCCTATGACATTCTGCAAGTTCTGTGCACATGGTCTGTATTTTTTCTGCGCAGATTTTACTCGCAGAAAAAATACGGACATGACCAATTCTTGTGCGTTTCTGCATGCATATTTGCCTATACAATGCATTGGAAAAACGCATGGCAAATACGCATGCAAATACGCGTCAAAAACGCATGCGTTTTTCTGCCAAGGAGATGCAGAAATGCTCAGGAAAATTTCTGCTTCATTTCTGCATTGTGGGCACTAAGCCTTAACGGGGTTTTTCCACAAACTAAAGTTCATTTTAATCAATAGATCTTGGAATGATAACTTCCACAATTGGATGTATTGAAATAAAATGCCCTTGTGCTGAGATAATCTTATAAATGTGCCCCTGCTGTGTACTGTGTAATGGCTGTGTCTGACCGTACAGGAACATGGTCTGATCATACCACAGCTCCTGGGCAGAGGAGGGAGCAAAAGAGTATACAGACATTACAGCTGGGGATCACAGCTGATGCTTTGTTTGAAGCAAACCATTGTTTAAAAACAGGCAGAGAAATGTTTTACCTCACAAAAATAATCGGTTGTGGTCCCATGCTTTAATGTCTGTATACTCTTTTGCTTCCTCCTCTGCTCAGGAGAAGTGGTACACAGTCAGACACGGCCATTACATAGGGGAACATTTATAAGATTATCTCAGCATAGGAACATTTTATTTAAACACATCCAATTGTGGAACTTATTATCATTCCAATATCTATTGATTAAAATGAACTTTTGTTCGTGGGAAAACCCCTTTAATGTATAGATAATGAAAATCTTACATAAATCCTAATATTTGCATTCAATTACCAAATGTGAACTCTTTGAAAGGTCTGTCTCATATTGCAGTTTCTCTGCCTTCTGGCTTACTGCTTGCTCCTGACTGAAGGATGAGAGCAGTGGCATGGTTGCAGCGATTGCCCGAACTGCGCTCTCTCTCATGTTGCAAGCAAGTGCAATTTGCCTCTGCAGTATGGAAGGAGCAGTGAAGTTGAGCAGATATCAATGCTTAGAAGCTCTATAGTACTGCACTCCTTACCTAGGAATCCTGCACCGTGACAGACTGCAGCAGCGGTAAAATTAAAAATCTTTCCATTGTTGAGATCAGATTTTTAATAACAAGCAAATTGAAAAGTTGCTTGTTTTTTTCAAGCATTTTGCAATTTTACGCATGAGATGAGATCTCTTATAAGGCTACATTCTGCTACTCTAATAGGTTACAGGCAAAATGGCACAGACTGGATTCCTAATAAATAAAAGGGCCAGGCTGTATGCCCAAAGTAGAAGAGTGAGCATTAGCCAGAAAATTCAAGTAAATGAAAAGAAAGCTGCCAAGAATATTGTGAGTTATAGGTGAGGACTTCATCGCACCTCATTACTATAAAGATCTGACGATGGAGAGCATCAGATTGGACAAAGTAGAAAGAAGATTATCAATCATGAAGGGTTCCAGAACCCAGCAGGGTAGATGATCAAAAAAATGTGCTCTAGTGGTGGTCCCCATAATTCAGGCAGAGCAATACTGGTAGTACAGGAGACCGAAGTTTACAGCCTCAAAACATACAAACAATAGAGATTAGCAATTATTATAAGCATTGGTTTTGACTCTGTTATTCTCTTGCCATTGTTATGAACCTAGCGTAACAACAATTATACACCGTGTAAACAGAACAACTATTGGTTATTAATAAGTTACATGACTGTTTAATTTGAAAACTGTCAAACAGAATCCAGGCAGAAATGTGTGCACCTTGTCCTTGTAGCCACATCCACTCACTGTCACTGTACCAAACCATCCCCCTCTCCATCCCTGTGCATCTTACACACCTTTTCATTCATAAATAATTATGCTTTTAGTCCATTGTAGGGGATTCAATTAAAAATGTTCATACGGGGAACTCCAAATCCCGGTTCTCAGGATCAGTGGGAGTCCTAATGAACTTGATTTTTGTTAGATATTTGTCATTTCTGCAATATAACAAATTCAGTTCAAAAGAAAACAGACATTAGTTTTCCTCCTGCCCAGGAAACAATGGGAAAGATCTACTATTACTATGATTATACTACTCTTACTAAGTTTGCATAGCCTCAGTGTAAGGTCACACGAAGCAGCTGATGTAAGCAGCTGTCAAAACAACTATAGGGTAAGAAGTTTAAATTAAGTATTGTTACCAACTGCACAATCGTCAACAATTATTTATTTAAACTCATTTTTCTATAATCCATCTGACATCCAATGTGACTGTCAAATCATCACATCGCAACCGCACCTCAGTAATGTACTAGCTGCACGCCAACTGCTTCATGTGACCCTGGCGCAAAACTAGAAAAGGAAGGCAGATATACCAAGCATAGGAAAGTGATGCACACTGTGTGATAGATTTTGTGTTAAATAAGTTATATAATTTTTTTCTTATGTCACCTATCAGTTGGGGTACTTGAAGAGGACCTGTCCGCAGGTTATTTGACCCCTAACTAAAAGGCATGAGTTAAAAGTCCATTAAATGCTTATTACAATCATATCTTACTTGTAGTATTTTGTGGAGGCATTAGTGAGAAATCCATCCTTAGTTTTAATCGCGAGTGTAGTGGGGCAGGCTCTGCACTTCCGGCTCTGCACTTCCAGCTTTGCAGTGCGCTCTTCCTTTTCTCCACCCACCAACCTCCGATTGGCTCCTGCAACATCGTCAGCGACATATTGCGCATGTACAGTCCCATCTGATGGGACATACTCAAGGAAAAAAATGCCCCTTGCGCACTCTCTCGGTCAAGGGGAGATAGGTCACTGTGTGAAGAGTGACATGTCAATCAAAGACCGGTGGCTGGTGATGGGCGGGGAAACAGAAAAGAGCACAGCAGATTGGGAAGTGCAGTGCCTGCCTAGATGCACTTGTCATTAAAACTTCAAGGGCTGATTTCTCAAAAATTCCCAATCAAAATACCCCCAACAAGATCTGAATGTTATATGCATTAAAGGGGCTTTCCACTCATGCCTTTAGATAGTTGAATATCCTGCAGACAGGTTCTCTTTAAGACTGGTATTAAACTCCGCGACTTTGGCACATTTCAACCATGCCCCATTTATTTAAATACCCTCTTTTCTAGACACTTTTTATAACTGTCAAAGAAAGGGGCTAAAAGTGCCAAAACCACACAATAAATCTAATGCAAAGCATGCACACCATTTTTCTGATGCAAACTGAAACACAATTCAGGCTCATTTAGCTTAGTAAATCCCTTATTTTACTTAAATGCTTATTAAAACAAACTAACAACCATTGAAATCTAGACATCCAGACACTGCATAAAATTTCATAGGAACCAGTAATGTTATAAAAAAAATTCCACTGTCCCCCTGCATCTCTTTCCTTCCCTCTGCCAGGTGTGATGACAGGGCCACAGAGGTCTTTCCCTGGGCCCCCTTTCACCTTCTGGCCTTACGTGAAGAAATGAGATCTAATGAAGAAAAATGTTAGCTATCTCCCTTCTAATGTCCTTCTCTTAAGCAATGGAAGCGGTTTTATTTTTTTCCAAAATCGTTTCGCATTTAAGAAGTTGCGAAAAACAGACGGCTGAAGAGAATACAAGCCAACAACCCAGATCAGAAACTAATCAACAGCTGAAAACAAAATTGGTCATCTTCCCATGCTGGAATACGAGGAGTTAGTGATTTTCCCGGGAAAAGAGAAAAAAAAAACTTTGTTAAGAAAAAGTGACATATGATTCAAAGTCCACTGACTGCCAAGTGTCAGCAGCAACAGAAATAGCAATGGACTGTAAGTGATTTCCAAAAGAAGAAAAATATCAAATCAGGTTACTAAAACAAACAAAAACATTCACAAAATACCTTCAAAATTGTTATTTAAAGCAGTTTTGTATGTAATACCTATACCACAGAGAGAGTTAGAAATAGAAATGTAAATAATTAGTAGTATGTATACACCACACTTTTCTTAAATTTTTGCGAGATGTATAGGCAACTTTAATTAGTGAAAACCTGTGGAATTGTATGCCATACCCTTTGGCACCATACTCCTTGGTTAAAGGGAATGTCAGCAGGCGCTGCTATATAATCTGACAGCAGCATGATGTATAGGGGCAGAGAGCCTGATTCCAGCCACGTCTCACTTACTGGGTTGCTGGTTTAGTTTTGATAGAATCCCTGTTTTCTCTGTTGTAGATGCAACAGTGCTCAGAATGCTGAGCTGTGTATAACCCCACCCTCACCCCTGATTGGCAGCTTCCTATTTACACTGTCAGCAAGCAGCCAATCAGTGGTGAGTGTGGGGTTTTCCAGATTAGCCTGTCTGGTCTGCATGTGATTCCTAGTCTTCTAGTGATAATCTCCCACAGATAAAACACTAATTGTATTGAAGCTGCAGCAAGCTGCTAAGCAAGTGACATATCGATGGAATCAGGCTCGCTGTCCATAGATTATGATGCAGTCAGATTAAATAGCAAAATCCTGCTTACAGATTCCCTTTAAGAAGTAGACCACATAATCTATTACCCACTGACCTAAAATATCGCAGAGTTCTGACTAGAAAGCAGTTTCCATCCAAACTAATGACTAAGACTAAAAATGGATATTGCGCTTGCTTCTTTTGTCAGGCATACACATTCATGAGGTATATGTCTGACAAGAGTCCACAGTCTTGATGACTGCAGCCGAATCTGTCCACAATAGGGCCCCATGAAATACAGTACAGACCAAAAGTTTGGACACACCTTCTCATTTAAAGATTTTTCTGTATTTTCATGACTATGAAAATTGTACATTCACACTGAAGGCATCAAAACTATGAATTATCACATGTGGAATTATATACTTAACGAAAAAGTGTGAAACAACTGAAAATATGTCTTATATTCTAGGTTCTTCAAAGTAGCCACCTTTTGCCTTGATGACTGCTTTGCACACTCTTGGCATTCTCTTGATGAGCTTCAAGAGGTAGTCACCGGAAATGGTCTTCCAACAATCTTGAAGGAGTTCCCAGAGATGCTTAGCACTTGTTGGCCCTTTTGCCTTCACTCTGCGGTCCAGCTCACCCCAAACCATCTCGATTGGGGTCAGGTCTGGTGACTGTGGAGGCCAGGTCATCTGGCGTAGCACCCCATCACTCTCCTTGTTGGTCAAATAGCCCTTACACAGCCTGGAGGTGTGTTTGGGGTCATTGTCCTGTTGAAAAATAAATGATGGTCCAACTAAACGCAAACCGGATGGAATAGCATGCCGCTGCAAGATGCTGTGGTAGCCATGCCGGTTCAGTATGCCTTCAATTTTGAATAAATCCCCAACAGTGTCACCAGCAAAGCACCCCCACACCATCACACCTCCTCCTCCATGCTTCACGGTGGGAACCAGGCATGTAGAGTCCATCTGTTCACCTTTTCTGCGTCGCACAAAGACACGGTGGTTGGAATTAAAGATCTCAAATTTGGACTCATCAGATCAAAGCACAGATTTCCACTGGTCTAATGTCCATTCCTTGTGTTCTTTAGCCCAAACAAGTCTCTTCTGCTTGTTGCCTGTCCTTAGCAGTGGTTTCCTAGCAGCTATTTTACCATGAAGGCCAGCTGCACAAAGTCTCCTCTTAACAGTTGTTGTAGAGATGTGACTGCTGCTAGAACTCTGTGTGGCATTGACCTGGTCTCTAATCTGAGCTGCTGTTAACCTGCGATTTCTGAGGCTGGTGACTCGGATAAACTTATCCTCAGAAGCAGAGGTGACTCTTGGTCTTCCTTTCCTGGGGCGGTCCTCATGTGAGCCAGTTTCTTTGTAGCGCTTGATGGTTTTTGCAACTGCACTTGGGGACACTTTCAAAGTTTGCCCAATTTTTCAGACTGACAGACCTTCATTTCTTAAAGTAATGATGGCCACTCGTTTTTCTTTACTTAGCTGCTTTTTTCTTGCCATAATACAAATTCTAACAGTCTATTCAGTAGGACTATCAGCTGTGTATCCACCTGACTTCTGCACAACACAACTGATGGTCCCAACCCCATTTATAAGGCAAGAAATCCCACTTATTAAACCTGACAGGGCACACCTGTGAAGTGAAAACCATTTCCGGTGACTACCTCTTGAAGCTCATCAAGAGAATGCCAAGAGTGTGCAAAGCAGTCATCAAAGCAAAAGGTGGCTACTTTGAAGAACCAAGAATATAAGACATATTTTCAGTTGTTTCACACTTTTTTGTTAAGTATATAATTCCACATGTGTTAATTCATAGTTTTGATGCCTTCAGTGTGAATGTACAATTTACATAGTCATGAAAATACAGAAAAATCTTTAAATCAGAAGGTGTGTCCAAACTTTTGGTCTGTACTGTATTTAAAAAAAAAAACACCCAAACAATCGGTATAGGAAAACACAGACTGCTGTGTTGCCATATACAGTACGCTAGCATATACTGGCCAGAAAAAGGCCAAGACGATACACTGACTTGGTCAGAAGTAGGAAATAGGAGACAAAAAAAAAAATCGGGTATCAGTAAGTCAGTATAAACAATCAATATATATATATGTATATATATATATATATATATATATATATATATATATATATATATATATATATATATATATATATATATATATATATATATATATATATAGCGCTTTAAACATTTCATAAAAGGGGCGGTCTACTACTAGGAGAAACCCTTCTGAACAGGGGCATACATAGAAATCATGGGGCCCCATAGCAGAAGTTCTAATCCCCCCCCCCCCCTTCAATAAATAAATAAATAAATAATTGTCGGGTTCACAGAAGAGCATATCACACAAGTTTCCATAGTAATTTTCCTCCTTCTGAAGTCCTAGATTCCTCTTTCATTGCCCCCATAAAGTATTATGCAAACAAAAGTGCCCACCCAAACACAGTATGATACCCCCATGGTGAATTCCTCCACATGCACAGTATAATGGACCCTACTATACCCCACCTCAACTCCCAAGGCAAGTATGGTGACCCTAACACAGTATGATCCCCCAACTGTGACCCACACACAGCCCTCTTTGCACATTAATGGGCCTACATACAGTATAATGCACCCCCATACAGTATAATGGACCCACACAAACCTTATAAAATATAATGCGCCCCCCATAATCTTCCATATAGTATAATGCACTCCCCATGATCCTCCATAGAATATAATGCACACCTCATGGTCCTGCATACAATATAATGCACCCCCCATGGTCCTGTATACAATATAATGCACCCCCATGGTCCTGCATATAATATAATGCATCCCCCATGGTCCTGCATACAATATAATGCACCCCCCATGGTCCTGCATACAATATAATGCACCCCCCATGGTCCTGCATACAATATAATGCACTCCCCATGGTCCTCCATATAATGCATTGCCCATCCCACGGTCCTCCATAGAACATAACGCACACCCCATGGTCCTGCATACAATATAATGCACTCCCCATGGTCCTCCATATAATGTATTGCCCATCCCACGGTCCTCCATAGAACATAACGCACACCTCATGGTCCTGCATACAATATAATGCACATCCCATGGTCCTGTATACAATATAATGCACACCCCATGGTCCTGCATACAATATAATGCACATCCCATGGTCCTGCATACAATATAACTCACACCCCACGGTCCTTCATACAATATATTGTAACCCCATGGTCCTCCATACAATATAATGCACCCCCCCATGGTCCTCCATACAGAATAATGCACCCCGCATGGTCCTCCACACAATATAATGCACCCCCCATACTGTATTATGGCCACCGGTCACTGATTTAAAATAAAACAATATAGTACTCACCTCTCCTGGTTCCAGCCGATGCTCCAGTCTCTTCAGCGTGCAGGGTGAAGCACCAGACATCTCAGAGCAGTGGGCGCCCTGTAATGACGTTATCGCGCCCACTGCGCTGAGACTCCAGACGCAGAGGAAGAATGATGGCGGTGGAAGTGTCTGCTGACACTCCATCCTCCATCATCATCATAAAAATTACAACAACAGCCCAGTAAGTGACACTTTGCTGAAATCAGGGTCTCTCTTACTACATTATACTGTTCTCAGATTGTGGCAAAAACCTGCTAACAGATTCCCTTTAATCAGTAATATTTGCTTATACAATACTTCGCATCTATTATGCTTGCTCATTAGTTCATATCAGCGCTTTTTTTGCACGTTATTTAGAGGGGTTGTCCGTTTTTAGAAAAATAATGGGGAAAAGGCAGCTAATGATGTAGAATATAAAATATTGCTGTAACGACACCTCTGCTCTCAGACTGTCTGTGTTAGGCCCTGGCCCCACTATCTGTATTTGGTCAGTATTCAGTCAGTATTTTTTCTCAGGAGTGGGAGACAAAACCAGGTGAGGCACAATCAGAGAAAAGGTATAATAGAAACAAGTCACCAATTCTGCATTTATCACCCACTCCTGGTTTTGGCTCCCACTCCTGAGAAAAAATACTGACCGAATACTGATAGTGGGGCCGTGGCCTTAAGAGGGAAGTAGTGTTAACTTCACATCTACAACACATGACTGCTGCAACCAATCACTGTTTTTTTTCCAGGTTATTTAAAATCTGTTTATTTGTTGCACTTCAACAGTATCAGGGTCCAGAATAAAAAAAATATATAAAATTTCAGAGCTTTTTTTTAAGTCATCCAGAGGGTTTTTTATAGCCACCAAGTCAAAACACATTATTAAATTCTATCTAAAGAAATTGTTTATGCTGCGCCCTATAATAGTATCTTCTTTCAAGCTTTTCAAGCTTCTTAAAAGGGGTTATTCAGAGGCCAAAAACGGTTTACCAATAGTTGTATTACAATAAATGAGAGAACTTATATTCTGATCCCTAGTAGCAGTCATGTGGTGCAGGAAGTTTTTCATTTTTTTCCCTGTACTATCATGTATCGCCACAGTGCTACATTACTGAGGGTTTGCTCATTTGACTGTAAGTTGCTTAAACAGAATAAGGCTGTGTGCCCACTATGCGTTTTCCAAGCGTTTATGCTGCGGAATTTAAGCAGCGGAAACGCTTGGTAATCCATCCCCCATGGTCCCCAATGACAAGCCGCAATGTCAATGCCCATGCTGCGGATTTTTCCGCAGCGTTTATGCTGCGCTCAAAAATCCGCAGCATGTCCATTAATTTTGCCATTGACTTTCATTAGAACGCATGAAAAGCGCATCACTGCATCTGCAGATTCACATTCCATGCGTTCTAATGTGCGGATGGTACCCGGGTCTGGAGGACAGGAGACCCTCCTCCACACCCAGGTACCATAGAACCTGTAAAAAAAAGAATAAAATAAAAAATAAAGATTATATTCACCTTCCGACGGCCCCCGGACTCCTTCCCTGTGCTTGCCGAGAGATCGCGCAGGACTGAAGGACCTGCGGTGACGTCACAGTCATGTGACAGCAGGTCCTTCAGTACAGGGCACCGCGATCTGCCGGCAGCCAGCACAGGAGCGCAGCAAGACTCCGGGGGCCATCGGAAGGTAAGTATAGATTTATTTTTTATTTTTTACCATTCTCTCGGGTCACACTATATAAATCCATGCTGTTTGCATGGATTTATATAGTGTGACCAAGTTGTCAAGCACTTTCCAAGTGGTGCTAAAATCGCTTGGAAAGCGCTTGTCAACCCGCATGCAGAAATGCAAGTGAAGAACGCTTCACATCCGCTTGTCCCTGGTAGGAAAAACGCATGTACAATCCGCATGCGTTTTTTCTGCCAGGGAGATGCAGAAACGCTCAAGAAAAAATCCTGAGCATTTCTGCATCGTGGGCACATAGCCTTAGACTGTCAGCTCCTGGTATGATTTATTACTATTTAACTCACTTACATAACAGCATTGTATTCTGCAGCGCTTTACAGACATCATAATCACAGTAGATTGTAAGCCCTCGAGGGCAGGGTCCTCTGCCATTCTGTACCAGTTTGTCATTGTTAGCTTATTCATTGTAATTTATATATGTAATTTTGTAACCCTTTCCAGCACTATGAAATCAATGGATTTTAATAAGAAAAAAATAATAACCACTGTCCCTGTTGAAGCTCACAATCTAAATTCCCTATCAGTAGGTGTTTGAAGTGTAGGACGAAACCCATACAAACCCGGGGAGAACATACAAACGCCTAGCAGATATTGTCCTTGGTGGGATTTGAACACGTAAGCACCAAGCTGCGAGGCGACAGTGCTAACCACTGAGCCACCGTGCTGCAAATCCATTTATGTGACTGCTGATGTCCAGACATCAAGGGAGGAAATGGCCAGTGGCAAAATCTCATGTTTTTTGTATTGAACCTATTGGTTGGCTCTCCCTTGCAGGCACCCTCTCTCCCGTGTGGCACATGTACAGCAGGAGTTGTTCTGACCATGCAGTACTCATCCTCCTGTTGACTGACTCAGTCTATCACATTAAGAGGCTGCACCATAAGTTGGGCCCTGCATCGAATATATAAAAATGAATGCTCAGCATACCTAGAAAAAAAGGGAAGCAGCTTTTATGTTGCAGTGCATGCACATAATTGTTAAAGTTTTCTGCTCATTTTCTGTCCAGGAAATGTTAGTAAACTACATACAAAATTGTAGTTCAGTATCTGCAGCCAATTCCCCAACTGACACACTGACCTTGGAGATATGCTACATGGTGCACTGTAATTACATGTCTTAGTACTGTGTTCTAGCAATGTAGCCATTACATCCACAATGGCAGCAAAGGAAAGGCCACTTGAGATGACATGACCACTGTCGTCTGGTCACACACTGTTCCTAAGAAGAACAGGTATGGGTACTTGTAGCTGGTTTGTGGTCTCTGGGATAAAACCTCTCTTTAGAGCAAAGAAACAACAATCTAATCACAAGTCACTTAGACAGTCAACTTTGGACATATTGATACTTAGACCTTAGTTAGGGCCGGATAATAATGAGGGCAATCTGGGCTAGTGCCTGGCAACCATTTCTCTGGGGAAGCCCATCGCCAGATTGACCTTATTATATTCTTCTCCATTGCCGGGCAGGGAGCACTGCAGGAACTCAGCTGCCAGCAATAGCAAGTGGCAGAGTAGTTGCAGGAAGCCATTGCCGGCTTCCTGCCTGGCATGGTCTCGAAATCTCAGCCAGTGCGAAGATGTCATTGTGCCAGCTGTGTCATTTAGCAGGTCCTCGGCCAGCGGCACTCCATGGGGTCCTCTGGAAAGATTAAGTGTTTCCCTTATTTTTTGTTTTAAACACAGTGGAGAAGAAAATTAAGTGGCTGGGGTGGGGGTCAGAGGAAGGACATGTAATTGTAATGAATTTGGGGGTGGAGAGTTCATGTTATTGTAACGAATTGGAGGTAGGGTGGGAGAGAGGACATGGTATAACAATTAATTGGGGGTAGAGGCACAATGTCTAATTGAGTTATATTTTTCAGGGGGAAAAAGTGCCTAAATGGGGGGCACAATGCTGGCTTTTCAATTTATATTTTGAATAATGGGTTGCACAGTGACTAATTACAGTAGCTATTAATGGTGTGGTAACACACAGTTGTGCTCAAAAGTTTACATACCCCGGCAGAATTTTTCCATTCTTGGCCTTGTTTCAGAGAATATGAATGATAACAAAAAACTTTTTCTCCACTCATGGTTATTGGTTGGGTGAAGCCATTTATTGTCAAACTACTGTGTTTTCTCTATTTAAATCTTAATGACATCCAAATGACCCTGATCAAAAGTTCACATACCCCATTTCTTAATACTGTGTATTGCCCCCTTTTACATCAATTACAGCTTGAAGTCTTTTGTGGCAGTAGTGGATGAGGTTCTTTATTTTCTCAGATGGTAAAGCGGCCCATTCTTCTTGGCAAAAAGCCTCCAGTTCCTGTAAATTCCTGGGCTGTCTAGCATGAACTGCGCGCTTGAGATCTCCCCAGAGTGGCTCAATGATATTGAGGTCAGGAGACTGAGATGGCCACTCCAGAACCTTCACTTTGTTCTGCTGTAGCCAATGACAGGTTGACTTGGCCTTGTTTCTTGGATCGTTCTCATGTTGGAACGTCCAAGTACGTCCCATTCGCAGCTTCCTGTATCTGTATTCAGGGTGTAATGTGAGGGACTGTCCCAGCCAAAAGTCGCTGTGTAGTTGCAGTCTGAATTAAACAATGCGCCACTCGCCCAAACAGAATTCATATAAATGTGACCCTGGACCCCATTTTAGTTGGAGTCCCCTAAATTAAATTTATAATGTATTGGGCACAGAAAAGTACATTAAATGAGAGACTCAAAGTTAATAGTGGTCCTCAGAAAAGACAAGTACTCTATCGTGTGAACCATCCCTGTGTTGTCTCAAGCAGAGACAACCCTGACCTATAATTTGAGAATATGCTGGGATATATTTGCTGAAAACGTCATGGTCCATTATGCATAAGGAAATAAGAAAAATAAAATAGAAAACATATGAAGTTTCATTTTACACTGTAAACTGAATAGCACATTAAATATTTCAAGCTTTGCAGAATATTTCATGAAAAGAGACAAAACAGCACGTTTTGTTTTGTTTTTCCTTAAAGTGTAACTCTTTATATGATCCTGTTGCTTTTTGGACCAAAATTAACTGTTGATTATTTTAGTAATTCTACATCTTTATAGCTGAGCACAGGTTTTATGAAACATAACGCCAAGTTCCCTACATAGACCAGATAAAATGATGGCTGTGTGCAGTTACCACTAGTGAGAGGTGTGGAAGCTTACTGCAGATGTACAATAAAGTTATGTTCACATGATACGCTTTTGCTGAGGTTTCTTTTGCTGCACATTTTTATGCAAATTAAAAACTTCTTTTTTTTTTATAGTACCAGGAAAAAGCTGAGATTTCAGAAATCTCATACACGTTTGTTTTGTTTCCTGACTGAATTGGAAAACTGCTGTAATTTTGAAGCTGCAGAATGTCACTTCTTTCAGCACTTTTGCAGCATTTATTTCACCCATAGAAAGCAATTAATAAGTAATTGCAAAAACTCAGCAAAAAAATGCTGTTATGAGTTTTTGCAGCGATTTTGGTGAAAAAAAATGCAGGCAGGTACAGCTGGATGTGAAACCCATTTATTTTTGTGATTTTTCCAAGTTTAAACCATGATGTCTTGGTGTCCTCACATGAGCATGGATGTTAGCACAGTTTAATTAAATTAGTGATATATGTGAAAGTAAACCATGCCTGACCATTGTATTACAGTAAAGAATGCCTGACCATTGTATTACAGTAAAGAATGCCTGACCAATGTATTAGGCTATGTGCCCACGATGCAGAAATGCTCCAGAATTTTCCTGAGCGTTTCTGCATCTCCCTGGCAGAAAAAACGCATGCGGATTTTACATGTGTTTTTCCTGCCAGGGACAAGCGTTTGTCACGCGTTTTGCACATGCGTTTCTGCATGCGGATTGTCAAGCGCTTTCCAAGTGATATTAGCATCACTTGGAAAAGTGCTTGACAACTTGGTCACACAATATAAATCCATGCAGCCGGCATGGATTTTATATAGTGTGACCAATTTAGTTAAAAAAAAAGAATAAAAACGGTAAAAAAAAAAACAAAAAAAAACATTATACCCACCTTCTGATGGCCCTCGATCTCCTTCAGAAGGTGAGTATAATGTTTTTTTATTTAAATTTTTTTTTCTTTTTTTTTACAGGTACTATGGTACCCAGGTCTGGATGAGAGTCTCCTCTTCTTCAGACCCGGGTACCATCCGCACATTGAATCGCTTAATATCCGCATGTGCACATGTAGTCATGCGGATATTAAGTGATTCAGTGCAAGTCAATGGCGGCAAAAACATTGCGATTCCGCAAAATAATTGGTAGTGCTGCGGATTTTTCTGCAATGATAATCCGCAGCAGAAATTTCCACAGCACATGCGAATTATCATTGGAGAACATAGCAGACCTTCTACCAAGCGTTTTTTAAGCGTTTCTGCGGCGGAATTGCAGCTGACGAAACGCTTAAAAAACGCATAGTGGGCACACAGCCTTAAAGTAAACAATGCCTGACCAATTCAATGCCCTATCAAATTTCTGAAAGTGAACAATGGTCTAGGAATTCAATACCCTAACAATGTGATACGTAAACAATGCCCAACCAATTCAACTTGTTTCTATGTTTTCAATTGTGTATTTTTTCATGAACTCATGTAACCTCAGTTCACAGCCGAGTTTCATTTGTGAATCCAGCTTTTTTGTTCAGTATAGTCAATTTTTTCAGACATAAAAAACATTTTCCCCTATATAATTTGATCAAATTGGCCTTTTTATCAAAAATGTTTAAGGATATGTGCCTACGAACAGGCTGTACAGCCCTTTGGATGCAGAGTATTTTGACTGCGTCCAAAGCGCTGCGTTCGATCACGCAGGTAAATCCGCATGTTTTCATTGACCACATGCGCAGTTACCGCACCCTACACATTCTATTGTGGAAATTTCTGTTGGGGACACCAGAGTCTCCGCAGCAGAAAATGACAAGCTGCAGCTCGTAAAGTCGCATCGCCGGTCAGTTTACGCAGCGTCAAATGGAAGCACAGTGGGCATGGGATTTCCATAAATCCCATCCACTGTGCTTCTACTGTACAACGCTGTCCAAAACGCTAATACGGATTGTAGGCACGCAGCCTTAAGGTTTCACATACGTCCTGCATTGGTGGCTTAACACCTTGTATTGTTCCTGCTTGCAGGGTGCAAGCAAAACTGAACTTTGGGATCCTGAAAAATGCAGCAAAAACACAACAAAAAGGCAGGAAAACCTGCTTTTTGTGAGCCATTTCTTTATTGCCAAAAGAGCAGGTTTTGCCTTCAGAAAAAAAGCAGCAATAAGTCAGCAATAAATTGATGCTACATTAATAAAAAAATAACTATTGTATATCAATCATATTAACTCAGTAGTATAGACTAATGCATATCTCAATGATCTACATTTCTCACAATACTCATACATGAAAATTGGATATTTGCAAAAGAAAAACCTACCTAAGGAAACGTTTTTTCTTCTTGGCAGAGTCCTCTGGAGTTTTAGAGTTAACATCTGCTTTCTTTTTTGGTGTTTGGAGCATAACCTGTGCAGTTTTCAACCAGTCACTTGCTGATTTCCCACCGTACTGCATACTATTTTCATCGCCTACTAACCTATCTGCCCTGGTAGCAGAAACCGTAGATTCATCAGGTGGATCATCAGAAGAATAATCAACAATATCCGCAAACTAAAACAAAGAAACAAAAGAGAATGTAATAAAATAGGAAAACTAGGATGATATAATTGTATCAATCATGCCAGTTACTTCCTCTGGTTACCGTATTTGTGGAAGGAATATAACAAAAAGGTAAATATAAAGTGCTGGTACGGAGATTCATAACTCTACATCGGTATGTAATAGGCCGAATTGCAAAAGTTGCCATTTACCAATAAAAGTGCAGAAATATAATCATCAGATATCATGGGAGTCAAAAAGCTGGTTATAAAATAATGTAACCCAGTAATTGGTCCAGGATTGCACTGACCCTGTAAACATGGAAAATAAACCCCAAAATGTAAACTGAACTTGCCCTGTCACAGTATTCCCAGGAGAGGGAACTATGTAGGGAAAGGGGTCAATGTAAGAAAGAAGGGGAACACAACCAGACTTTTGACGGAGACAAGAACAAAAGTTTTGGGAGCCATACACCACTTGTATTGTCAGATAGAGCATTAATGTTTACAAAAACAATATTTTAAGGGAGGTTATAAAGTGAAAAGCAGAATAAATATAATAGTACAAGCACTAAAGAGCAAAAAATAGGGTCTGTAAATTAATGTACTGTTTCACAAATATGCAGTGTAGCCAATAAACAAATATTTACATACATTATGTGTCAGCACACTGCGATTAATGAATACATGGACTCCAATATTGCAGTAAATATTAAAAACGTAAGGTACTTAGTTAACTTTTTTTAATCAAAAACTGCAAAAGCCATACAACCACTTCAAGATGTACCTAAATATGGATGGTCACTATCACTGAAGCCAAAAGGTAACCAGTTGTAGCTCGCATGTAATTAAAATCTTAGGCAGGTAAGATGGGTAAGGGTGCCAAGTCCTGGAGGGGCCAAACACCACAATGTATACTACAAAAAAGCAAAAGGGCACATGACGCGCCCCCTGGGCCGTGGGGTACCCGGAGCCGGGCAGGTAGATACTGGGGGTTGTAGTCACAGTGGCAGTGACCCGGTCCGTGACCCAGGGCGGTCAATCCAAGGGTAATATATATGTAGGCGATATAATGTCCGACTACGCCACCTGTGGAGTGCGGCTAATGAGGCCGCCGCTGCAGAACAGTCCTCTGAACCTGATGGTTTGGCAGCAAGGATGGTATAACTCCCCACAGGAAGAGTGTAGCTTCAGGGCAGTGTGTGTGGATGATGGTGGTTATTGTGCAGGAAGTCAATAATAAACACGGAGTCAGTGTGATGCAGTCCCAGGGTCTTTACTGATGACACTTTAGACAGGCCTGGACTGGAGTACTGGCTAGTGATAAGAGTCCGGTCAGCCTGGAAGCAAGCATAGAGTCCTCCTTGCCAGGTGTAGTTGTAGGCCTGCCGTTCTTACTATACTCTTTGGCTTCCCTGCTTGTAGCTGCGTTGTAGCCCACGTCCCTGGGTGTAACGTGCGGTGCTCACCCGTATGGCTGGTAGCGCGGGCCTTGTGGATGCTTCGCTCCTCCATGGTGGTACTGGTCCCTCTGTGCTACTGAGACCTGCAATCTCCTGCCCTGCGGTATCTGCTGCTGGGCCTGAAGGGTCCCACAGCCTGGGACTCCGGTGTCCGGTTCTTTGTGTAGTCCAGCTAGGACGAGCTTCCTCAGCTCCAGTCCCTAGCTCCTCTCTCCTCGATGTCCTAAACTCAACTCCTGACACGAAGCTAAACTACCCTCGCCTCCAGATCCAGTTGCCAAGGGGAGGGTCCCCCCCTTGCTGGTCTAGAGCCAGGAAGTGTTGCATGTATTGTGTACCTGGCTAAAAGAACTCCTGCTTGCTTCCAGGTATGGCATTACCTCTTTTGAGGGAAGCAATGCCACTGTGGCAACCAGACCCTTGGGGTGCCACACACACACATTACACTTTCCCAGTTCAGATGAGGCCTGGCTTGGCCCATGGAGAGGTGAGACATTAGAAATTGCACCGGAATCGCGGTGCGGGTGGTACCCGGGTCGGGAGAGGAGACTACTACTCCTCTCATCCGACCGACGTTTCCGCTGATAACAGCGGGATCGACATGGATGTGAGGAGCAGCAGTTTGCTCTTCCCAGCCCACGGTTGTAAAAAAAAAAAAAAAAAAAAAAAAGTAAAAAGAAAAAAAATAAACCTTTATACTCACCTGTCCGGCGGCCCCAGGTGTTCTCTTGGTCCCCGGCAACAATGCTGTCTCTCCGGCGGCCAGCGGTACACTGGAGAATGCGGGCTCGCGCCCCGCAGTGTACCGAGCTGCCAGGACCTGCAGTGACGTCACTGATCAGCTGATGGTCACGTGACCATCAGCTGATCGCTGCTGACCCTGAACAGCTGATAGTCACATGACTGTCAGCTAATCAGTGCTGGCGGCGATTAGCTGATAGTCACGTGACCGATCAGCTGATGCTCACCCTGGGAACATCCGCAAGAATGTTCCCAGGGTGTTAAGTTCAACCCCAGTAACCTCCTGCAGCAATGTACACTGACAACGGGTGATTTTACACCCCCTGTCAGTGGTGATTTTAAAACCCCTGTCTTCTACAGCAGTGACATCAATGATGGCTGATGTCACTGTTGAAGTGACCCAGATCGCCGCGGGACACTCGGCGTAATCGTGGACTGCGTTGTTGACAGCGGACAGGTGAGGAATATGGTTGTGTGTTTGTTTACGTTTTTTTCAGGCGATCGAGGGCTTCGCGGACGGAGGGTAATAAAAAAAAATATTGTAGAACCATGTGTGTTTTATTTCATTAAAATACTTTATTCTGGCCGTGTCTTTTATTGAAAAAGTGCAGACCACTTTACTACGCGGTTAGTAATGCAGGCGTCTGGGCTTCACGTCAGCCGCCAATACAAGGCTGATGTGAACCACAACCCCACTGCCACCACTACAGGGCAGTGGGAAGAGCGAGGCAAAGCGCCAGATTATGGATGCACCGTTTCTGGGACTGCTGAGGGGTGATATTAATAGCCGCGGAGGGGGCTAGTATTCATGGCCCCATCCCTGGCTATTAATATCAGCCCGCAGCAGTCTAGTTTAGCCTTTGCTGGTTAGATTTTAAAGGGGGACCCTACGTCAATTTGTTTCTGGGGTCCTCCTGTAATCAAGCCAGTATAGGCTAAAAAAACAGCTGTGGGCTGATATTAATAGCCAGGGAACATTGTTGGCTATTGGCCCCTTCCTCTGCTACTAATATCAGCCCCCAGCAATTGGCTTTACCTCTGCTGGTTATAAAAATGATGCCATTTTTTTTTTATTTTTTTTTATTTTTTTTTTTATTTTAGGCTTTGTGCCCATAATTCAGACACAGCAGCGCTTTGGAAGCAATTTTTTTCTCTATCCAAAACATTGCATTCTATTGAATGCAGGTAAATCCACATGTGTTCACTGAACCATGCGGATTTACCGCATTCAATACTTTCTAGTGGTCAAATTTCTGTTCCGGAAACTAGCGACTCTGCAAGAGAATTTGACATGCTGCGGTCCTGAAAGACGCTCTGCATGTCAGTGTCCACAGGTAATTCACAGCCTCAGATGCATGCATAGTGGACATGGAATTTCTAAAGATCCCATCCACTATGCAGTAACATCTGGACACTGCAGGTTTGCCGCTGTATAAACACGCAGCGTCAAACCTACAGCGGCTCCTGATCGTGGCCACATACTCAAACTCCCTCGCAGCATGTCAGTTTCTGTAGCGGACACGCTAGTTTCCGCTGCAGATTTTGACCGATTGAAGTGTCATTATATGCGGTGGATTCATATGTACCGACAACAAAAGTGCAGTATTAAAACACCGCGTTTTGGACGCAACAAAATTATGCTGCGTTCAAAGCGCTGCTGAGTGCTGATCAGGGGGACATAGCGGCTAACGAACCAGCTGTAAAATGTTATTTAATGGCCAGGGACCATGTTTGCCTAATGGCACCTTCCCAGGCTCATAATAACAGCTCACAGCAGCCGTATAAATTACATGAATAGAAATACTAATGAAGACTGGGTGAATGGGACTAGCTGACACCCAGCTCTTTTGTTTGGTGATGACAAGGTGACAATCAGACCTTTGCATGACCAAACTTAATTAAAGTAAAGTAAAGAGTTAAATAAAACACACAGACACAGAGCAAACATTTTCTTTGAATTACAGCAGATACATTCTTTAATCATTTAAATGAACAAATATACCCACCCCAGTTCTATGGTAATCCAAGGGTTTAAGCAATGTCCCACCAAATAACTTTCTTTAGCTCCAAAAAGCATTCATTGATGTACAAAAACGCTTAAAAAAACGCATGTAAAAACCGCATGTAAAATCCGCATGCGTTTTTTTCTGCCAGGGAGAGGCAAAAACTCTCAGGAAATTTCTGCTTCAAATCTGCATCGTGTGCACATACCCTTACATGTGCATCTCACTAAATTAGAATATCATCAAAAAGTTAATTTATTTCAGTTCTTCAATACAAAAAGTGAAACTCATATATTATATAGAGTCATTACAAACAGAGTGATCTATTTCAAGTGTTTATTTCTGTTAATGTTGATGATTATGGCTTACAGCCAATGAAAACACAAAAGTCATTACGGTAACTCAGTAAATTAGAATACTTAATAACAACAGCTTGGAAAATGTTTTTAAAATCCGACATGTTGGCTTACTGAAATGTATGTTCAGTAAATGCACTCAATACTTGGTCGGGGCTCCTTATGCACATGTAAATGCTTTATTTATTTATTTTCCTCACTTATATAGCGCCATTAACTCCACAGCGCTTTACAGACATTATGGGCACTTTTTCGCATTGGTGCTCACAATCTAGATTCCCTATCGGTATGTCTTTGTAGTGTGGGAGGAAACCGGAGAACCCAGAGAAAACCCACGCAAACACGGGGAGAACATACAAACTCCTTGCAGATGTCGTCCTTGGTGGGATTTGAACCGTGCTGCCTACACATGTCTAGATGAGTTTCAGACTTTTTTTTCTATAGCAGATATTGCATACAAGCAGAATTTAGATATACAAAATACCAAGTATTAATGATAACCATTCTCACTTATTTTTACAGCATTTTAGTTTGATTTACTACATTATTGCATGTATCATTTGACCTGTCTATGCATAATCCCTGACAAGGAAAGAGGCTGACTTATGTTGACGTCCCACACATGAAGTACTCTCCTGCATTAAAGAGGGCATTTCACCAAATTTTTCATGTTGAACTGGACACACGATGTAATAGGCGCTGCAGAGCATAATAAAATGTTTTTTTTATTTTGCCTCTGTTGCGGAGATATTAGAGATTAAAGTATTTGGCAACTAAACAGTTTTAATTTCCTAATGGGCATTACCAGAGTTTTCCCTGGGGTGTGTACTTTAGCTTTCTGAGGCTGACCAATCATAAACAACTGAGGAAAAAAAGAAAACACATCCCCACTATAGCTTAGAAAAGGCTCAGAGTGAGACATGTATTGACAGTCTGCTCTCTTCACTACAGAATGATGACATGTGCTTGAGAGTGGAGCCTCATTACAAACACTTCTAGTAGCTCTCCCCTCATAGTCGTGCCAACTCTGTAAATCAAGAGCATAAAGCATAAGGCTAAGTGCCCACGAAGCAGAAATATTCCGGATGTTTTCTGCATCTCCCTGGCAGGAAAAACGCATGCAGATTTTACATGCATTTTTCCTGCCAGGTAGAAGCGTTTTTGCATGCATATCTGCATGCGGGTTATCAAGCGCTTTTCCAAGCGATTTTAGCATCACTTGGAAAAGTGCTTGACAACTTGGTCCCACTATATAAATCCATGTAACCAGCATGGATTTATATAATGTGACCAAGCTACGATGCTGCAAATGCAGCATCATAAGTAAAAAAAAGTATAAAATGGTGAAAAAAAATAAATAAAACATTATACTCACCTTCCGATGGCCCCCGGTCTCCTTCTCCGATGTCTTCGACGGCTCACGGTGGTGTAAAAGGACCTTCCATGATGTCATTTAGCCATGTGACAGGTCACACGACCGCTGACGTCAGTGGTCGCGTGACCTATCACATGACTAAATGACGTCATGGAAGGTCCTTTTACACCACCGTGAGCCGCCGAAGACACCGGACACACCGTACAGGAGACTGGGGGCCATGAGAAGGCGAGTATAATGTTTTTTTTTATTTTAATTCTTTTTTTAACTACAGGTACTATGGTACCCGGGTCTGGAGGAGAGTCTCCTCTTCTCCAGACCCGGGTACAATCCGCGCATTGAATCGCTTAATATCCGCATGTGCACATGTAGTCATGCAGATATTATACGATTCAATGCAAGTCAATGGCGGCAATTACGCCTCATTTCCGCAAAATTAATGGACGTGCTGCGGATTTTTCCGCAATGATAATCACAGCACAGCACATGCGAATTATCATTGGGGACCATGGGGCACGTATTACCAAACGTTTTTGCTGTGGAAACTCAGCGGTAAAAACTCTTGAAAAATGCATAGTGGGCACGCAGCCTAAATCTACGGTAAGTACAAATGAAAAAAAGAGCACATCCCCACTATAGCTTAGAATAGGCTCAGTGTGAGACATAATGACTGGAGAAGAGCGAACCCGAACTTAAAAGTTCAGGGTTTGACCCAGACAGTTATTGTCCGGCGCTAAACGCCGAACACAGACTTCTCCCGAAACTCCATTGTAAAGTTTGGAGTTCCGGGGAAAGTCCGTTGCAGAGAGAGAGAATTTTTTCCAGATCCAAAGTTCGGGTCTCCATTGTTATCAATGTTCTGGTTCGGGTTCAAGTTCGGGTACAGTTCTGGTACCCGAACAGAACTCTGGACTAAAGTTTGGCTTGGGTACCAGAACCCGAACTTCCAGGGGTCCGTTCATCCTTAATAATGAGTACTGTCCTCACCTCAGAGTGATGATGTGACTCGCCCCCTGGGCCGTGGGGCACTCGGATCCGGGCAATAGGGGAACGATGGGAGTAGTAGTGGCGACCCGGTCCGTGGCTCAGGGTGGTCAGACCAGTGGTAGTCCCTTTATAAGTTTTAAGTGATGTCCGACTACGCCACCCGTGGATTGGGTTATTAGGAACAGCCGCTGCAAGGCAGACCGCTGGGGCTGATGATGTATGCAGCTGGGATAGTGTGACTCCCCACGGGAAGAGTGCGGCCCCAGGGCAGTATAATGGAAGATGGGGGTGATGGTGTAGGGCGTCCCAGTACCGTTAGTGCTGGAGGAGCAAGGAGCACGCAGACAACAGGTTGCAGTCCAGGGTCTTTACTAGAACAGGTGAACTGACCCACAAACAGTCCCGGCTAGGAGGGGACCTGGATGTCTGAGAGCAATTGGGAAATTGGCCCTGGTCAGGGAGAGGGTGTAGGCCTACCGTGCTCTCTGCGCTCCTTCTGGCTATCTCCTCCTGATAGGGTAACAGCCCACGGTCCGAGCTCACCGTGTATTCTCGCCTGTATGGCCTGCAACGTGGGTCCCTTTCTACTCCCGGCCTGGTACGGCTCTGCTGGTCCCTTCTGTTGTGGCAGAGCCTCCGGGCTTCTTAGGCCAAGGAACATACAGTCCCCTGCGGACTGGTTATCTGCTGCAGGACGTGGAATCCTCACAGCCTCAGACACCAAAGTCTGGTAAATTGAGTTCTTTGTCTGCCAAGACAGGCTCACTTCGCCTCTTGTCTCTGGCTTGTGGCTCTCCTACTGCCACACTTCCTCTTAGGGTGCAATACAACTCTCTGCTCTGGGACCTCTCAGTCCTAAGACAGGTCGTCCAGTTCTCTCCAACCCTGCCCCCAGTTCCAGCTTTTATAGGGGCAGCCTGCTCCCCCTACTGGCCAGTGACAGGAGGTATTGCATGCTAATGTTCCCCTGACCAGAGAACCTCCCCCTTGCTCTCAGACACAGCTTTATTATACTTGTGGCATCCAGGCCAGGGTGACACAGATGTGCCACAGAAAAGCAGACCACAGTGTGATTAACAGCTTTCACCTTCAGCAGTCACTGTGGGGGGAGGGGCAGTACAGCAGAGTTGGCAGCACTATATTTGCTTTGGCTAATGTGTATTTGGTCCTGCAAATAAAGCTCATTTGAATTTGAGGAGCGATACTAGATGTGGTTGTCAATAGACCAAACTTCTGCAGTACATTCCCTCCCCCTACACTGACTGCTGGAGATGAAAGCTATTAATCATACTCAGGTCTGCTGTACCTCAGCACTGTTTGTAAATACATGTCTCACACGGAGCCTGTTCTAGGCTATTGTAGGGGCAATGTTCTTCTTTCCCCAGTGGGTTGCTGCCTGCGTATAATTGATCAGCATCAGAAAGTGGAAGAAGTACACGCCACCAGTGAAATCTCTCTGGACAAGTCCACTTGGACTTGAAAAAAAACGGTTTAGGTGCCAAATATTTGAATAAATGAATAAAATATTAGTTTTATTCTGCTCTATAGCGCCTATTACCACGTTTGTCCAACTGAATATGAAAAATATGTTATAAAGGTCTTCTGTCAGCACAAGGCCAAAAGTGGAACTGTCAAACCTGGGACCGGGTGTTAAAGATAGGGGCACCTGCTATAATAGAAGCATAACAATATAAGTAGTATAATTTACTATTTTACACACATTTAAAATGGGTATTTTCATCTTGTAACATTTATGGCAAATTCTGTGGATATGCCATAAAGGTCTGAAATGGCAATAGCCTTAAAGTATATTCTATTTCAGGGTTAAATAGCAGAGCCGCAGTCAACCTTAACAGACTCATCAGTAACATTATATGGAAAAAAGCATTTTTAGACATCAGCACATTCTAAGTCATTCCTGGAAAACACACCATGCTGTCCTTTTATTGCTTTATCCTATAGCTATTTATATAAAACCTAATTTGGGCTTGTGTTGCAATGTATTCCGCAAAAATTACCTTTCCTAAATACTTAACCTCATATTAAAGGAATTTCAGAACCAATTCGACAGGAATTTAAGGCAAGAAAGTAAAGCCTCTGAAACAGACCTTTTATATACTGTATTGAAGACTCATTTAATGCGTTCATGCATGACAGAAAACTACTGCTGCACAGATGTTAAGATCATAAACGTATAGATTATTTCTAGATTTCCCCTTTTTTGGTAAGGAGAAAATCACAGTAATCATAAGTATGAAGCAGTATCTTACGTGTTCAAAACATGTTTTCTGTTAATCAGCTCTGCGGAAAACACACCAATATGAACTGCCACAGAATAATAAAAATAATAAAGTAGCAATTATAATCAATTACACTGTACAATCAAACATAAGCATAGTATAACTTCCAAATGTCAGTTTTTATGCAAACAAAGACTTAGGCTATGTTCACATTGCATTTTAGCATATGTTTAGTGGCTTGGTTGGGAGTCCAAAGTCACACAAAAAGCGATTAGGTGGCATGCGTTGACGGGGGTAGACTATAATAAAGCAGACAGGGACGCATTATAGTGTCGAACATAATTTTCGGCCTGTTAGAGGCGGGCACCAAGACGTAGTCTTGCTGCCCGCTTCAACTAAGAAGCAGGAAGAGACGCTCGTTGGCACGTGACCCTAAGGGTATGTGCACATGATATATTTTAGACACGTGTGTACCCACAGAGTTTTCTAAGGACGGTGGCAGTGTTTTTTTTAAAGCATCTTCATATGCATTTTCTCATTCGTTTTTGCGGCGTCTTCTTTTTGTCATGTAAACTTAAAATAGAGAGTGGCTTCCAAGCAGAAGCCGTCCAAAGAATACACACATTACTTCTTTTAACCACATCCCAGCTAAACCTAAAGCAGTTAAAATAAGTGACAACAGATGGAACATATGCACAGCCAGTTGTTTTGACATTGCTGTTGATTATGTTCATTCTTTGTTGTGCTTTTTAGCACTTTTTTCAGGCAAGATCCAGGCAGAATCCGCCTGAAAAGGACATATATCCCAAGTATGGAAATAGCATATGAGTAGTCATGTCATGACCGCTGGAATCAGCAAGCACAGTCGAATCCTGAAAGTGAGTATATTCTACGCCACTAGGATTTGTAATGCTATAGTGCTTAATTTCTATAATTAATGCTCCTAAGATAGAAAACCATTGTACTTAGCCTTCACATGTCAGACAGCATGATAGCACAATATTGGATTAACATAGCCATGCTATTTGACTACTCATGGATTGCTACATGTGTACAGGATAAGAACCAATAACAGTACATAAATACATCACCAGAAGCATAATCAATACATGAACACATCACCAAGCTTAGTACCGCTATCAAATGCAAATCAGCTGAACTCTATTTGTATTGCATGAACTTACAACTTTCAGTATGTCCTTAACAAAGGTAAGGAGACACTAGGAGCTGTTAAAATCAGCATCTAACTTTGGACCATAAAGAGACCCAGTGGAGTTGGAGTCGGAGGTTTGGTTTACCAACTCCCTCATATATGGCTCATGTTTAAGTGATAAATTTACTGTAGCACCGATTCATCTCAGCTAAAAGTCCAGACCCTTAGATCAGGAATAGGACAGACATGTATAGGACATTTCATAACTCTCCCAAATTCTTATGAAAAAAAATATTCCCCACAAACTGCATTGAATTACTGTACCCAATTTATTATATATTTTAGGAGTTGGAGTTGGTCCATTTTATACTGACTCCGACTCTACCAAAATGGACACCGACTCAGACTCCACAGCCCTGCAGAGACCACAGTACTGATTATACACAGGCAGTAGCACACATAGCATAACTTATCGATGACATTTTCTCTGATTATACTTGTGCTTTTTTTTTTTGGTCTCCATTTTGTCCAGATGCAATGATGACTTTTCACATTCACAGCTCCTCTCTGCAGATTTTCATCTTCTCTGATCTTCTGCAGCACATCCCGACACAATGCCATTAAAAATAACAGTATTATTGTAATGTCCCTGAATAAAAATTATCTGCCCAACGCTGTGCCCCGGAATAATTGATTTCACCTTACTGAGTTCACTGCACAAAATATGACGGTCACACTGTCCCTCATATACTAAATGGCCTCCACACTGTCCTCTCCTATAAAACATTGTCTCTGTCCGCCCTTATTAGCTATAACTAACACACTGTCTGCCTCATGCAGCCCCTCTCCATAGTGGGTCCCTTCTTCACATTGCTCCCCCTCTATACTGTGCTCTTACACTGAGTCCACCCTATATTGCCCAGTCTCTATAATGTGCCCCCTCCGCCTGCATCTTCTCCCATCCATATTGTGCCCTCACATTGACCCCCCATGGTGCACTCTTTCTACACTATCACACACTGTGTCTGCACACACTGCCCAGTGTCAATACTGTGCTCCCTCTTCACACTTCCCATTATGCTGACCCTATATACTGTCCTCCCACATTGCCCCCTCCTAGTCTCTCTGCCTTATTGTGGTTCCTCCCACTCTTCCCCCCATACTGTCCCGTCACTATCTCCCCCCTAGCTGCCATTTTTCCATGCTGTCCCTAACACACTGTCCAATCTCTATACAAAGCCCCTCACATTTCCCCTACCCCCAAAGGTTCCTTTACAATATCTGCCATGCTGGCATCTCTCTACTGTCCCCCCCACAATGCCCTGACTCTATAAAGTGCCCCATCACACTCACCCTCCTAACTGTTCTCCTACAATATCCCCCCATGATGTCATTTTTTTATACCGTCTTTGAGACATGAGTATAATCAAATGCAGGGAACCAGCATTTTACATGTTCTCAGAGCCAGCAGTCAGATTAACAACCAGCTCAGGGGACGGCTGAATCCCACTCTCAAAAGGTGGCAAAATGCTGGCCCCTGGGAAACACCTTTTAGAGCCACATGTGAAAGCCCGACAGGGGCCTCTTGCTGACTGAGCCTGAGACAAATGCCCTGCCTGTATCCCCATAGTTTTGCTCATGCTATACAGCATTAATACTCTGAAATAGTGACAATAAAGTATTAAACTGACATAGCAAGACCTTAAACAAAACCTTTTTCTTAACTTCTGAAATTGGGTATTAAGTTTGATTCGCCAACAAATAGTCAGCTTACAGTGTTTATAGCTTTCTTTGCAGTGTATTTTTACTTTGCTGATATGCTACCTTAAAGATTTATTGAAAAGGCTTATTGAAGAACGTTCCAATGAATTTTAAGCTTACATCTGGCATTTTATTTAAGGGAGGAAAGAGTATCAGGTAGTGAAGACTAGCTTACTAAAGTTCCCATGAATACACACACCCCTGCTTTGCATTTTGTGAAGTGGCCCAGACTTGCATTTTGGCTGTAAACGTAACTGCGTAGGAGACTGATGATTGATAGTCTTGATCCTTATGTCAGTCACCTAAAGAATCTTAGAGAATGTTTGGAAATTTTTGAATAATTTTTAGGGCTGGTGGTATTACCTGTTAATCACTCTAGAAACTGTATATACTTTATAATAATGCACATGTATTAATCCTATATAATCCAAATACTAGTCATCTACATTATAATTTTTTACATATTCTTCGTGAAAAGAAATTCAGTTATGAATCAATAATCATTTATTGTAGAATCACTTAGGTTTGAGGAGTTACAAGTTCTATGTTACGGGTCCAGGTGGTGGAACCACTGTGCCGTGGTACAAGGAGGGACCAGAGGGGCGTAACTAAGTGCCAACCCGGACCGACCCTGGCTACACAACGGATTAGTCAACTCCGTGAACCAAGGAGGGACCGGGAAGATGGACCAGGTTCCACTCTGGAACCGACCTCGTGCGAGAGCAGGCGACTCCCACGGAGCCGAAGCAGACAGGCACGGCGGGTGGGCTGGCGCGGCTGGTAGACAGGCTGGCGGGCACGGCTGGTAGACAGGCTGGCGGGCGCGGCTGGTAGACAGGCTGGCGGGCGCGGCTGGTAGACAGGCTGGCGAGCAGCACGGGCACCTGAGGACTGGAGAGGCTGTTTAATGCAAACAAACTTCAACATTGCACAGGCACCTCCATTTTGGAGGAGGTGCCTTATATAGGAGCAGTCCTCCGACCATTGGACAGGAATATTTTAGGACGGACCGCGCGGCCCCTTTAAGAGATAGGGAGCACGTGCGCCGTAAGTACAGTGCCCGGGGAGCTGCGCGTAGAGTGTGCACCCCGGACAGACACGGCGAGGGAGCCAGGACGAGGAACGGAGGATGCCGGACCGGAGCCTCAGCGGTGAGGAGATCGACGTTTCTGCCGGTCGGGAGGCAGAGACGCCAATGCTACATTCTAGTTGAAAATCAGCTGCCAAATACTAATTTTCCAATGCTTCCACACAATTTGAACACTTAACGATTTGTTCAGGGATACCAGATTGTTTTCTCAATTTTAATAGAAAATCATAGAATCATAGAATGTTAAGAGTTGGAAGGGACCTCCAGGGTCATCGTGTCCAACCCCCTGCTCAATGCAGGATTCACTAAACCATCTCAGACAGATGTCTGTTCAGCCTCTGTTTGAAGACTTCAATTGAAGGAGACCTCACCACCTCTAGTGGCAGCCTGTTCCACTCACTGATCACCCTCACTGTCAAAAAGTTTTTTCTAATATCTAATCTGTATCTTCCCCCATTCATTTTCATTTCATTGCTTCTCGTGTTTCCATGTGCAAATGAGAATAAGGATGATCCCTCTACACTGTGACATCTCTTCAGATATTTGTAGACAGCTTTTAAGTCTCTTCTTAGCCTTCTTTTTTGCAAGCTAAACATTCCCAGATCCTTTAACCGTTCCTCGTAGGACATACTTTGCAGTAAGCTCACCATCCTGGTCGCTCTTCTCTGAACTTGCTCCAGTTTTTCTATGTCTGTTTTACATAGTTACATAGTTTATAAGGCCGAAAAAAGACAAGCGTCCATCCAGTTCAGCCTATTTCTTGTGCACTGCAGCTATTCCGCAGCGTTGATCCAGGGGAAGGCAACAAAAAACCATGCGGTATAGGCCAATTTACATCATTGAGGAAAAATTCACTTCCCGACACCAATCTGGCAGTCAGATTAAATCCCTGGATTAATTAACTAAGCATAAGATGTAATTTTTAAAATTTGGTGCCCAGAACTGGACACAGTATTCCAGATGGGGCCTGACCAAGGTGGAGTAGAGGGGGATAATTACTTCAGGTGATCTAGACTCTATGATTCTCTTAATACATCCCAGACTATGTTTGCCTTTTTTGCTGCTGCATCACACTGTTGACTCATGTGCAGTCTGTGATCTATAAGTATACCCAAGTCATTTTCACACGAGCTGTTGCTTAGTTCTATTCCTCCCATTCTGTAGATGTAATTTTCATTTTTCTTGCCCAGATGTAGAATCTTTCATTTCTCCCTGTTAAATACCATTTTATTGGTTGCTATCCATTATGCAAGATCTCGATCCTTCTGAATCCTTTCTCTTTCTTCTCTAGAGTTAGCTATTCCTCATACAGAGCTTACTTGGCATCACACAGATTAATTGTGATATTTATAGGTTTCTATAGAATGTATCTAAAGAGATTTTTGAGCCCTCCTCTATGCACAAGTGACATACACATATTGTAGACTTCTTCCGTGCCAAAATTCATGTGGTATGGATTTCAGAAATAATCAAATTGTGCTGAGAATTTTCATTTTGGATTTCACCCCTTTTTACTTTGCATTTGCACTGAAATCTGCATGTTACAATTAGAAATTTGTTGCGACAGGTTTTCTCCAGTATACAGTATGTGGATTTTGTATTCTGCTAAGGCTGTATTCAAACCTCCCCTCAAATTGTGCATCTCTGCTTAAAATAACAAACAACTGAAACTGATTGCATTATAGGAATGTAACCTTGTAAGCACCCTTTTTCCTGCCTTATTGATATCATTTACATAAGCCGGCTGACCACTTTCTGAAGACCACCAAAATTCCAAGATTGACACAATATATATATATATATATATTTTAAATATTATTATTACCTGTTTTAATATACAGGCAATATATTTTGTAGAACTATAGAGAAATTGTCTTCATTTACATCAGACCATATATCTCTATTTTAGACACATACAGGTTAAATTCAGGAAGCCAATTAACCATAGAATATTTTAGGATTGTGTAATGGAGAGAAGTATGCGGAAGAAACCCACAGGAAGAACAAGCAAACTCCATAGATATATTGTCCTTGGGCAGATTCAAGCCCAAAATCGCTGCAAGGCAAGAAGCCACCATACTGTCTCACTTAATTCTTATGCGTTTCTCTGATAACACCCACTTGCAGTAACTGTTCATGACCTACACTTCATTTTAACTTTCCAACTCTTCCCCCCTTTGCTTCTTTTTCTTCACTTATGGGTCATTAACACATCACAATTATGTTTTGTTTGTTTTTTTTTGCAGGGAAAATTACAGCATGAAATAAAAAAATGTGACTTAACTTGTTATGCCTAAATGGCAGTAAAATTTACTTAGAGAAGCCCTCCCATTAATTTTTTTTTTTTTACTAAATCTGTGCATGTTTATCTAGTGTAGCTTGTGGGTTAAAATACTTCTCGGGGATCCAGCGCCATTATGCTTTTCTTATTGACGTCACCACTCTTCAGATTATCCGGCAGTCGATGCTCTATGCATGAGCCGGAAGCCTCTATTACAGTGCAAGCCTGTGGAGGCTCGTTCTGATGCTCCATAGGATTATTCTGTAAAAGCCACTTCTGGGTCACAAAAGATCGCAGCGCGAACTGGAGACTCAGAAAAGCAGTGATGTCACGAAGAGGCCCAGAATGGCACTGGATCCCGGAGAAGGGGGTGGTAGGTGAGTATATTAACACACACATTACACTACACACATATTTAGTAAAAAAAAATAAAAATTAAAAAAAAACAGTATGGTAGGGCTTTTTTTTTATATATATTTTGCCGCTTTTATACAATAAAAACAAATTTTATAGAATTGTTTTTGCACCAATATATTCTGAGAGCTAGAACATTTTTATTTCTCAGCTGGAGGAGCTGTATGGTGGCTTGTTTTGTGGGACAAGATGACTTTTTCAGTGATACCATTTTATTTCCATTCGACTTTTTGATCGTGTTTAATTTCACCTTTTTTTGGCGGTATGCAAAAAAAAAAGGGGCAAAAAAAACTGCTTTTTCATCAGAGTTCACTGAAGGGGTTAAATAACGCAACAGTTTTATAGATTGGGTCCGTCTGGACTAAATACGTATATTTTTTAAATTATTTTTACATAAATATACCTACTTATTGGTTTAATTATTTTTTCCATTTTTTTTGTTTAGGATTTTTTTTATATATATATTTATTCACATTTATTTTTTTTACTTAGTCCTTTTATCGGACTTTAACTTTTATTAGTCTGATAGCTGGTATAATGCATTGCAATACAATAGCACTGCAATGCATTATATATGTCAGTGCTGCACTGACAGAAGCCTCTCAGCATGGTCTAACAGGCTTGCCGTAGCTAGCTGACCCAGAGGTCATCATGACGACCTCGGGTTGCCATTGCAATGACGGGTCCTCGCGAGAATGTCGAGAGGACGTCGCAGGGGTGTCGATCTGAAGGGAGCCTTGCAATTGCTATCGCTATAACTTACGTCGAGCTCCTGGCGATTGTGCGGGCACAGCTCCTGAGCCTGCATGATCACCATGATGTAAATTCACATCATTTTGCAGAAAACCCTTCCCGATTGTGATGTAATACTTATGTCATAAAGGGGTTAGAGAGGCGTAAGCTGCCTATGCCATGACACGTCATCCGTGGTTTCCATAAAGAATTTCACATTTTTAGTATTTGATCCCCTACACACCATTATGAGTTCTGGCTCCTACAGACCAGTTAGATGCTCCTAATCAACTTGTTACCTGTATTAAAGACAGCTGTCTCACATAGTCACCTGTATAAAAGACTCCTGTCAGACTCTAACCTCTTCAACATGGGCAAGACCAAAGAGCTTTCTAAGGATGTCAGGGACAAGATCATAGACCGGCACAAAGCTGGAATGGGCTAAAAACCTTAAGTAAGACGCTGGGTGAGAAGGAGACAACTGTTGGTGCAAGAGTAAGAAAATGGAAGAAATAAAAAATGACTGTCAATCGACATCGATCTGGGGCACCATGCAAAATCTCACCTCATGGGTATGTATCCTTGATCATGAGGAAGGTGAGAGATTAGCCTAGAACTACACGGAGGGAACTTGTTAATGATCTCAAGGCAGCTGGGACCACAGTCACCAAGAAAACCATTGGCAACACATTATGCCTCAAAGGTTTAAAATCCTGCAGTGCCCGCAAGGTCCCCCTGCTCAAGAAGGCACATTGTGCAGGCCCGTCTGAAGTTTGCCAATGAACACCTGGATAATTCTGTGAGTTATTGGGAGAAGGTGCTGTGGTCAGATGAGACAAAAATTGAACTCTTTGGCATTAACTCAACTTGCCGTGTTTGGAGGAAGAAGAAGGAGGAGTACAACCCTAAGAACATCGTCCCAACCGTGCAGCATGGTGGGGGAAACATACTTTGGGGGTGCTTTTCTGCAAAGGGGATATGACGACTGCACCGTACTGAAGGGAAGATGGATGGGGTCATGTGTCATGAAATTTTGGCCAACAACTTCCTTCCATCAGTAAGAGCATTGAAGATGGGTCGTGACTGGGTCTTCCAGCAAGACAATGACCCAAAACATACAGCCAAGGCATCAAAGGAGTGGCTCAAAAAGAAGCACAGTAAGGTCATGGAGTTGCTTAGCCAGTCTCCAGACCTTAATCCCACAGAAAACCTATGGAGGTAGTTAAAACTCCAAGTTGCCAAGCGACAGCCTCAAAATCTTAATGACTTAGAGATGATCTGCAAAGAGGAGTGGGGCAAAATTCTTCCTGACATGTGCGCAAACCTCATCATCAACTACAAAAAACGTCTGACTTCTGTGCTTGCCAACAAGGATTTTGCCACCAAGTATTAAGATTTGTTTGCCAGAGGAATCAAATACTTATTTCTCACTGCAAAATGCAAAAAAAATGTATCTAATTTATACAATGTGATTTTCTTGTTTTTTTTTGGGGGGAAATTCTCTCTCAATGTTAAAATTAACCTACTGTTAAAATTATAGACTGTTCATGTCTTTGTCAGTGGGCAAACTTACAAAAACAGCAAGGGATCAAATACTTATTTCCCCCACTGTATAGCTTCTTCTTTTCATGATAGAGCTTTCAATTGCATTTTTGTGGATTGCCCGGTGAACTATATTCATAGAATTTGCATAATCAAATCCTGCCCGTTTTTAATGTGGTGACACCTGAGGGCTCTTAGATCACGAACATCCAGTACTGACAGTTGGCCTTGTCCCTTGTACATATGGATTTCTCCAGAATCTCTGACTCTTTTGATATTAAGTACTGTAAATGGTGGAGTATTATAATTCTTTGCAAATTTGCATTGAAGAAATTTTTTCTGAAGTTGATCCTTAATTTTTAGACACCGTTGTTCACAGGCTGCTGAAACTCTGACTATCTTTGCTTCTGAGAGACTCTGTCTCTTTTTTATACTGTGACAGTTGAATATTGACCCTCCAACAGTTTTTCATTTCAATCGCTTACTTTTCCAGCCATCTGTTAACCCCGTTCAAACTTTATTGAGATGTGTTGCTGTAATCAATTTTTAAAAGGAGTTATTATTTTCAAATGAAATGGAAACATTTCTAACTTTCAACTTCTGCTTTGCATATGTTCTGTTAATCAATAAAATATGGCTATAAGATTTTCAAATCATAGCATTCTTGTTTTCTTTACGCTTTACACAGCATCCCACTTTTTTTGAAATTGAGCTTTTTAGAATTATTCATTAGTTTAGGCCAAATTTATGTAGAAATATTTAAAATTCTGAAGGTTCACAAACTCCCAAACAGTATTATATATACTGACGTTTCTGGATTGTGAGTCATGGGGAAAGCAAAAGAATTGTCAACGGATCTACGGGAAAAGGTAGTTGAACTGTCTAAAACAGGAAAGGGATACAAAACAATATCTAAGGAATTGATAATGCCAGTCAGCAGCGTTCAAACTGTGATTAACAAATGGAAAATTAGGGGCTCTGTAAAAACCTACCATGGTCAGGTAGACCAACAATAATTTCGGCAACAACTGCTAGGAAAATTGTACGGGATGCAAAGAAAAACTCACATATAACATCAGCTGAAATTCAGGACTCTCTAAAACTAGTGGTGTGGCTGTTTCAAGATGCACAATGCACAATTGAAGAAAAATGCGCAAATGCCACAAAGTATCTCTCCTACAATACGCCAAACAGCACAGAAACAAGCCTCAAAACTTCTGGAACAAGGTAATTTGGAGTGATGAGACCAAAATTGAACTTTTTGGCCACAACCAAAAACATTATATTTGGAGAGAGGTCAACAAGGCCTATGATGAAAGGAACACCATTCCTACAGAAAAGCATGGAGGTGGATTGCTGATGTTTTGGGGATGTGTGAGCTACAAAGGCACAGGAAACTTGGTGAAAGTTGAAGGAAAGATGAATGCAGCACGATATCAGCAAATACTGGAGGCAAATTTGCATCATCAGCCAAGGTGTTGCGCATGGGACGTACTTGGACATTCCAACATGACAACGATCCAAAACACAAGGCCAAGTCAATCTGTCATTGGCTACAACAGAACAAAGTGAAGGTTCTAGAGTGGCCATCTCAGTCTCCTGACCTCAATATCATTGAGCCACTCTGGGGAAATCTCAAGCGCGTAGTTCATGCTAGACAGCCCAGGAATTTACAGGAACTGGAGGCTTTTTTCCAAGAAGAATGGACATATATAACTAATATTTTATAATAGACATTGCAATTTAATCTGTGCAGTATATTGTTCTTTCTATGGCAAATATGATTAATAGAGAACATTGTAATTTTTCTAAATCTTCACTAAGAATTACTGTATCAACCAGTGTTTTGCTGTACAATACTTTTGGCAATCCTATAAATATACAAAATTAATGAAAGCTGTTTTGCACTTCTGTGACAACCTATGACTTCTATAATGTCAGCCACTGATTGTTGTCACATTTTAAATGGGTTGTCCACTACTGGTACTTGTTGTGTTACATGCCCACTGCAGCCAATGAGTGGCTACTGTTTGGCTGCAGCTCATCAACAGTCAGTGCAGATGTCAGCTCTGACGAAATAGTGAAGGCTGCAGCCAAACAGCAACCGTTCATTGGCTGCAGCAGGATCACGTCATCCTCCGGGAATAACGGCACTGACATCTCGGGAACAGCGGTGGTACATGAGATGAGGTCCATTGTTTATATTTCAATTGGGGTCCAATAATGATTAAGCTGGGGCTATGCAGTAGTGGACAACCCCATTATGGATTAAAAACTACTTCCTGTCTCAAGATGTCACTGCTATTACATTTAATTGTGTCAACAAAAACAGACACTGTTGCCTGAATGTGCCCCTTTTTGTAGCATTTTAAGCATTGTTCAATATCTGGTCTGTTTAAATAGATACTTTTTTATTAAAGGTGATGACCACAACTGGACAACCTCTTTTTAAAAGCTCCAATCTAATGCACAAAATAAAAAACCCCTGCACTTTTACTTCCCAGACCGGCAGCACTCCTACAATCTTCCGGCATATCCTTTTGGCTTCCAAATGACAAAAGAATATCACATGACCGCTGCAGCCAGTCATCAGCCACTGATCAAGTGCAGCTTTCTGTATTCCATCAGAGTGGACTTCCTGAACGGTTTGTCACTTGACTGTCGGAAGATACATTGGAGAGAACGGAAGAGCGGTGCCGCTTTGGAAAGTAAGTAAGCAGTTTTTGTATTTTGTGCAGCAGACTGGAGCTATTAAGAAGAGGTTACCCTATAGTGGACAACCACTGTATTAACTGGTCTGTTCAGATGAATAAGTTTTATTTAGCAGGCAAACCCAGACCTCTCAGCAGGACTTGTGGGCATAAGCAGTATTCTGACAATCAATACACATTTTGGGAGTGTCAGTGATCATTTGAAGCAGGAAATGTGGAGAAACATTTTATGGTGATTGTGCATGTTCTACTTCGTACACCTTCAAGTTGATGATGTATGAGTCATGAACTTGTCTCGCAAATTGTTTATTCTGTTTAGCGGAACACAAAGGATTAGCTGAAAGGGTGAAGAAAATGTACCTTTCAGCCTGCAAATAGTGTAATATTCAGTTATTTATGTCTATAGGCTAACGCAAAGGAATGTAAAAGAAAAATATCACTGATATTTCAGGGACTAGTCCGAGAATTTCCACCCATATTGCATTCAAAATGCCTTTTACATGGTTTCAAATTTTGGAATCAGAGGTTCCCGATAGCTAGGAGATCTTTGAAGCCCTCAATTAATGATGGGAAATAGATAATCGCAATGATTTTCACAAAATGGCACCCATTGTAGTTGTCATTTTTTGACCCCTCCCATATTAATATTGTGGATTAAAGACCATTGCAGAAAAAGACTGCCTTTACTTACCAACACCAAGTCCCAATGCAAAAGTACTACAGAATGCAACAGACCGCCATGACTAAGTCGGGGGCAGCACAGGTGCAAAATTCTGATGAAACAACAACTCACACAGCAACCAATCAAGTTGCCAAGTATTAAAAATGCACACAGATGAGGCGTTGATAGGGCGCCAGTCACACAGGTACGTGTGATTTGACGCACCCCCTGGGGCCGTGGACTACTCAGTGCCGGGCCGGGTGGTTCTTTTAGGATAGTCACGGTGGCGTGACCCGGTCTGTGGCCTCGGGCGGTCAATAACAGAGGGGAATTAAGTTTTGGGGATAAACTTTCGTGACGCCACCCGTGGTATGCAACTATAGGTGGCCGCCATTGCTGTTCAGATCCACTGGGGCCGTTGGTGACGCAGCAGAGATGATTAAGTTCTCCACGGGTAGAGCTAGGCCCCAGGGCAGTTAAAGAGGTAGCTTTATTGTTGGTGTAGTGCAAGGCAGGTGACGCAGAAATTAAGTCAAGGACACAGCGGGGTGCAGTCTTCAAGTTTTTACTCACAGTTCTTATGATGTTCCAGGTTACAACTGCCAACAGGTTATCACAGCCCACCGAGTCCTATGTCCTCCGGGGAAGTGATCCAGCCAACTCTCATAACTTGGGTGCACTTGATCGGGACCCCCTTCTTGTGTACCTTTCCTGGGTCGTCACTGTCTGCGCTGGCTCTCTCCCTCCTGCCCTGCGCCTCACACACAGTGTCCCGAGCCAGTGGCCGCAGGCCTTGTAGGGCGACCTCCTCTCTTCTCTGTCCCCTTGGTCCTATATGGCCACCTTTTCAGCGAATGTGTGTGGTTTTGGCTACGGCACTTAAGAGATACCACAGCCTCCGGTTTGCTAGCTGAGTCTTGCAGTCCTCCAGTAGTCTGGGGCCAGTCCCCTACTGCGACCTGATCCCTTCTCCCAACTACGGTCCGCGTGGATTCGGGCACACTGGTGGACTCCGCACTTCCCGTGCCCCTAAGATCCCTTCTCTGTCTCTGGAGCCCTACTCTGACTCCCTCGCTCCTCTCGTTCTCTCTCCTACAGGGCCCCTTTGACTGGGCCCTCACTCTGTCTGGACCCTACTCCTCAACGGTTCTCACTCACTGGGCCCTTCTAGATGTTTCTACCTGTCTTTTTATACTGTCTGTCATGTGACCCACGTCACTAACTGTAACTCTAAGTGGTCCACTCTACCTTCAATCCTTCCTTTTGTGCTCCCCTAAACAACTTCCTCCACCCACCTCCTCTACCTAGTTCCCTCCTCCAGGCAGGGACAGGGACTGTGCTCTCCCTCAGGAGCAATCTTGCCCTTCCCTACTGGAGTGATGTGGTGTTGGATGAGGGTGTGTGGGTCCCGGGTAGTGCTCCCTCCTTACCAGAGAGTGGGGTACAACACCTCTGGCTGAGATGCAGTACCTCTGTGGCGACTGGACCCGCAGGGGCGCCACATATGCACAGTCTCTGGCTTACAGCTTATCAATGACGCTCATACCATTAAATCAAGCGACTTGCCCAGAGCAATAAAAGTGCACCCCACAAGGACAAACACCCATCTTTACCTGGCCAACAGTAAAGGGCATGGCTACATCCTGCATACAAATGGAAAAATGTGCAATAAAAAGGTGAATGTAATATACATAAGATATTGGGCAATATTTTGACCAAAATACATAAACTCGCAACCTTATTGACTTGCGAGTCCCTATGGTACAATCAAAAGCAATTTACCAAAAAAAGGACATAAAAACATCACAGAAAAAGCAGCCTCACTTGTCAAAATCCTTTAGTGTTGGCTGGTAAATTGGGGAGTCTGTCCTTGTGGAGAGCACATTCTGCCTGATCTAATTGTATGGGTGTCACTAACAGGCTGTAAGTCATACACTATGCATCACACGTGTTTGTGTAATTGGCGCCCTATACAAGCCTCATCTGTGTGAATAATGCTATGCAAACACCTCCTCCATGATTGGTAGGTGAGAGAGTGGTTGTTTCATCAGTACTTTGCACCTATGCTGCCCCCGCCTTTATCATGGAGACCGGCTGCATGCTGTAGTGCAGCATCCTGCTGTTAGTAAGGATGAATTTGTTCTGTGATGTTTTTTGATTTTTATGTCCTTTTCGGTGAGTTGCTATAGATTAAAGAGTTTACAGTTCACACACTACAAGATGAAGCAATTGTAAGGGGCATATTTTGTATTTTAAATTATTTTCTGAAGAATGACAGGTGCACAATCAAACTGTCATTTTTTTCCCCTATGTTCTCTTAGTGTTACTAAATAGCTGACAGTAAAGAGCTGACCAACTTTTGAGTACATCCCCACTTCCGTTGTTCTTCATGTGCCTAAAGACAAAAGATCACTTACGCCAGCATCTTCCTTGTCCAACACACAAGGAAGTGGCTACTGCAATTTCCTGCTTAGGGATGGTTGACCGGAGTTCATCTGATGTGTCATTGTGTATATTATCTGGAGCTTAACGGGTTGCATCACTACAGTGTCACCACCTTCTAAATTGAGGAACTGTCAGGAGAATTTGTGGTTTAACTTACAGAAAATACAGGCATATGCAGCAGGTACAGCTTGTGATTTCTGCTATGCGTAAAATAGAAGTCATGTAATTGTAGCACAAATAGCACAACTGCACTTGCTACGTGAAGGGCGTCATTACAAACATCTATAACAAATGTTTCTTATAGACTCAAGTAGGTCTATACAGATGCCCATCAAGAAGAAGTTATAGGGACTGTCTAATATTAATAAAACATGGCTGCTCTCTGGTATTGAAACTCAGCCCCACAGAGGTGAAGTGAAAGGCTACTGAGCTGAACATCATGCACAACCCATAGTCAGAGGAGGCGCTGTTTCTGAAAGAAAGCAGACATTTTTTTCTAATCCTGGACAACCCCTTGAAATGATTTTTTTTTTAAATATTGTTACATGTAGCTGTCATGCTTAAGTTATCCCACTTGCCTATGTATGTATTGAGCATGTCATTGCTTTGCTCTGACTTACTATATTGATACTAATCATTTTTTTTGTGTACTGTATTTCTTAAAATAATGCATAAGATGCAGTTGCATATAAAAGATTGTCAAGTTTCCATCCAGAAATTACAGTGCAAAGTACAGTGTATTAGATAGAATACATAGTCTGTTGAAAGGTATCTGCCTCTTCAGATTTCCCCTATTAGGCTGTGTGCCCACGATGCGTTTTTTTAAGCGTTTCCGCAGCGGCAAAAACGCTGCAGAAACGCTTAAAAACGCATGGTAGAAGGTCTGCCATGTTCGCCAATGATAATCCGCATGTGCTGTGCACATGCTGCGGAAATTTCCGCTGCGGGTTATCATTGCGGAAAGAAAACGCAGCACCATCAATTATTTTGCGGAAGCGCTGCGTTTTCGCCGCCACTGACTTGCATTGAATCGCTTGGATTCCGTATCACTATATATGTACATGCGGAATCCAAGCGTTTCAATGTGCGGATGGTAACCGGGTCTGGAGAAGAGGAGACTCTCCTCCGGACCCGGGTACCATAGAACCTGTGAAAAAAATAATAAAATAAAAAACAAATATTATATTTACCTTCTGATGGCCCCCGCTGCGCTTGGGAAACATGGCAGACCTTCTACCATGCGTTTTTTAAGAGTTTCTGCAGCGTTTTTACCGCTGCGGAAACGCTTAAAAAACGCATTGTGGGCACACAGCTTAATTGTCTAAAAAGGAGGCTCTACAAAGTACTGACTGGGGGTGGGGTGAATAGTTATGCACACTGAAGTTTTCAGATAATTTTGTCCTATTTGTTGTTTGCTTCACAACAAAAAGAAAACCAAATATTCACAGTTGTAGATATTTTCTTTACAAGAACTGATGTAAACCCTCAAAAAAACTGAAATTCCTGGTTGTGAGGTAGCAAAACACGAAAAATGTCATGGGGGGGGAGGAGTGGGGGGTTGAATACTTTCGCAAGCAACTGTATAATGTAATAATATATAACAGGCACATTAGAGCATATTTCATGAACAAAATTGTGGTTATTTTTTGGAATAAAATGCAAAAAATAACAGGCACGTTGCAGATTAGAAATATCTATAAATTATTTGCACCAGAAAGAATAGTATTTTTTGACATTCTCAGTCCTTTGCTCCTGAAAGCTGGAAAGTGGGCTTGGTTTAGGACTAAACGTTTTAGACATACCATATTTTTCGGACCATAAGACGCACTTTTTTTCCCCCAAATTTGGGAGGAAAAATATGGGGTGCGTCTTATGGTCCGAACGCAACTTACCGGTGGCGGTGGAGCAGGATCGCAGGGCGGCGGCGGAAGAAGAGGTGAGGCGGGCCGGTATCTGGCTGGGGGCCGGGCCAAGCCGGGTACCGGTGTATTGATGTGAGCGGAGTTTGCAGAGCAGAGTGAGCGGCTTCCGGTGGCCACGGTGATGTTCCTGAAGCTGTGCTCTATAGGAAAATGGCCGCCGGAGCCGGCGCATGCGCTCTGCCGAGTCGGCGGCCATTTTCCTATATAGCTCAGCTTCAGAAAGATGGCCGCGGTCACCGGAAACCGCTCACTCGGCTCTGCAAACTCCGCTCACAGCAATACACCGGCCCCTGGTACCCGGCCAGGCCCGGCCCCCAGCCAGATACCGACCCACCTCACCAGGGCACCAGACCACCAGCACCCCAGGTACCAGGCCCCCAGGTACCAGGCCACCGGCCCCAGAACCAGGCAACCAGTACCCCAGGCACCAGGATACCCAAAAGTTTCACCATTCTAAAAACTGCACCCCTCAAGGTGCTAAAAACCACATTCAAGAACTTTATTAACCCTTCAGGTGCGTCACAGGAATTTTTGGAATGTGGAAGAAAAAAATGAACATTTAACTTTTTTCACAAAAATGTTCCTTTAGACCCAATTTTTTTTATTTTCGCGGGGGTAACAGGAAAAAAAGGACCCCAAAATTTGTTGTGCAATTTCCCCTGAGCACGCAGTTACCCTATATGTGGGGAAAAAAACACTGTCGCACCATCCTTGTGCTATACAGGCTGTCAGCACTGCATATGCAGAAGATATTTTGGTCATGCACTGCGCATGACCAAAATATCTTCCTGCTGTCTGGTGACCCGGATGCTGTCATGACGACATTGGGTTGTCATGGCAACATCCGGGAAGCTGCGGCAGACAGCGCTGGAGGCCGGAAGGAGAGGTGGGTATCCCGATCACCTCCTCTTGCCACCGCAATGCTGCGATGCAGTGCAGAGCACGCTGTAAATAAAACTGCAGGGACGTGTCTTCAGCTCCAAATCACGGTATAGTGAGTGATGCATTGAGCTTTGACTGTAGCCAATCCTTGCACACCTCCATGACTGAAAGCTGGCAGATCCCAGGAGCAGGGCTGTGGAGTCGGAGTCGGAGTCCATTTTGGTGGAGCCGGAATAGGAGTCAGTATAAACTGGACCAACTCCAAAAATATATAATAAATTGGGTACAGTAGTTCAATGCAGTTTGTGGGGAATATTTTTTCATAACAATTTGGGAAAGTTATAAAATGTCCTATAAATGTCTGTGTTATTCCTGATCTAAGGGTCTGGACTTTTAGCTGGGATTAATCTGTGCTACAGTAAATTTATCTCTTAAACATGAGCCATGTATGAGGGAGTCAGAGTTGGAGTCGGTGTCATGGAAATTAAGGAGTCGGAGGTTTGGCTTATCGACTCCACAGCTCTGCCCAGGAGGAAATAAGTTAACAAAAATCACAATGATGCTTGAATAATGCCTTTTCTTAGTCTTTGTTGACACATTTATGGTTTTAAAATAACAGAAATATTATTACATATACAGTGCTTTGGGGTTCTTTAGACCAGAAACCTCACTGTAGTCACTGACTGGGGTAAGATTTGGGTCAGAAGCTCCTCATTCATTCATCTGAATCCAAGGCTAACATTGATGAATCAGGGTGTAAGGCTACAAATCTAAGTTTTAGATCATGCCCACTTAGACATTTTTCATAAAAATGTCCCAATTTCTGATCACCTGCTCATACACTAAACTACATTTGGGCTGTGCAGCAATGTTAGTAATTCTATTAGATTTAAGGAGTCAGAATTATTACAGTTCTATTAAAGGGAATCTGTCAGTAATTTCCTTTAAGGGAATCTGTAGCATTTATGTGAAAAACTGGTGTAAAAAAAGCGGTCACTGTTTTGCAGCAGTTATGGATGCAAAAAACAACAACAACCAGTCAAGGCATATTTCAGGGATAAAATGAAGATAAACTCAATTAAACAGTACCCACAGAAGACATACCTTACTTATACGTCTTCTTCTATTATTTGCACCATTTTGGTTTTTCATTAGTGGGGTTATGTCAACAATATTGGCCATATAGTTGTTTGTCATATTGGTTATTCCCACAACAATTTTCCTTATTTATGCTTCCACCCCTCATGTCCCAAGTCTGTTACCATCACACAAAAACAAACTTGTTTTTGCATTAGAGGTAATCTGTCAAACTTTAACCCCCTCCTGAAATCATTTATAAGTCTGAGTAGCCCTTTAAAACGATAACAGCCAATTGATTTCTTTATGACCCAAAGTGCTGCTCCAGCAGCAAGAGATCACGTTTTGAAGATGTGTCTGGAAGTGCATTGGGATGTGATGATGCACTTCTACAATTCCAGCCTCACGCTTTATTTCCTACCTATTAGCCCCCTCCACTGATTAGTACTCAGCCACTGAACTGTCAGAGCAACCGATCTGTCAATGAGCCAGAGGAGGGGGCTGCTATGAAACAAATACAGTGTATCATGATGCCCCAATGCACTCCTAAACAACTTCAAAACACAATTTCTCGTTGATAGTGCCGTGCTTGGGGTGATACAGAGATTAACTTATAACTAAAGACTGACCGTCACTTCCAAACAGAAAACAGGTGTGTACGGGTGCAAACTAAGGCTAAGTGCCCACGATGCAGAAATGCTGCAGATTTCTTCTGCATCTCCCTGGCAGGAAAAACGCATGCGGTTTTTACATGCGTTTTTCCCGCCAGGTAGAAGCGTTTGTCAAGCGTTTTTGCATGCATTTCTGCATGCGGGTTATCAAGCGCTTTTCCAAGCGATTTTAGCATCACTTGGAAAAGTGCTTGGCAACTTGGTCACACTATATAAATCCAAGCAACCAGCATGGATTTATAGTAGTGTGACCAAGTTAGTAAAAAAAAAAAAAAGAATAAGAATGGTAAAAAATAATAATAAAAAAAAAAAGATTATACTTACCTTCCGATGTCCTCCTGGTGTTTTCTCTGCTGCGTCCGGTGTCTTGGGCGGCTCGCGGTGGTGTGAAGGACCTGCGGTGACGTCATTGAGTCATGAGACAGGTCACATGACTCAATGACGTCATGGCAGGTCCTTCACAACACCGCAACCCATAGAGCAGACCAGACGGAGGGGAGAAAACATCGGGAGGACATCGGAAGGTAAGTATAATCTTTATTTTTTATTTTAAATTCTTTTTTTTACAGTTTCTATGGTACCCAAGTCTGGATGAGAGTCTCCTCTCCTCCAGACCTGGGTACCATCCGCACATTGAACCGTGTGATATCCGCTTGTGCAGATGCAGTGATGCGGATGTCACGCCGTCCAATGCAAGTCAATGGCAGCGACTACGCTGCGTGTCCGCAAAATTAATGGACGTGCTGCGTATTTTTCCGCAATGATAATCCGCAGCGGAAATTTCCGCAGCATGTGCACAGCACATGCGGATTATCATTGGGGACCATGGGGCAGGTATTACCAAGCGTTTTTTTAAGCGTTTTCTCTGCGGAAATTCCGCGGCAAAAACACTTGAAAAACGCATAGTGGGCACACAGCCTTAGAGTAGCCATCTCCATATATAAACAACAAATAAAGTTGCACTCTGTAGCGCTATAGCATGAAAACATGAAATATATGAAATATGAATTGCATTACTGCTCTAGAAAATAGGAAAAATTGAGTATACTTAGCCCATAAATTGGGCAATGCCAGGTGTTCACCTTAGTCAGTCAGCTGGGAGAAGCTGAGCAATGTGGGTTGTGCTGGAGCTGAAGAGAGAGACAGGCCATAGTCTCTCTCTGAGAAGCGACTGCGCAGGCCGTGTGCATCAAACTGCAAGTATCACTGGTTGCTGTGGACAATAGCAGTTTTATGGGACCAAACTGGGACTAGCTCAGCGGGCCTGAAGTAGCCAGGGTCTATATTGTTTAGTTAGGCTAGGGATTTATGTTTATGGCTGGTTTTGGTACTGTGCAACCAGTGGAAAATAAACGTCACATTTTTCTGACACAAGAATACAGTGTCTGTGTGAACGCTACCTACTGCTGAGCGTGAATCCCTACAAGGGGTTTTGAATAATTGATAATGACATTATGCATGTGGCCTATAGAAGCATATAAAAAAAGTAACAATTCTGCATCGTACAGTGAAAAAGGTTCATTCTCTTAGGATCAACCAGTTTAAATGGTCAATAAAAATAGATTTTCATTCAATAGACATTACACTTGTGAGAATAATTACCTACACTTACTCTGTCAACTTGCAGGGAACATGTCAATTACCGTGATTGTGTAGAATAGTGGAAAGATATTGGTAATTTGTTACTTATTAATTAGGACATGTCTGAAATAAAGTTATTCACTTTGCATGTATAGTATAATTGTGGAAGCAATAAGCAGTTTTATAAAAGATTTTAGTACTAAATTTTTTATGATGGATTTACAATTTTCACAGCCTTTTAAATTCTGTACAAAACCACTAAAATGGGCATTTTCGGAATGCAATTGTTTTTGCTTTGGTGTTTTGGCTCCATTTTATGCCTTGAATGTAACGCTCCAGTACAACTGAAATGTAAATTGTAAAATGCTTCCTATGTTTTATTTTTCAAGCTGATTTTAGTTGTTTTCAATATTACATTTCTGTCATTAAACCAGAAAAATAAAGATCACAACTTTTGTCTCTATTGGGAAGAAACCACCTAATTAAAATGATATCTTTTTAAGACTGTTATACCCTTTACAAACTATACCCCTACTGTCTAAAACTTAGGAGATATCAAAAGTTTAAATAAGGCAATGTCACACTTTTAATGGCGTGGCAGTAGACCCAGAATCAGCATGCCCCACAGTATAACATTGGCCCGAGTGCTATCCTGATAAAACATCAGATAGCACTCAGCCGTGTTATACACAATCGTGTGAGCGAGCCCTATGCTTAGAATCCGCATTTTGCCACTCATGGGAGATGGAGTCTATCCTTCATGCTTCTCTCTCTTACTTACTGTATACATTTAAACAATCTTTGGTGTGTAGAGATACTATTATGGCATGGAAGGTTATTCAGAGAAAATATGACTTATCTGGTGGATTTCATAGTTTTTGGGCCTACCCCGACTTTGCACAGGGCAAGGAGAATAGTCTATTTAAAGAATAGCACACAAGAGGGATTTGATCACTTAAAGACATATTACATGATACATATATGTGATGACTGACTTGTAAAGAGTTTATAAATAAATATAAGGAGGGGTCATCGTCCCAAACCATACAATACAAATTAAGAAGTATATTGTGCAATCTTTACAAAATGTTCATGATGAGGTCACTTATAATGACCTAGACTATGTCACACTTATGGACATAAATTGTGTCAATTTCCACGATATATAGTAAAACGTGAAGTTGTTTGATTCCACGGTGTCCGGAATCCGTTTTGTAAGCTTGGACAAAACAAATAAGGGGAACAGATGTTGGAGAAAAGATATTGAAAGGTTGGAGAACAGTTAAGTTGTTCATCATTAATGAAAACTGTAGAGATAAGCAATATCGTGTAATTCGCAGAGTCATTTATGGCATAACTTACCACCCAGCACACTTCAACCGGACAAAATTTCACACTGCTCCAAGCGTAAGACATACAAAACTGATTTATTACATGGACTGTGGAATTGTAACGTAGTTCAATATTTCTGGGCTCAAATCCAATCAATTGTAGAAAACATATGGCATATGGGTTTGCAGTTAGATCCTATGCTATTGATATTTCATTATTTGGAAGAGAAAGCAAAAGATGGGGCTACATATACTGGACATCTCCCTATTATCAAACACTTCATTTTCATGATTTCTAAAAAGCACCCTTTGAAAGAATGGATACGGTCAACAACAGCATCAAAGTCAATTTAGGCTATGTGCCCACGATGCAGATTTGAAGCAGAAATTTCCTGAGCATTTCTGCATCTCCTTTGCAGAAAAAATGCATGTGGATTCTACATGCATTTTTTAAGCGTTTTTGCATCACTTGGAAAAGGGCTTGAGACAAGTTGTTCACACAATATAAATCCAAGCAACTAGCATGGATTTATATTGTGTGACCAACTTAGAGGAAATTTCTACTTCAAATGCTGCATCTAAAGTAAAGAAAAAATTAAAAAGTAAAAAGAAATATAAAACCTTATATTCACCTCTCTGGCGGCCCCCGGTCTCCTCCTGGCAGCGTCCTCTCTCCTCGGTGTCCCGCGGTGTTCTGCCAGGACCAGCGGTGACGTCATTTAGTCAGCTGATGGTCACGCGACCATCACCTGACCGCTGACGTCAGTGGTCGCGTGACCATCAGCTGACTAAATGACGTCACCGCAGGTCCTTCCAGTACACCGCGCGACGCCGAGGAGAGAGCATGCGGCCGGGAGGAGACCGTGAGAGGTGACTATGAATATTTTTTTTTTATTTTTTACTTTATATTCTTCTTAAACTTGCAGGTACCATGGTACCCGGGTTGGAGGAGAGTCTCCTCTTCTCCAAACCCGGGTACCATCCGCGCATTGAAAAGCATAATATATATTATGCGTTTCAATGCAAGTCAATGGGCACGATTTCGTCGCAAAATCGTGCCCAAATTGGTTGTGCTGCAGATTTTTCCACAATGATAATCCACAGCGGGAATTTCCGCAGCATGTGCACATGCGGATTATCATTGGGATACATCACAGACCTCTTACCAAGCGATTTTAATGCATTTCCGCGGCGGAAATGCCGGCTCCTGCGCACAAGTTCCCTGCTTCACAAGGCTGTACGGACGGCAGGGAGAAGAGCGCCGTCCGTACAGGAGAAACAGCGCAGGCGCAGGATCCAGCCGGGAACTGCACGCCACAGGGCCCTGTGACGTGCAGGAGAGGTAGGGCAAGTATGATAATAGGGCTAGTAGGAGTGGATTTCTTGGTGTCCGGGGAACGCCAAGCTTAGCAGAAATCATTTAATAAAAATGCGATTACACAGAAATCAGACCACTAATATGGGCCATACAGGTAAATATAGATTCACATTTCTATAAGCTGTATGCACATATTAGCGGTCTGAAAAGTCCCAGGGGGTGACAGATTCCCTTTAAACGCATACTTAAAATAGAACAGATAGAAACAGATCGCAATAAAAAGAAACCAAATGTTTGTTTTTTGAAAAATGGAGAAAGTTTTTTCTGACATACTGTAATGTTTCAGAGACAAAGCAGGTGATGCAACTTTTTATATATACCGAATGGTATCTGTTGGAGGATTTGCAGGGAAACCTAGGGAGGCTGATAATGTAATTCTCAGAGAGTATACTATTTAACAAATAGTCATACATGATGTCTTAAACATGTTGTTATGGTAATTATAGGTGTTAACAGTTTTTTCTTATATTTTTACTTTTCGTATGTAAATTTACAAAAACAAAATAAAGACTTTAAAAAAAAAAAAAGGATCACGTAAGGGCAGTGCAAAACATGGTAAAATTCTACCTTACAAGTAAGCAATGCCATGGACAATGGCTTTGTTTTGCCCGGGGATCTGATATTTCCTAGTTGCAGTCAGTGTAATGTTCTTGTACATTAGGTAATTTATGGTTGTAAAGTATAGTTACATTTGACGCCTACAGTCCATAACATAGTATACCAAGGAGTGGCTTGTACTTGGTGTACTATGGATACGTCTTTTTGTTTCATGCACTTAATGAAAAAGTAAACTCTTTAGAAAGTGAGCTGTTTTAAATGTTTGAAGAAACCTAATAACCCTGGAATTTCCAAGCCAGGACAAAAAGTTGCTGAACATGTTCTTTGCAGAAGGGTCACAACCTCAGACAACTGGGCTATAAGCCACAGTGCAAGGGCTATTTGTCTCCCTTAGCGGAGTTCAGACAAGCACTGAACTTACTGGACTAGTCATGTCTGTTAACTGCGGATGTGAATGGCTCCGTGTGCAGGTCTGTGTGCTCACTGGCATAGTTGAAGGGTACAGGAGCTGCCTGATTTTTACATGCATTAGTAAACCAGACCAGACTATCTGAAGTCCATGTATAAAATAGCCCACGTCCACCAGCACAAGCTACAATTGGTCTGTGGGCAATTACCGGCACACACAATCAGCATACGGAACAAAAAATAGTGTGCAAACATACCTTCAGGGCTCATTCTGATTTCAGTTTTTCATGTACAAGTTCTAAACATGTTTTTCAAGGGTAGAACTCATATACATTATAATCTATAGTGATGTTCATATGTCCGTTTTTTTACGGACCGTGTCCGATTTTTGAGACATGATACTCATGTGCCCAGTGTTAACATTGGTGAGCTGCTCTGACCCAATCATCTAACATATTTTGACATATGTCAACTGCTCAGATGCTTTCCCTTCATGTTTTTCCTGCTTCTAAATTATCAACTTTTTTTTTAAATCAAACAACTTTTATTAACACAACTGACAAAATACATTTCAGAACAATTTGTGATCACAATTGCATTATATAGAATATACACATAAGGTTGTAGACATACACCACTGTTGTTCACATATACATTGAACACTGAATATTTTCACCCTTATAATAAAGTTCCAACTTAAGAACTGAATTTTCAATTGCTACCTAAAATATGCCACCCATATACAGGTGCATTATAATAAAATAATCAAGGATATTTAGGGTCTTTTCATAAAAGTTATTCTGGTTATATATCCGGGCGGAACGGAGGCAAGGACTGATAGTACACTGGACAAAGAGAACATTATCCGGAGGGGATTCTGTCTCACTCGGTGTTCTGCATGCATATGAATTGCACAGTAAAACTGAACCTGTTGAACAGGACCTAAGGTCTCCTGTCAGGTCTCTAGCTGTAACTGGTCCCATGGACGGGGAGGTAACATGAACTCCCGAATGACAAGTGAGTACAGAACGAACCCCACAGCACATCACACACCAGTCAGATTCCTGTTTAGAAGAGGGGTTTCATGGCAAAAAGAACTCAGTTCCGGCCCACAACAACCGGCCCTGTGCCCCCCTTCATTTGGACAGATGAATTGTGTGACGATGTGATGCATACATTGCATAGTCGGAATAAAGTGAATATATTGTGTCAGTCACATGACATCTCCTTCACATAGAATCATATTGTGCACTGTATGACTGCACAGCATATGCAAGTGCTCTTTTCAATCATTTTGGATATGTTTATTGGTATGTTCAGTGACAGATGTCGTAGCCACAATTATAACCCTATTAGTGCATCATACTGACATCCTTAGTTTAACTCACCTGTCAGAGACTGAATCGTTTTAAAGTACAGTTATGTCTCGTCTGTATAAAGTATACTTTATGTGCTTCTCACAAAATTAGATCATCAAAAAGTGAAACTCGTATATTATATAGAGTCATTACAAACAGAGTGATCTATTTCAAGTGTTTATTTCTGTTAATGTTGATGATTATGGCTTACAGCCAATGAAAACACAAAAGTCATTATCTCAGTAAATTAGAATAATTAACAAAAAACACCTGCAAAGGTTTCCTTCGTGTTTAAAAAGATCTCTTAGTCTGTTTCAGTAGGCTCCACAATCATGGGGAAGACTGCTGATGTCCAGAAGGCAGTCACTTACACACTCCACAAGGAGGTTAAGCCACAAAAGGTCATTGCTAAAGAAGCTGGCTGTTCACAGAGTGCTGTATCCAAACATATTAATGGAAAGTTGAGTGGACGGAAAAAGTGTGGCAGAAAAAGGTGCACAAGCAACTGGGATAACCGCAGCCTAGAAAGGATTGTTAAGAAAAGGCCATTCAAAAATTTGCGGGAGATTCACAAGGAGTGGACTGCTGCTGGAGTCATTACGTCAAGAGCCACCACACACAGACGTATCCAGGACATGGACTACAAGTGTCGCATTCCTTGTGTCAAGACACTCATGACCAATAGACAACGCCAGAAGCGTCTTACCTGGGCCAAGGAGAAAAAGACCTGGACTGTTGCTCAGTGGTCCAAGGTGTTGCTTTCAGATGAAAGTACATTTTGCATTTCATTTGTAAATCAAGGTCCCAGAGTCTGGAGGAAGAGTGGAGAGGCCACAATCCAAGCTGCTTGAGGTCTAGTGTGAAGTTTCCACAATCAGTGATGGTTTGGGGAGCCATGTCATCTGCTGGTGTAGGTCCACTGTGTTTTATCAAGACCAAAGGCAGCGCAGCCGTCTACCAGGAAATTTAAGAGAACTTAATGCTTTCCTCTGCCGACAAGCTTTTTGGAGGTGGAAATTTCATTGTCCAGCAGGACTTGGCACCTGTCCACACTGCTAAAAGTACCAATACCTGGTTTAAAAACAACAGTATCACTGTGCTTAATTGGCCAGCAAACTCGCCTGACCTTAACCCCATAAAGAATCTATGGGGTATTGTCAAGAGGAAGATGAGAGACACCAGACCCAACAATGCAGACGAGCTGAAGGCTGCTATCAAAGCAACCTGGGCTTCCATAACACCTCAGCAGTGCCACATGCTGATCGCCTCCATGCCACGCCTCATTGATGCAGTAATTGATGCAAAAGGAGCCCCGACCAAGTATTGAGTGCATTTACTGAAGATACATTTCAGTAGGCCAACATTTCGGATTTTAAAAACAATTTTCAAGCTGCTGTTCTAAAGTATTCTAATTTACTGAGATAATGACTTTTGTGATTTCATTGGCTGTAAGCCATAATCATCAACATTAACAGAAATAAACACTTGAAATAGATTACTCTGTTTGTAATGACTCTGTAACATACCTGGCGGCGTCCTTGCATAGTGGTCCATCTCCCACTGTGCAAGAGCGCGCACTTGATTTCCAGTCCAGACTGCCACTCTGGCTTCTTTCCATGCTGTCTGCTTTGCTCTGCTCTGGCTGCTTAGGGCAACGCCCGCCGAACTTCCTGTTTCTTGTAGCTGCTGCAGACACACCCCTAATGCGTCCTCAGCCTATTGCTGTCTGTCACCTGGTATTTAAACCAGCTCCTCCTTGGAATCCTTGCCTGAGCATCATGTTCTGTCAGTTGGCTTCTTGTCATTGATGTGCCAGGTCCTGTCTATGTTTCCTGCCTTGCGGTATCAGTTCCCGTGTCTGAACTGTGTCCTGTCTGTGCACTCTAGCCAGCTGTCTTTCTGCCTTTCCTGGAGGCTGTAATTCCAGGCCCGTGTGAACTCGCTCTTAGCCTGTTCGTCCCACCCTCTGGGGGGCCGCATACCCAGACTCGCTCCTGTATCTCGCTTCAGTAACTGTTCTTGTCTGAACTGTCTTCTAGCTTCTTACCTGTTTTGTCTTTATGTCCGTTTGCTCCCTTTTTCTGCAGTGTCTGAACCAGCACTTGGCTTTACCTAGGCTCGTTCCTGCATTTTGTTGCAGTAACTGTTCTTGTCTGAACTGTCTCCTAGCTTCTTACCTGTTTTGTCTTTATGTCCGTTTGCTCCCTTTTTCTGTAGAGTCTGAACCTGCACCTAACTTCTACTCGTTGTCATTGTACTTCCGTTTGTGAGTTGGAGTCCTTTCGCTACTTCTTTGCAAGTACCTTGTGTGTATCTGGTTCTGCCTTTCTTTTCCAGTCTGTTCCGTGTGAACAGAGCCCCGCTCTGCTCAGCCTTGTCCACCGCGTCTGCGGTTTCGCTCAGCTCAGCCTTGTCCACCACGTCTGCGGTTTCGCTCTGCTCAGCCTAGTCCACCGCGTCTGCGGTTTCGCTCAGCTCAGCCTAGTCCACCGCGTCTGCGGTTTCGCTCTGCTCAGCCTTGTCCACCGCGCCTGCGGTTTCGCTCTGCTCAGCCTTGTCCACCGCGCCTGCGGTTTCGCTCTGCTCAGCCTTGTCCACCGCGCCTGCGGTTTCGCTCTGCTCAGCCTTGTCCACCGCGCCTGCGGTTTCGCTCTGCTCAGCCTTGTCCACCGCGCCTGCGGTTTCGCTCTGCTCAGCCTTGTCCACCGCGCCTGCGGTTTCGCTCTGCTCAGCCTTATCCACCGCGTCTGCGGTTTCGCTCTGCTCAGCCTCGTCCACCGCGTCTGCGGTTTCGCTCTGCTCAGCCTCGTCCACCGCGTCTGCGGTTTCGCTCTGCTCAGCCTCGTCCACCGCGTCTGCGGTTTCGCTCTGCGCAGCCTCGTCCACCGCGTCTGCGGTTTCGCTCTGCTCAGCCTCGTCTACCGCGTCTGCGGTTTCGCTCTGCTCAGCCTTGTCCACCGCGTCTGCGGTTTCGCTCTGCTCAGCCTCGTCCACCGCGTCTGCGGTTTCGCTCTGCTCAGCCTCGTCCACCGCGTCTGCGGTTTCGCTCTGCGCAGCCTCGTCCACCGCGTCTGCGGTTTCGCTCTGCTCAGCCTCGTCTACCGCGTCTGCGGTTTCGCTCTGCTCAGCCTCGTCTACCGCGTCTGCGGTTTCGCTCTGCTCAGCCTCGTCTACCGCGTCTGCGGTTTCGCTCTGCTCAGCCTTGTCTACCCCGTCTGCGGTTTCGCTCTGCTCAGCCTTGTCTACCGCGTCTGCGGTTTCGCTCTGCTCAGCCTTGTCTACCGCCTCTGCGGTTTCGCTCTGCTCAGCCTTGTCTACCCCCTCTGCGGTTTCGCTCTGTTCAGCCTTGTCTACCGCGTCTGCGGTTTCGCTCTGCTCAGCCTTGTCTACCGCCTCTGCGGTTTCGCTCTGCTCAGCCTTGTCTACCGCCTCTGTGGTTTCGCTCTGCTCAGCCTTGTCTACCGCGTCTGCGGTTTCACTTTGCTCTGCTTGATTACCGCATCTGCGGCTCTGAACCCGTCTCCCAGGCTGTACTGGACCCTACCCAGCCTGCGTTCTAGCCTGCCTGTTCCTGTATTCCCCGGTGTGGGTCAACAGCCGTGTCCGGGGTCTGACCTGGAGTGGCACCTGGTCCCTCTACTCGGTTCCTCCCTGGTGCACTGGCGTCGTATGCCGTCGTGCGACCTTGGTCGGATCGGGCAGATACTTAGTTACGCCCCTCCAGGCACTCTCCGGTTCATGGCACAGTGGAATCACTAATCACGCACACGCCAGTCAATCCGGGCGCATGCATTACAGACTCTATATAATATACGAGTTTCACTTTTTGTATTGAAGAACTGATAAAAATTTACTTTTTGATGATATTCTAATTTTGTGAGAAGCACCTGTATATAAAAAAAGGAGTTCTCTGCCACCTCTCTCTCTCTCTGACATTGGGTGCAAAAAAACAATTCTGCAGTTGAGGGGGACAGTTGCAGAGGTAAGTGCGTAAAATAAATAAATAAACTATGAACAATGCATAAATGATGCACTGGGGAGAACTTCTGAAACTTTGCTGACTAACAATTAATTAGATCACTTGAGTAGTTTATGTTGACTGCTAACTACTGTATATACTCGTGTATAAGCCGACTATTTCAGCACATTTTTATGCTGAAAAAGACACCCTTGGCTTATACTCGAGTATACACTTACATTCCAGCTGTGGAAGATGGGGGGGTGGGGAGTTGCGGCGGCGGAGGAGCGGGGCACAGGCAGTAGCCAGCTGCTGCAGCTACCATGTGTGCCTGCTGCTAAAGAAAATGAATATTCACTTTTCTCCACACCCATGAGAGTGGAGAAGAGTGAATATTCATTTTCATTAATAGCGCACACTGTCAGTCGCAGCCGCCGGCTTCCTGCTGCGACTCAGCGATCCTGTGTGCCCGCAATTAGAGAGTATGAATATTCACTCTTCTCCACTCCCATGGGCGTGGAGAAGAGTGAATATTTATTCTCTTTAGTAGCGGGCACACAGGATCGATGAGCCGCAGTAGAAGCTGCGGCCGCTGCTGACACTGCGCACTATTAAAGAAAATGAATATTCACTCTTCTCCACGCCCATAGTCCCGGCTTGGAAAGGAGTGAATATCCCCGCAGCTCACCTCAGCGTCTGAGGGCGCATGGCAGTGATGTCATGCACTGCTCAGATGCTGAGATCAGCTGCTGGCAGAATAGGACGCAGCGCTGGAGCAGACGGGAGGACGGTGAGTAGGAGTGTTTATTTTTTTCATGTGTCAAGTGATGGGGGGCATACATACCAGGATTGGAGATGAAGGGGCCATGCATACCAGGATTGGGGATGAGGGGGCCATGCATACCAGGATTGGGGATGAGGGGGCCATGCATACCAGGATTGGGGATGAGGGGGCCATGCATACCAGGATTGGGGATGAGGGGGCCATGCATACCAGGATTGGGGATGAGGGGGCCATGCATACCAGGATTGGGGATGAGGGGGTAATGCTTACCAGGATGGTGAAATTTACCAGTAGCTGCTGCATTTCCCACCTTAGGCTTATACTTGAGTCAATAAGTTTTCCCAGTTTTTTGTGGTAAAATTAGGTACCTCGGCTTATATTTGGGTCAGCTTATACTAGAGTATATAAGGTACCAATAATTTACCATAGAGTACTCTGAGCATATATTAAAAATCCATAGTTTGCCCAGAATGGAAATGCCCACAACTCCCCAAAGTTTTATCTACCTTGCTGATTTTTCAGTAATGGAGGAAGGGACTGGTCATATAAAGATATTGCTGCACTTTTCTTTGAAAGAGCTACATGCACATATAAATAGTTTGGGAGATGAAATCCTGCAGATTTCCTTTAAAATTTACAATTTCATACATGGACGCATGCACATAATGAATAATATCTCACAAAAAAAAAAATTGAGATATCGGCTTATCAATATTCTTAAATTAGCTGTGTAAGGCTATGTGCCCACGTTGCGGACCTGAAGCATATTTTTTACGCTTCTCCCTGGCGGGAAAATCGCATGCGGATATTACATGCGGTTTTCCCGCCAGGTAGAAGCGTTTGTGAGGCGTCTTTGCATGCATTTCCGCATGCGGGTTATCAAGCACTTCTCCAAGCATCACTTGGAAAAGTGCTTGACAACTTGTTCAGAATGGTAAAAAATAAAAAAATAAAGTTTATACTCACCTTCTGATGCATTCTCTGCCCCGTCCGGAGGCTTGAGCGGCTCAACAACAGCGTGCAGGACCTGCGGTGACGTCATTGAGTCATGTGGTGGGTCACATGACTCAATGACGTGGCAGGTCCTTCAGACAACAGCGCGACGGAGGGAAAACATCAGAAGATAAGTATAAACTTTATTTTATTCTTTTTTTTTACAGGTTCTTTGGTACCTAGGTCTGGATGAGAGTCTCCTCTCATCCAGACTTGGGTACCATCCGCACATTGATTCCGCTGCGCTTCCGCAAAATTAATGAACATGCTGCGGATTTTTGACCGCAGCATATACGCTGCGGAAAAATCCGCAGCATGGGCATTGACATTGCGGAATGCCATTGGGGACCATGGGGTGCGGATATACATGCGTTTTTCAAGCGTTTACGCTGCGGAAATTCTGCAGCATATACGCTTGAAAAACGCTACGTGGGCACACAGCCTAAATCAACCAAGTTGTTGTATAGTGTAAAGACAAGAGCACCATGACATAAACATCTTTTCCTAAGAAGAACAGAGAAGTCTGCTATCATGTGAAAACAAGACTGACATTCCTCAGCTTTGGAGCCAGCACAGAAACTTATTGGAATGAACCTGACCGTGCCTGGCAACTATCCATGAGCCAACGTCACATATGACTTCACAGAACATAGTGTTCTTGGCACTAGTGCAAATATGTGTTTGAATCTTCACCAGAAAGAATATTCAGATCAGTAACTAAGAAAAAAACAAAATTAGGTTAATTACAAAAAAAATCTCTGCTGTTTCCATTGGTGCAGAAGGAGTTAATCCGCATAGCTAGGACTCAGAATACAATTTGATATTACAAATACACGCCCATTCCCTGATCCTCCTGTAACCTCCCACGTCAAACTTGGAAAATTCCAGCACACCTTGCAGATACAGAGAGAAAAAAGACAGAGCTATCTGCCGCCAGAAACAAAGCACTGACTCACATCCGGGCACTGAAGTTGTAGCCAAAGAAAATGAAGAGAACGCGGCTGTCACGCCATATCTCACAGGAACAATAAACTTCTATTATTCACCCACATGTGGACTTGGATCACATATCTTCTGCTAATCTTCTGATGAAAATCAGAAGGTGGCAGCAAGGAATCTCTGTACAGAAAGAAAATTGTGAGGAATTCGGCAAGTTTAGGCTTACTAAAAATAAAGTCGCCTAATAAACAGTCACCTAAAATATCACACTGAGCACTAGATTATCATCAGAGACCAGAGCCATCATCACCTACTGCCATTAGTAACATGAACCGCTCAGCAAAGAACATGTTACTGACATGGGGTGTAAACCAGTGTATGGATTGTTTTACATTTGTGTTTTGTTTTTTGGACAGCCCTGTTGTCACCTGTACCCGCTTGCATTGGATCATATAGCTGTGCTATTCATCCTAACAGCGAGATAAAAAGATAGAAGAAGCATGCAGCCCATCTTGTTCATTTAAAGAACAAGCCACATACCGGACAACAGACAGACCTTATCTTGGTGAACATGGTCCTTCTGCTTACGTCTGCATCTGTTATGTAACAGACCCGTACGTCGCATGAATTGCGTTTCCTTGATCCTATTACGTACCAGAGAATCGGAACTCAAAGACACAGATGTGAACACAGCCTTAGTGTGTTCTCCTTTAGTACTTTTCTGCAACTCTTTTGTTGTGAAGAACCCTGGTGAACACTTATAAGTGAAAGATAATTATGTACACGTAATATCTAATATTATTGGTTATAAAATTGTGATCATTACACAATGCAGCCAATTCTTGTTTTAGTGTCTTCATCCCCTCCCACTTTTTTAAATAGCCATACCATTTTTATTCTCCCGCAGACAGACATACGAGAGTTTCTTGTTGAGGGAGTAATGGTGAAAAAAAACTGAATTCCGCCATTGCTTTTGGGGTTTTATTTTTATGGCATTAATTAATAGTGCAGTAAAAAATGACCTGACAACATGATTCTCCAAGTTAGTACGATTATGTTATCAAACATGTATGTTTTCTTCTTTACTCTTTCAGTGGCTTAAAAAAATTCTGAACTTACTGTAGTAAGGAAAAAGAAACATTAAGGCTGTGTGCCCACTATGCGCTTTTTAAGCGTTTCCACAACAGCAATTCCGCTGCAGAAACGCTTAAAAAACGCTTGGTAGAAGGTCTGCAATGTTCCCCAATGATAATCCGCATGTGCTGTGCACATGCTGCGGAAATTTCCGCTGCGGATTATCACTGCGGAAAAATCCGCAGCACTACCAATTATTTCGCGGAAGCGCTGAGTTTTCGCCGCCATTGACTTGCATTGGATCGCATGGAATCCGCATCACTGCATCTGTAGATGCGGAATCCAAGCGTTTCAATGTGCTTAGGTACCCAGGTGTGGAGAAGAGGAGACTCTCCTCCGGACCTGGGTACCATAGAACCTGTGAAAAAAAAGAATAAAATAAAAAATAAATGTTATACTTACTTTCTGATGGCCCCCGGTGTCTTTGTCTCTGCCTGCCGGCAGTTCGCGGTAGACTAAAGGACCTGCGCTGACGTCATTTAGTCATGTGACGGGTCACGCGACCGCTGACGTCGGCAGGTCTTTAAAACTACCGCAAGCTGCCGGTTGCATGGATTTATATAGTGTGACCAAGTTGTCAAGCACTTTCCAAGTGATGCTAAAATCGCTTGGAAAGCGCTTGACAACCCGCATGCGGAAATGCATGTGAAGAACGCTTCACATCCGCTTGTCCCTGGCAGGAAAAACGCATGTACAATCCGCATGTACAATCCGCATGCGTTTTTTTCTGCCAGGGAGATGCAGAAATGCGTAGGAAAAAATCCGGAGCATTTCTGCATCGTGGGCACATAGCCTTAGATTGTGTTGCCATTTTCCAAGACCTGCAACCTTTTTTTTTTATTTTTCTATCAAGTAAGCTGTGCTTGGGCTTGTTTTCTGCGTGGTGAACTGGTATTTTAATTTCTTTTGCAGTTTTGCATTGACCCAAAAAACGCATTTCTGGTGTTTTACATTTTTCCTCATTACAGCGTTTATATATGAGCTTACCGTAATTAATTTTAGATTTTGATAGATTAACAAATGATAAAAAAGTCCACTTACCTTATGGGACTTGAACCTGAGAGTGTTTGATCGCTTACCGTATACTATATACAGCAACACCACAGTATACAGTAAAAAAAAAAAAAATCAATGTCATGGAGCATTAAGGAGTATAGGGTTATTCCCATCGCTGTTTTTTATTGCAGAGAAGGGAATAAATGCTTCTAGGTTCTGGACACCAGTGACGGGGTTATGAAAATAGCGTCCAGCTGTGCTATGATGTTAGTGTAACTCCCATAGAAATTAATGGAAGTTACAGAAATAGTGCAGCAGAGAGCTATGCTATTGGAGTAAATTGCACAGTGCGCATAGGCTGCCATGGTTCTTGGCAGAATGAGTCCTGTTTACACAGGATGATGCACAAAGAACGATGATTTTTTTGCACTGCGCAAAAGATTATATCACTCGATGAGCAAGCATTTTGCCCATTTGCCAGGCGATTGGCAGTCGGTTTACACAGCAACATAATTGTGAAATGACCTTTTTTAACAAATCTTGTTCATGATCATCTTGTAGTGTAAATGCAGCTTAAGTTGTAATTATGGCACAACTCCTTTAAAGCGCACTTGTCAGCAGGATTATGCTTCGTAAACGGCATACACTATCAGGTGGGCGCAATTACACTGAGTAAAATGATACCTTTGTTGATGAAATCCGTCCTGTGTTTTTTTTATAATCTTTATTTTCAGTTCTGCCATAATGATATGCTCTTGCTCTGGGACGGGACTTTAGGGAGGGGTTGTAACTGGTGCTCTCATTATGTGTGCTTATCTCTGGCCTCTGACAGGTCACTGTGCTTTCTGTGACCTGCCTACTATTTTAAATATTGCCTTTGTAATTTCTCTGCCAATGTGAAATTCACAATCCCCAAAATGGTCGCCGCAGCCTGTGCATGCACAGTGGCATCTTTCGGTTGCCGAGAGATGCTACTGCGCATGCGCGGAGCCATATTGCTGCACCCAAATTATTTTTCCAAAAGCATCTGGGATCTGGGGCCGGGTGAGGGCTTATTTTTTGCACGCCGAGCTGACGTTTTTATAGATATCATTTTGGGGTAGATCCGATGCTTTGATTGCCCGTTATTGCATTTTATTGCAATGTTGCGGCGACCAAAAAAAACATAATTCTGGCGTTTAGGATTTTTTTCTCGCTACGCTGTTTACCGATCAGATTAATTCTTTTTTTATATTGATAGATCGGGCAATTCTGAACGCGACAATACCAAATATGTGTATGTGTGTTTTTTTGTTGTTTTATTTTAAATGGGGCGAAAGATGAGCGATTTAAACTTTTATATATTTTTTTATATATATTTTTAAAAACTTTTTTTTACTTTTTGCTTTCTTCAATAGTCATGGGAGACTAGAAGCAGCACTTGCCTGATCAGCTCTGCTACACACAGGCGATGAGCAGATCGCCTGTATGTAGCATATTTGCTCACTTGCTATGAGCGCTGACCACTGGGCGGTGCTCATAGCAATCTGGCCATGACAACCAAAGGGGTATTCTGCATGACAACCCATCGGTGACCCGCGATCATGTGACAGGGTCACCGATGGGCGGGGTAAGTGACGTGCTTCCAGCGCGGCGCTGTTAAATGCCGCTGTCAGAGATTGACTAAGAGCGTAGTGTATTCCAGAAATGCATATGCTTTTATCCTCATGATAGATCCTCCTGTTTTTAAATTAATTTCTAATAAACCGATAAATTTCATGGATAGAAGTGCCGGAAATCCTTTTTTTCCTCTTTGGTTCTACAATAGCTGAGCTTCACCAGCAGGAATTAGCACCCCTTTATCAACTTTCCGGTGTATCCCGAACAATATTGGCTTGGTAAGCTTCTTTATTTCTTTTTTTGATCATTGTCGGACACTGCTTGTAAAAACAAGCATTTTTGCAATTTACTTTTTCAAATTTGAAACCATTCTTTCGATATTAACAATTTTTCATTTACAGATTGTTACATAAAAGACCTACCAATGCTGCTCTCTAGCTTTTAAACACTGCCCAGAAGCTAAGCGGTATTAGAAGGCTAATGTGCTCCAGCGATACTGGCTAGCTGCAAAACAGTGCTTACAAGCTCAAAAGAAAATAGCTTGCAAGCACTTCACATGTTCTGAACTCTAGCACTGGTGGTCGGTCTTTAAGGCAACGAGCTCACAAGAAAGGCAGAAAATGTAAATAAGTAGCAAACTGCAAGATTACTTGCATTAATGGGCATTATTCATCAATAGCAAGGACCCCAAAGACATAGAACAATAATAACCCCAATTTATGCATTCATACATCCATGTGTCACAGTCAGTGGCCAGTTCGTGCATCACAGATGCGTGAATCCAGCCTCTCTCTTCAATGCTTCAATCTACTACCATTAATTTATCATTGAGCCTAAACTGCTTTTAGAAAGTACTGCATTTTTATCTGCAATGACAAAGTCTGAGAAATTATAGTTTTACATAAACAAGAGAGGAACTTTATAATTGTGCAGCTGACACAGACAAGTAGGGAAGCACTGAATGATATTATGTCAGTTGAATAGCTGTTTGTTCCAGGAAGCAATTAATGCGCAATAATAAAATAAATCTAGGTTAACACATATTAGCGGCACAGCATTTTAACAGAAAGTCTAATGACATCACATCAATTACACACATGTAGGTCACTTGAGTCAACAATAGTACAGATCTGAAAGCCATAAGAAACAAGTAACATAACCTCAATGACTAACCTAATCTATAATCTCCCAACCACATAGACTGTGGACAATTTGGATTTTAAGATGACAACACCTGTATTTCAGAGTTGAGAAAATGAGTCAAACTAGCAAAAGCCGGACAACAGAAATGCCAACAAGGAGACTTACACAGCTACAAACTTATCTAACCTGTTTGCTCATGTGGCTTATGGTCTAGTATTTGTTGAAAAAAGTGATATCAGATAATAAACCGAACAGTATGGAGAAAGGAGACATAACTGTTGGCTAAAGGGAGCTACACTACACTGAGGCTATGTTCATACTTCCATTATAGTTTATTTTATTTACGACAAGAACAATGTATTCCTTGATCTGGTGATACAATCACCAGCACCCATCAGACACCAGTGCCTTTAATGGAGCCCAACAAGCTCTGTGGTGGGAAACACTGATTTGAAAAGAATAGTGGTGTATAAAGCTAGGGCTTCTTCTGCCCATCAAAAAAGTTGCAATTTGCTACTGAGCACCTATTGGAAACCTAAACAAAGAGTAATAGTAGCTGAATATTTCCATCTTGTGTTATTATGTTTATGTGGATTATGTTTTGTGTTATGTTTAACATAATCAAATAATTGAGTCTTGCAGTTTTCATTCCGGCCACTGAGCCACTTAACAGATCAACACTTGTGTGGAGATCATTTCCCACAATTTTGTCTAACACACTACCATGGGTCTATGTTCTGCACGAGAGCTGGGGCGAACATCCTCTATAATATAAACCTCCCAGCCACAGCCCCGACTTCCTGTTGATGTTCAATGTGTCCGAAGGCAGGAATAGTGAAGCCAACACTGATGGGCACAGGGCTCGTATGACATAATCTCACGTGCTGGAATGGCAATGGTACGGGAGGCGAATATAGCGTTTTTGTTTTGTTTTCATTTTAACAGGGCCAAACATGAGAAATGAGAAGCGTTGTCCCAGAAGTGGACAATTCCTTTAAAAAAAGCTATAAAAATAAATAAAATACAAAAAGCTAGATAAATTCTAAAATGAGAAAATAAGACCTACAAATAATTCACTTGTAATAATTATTAGAAGTAATATAAGTGATACTTATTAGATCCAAAGTGTTATAGTGGGGCGGTGGCCTAAGTATTTGGTCAGCAATTTTTTTCTCGGGAGTGGGAGCAAAAACGAGGAGTGGGTGATAAATGCAGAATTGGTGACTTGTTTCTATTATATCTTTTCTCTGATTGTTTCTCACCTGGTTTTGGCTCGCACTCCTGAGAAAAAATACTGATCGAATACTGACCAAATACTGATAGTGGGGCCTGGGCCTTAAAGGAATTATCTTACACTGAATAGAGCAGTAAAGTGATTTTGTGACTGTTCATTGTCTATTGGATAGATGGATGAATGGCACTTGCATAAACTATAACTATTGTTTTGAGAGTTGTGCAGTCATGACTTTGAAAGTTTGATTATTTAAACATATATTATTTGTTTTTGAGCTGATACAGCGCATAAAGCTCATATCATAAAAATAATTTGGCTTGGTTTTAAACTAATACAGTGGTGCTTGAAAATTTGTGAACCCTTCAGAATTTTCCATATTTCTGCATAAATTTGATCTAAAACTACATCAGTTTCACACAAGTCCAAAAAGTAAAGATTAAAAGTCAGAACTTTGACTTGGTCATTATAAAATGTTAACTTTATTCTTTTCTAACCATTCTTTTGTAGAACAAATTGTGTGCTATGTGACGTTGTCTTGCTGCGTGACCCACATTCTCTTGAGATTCAGCTCATGGACACATATCCTGACATTTTCCTTTAGAATTTGCTGGTATAATTCAGAACTCACTGTTCCATCTATGAGGAGAAGCTGTCCTGCCCAAAATACACCAAAACAGGCGCAAAGTTTAATAGTACCACCAACACGTTTAACACATTATGTGAGGTTTTTATGTTGTAATGCAGTGTTGTTCTTCCTCCAAACAAAATGCTTCCAATTTAAATCAAAAAGCTATTTTGGTTACATCTGTCCATAAAAAAGTGTTCCAATAACCTTCTGGGTTGTCCAGGTGATCTTTAGCCAACTGCAAATGCGCAGCTAAGTCGTTTTCGGACAGCAGTGGCTTTCTCCTTGCGATCCTGCCATGCTCACTACTGTTGTTCAGTGTCGTCCTGCTGGGAGACTCATGAACTTAAATATTGGCTAATTTGAGAGATGCCTTAAGTTGCTTAGAAGTTACCTTGGGTTGTGACCTCCTGGACTTTTATAAGGCTTGCTTTTTGAGTGAGCTTTATTAGTCGACCACTGCTATGGGAGGGTCTTGAATTTTCTCCGTTTGTACACAATGGCCCTAATTCATCAAAGCTATTTTACACCAGAATTCTGGTGGAAATCGCTGTAAAAAGTGGCAACATTTTTGCCCAACATGTAGTTGAACAAAAATGTTGCAACTTCTGGTGTTTTCATGCCAGTTTCACCCAGCTCCACCAAAATGGACGGATATGAGGTGGGATGGGGCACGACACCACAGCTTGTCTAATTCATGACGAGCTGTGGTGTACCTTACCCCAGAATGCTTAGGCTAAGTGCCCACGATGCAGAAATGCTGCATATTTTTTCTGCATCTCCCTGGCAGGAATACGCATGCGGATTTTACATGCGTTTTTCCTGCCAGGTAGAAGCGTTTGTCAAGCGTTTTTGCATGCATTTCTGCATGCGGGTTATCAAGCGCTTTTCCAAGCGATTTTAGCGTCACTTGGAAAAGTGCTTGACAACTCGGTCACACTATATAAATCCATGCAACCGGCATGGATTTATATAGTGTGACCAAGTAATAGTTTAAAAAAAAGAATAAGAATGGTAAAAAATAAAAAGATTATTCTTACCTTCTGATGGCCCCCGGTATTTTCTCCGCTCCGTCTGGTCTGTTGTATGGGTCGATGTGGTGTGAAAGAACCTGCCATGACGTCATTTAGTCATGTGACTTGTCACGCGACCGCAGACGCCAGCAGTCGCGTGACCTGTCACATGACTAAATGACATCATGGCAGGTCCTCACACCACCGCGACCCATACAACAGACCGGAGTATCACTGAGGAGACCGGGGGCCATCGGAAGGTAAGCATAATCTTTTTTTATTTTAAATTCTTTTTTTAACAGGTTCTATGGTACCAGAGTCTGGAAGAGAGTCTCCTCTTCTCCAGACCTGGGTACCATCCGCACATAGAATGGCATAATATCCATGTGTGCAAATGTGCTGACACGGATAATATGCGTTTCAATGCAAGTCAATGGCGGCAAATGCGCTGCGTGTCCGCAAAATTAATGGACATGCTGCGCATTTTTCCGCAATGATAATCCGCAGCGGAAATTTCCGCAGCATGTGCACAGCACAATGCTGACTATCATTGGGGACCATGGGGCATGTATTACCAAGAAATTCCGCAGCAAAAACGCTTGAAAAACGCATAGTGGGCACTTAGCCTTACTCCAGACTCTGAATGGAGTGAGATTTGTGGTGAGGTGTAAGCCAATTGTCAGACACTCCTGATTAATTAAAACCTCTTAATGAATCAGGAGTGTCTGACAAGTGGCAACACACACCCTCATTAAGATTGGTGTTATTCACGCTGGTCTTTTTGAATCAGGGTCATTATTTCTGATTGTGGATTGGTGGATTGCAAACTCATTAAAGATGGTTTTGTAACATTTCCAGCCTGATGATGCTTTCAGTATCAATAACTCCTTCTGAAATCTCCTTTGCTTGTGCCATGATACACTTCCATAAACATGTGTTGTGAAGATCAGACTATGATAGATCCCTGTTCTTGAAAAAAATAAAACAGGTCGCCCACTCACACCTTATTGTCATCCCATTGATTGAAAACGCTACGCTCTAATTTCACCTTCAAATTATCAGCTAACCCTAAAAGTTCATATACCTTTACAACTAACAGACAAGTGATATTGGATCATTTAAAAAATGACAAAGTAATATTTTTCATTGATCTGTATTATTTGGTTCTCTTTATCTAATTTTAAGATACGTGTGAAAATCTGATGTCAAATGTATGCATAAATAAACTTTCAAGCATCACTGTACATGCATAAGTATTTCAGAAATGAACTTACAATGAGTTTCTAGAGACAGGGATATTTTTGTCCACTTTGTAATTGATTCTATTGCTACTTGGCACTATATATCGATTCATTATTCTGTGAACTTGAATATCCTGAATATATTCATTAATTTATTGTCAAGGTAATATTTCTTAAAACAGTCATAAATAAATAGATGATCCCTATCTGTACAATTTCTATCCATATCCTATTTTAGGTCAGAAAGTATAGAGTCTCCAACTCTACCCTCTTTGTACTAGCAAGATAAGCAATAAGGAGGAAAAAAACAAAATGTTCAGGTGGAAATAGTATGCCCATATACTACCATATGTGGCCAGTTAACATAAAAAATTATTTCCCTGAGGCGAAATGTGTGGCTGGTTGCAGCTTCCCTATGAGACTACTAGAGGTTAGGACCGTCCCAAATAGGGTCTCCGTGATGTGGTGGCATGGCTTTTACGTTTTTTTGATCAAAATTATGTTAACCAAGCACCCTATATTATTTTCATGCATTGTTGCTATTTATTTATTTACTGCAGGGTATTTGCTTATTATGTTTTATCTTGGGTTTGCCATTTTGTACTAGACAGATAAGCAATTAGGAGGAAAAAAAAAACTGAAATGTTCTGATGGAAATAGTATGCCCATATACTACCATATGTAGTCATCTAACATAAAAAAAAGTATTTGCCCTGAGGAGAAATGTGTTGCTGGTTGCAGCTTCCCTATGAGACTACATATCAACTCAATGATGCTGTGAGATATCTGCCAGTCTTTGTTAATCCTAATATTGGCCATAGACTTCAGATTAGTAGTGGGGTACCACAGGGGGGGGGGGGGTTAGTATTGGGCCCTCTTCTTTATATTATACTCATTAATGACCTCGATGAGAGCATGTCTAGTTCAATTTCAAAGCTCTGAAAGGTAAACAACATCGAGGAGGCCAATTTAATATTACTGAGGAATTTTGGTAAGATCAAGGCTTGGGTCAAGAAATGCCCATTGGAGTTTAAAGTAGATAAATGTAAGGTCATGCACTTGGACCAAGGAAAAATAATGTACAATTCAGTACTAAATAGTAAAACACAGGGCAAAACTGTCAGTGAAAAAGACGAGCAAATAAAATCATGGGATGCATTAAAAGAGGAGCAAATGCTCATGAAAAGAACATAGTTTTACCTCTATACAAGTCACTAGTGCGGCTACACTTAAAATACTATGTACAATTTTGGGCTCTATTGTATCAGGAGAACATAGCTGAACAAAAGTGGGTGCAAAGAAGACTGATCAAGAATGTTAAAGGAATGGGTGGTCTGCAGTACAAAAACAGGTTATTAAACTTGGGGTTATTCAGTTTGGAAAAAGACGACTTAGGGGTGATATTACAATGTACAAATATATGAATGGACAGACAGAGATCTTATTGATAATCTTTTTAAACCTAGAAATGCAACGATGACAAGGAGGCACCCTATACAGCTATAGGAAAGGTTTAATCATCATAATCACTCTTTACTATGCGAGCAGTGAGACTATGGAACTCTGCCACATGATGTTGTAATCATGGCTGTGGAGTCGGAGTTGGTGTCCATTTTGGTGGACTCAGTATAAAATGGACCAAGTACTAAAATATATAATAAATTGGGTACAGTAGTTCAATTCAGTATGTGCTGTAAATTTTTTCATACAAATTTGAGAAAGTTATAAAATGTCCTATAAATGTCTGTTCTGTAACTGATCTAAGGATTTAGGCTTTTAGTTGAGATGAATCTGTGCTGCACTTTATGTACCTGGTCTGTAGTGTGGCAGTGCTGTGGAGTCGGAGTTGGGAGTCAGGAAAATTGACGAGTCGGAGGTTTGGCTTACCGACTCCACAGCCCTGGTTGTAATGGTTAATTCACTAAACAAGTTCAATGAGGGCCAGGATGCCGTTCTTGATAAATACAGGGTGGTCCAAAGGTAGTTGGCCAGAAAATACTAACATTTATTTTGATTCATATATAAAATTATATTTACTAACACAAGCATAACATTGACAATTAAATTTTATTCTGAACAATAATACAAAAGCCCTTAAATTTTATCAACGCAGGTGCTCAAACTGTTTTCCATTACAATTTGCACAGCTTTGGAGTCTGCCTCTTACGCTTCAACAAACTTTTTTGCACAAGTCTCTTTGGGTATTAATTTCTTGAAATGCATCTCTTATGTAATTTTTCAAATCACTGACACTTTTTGGTTTTCGACTATAAACTTTGTCCTTGACTACTCCCCAAAAGAAAAAATCCATTTGGGGTCAAGTTTGGTGAACGTGCCGGCCCATCAAGTGGGCCTCTTCGGCCAATCCATTTATTAGGAAATGTTTCATCAAGATACTCGCGGACTACTCTTGAATAATGTGGAGGGGCCCCATCTTGTTGGAAATAAAGGTCATTTGAATTAGGCTGTTGCTGTAACTGGGAAACAACTTGATTCATTAGAATTTCGAGATACTTATCTCCTGTGACTGTTCCATCAAAAAATATTGGTCCTAAAACACAAAAACTTGAAATACCACCCCAAACATTGACACCAGGCTCATTTAGTTGTTGCTCTAATGTTAAATGCATGTTTTCATTATACCAGTAAATACAATTATGTCTGTTAATATGGCCGGATAATTTGAAAGAAGCTTCATCACTCCACATAATGTTATCTAAAATTATTGGATTTTGTTTGATAAATCTCCCCCTTCATAACCTTATTACACTTTCTGTCCACCTACTTTTGGACCACCCTGTATAATACAAGTAATATGTACTACACATTGCCTTTGGCCACTGATTCGGGGAACGAGTCTAATTGCCATATGTGCAGTCAGGAAAGAATTTTCCCCTAACATGGGGCAATTAGCAATTCTTTGGATTAGCAGGTTAGGTTACAAGCTGAACTCAGTGGACTTGTGACTTCTTTCAACCTTAAAACTATGAAAATAAAAAAGTTTTGGATGAAGAATTATTCAGCCAACATGTATCTTCCCATAAATTGTAGAGGTCTATAAGCAGATTAAAACAAAAAAACTAATTATGGCTGGCATCAAAGGATAAGCAGGCGATGTATGCAGTAGTAGAATAATCCATTGCTTGGTTTTGTGTTTCAGTCAGATGAAATCTGTGGTCTTGTGATAAGGTAAGATTTCTTTCTATGCTTACAGGAAGCATCTGTGCGCCTCTGTTGGGTAATCTGTGTATTCTTAACCTTATGTGAGAATTGTTCCTCTTTTTTTTTCTTGCATGGATCACCCTAGCTCAAAAATTTTAGGACAAAAGAGAATACATAGCTTATCTTGGAATACCTTTTTAGAAAAGTCAATGATCTGCAGGTGCTCTGGAGTACAAATATCGTCAAAGTATCTGACAATACAGGCACATGCTGTATTTCCTTGTGAAGAAACACTGTTTTTCAGCACTGTTTTTTCTACAAATACCTACACCAAAATATACACACAAAAAATCTGTTCTGATTATGTTATTTTTGCATTTTCCTCTATTTTTAAGGGTGTTAGGTCATAATTGATGCGGTATTTATTAAATCTATTTTTAGTGCAGTATTATGTAGTTAAAAAAAGTAGTTGCATTTTTTTCAGGCTCCTCAAAGCCTGAACAGGGAAAAAATATACTTAAAAAAAAAAACAAAAAAACAGTTCAACAGCGATTTTAAAATGAACAGTGGAATGAGTAATTACCATATTTTTCGGACCATAAGACGCACCCCAAATTTTGTGTTGGAAAATAAAGATTTTTTTTATAAGATGGGGGTCCGTTTCATAGTCCGAATTTAAGGTATGTTTCTTTGGGGGGAGGGGTGGGGGGCTAAGGTGGAGCAAGGTCACAGGAGGCGTGGTCCTTAACTCAGGAGGTCGGCAGCGGCAGAAGTGGCAGAGTGCATTGCTTTCCCGGCGGCCCACGGCTTCAGGAAAATGGCCACCGAGAAAGCAATGCACTCTGCTCTGCCTCACTGCTGGGAAAGCAATGCACTCTGCTCTGCCTCACTGCTGGGAAAGCAATGCACTCTGCTCTGCCTCACTGCTGGGAAAGCAATGCACTCAGCTCTGCCTCACTGCTGGGAAAGCAATGCACTCAGCTCTGCCTCACCGCCGAAACCTGGCGATGCATGTGCAGATTGAGGTCTCAGTGCAGCAGAGATCTCAATCTGCGCATGCGCTGCCTATGGCTTCAGGAAAATAGCCTCCTCCAGCGGTCCACGGCTTCAGGAAAATGGCGGCTGGGACTGGGAAAGTAATGAACTCCACTTGGCTCATCGCCGACTCTGGGCTGCAGCATCACCAAATTTCTTCTGCCACCGGCTTCCTGAGGAAGGGATCCCGCTCCACCACCGCCGCAGCCCCCCCGGTAAGCTACATTCGGACTATAAGATGCACCCCCTATTTTCCTCCCAAATTTGGGGGGAAAAGTGCGTCTTTTTGTCCAAAAAATACGGTAAATCACATCCTCTTTGTTCGAACTGTGAAACACAGCAGGGAAAAAAGTGGAGGAAAAAAAGCAGCATTCTTGCTGAATGTAACAACGACCTAATGGTTGAAAACAAAGCTTTCTGATTTTTGAACTCAATATCTAATATGAGAAAAATACAGACACATTTTACATTTTGAATTAGTAAATATACATTGGTTGTGTTATCTTTCAAAGGTAATTGTTACATCTTAGCCTTTGGGATATAGTGGGTGGTTTAATCAATCACGTTTACTGTTAGAACATCTAGCTTTCGATTTTGGAAGTCTTGCTCATCCTATGTGTGTCACAGCACAGGTCTAAACATGCTTATATAACGACTATAATTAATAGCAAAGCACTCGGCAGAATGTACAGAATGTGAGTAGGTGATAGGAAACTGTAAACACTTTCAGGGCTATAAAGCACATGATGATACATAAATATACCTAAGCAGCAAAAACATTAGCAGGAAACAGGAAAACTGAAAAGTAATTCAGAAACTGCTAAATTTTCCTGCATGGAGCTGCAGCCACAGGCAAACTAAGCTATAGTAAAACTTTGGTGCCTTAGAAGAAATGCTCTACACATGTCATGCAGATGTCCTCCTCAGTGACCTCAGGAGAGCACTTTCTTACATTAAATGTGACCAATCAGTGTTTGAAACTACATGGGTCCATTCTTCAAGTGAGGCTCGCAGACATATGAGAAAACGCCTCGCCTAGCTTCAAAGGGTAGCAACCTGGAGATAAAAGGGGAAGATTCAGATATAGGCAATACTTTAATTCACACTGCTGAAGATCCAGGAGGTAGACAAGCCGTGCGCAGAGGGGGTTCATGTGCAAGTAATGTGATTGGGATACGTTTTGATAATATGACAAATGTCTTGGACATATTCCTTAAAATGTCTCATTGTTCATAATAAAAGTTTGACTAATATAATAGAGATTGTTATACCCTGTATATATGCAAGCTGTCAGTCTCAAAAATGAATTAGCTTGAATATAAAGTAAGTCCCAGAGATTTTCCTTTACTATATTATGTTGGCCTCTAAAGAAGCGCTCCTCTCATCAAAGTTTTTATCCTCTTAATATATAGCAGTCATCATATTATCTAGCACTGTGTACTTACAATTGCTCATTTTGCCTTTCTACCCAATTAATTCTTCTATTTTCTCTGCTCTACGTAGAAACAGGAATTCTCTTTTCCCTGCATTTATCATTCTCCTCTTCAACTCCTGATCCAGGTGCTCTCTCCTGCCAGTGACTTTTGCAGTGACCAATGAGTGATACAAGGAAAATTGACCTCCTATTTCTACAAAGAGCTAAGAAGGATTCAGCTAGTCAGTTTTTAATCATGTGATGTCATAGAGCTAATGTAAAACAGAAGACTTTACTGGGTAGAAGGGCAAAATGAGCAATTGTGAGTACACAGTGCTATATAATATGATTGCAATATAGTAAGAGGATAAAAAATGTGATTGGAGTGCTTCTTTAAAGGGAAGCTGTCACATTGAAAATGCATGTGTTGGTGCAGAAGCTCAGCTAATTATATATATAATAGGTGGTCTTACTCAGCAATTGACAGCTTTCCATATATAAATGTGCACACACAGATATTGGTCACTTATTAGTTTTGCCACTTAACTGAAAAGCCCAAAATGAACTGGAATTTCAATAAATAAAACACAGGTTATACTGAATCTCTTCCCACAAAACTGTATCAAGTGCCTGTTCCATAACATGATGACTGCAGACGGGATTACATTGGTTTGCTGTAAGTTGAAAAGCACGATAATGTCACTACAGGACAGGTCTGCTAAGCTACACTGGAAAAAAAATGAAATTTTGATTTCTACTTACTGAAGAATAGCAAATGTTATAAGTAAAGAGCTGATTTTTTTTTAAGACAAATATCGATTTTGCTTAACCCTTAAGACTGTTTTCACCTTTATGACCAGGCCAAATTTTACAATTCTGACCACTGTCATTTTATGTGGTATTAACTCTAGAACGCTTCAACTGATCCACCTGATTCTGAGAAAATTTTTTCATGACATATTGTACTTGTGGTGGTAAAATTTATTCGATATGACTTGCGTTTATTTGTGGAAAAAAAAAAGGAAGTTTGGCAAAAAGTTTGAAATTTTTAAACTTTTAATTTTTATGCCCTTAAATCAGTTATGTCACACAAAATTGTTCATAAGTAACATTTCCCACATGTCTACTTTACATCAGCACAATTTTTGAAACATATTTTCTTTTCTTTTTTCTTTTTAAGTTATAAGTTAAAAGTTGACCAGCGACTTTAAGGGGTCTATATGACAGAAAATACCCAAAAGTTACACCATTCTAAACACAGCACCTCTCAAGGTGCTCAAAAACACATTCAAGACGTTTATTAACCCTTCAGATGCTTCATAGGAATTAATGCAATGTGTAAGGAAAAAATAAACATTTAATTTTTTTTTCACAAAAAAGTTACTTTAGACCCAATTTTTTTACTTTCACAAGGGTAACAGGAAAAAATGGACCAAAAGATTTGTTGTTCAATTTCTCCTGAGCACGCCGATGCCCAATATGTGAGGGAAAACCACTGTTTGAGCGCATAGCGCAGGCCTCAGAAGGTAAGGAGCACCATTTGACTTTCTGAATGTAAAATTTGCTTGAATAATTAGCGGACGCCATGTTGTGTTTGCAAAGTCCCTGGTGTGCTTAAACAGTGGAAAATCCCCACAAGTGACACCATTTTGGAAGAGAGACCTCTCAGGGAACTTATCCAAATGTATGGTGAGCACCTTGAACCCCCAGGTGCTTTACAGAAGTTTATAACGTGAAAAAAATGTAGCCCCAAATTTTGCATTTTCACTAGGGTAACAAGAGAAATTGAACCATACAATTGGTTGTGCAATTTCTCCTGAGTACGCTGATATCCAATATGTGGAGAAAAACTACTGTTTGTGCGCATAGCAGGGCTTGGAAGGAAAGTAGTGCCATTTGACTTTTTGAGTGCAAAGTTTGCTGGAATAATTGGCAGACGCCATGTCGTGTTTGCGGATGTCAATAAACAGTGGAAACCCCCTACAAGTGTCACCATTTTGGAAACTAGACCCTTTAGGGAACTTATCCAAATGTGCGTTGAGCACCTTGGACCCCTAGCTGCTTCACAGAAGTTTATAACATTGAGCCATGAAAATAAATAAATCACATTTTTCCCACAAAAATGTTTTTAGCCCCAAATTTTTTATTTTCACAAGAGCAAAAGGTGAAAATGGAATCCAAAATTTGTTGTGCAATTTCTCCTGAGTACGTAGATAACCCACATATAGGGGAAAACTATTGTTTGGGCGCACGGCAGTGCTCAGAAAGGAAGGAGTGAAGTTTTGGAACGCAGACTTTGATGGAATGGTCTGCGGGTGTCATGTTGTGTTTGGAGAGCCTCTGTTGTGCCTAAACAGTGGAAAAACCCCACAAGTGACCCCATTTTGGAAACTAGACACCTCAAGGAATTTAACTAGACGTGTGGTGAGCACCTTGAATCCACATTTGCTTCACATAATTTTTCATTTTCACAGATCAACATTGTAAAATTCTATGTTTCCCACAAAAAAGTTTTTAGCCCAAATTTTTCACTTTCATGAGGATAGCAGTAGAAAATGGACCTCAAAATTTGTTGCGCAATTTCTCCCGGATACGCTGATACCACATATGTGGTCGAAAACTACTTTTGAGGCACAGTGCAAAGCTCAGAAGAGAAGGAACACCATATTGGTGTTCAGATTTTGCTGGACTGGTTTGAGGGGGCCATGTCACAATGGCAGAGCCCCTGAGGTGCCAGAATAGTAGAACACCCCATAAGAAACCCCATTTTACAAACTACACCTCTCAATTAATCTAGTGGTACAGTGATCATATTGACACCACAGGTGGGTTACAGAATTTCATACCATTGGGCAAAGAAGAAAAAAATAATTACATTTTTACCACCAAAATTTTATTTTAGCTTCAAATTTTACATTTTTACACTGGGAAATGGGTAAAAATGGCACCAAAATTTGTCCCATAATTTCTGCTAAATGTAGAAGTACCCCATATGTGGCTATACAGTACTGCTTAGCCACACGGCGAGACTCGGGAGGGACAGAGCACTATTTGCCTCCTGGAGCGCAGATTTTTCTAGAATAGTATGCGGACTCCATGTACAGAGCCCCTAAGTGTTAGAAGAGCAGAATCCCCTCTCAAGTGACCCTATTTTGGAAATTATACCCTTTTGGGAATTTATCTACAGGTGTAGTGACAATTTTGACTCCATGGGTGTTTTCCAGAAAAAAGCCGCAATGGATATTGCTCAGTAAAAATTGCAAACTGCCGTTGTAGTGACCAGTATGTTGTAGTGACCAGCTCATGCTTCTGGAGACATGCACCCGTAAATTAGGCGGGATCTCATTGCTACAGAAATGCCAAACATGTAGATGCTAACTGCGGTTTAGGCACACTGGGGCTCAAAAGGGAGGGGCAGCATTTGGATTTGGGAGCGCTGAATTTCTTTTGGGGGGCAAGGATCCATTTTGATTTTCAAAAGCCTTTCTACTACCAATAACGTGGAAGCCACCTATATTTCCATTGACAGATGACGAACCTGAGTGGGGACTTTTTTGTGGATTGATTTGAAGCTTTTGTTAGGAACATTTTATATAATGTTTGGGATCACATTTATCCTGCACTCTACACTGAGCACTTACATCAGGGTTTCCATCTAAATCTCCGAGTGACATGATTCAGATGAAATGTCCGAGGGATTCATTCACTATAATGAGGCAGCAGAGTTACTCGGGACGCCGTCTGGCCTGTTAAACGGTGTTCTTTTTTTTTCCGAGGAGCACAAACCTTTGGCAGATGGCACTTTAATGCATGCCTAAAAAGATGGACACCACCGGATCACAGGCCACATGGCGTCCACAGTGCCTCCAACTCCCTCATTATAGGGAATCTTCCGCCGGGGGTTCCGTCTGAATCACATATTTCAGAGATTTACATGGAAACCCCAGTGTAAACACTCAGGATAAATGTGAGCCGATCCTTACTACAATCTTTAGGAGGCAGACTGAACAAATTAACAGCAGGTGAAGAATTGGTTTTATTTATTTTTTGCAGTGTTCCTCGTGCAGTATAAGTGATTAGATGACTATTATTCGAGTTGGTGCGATTACAGCAATACCAGATTTATATTAGGTTTTTATGTTTGGCAGCTGTCTCACACTAAAAGATGCACCAGCACTTTAGGATTTATTTTTTGGGGGGGGGGTGGAGGGGAGGGGGAGGGTTTCTGTCGTTACATGTGTGGTAATATTGATAAGGCGGCTTTACTCTTCTTGTATGATTACAGTGATACTACATTTATATTATTTTTTATGTTTTGGGGCTTTTACACAATAAATACTATTTTATAGAAAAAATAATTATTTTTCCATCGCTTTATTCTAAGAGCTATAGCTTTTTTATTTTTCCGCTGATGGAGCTGTATGGTGGCTTGTGTTTTTATGAGACAAGATGATGTTTACAGCAGTACCATTTTTATTTAAATTTGTCTTTTTTATCGCGTTTTATTCCACTTTTTGTTCAGCGGTATAATAAAGCATTGTTTTTTGCCCTGTTTTGTTTTTTTTTACGGTGTTCACTAAAGCGGTTAACTAGAGGGACAGTTTTATAGGTCGGGTCGTTCTGGGTGCGGCGATACCAAATACATGTACTTTTCGTGTTTATTTTTTTTCCATAAAAATATTTATTTATGGGTACAATATATATTTTTTTATAATGGGGGAGCATTCCTACACTATACAAACTGGCGCTGCACTGACAGATAAACTTGTTAGATCATGCACTGCACATGATCTAGCAAATTGCTAGCTCTGGTGACCCAGATGCGGTCATGACTACATCGGGTCAGCATAGCAATGATCGCCCCCAGCAATGATGTCGCTGGGTGCCAATCCAAGGGCTTCCTCCCTCTGCCTGGCTCTCTAAACGCTGCGATCGATTTCAGCAGCAGCATTTAGGGAGTTAAAGTGCCGGGAGCGGTGCGGCACCGCTCCTGGCACTGAGTGTCGGGCACTGAGTGTCGGGTGCCAGCTGTCAGAATCAGCTGACATTCCGTGACGAACGCGCGTGCGCACAGACTCTGCGCCCGCAAAATCACCTGGACGTATCCATACGTCCAAGGTCGGTAAGTATGTACGTACATATGTACCAACCTGAAACTTTTTTGAGATCATCATGTAATTTTCATGCACCAAACTAATAAGAAAGACAAGAGCTTGAGAAAACGTTACCTACCAGTCACACAATGCCAAATTCTCTGCAGCCCCAATTCATTTGTTCATGCACATCATAAAAGAGAAGTCGAAGCAATTCAAAATTGCTAGCTTGACCTTCTACTGTCTGGTGTGCAACAAGTAGTTTATGTCTGTATGTGTAAAACAGTTTTTACAATAATTGTACAAAAATCAAATTAATATGACTGAAAGATAGAGGAAGGTTTCAGAACTGTGTATCTTCCTTGCTTTCTTTTTGTCCCGTACGTTATCAACTTTTTTCTGGTTTCCAAAGTAATTTGTCCAATGCAGAAAAACATCAGTAGTTCAGAAAAGTATGGGTGTTCCCAAAGTGACCAGTCATATAACCTCTTAGTTGTATAACCAGTATGGTGGTTCAGTGGCTAGCCCTGTTACTTTGTAATACTGGGGTTCAAATATGGCCAAGGAAAACATCTGCGTGGAGCTTATGTTCTCCCTGTGTTTGCGTGGCTTTTGTTTGGACACAATCCAATAGATATACTGATTAACATGTGGGCGCTTAGTTTACTTTAGCAGTATCCTAAAGCTGATTTGGATTGTTAAACAGCACTGTCTACTCTCAGAAAAGCTGGGGCCAAAGATTAATCTCGATAACATGTTTTTGCTAGTTTGTGCCATTTATATGATAATAGAATAAGTCTTCTTGGAGTCTATGAAACCCTGTATAAGTACCGAGGCTGAACTAGATTCAGATGTCTAATTGATGCATCGCATGAGAGCTTGCTGAAAGTAACATGAAGATTTGTCTCCTGTGTAATCAAAAGCTTAGAAGAAGTTGGCTCCATATGGGTTTACTGAGCAGTAAATGTTACTAGCAAAGAGATGATTTTCTAAGACAAATGTCCATTTGGTGCTAAAGTGGTCCTATGCTCCGAATAGCTACATTTGAGTATCCTTTTATCCTCTTGTAGTGGCACTGTGTGCTCATCCTGTTTCATCCTTTCCAGCAAAAAAACAGGTAATAAAAGCATAAAAAAACATTACTTACCTATTACATCCTCTATAGCTCTCTTGCGGCCACTCCATAGCCTCCTGCCATTCTTTGTTACTCTGCTGCAGTGATGACGTCATGGCCTGTGATTGGCTGCAGCAGTCACACATGTCAATGTAATGTCATCTCTGTCGCATAGTGAACAAAGACCATCAAAGCTATATTTTTTTGTATGAGACTCAGCAATAGAGGGTGAGTAAAGTTCTGTTTGTTTAAAAAAAAAAAAAAAAACCTACAGCCTGAGGACAGGGCTTTTCCAAAAACCAAAAAACTGCTTTAATGGCAATGCAAGAGGGAAAAGGGATAATCAGATGTAGCTGTCCAAAGCACAAAATCAGAATATTAGTAGGAGGGCTGCCATCTCTTATCTCAGTAATGTAAAGTACAGATTTTACCCATGGATTGAGAATTTTGAAAATTATTCATCAGTCCTGGCAGAGAAAGAAGCAGATTTTTCTGACAAGATATATTACAAAGTTTCACAATAATAATAATTTTTATTTATATAGCGACATATTCCGCAGCATTTTACAATTAAGTAGGGACATGTACACACAATAAAAACAATACAATGTATCACATTTCAACAGTTACATGAGGAGTGAGGGTCCTTACAATCTATATGGAAATAGGGGACACAATAGGTAGAGCATGGTCATCAGCCAGTATCTGTTTAAGTGCAGTTACCATGTGCTATTGGGAGCATGGAGGATGTGGAGACAGATGGATAGGCAGGAGCAGATTAAGATTAACATTTAGGTGGGAACAGGGGAGAGTTAGGTTAGTGAAGTGAGGTGACAGGATTGTCTAAACAGAGGTGTTTTTAAAGCACGTTTAAAAACATGGAGGCTAGATATTAGCAGGGCTGTGGAGTCTGTGTCCATTTTGGGGCAGTCGGAATCGAAGTCGGCATAAAATGTACCAACTCCTAAAATATATAATAAATTGGGTACAGTAGTTCAATGCAGTTTGTGGGGAATATTTTTTTCATAAGAATTTGAGAAAGTTATAAAATGTCCTATAAATGTCTGTCCTATTCCTGATCTAAGGGTCTACACTTTTAGCTGAGATGAATCTGTGCTGCAGTAAATTTATCACTTAAACATGAGCCATAGATGAGGGAGTCGGTGTCATGGAAATTGAGGAGTCGGAGTTGGAGTCGGAGGTTTGGCTTACTGACTCCACAGCCCTTGATATTAGTCGAATCATTTGAGGTAGTGCATTCCAGAAAACTGGCGCAGCACGAGAGAAGTCTTGGAGACGGAGGTGTGAGGTTCAGATTAAGGAGGATGTTAGTCTTAGATCAGTTGGGGAACGGAGGGCACGGGAGGGGTGATAGACAGAAATGAGGGATGAGATAAAGGGCAGCGCAGAACTGTGGAGAGCTTTGTGGGTGAGAGAGATGAGTTTGCATTGTATTCTGTAATGAATGGGTAACCAGAGCAGTGACTGGCACAGGGTAGAGGCATCAGTGAAGCGACCTGATAGAAATACGACCCTGGCTGCTGCATTCAGAATGGATTGGAGAGGAGAGAGTTTGTTTAGAGGGAGATTATAAGAGAGTTGCAGTGTCTAGACGAGAGTGAATAAGAGCGACAGTAACTTATTTTTATAGTTTTTAAAAGTTGAAGGTAGACAAGACCCAGAGAAATGCAAAAACCCCATGAGGAAGATATTAATACCACTGTAGTACCTAATACCACTATAGTAGGGCAGGTGCAGACGGCCGTGGATTCTCTCATCCAAGAGAATCAGGCCGATTATGCAAATGATACTGATCAAACTGAGCATAGTGTGCTCAGATTCTCTAAAATGAGAAGCTGGAGAAAAAAAAAATGTCTCCTTCTTCTCCATTCTGTCAGTAACCCAAAGAGATTAACTGAAATATAAGTTGGTGTACATGCAACAGGTAGGCGCATTGTACACTAGCAACTAAACAAACAAAACCTAAGTTAAAAACAAAATAAGCAAATACCCTGCAGTAAATATTTAGCAATAGTGCCTGAAAATAACATGGGATACTTAGCGAAGGTGATTTTGATCAAAACAACTTAAAAGCCATCCCTATTCGGGAAGTCCTAACCTCTAGTATTAAACCTTACCATATGTCGAGGCTGGGTGTCCATATGTCGAGGCTGGGTGTCCATAAGCCGGGTCTCGGTCGAGCTCAACCCTTATTCACATTCACATTACTTGACACATGGTAAAGTTTTAATACTAGAAGTTAGGATCGTCCCGAATAGGGTCACCATTACGTCAGTGAGCGCAAGTCGGACTGTATTCATATGTCATCCGAGTCCAGTCCGATATTTTGAAGCCACTCACTGACTTGCATGGCAGAGTGCGATCCGAATATCGGATCCAACTCAGGCATGCATAGATTTTTTTTTTTTCCCCCAGACAAAATCGGCATGTGAACAGACCCATAGACTAACATTGGTCAGAGTGTGATCTGATGTTTTGTCAGATCGCACATGGACAGAAAATTCGGTGGTCTGCTCTTCCCCTTAGAGGAAAAATTCTATCCTGACTTCATATGTGGCAGTCAGACTAGTTCCCTTAATCAATGTCCCATTACACAATTTAGTGCTCATAATCTATAGTTTTTATAGGATTTTTATGTGTACAATTGATTTAAGATGTAGAAATTTAAAAGACTGTTACTCTTTAAGACTTAACGGGGTTGTCTCCATTCATAGATTATTGCTCCAAAGTCTCTGGGAGGTAAAGAGACAAACAAACTTAGCTTTTCTCTCCCTCATGTGTCCAAAACTGCCTCTTGCTGTTACTCCAGTTTTTGTTCAACAGCAATGTCATGTCTATACTGCTGTAGCTAATCACTGAGCTAAGCGGCCATGTCAATTTAAACAGCACAAACCGGTGAGCTCAGTGACGTTACCACAGCAGATCAATATTGACCAAAGTGGCAGAAAGAGCCAACGCATGGACCCAAGGAGGGCGCATAAAGGTTTCATTTTTTGTGGGTTTTTTTTCCCCTTAAGCCTTTGGAGCAATAAAGTTTGAAAGGAAGCAACCCCTATAAGTCACAGTTTTCTGTGGAGGAATCCTACTTTCTTACCACTGCAAATTTGTGTGATAATCCATATTCTTTTACGGTTAATAAATTAAGACAATCCGATCATGAAAAACAAGGTATAGATGCAAATAAAAACACTAATTTATTTCAATTTTTAAAAATACAATCAGTAAAAGCACATTACTAAAAAGGATAAGTAAATAGAAGGATCCCACAGTTAATAGGTTGGAGGTATCATCCAACAAGGTAGTAGTCAGGTATAAGCACATCCAGGAGTAGTATAGAGGCATGAGAAGCCTGTCCAAACAATCAGACAGAAGGTGTCACATGCAATAAATAAATGGTAATGATACTGTAGCAATTCACGATAAATAGGACCCAAGGTATAAGATCACTCAAAAAAGTTCAACAGTATAAAAAACCTGTCAAGATTGTCATAGAACTTTAAAGTGTTGCGTGCAGTAATAAGCAAAGTCCATATATGATGCTGTACCAAGCCTTGAAAAAGAGGAGGAATTGACCTCAAAATTACCACTACCACAAAAAACCTTAAGAAACACTAGCAGTTATGATAAAGTGACATCTTGTAGATTGTGAGCCCTCACGGGCAGGGTCCTCGCTCCTCCTGTACCAGTCGTCGTCACATTATGTTCAAGATTATTGTAATTGTTCTTGTATTACACCCCTTTTTCACATGTAAAGCGCCATGGAATAAATGGCGCTATAATAATAATAAATAATAATAATAATAATAATAATATGGCTAAGTGCCGGTTTAGAATATAATGTAGACACGTGTCAAGGAAAATCCATTCATCATAGAATAAACATAGGACATCATAACATAGCAGGTATATAGAGAGTGGAGGGAAGAGGCAATACCACCTGGTGACTCTCCCCCCCGCGAAGAAGTGGAACGCGCATTGGGGTTGTCCCTCCTTCCACAGTTACCACATGTATTGTAGTGTGAAGTTGTTAATGTAGTGTGAGGGTGTTAATGTACTCACCTACCGCAGCTTTCTCCGGATTCCAGCACCATTCGTCTGCTCTTCTCAATGACATCACCAGAAATGAGACCTGCCGGCTCACTCTACATTCTATGCGTGTGCCAGAAGTCGCTGTTACAATGAAAGCCTATGGAGCCTCATTCTATTGCTCCTTAGGCTTCCATTGTGAAAGTCACTTCCGGGTCAAGCAGAGCAGAGTGACCAGGAGGAGTCTGCAGAGAGCGGTAACATCATTCAGAAGAGTAGAAGAACGGCGTTGGACATGAGAGAGCAGTGGTAGGTGAGTATATTAATACACACTCACTACATTACATCCACAATCATTTAACCCCTTTAACCCCGAAGGTGGTTTGCACATTAATGACTAGACCAATTTTTACAATTCTGACCATTGTCATTTTATGAGGTAATAACTCTGGAAAGCAACAACGGATCCCCCTGATTCTGAGAATGTTTTTTCGTGACATATTGTACTTCACGATAGTGGTAAAATTTCTTCGATATGACTTGCGTTACTTTGTGAAAAAAAACGGAAATTTGGACAAATTTTTTTTTTTTTTAAAGTTTTCCAATTTTCAAACTGAGTTTTCATGCCCTTAAATCAGAGAGATATGTCACACAAAACAGTTAATAAATAACATTTCCCATGTGTCTACTTTACATCAGCACAATTTTGGAACCCAAATTTTTTTTTGTTAGGAAGTTCTACGAGTTAAAAGTTGACCAGCTATTTTTCATTTTGCCAATAAAATTTACAAAACCATTTTTTTAGGCACCACATCACATTTGAAGCGACATTGAGGGGTCTATACGACAGAAAATACCCAAAAGTGACACCATTCTAAAAACTGCACCCCTCAAGGTGCTCAAAACCACATTCAAGAAGTTTATTAATCCTTCAGGTGCTTCACAGGAATTTTTGGAATGTGGAAGAAAACAATGAACATTTAACTTTTTTTCACACAAATATTAATTTATACCAAAAGTTTTTTATTTTCACAAGAACAGGAAAAAGTGGACCCCAAAATGTGTTCAGCAATTTCCCCTGAGCACGCCAATACCCCATATGTGTTGGAAAACCACTGTTTGGGCACACGGCAGGGCTCAGAAGGTAAAGAGTGCCATTTGACTTTTTGAATGTAAAACTTGATTGAATAATTAGTGGACGACATGTCGCGTTTGGAGAGTCCCTGATGTGCCTAAACAGTGCAAACCCCCACAAGTGACCCCATTTTGGAAACTAGACCACTCAAGGATTTTATCAGGGGATATAGTGAACATTTTGAACCCAGAGGTACGACACAGAATTTGGTAACATTAGGTCATCATACTGAATAAGTTATCATTAGTCTTGAGCAAAAGTGCTCGCTACTTGAGTTTGCAGCGGGTACTCGGGTATGCACCATGTATCACGGGTGCTCAAGTGACATGCTCAAGTCCCCGCCCCACATATTTCACGGTTGTTAGACACCCCCAAAAAAACATGCGGGGAAGTTTTTTTCGGAAGTGCATTGAGCTGTAGGGTGCATTGCTGGAAAAGGGGGGGGGGAAACTCTTTAAATCTCTTAGTTTGCGAGTGTGAACGAGCTGAGTGTGACCGGAGCGTAAGTGCGAACGAAAGTAAGTGTGTGACTTGTTTTTCAGTGACTTTGGATTCAGGGAGTTTGGAAGTGAGGACTTTGGACTTAATTGCTGTCTGTATTTTGTTAATTCTTTTCTTTTTACTTAACATTCTGTCTATTGCAATCCGCATTAGGAAATGAGCTCCATTATTGACAATGCTATCCAGTGTACATCTTGCCATATGTATGCATTCCTTGAACAGCCGGTCGAGGTTACTTACTGCTGTGCGAGATGTGTGCACGTTGTGCGTTTGGAAGCCCAGGTACTGGATCTAAATGAGCAGCTGGCAACACTGAGATCCATTGACAATATGGAAAGGAGTCTGCTGCTCACTGAGCAGCAGCTCACTGGTGTAGATGTGGGGGAGGGTGGTAGTCGGGAGCTGCAGGACAGTGAGGCCGTTAGTTGGGTGACAGTTAGAAGGGGGGGTAGAGGGAAGAGTGCCAGGGAGGCTAGTCCTGATCTGGCACACACCAATAAGTTTGCAAAGTTGGCAGATGAGGGGAGTGACGGTACAGGGGTAGCACTGCTGCAGCAAGGCATGTCCCCTGAAAGCCGGAGGAGTGTCAGCTCCAGTAAAGAGGGAAATAGGAGAGCAGGGCAGGCCAGGCAGGTGCTGGTAGTGGGGGACTCAATTATTAGGGGAACAGATAGGGCAATCTGTCACAAAGACAGGGATCGCCGAACAGTGTGCTGCCTACCTGGCGCTCGAGTCCAGCACATCGCTGATCGGGTTGACAGATTACTAGGAGGGGCTGGTGATGACCCAGCGGTCATGGTGCACATTTGCACAAATAACAAAGTTAGAGGTAGGTGGAAGGTCCTTAAAGATGATTTCAGGGAATTAGGCTGCAAGCTGAAAGCAAGGACCTCCAAGGTGGTATTCTCTGAAGTACTACCGGTACCACGTGCCACGCCAGAGAGGCAACGGGAGATTAGGGAGATAAATAAGTGGCTCAAGAACTGGTGTAGGAAGGAGGGATTTGGGTTCCTGGAGAACTGGGCCGACTTCTCAGTTGGCTACAGACTCTACGCTAGGGACCGGCTGCACCTCAATGGGGAGGGTGCAGCTGTGCTGGGGGAGAAAATGGCTAGAAGGTTGGAGGAGTGTTTAAACTAGGGATTGGGGGGGGGTATTCATTTTATAGGTGGGGAAGATAGTGCAGATAGTGACCTGGGCACAAATAAAGAAATTGGGGGTGGGGTTAGAACAGTCAAAGTAAGAAGGAATAGAGGTACAGTGAGATACATAAAATGCATGTACACTAATGCCAGAAGCCTCACCAACAAAATGGAGGAATTAGAATTAATTTTGTTGGAAAATAATTATGACATGGTAGGGATATCTGAGACGTGGCTGGACGAGAGCCATGACTGGGCAGTTAATTTACAGGGCTATAGTCTGTTCAGAAATGACCGTACAAACAATCGAGGGGGGGGGGGTGTTTATATGTAAAATCATCCTTAAAGCCAGTCTTGCAGGAAAATATAGATGAATCTAATGAAAATGTAGAGTCCCTGTGGGTGGAGATAAGGGGAGGGGGAAAAAATAATAAATTACTGATAGGGGTTTGTTATAAGTCTCCAAAAATAATGGAAGTAGCGGAGAATATCCTCATAAAGCAAATAGATGAAGCAGCAACTCAAGGAGAAGTCATTATTATGGGAGACTTCAACTACCCTGAAATACATTGGGGTACAGAAACATGTAGTTCAAGCAAAGGTAATAGGTTTTTGACAACTGGTTCAGGACCCAACAAGAAGGGGGGCACTGCTAGACCTAATATTAACCAATAGGCCAGACCGCATATCAAATATACGAGTTGGGGGTCACTTGGGTAATAGTGATCACAAAATAATACGTTTTCATGTAACCTTTAATAAGATGTGTAGTAGAGGGGTTACAAGGACACTAAACTTCAGGAAGGCAAATTTCCAATGGTTGAGAGATGATCTTAGTGCAATAAACTGGGACGATATCCTGAGACATAACACTACACAAAGCAAATGGGAGACATTTATTAACATCCTGAATAGGACCTGTGCACAATATATACCCTATGGGAATAAACATGAAAGAAATAGGAGGAAACCACTATAGCTAAATAGAGCTGGAAGGGGCGCAATAAGTGACAAAAAGAAAGCATTTAGAGAACTAAAGCAAGTAGGTAGTGATGAGGCATTAAATAAATATAGAAAATTAAATAAATTCTGTAAAAACCAAATCAAGGCAGCAAAGATTGAGGCAGAGAGAATCATTGCCAGAGAAAGTAAAAATAACCCCAAAATATTCTTTAAATTACATAAATAGTAAAAAACTAAAAAATGATAGTGTTGGCCCCCTTAAAAATAGTCTGGGTGAAATGGTGGATGAGGAAAAAGCCAATATGCTAAATGATTTTTTTTCAACCGTATTTACACAAGAAAATCGCAGGACAGAAAACATGATTAGTGATAACAAAAATTCTCCATTAAATATCACTTGCTTAACCCAGCATGATGTACGGCGGCGTCTAAAAACCACTAAAGTTGACAAATCCCCGGGCCCAGATGGGATACACCCGCGAGTACTGCAGGAATTAAGTAACGTCATAGATAGACCATTATTTTTAATCTTTAAAGATTCCATAATAACAGGGTCTGTACCACAGGACTGGCGTATAGCAAATGTGGTGCCAATATTCAAAAAGGGGACAAAAACTGAACTTGGAAATTATAGGCCAGTAAGCTTAACCTCTACTGTGGGTAAAATCCTGGAGGATTTCCTAAGAGTTTCTATGATAGAGTATCTGAAGAAGAATAACCTCATGACCCAATATCAACATGGGTTTACGAGGTTTACGAGGGACCGTTCCTGTCAAACTAATCTGATCAGTTTTTATGAGGAGGCAAGTTCTGGACTGGACCAAGGAAATGCAGTGGATGTTGTGTATATGGACTTTTCAAAAGCTTTTGATACGGTTCCACACAAAAGGTTGATACATAAAATGAGAACAATGGGGATAGGGGAAAATATATGTATGTGGGTTAAGAATTGGCTCAGTGATAGGAAACAAAGGGTGGTTATTAATGGAAAACACTCAGACTGGGTCACAGTTAACAGTGGGGTACCACAGGGTCAGTATTGGGCCCCCTTTAACATTTATTAATGACCTTGTAGGGGGCATACAGAGTAATATTTCAATATTTGCAGATGACACTAAACTCTGCAGGGTAATAAATACAGAGGAGGACAATTTTATATTACAGGAGGATCTATGTAAACTAGAAGCTTGGGCTGATAAATGGCAAATGAGCTTTAATAGGGATAAATGTAAGGTAATGCACTTGGGCAGAGGAAAAAAAAAGTATAATTATATGCTTAATTGTAAAACACTGGGCAAAACTGTAACTGAAAAAGACCTGGGTGTATTGGTGGACGACAAGCTCACGTTTAGTGGGCAGTGTCAGGCTGCCGCTGCAAAGGCAAATAAAATAATGGGATGCATTAAAAGAGGCATAGATCAGAGATATTATGAAAAAGGGAACAAGGCCCATACCCTGTTGGCTAGGCAATTGCAGGATCGCTCTGTGGCCGCGGCTCCTCAGGCTCTTAGAGACGATGAGGGAACTACCCACTATGACCCGGGGGAATTGTCAAATATCTTTTATAAATTTTATAAGAAATTATATAATCTTCAGGACCCACTGGTAGGCAATCCAGACTATAGGCGATCAGAGATAGACAGCTTTTTTCGGAGGATTAGTCTGCCATTTCTTTCAACGGAGGCACAAGATTCCCTTAACAAACAGATCACTCTTGAGGAATTAACTGACATTTTGAAAGATTTGCCCCTGGGTAAGTCACCAGGCCCAGACGGTTTGACCTATCTATATTATAAAACTTTTGCGGATATACTACTCCCCTATATGGTTGACCTTTTTAACTCCTTCCTGACGGGAACCCCGATTCCTAGCTCGCTGTCTCATTCATATTTGGTGTTAATTCACAAGGCTGGTAGAGATCCCCTTGTCTGCGCCAACTATAGGCCCATAGCCCTCTTGAACTCGGATTTAAAAATATTTACCCGTCTCCTTGCAAATAGACTAAATGTCTGGCTTCCGCACATGATTCATAAGGATCAGGTGGGGTTTGTGCCCTTCAGGCAGGGAGGAGACAACACAAGGAGGGCTGTGGACCTGGTGGATGTGGTCAATAGGAATAAGTCTCGGGCGCTTCTCCTCAGTCTTGATGCAGAAAAGGCTTTTGACCGCCTTAATTGGCCCTTTATGTTTGAGACAGTGAACACTTTTGGGATATCAGGTGCTTTTCTAACAGCACTAAAGGCCCTTTATTCTTCTCCCACGGCATCCATTAAACTTCCCCATTGTGTATCACCCAGTTTCTCTATAGCAAATGGTACAAGGCAAGGCTGTCCTTTATCCCCACTCTTGTTTGCCATGTGTATCGAGCCTCTAGCGGCAGCAATAAGAGTCAATCCTGACATATCGGGGGTGGAGGTAAGGGGTAAAGTATTTAAAATTTCCCTATTTGCGGACGATGTGCTACTGACCCTCACAAATCTGCATATCACCCTCCCTAATCTTAAAGTGACACTTTGGGAATATGGCATGATCTCAGGATATAAGATTAATTCTAAAAAAACAGAGGCACTTCCACTAAACCTCCCCCATGAAGAATTAGATCATCTTAAGCTGAATTACAAATTCCGGTGGAAGTCAGAGAGTATCAAATATCTGGGGATTAACATAACGTTAGACTATGGGACCCTGTTTGCTCAGAATTTTCCACCCCTTTTTAAAGAATTGAAGGGTCTTATGGTCAAGTGGGCCAATCTTCATATCTTATTTTTGGGGCGTATATCGGCGGTGAAAATGTCCCTTATTCCTAAACTCAACTACTATTTTGAAACTCTACCAGTTGGGGTTCCTATGGGGGAGTTGAGGGCTCTCCAATCCTGTATAATGAAGTTTATATGGAATAATGGGAGTCATAGAATCTCCAAGCAGGTACTGATCTCGGGGAGGGAGCAGGGGGGGTTATCGGTCCCGGATGTGGTAAAATACTATTGGGCGGCTCACTTGAGAAGGATTCCCTCGTGGTCATCCCTTTGGGCATATAAGTGGACAGAAATTGAAAAATTATGGATAGCCCCAGTTCATCCGAATTCTCTACTGTGGTCTGAGAAATCTGTTAAACTCCAAACCACTTTACTGGGCCCTATGCAATTCACTAGAGACATATGGGACACCTGTAGGAGGAGATTTCCTCTTTCTTCTAAACACTCCCCGATGATATCGTTTGTCTTTCAGCCTTTGCTCCCTCAGAGCCAAGAATCATCAATGGTTCATCCCTGGATCAATGCGGGATTATTTATATTTGCGGATATAGTGGACAGAAACACCTTGGTAATACATCAGTTTGATTATTTAAAAGAAAGTTTTAACATCACTAACCGGGAATTCTATCAGTACATATAGATTCAGTATTTTGCAAGATCCCTGTTTGGCTCATATAAAGTGTCCATCCCCACAGAGTTTGAGAGGCTGTGCAGGAGAGGTCCCTCTATCAAGGGGTTGATCTCGGATATATATAAAATAATCAATTCACCGGTGGGTGGACCCATCTTCCAGCACCCCTATATGTCTAAGTGGGAGGGATTCCTGGGAAGGAGGCTTTCCCCTCAGACATGGCAGACAATATGGTCTAAAGCAGCTAAGACATCAATCTGTACCCTATACAAGGAGAACCAATATAAAATTTTAATGCATTGGTACCACACGCCGGATGTCCTGAATAAAATGAACCCGCAGGTCCCGAGTATATGCTGGAGATGTGGATCATCTGTCGGCACTCTGACACATGTTTTCTGGTCCTGCAGCAAAATAGTTCCCTTTTGGGAAACAATAAGAAAACTGGTTCAGGAGGTGCTATTTACAGAGATTTCTCTGGAGCCCTCTGTTTTCCTTCTCAATGTGACCCCTGGGGGAATGGGTAGACATTCTTCCAAATTGCTCCTCCACTTGTTGACAGCAGCGAGATGCATGATTGCTCTTTGCTGGAAAAGGGACTCACCACCCTCTAGACAAGAGAACTGCGCTAGGGTCTGTGATGTGAGGCGGATGGAGTCCTTGACTGCAAGTCTTAATGCAAAGATGGACCTGTTCGAGACATATTGGGCACAGCGTAGTGAATGATCAACTGCTTCTTGATCTTTTGTCTAGATCGTTCTTCCTTTCCCTTCCTTCTCTCTGTGTTGTCTTTTTTTTTTCTGTGTGTTTCATGGACTGTTATTTAAAATGGATGTCATATCAGATATTTGAATTTGAAAGCTTTAAAGTGATCTCTAATGGGCCGGCCTGTTGGAGGCCTAAGTGTTTTCTCTGATATGAAAATGTGAATGACTTTTCTCTGTTCTATGTTTGCTAAAATATGTGAAAAATTTTAATAAAAATTACAGTTATAAAAAAAAAAAAAAAAAAAAAAAAAAGAGGCATACATACTCATGAGGAGAACATAATTTTACCTCTATACAAGTCATTAGTGCGACCACACTTAGAATACTGTGTACAGTTTTGATCTCCGGTGTATAAGAAAGACATAGCTGAACTAGAGCGGGTGCAGAGAAGAGCGACCAAGGTTATTAGAGGACTGGGGGGTCTGCAATACCAAGACAGGTTATTACACTTGGGGTTATTTACTGTGGAAAAAAGAAGGCTTAGGGGTGATCTTATTACTATGTACAAGTATATGAGGGGACAGTACAAAGACCTTTCTACTGATCTTTTTACTCTGAGGCCAGAGACGGGGACACGGGGGCATCTTCTACGTCTGGTGGAAAGAAGGTTTAATCATAATCACAGACGGGGATTCTTTACTGTAAGAGCAGTGAGACTATGTAACTCTCTGCCGAATGATGTTGTAATGAGTGATTCACTATTAAAATTTAAGAAGGGCATGGATGCCTTTCTTGAAAAGCATAATATTACAGGTTATATATAATAGATTCCTTGATAGGGCGTTGATCCAGGGAACTAGTCTGATTGTCGTATGGAGTCGGGAAGGAATTTTATTCCCCAATGTGGAGCTTAGTGTTTGCCACATGGGTTTTTTTTTGCCTTCCTCTGGATCAACATGTTAGGCTATGGGTTGAACTAGATGGACTTCATCTTCCTTCAACCTTAAAAACTATGTTACTATGTTACTATGCTTGTGCATGGAAGGCAATCCCCGCGTGGCTTTTTCGGCTTTTCGGCTGATGGAGCTGTATGGCGGCTTGTTTTTTGCGGGACAAGATGACTTTTTCAGCGGTACTATTTTTGTTTACATTCGTCTTTTTGATCACGTTTTATTTATTTTAGTTTGGCGGTATGATGATAAAGCATAGTTTTTTGCTTTGTTTTTAATTTTTTTTTTTTTACCGGGTTAACTAGTGGGACAGTTTTATAGGTCAGGTCGTTCCGGATGCGGCGATACCAAATGTGTACTTTTTATTTTTCATAATATTTAATTATGGGTACAGTGTATATATATATATATATATATATATATATATATATATATATATATATATATATATATATATATATATATATATATATAAGAAAGTTTCAGAAAATGAAAATTTCTATAAAAAAAAAATTGTAAAAATATACAGTACAGACCAAAAGTTTGGACACACCTTCTCATTTAAAGATTTTTCTGTATTTTCATGACTATGAAAATTGCACATTCACACTGAAGGCATCAAAACTATGAATTATCACATGTGGAATTATATACGTAACAAAAAAGTGTGAAACAACTGAAAATATGTCTTATATTCTAGGTTCTTCAAAGTAGCCACCTTTTGCTTTGATGACTGCTTTGCACACTCTTGGCATTCTCTTGATGAGCTTCAAGAGGTAGTCACCGGAAATGGTCTTCCAACAATCTTGAAGGAGTTCCCAGAGATGCTTAGCACTTGTTGGCCCTTTTGCCTTCACTCTGCGGTCCAGCTCACCCCAAACCATCTCGATTGGGTTCAGGTCTGGTGACTGTGGAGGCCAGGTCATCTGTAGTAGCACCACATCACTCCACTTCTTGGTCAAATAGCCCTTACACAGCCTGGAGGTGTGTTTGGGGTCATTGTCCTGTTGAAAAATAAATGATGGTCCAACTAAATGCAAACCGGATGAAATAGCATGCCGCTGCAAGATGCTGTGGTAGCCATGCTGGTTCAGTATACCTTCAACTTTGAATAAATCCCCAACAGTGTCACCAGCAAAGCACCCCCACACCATCACACCTCCTCCTCCATGCTTCACGGTGGGAACCAGGCATGTAGAGTCCATCCGTTCACATTTTCTGCGTTGCACAAAGACACGGTGGTTGGAACCAAAGATCTCAAATTTGGACTCATCAGACCAAAGCACAGATTTCCACTGGTCTAATGTCCATTCCTTGTGTTCTTTATCCCAAACAAGTCTCTTCTGCTTGTTGCCTGTCCTTAGCAGTGGCTTCCTAGCAGCTATTTTACCATGAAGGCCTGATGCACAAAGTCTCCTCTTAACAGTTGTTGACGAGATGTGTCTGATGCTAGAACTCTGTGTGGGATTGACCTGGTCTCTAATCTGAGCTGCTGTTAACCTGCGATTTCAGAGGCTGTTGACTCGGATAAACTTATCCTCAGAAGCAGAGGTGACTCTTGGTCTTCCTTTCCTGGGGCGGTCCTCATGTGAGCCAGTTTCTTTGTAGCGCTTGATGGTTTTTGCCACTGCACTTGGGGACACTTTCAAAGTTTTCCCAATTTTTCACACTGACTGACCTTCATTTCTTAAAGTAATGATGGCCACTCGTTTTTCTTTACTTAGCTGCTTTTTTCTTGCCATAATACAAATTCTAACAGTCTATTCAGTAGGACTATCAGCTGTGTATCCACCAGACTTCTGCACAACACAACTGATGGTCCCAACCCCATTTATAAGGTAAGAAATCCCACTTATTAAACATGACAGGGTACACCTGTGAAGTGAAAACCATTTCCGGTGACTACCTCTTGAAGCTCATCAAGAGAATGCCAAGAGTGTGCAAAGCAGTCATCAAAGCAAAAGGTGGCTACTTGGAAGAACCTAGAATATAAGACATATTTTCAGTTGTTTCACACTTTTTTGTTAAGTATATAATTCCACATGTGTTAATTCATAGTTTTGATGCCTTCAGTGTGAATGTACAATTTTCATAGTTATGAAAATACAGAAAAATCTTTAAATGAGAAGGTGTGTCCAAACTTTTGGTCTGTACTGTATATCAAAAAAAATAAAATGTGTGTATATATATATATATATATATATATATATATATATATATATATATACATACACACACACATACATACACGCGCGCATATATATATATATATATACACAAACACACACATACATACACACTTTATTATTATTTTTTTATATATATATATTTATAATTTTTTATTTTTTTTTTTAAAAATTCACTTTCTGAGACTTTCTTTCACTTTTATACTTTTACCCACTATAAGACTTTAATTTTTTGCAGGCTGATCGCTTGTATAGAATAGGGATGCAGCAGCATCCCTGTGCTATGCAGGCTGTCAGCTCTGCACCGGCACAAGCTAGATAGATCATGTGCAGTGCACGATCTATCTAAATTCCTGCCATGTCACCATGGCAACGATCAGGACCCCGCGCACACAGCGCGGGGCCTCCGATCCAAGGTAAGAGGGGCACTCTTACCTCTGCTTGACTCGGAAATGCTGCGATTGATTTAGATCGCAGCATTTTGGGGGTTAATGTGCCGGGAGCGGTGCGGGACCACTCCTGGCACATAGTATCGGGTGTCAAATGTTACAATCAGCTGACACCCAGCGGCGATCGCGCCCGCACAGGTTCTGTGCGGGCGAGATTGCTAGGGCATAATAATACGTACCTGGTCAATAAGGCCCAGGGCGCAGGTACGTATTACGCCCCACGTCAGAATTGGGTTAAACAATAAAAATGTTAATAGGAGTGATTTTTTAACCATTAGAAGCGCAACTTGTGTACTTTATGTAGTTGTCTTGCTGCATAACGCACGTTCTCTTGAGAATCAGATCATAGACAGATGTCCTGACATGTACCTTTACAATTTGCTGTTATAATTCATAATTCATTGTTCCATGAATAATGGCAAATCGTCCTGGCCAAGATAGGGTCAAACAGGCCCAAACCTTGATACTACCACTGTGTTTCACAGTTAGTATGATTTTTTAATGCAGCTCTTTTCTTAATCTAAAGATACTTTTAATTTAAACCAAAATGTTCTATTTTGGTCTCATCTGTCCACAAAACATTGTTCCCACAGCATTCTGGCTTGTCTAGGTGATATTTAGCAAACTGCAGACAGGAAGTAATGTTCTTTTTGGAAGAACTATCAGTCACCTTGCAATCCTGCTATGCACACCATTGTTGTTTAATGTCCTCCTGATGGTGGACTCATGAACATTAAAGCGTAACTAAACCTTTCTAATGTTTTTTGGAAATTTCATTTCCCTTATACTTATCAGAAGATCGATGGGGTCTGGGTCCCGAGACCCTCACCGAGCATTCAAACACCGCTCACCCCCACCCCTCAGAGAGGTGCGCACCTCAGGTAGCAGGAGCACTCAGTTCCTGCCTCAGCATGCCCACATTCAGGAGTACGGATGCAATATACAGTATAGGTTATGAAGCCTACACTTTCTATTGAATCCATACCTCTCCTGCATGTGTGTGCTCAGTCAGGAGCTGTGCGCTCCCGTTTCCTGAGCTGTGCACAACTTGGGGGGAGTTGGGTCGTCCAAGGTTTGAGCAATTAGTGGGGGTCACAATCTTACTACATAAAGAGCTTAATGTTGAGGTGTGTACGAGAAAAATATCAGCTGACGTACCGTATATTCTCGAGTATAAGCAGACTTTTTCAGTACATTTTTTGTCCTGAAAAAGCCCCCCTCGGCTTATACTAGGGTATATACTAAAGTATACACATTCCGGTGGTGGATTGTGGTGGGGGGGTTGCGGCGGCGGAGCAGTGCACAGGCAGTAGCCACTGCTGCATCTACCACATGTGCCCGCTACTAAAGGTAAATGAATATTCACTCTTCTCCATGCCCATGGGAGTGGAGACGAATGAATATGCATTTTCTTTTATAGCGGGAACAGAGGAGCGCTGAGCTGTGGCTGCGATTGACAGTGCCCGCTATTAATAAAAATGCATATTCACTCCTCTCCATGCACATAGTCCCGGCGTGGAGAGGAGTGAATATCCCCTCAGCTCACCTCTGCATCTGAGGGAGCATGGCAGTGATGTCATGTGCCGCTCAGATGCTGACATGAGCTGCTGGCAGACAGGATGCATCGCTGGAGCAGAGGTGAGGAAGTAAGGTGAGCATAAGTGTTTATTTTTTTTTTGTGTGTGCAGTGATGAGGGGGTCATGCATACCAGGATTATGAGGAGTGCCATACACGACAGGATTGGGGATGAAGGGGCCATGCATACCAGGATTGGGGATGAGGGGTGCCATACATACCAGGATTGGGGATGAGGGGGCCATGCATACGTCTACTTCAGTATTATTATTAGCAATATTAGAGGTCAGATAAGTGCCAGGGGGTGACAGATTCCCTTTAATAACATTGCAAGGTTATTTTGGATAGCTCTTATCACAACGACACTATTGATTCTTCGTTCAGAGATTACCACCCCAAATGGTTAGTGTTTTACGGATTACCTAAAATACATAATCTTAATTGGCCACCTTCCTTTCAAAATCTTCAAACTTCTTATATGTAAAATCATGCAATTTCTTTTAGATACCTCTGACTGCGTCACAGCGTCCTAGTAATAATGGATGTTAATAACCTCTATACTGGCATTGCCCACTCACTTGGCTTTCCGGCAGCACAGCAGACACTTGACAACTTCACATCTCATGCTCCATATAAATAAAAAATGCACTGCAGGAACTTACTAACACTGAAAAGACTGACTCACTACATTTAGCAAAGTGCCATAGAAACCCTCTCAATTTTACCATGATCTTAACATATGTTGTAGGTTCCATTACAATACACCATGACACTTGTAAAATAAACTTTTTGAATACATGGGCCATTGAATAATCAAACAGCAACTGTTCCACTGATTTTTATACCAAACCCACTGAGTGTGAATGCCTTCTCCACTATTCAAGCTGACATCATTGCTAAACCAAAAATTGCAAACACAAATCACAACTTCCCTGCGGCAAAAGGATTGATTCTTACTTGAAATCAAAACTACAAGGCAACAAGGAATGACACATTTTAGAGCAGGGGTCATCCTACTAAACTTCTTTTAAAACAACACAATTTTTCAAGTAAAAAAGCGACACTGCCACAAAGCCTGTCAATAAATACCACCCATTTATCATTAACCCCTTAGTGACTGAGCCGATTTTAACCCTAATGACCAGGCCAAATTTCTGAAATATGACAAGTGTCACTTCATGTGGTAATAACTCTGGAGGATTCAACAAATCCCAGTGATTCTGATGTTTTCGTGACACATTGTATTTTATGTTATTGATAAAATTAGGTCAATATATTTTGCGTTTATTTGTGAAACTATTGGCATTTTGGCAAAAATGTTATATAAAATTCGTAACTTTTACATTTTCAATATTTATATCCTTAAGTCAATTAGTCATGCTTTACAAAACAATTAATAAATAACATTTCCCATTTGTCTTCTTCACACCTGCAATTTTCAAACATCATTTTATTTTGTTAGGATGTTAAAAGTCTTTAGTAGTAATTTCTCATTTTTTTCATGAAATTTACCAAATCTGTTTCTTTAGGGACCTATTCAGATTTAAATGCACTTGAGGAGCCTATATATTGGAAACTCTCCAAAAGTGATACTATTGAAAAAAAAATCGCACCCCTCAAATATTTCCTGACAGCAGTTTTGAAGTGTTTTTATTGTAATTTTTACTCTAAAATGTTGCTTTAGCCCCATTTTTTTCACTTTTACAAGGAATAGCACAAGAAAATGGATCCCACAATTTGTTACCTAGTTTCTTATGAGCGCACTGATACCTCAGATGTGGCCAGAAACCTTTGGACAAACGGCAGGGCTCAGAAGGGAAGGAGCACTATTTGAATTTTGGAACACAAATTTGGTGAAATAGATTGAGGGCGCCATGTTACATTTGCAACGCCCCTAACGCCGAGTACTTACGCCAGGGTTTCCATATAAATCTCACAAAAATGTGATTCAGACAAAACTCCCAATGGAACCCTCTCTTTAATGAGCCACATGGAGACACTTTGGAGTCCGTTTGGCATCTGCTCCAGTGATATCTGTGGTCGCCCACACTTTTGCACTAAAAAGACTCCTAAAATGATGGGACACTGCTGGAACAGAGACCAGATGGAGTCCAAAGTGACTCCATCTGCCTCATTATAGTGAGGAGTTCCGTCGGGGTTTTGCCTGAATCACAGTTTTGGGGACTTACACAAAAACGCCGACGAAAGTGCGCAGCGGAGAACACTGGATAAATGTCAGTCGAGCCTTGTTTTGATTTTTTGGGAGGTGCAATGAACATATAGAAGTCAGTAGAAGAATAGTTCTTATTTTTGCTGTATGAGGGCTTATTAGGGTGAAATGAGTTGGAGATTTTTTTGGTACCATTTTTTTATTTTCTTGATGGCTTTTAATTCAGATTTTTCAAACACAGAATTAACAAAAAAATAGCAATTCAGTAATAGTTTTATCTATTTATTTTGTGCCGTTCAACATTAAGGTAAAAGCGATCAGACCAATTTATTCGTTGGGTCAGTACAATTACATCGATACCAGATTTATATATTTTTTTATGCTTTGCTGCTTTTACAGACTAAAGATTATTTTGCAAAAATGAATTTGTTTTTGCATTTCCATATTCTGAGCTGTGACTTTTTAATTTTTTTCCCGAATGAGCCATATTAGGGATTGTTTTTTGCAGGACGATTTGATGTTTTTATTTATACTATGTTTAACATATTAGACTTTTTGACACTTCGTAATTCAATTTTTGTGTCAGTATAATGAAAAAATTTTATTTTTGGTGTGTTTTTTATTATTGATCAGATTGTTTAGGACCAATTATGTATACTTTTTTTGTTTATCTTTGTTTTGGCTAAGTGCCCACGATGCAGAAATGCTGCAGATTTTTTCTGCATCTCCCTGGCAGGAAAAACACATGCTGATTTTACATGCATTTTTCCTGCCAGGTAGAAGCGTTTGTCAAGCGTTTTTGCATGCATTTCTGCATGCGGGTTATCAAGCGATTTTCCAAGTGATTTTAGCATCACTTGGAAAAGTGCTCGACAACTTGGTCACACTATAAATCCATGCAACCGGCATGGATTTATATAGTGTGACCAAGTTAATAGTTGAAAAAAAGATTAAAAATGGTAAAAAAAAAAAAAAATTATACTTGCCTTCTGATGGCCCGCGGTCTTTTCTCCGCTGCGTCTGGTTTCTTGTATGGCTCACGGTGGTGTGAAAGGACCTTTCATGACGTCATTTAGTCATGTGACAGGTCACGCGAAAGCTGACGTCGGCAGTCGCGTGACCTGTCACATGACTAAATGACATCATGGAAGGTCCTTTTAGACCATCGCGAGACGCCGGGGAGCCAGGACGCATCATACAGGAGACCGGGGGACATCGGAAGGTAAGTATATGTTTATTTTTTATTTTAAAATTCTTTAACAGGTTCTATGGTACCCGAGTCTGGAGGAGAGTCTCCTCTTCTCCAGACCCGGGTACCATCCGCACACAGAATCGCTTAATATCCGCATGTGCACATGTAGTCATGCAGATATTAAGCGATTCAATGCAAGTCAATGGCGGCAATTACGCTGTGTGTCAGCAAAATTAATGGACATGCTGCGTATTTTTCCGCAATGATAATTCGCAGCGGAAATTTGCGCAGCATGTGCACAGCACATGAGGATTACCATTGGGGACCATGGGGCACGTATTACCAAGCGTTTTTTAAGCATTTCCGCTGCGGAAATTCCGCGGTAAAAACGCTTGAAAAATGCAAACGCTGTATTTTTAGTGGTGAAACGGCTTTTCGTGATATTTGTGCGCTTTATTTCTCTTTTTTTCACTTTTCCACCAAGTCGCACTGTAGGGCATTTATACTTTTTACTCTGATCGTTGGTCTCATACACTGCCCGCTGTGCTTCTATTTAATGCTGCATAAACTCACCCACGGTGCGGGTTTATGAGCCGCAACACGTCAATTTCTGTAGCGGAGACTAGCGTAGTTTTACCCATAGTCATTCATTAGATGCGGTGAATCCGCATGGTTCACTGAACACATACAGATTTAACTGCGTTTTGGATGCATTGAAAATACGCTGTGTCCAAAACGCTGCTATTTCCTGATCGCTGGCACATAGCCATACATAGTAGGTGAACATGTCACCAATTTTCTAAGTAAATCTATTTCTGTTGACATGAAATTCTCATCAGATGTCGGTAACAACCCATCCATTCCATACAGGGAAAGAAATCACCATAGATGTCCATAAGTTACCGTATTTTTTGGACTATAAAACGCACTTTTTCCCTCAAATTGTGGAGGAAAGTGGGGGGTGCGTCTTATAGTCCGAACTATACATGTCCGTACTACATACTGTGGCTGTGGGGTTGTGGGAGGAGCGACAGCGGTGGATGAGTGGGGTACAGGTGGCTGCAGCAGGCGCTGTGGCGCTGCTAAAGATAATGAATATTCACTGCTCCCCACGCGCATGGGCGTGGCGAGCAATGAATATTCATTTTCCTTAATAGCGTGCAAACTGTACCCGCCTGCTGCTGCGGCTGGCGGTCTGTGTGCCCGCTATTAAAGATCATGAATATTTACTACAATTCACTCCCATGGGTTGTAGTGAATATTCATCGTCTTTAATAGCGGGCACACTGACAGCAGAGCGGCAGCAGGAGCTGTGCTGTGGGTACAGTGTGCGTGCTATTAAGGTGAGTGAATGGTCACTACTCCCTACGCACACAGTCCCGGCGCGGGGAGCAGTGACTATTCCGGCACAGCAGATCACTGTGTGAGGGCGCATGGCAGGGACGCCATGCGTGGCTCACACAGCAAAAGTGTCGGCAGCAGATCGGGACGCAGCTCTGGAGGAGAGAGGAGGTGAGTATAATTGCTTATTTTTTTTGTGAGCAGCATGATTGGGATCAGAGGGTGCCAAGCATACCAGGATCAAGGGATCAACGGGTCCAAGCATACCAGGATCAAGGGATCAACGGGTCCAAGCATACCAGGATCAAGGGCTCAACGGGTCCAAGCATACCAGGATCAAGGGGTGCCACGCATACCAGGATCAAGGGATCAAGGAGTGCCACGCATACCAGGATCAAGGGATCAAGGGGTGCCACGCATACCAGGATGGGGGATCAAGGGGTGCCACGCATACCAGGATGGGGGATCAAGGGGTGCCACGCATACCAGGATGGGGGATCAAGGGGGGCCACGCATACCAGGATGGGGGATCAAGGGGGGCCACGCATACCAGGATGGGGGATCAAGGGGGGCCACGCATACCAGGATGGGGGTGAGGGCCACGCATACCAGGATGGGGGTGAGGGCCACGCATACCAGGATGGGGGTGAGGGCCACGCATACCAGGATGGGGGTGAGGGCCACGTATAACAGGAAGTAGAGGCCATACATACCAGGATGGAAGATATTAACAGAATTGGGGGTCAAGACCCCAATACCAGTGTCAGCAGCAGACCCCCTCCCCCATAACAGTGCATCATGACCACATTTTTTGCTTATTTTTTTTTTCTATTTTTCTCCTCTAAAACCTAGGTGCGTCTTATAGTCCGAAAAATACGGTAAGTTATGTGCAATAATAAGAAATAACACAGGGAAAATGTATTGAACACATGTAAGAAAAAGAGGTGCAAAAAGCCATGGAAAAAGTCATGACACCAGCTTAAATCTATCAATATTACTGGTAGACTTCAGCTGGTGTCATGACTTTCCATGGTACTCAGACACCTTTTTATAGGCCATCAGTTGATAGGACGTGATTTTTCATTAATTGACAGGATTGCTTTTAACAAAGAGAGTGAATGAGAACGGCATCTCTAGGTGCCCTAGAGATCAGATCTCCACTGATCATAATGTTGTGACATATCCAACCAATGTGACATAATTTCATACTTCTAATTCTCTTCAAACCATAAACTCTGTGATCACACTTACTCTTACTTTTGTATGAATAAAAATTGACAACAAAAAAATTGGCATGTACAAAAACAAAAAAGTTAGGATGGATGGATAGATTTTTATTTTTTTTTTCAGATAAGCAAACTGCTTGAATTTTGGCTTATGGCTCCCTCTGCGGGAATATAAAGATATTACTAGCTTTATAGGGTTTAAACAATAAATACCGGAAACTCTACCAATGATTAACTACAATAGCAAATATAGTAAAAAGTAAAAGCGGGTGAAAGGTGATGTACAAGTGGCTGAGACATATCTCAGTGATAAAGGCATGAGCGTAGTGATTTTTTTTAACCTCATGAACATGTATCAGAGAAAATGTAGGCAAAAGGAAACAAGTAGTGCTCAAGTTAAACGTACCCATATATATATATATATACGCACACTCACACATATATACGCACACTCACACACATACATATACACACATTTAACCAACATCAGTTACCTGAAAGTGATATAAAAGGTAAAACCAGGGCTGTGGAATCGGAGTCGGTGTCCATTTTGGTGGAGTCGGAATCGGTATAAAATGGACCAACTCCAACTCCTAAAATATATAATAAATTGGGTATAGTAATTCAATGCAGTTTGTGGGGAATATTTTTTCATAAGAATTTGAGAAAGTTATGAAATGTCCTATAAATGTCTGTCCTATTCCTGATCTAAGGATCTGGACTTTTAGCGGAGATGAATCTGTGCTGCAGTAAATTTATCACTTAAACATGAGCCGTGTATGAGAGAGTCGGAGTCGTGGAGTCGGTGTCATGGAAATTGAGGAGTCGGAGGTTTGGCTTACTGACTCCACAGCCCTGGGTAAAACACACCTATAATCTGAAAATTTGTCAACATTTCTAATTGCTTCTCTGTTGGGCTCTGATATATTTGTTAGCTATCAGCCATCTCAGGGAGGGAGAAGCCTCTGGCAAATGTATTTTTTTCACCTGGTAGGACTGAACATGTTTGTCAAGTGTAAATAATTGTAAGGGCTCGTTCACATGACCGTATGTTCGGTCTGAGTGATAGCCATAAAAAAATTCGGACCAATGTTATTCAATGAGGCAGTGCAGATGGCCAATTTTTTTTTTTTCATTGAATCAATCTGTGTTTGTGAAAAATAATTACACCATGCACGATTTTCCTCCAGAAATTGGATGAGACTCACCCATTAAAGTCTATGGGTGTGAGGAAAAAAAAATAAAAAATCGGATGTCATACAAAGCCACAGTCTAGCATCCAGCATCCCATCTGATTTTATGGATACATTGCCATTCAGTAATATAGGAAACTGTAAATGGTCCTGTAACTGATTAATAGCTGCTGCTGTAAAAAAAAACATGTTTATACTGGTGGATGGTGGCTGTGGCTTGACAGCGTGATCGGCTACATGTAAACTTATTGGTGGTCATTTAATAGCCTGCTTAGACATGCTGACCACACTTCCAATAACATTTCTGTGCGTATAGAAGACGACAACTGAAAGAGCTACAACTCCTGGTGATATGTGACTCATTAATGGAAAGTTAAAATACTATGTACAAATTTAAGACAAGTGTATGAGCTAAAAGTTGTTTCTTGATATTAGCAATGGTACACTGCTGCCCTCCGCTGGTTATAATTACACACTTCATTATATTAACCTCATCTGAGAGCACACATTTAGTAAATATCTCAGAACTGAGATATATCATCATATGGCAGATAACTGCATTTACCCATGTTGGCCAAAGTAGCATGCAGTTTTCAAATGTGTTTGTCAACCAGGTGTAAATGTACCCTTGGGTGTATAAGGATGACCAAAAGTGCATGTGTGACTGTATAAGAGTCAAGCAGAAGCTCCAAGATTTTCACAAATGAAAAAAGCAGAACTTACTTTCAAAGCTAGCACATCATGCTGTCTCCTGGAAATGATCATGTCACTGGACACTGACTCAGAGTCGGAGATCTCCACCTCACTCTCCGCAGCTTCAGACACAATGCCCCCAACATGCCCACACTCCAGGTCACTGTCATCTTGCCAGTCAGTGATCTGAGGGACATCACCTGTGGTAAAAAAAAAACACCAAGAAGTAGTAAAGCATTTAGAAAAGTCAGCATAATTCAATTTTATAATGTCACACAAGTTTACACAAATACATTAGATAAGACATGTCTAATATTGAAGGGCCTGTTAACGCTGCCTCTGAGGCTCCATCAGGAGGATTGGTCTGGGTTCTATCTATATGGGAATAGTAGTGCCAGTGCCAGCTCTATTTTCTCATAGAAACAATGAACTCCATGGTGAGACCTGGTGAACAAGCTTATTATTCAATAGTCGGTGACATGCCGTACGTGTTTGTCGTGCAACAGATCTGACACAGTGACATGGCTTCAATTAGAAACAAAATCCAAAAAGCTGATGTGAACATAGCATTAATAAGTTAGATTAAGGTGCTTGTCTACTATTGGAGAACCCTCAAATGGCAGCTTCATTGTGCAGCACTAACTACGAAAAAACAAACTCTACTCAACTCCCGGACTGGTGCTTTTCCTCCAATATCAGAGCTGCATCCACCGGTGGCCACGTTACAGAAAATATCATGTGACCACTATAGCCAATCAACAGCCACTGAATGGCCGTAAAGTTATGTGACGAGACCTCTGGCGTACACGAGTACACAGGGCTGAAATCAGTGGAGCGGCACTGGTTACTGGTACAGGGGGGGTAAGTGTACTTTTTTGTATGATGAACAATGGAGCCGCTAATAACTGTTTGTTGTGTAGTAGACAACCTCTTTAGCAACAGCCATTTCATTCCTTTTACTTCTGAAATGTTTACGAGTCTATCCTTTAACACAAATGTTGAAAATGTGATGAACTGAAACAAAAAAGAATATTTAATAATATTTCTGCATGAAATGATAATGCTTTATTCTCATCAGAGACAACTCCTATCAGAATGAGTCTCACTAGTTGAAGTAGTATTACAAGGCAGGGCCATCTAATGCAGAGACTGCACAAATCAACCCGGATTGGAGCCACTTTCATAGAGCAGCTCTTTATTCTGGCTTTAATGTAGGGGTCCCAATATGAGACAACCCTTTTAATCTTTATATATTATGATCATGTGTTAAACTGTTTACAACGATTTTGCAACTACTAAAGATATCTTACTACATAAAGAACTTAATGTTTAGGCGAGTCTGAGAAAAACATCAGCTGCAATTACTTCAGTAGGCCAGAGGGGCAGCATACAGAGAGATTTCCACGCGGTCTGCCCTGGCTAATTCACTTTTTGAATTGGCGAACGTCTCTGTAATCTTCTAAATTTTCTTTTTGTTTTCCGTAATGCCATTTACTAATTTATTAATTATGACAACTTTGTTGTTTATCGTGTAAAAAGACTGAAAGTAGATAGACATGGGTAATTTGAGTTAGTTTTTATTATGTAGAGCACACTTTTCTAGCTTCAGAAACGTATTGGTTTCGGAACTTGAGCTGCTATTTAAGAGTCTGTTTGGGATCATTTAAACTGGAATCATATATGATCTTGTACAACCTGCAGATAAAAATATGAAAGCAAGAAATTACTGTCCCTTACTACATTATCACTTCACAGCATAAATGGGAGTAAAGCGTGCCTTACACATTAAACGGCAGGGGGCCATTAGTTCAGCTTACAGCCATCTCTCCCATACACAGGATAACTCGTTCGGCCAAGTGCTCCTCCTTTCTCTATGAGAAAGCCTTCGCCAGGCATCGCTGATGGTGGCTTATCTCCGGAAGAACAAAGTAATCGGCAGTCCAAAATGGGCCGTTCCAGATAGATATCTACCCTGACAATTAGCTGTCCAGGGTCCCATACACAATGGACTCTCGGCCAAACTCGTTATTGTTGGGTTTGGTCGACATTAATATAATGCTTCTTCATCCATCTGAGAAGAGAATCTTACCTCCACTTGACCTGTCATTAGAAAAAGAGATTTGTATGTCTTGTGACCTGCATGCACTCTGTGGGGAAATATCCACGATATCAGGTTGTGAAATTGTCTTGCTACTGCCATCATTTGACAAGTCGTTATCACTGGAACTCCAAACTATTTCAGAAGGATCTTTTAGACTCTCATCAGCTGAAGTTTCTATAATAACACAAAAATAAACTTTTAATGTGTTCCTTATCTTAGAAGATATCTTAGTAAATTACAGAAGTCAGACCTGCAGTAATCCTCAAATTACCAGGCCAGCATCTTAAAAAAAAAAAAAAAAATGGGTTGTCTATATGAATCAAATTTTTAAAAGAGGTTTTCCAGTCTAAAACAACAAGTCTGCAGTCACTCTGCCTTCATTGTGTGGTCTCACTCTATTGAACATAGGTTCTTTTTATTTTTTTTGCAGCATCAACTATTCTACTCTTACTTTATATTTATTGACTGCCACCTACCCTTGTTTCTCTTCACCATTTCACCCATTATTTCCATATTATCATTACATATATATTTTTATATATTTACTAGATGGTGGCCCGATTCAAACGCATCGGGTATTCTAGAATATGTATGCGGCCGACGGGGCGCAATTAGCAGAGCGGCGTTTAAATTTGGCGCCCAAATCGCTGATTGGTCGCGTTAGGCAACCGCGACCAATCAGCAAACGGTGTTTAAATTTGGCGGCAATATCGGTGATTGGTCGCGGGCGGCGGCCACGACCAATCTGCGAAACGTGTTAGTGAGGACTGGAGAGCGTGTTTAAATTTGGCACCAAAATCGCTGATTAGTCACGACCAATCAGCAGAGCGGTGTTTAAATTTGGCGTCAATACTGCTGATTGGTGGCGACCGCGACCAATCAGCAGAGCGATGCAGAGCGGGGTTTCAATTTGGCGCCAAAATCGCTGATTAGTCGCGGCTGACGGCCGCGACCAATCAGCAGAGCGTTGTTTACATTTTGCGCCAATACTGCAGATTGATCTCGGCCAGCGACCGCGATCAATCAGCAGAGCGTTGTTTAAATTTGGCGCCAAGCTCGCTGATTGGTCGCGGCTGGCGTCCGTGACCAATTAGCACAGCAGTGTTTAAATGTGGCGGCAAGATCGGTGATTGGTCGCGGCCGCTATTTAAATGTGGCGCCCAAATCGGTGATTGGTCGCGGGCAGCAGCCGTGACCAATCAGCAGAGCGGTGTTTAACTTCAGCGCCAAGATCACTGATTGGTCGCGTGCGGAGAGTGCGACCAATTAGCGAATCGTATTGGTGAGGAGCAGGGACCGGAATCGTATTAGTGAGGACCGGGGAGCGCCGCTGCCTGTGCGGCTACTTCCACTGCGAGAACCCGGGACATGAGCGGGCGCTCGCAGCAGAAGTATCCCGACCCGCAGCGCCGCTCCCCGGTCTTCCCTTCACACCCTAGCCGCTGATCTCCCCACAGTATCCGCATGGTGTTACAAAGGTTCGGATATTTGTGTTAAAAATCGCTGATTGGTCGCTGGCGCTGCCCGCGACCAATCACCGATTTGGGCGCCAAATTTAAATATCGGCCGCGACCAATCACCGATCTTGGCTCCACATTTAAACACCGCTGTGCTGATTAGTCGCCGACGCTGGGCGCGACCAATCACCGATTTTAGCGTCAAATTTAAATAGCGTCCGCGACCAATCAGTACAGCGGTGTTTAAATGTGGAGCCAAGATCGGTGATTGGTCGCGGCCGATATTTAAATTTGGCGCCCAAATCGGTGATTGGTCGCGGGCAGCGCCAGCGACCAATCAGCGATTTTTAACACAAATGTCCGGACCTTTGTAACACCATGCGGATACTGTGGGGACATCAGCGTCTAGGGTGTGAAGGGAGGACTGGGGAGCGGAGCTGCGGGTCCGGATACTTCTGCTGCGAGCGCCTACTCATGTCCCTGGTTCTCGCAGCGGAAGTATCCGCACAGGCAGCGCCGCTCCCCGGTCCTCCCTTCACACCCTAGCCGCTGATGTCCCCACAGTATCCGCATGGTGTTACAAAGGTCAGGACATTTGTGTTAAAAATCGCTGATTGGTCGCTGGCGCTGCCCGCGACCAATCACCAATTTGGGCGCCAAATTTAAATATCGGACACGACCAATCACCGATCTTGGCTCCAGATTTAAACACCGCTGTGCTGATTGGTCGCGGCCGATATTTAAATTTGGCGCCCAAATCGGTGATTGGTCGTGGGCAGCGCCAGCGACCAATCAGCGATTTTTAACACAAATGTCCGGATCTTTGTAACACCATGCGGATACTGTGGGGACATCAGCGGCTAGGGTGTGAAGGGAGGACCGGGGAGCGGCGCTGCGGGTTGGGATACTTCTGCTGCGAGCAGTCGCTCATCTCCAGGCTTCTCGCAGTGGAAGTATCCGCACAGGCAGCGGCGCTCCCCGGTCCTCACTAATACGATTCCGGTCCCCGTTCCTCACCAATACGATTCGCTGATTGGTCGCGCTCTCCGCACGTGACCAATCAGTGATCTTGGCGCTAAAGTTAAACACCGCTCTGCTGATTGGTCGCAGGCAGCGGCCGCGACCAATCACCGATTTGGGCGCAACATTTAAATAGCGGCCGCGACCAATCAGTACAGTGGTGTTTAAATGTGGAGCCAAGATCGGTGATTGGTCGCAGCCGATATTTAAATTTGGCGCCCAAATCGGTGATTGGTCGCAGGCACCGCCAGCGACCAATCAGCGATTTTTAACACAAATGTCCGGATCTTTGTAACACCATGCGGATACTGTGGGGACATCAGCGGCTAGGGTGTGAAGGGAGGACCGGGGAGCGGCGCTGCGGGTCGGGATACTTCTGCTGCGAGCGCCCGCTCATGTCCCGGGTTCTCGCAGCGGAAGTATCCGCACAGGCAGCGCCGCTGACATCCATGCGGCAAGGGTGTGAAGGGAGGACCGGGGAGCGGCGCTGACATCCAATTGGTCACGGCCGCTATTTAAATGTGCCGCACAAATCGGTGATTGGTCGCGGTCTTGGCCCGCGACCAATCACTGATCTTGCGGCTAAAGTTAACCACTACTGTGCTGATTGGTCGCGGCCGATATTTAAATTTGGCGCCCAAATCGGTGATTGGTCGCGGACGCTGCCTGCGACCAATCAGCACAGCAGTATTTAACTTTTGCGCTAAGATCAGTGATTGGTCGGGTCCGAAGACCGCGACCAATCATCGAATAGTCTTGGTGAGGACCTGGGAGCGGCGCTGCCTGTGCGGCTACTTCCGCTGCGAGAACCCGGGACATGAGCGGGCGCTCGCAGCAGAAGTATCCCGACCCGCAGCGCCGCTCCCCGGTCCTCCCTTCCGCATGGATGTCAGCGACGCCGGCGGTCCTTCCGCTGCTACCGGCCGGGACATGAGCGCCTCGCGCCGCTCATCTCCCGGCTGCATCTCCGTCCCGCAGATGGGTCCGGCGGTCTGGGTCCTTCTGCTGGTACCGGCCGGGAGATGAGCGCCTCGCGGCGCTCATCTCCCGGCTGCAACGCCGCTGAGCTCCGTCCCGCAGATGAGCCGCTAACGGCCGCCATCTTTTTTCTGAAATCCCGCGGCGCTGATTGGCCGCTGCCGAACCAATGAGCGACGCGGGATTTCCTGGACAGACAGACAGACAGACAGACGGGATAAGACAAATATATAGTAGATTGCCACTGTCCATCTCATTCCTCCTGCTGTGATTTGTCGCCCTCTTTTGTTCCCGTATTTTAATACATTTGTCTTTTAGTAATTGTATGTTATCAGCTTAATAAAATTTATATTTTCATGTATTCGTTTTGGCTGCACCATTCTTTGTAGGTTATGTATCATAACACAAATATTAAAGGCTGTGTCTGAGAGCAGGAGGGAGTTTCCCTGGTCAGGGACCATTAGCATGCAGCACCTCCTGTCCCAGGCCAGTAGGGGGAGCAGGCTGCCCCTATAAAAGCTGGAACTGAGGGCAGGGTTAGAGAGACCAGGACCCACTTCTGAAGCATCCAGGAGGGTTCCCAGAGGAAAGGGACAGGTCAGCAGCAGCTGAGGAGTCCGGGAGGCAGAGGAGGAACAGCAAGCCAGGGACAGAATGTCACGCTGTCTCTGTATACTGGAGGTAGGGGGCCTAAGCTGACCCTAAGCTGGGGCCCTGACTAATCCCTCAACCTGGAGGTACTGTTAAAGGTACAGAGGTCCAGGCCGCCAGCGTAACCCCTACCTCCTGAAGATCCCTGCACCTCAGTAATCTAGTCCTGAGAAGGACCCCGATCACAACCAAAGGGAACAAGAAATAATATGCCCAAACACAGTATTTAGACGAACGAGACAGTACAAGGGAAAAACCAAAACCACCTTGCATACAAACAACTTCTCAACTACAACAGAGGGAAAACCAACGGGAAAGGAGATAAATGATAAAGCGAGGAAAGGGAAAAAACACTTCCAAGTACACTTATCTCAGCAACTCCAAACACCACGATCCGCTCTGTCAGTCTGAATGAAATGCTTTCACCGACACCTCCCAGACAGACCAGCAGGTATATGAAGGAGTCTCACTACAGAAGTATTGATTGCAGCTGGGCGAGGCTGGACCTCATCTAGCCCAGAGAGAGAGAGAGAATTAACTCCCTCACTGCCGAGAAACACAAAGCACCAACAAGTCAGCTGCGAGAAGTCAGGCTGTGTACTCGTGACGATCTTCGTGGCAACACACCCGTGACAGTACCCCCCCTTCTACGAGGGGCCTCCGGACCCTCAGGGCCAGGTTTATCCGGGTGAGTCGTGTGGAAGGCCCGAACTAATCGGTCTGCGTTAATATCCGACGCAGGAACCCACATCCTCTCCTCAGGACCATACCCCTTCCAATGAACCAAGTACTGAAGGGACCGGCGATTAAAGCGTGAATCAATGACCCTCGATACCTGGAACTCCAAGTTACCATTGACAACCACTGGAGGGGGAGGTAAAAGTGACGGTACCACCGGCGCCACATACCTCTTAAGCAATGATCTGTGAAACACGTTGTGAATTTTAAACGTAGGGGGGAGGTCAAGACGGAATGCCACCGGATTAATAATAGAACTGATTCTGTACGGCCCGATGAACCTGGGACCCAGTTTCCAGGAGGGAACCTTAAGTTTTATATTCCTGGTAGACAACCATACCCGATCGTTCACACTTAGGTCCGGACCAGACACTCTCCTCCTATCAGCCATACGTTTGTATCGGTTCCCCATAGTATTCAGATTCTTCAGCACCCCTCTCCATACTGAAGCGAGTGATGAGGAAAATCGTTCCTCCTCAGGAACCCCCGAAGAGCCCCCCCCACTGAAAGTACAAAACTGGGGGTGAAAACCATATGCCCCAAAAAACGGGGACTTACCAGTGGACTCGCTCCGCCTATTATTAAGAGCAAACTCTGCCAGAGGTAAGAAAGAAGCCCAGTCCTCCTGGTTCTCTGACACAAAACACCGGAGATATGTCTCCAAGCTCTGGTTCATACGTTCCGTCTGACCATTGGTCTGAGGATGAAAAGCCGATGAGAATGACAACTGCATCCCCCGCCGTGCACAAAACGCCTTCCAGAACTTAGACACAAACTGAGACCCCCGATCAGACACCACCTCGGAGGGTACCCCGTGAAGCCTCACAATCTCCCCAATGAACACCTGCGCAAGAGTTTTAGCATTAGGGAGAGCCGGAAGAGCGATAAAATGTGCCATCTTGCTGAACCTGTCCACTACAACGAGTATGACCGTTTTACCCGAAGACGGAGGGAGGTCCGTAATAAAGTCCATAGACAGATGAGTCCAAGGACGCTCCGGGATCTTCAAAGGTAAGAGGGCCCCAGACGGACGGGTATGTGAGGTCTTAGAGCGCGCACAAACCCCACAGGACGCGACAAAAGTTACCACCTCCTTATGTAAATTAGGCCACCAAAACCGACGCGAGAGGAGATCCACAGTTGCTTTACTCCCCGGGTGTCCTGCAAAAACTGAGTTATGGTGTGCCTCGATCACCTTTTGTCGCAACTGATCTGGAACAAACAATCTCCCTGGAGGTCCAACAGGGGCGTCCCCCTGAGCCTCCAATACCTCCTCCTCCAGCTCAGAGCATACTGCCGAAACCACCACCCCCTCCTGAAGGATAGGAATCGGGTCGTCCGTATTCCCGGCCCCCGGGAAACTACGAGATAAGGCATCCGTCTTTACATTTTTTGACCCAGGACGATATGTAACGACAAAATTAAACCTAGTAAAAAACAATGACCACCTAGCTTGTCTGGGATTCAGACGTTTCGCGGACTCCAGATATAGCAGGTTCTTGTGATCGGTGATGACGGTGACCGGATGAACTGCCCCCTCCAGAAAATGGCGCCACTCCTCAAAAGCTAACTTAATGGCCAAGAGTTCCCTATTGCCGACATCGTAATTCCTCTCAGCGGACGACAATTTTTTAGAGAAAAAGGCGCACGGATGCCACTTACCAGGGGACGAACCTTGTGACAATACTGCTCCCACCCCTACCTCGGAAGCGTCTACCTCTACAATGAATGGCTGAGACGCATCAGGTTGAATGAGTATGGGCGCCGAGGCAAAGCATTTTTTCAAAGAGGAGAATGCTTGACAAGCCTTGTCAGACCACCTAGAAAAATCCGTCCCCTTTTTAGTCATGTCAGTGAGAGGCTTAACCATGGACGAGAAATTACGAATGAACTTTCGGTAATAATTAGCAAACCCCAGGAAACGTTGTAGTGCCTTAAGATTCTCTGGCCGATCCCACTCAAGAACTGCCCGCACTTTCCCAGGGTCCATACGAAAACCGGACGCTGAAACCAGGAAGCCTAAAAACTGGAGTTCCTGTACGGCGAACACACACTTTTCCCACTTGGCATACAGTTTATTATCCCGCAAGATCTGTAACACCTGCCTAACGTGCTCCTGATGAGACACCAGATCCGGCGAGTAAATTAGGATATCATCCAGATATATGACAACAAACTGTCCCACCAAGCGGCGAAAAATGTCATTAACAAAGTGTTGGAACACCGCCGGGGCATTAGTCAGACCGAATGGCATGACAAGGTTCTCATAATGCCCCTCCGGAGTGTTAAACGCCGTCTTCCACTCATCCCCCTCCTTCATCCTAATCAGATTGTACGCCCCCCTGAGATCCAACTTAGAAAACCATTTGGCGCCCACGATCTGATTAAAGAGATCGGGAATAAGTGGGAGCGGATACGGATCTCGGACCGTAATCCGATTAAGTTCACGGAAATCCAGGCAAGGGCGTAGGCCTCCATCTTTCTTCTTAACAAAGAAGAACCCCGCAGCCACCGGTGAAGATGAAGGTCTAATATGCCCCTTAGCCAGACTTTCTGAGATATAATCCTTCATGGCCTGCCTCTCAGGACCAGAAAGGTTATACAACCTAGCTTTAGGTAACTTGGCCTCTGGGAGCAGTTTTACAGAACAGTCATACACGCGATGAGGAGGTAGTTCCTGACACCCTTTCTCCGAGAATACATCCTCAAAGTCCGCCAGAAATGGAGGTAAGACCCAAGGAGTAACCGCACCAATGACCGTGTTCATGCAGTTTTTATTACAGAATTTACTCCATTGGCTTATCTCCCTGGTTTGCCAATTAATAACCGGGTTATGCTTAGCTAACCAAGGAAGGCCCAACACAATAGGAGTGGGAAGACCCGCCAACACGTAGCAAGACAACAGTTCTTTATGTATTGCCCCCACTTGAAGTTTTACGTCATGCACAACTTGCAAAAAACTTCCCTGCCCGAGAGGCCTGGCATCGATCGAGAATATGGGGATGGGTTTAGCCAACTCACTCAACCGCATACCTTGAACCCGGGCAAACCGAGCATCAACCAGATTAGCCCCGGCCCCACTATCCAGAAGAACAGATATCCTCTCAGTTCTCGTACCCACCACCACCTCCGCCGGTACGAGAAACTGAGATGAACCTAGGGACGAAATACCTACTCCCAGATTGCCGTCCACCACACAACCTGGGATCAACAGTTTTCCGACGACTCTTCACTCTGCAAGGGACGGGATGGACACCCCCCAATAAAATGTCCCTTTCTCCCGCAGAAGAAACACCTTCCTGCCTTATGGCGCACCACCGGTCCCCTCCCCCGAAATGATGTCCCTCCTAATTGCATAGGCTCCTCTGGACTGACCAGGGGAACCACCATATGAGGGGACCTTGTAGGAGGTGGAGTCATCACAGGAGGTAGAGTTATCCCGCACCTCTCCCGAAGCCGTCTGTCCACGCGAATAGCGAGGGCCATAGCGGCTTCCAGAGACACGGGAGAGTCATACTGTGTCAACACATCCTGTAATTTGTCGGATAAACCATGACAAAACTGGCTCCTAAGAGCCGGGTCATTCCACTGGGTGTCCGTGGCCCACCTACGGAACTCCGAACAGAATTCCTCCGCCGGACGATCTCCCTGCTGGATCCTACGTAACTTAGACTCAGCAAGGGAGATCCGATCTGGGTCATCATATATGAGTCCCAGGGCAGCGAAAAACCTATCCACTGTCTGGAGAGCCGGGGAACCCGGGGGAAGAGAGAACGCCCAAGATTGTGGGTCCCCTTGTAGGAGCGAGATGACAATTCCCACCCTTTGTTCTTCACTCCCCGATGACCGAGGCCGCAGCCGAAAGTACAATTTACATGCCTCCCGGAAAACAAAAAACTTGTCCCGCCCCCCAGTGAACCTATCAGGGAGAGCTACTTTAGGTTCTGGTCCGGCTTGCTCCTGAGGATGCCAAACCTTGGACCTAACGTCCGCCAGCTCCATGGACAAACTCTGCAATTGCCGAGCTAGACCGGCTACTGGATCCATAGTAGCTGGAGAAAAACTAAGTGGGTCGGTGAAAATGTCACGCTGTCTCTGTATACTGGAGGTAGGGGGCCTAAGCTGACCCTAAGCTGGGGCCCTGACTAATCCCTCAACCTGGAGGTACTGTTAAAGGTACAGAGGTCCAGGCCGCCAGCGTAACCCCTACCTCCTGAAGATCCCTGCACCTCAGTAATCTAGTCCTGAGAAGGACCCCGATCACAACCAAAGGGAACAAGAAATAATATGCCCAAACACAGTATTTAGACGAACGAGACAGTACAAGGGAAAAACCAAAACCACCTTGCATACAAACAACTTCTCAACTACAACAGAGGGAAAACCAACGGGAAAGGAGATAAATGATAAAGCGAGGAAAGGGAAAAAACACTTCCAAGTACACTTATCTCAGCAACTCCAAACACCACGATCCGCTCTGTCAGTCTGAATGAAATGCTTTCACCGACACCTCCCAGACAGACCAGCAGGTATATGAAGGAGTCTCACTACAGAAGTATTGATTGCAGCTGGGCGAGGCTGGACCTCATCTAGCCCAGAGAGAGAGAGAGAATTAACTCCCTCACTGCCGAGAAACACAAAGCACCAACAAGTCAGCTGCGAGAAGTCAGGCTGTGTACTCGTGACGATCTTCGTGGCAACACACCCGTGACACAGAGGCGACGAGAGCCGGTCCTGGCTGAGAGAGAACTACACAACCGGACCCTGGGGTCCGAGGCTGTCAAGGTTGCAAGCCCTGCAGCAGAAAACCAACCCGCGAGGGATTTCAGGTTCCTTGGCCTAAGAAGCCTGGAGGCTCCGCCACACAGAGGGAACGGTACAGCACGGAGAAGCAACAGGTACCGAAGGCCCGAGTCGCAAGCCATACAGGCGTAGTACACGGCCAGCTCAGGGACGTGGGCTATCACACCACGAAAAGGGGGATAGTCAGCAAGGGCAGAGAGAAAACGGTAGGCCTACCCACTCACCCTGACCAGTGGGGCTTGCCTGAATGCTCTCAGACACCCAGGCCCATTCCTACCTTGTACTCCTGTCGGGTCATTAGTACTAACTACAATAAAGACCCTGGACTGTTTGAAGCAGACTCTGAACCCTTATTATTGCGGCCTGCACCATCACCCCCAGCATCCTATTACACTGCCCTGAGGCTACACACTTCCCGTGGGGAGTTATCCTATCCCTGTGCTGCATACCAACATCAGCCTCAGCGGTCTGCCTTGCAGCGGTGGTCATCCCTGACCGCAATCCACGGGTGGCGTAGTCGGACATTCAAAACCCTACAAATAGACTGCCACAGCATTTGGTCTGACCACCCTGAGCCACGGGATCGGGTTGTCACTACTACCCCCAACATTGCACCGAACCCCGATTCCGGGTGCCCCACGGCCCAGGGGGCGAGTCAACACCATTTTTCGGATTGAAAATTAAACAACAGAGATACAACTGAGGTGTAGACGTTCAAGTTTAATTAAAGAGGTTAAACAAAAAATATCCTGTGAAACGTTTAGGAATTGCAACAGTTTTCCTACAAAAGCCTCCTTATTTCGGGGGCTCAAAAGAAATTGGACAAATTAACTTTACCAGAAATAAAATGTTCATTTTAATACTTTGTACAGAATCCTTTCCAGGAAATAACTGACTGAAGTCTGGAAGCCATGGACGTCACTATAAGCTGGGTTTCCTCCTCTTTGTGATGCATTGCCCCGCCTTTACTGCAGTGAATTCAGTTGTAGCTTGTTTGTGGGTCTTTCTGCCTTAAGTTTATTCTTAAGCAGGTGAAATGCTGATCGATGGGGTTGAGATCTGGTGATGACTCGACCACTTGCAGAATATTCCACCTCTTTGCCTTAAACAAATCTCCTTGGTTGCATTCGCAGTATGTTTTCGGTCATTGTCCATCTGTACTGTGAAGCGCCGTCCAATCAACCTTGCTGCATTTGGTTGAATCTGAGCAGAAAGCATCGCCCTGCACACTTCAGAATTCATCCGGCTGCTTCTGTCTTCAGTCACATCAACAATAAACACTAGTGACCCAGTGCCATTGGAAGCCATGCATGCCCATGCCATCACACTGCCTCCACCGTTTGTTACATAGGATGTGGTGTGCTTTAGATTATGAGCCGTTCCAAGCGGTCTAATAATTTCTTCTTCCCGTCATTCTGGTACAGCTTTATCTTAGTTTCTTTTGTCCTAAGAATGCTTTTCCAAAACTGGGCTGGCTTCTTTAGATGTATTTTGGCAAAGTCTAATCTGGCCTTTGTATTTTTAAGGCTGATTAATGGTCTGCACTTTCTGGTGAACCCTCAGTATTTGATCTCATGAAGTCTTCTCTTTTTGGTAGACTTAGATACTAAAACACCTACTTCCTAGAGTGTGTTCTTCACTTGGGTAGATGTTGTGAAGGGGTTTTTCTTCACAATGAAAAGGATTCTGGGATTATCCAACACTGTTGTCTGCTATGGATGTCCAGGCCTTTTTGAGTTTCCAAGCTCATCAGTGTGCCCTTCCTTTTGCAGAATGTACCAAACTGTTAATTTGGAAACACAAAGGAAAATATGGGTAGGGAGAGTCAGCTCACAGGTGAGTTAATCTTTCTTGAAGAGTCATCGCACGGAACAAACCCTTGTCCGGGTCGAGCAACTGTTCATTTGGCCACTCCTAACATTTTAACTATCTCTATGTTGGATTTCTTCCTTTTTTTCAGCAAATGATGGTCTGTTGCTTTTCCATTGACGGCTTCTTTGACCACATGTTGTGGGTTTAGAGCAACAGCTCCCAAATGCAAATGCCACACCTGGAATCAGCTCCAGACCTTTTACCTGCTTAACTGATGATGGATTAACTAGGGGATAGCACATGCAGCCTATTAAAAGAGCTTCTGAGATAACTGTCTGATTACTTTTGGTCCCTTTAAAAAGAGGCAGCTACATATTAACAGCTGCAGTTGAGCAAGGCGCGCTGGTGAGTTAATTATCAGTACCTGCTGCGGGTAAGTGTAATAAACCAAAAAGCTACAGTAGAAGGAAAGGTAGATATAAATTGTACCTGTGCTGGTTATGATAGGACTGAGGTAATCACAAAGAAAGGAGAAGGTTGATGTAAAAACAAGGTATATTTATTGGGATTATATAGATATAAAAATATAGCTAAAAATAAAATAGATCAATTATCCCCTCTGAATTAAAAAGGAAACCCTGGTTTGAATAGGGTTAGAGGTAGGCTTAAATGGATGTGTAGATCATTCCTGGGTGGAGTCCCGTGAGGAAAGGAAGAAAGAAAATGGGGATCAATACGGTGGCTAGTACCGTTTCTTACGCGCAATGGGTAGGGAAGTATACCTGAGGCATATGAAGAAAATTTTGGGTCGATTGGATTGTGTAGATCCTCAAGGGTAGTTGGGCCCAATGGTGCCACTAAAGAGGAAGAGAAAAACATTTTAAAAAGGTACACCTAGATGTGATGGTAGGTGTGCTGATTCAATTTTACCAGCGTTTGAGGGCGATTGAGAGGAGAGCAAGAGATGAAAACGTTCTATTTAGCTGGTGGTAATATAGCGTGGAGTCCTGGGGATTGGGAGCAATTAGATTATTAGATCGTAATACTATAAAAGGTTAAAGGATAATATTGACCAGTATACGGTATAGTTACCTGACCAGCGGTATATCCGTAGAGGTAGGAGAACTCTGACAGACAGTTGGTTTGGGCAGTCGGCAGTGTGCCCTATTATAGGTGGGTGATTGACATTTGTTGCAAACCAGCTTCATTGCTACTTACCATCTTTAACCAAAGACGTCCTAGGGACAGTTACTCAATCTGTCCCAGCCTGCACAGCTGGGAACTAGGGGGTCTCACCTCCCGCTAACTTCCCAATATTGCAAAGGACAGTGCCAAATGGACGCCTTGTGCATCCCACCTGTAATAGGGCACCCTGCCGACTGCCCAAACCAACTGTACGAAACAATTTTAGGAACAGTAAGAAAAAAATGTATCTCCCCGGAGTACCCCTTTAAGGTCACGGCCCCACTATCAGTATTCGGTCAGTATTTTTTCTCAGGAGAGGGAGCCAAAACCAGATGAGGAACAGTAAGAGAAAAGGTATAATAGAAACAAGTCACCAATTCTGCATTTATCACCCACTCCTGATTTTGGCTCCCACTCCTGAGAAAAAATACTGACCGAATACTGACCAAATACTGATAGTGGGGCCGTGGCCTAAAGCTGAGAGTCTGTACTTTAATGTAATGTAACTGTATCCTGAATATGTTTTAGTAAACTGCTAAAATGCCAAAACTTGTGTCACTGTCTAAATATTCCTGGACAGAACTGTACATGTATAAAGACTCATTCAGATACTGTATGTAAGTTTTTAGACTTGGAAAACACAAACTATTTTACCAGAATGCTGGATCTGATTTTTATCCATTTTTGGCCTGTATGTCCATTTTTACCATCAAGTGCGGTAATGTTTTTCTCTTCTGTAAAAAAAATAAAAAATTCCACGCTTCTCCTATCCATTAAACTGGAAAAAAAATGGATGGCACAGGGATGGCATTCAGGTTTTTTGATGGATCCAGCCTGCAACACCTGAGTGTGCAATTTTGGTCCACAAATCAGCTGAAAATGGACATGTCCCCTTTTTTTTTGCAGAAAATCAGTCTATAAACAAATAAGAATATGTGAAATTCCCATAGCAGACTATAATCAGTTTTATGTTTCATTCATGAAAATCACAGATACAACAAGGTCTAAATGAGGCCCTAGAGGTTTTCCTCCTCTGTGAAGTGCCACAGGTTTGTTAGTGTGGTTTTCCTCTTCCTCACACACTGCTCCTATTCGCAAAAGGACCATGGATTGAAGAGCATATGGCCAGACCTCTACTCCTCCAACCTCCAAATGAAAACAGCTTTCCAAGATCATTATCTTTCCACTGGAAAAGGCTTTTAGCCAGTTCTGGTCCCAAGGTCTTCCACTAGGAGACATTTTGAGTACAGGAAGCAGTGCAGTCTGAGAAAGACCATACTAAAGCTATGTGCAGACGGTCATAGATGCTCTCATCTGAGAGAATCAGGCTGATTATACTCTGATAGAGTGTGATCACAGTGTGCTCAGATTCTCTCGAATGAGGAGAAGATGGAGAAAATTTCTTCATCTTCTCCATTCTGCAAAACAGCGGAAAGCGGCTGCACTCAGATGTCATTCGAGTGCAGTCTGGTTTCCCAGGCACTCATTGACTTGTATAGCCAAGTGTGATCCAAAGACTGTTCAAGGAAAATATAATTGAACATATGCACGGCACCTCAGCATAACATTGGTCCAGGTGCACTCCGATGTTTGTTTGGATCACACTCGAACCGAAAATACTCTCGTCCACACTAGCCCTAACAAATACAGGAGGAGAACCTTGTAGTACTTATACCTTTGTACCTGTTACTAATATATAAGAAAGAAACATTATGTTGGGCTTAATCTGTATATTAACAATAAGGATACATTTACTGTGCTTTGGGAAAAATAATGCGATTGTGAGAATAAACTTTTAAAACTTAAACTACTTTCTTAAGTTTCAATTACCTTCAGCAAATTCAAATGAGTTGGATAAGAGCTGAACATTTTTCGTTTTTCTTTCAGATGATCTGAATGACTATCAAACAGAAGAAAGCATGAAAATGTAAAAATTGAATAAACCTCTACATGCCTTTTCAGATAATGTTGCCCACGTTATTAGAACCTGCTTTATTCTCCTTACTGGTACATGATTGGTTGCTGCATTAAAAATATTATTTTGGGATTCCTTTTAGCCGTAATCCCTGTTCACATTTCCTTTTCCTTACATTCTGCATATGCCCAGGAAAGCTACTGGCAAATAAGTCACATATTTCCAAACGCTCCCATTTCACTGACAGAGTCTGGTATATATTTTTTTATCTACATACATAGCTAAAACAGCTATACAAAAAATGCAGAGCTCAGTAAATAAGTAAAAAAATATATTCTTTATTGAAATATGATTAACCAGTTCAGGACCGGGCCATTTACCTCTGTTCCGGACCAGTCACATTATCGGGTTTATTCAAACATGTGGTTTACATCGCTGTAAAAAAAATTCTTATTGATATATTCAAATAATTAAAAAAAAAACAGCTTTTTTTTTTTTTACCTACTTTTCATTTATTTCACATATTGTGCCCCAATAAGGTGCTCCCAATAAAGTCATGGACCTTTGCTGGGCATTTCAACATTTAAATAGGTTTTGTTTTTATCTGATTTTCTTTGTAACTGGGGATAGTTTATTAACCCTAGTTCAGCTGGAAAAGAAAGTCTCATGGCTGCATCGCAGAGCTGACTAGGTTTTCTAGGACCCAGCAGCTTGAGCTCCCACCCTACACGCAGTGATCACACAACCGCTGGGACAGGAGGAAGAAGTGCCCGTTGGAGATTCCTAGTACGGTATACTTAGCACTTGTTCAGCGCTGTGTATACAGTGATCAAGAAGGCAGCTACAGTAACACACCGTCCCTGCCTTATATATGGGAAGTCTGGATTTGTCTGACAGCTGGCTCCACGTTTGCGTGCAGCTGCTGCAGAGCAGAACACGGACCGCCCAGATGGTTATCGTCTATGGATGGTGCAGAAGTAAAGTATATACTCGAGTATAAGCCGACTTTTTCAGCCCATCTTTTAGACTGAAAAAGCCCCCCTTGGCTTATACTCGTGTATATATATAGTCCGGTGGTGGATAGTGGGGGGTTGCGGCGGCGGAGGAGCGGGGCACATGCAGTAGGCGGCTGCTGCAGCTACCACGTGTGCCCGCTGCTAAAGGGAAATGAATATTCACCCTTCTCCATGCCCATGGGATTGGAGAGGGGTGAATATTCATTTCTTTTTTTTTTTTTTTTAATCAGATACATTTTTATTAAACATAACAAAACTTGGAACAGATATTACATGACAATACTCGTTTTACAATATTACAGTAAGCCCCCCCCTTCCGCACCCCTATGGAGACCTTTCTTTCTTTATTTTATCCCCCCCCTTCTTTCCTTTCCTTTCCTACTTTACTCCTTTTCTTTCCTCCCCCTACTCCCTTTGAATATTAATTTCCTTAATAGTGTGCATACAGCGTCAGCAGCGGCTCAGTGATCCTCTGTGCCCGTTACTAAAGAGAATGCATATTCCCCCTTCTCCACGCCCATGGGCGTGGAGAAGGGGGAATATGCATTCTCTTTAGTAGTGGGCACACAAGACAGCTGAGCCGCAGCAGGAGCTGCTGACACTGTGCATACACCAATAAAGAACAGGGATATTCACTCTTCTCCACGCACCTAGTCCCGGCATGGAGAGGAGTGAATATCCCCGCAGCTCACCTCGGTGTCTGAGAGCGCATGGCAGTGACGAAATGCGCTGCTCAGATGCGGAGGCGAGCAGCTGCTGGCAGAACAGGAGCAGCGCTGGAGTAGAGGGAGTATGAGTGTTTATTTTTTAAATGTGTACAGTGATGGGGGGCCATGCAAACCAGGATAGGGGGGCCATGCAAACCAGGATTGGGGGTGAGGGGTGTCATACATACCAGGATTGGGGGTGAGGGGTGCTATACATGCCAGGATTGGGGATGAGGGGTGCCATGCATACCAGGATTGGGGATGAGTAGGCAATACTTACCAGGATGGGGACATTTACCAGTAGCTGCTGCATTTCCCACCCTAGGCTTATACTCGAGTCAATAAGTTTTCCCAGTGTTTTGTGGTAAAATTAGGTACCTCGGCTTATATTCGGGTCGGCTTATACTCGAGTATATACGGTAATTGAAAAGTATTAAAAAAACATACAATGACATTAACATAACTAGATGAGTAAGGAGCCTTTCATGTAAATATTATCTAATTTTATGTAGTGACAGTCTATGTCTCTGCATTAAGGACAGATGAGAGAGAGAGAGAGAAATAATATATACCTCATAATACAAAGTTAAAGATGGCACATTTCCTTTGTATTTTCGGTAAAAAATATATACATTTTAAAAATTTCAAAAAGGAAAATGGGTCGATGCAAATGTTTGGGCACCCTTGGAGATTGGAGTACTCAGATAACTTTGACCAAGGATTCAGACCTTAATTAGCCTGTTAGGGTTATGGCTTGTTCACTATCATCGTTAGGAAATGCCAGGTGATGCAAATTTCCCAGCTTTATAAAAACCCAGCCTCCTCTAACCTTGCTCCAAAAAACAGCCACCATGGGTTCTTCTAAGCACCTGCCGAGCACTCTGAAAATGAAAATGGTGGAGGCCCACAAAGCAGGAGAAAGCTATAAGAAGATAACAAAGCGTTTTCAAGTTTCTCTTTCCTCAGAAATGTAATTAAGAAATGGCAGTTAACAGGAACAGCGGAAGACCAAGCTAAATTTCTGGAAGACCAAGCAAAATTTCAGTGAGAGCTGCTGGTAGGATTGCTAGAGTGGCATATCAGAACCCCCACTTGACTGCAAAAGACCTTCAGAAAGATTTAGCAGATTCTGGAGTTGTGGTACATTGGTCTACTGTTCAGAGCCACCTGCACAAATATGGCCTTCATAGAAGAGTCATGAGTAGAAAACCTCCCCTGCATCCTCACCATAAAATTCAGTGTCAGAAGTATGCAAAAGAACATCTAAATGCAGAGACTTATTTATTATTATTATCTGATATTAAGTATTTATGTGAGAGGGTCCTTGCCCACTTAATTATGTTTATGTCTGACATTGTACGTTTTTAATCATGTCTCAATAAAGAACATAATTTTTACTTATTTCCAAAGTCCTGCACATTTTATTTTTTATAGGTGTTTTCTGTATATACTGTGAAGTGGATCTTTGTAGCTACAGGATTCCAAAGTAGAGTAAAATATATAGCTAAGTATTCTACAGTATTTGCTCAGGCATTCCGCAAAAAAATGTAACTTACTGTACATTTTCTAAACATACACTATATATGACTATATATGATGTAAGCTACAATATAAATAGAGGTGAATAACAGAGGAACCTAAGTGGCTTTCACTAGGATATCCTTTTCTACCTGAGGCACCCCATATAGCTCAAAGAATCACCCTTTTCCCATCTGTAGATAACAATCCAAGGGGTCTATAAGTCACTATTAAAACTAAAAATACTTGTTTTATGTTGAAACACATACGCAGACATTACAGTAGTAAGCACATAAAAATAAAATAAACGCATACCTTTTCTGTCTGACAACCATCAAATCCTTCAGCACATCGCATCCATGCTTTACTAAGGGACTGGGGCATCAAGTTAGACTTTGCTGAGGATTTTTTGCCACCATGACCCAATTCATCTGGAAAAACTGCATGAATCTTATCTGATGTCCGTTTCCCCTACAAAACATACATTTTTGGTTATACTGTATGCATTAATTACTAGATTACCATTAAGAAACATAAATGCTGAAAATAAATCCTTTAACCCCTTCACCCCGAAGCCTGTCTTCACCTTCCTGCCCAGGCCACTGGTGTGTCACAGAACCTTATACCATTGTGCAGTGAAAAAAAATAATTACATTAATACTGTGGCACCCCAGGGGTCTGGTTTTCCACAGTAATGTAATGTTATGTCTGAGAGCAGGTGGGAGGTCCTTTGGTCAGGGATTCTGTGCATGCCACACCTCCTGCCCAGTCTTGGGAGGGGAAGAACTTCCCCTGTATAAACCCGGGGCTGAGGCAGGGTGAGTCAGACAAGTGGAGTAGAGACAAGAAGCAGCATAGGAAACAGCAGAGTCACAAGGAGTCAGGGGCTGGTAGCTGCAGAGCTCGCCCTGACTAAGAAGACTTCTTTCCGGACCCGGAGTCCGAGGCTGTGGGGACTAACTCCTACCCAGCAGCAGAATCCGTCAGGCAGGGGATTTCAGGTCCTCTGGCCCAGAAGCCCGAAGGCACGGTCACACGCGTGGGACCAGCACCGCCATCGTGGAGCGGAAGCCATTAGAAGGCCCCGAGTCACCGGCCATACGGGTGAGCACCACACGGTACACTCAGGGACGTGGGCTACTTACATCAGCTTCTAGCAAGGTAGCCAGAAGAGTACAGTCAGTTTGGGAGGCCTACAACTGCGCCTGGCCAGGGGAGATCCCATCTGCTCAAGGACTGACCAGGCCCCGTTCGCTAGCAAGTACTCCGGGAGGGTCTATCGTTGTTACCAGTAAAGACCCTGAACTACACCGTACCGTCTCTGAGTGGTTCCTGCTACCCCCATCATCCACGTCGGCTGCCCTGAGGCCATACCCCTCCCGTTGGGGGTTATACTATCACGCTGCATAATCCTACCATCGGCCTCAGCGGTCTGCCCCGCAGCAGCAGCTCCCTGGCTGCACTCAACGGGTGGCGTAGTCATCAACTATTTACTACTAATAGACTGCCGTCCAGTTTGACTCCCTGGGCACGGACCGGGTCACCGCCACGAGACTACAACCCTCCACGGATCCGGCTCCGGGTAAGTTCCCGCGTGCGCACCGCAGTGCGACACAGGCCCAGGGGCGCGTCAACTTTGGCGTAGTCGGCAGGATTTCGTGCCCGCAACCACCGGGTACTGCGTGCCTGAAAAGCAAAGACTGTTCAAACTTACCAGTGGTGAAGATTCCCGCTATCCGTGGAGGTTTCCCGCCATCCGGCGCCATCTTCTACCTTCTTCCCGCCATCCGCGAAGTTTTCCCGCCATCTTCGACCTTCTTCCCGCCATCCGTGGAGTTTTCCCGCCATTGGACGCCATCTTGAGGACGCCGCGCGGGAAGAAGAGGGGCGTGGACTCCGAAAGCGCGCGAGAACTGAAGCCCCGCCTCACGTCCGGACGTTGCGTAAGGTCCTGGAAGGAGCCCAGCAGACGCCGACGTCACAGGAGCGCGACGGAAGGTCCTCAACCCTGACGATCCACTGCGGAGCCGCGGCCTACGGAAGAGGATCATCGCAAGGTAGGCCACGGTCCACTAGGGGGGAGGAAGATGTCGGATACGGAAGAGAGCTTCGCTGCCTCAACCCCCGCCAGCGCCACCGCTGCTGCAGTTATGCCCTTCACCATGCCCTATATCCCGGGAGCAGCTTGGCTACCCCAGTACTCAGGGGAGTCACATACCCTGCATGACTTTAGAGAAAAGCTGGATAGCCTCTTCCAGGTGTACCCCCTCACAGAAGAGCAAAAAGTGAGCATCCTGGTGGCCCAACTAACTGGGGCAGCCAAAAGGGAAGTAAAATCCTGGCCACCTGGGAGGAAGACTGTCGCAGGGATACTAACCCGGCTGAAGGACACCTTTGATACCCGCACCTCAGCCGAGATTAAGCTTAGATTCTACGGGTGCAAGCAGCGAGCGCATGAGAGTATAAGGGACTATGCACTAAACCTACAAGAGGCACTGAGGGCCATTAAGCAGACCGACCCTGATGGGGTGGGAAACGAGGACAGGCTGTTGACTGAACAATTTATAGAGGGTTTATATTGCAATGCCCACCGAACCCAGTTGCGGGCAATGGCCTTACAGGATCCCCATCTGGACTTTGCACAGTTCAAGGACAGAGCCATCCGGGTGCTCCGAGAACCGGCACCAGGTGGCGTTGTGACCCACAGACGCCCCACTACCACTTACTACCAGGAGGCGGCGCCCTTGTCAGCAGGGCCTGTGGGAGCTGATGCGCAGGCTCTGGACAATGACCCGGCTCCAGACCTACACCATCAGGTCCAAGAGCTAGCTAAGAGCGTTGCTGCGCTAACCCGAACTGTGCAGTCTTTACAGGTTTCCACCCCAAGGAAGATCCAGCTGGCATCCGGACCGGAGGACATCCCGTGGCGTCGACCAAGGAGGACCCCACCGGCCAGAGGAAGACCCAGTGACCGATACAGTGAGGACGGACGACCCATCTGCCGCCGCTGCAATCAACCCGGACATATGGCAAGGTACTGTTCTTTAAACGGGCACAACCTGGGGTAGAGGGCCAACCCCCAGGAAAAAGATCACCAGGCCCATCGAACTGGCGCGACAGATATGTGGGAGGACGTCCAGTCTTGCCTGTGGTACTGGATGGCATTCCCATGAGTGCCCTACTGGACACCGGGACACAGGTCACCACCATCCCGTACGTGCTCTTCAAGCAGTACTGGAATGACTCGGATATTACCCGCTACCCCGACGACGACTTGAGTATCATCGCCAGCAATGGTCAGCCCGTGCCACAGATCGGATTTAAAGAGGTGACCATCAAAATTGGTAGAGTCGAACTGGCCGCACAGGGACTGATCATTGTAGATATTGATAAACATGAGAGTCACCCAAAAATAACTCTAGGAACTAATGTAATTGAAAATTGTCTTGCAGAGGTGATTTTCCTTTTACAGCAGGTTGCCAAGAATGCCAGCTCCGGCGAGCAGCGGGTGCTCCAGAAAGAGATCCGGGCACTGATGCAACGGCAACAAGTGGAACTCTCCGGCGGTGAGATTGGTAGCGTAAGAATGTGTGACCCTTTTCCTATTGCCATGCCCCCAAAAAGTGAAATGATGATTTGGTGCCGGGCAGCTATTGGTCTGAGAGGTAGAGATTACCAGGCAATGGTAGAACCAGTTTACTCAGACAGTAGGCCCACCATTTTGACAGCACGGGGGGTCGTCAATGTACGCCATGGGAGGGTGCCCGTTCGCATAATAAATATCGGGGAGAGGGAAGTGTACCTGCCCCGGTATGCCACGCTAGCCAAATTATATATCACTAATCAAAATTCTATACAATCTGTGGAACCCTTGCCTCCATCTCACCCGGAGGAAGGTAACGGCTCTAAGAAAGACATGGAGGACTGGTGTCAGCAACTACATCTGGGTACTGACTCCACTCCCTCACATCAGAAACAAGGAGTCTATCGGGTGGTTCAAGAGTATGAGAGAGTGTTTAGTAAACACCCGTTAGACTTCGGGCGAGTCAAGGGGGTAGAACATCGCATCCCCACGGGAGATCATCCTCCCATAAAAGAGAGGTATCGACCCGTACCCCCTGCACATTACCAACACGCCAAGGGGATGCTTAGAGACATGAAGGAGGCTGGGGTAATCCGGGATAGCTGTAGCCCCTGGGCAGCCCCGCTAGTTTTAGTCAAAAAGAAAGACAACACCATGAGGATGTGTGTAGATTACCGGAAAATCAACCGTATCACACACAAGGATGCGTACCCCTTACCAAGGATAGAGGAGTCATTGGCTGCTTTAAGATCTGCTAACTTCTTCTCTACCTTGGATCTCACTAGCGGGTACTGGCAGGTTCCTGTAGCAGAGGCGGACCGGGAGAAGACCGCATTCACCACCCCGATGGGACTTAGTGAGTTCACCTGCATGCCGTTCGGACTCTGCAACGCCCCAGGAACCTTCCAACGATTAATGGAGTGCTGTCTGGGCCACAGAAACTTCGAGACGGTCCTGTTGTACCTGGACGATGTCATCGTATACTCCAAAACTTATGAGGACCACCTGAAACACCTGGCGGAGGTGTTCGAAGCTCTGGCGAGTTACGGCCTAAAGGTGAAACCCTCCAAGTGTCACCTCCTGAAACCAAAGGTGCAGTACCTGGGACACGTGGTGAGCGCTGACGGAGTGGCTCCCGACCCCGATAAGATCACCGCAATTAAGGGATGGCCAAGCCCCTCCAGCGTAAAAGAAGTGCGGCAGTTCCTCGGGTTGGTAGGCTACTACCGAAGGTTTATTCCCGGTTTCACCAAAAAGGCAGCGCCTATGCAGGACCTCCTGATAGGCCAGTCCCGGAAGGCCAAGAACCAGAAGCCGCCCTTCAAATGGGAAGAGCTGGAAGAAGAGTCCTTCCGCCAGCTGAAGATGGCCCTCACGGGGGACGAAATCCTGGCGTACCCGGATTATAGCCAGCCCTTTATCCTCTACACCGACGCCAGTAACATCGGGCTAGGAGCCGTACTGTCCCAGATCCAGCAGGGGAAGGAACGAGTAATCGCCTACGCCAGCCGAAAACTGCGACCCACCGAAAGGAACCCCGAGAATTACAGCTCATTTAAGTTAGAGTTCCTGGCCGTAGTATGGGCAATCACTGAGCGCTTTAAGCATTACCTCGCTTCTTCCCGGTTCACCGTGTACACGGATAACAACCCGCTGACACACCTGGACACGGCAAGACTCGGTGCCCTGGAGCAGAGGTGGATGGCCCGTCTGTCCAACTACGAGTTCACAATTAAATACCGGGCAGGACGCTCCAATACCAACGCGGACGCCCTGTCCAGGATGCCCAACCTGCCGGACGGAGGAGAAGATCCGGAGGGACTGGAAGAAGTTGAACTCCCTGCGTTCCACCGTCATGGGACTATTCAGTATTCCCACCGGGTAAGGAGTAAGCAGGCTGCTACGTTGAACCCCTTACCCCACTACAACTGGGCGGAAACGCAAGACAGCGACCCTGCCGTCCGACTGGTGAAGGAGATGCTGACTCGGCCGGAGGCTCGACTTGAACCAGACGCTCCGGAGAAAGCCAAACAACTATGGGCAGAGAAGAGTCGACTGTTCCTTTACAAAGGGAAGTTGTGCCGCAGAATGGTTAACTCCCGGACGCATGAATTACTCTGGCAAGTAGTGGTGCCACGAAGAGACGCAGCCATGGTGATGGAGGCATACCATGACGGAGCTGGACACTTTGGGTGGAAAAAGCTGGAGTTCCTGCTGCGCGAGCGGTTCCACTGGGTAGGCATGAGGGCAACCATCGAGAAGTGGTGCAGAGATTGTGGCCCGTGCAACCTGAGAAGGAAGGACCGAGCCAGCCAGAAGACTCCCCTGCAGTCCATCGTCACCCGGCAACCGTTGGAACTGGTAGCCTTGGATCATGTAAAACTGACCCCAAGCAGAAGTGGCTACGTCTACGCGTTAACCATCGTGGATCATTACTCCCGGTTCTTGGTTGTCGTCCCCGTCAAGGACTTAACGGCTCAAACAGCAGCTAGAGCCTTCCAGCAGCACTTCTGCCGTCCACACGGGTACCCGGACCAAGTGCTGACGGACCAGGGACCTGCCTTTGAAGCGGAGGTCTTTCAGGAATTCTGCAATCTGTATGGCTGCCGGAAGATAAGGACGACACCCTACCATCCGCAGACTAATGGACTTTGTGAAAAAATGAACCAGGTGGTAATGGATCTTCTAAAAACGTTGCCCCTGGAAGAACGCAGTCTGTGGCCTGAAAAGTTGCCCGATTTGGTGGACCTATACAACCACATCCCGGTAGGTTCCACCAACTGTACCCCGGCTTACCTAATGAGGGCAAGACCTGGTAAGTTACCTGTTGACCTGGAAATGGGAGTCCTGACCCCCGAGGACACTTCACCAGAAACAGACTGGGACACAGAGAGGCAGCAGCAGTACCGGAGAGTACAGGAGAGCGTGGAGCGAAGTCTCTGTCAGGCTAGGGAAAGACAAGAGAAAACTTACAACCAGTATGCTCCCGCTGTTCCCCTGGTACCCGGAGAGCAGGTCTTGAAGAGGAAGAGACGGCTCCACAAGTTGGACGACCAGTGGGAGAAGGACCCGTACACCGTACTGCCCTCAAGCCACGAGAACCCGAAGGTCTGTACCATCAGTAAAGACGGAGGGGAAACCACAGCCATTGTATCCCGGGACCACCTGAAGAAGTGTCCCGAACAACTGAGGAACCCTGAAGAGGAACAAGAAGAAAGGGAAGATATGGTTAGTACCGTGCTCGGGGACTTCCCTCAGTCTTGGACTCAAGTCAATGGTGCAGTTGTGGTACCCGTACTCACCTTCCTCCAACCATCATCCCAAGAACCTACGGAGCAACGGGTAGAGCTGGAAGAACAGCCGGTCCAGGAGGCAGAAGACTCCACACAAGCAGAACAGGAGAATCAACCCTCTGCTTATAGTGAGCCTGCCGTACCCCTAGTGAGACAAAAAGCCGGTAGACAGCTGCCCAGTTTACCCTTGACAGTTCCTACACCCTGTAGTTCAGGGCCAGACAGTCAGCTCCGTAGGTCCACTCGGGCCACTAGAGGCCAGTTACCCGCACGCTGGAGAATTTTAAGTGTATAAATTGTTTTATTTATGTTTTTCTGTGTCTTGTTGCTTGTGTATAATTTTGTGTTTCTAGTTATTTTTAGGGATCCTTGGTGGATTTACCGGGAATCCTTGTACATAGTTGGAGCGTAACCCAGGATGGACTAGAGACTGTTAAGGACTCGGGGTAGGACAGACCCCTACCTGGTTACGTCTCCCTGTGTTGGTGAAATGGACACCTTGCTTCCTTCAGAGACTGCACCCGGTTGCGGACACGCCGTAACCATCTTTATATGTTTTCTTATTGTATTATTAATGTTTTTGCCTTGTTATGTTTTTCTAAATGTGTTTAGTCCCGGAGTACTAAATTTCACTAGGGGGGAATGTGGCACCCCAGGGGTCTGGTTTTCCACAGTAATGTAATGTTATGTCTGAGAGCAGGTGGGAGGTCCTTTGGTCAGGGATTCTGTGCATGCCACACCTCCTGCCCAGTCTTGGGAGGGGAAGAACTTCCCCTGTATAAACCCGGGGCTGAGGCAGGGTGAGTCAGACAAGTGGAGTAGAGACAAGAAGCAGCATAGGAAACAGCAGAGTCACAAGGAGTCAGGGGCTGGCAGCTGCAGAGCTCGCCCTGACTAAGAAGACTTCTTTCCGGACCCGGAGTCCGAGGCTGTGGGGACTAACTCCTACCCAGCAGCAGAATCCGTCAGGCAGGGGATTTCAGGTCCTCTGGCCCAGAAGCCCGAAGGCACGGTCACACGCGTGGGACCAGCACCGCCATCGTGGAGCGGAAGCCATTAGAAGGCCCCGAGTCACCGGCCATACAGGTGAGCACCACACGGTACACTCAGGGACGTGGGCTACTTACATCAGCTTCTAGCAAGGTAGCCAGAAGAGTACAGTCAGTTTGGGAGGCCTACAACTGCGCCTGGCCAGGGGAGATCCCATCTGCTCAAGGACTGACCAGGCCCCGTTCGCTAGCAAGTACTCCGGGAGGGTCTATCGTTGTTACCAGTAAAGACCCTGAACTACACCGTACCGTCTGAGTGGTTCCTGCTACCCCCATCATCCACGTCGGCTGCCCTGAGGCCATACCCCTCCCGTTGGGGGTTATACTATCACGCTGCATAATCCTACCATCGGCCTCAGCGGTCTGCCCCGCAGCAGCAGCTCCCTGGCTGCACTCAACGGGTGGCGTAGTCATCAACTATTTACTACTAATAGACTGCCGTCCAGTTTGACTCCCTGGGCACGGACCGGGTCACCGCCACGAGACTACAACCCTCCACGGATCCGGCTCCGGGTAAGTTCCCACGTGCGCACCGCAGTGCGACACAGGCCCAGGGGCGCGTCAATACCACAAAAATATTGTTTTAGCCCCTGATTTTACATTTTCACAAGGGGACATTGGTAAAAATGGCAACAAAATTTGTTACACAATTTCAGCTGAACGTGGCAATACCCCATTTGTGGCTGTACAGTACTGCTTAGCCATACGGCGAGATCGGGGAGGGACGGAGCGCTATTTGCCTCCTGGAGATTTTCTTAGAATAGTTTACAGACTCCATATACAGAGCCCCTAAGTTCCTGAATAGTAGAATCCCACCTGAAGTGACCCTATTCTGGAAATTATAACCCTTTGGGAATTTATCTACAGTTGTAGTGACAATTTTGACTCCATGGTTGTCCTCCAGAAACAAGCAGCAGTGAATATTGCTGAGTGAAAATTGCAAATCTTCTATTGCAATGTCCAGTTTTGGGGAGCCATTTCACTTTTCCAGAGCCTTTATACTACCAGTAATGTGGAAGCCCTCTATATTTCCATTAACAGATAACGGACGTGAGAGAGGACTTTCTTTTTTTTGTGGATTGAGTTGAAGCATTTACTGGGAACATTTTACATAACATTTTGGATCACATTTATCCGGCGCTCTTACATCGGGGTTTTCATCAAAATCTCCAAGTGACATGATTCAGATGAAATCCCCGAGGGATCCATTCACTATAATAAGGCAGCAGTTACTCTGGACTCTGTCTGGCCTCTGTCCAGTGGGGTCCATCTTTTCAAAAGTGCGCAAAACTGTGCACGCCTAAAAAGATGGGGACAGCCAGATCACAGGCCTGATGGCGTCCATAGTGCCTCCATCACGTATTTTACCTGGCCCTGAACTACTAGATGCATTATTTAAAATAGGAGGCAGGTGAGTGAAGGCACAGTGAGATGTCATAAGAGCATACAGATGAATATGTAAGCAGAGCACCAGATAGAGCGCCCCCCACAGGCTGCCCCGAAGCACGAGCCTTGAAAGTAAAGATTACACAAGAACCACAGGATGGATTTCATCAACCAAGGTATCATATTAATCAGTGTAAAGTCACCCACCTGACAGTGTATGTGGTTTACTGAGCACAATCCTGCTGACAGGTGCGCTTTAAAGCAGAAAATGATTAAAAACAACATACAACAAAGACATGTTAAAAATGGAAGAAGGCAAGAGGAGCAAAAAGTCGCCAAAAACAACACAATCAATATCAGATGTAATATAATAGTGAAAGAGCAATGAGAAAAAAAATATACGAAACAAGATCACAGCAAGTAAAAATGTGCAAAGATAATAAATCTAATATCTTGTTTCGTTGATCTTGTTTTGTATATTTTTTTATTTTATATATATATATATATATATATATATATATATATATATATATATATATATATATATATATATATATATATATATATACATATATATACATACATACACACACATACATACACTGCTCAAAGAAATATAGGGAACACTGAAATAACAAATTTTGGATTTGAATGAATGAAATATTCTCATTGAATACTTTGTTCTGTACAAAGTTGAATGTGCTGACAACAAAATCACACAAAAATAATCGATGGAAATCAAATTTATTAACCAATGGAGGCCTGGATTTGGAGTCACCCCCAAAATTAACGTGGAGAAACACACTACAGGCTGATCCAACTTTGATGCAATGTCCTTAAAATAAGTCAAAATGAGGCTCAGTATTGTGTGTGGCCTCCATGTGCCTGTATGACCTCCCTACAACGCCTGGGCATGCTCCTGATGAGGTTGTGGATGGTCTCCTGTGGGATCTCCTCCCAGACCTGGACTAAAGCATTCGCCAACTCCTGGACAGTCTGTGGAGCAACGTGACGTTGGTGGATGGAGCGAGACATGATGTCCCAGATGTGCTCAATCACATTCAGGTCTGCGGAACGGGCGGGCAAGTCCATAGCTTCAATGCCTTCATCTTGCAGGAACTGCTGACACACTCCAGCCACATGAGGTCTGGCATTGTCCTGCATTAGGATGAACCCAGAGCCAACCGCACCAGCATATGGTCTCACAAGGGGTCTGAGGATCTGATCTCAGTACCTAATGGCAGTCAGGCTACCTCTGGCAAGCACATGGAGGGCTGTGCGGCCCTCCAAAGAAATGCCACCCCACACCATTACTGACCCACTGCCAAACCGGTCATGCTGAAGGATGTTGCAGGCAGCAGATCGCTCTCCACGGCGTCTCCAGACTCTGTCACATGTGCTCAGTGTAAACCTGCTTTCATCTGTGAAGAGCACAGGGCGCCAGTGGCGACTTTGACAATCCTGGTGTTCTGTGGCAAATGCCAAGCGTCCTGCACGGTGTTGGGCTGTGAACACAACCCCCATCTGTGGACCTCGGGCCCTCATACCACCCTCATGGAGTCTGTTTCTAACCGTTTGGGCAGACACATGCACATTTGTGGCCTGCTGGAGGTCATTTTGCAGTGCTCCTACTGTTCCTCCTTGCACAAAGGCAGAGGTAGCGGTCGTGCTGCTGGGTTGTTGCCCTCCTACGGCCCCCTCCATGTCTCCTGGTGTACTGGTCTGTCTCCTGGTAGTGCCTCCAGCCTCTGGACACTACGCTGACAGACACAGCAAACCTTCTTGCCACAGCTCGCATTGATGTGCCATCCTGGATGAGCTGCACTATCTGAGCAACTTCTGTGTGTTGTAGAGTCCGTCTCATGCTTCCACGAGTGTGAAAGCACAACCTACATTCAAAAGTGACAAAAACATCAGCCAGAAAGCATTGGTACTGAGATGTGGTCTGTGGTCCCCACCTGCAGAACCACTCCTTTATTGAGGGTATCTTGATAATTGCCAATAATTTCCATCTATTGTCTATTCCATTTGCACAACAGTATGTGAAATTGATTGTCAATCAGTGTTGCTTCCTAAGTGGACAGTTTGATTTCACTGAAGTTTGATTTACTTGGAGTTATATTCTGTTGTTTAAGTGTTCCCTTTATTTTTTTGAGCAGTATACACATGCATACATACATACATGAATACATACATAAAACTTATTAATCATTTAGAAATTTTGAGCAAAAATAAAGTGCAAGTGCAAAACCAATGCAAATGAAATAATGTACACATAGATCTAGCAGAATAAACAAATAATGTAAGACCAATAATATATATTAAAAAAAAAAAAAAACACTTAGATCCCAAAATCCAGACCTGTGGTCATGGTGAAAGGCGGCTTCCTGCTCCCCTAGGAAGCATCCCAAGATGTGTTTTGCAAGTTACTTCCTCAGGGAGTTGCGTGGAGGGAAGGCCAGGAAGACCTTATATAATAGGTAAATATAGATAAGCGGCAGTAGAAAGACAGGTACTGCATCTGTTTTTGTTCTAATTTCATATGTCGGTATTTCAAAAATCTTGTAGTTTTCAGACAATTAGCTGATATCACTGAACATATAAGAAAACTCTCTCACAGAAGTCAATAGGTAATCTCCGAACACTGCAAAGTACGGTATATAGCTGAACTGTACAGAGAATAGAATAAAAGAAATCTACACTACAACGGATTAGAAGAGAGCATGTTTCAGTGTCTGGTTTAAATTATTTAAAAAAAATCTAAATTATGTAAAAATGTCCACAACTAGAATGAATGCCATCAAAATGGATATATTACCTCATTTTTTATATATTTTGCAAACAGTTCCTATCTCTGCACCGTATATCTTCTTTCGTAAACTAAGATCAGCTTAAGGCTGTGTGCCCACTATGCGTTTTTCAAGCGTTTTTGCCGCGGAATTTCAGCAGCGAAAAAGCTTAAAGAACGCTTGGTAATACGTGCCCCATGGTCCCCAATGATCATCCGCATGTGCTGTGCCGATTGCATGGATTTATATAGTGTGACCAAGTTGTCAAGCACTTTCCAAGTGATGCTAAAATCGCTTGGAAAGCGCTTGTCAACCCGCATGCGGAAATGCATGCAAAAACGCTTGACAAACGCTTCTACGTGGCAGGAAAAACGCATGTAAAATCCGATTACGCAAAATAATTGGTAGTGCTGCGGATTTTTCCGCAATGATAATCCGCAGCGGAAATTTCCACAGCATGTGCACAGCACATGCGGATTATCATTGGGGAACATGGCAGGCCTTCTACCAAGCGGTTTTTAAGCGTTTCTGCAGCGGAATTGCTTAAAAAAAGCATAGTGGGCACACAGCCTAATTCCACGGTTTTGGAAACTTAAAAACCCCCCTAACATATTAGATTGGTACAAGGAAATGGTGAATCTATGTAGAATGGAAGAACTGTCTGCAGAATGTAATGGAACCAATGATAAATTTAGAAGGGTTTGGAGCAGATGGATTCTGTTCCAGGACTCACCTGATTTTCATAACCTATTCTAATAGTTTCAACAGATACATGTGATTGTGTTCGTAATTAGTCACACAGGCATAAGGACCTTCCCTCTTCACCCTTTGCCTTTTCTTCGCTCTTTTCTCTTCTTATATGGGCTTTTCAGATATAATATAGAATTTTCCTCAACATATATGATTCTCTTATAGGCGGTTACCTTACAAATATTATATTGTTCAATATACTACCATTTGAATTATTTGAAAAAAGTGACCCCATTTGAACTTTGAACATTTTTCTATAATTCTATTTTGTTATATTTTCTTCAAAATTGAATACAATATATTTTTCTTGATTTGCAAAACGTAAAATGATTATTAATGCTTAATTGATGTTTAATAAAGAAGATTGAATATAAAATGTCCACAACTCAATTGTTAGAGATTATTTAAACTCCTTAATGTCAAATCACGTACATGTGCATCATTCGTGGGTACAGTTCCTGCAGGAACACATTTACATCATTGTGATTACATAGGCAAAGCTCTTATAATTGACAGCAGGGATCCTGCTACAACTTCTAGGATCAGAGAAAACAAACCTGACAGGTTAAATGGGTTGTTTAGGACAGAAATATTGATAAATTATAGATAAGAAATGTCATCAACATGAAATTAGTGGGGCTATTACACCCGACACCACCGCCACTAATCAGCTGAAATCTGCTCGCGCAGCCCCCGGAGGTAAGTGATGTACAAGGAGGAACTAAGCAATTTCAAGTGCAAGGCAGGTAGAGTGCAGTACTTGATAGCGTCACCACAGAACTCTGATTCAACATCATTGAGTCTGTCTAGGATTATTTGAAAGAACAAAAATATTTGCACAAAGCTATATCCACAGTAATAATAATAATAATAATATTTTTATTTATATAGCGCCAACATATTCCGCAGTGCTTTACAATTCAGACAATTTACAGACATTATCGTCACTGTCTCTATTGGGTCTAGATTCCCTATCTGAGTGTGGGAGGAAACCGGAGAACCCGGAGGAAACCCACACAAACACAGGGAGAACATACAAACTCCTTGCAGATATTTTCCTTGGTGGGATTTGAACCCAGGACCTCAGCGCTGCAGTGCTAACCACTGAGCCACCGTGCTGCCCACAGTAGATATGTGGTCAGTTCTCCAAGATGTTTAGAGCAACTTCTACTGTGTGCGAATGTATCTAGAAGAATTGATGCTGTTCGCTCAATACCAGTGTATTACAGGGGCTGCACCCCATCTAGCAGACACGGCCTCAATCAACACACTTGTATTGAGTGAGGACGTGTCCAATAGATGGGTTCTGCCCGGGAATATGTATATTGCATACTTGACCATCGTTCCCGGCGCAGACACCAACAAATCCTCACAGCACATAGTGCATGAACTAGGAGGATTCACAAGTCTGCAGTCACACAGAGTGACTGCAGACTTTGCATTTTAGACTGAACAACCCCTTTAAGTATTTTACTAATGATCAATGTGATTACCTAATATACATTACAAATTGTCCAGCATGCTATACATCGCAAGAGATGAAAGGTATTTACGATGTGCCTGATATACCCAAAGTCTGTCTTTTGGCCAAATGTCATATAACAAAAAAAAATACTTCAAGTCAATGGACAATGCTAAGTTTATAACCAGGGCTGTGGAGTCGGTAAGCCAAACCTGCGACTCCGACTCCTCAATTTCCCTTACACCAACTCCGACTCCAACTCCCACATATATTGCTTATATTTAAATAGATAGATAAAGTCATAGAGGCGTGGATAGATAGATAGATGGAGGGATGGATAGATAGATAGTGGGATAGATGGAGGAATAAATAGATTAATAGAGGGATGGATAGGTAAATAGAGGGATGGATAGATGGAGAGATAGATAGATACAGGGATGGATGGATAAATATATGGATAGATAGATGATAGATAGCCATATGGATGGCTAGATGGAGGGAGAGATGAAGGGATAGATGAAAGGATGGATAGATAGATAAGATCGATAAAGTCATAGATAGATAGTGGGATAGATGGAGGAATAGATAGATTAATAGAGGTATGGATAGGTAAATAGAGGGATGGATAGATGGAGAGATAGATATAGGGATGGATGCATGGATAAATATATGGATAGATAGATGATAGATAGCCATATGGATGGATAGCTGGAGGGATAGATGAAAGGATGGATAGATAGAGGGATAAATGAAAGGATAGATGAACGGATAGATGGAGGGATAGATAGAGGGATGGATAGATAGATGAATACATGGAGGGATAGATAGAGTGTGATAGACAGATGACAGCTACAGACAGCAAATAGTACATTGCACATATCGCACATATAGTTCACACATTGTACAGAGAGCACATAATAATCACCTACAATATTAGCATTAGCTACCTTCCTGTGACAGATGAGCAGTAGTACTTTCACTTTCTCCAGCTTGGGGCCCAGGAATCAGATCCTGTGCAGGGCAGGCACCCCCCCCCCCCTCCTCTCTCTGGTGAAGACGGCAGAAGACAGGACAGAGGAGGGGAGATTGCCCCCTGCAGTCTGCAGCCGGTGCAGGACGGGAGCACTGCAGCATACAAGTGAGTTTTGATAGGTGCATGCCCCTGCTTCTAGGGGGGGCAGCTGCCCCCCCTGCCCCTCGCTGGCTATGGCCATGATTCACACAGAGCGTTTTTGCAGATGTTTTTTTGCAGTAAAATGCAGTGTCTCTGGGCATCCCAGCAAAGTCAATGGGTTTCAAGATATGACATTCAGACACATCGTTTTGTGAGGATCCGTTTTTGGGCTCAAAAACAGATCCTCACAAAGAATGAGCATGTCAGTTTGTGCGGCGTTTTTCTAATCTGCTTTTGCTATTGAAAATATTATCTATGAGCGCAAAAACCTTTCAGGTGATGCGGTTTTTTAAAAAGCTGATCTGCTTTTGCAGCTGAAAAACGTATCCTCAAAATATTAAAGTCTATATTATTATTTTGTATTGCAAAAGCTGGTAAAAGCTTTCCTGTTCAGTATTTGATCATACAAACACAGAGTATACTACTGACTATGGAGCCTTTCGGAGATAACGCATTACCTACCCTCCCATGCAATCTGCATAAATTGCAAAAATTAGAATTTCAGTACTATCAAGCAAACACGAGAAATTCAGGAGATGTTACATCACAAGAATTATTGGCTATTCTCCAAAGAACTCTTCCAAGATAAATCTCTTATGGTCTGCTTCAGGAAATATGTGAAGCACATGTGCTCCATATGGAGCAAAAACAGTAACAACTATCCCAAAATGGTTTGGATTTGGAGATATTATTAAAATTCACGATGAGCACACCTTTTTGGTATGCATACAGAATCCAAAAGGAAATTACACAACTCAAATCCATATATATAAAAAAAAGACTATTAGAAATCTCTGAGCGAATATTCTCCTTATATGAGGGTAAGTTCACACTGAGTTTCTTGAAGTGAATATCAAAATTTCAGATTCACTTTAAAATCCACATGAAAAAAACTGTGTGAACAGACATTTTATTACATTATCTTCCTTTCTTTTTAGGACAGCAAGAAGGATTCCATATCCTGCATCTTTACAAAAAGTGTCATCTGTAAAATAATCAAGAAGGTAGCAAACTGCAAATTACCCACTTCACCGCTGCACACTAAGCTCTTGTTCACACCAAGAAAACTGGTGGAAATGCAATGATGAATCTGGCCCCAAGTGTGAATACCTCAAATAGTACATACAAACTAGTGTGTACAGGTGCCCACGATGTGCATTTTAAGCGTTTCCGCAGCGGCAAAAACGCTGCAGAAATGCTTAAAAAATGCATGGTAGAAGGTCTGCTATGTTCCCCAATGATAATCCACATGTGCTGTGCACATGCTGCGGAAATTTCCGCTGCGGATTATCACTGCGGAAAAAAATGCAGCACTACCAATTATTTTGCAGAAGCGCTGCGTTTTCGCCACCATTGACTTGCATTAGAACGCATGTATTCCGCTTCACTAGATAAGCACATGCGGAATACATGCGTTCAATGTGCGGATGGTACCCAGGTGTGGAGGAGAGGAGACTCTCCTCCGGACCCGGGTACCATAGAAAACTGTAAAAAAAAGAATAAAATAAAAAATAAATTTATACTTACCTTCTGATGGCCCACGGCGCGCTCGTCCTCCATTGCCGGCAGATCGCGATGGACTGGAGGACCTGCGCTGACGTCATAGTCATGTGACAGGTCACGCAACGCTGACGTCGGCAGGTCCTTCAGTGTACCGCGATCTGCCGGCAGCCAGGACGGAGTGAAGCAAGACTCCGGGGGCCATCAGAAGGTAAGTATAGATTTATTTTTTATTTTTAAACATTCTTTCGGTCACAGTATATAAATCCATGCCGGTTGCATGGATTTATATAGTGTGACCAAGTTGACAAGCTCCTTCCAAGTGATGCTAAAATCGCTTGGAAAGCGCTTATCAACACGCATGCGGAAATGCATGTGAAGAACGCTTCACATCCGCATGTCCCTGGCAGGAAAAACGTATGTACAATCCGCAAGCGTTCTTTTCTGCCAGGGAGATGCAGAAACGGTCAGGAAAAATCCGGAGCATTTCTGCATCGTGGGCACATAGCCTAAGACAATACTTCTAAGAGTGCCCACGTAGCGTTTTACAAGCGTTTATGCTGCGGAATTTCCGTAGCATAAACGCTTGGGAAACGCTTGGTAATCCAGCCCCCATGGTCCCCAATGATAAGCCGCACTTTCAATGCCCATGTTGCGGATTTTTCCGCAGCGTTCATGCTACGCTCAAAAATCCGCAGCATGTCCATTAATTTTGCGGACACGCAGCGTAATCGCCACCATTGACTTGCATTGAAACTCTCATCCAAACCTGGGTACCATAGAAAACTGTAAAAAAAGAATTTAAAATAAAAAATAAAGTTTATACTCACCTACCAGTGTCTTCCCGGTGTTTTTGTCTGCTCCGGGACGGTGTCTTGCAATGTTCGCGTTGATGTGAAGGGCCTGCCATGACGTCACTGAGTCATGTGACCCATCACATGGCTCAATGACGTCACCGCAGGTCCTTCACACTACCGCAAGCAGTGCAAGACACTGGACGAAGCAGGCAAAACACCGGGAAGACATCAGAAGGTGTGTATAAACTTTATTTTTTTTATTTTTCACCATTCTTATTCTTTTTTTAACTAACTTGGTCACACTACTATAAATCCATGCCGGTTGCATGGATTTATATAGTGTGAACAAGTTGTGATGTTAAAATCGCTTGGAAAAGCTCTTGATAACCCGCATGCGGAAATGCATGCAAAAACGCTTCACAAACGCTTCTACCTTGCGGGAAAACCGCATGTAAAAACCGCATGTAAAATCCGCATGCGTTTTTCCTACCAGGGAGAAGCGTAAAAAATATGCTTCATTTCTGCAACGTGGGCACTTAGCCTAATACATTTAGAAAATTGGAACGGTATTACTGCCATAGAAAATAGGTAAACGCTACAATAAGTACATATGGAATATTGGAAAAATGGAACCACAACATTGCTATAGAAAAATTAAAATAAAAAGAAGGTATAGTGGGGAAAAAAAGTATTTAGTTAGCCACCAATTGTGCAAGTTCTCCCACTTAAAAAGATGAGAGAGGCCTGTAATTGACATCATAGGTAGACCTCAACTATGAGAGACAAAATGAGAAAACAAATCCTGAAAATCACATTGTCTGATTTGGAAAGAATTTTTTTTTTCAAATTTTGGTGGAAAATAAGTATTTGGTCAATTACAAAAGTTAATCTCAATACTTTCTTATATATCCTTTGTTGGCAATGACAGAGGTCTTATCCTGGTCCTCTAGGACAGATCAGCAAGAAAAGAACTGTCCACAGGCCGCCTCGAAGCACAAGTATGGTCCTAATCATAAAGACAGACAGAGAGACAGACAGAGGTGGGCCTGTGGGCAGGTCTTTTCTTGCTGATCTGGCCTAGAGCACCATGATAAGACCCTACCTACCATCCTGCCCCAAAGCACAAAAATCTCATTAACGCAAAATTGCAAACACTGAATACACAAGACGGATTTCTTCACCTCAGGTATCATATTAATCAGTGCAGCAGCCCCAACATGACGCTGCCTGTAGATTACTTAGCAAAATCCTGCTGACAAGTTCGCTTTAAGTTTTCACTCTACAGCAACAACAGCACAGTAAAAAAAATAAAATAAAATCTCCCTGAGAATTAAAAAAAAGACGCACCAAGCTTTGCAGTAGCTTAAGAAACCATGGTTACGACCACTCATATGGTGACAGTTATTTAGCTGCTAGTGGTCATAACTGAGGATACTCAAGCAATTGCAAAGAATGCACATGAGGTAAGCGACATAGGTTATCAGGAGAACTATACTACATTTCTAATTGGAGGTATTTGCTAATATTATTGTTACACCTACCACATATTGGGATAGGATCTTGGATATGGGAATACCTTTTTAACTATATCTTCCATCTATCTTCACTAGGTCATTCCATTTCAAGTGATCCAAATCTGATTTTTTTTTTTACCTATCTTAGGATATTTAAATTTCTTTGGTGTTTTTTGAACTGCTAATTGAATTAAAAAAAGGTTTGAATTTTTATCATTACTTAATGTTTTATAGATTTCTAAATGGACTTTTTGGGCTTCTATGACTTTACATTTGTTATCATATCTCGGGCTAGAATTAAGATATAGAGATGTGAGAGGCATTATTTTGTCCAGAATTGTACAGGTTTTAATTTGATATGTGACAAGATTATGTTTTTTGATATTTTGCTTTAGAGGAATCAAATTCTAAATTTTGCGATTTCGGAAAAACTATAGGTTATACATTTTTTTAAAAATGCATATGTGTTACTTGTGTTCTTGGTTACATTTGTTCAGGGATTTAAGGGAATCTCTGTAGGATCATATGCGAAGCATGATTTTTTAAATACAGTCTCATCCTAATCATATATGTTTAATGCTAAATTAAAAGAATCAATCATTTTATCACCTTTTTAAATACACAATTATACATAACATTTTTTTATTATTATTATTACATCACTAGCCATGTCCTTTTTCAAGTTTTTAAAAGAGTAGTACAGTAATTAAATCATCAAGCTATAAAATAAAACAATATAAACTAGTCTTAAACAGTTAGCATAATAGTAAGTCTTTACACTGAGCTTTTCTCATCAATTTGTCCCTTCTACTGGTTGAAATGTAATCTTGCCCACAATCTCTTACTAACAATGTGTGACATGCAGAAGTAGTGCTGTTGCTTTCAAAGCATCGAGCACAAGTTACAAATAACACAAGCACAGGAGACAGGAAGTGTTGCTTCAGAAGCATCCAGCAACTAGAGGGGTTAACACAGTCACAGGAGACAGGGAGTGTTTTAGCAGAGCCCCAGGAGGATTGTGGAGAACTTGTTATTGTAGTCTGGCTGAAGCTGAAGAGAAAGGTGGTGGTGTGTTATCTGGACTGACAGAAGGCAACTGAACAGGATTCAGCTCCGGAGAGAAACTAAAACACAGGTCAGATAATACTCTGCACTGTTAGTTCAGGGAGTTTATTGGGCAGGAAGATAAGGACTGGAAGGAATTGTGTCACAGGGATCCTCTCCCTCATCAAACCCTCCCCCCTCCATCTCCATGCAGGATAAAGAATGCTGTGTACTACTGTGTCCCTGTGAAGGAAAAGCCTGTGGTTGTGTATGCATAGAAGTGGGCTGCTAAGAGATCTAATATATGCTGAATTATGCTACTGAAAAGACTAATACTGTGACATGTGAGGAAACTACAGTATTGTTACTGGAGCCGGTTGCTCAAGAAACTCAGACTGTACTTTAATGAAGATTGTTGCTGTAATATCCCTGAATTGCACTGGCAGTGCTTCAGATTAAATTCCACTGTTAAACTGTTGAAAAAGACTTGTCAGATGTGTCTGGTCAGCAATTGAATCTACTGTGTGCCTGAAAGAAGCTGCAGCCTATGGTCGGCCTGAGTAACGGTTCCCCCAGGATTCCAAAGAATTCATGAAAGCCGTCTTGCCCTATCTGAACCAAGCGGCGTGCGTGTAACATTGGTGGCTCATACGGGGAATCCTGAGTGGGAATTAGCGTGTAGAGGGAGAAGAGGAAAAGTGTCTGGAAAAACACAGCAGCACAGCACCATAATTCAACTCTGCTACACCAGTTAAAGGGAACCAGCCGTAAAGAAAACTCACTAGCAGCAATGGATGTGGAAATACAAATGCACAGAATTAGTGAGCTGCTTCTTCAGTTAACCTGTGAAGAATTGAGAACAGTAGCAGAATAAAGATGTCAGAAGAACAGAGTTCTATAGCACACAACCGCAGGCAACTGTTAGCTGCCATTAATGCAAAAATGGATGAGCTAGGGGAGAAAGAAGCTGAAGACGTCATTAGGACGTTCCTCCAGGAGCTAACACATTCTAACTAGGTTGAAGTTGGAGGATGGAGGGGTGGCACCAATTATCAAAAGTGGGAATCTCCGTCCGCAGACAGAACTACAGGAAATGAAAGAACAATTCAAAGCCCTAACAACAGCCCTTAAGGAATCGACCAAAACCTCTGAACGGGTGACAGACTCAGAGAGAACCTTTAACCTGCTCTGGTTAGGTAAATCAGGAAGACAGTCCTCTCTAACACCACAAATCACCATAAGGAAAGAATTCAAGATCCTGGGACAGATTGGAGTGTGTGAACAAAACGAGAAACTGTCTTATATGAACTTGTTGCACCAGATCGATGCAGGCTTACAGAAAGGCTACCAGCCAGGTGAGATCGTCAAGGGGTTGGTGAAAGCAATCAGCCCAGGACTGAACCTCTGCAGTATGCTAGAAATGAAGAGTCAATTGACCTTGCAACAGCTGAAGATGATTTTAAAAGCGCACTACAAAGAAGAGAGTACTTCGGAATTGTTAATAATGAATCACCCCAAAGTTTCTTGTTCAGAGCACTTGAACTGAAGGCTAGACTGTTTGCATCCAGAGGTGTAGAAGCGGAGGAGAAGTTTGATGCTGGACTAGTCCAGAAGAAGTTCTTGAGATCACTGGGAACGGGGTTTGTGATGAAATGCTGTCCAGTGGGTGCAGCTCTCTGGCGCCCCCTTACCTCTCAGGTGAGTCAAGGTACTGCACCTAGAGTAAGTAGTGCCAGGAAGCTGCTACCAGCGGGGGAAAACACGGTGGTGTGTTGTCCCTTACATGTCACCAATCCGTGACGCCACGATACAGGCACAACTCTCTGGCGCCCCCTTGCCTCTCAGGTCAGTCAAGGTACTTCACCTAGAGTGAGTGGTCGCCAGAGAGGCCGTCCTGTAGCCCTCTGGGTATTTGAGGGCGGTATATATATTTCCCTAGCTGCGCCAGTAATATATATCCACACCTCCGACCGTCACTGCCAGCCTTCCTCAAATCCCCCAGATGGTATGCTGCCACCAGTTCTCGTTTGATACAAGCCCGGTCCGTTAATAGACTTGTATCGGGTCAAGAACCAACCCAGTAGCGTTTCAGCCAAGCGTTTCCGGACTAATGGATTCGTATATGCAGAGTAAAGGATACAGCCTACGATTAATTTATGATTTAATCGATTATAAGAATACACTAGATTACAAGGCAATACAATTAACTATACAACGGTATTTGGCCAGAATAAGAGATATAACAATTAGAATTACAAAACACAGGAATAACAACGATAAATCAGTTACCGTTCTTGTGGTGCAAGGGAGGTTCTGCAATCCCACAGGTTCAAGCTTAGTTGCAGTCGTCCAGGCCTCAGTAGCACATGGCAAAGGTGCTCCTCCCACTCAGAGACCTGGACCCGACGTTAGGAGTTGTTCACATCATCTCCTGGGTCAAAAAAAAACTGAGGAGGTTTCTGGCTGTCAGCTATACTAAAGTCCTGTCACGCCCACTCTTGGTGATGTCAGTTTACTAAGCCCCCCCCCCCCCCTAACAATGCCAGTTTTGGCTCCATTTGAGAAAAGTACCCATAACTTTCCCTAGGGTGATCTCATCGTATCACCAGAGGTCTTGTCGTGATCCTACTCTTCTGGGGAAGCCATTGACTCTAAACATGCCTCCCCTGGGATCTTGTATATGGTTCTTCTAAATATCTAGCTTTCCGACGGAATTTATAAATAACATTAATTGGTTATTAAATCTGGAAAAAAGTATATATCTGAAAAGGAAGGCCATCTCTAAATTTGAAAAAATATGGGCTCCATGGACTGACTGCTCCGGCCTAGCATCCAGAGAACTGCATAGATTTCGACTTGGCCTGCTATGATTGATGTATAGATTACTTGACAGGTGCAAAATCCTACATTGGGCTGCTTTAGACATGTATATAACTGCTCCAAAGCAAGAGTTAGATACCCCTTAATACAATTGTGACTATTCATACTGTAAGATTGTTAATTTGCTGTGGACAGAACTGTGGAACATTTAACTCAAAATGTTTTGTTTGAAAGGGCAAGGTGTTGTGGGGGGAGGGATAGAATAGGGACTGGGTCCCTTCTTTGGTTTCGTTGTTTTATTTGTTTTACTGTTGTGTTACAAAAAAAGTTTTAACAATAAAAAATATTTGATTTAAAAAATATCTAGCTTTCCAGGGCCCTCATGGATTTATAATTCGCATGATTGTGTCCGCGGGCACCTTCCCCACGATACATTTTATTTGGGTTCCCTAACTTGTATTGTGTGGTTATGAATTGATAGTATGTCTGTAGCTTTTGGCGGCCATTTTCCACAAAGAAAGCACATGGTTTCTTGGGACAATGGAGAGGTTTGCAGGCTTGCACAAATGGTTTGCTTCTGGTTTCAAGTGACATCAAGGTGTTAATTACCCCCTAGGGTCTCGCGGACTCTGTCCAGCTTGGACACAACAGAGCTGGCCCATCTATTTACCATATCAAAGAAGTTCCTTGAGACTGATCTCCAGAGGTGGGGGCGAATTGCTCTGTTTACCAGGGGCAGGAGAAATGTGACATGGTAGGAGCTGTGTGAGGGATTTTTAGAAATGACAATAGGGAATATCTTCAGGTATGACGTATCATACCTAAGATGGCGGCTAACTTTCATGACAGGGTTAATCAGCAAAGACATCAAGTTGCAGCTAATACAGTACCTAGAAGATCCTGGCATTCTGGATGAAGTCCTAATTGAAAAAATGAATGAGGCAGCTAGTTTTGAGTCAGAGAGCGAACAGAAGTTAAAGAAAGAATCTGCTCCTAAAATTACCAAAATGAGTCAGCTGAAGTTGGAGACCCCGGTGGCCAGTCCAAAGATCATCATGGAGACCCTCCAGTGCCACCTCCGAGAGGGAACCTTAAATCACCAACAAAAAAGAGGACCGCCAGCACTGACTTGGAGGAAGTAATAGGAGAACTGCGAGCCAAGTTGATTGAGGTGAAAAACTTGATTCGTTCCAGGCCAGAACCTGTATCCCTCAGACCCAGGAGTGGGTTCCAAAACAGAAGATACCCAGCTTGTGAAACGTGCCATTCATCAAATCAGAGTACGGTGTGTGTCCAGTGTCTATGATGTGGTGAGGAAGGACATTATGCAAACGAATGCCAATGGTCACAGTCGTTTAAGTTAAAAGACAAGAGGTTGCCAGTGTGGGGCGACTGGTAACTGCGACACAGAGGAGGCCCCAGAAGCAGATCCAAATCTTACCAAACCCCAGAACGGCACATGAGGTACTGACCCAGCCGTTTTCCTATCTTCAAGTGTGTTCCTGTCTACAACAGCTGCAAGAGAGACAGGGGCATCAGTTACTTAATGCCCAGTACGGAGGTCAAACAATGTACTCCTGGGAGGAGGATTCCTCGGTCAGTAAAGATAGCCTCATCAGCCTGATCAGTGAAAGGTGCTTTATACAGTGCAAGCTAGATGGACTCCTGGTAAAACCACTGTGGGACACAGGAGCCCAAGCGAGCCTTTAAAATGAAGAATGGAGAAGGCGCTACCTGCCACATACCTGCCTTTGGTGGCTAAAATAACTCTTAGGACCAGTGGAACTCCACGGCAAAGCTGTCAACCAGACTGAAATCCCTTTCATAGGCTGGATGGAAGTGACTTTCCAACTGAGGACCACGAAGAATACCAAAACCATTGAGCTTTTGGTACCTTTTCTCGTGACCAATGATCAGAACGTGGCAGAGGATCCTCTCCTGGGTTATAATGTAATCAGTGAGATCATCACGAAACACAAGTCAGGTACAATGGTGGTGGATGCAATTGCCACATCACTTGCCATACCCAACGCCGTGGCGGAAAATGTGATTCATAGAGTAAAGAAAGCACAAAATACAATGGAACTAAAAGAAGTCAAGGTAGGCTGGCGCCCAACCATCATTCCTGCAAACCAAATGGTGGGGGTGAGGTGTGGAGTCCAGGCAGAACCGGGAATTAAAGTCCAGAAAAGACTGTTCGTGCCAAAAGACTCCTCAGAAAATCCAGAAGGCTTCGTTCAAGGTGCAACTGTGCTTACGACTCCTACTGGTGGGTTTGTTCGAGTGACAGTACCGGTGATGAATACTACAAAATACGAAATTAGACTGAATCCAAAGACTGTGTTAGGTCACATTGAAACCGTTAAAAACGGTATATCCAGCCAGTGTGAGACCAGCCCAGGGGTCTACCGTGAATTCAGTTGCCCCACCAAGGAACAGGAGTTGCTGAGGGGAAGAAATTGCATGACCCACCTCAGGGTCCTGGGATCCCCCAGTATCCCTGGAACACTTGTGTGCTGAAGATATAGCGATAGCAAAACAGATGCTGAGATAAGAGTGTCATGCATTCTCTAAAGATGACTCTGATATAGGCTGTATGCCGTCGTTGCAATTGAAAAACAATTTGAAAGACACGACCCCAGTAACCAGAAGTTACATGTCTGTGCCGAAACCATTACCTCATGAAGTGAAAGAGTATTTACAAGATCTAATCAACAGAAGTTGGGTCCAAAAGTCAAAGTCGTCTTAGTCCTCTCCTATTATTTGTGTTAGGAAGGATGGTACATTGAGACACTGCTGTGATTACCAGGAACTAAACCGAAAGTCAGTACCTGATCAGCACCAGATACCTAAGATTCAAGATATGCTGGATAGCCTATCCGTAAGTACCTGGTTCTCTGTCCTCGATCAGGGTAAAGCATACCATCAAGGGTTTGTTGAAGAGTCCAGTAAACCCTTGACAGAGTTCATCACACCATGGGGATTATATGAGTGGATCCGCATACCGTTTGGGCTCCGTTCAGCTCCAGAAGAATTTCAGAGGAGCATAGAGACCTATTTGGAAGGATTGAGGGACGATATCTGCCAGACGTACTTGGACGACAATGTGGTACACAGCAAAACTTTCTGGGAGCATGTTGAACACGTGAGGACCATATTACAGCGGTATCAACAACACGGAGTTAAGTTGACCCCAAAGAAGTGGGAACTGTTCAAAAGGCAAGTCCGATTTCTAGGGAAAATTGTGTCCGGAGAAGGATATACCATGGACCCAGCAGAAATCGCTTCAGTACTGGCCTTAAAAGACAAGCGGCCCTCAACTCAGGGAGTTGAGACAGATATTAGGATTCCTCTCTTAGGCTGTGTGCCCACGATGCGTTTTTAATGCGTTTCTGCAGCTGCAGAAACGCATTAAAAAAGCATGGTAGAAGGGCAGCAATATTCCCCAATGATAATCCGCATGTGCTGTGCACATGCTGCGGAAATTTCCGCTGCGGATTATCATTGCGGAAAAAAACGCAGCACTACCAATTATTTTGCGGAAATGCTGAGTTTTCGCCGCCATTGACTTGCATTAGAATGCGCCAATACCGCAAGACTGCATCTGTACTTGCGTAATTGGCACATTCTAATGTGCGGATGGTACCCGGGTGTAGAGGAGAGGAGAGTCTCATACACACCCAGGTACGATTAAAAAAATCTGTAAAAAAAAAGAAAAAATAAAAATAAAAAAAAATGTATATTTACCTTCCGGCGGCCCGCGCTGCGCTCCTACTTGCTTCCCGGCACTTCACAGTGGATTGAAGGACCTGCGCTGACGTCAGACTCATGTGACGGGTCACGTGACGCTGACGTCGGCAGGTCTTTCAATTCACCGGTGCCGGCAGCCGGGACCGAGCGAAACAAGCCAGCGCGGGCCATCGGAGGGTAAGTATACATTTATTTTTTTATTTTTAACCACTCTCTCGGTCACAGTATATAAATCCATGCCGTTTGCATGGATTTATATAGTGTGACCTAGTTGTCACAAGCACTTTCCAAGTGATGCTAATCGCTTGGAAAGCGCTTGTCAATCCGCATGCGAAAATGTCAGTGAATAACGCTCCATTTCCGCATGTCCCTGGCAGGAAAACGCATGTACAATCCGCATGCGTTATTTTCTGCCAGGGAGATGCAGAAACGCTCAGGAAAAAATCCTGAGCATTTCTGCATCGTGGGCACATAGCCTTACTATCGTACTTGCGTTCGTAACTTCTCCAGGATTGTCGCCCCGCTATACCGCCTCTTGGGAGGGGGCGACAGAGTCAACAAAACCCATGGAGAAAAAGAAGAATGCGGGTAGGACCGGGCTTAAAAGAAACAACAACATTTCATCCCAACAGCCCATGCTCTGGACAGCAGACCACCAGGAGGTATTGGAAGAACTTGTAGACTACCTGGTAAAACCACCCATCTTGGGATATCCTGATTTCAACTTACCATTTGTTCTACATTGTGACGCTTCTAAAGTTGGACTGGGAGTTGCCCTGTATCAGCATCAAGATGAAAAATTGAGAGTCATCGGTTATGGTTCTAGAACGTTGACAGACGCCGAGAAGAATTATCATCTACATTCTGGAAAATTGGAGTTCCTGGCATTGAAATGGGCTCTCCACTACAGCAAAGAGTTTGAGGTATACACTCACAACAACCCTTTGACCTATGTCCTCACTACAGCCAAACTGAATGCAACGGGTCAGAGATGGGTCGCTGAACTAGCTGACTTCAATTTCAGCATCAAGTACAGGCCAGGAAAATGCAATGCGGATGCTTACGGATTGTCAAAAATGCCACTAGAGCCTGAGGAGTTCATGCACGAATGCTTGGAGGAAGTCAGTCTGGAAGCAATTGAGAGCACTACCCAAGCAGTGCAAGCTTATCAAGAGGAAGACACACCTTTGTGGTGTCCATTGACGATGGAAACTACCATAAAAGCGAGAGAACAAGATCACCCCATGTCCATTCAACAACTACCAAAAGGAAAAATCCGTAGAGCACAACGGGAAGATCAGATAATTGGTAGAATACTATTTTATGTGGACAAAAATTGGTTTCCAAGTAAATGGGAGAGAGATAATGAGTCACCAGCAGTATCAGTTTTAGTTAAAGAATGGACGAAGCTCTACCTCAGTGAAGATGGTATCCTGTATCGTAAAGGAGGACAAAACTGGCAGTTGGTACTACCTAGAGTATTCCGTAGGTTGATCTTCAAAGAACTCCATGAAAACATGGGACACCTGGGAGTGGAATGGACAACCAACTTGACCCGTAAAAGTTTCTTCTGGCCGCACATGCAGAGAGATTTTGAGAGGTACGTGACCAGAGAGTGTGGGTGTCTGACCCGGGCACCTATGGGCAACATCCAAACTATGTATCCATTTGAGATGGTCTCAATAGACTTTCTACATATCGAGACACGCAATGGTGGTTACGAATACATATTGGTGGTGATGGACTATTTTACTCGATTTGCCCAAGCATATGCCACCACCAATAAAGCTGGTCGAACAGCGGCAAAGAAGACCTTTAATTATTTTGCTTTGAGGTTTGGGTTCCCTACGAGGTTACACCACAACCAAGGAAGAGAATTTGATAACCGGCTCTTTGCCAAGCTAGAAAAGTACTGTAGAATTCAGAGATCCCACACAACGCCCTATCACGCAGAGGGTAATGGACAAGTGGAACGTTTTAACCGGACATTGTCAATCTTGCGCACTTTAACAGCTGACGAGAAGAAAGACTGGAAGAGTTCTCTGTCAAAAGTGGTACATGCCTATAACTGTACAAAGAGCGATGCAACGGGTTACTAACCCTTCTTCCTATTGTATGAACGATCGCCAAGACAGCCAATCGACATCATGTTCGATACTCCGGTATCAGAGACTTACAGAACGCATCCGGAGTACGTTCGGAAATGGAAGGAACGGATGGCAGAGGCATACAACATAGCATCCAAAGTGGTGACGCAAGGACAGAGCAAGAGTAAGGAGTATTACGATCGCAAATGTTATGGAGCAGAATTGGCACCGGGAAGCCGAGTGCTAGTCAAAAACGTACGTGAGAAAGGTGGTCCAGGAAAACTTTGTTCTTACTGGTCGTAAAGAGGAAAGCTGATGACAGTCCAGTGTAAGAAATCCGATTGGAAAGAGGGGGCAAGAAAACCAGAATAGTCCATCGGAATTTATTACTACCCTGTGATTATCTCCCACCACAACAAGAATTCCCAGAAGCAGACCGACACAGACTGAAATCGACTAAGAGACCACCACAGATGGAAGCTCCGGAGGTGGATAGTGACCTTGAAAGGTCCGATGAGGAAGAGCACACCGTTGTATTTCTCAGACCGGCAAGGAGAGGGATGTACCATCCACAGGAGAGTGAACTAAGTCCCGAGGCTCCAGAGTTTGTACCAAGGAGTACAGATGAAGTCCGATTCAGATCTGATGATCGAACACCGGTCACTGGAGAGACCTATCGACACTCAGAAGCAGCAGAATTACTAGACCAAGAGGAAATGGACATTTTAAGAGAAGTACAGGAACTTACAGGGGCAGTTCCAAGATCATCTGATGAAGTACGAGAAATGAGTGCGGCAGAAGAAACTCCTGCAGCCGAGGAACCCGTGGTATCTGAGGAACAACCCACCAGGAGGATGTCGACTCGAGAAGCGAGGAGGCCTGTGATGCTGACGTATGAGACACTTGGTGAACCAAGCCAAGTGCCAAGTACTGTCAATGGGAAACAGGTATCTCTGCCTACGGACCAGGTAAGCCCAGTATGGACAATGTTACCTGGTGGAAAGGCTTGTTTTGGCCTAGTGAGAGAGAAAGCTGGTTGAAGACGTACAAAAAGCTCCAGCGGAAGAGATGCTGATTGTTTTAATTATGTTAATTGTTCATTTTTTACAGGAGTCCTACAAGAAAAAGGTCGTAAGAATAGGTTGTTATCAATGTTTATAAATGTTATACCAATTTGACAATGTCAATTTGTATATAAAGTTATTCAACTTTCACCACTGTCTCAGAATTGATCACATTGACCAATTAAGACGAATGTCGAGGACGACATTCAAAAATGAGGGAAGAGTGTGACATGCGGAAGTAGTGCTGTTGCTTCCAAAGCATCCAGCAACTATTACAAATAACACAAGCACAGGAGACATGAAGTGTTGTGCTTCAGAAGCATCCAGCAACTAGAGGGGTTAACACAGTCACAGGAGACAGGGAGTGTTTTAGCAGAGCCCCAGGGGGATTGTGGGGAACTTGTTATTGTAGTCTGGCTGAAGCCGAAGAGAAAGGTAGTGGTGTGTTATCTGGACTGACAGAAGGTAACTGAACAGGATTCAGATCAGGAGAGAAACTAAACACAGTTCAGGGAGTTTATCTGACCTAACAGTGCAGAGTATTATCGGGCAGGAAGATAAGGACTGGAAGGAATTGTGTAACAGGGATCATCTCCCTCATCAAACCCTCCCCCCTCCATCTCCATGCAGGATAAAGAATGCTGATTACTATTGTGTCCTTGTGAAGGAAAAGCCTGTGGTTGTGTATGAATAGAAGTGGGCTGCTAAGAGATCTAATATATGCTGAATTATGCTACTGAAGAGACTGTAATTCTGTGCCTTGTGAAGAAACTATTGTTACTGGAGCCGGCTGCTCAAGAAACTCAGACTGTCTGTACTGAAGATTGTAGCTGTAATAACCCTGAATTGCACTGGCCATGCTTCAGATTAAATTCCACTGTTAAACTGTTGAAAAAGACTTGTCAGATGTGTCTGGTCAGCAATTTAATCTATTGTGTGCCTGAGAGAAGCTGCAGCCTATGGTCGCTCTGATTAACTGCTCCCCCAGGATTCCAAAGAATTCATGAAACCCGTCTCACCCTTTCTGAACCTAGCAGCGTGCGTGTAACAAATGGCATTTCCTTGTGTCAGATACTGTCTGATTTGGGTTTCATATCTGATTTTCGTTTACTTTTATAATGTCTGGTTTTCTTGCATACACAAAGGATGGTGATGGACCAGAAGGTGCAAAAAAGTCACTTCTACAATAGCCAGCCATCAGTGATGATCATATTCACAGGTCACATAACCAGTTATGTCAGCCATTGCTGATTTTGTACCACCTTCAATCACTTCATGGACTTCACTGTCGTTGCTGAATAAAAAAAATCCTTGTTTTTATTTCTGTTTCACTCAATGGAATGAAAGTGTGGTATTGTCGAGTCCCTTTGATTAGTTCTGCATTCAGACACCGATGTTTTAACAAACTCCCCTCTTCTTCGTAGTCCTGGTTTGTACAGTACATGAACTGGATGTTAGGAATATTTTTCTCACTCCAATTGAAAAGCTTCAGTGTTAAGATTCGGTCTGAGTACGACCTGTGGAGGCTAGCTCGAAACTTTAAGTACCATTCAGCTTCCACTTCAAAATCTTTCTTGTGATGGCAGACATTTACAGCGTTTTTACTATTTTTATACTGTGCAGAAGAGCCATCCGAGGAGTAGACCTTGCTCAAACTTGATAGGATGTCAGTTTTTATCATTGAAATAGATTTTTTGGAACAGCTATTGAATCATGAAGTAAGCACTCAGATATCATAACTACACTTTTGTATTTTATTTGTGACTAAGCAGAGCAGCTTATTGATATTCAGCTAAGCAGACAACAGATCGGACGCTGCGCTTATCGTACAGGGCGCTGGGGAAGACATTGCACAAGGGAGGCACTGCAACGACAGAGCAGGGACCAGTCCCTGACATGAGCGTCACTGATGAAGCTTCGTTTCAGGGCAGCAAACAAAGCGGCAGAGTGTCAGGAAGGCCCAGACCCCCTCCCCCGATGATGCTTTGTTTCAGGGCAGAAAGATGAGTGACAGTTTCAGCCAGCAGATAATGATTTGTTTGTGCATCCCATCATGCACTGGGGATTCTCAAATGAATCATCATAGGAAGTGGGTAATATAAACAGAGCCCTAAGTTGCAGTATAGAGTGAATGGTAGAGAATTTTACCATGACTTGAATTACAAAAGTTATTAGTTTTTAAAGATTTATTAACTGAAATTTACTTTTGGGTTTCGGACTAACCCTTTAAGGACTATCATCTGGTCACAAAAACGTTCTTCTGGACTTTTAGAAACAGTGTCAAAAGTCCATTTGTACCATAGCCTCTTCGAGATGATTTAGTATTTTTTCTTGGAGGACATTTTTTGCAGATATTTAGGTAACAGATTGAACTATTTTCTGGACACATTATTTGAGACACATACTTTGTGATCACCAAGATTGGACTCACTAATCTGACTATCTTTCAGCTTACCTCCTTCAATCATAAGCTTAGTGTTCTGGTGTGCTGAACATACGTATACTGAGTGTGTACCATTACCACAAGCCAGGACACAATTCTTTAGGTCACAGGTCAGCAAATTTTGTCAGAAGTTGAATTTACAAATAAAAAAAATTCATAAGCAAAAAGAAAGGGATCCATGAAGCGTGAATTGAATAAAAAGTTGATTTTTATTCCATTTTGTTAAAAACAGAGGTAGGGATATCCATACATTAAAAGAGAATAATCGTCTTGCTTTTCATAGGTCATTTCATAGGTCTCTTTCAAATTGGCAAGAAGCAGCCTCTTCTGGACACGAGTTTTCTCACCGTTCACATTCACAGACACGGTCTTTCCTGCCAGGTATAATTCGGCTCACTTCATCACTATAGTAAAAACCTTTCACTGTATCCACTATAGATTTATCTAATGATTTGCCTGATTTAGGATAAGGACAAGTCATGAAACTTTTTTTTTTTTTGGAAAACATAGACCCTGCACCTTCAGACCACAGGCTGAGCAGATCTGAATTCAAGATTTTCAAATTGACACTGTTCATATAGTTATTATTTTTTTTATTTATTTATTTTTTTAAGTATGATCCCTTTTGTTATGCACACGCCCGGGCTAAGCGGCGTGTGCGTGTGATTGGTAGTGATTCCACTGGACCGTGCCGGAGAGTGAATGCCTGGAGGGGCGTGACTAAGTATTCACCCGATCCGACCAGGGTCGCACGACGGCATACGACGCCAGTGCACCAAGGAGGAACCGAGCAGAGGGACCAGGTGCTACTCCAGGACAGACCCCGGACACGGCTGTTGACCCACACAGGGGAATACAGGAACAGGCTGGTAGGCTGGCACACAGACTGGTGGGTATAGGCAGGCACGACTGGTATGCAGGCAGGCGGGTATGCAGGCAGGGGGGTAAAGGCAAGCACAGCTAGAGTGCAGACAGGGAGGCACTAGCAGGTAGGAACACAGGCGGGATAGGACCCAGTACACACCGGGACTCAGGAACAATACAGGCAGAGGGTTACAGGCAAGCACAGCTAGAGTGCAGACAAGGCTGAGCAGGGAGGACAGGGCTCTGTTCACACGGAACAGACAGGAAGGGAAAGACAGAGCCAGATACTCACACAGTACTTGCAGAGACAACAAGCAGGAGTTAGGTACGAGTTCAGACTCTGCAGAAAAAGGAAGGGAACGGACATAGAGGCAAAACAGGTAAAGGACAGGAGAGAGTTCAGACTGGAACTGAGTGTACGGAGGAGACCGACACTGCAGAGGGATACAGGAGCGGGTCTGGGAATACGGCCCCCAGAGAGGCGGGACGAACAGGCAAGGAGCGTGTTCAGACAGGACAGACCAGACGCAGGAGCGGGTCTAGGAAATCGGCCACTAGAAGGCGGAACGAACAGGCAAGGAGCGTGTTCAGACAGGACAGACCAGAGAACACAAAAAGGACACAGTTCAGACACGGGAGCTGATACCGCAAAGCAGGAGACATACAGGACTCAGTTCAGACACGGGAGCTGAAACCGCAAAGCAGGAGACATACAGGACTCAGTTCAGACACGGGAGCTGATACCGCAAAGCAGGAGACATACAGGACACAGTTCAGACACGGGAGCTGATACCGCAAAGCAGGAGACATACAGGACACAGTTCAGACACGGGAGCTGATACCGCAAAGCAGGAGACATACAGGACTCAGTTCAGACACGGGAACTGATACAAAAAGCAGGAGACAAGAGACGGGACCTGGCACCTTCAGAGTGCAAGCACACACTGAAGGAAACACTATGCTCAGGCGGGGATAGAAGGGAGCTGCTGAGCTATATACCAAGTGACAGACAGCAATAGGCTGAGGACGCACAAGGGGTGTGACCCACAGCAGGTACAAAAGGCAGGAAGTGATCGGGCGCCGCCCTTAAGCAGCAGAAACAGACACAAACAGACAGCATAGAGGGAAGCCAGAGAGACATTCTGGACAGGAGATCAAGTGCGCCCTCTTGCACAGTGGGAGATGGACCACCATGCAAGGACGCCGCCAGGTATGTTACAGTACCTCCCCCCTTACGCCCCCTCTTCTTCAGGCCTGCCAGAATCTTCCGCAGGGAATTCGAGGGCCAGTCGTTCACTGGGTTGGAGGGGGACAGAGACTTAAGGGTAATCTCTGCTTCGAGGTACATCTTGTCAAGCTCACAGGAAGAAATAGACGGGTTATCACGTACATAATGAGGAAAAGTCACTGTGTCTTTGTTATCTGGTGGTATCCCGGAGGATTCAGGAAACAACTGGAGGTCCTCCGCCGGGTCAGAAGAGTGCAGAGGCTCAGAGAAAACAACTGCTTCAGAGTACACTAGGTCGGACTCACTGGAGGAAGCAGGCGAGGTATCGGGTACCGAGTATAGGAAAGTCTCTGTCCATTCACCACCAGGTGGCACCCCGAAGGGTTCTGGAGACAGCTGGCGGTCCTCCGCCTGGTCAGAGGGGTGTAGAGACTCACGGGTAACCTCTGCTTCAGAGTACACTAGGTCGGACTCACTGGAGGAAGCAGGCGAGGTATCGGGTACCGAGTATAGGAAAGTCTCTGTCCATTCACCACCAGGTGGCACCCCGAAGGGTTCTGGAGACAGCTGGCGGTCCTCCGCCTGGTCAGAGGGGTGTAGAGACTCACGGGTAACCTCTGCTTCAGAGTACACTAGGTCGGACTCACTGGACGAAGCAAGCGAGGTATCAGATCCAGGATATAGGAAAGTCTCTGTCCATTCACCACCAGGTGGCACCCCGAAGGATTCTGAACACAACTGGAGGTCCTCCGCCTGGTCGGAGGGGTGTAGAGACTCAGGAGTAACCTCTGCTTCGGAGTACACCAAGTTGGACTCACTGGACGAAGCGAGCGAGGTATCAGGTACAGAGTATAGGAGAGTCTCTGTCCTTTCGCTACCAGGTAGCACCCCGAAGGGTTCAGGAGACAACTGGAGATCCTCCGCCTGGTCGGAGGGGTGTAGAGACTCGGAGGTAACTACCACTTTGGGGTACCCATTGTCAGGCTCACAGGACGAAGCGGACAAAGTATTGAGTCCCGGGTGTAGAGAAGTCTCTCTCCATTTGTCATCGAGTGGTATCCCGGAGGGTTCAGGAGGCAACAGGGGATCCTCCGCCAGGTAGTAGAGGTGCACAGACTCTGAGGTAACCACAGCTTTGGAGCATCCTTGGACATGCACACCGGTTAAAGAGAAAGAAGCATCTGATGCCGGGTGCAGGAAGTTCTCCTGTGTGGAGTCTGGATGGGCAGAAGTCTCTTCGGCCAGAACTGGTGCACTACCCACGCACATTACCCATTGGGGTTTCTCCGGGATACAGGGAGATGAAGCTTCAGTAGGGACTTCAAGGTTGGGGTCAGGAGGTCTCAGGGAGGACAGACCCTGGCGTGACGGCTTGCCTCTAAGTCTAGCACGTCTGGACTGCCTCTTGAGGTTGAGAGAAGTATTCCGGAAAGCGTAGTCACCCTGTGAGGATTCTGGGTGGGCAGTAGTCTCATTGGGCTGGAGGACTATTGCGCTACCCACACACATTACCCGTCGGGGCTGCTCCGGGATATTGGGAAGTGAAGCTTCAGCAGGGGCTTCAGAGTTAGGGTCCTCGAAGACCATACGAAAGGCCACCAGGAAGGCCTGCAGGTCAAGGATGACAGGATCCCATGCTTCCCATAGGGGGGTGACCCATTTCAAGGCATCACCCGCTAGGTAGTCAATCATAAAGGCCACTTTAGCCCAATCGGAAGGAAAATAGAGAGGGTAGGCCTTAAAGTGTAGCATGCATTGCTCCACAAATGCACGACACTGTCTTGGATCCCCATAGTAACGTGGCGGATCCGCAGGAACGAGGGCTGATAGATCCATCTGGACGGGTGCGTAATTCGCCTGGAACTCAGCTAAAGGGGGAAAAAAATTTATTTATTTTATTTTAATGCATGTATTCGCTGGAAAAACTTCTCAAAGAGCGAAGGCCGTGGGGCTCAACGGGAACCATGGCCTGAGCATGCTGTTATGCACACGCCCGGGCTAAGCGGCGTGTGCGTGTGATTGGTAGTGATTCCACTGGACCGTGCCGGAGAGTGAATGCCTGGAGGGGCGTGACTAAGTATTCACCCGATCCGACCAGGGTCGCACGACGGCATACGACGCCAGTGCACCAAGGAGGAACCGAGCAGAGGGACCAGGTGCTACTCCAGGACAGACCCTGGACACGGCTGTTGACCCACACAGGGGAATACAGGAACAGGCTGGTAGGCTGGCACACAGACTGGTGGGTATAGGCAGGCACGACTGGTATGCAGGCAGGCGGGTATGCAGGCAGGGGGGTAAAGGCAAGCACAGCTAGAGTGCAGACAGGGAGGCACTAGCAGGTAGGAACACAGGCGGGATAGGACCCAGTACACACCGGGACTCAGGAACAATACAGGCAGAGGGTTACAGGCAAGCACAGCTAGAGTGCAGACAAGGCTGAGCAGGGAGGACAGGGCTCTGTTCACACGGAACAGACAGGAAGGGAAAGACAGAGCCAGATACTCACACAGTACTTGCAGAGACAACAAGCAGGAGTTAGGTACGAGTTCAGACTCTGCAGAAAAAGGAAGGGAACGGACATAGAGGCAAAACAGGTAAAGGACAGGAGAGAGTTCAGACTGGAACTGAGTGTACGGAGGAGACCGACACTGCAGAGGGATACAGGAGCGGGTCTGGGAATACGGCCCCCAGAGAGGCGGGACGAACAGGCAAGGAGCGTGTTCAGACAGGACAGACCAGACGCAGGTCTAGGAAATCGGCCACTAGAAGGCGGAACGAACAGGCAAGGAGCGTGTTCAGACAGGACAGACCAGAGAACACAAAAAGGACACAGTTCAGACACGGGAGCTGATACCGCAAAGCAGGAGACATACAGGACTCAGTTCAGACACGGGAGCTGAAACCGCAAAGCAGGAGACATACAGGACTCAGTTCAGACACGGGAGCTGATACCGCAAAGCAGGAGACATACAGGACACAGTTCAGACACGGGAGCTGATACCGCAAAGCAGGAGACATACAGGACACATTTCAGACACGGGAGCTGATACCGCAAAGCAGGAGACATACAGGACTCAGTTCAGACACGGGAACTGATACAAAAAGCAGGAGACAAGAGACGGGACCTGGCACCTTCAGAGTGCAACCACACACTGAAGGAAACACTATGCTCAGGCGGGGATAGAAGGGAGCTGCTGAGCTATATACCAAGTGACAGACAGCAATAGGCTGAGGACGCACAAGGGGTGTGACCCACAGCAGGTACAAAAGGCAGGAAGTGATCGGGCGCCGCCCTTAAGCAGCAGAAACAGACACAAACAGACAGCATAGAGGGAAGCCAGAGAGACATTCTGGACAGGAGATCAAGTGCGCCCTCTTGCACAGTGGGAGATGGACCACCATGCAAGGACGCCGCCAGGTATGTTACACCTTTGAGATCCCAACGTGAATTTTGGTACAGATGTGGCTAGGAGGCACATGTGAATTTTTAGAAAATCTTATATTATATCGTTTTTTGGAAAGGCTTTTCAAAATTTTGTGTTTGAGTCTGCATGGGTAAAATATTAACAAAGATATGAGTTATGAGGAGAAACGTAAAGGCATGCAACACAGAAATTCACTTTTTTTTTTCAAAACTTAGAAAATTAATAAATATATTTTTTTTATTATTATTATTTTCCCTTCACATTCTCTAACACACTATTACTAGAGAACAACATCTCAGAAGAATTAAAAATATAGAGGAAAAATTCATTGGTTCACTTGACATGGAATGACCCCACCCTTCTCTGGGTCTGTGAAGCCTGAGCTGTCAATCAAATAAGGAGGGGGGGGAGGGGAGATAGAAGGAAAACAAGCAGGTGGGAAGGTGCATGTAAAATGAATGGCCCTGCCGTGATGATCCCTCTAAGGCTGGTTTCACACACCCATGTTTTGCAGTCCATACTCGTACCATCATGCATTTACAGGACACGGGTCTCATGACCCCAACTCAGCTGCCTCATATATGCCCATGGGGCTTTTGAGTTATTGTCAGGAGATCTGCAGCCACAGACTGTGCTTTGTGTTCTACAAAACACAGATGTGTAAAACCAGTCTCCTGCTCCTGGGCCTTAACCCTTTTCTGACCACGTCAGTAATAATACGTAGCTGCGCCCTGGGACTTATGGACCAGCTACGTACTATTATGCGTGCGGCGATCGCGCCCGCACATAAGCGGTGCGGGGCGAACGCCGCCAGGTGATTGTTACAGCTGACACCTGGTGCTATGTGAACGCACTGCTCCCTGCACATTAATCCCCGCAATGCTGCGATAGAGTTATTGGGAGTTACATGCATACTATGACCATGAATTGATTACTCTGTTATCTTGCAGTCTACTTATTTATAACTGTTGATTTTTGATCTCTTTGAGAATATTTGTGCAGTAGTGGTTGTCATTATATAAACATTAATGTGACCTATAGTTATATACGGTCACTGTGTGTGTTACCTGAGATATTTTCAATATATAATAAAGAATTGGTTGGTATTACATGATTATTAAGGTGACCCACAGGTACTCTTTGGTCATTGTATGCGTCACCTGAGATATATCTAGAGAGAACTGGCTGTCCTAATCTCACTGATGGCTGGTCCAGAAAAAATTGTGACCTTTATTTAAAGATGGGGACCCTTTAACTATTCAATTTCTCTATTTTGAGATTTATTGTCAAAGGTATATGGTTTTCTCCATCCCCATCTCGATCACAATTGTAATCTTGTAACTGCGGGATTATTGACACCCCCGGTTGGGGCTCTCCTCAATAAGTCATTTTGATTATCTATATGGAGAATCTTTGAATGCTCTTTACCCATTTTATCATAACTGATGCATGGTTTTTTTCTATTTTTTCAGCATATTCATTTATGATATGACTGTCTGGTCTCCCAATTTGGGGATACCTTTCTTCTTTTGTTTTTCTTGTTTGTATGTCTGTTTAGGGATTTATTAGGGATTAGCAAGGAACAGCCTCTGTGGAGCGGGGATTCCTCGCCGACACATTAGGGTCTACTCCGCTGTCAGGTAGGGCATTCCTCCCTTAGGGCCTACAGGGCGAGTTTGAATGCCAATTGTTTTGCTCTCCCTTCCCCATATCACTAATTGATGTCCTGTATTTATTGAGATAATCTTTTAAAATATCTATTAAAAGCTATTTTTTAGGGTGTTATTTATTCATGTTCTCTGAGGTTTTTGTTATTGTGATACACCTATATTCTATTATCTGAGCCTGTTGCTATTGGTTGTTGTGGATTGATAACAACCCTGTGATCAGAATATAGCCAGGAGCGGCACCACATGTAAGTCACCATTTTGCGATGTATAACTTACTATTTTGCAGGTTTTTTTTCCTCCTAAAATAAAATAGAGATCTGAACTTTGGCAAATGTGAGGTGAAGGAGGGTGAAGTATCAGATCTATTGTACCAGCCCTTCAAGGCGATCCTGGGAGACAGCGGTCACCAGGGAAGCGTCACATTTATGGCCCAGGGCTCCGACCCCGCCGGAAAAAAACATGGCAGCCAATTTAGTGGTGTTTGTGGTAGTTTTCTGGTGTGCGCAGAAAATTGGGCAGAGAACACCTGGTGCATGGAGCCAGTAAAAACACTAAGATATGGCAGGACTCCGGAGAACACATTGCTGGTACTAAGACCAAGCAATTCCTGACAGGATGCCATAGCGAAGTGTGTACACTGCGCACGGTATACAGGGGAAAGCACTGAGGTGACCGGCGCTCTACACTGCGCACAGCGAAGACACGACGGCGGAAGTAACTACAGAAGCGTTACCTTCCCCTGTGGCATCGCGACCACACGGACAGCGCTGCAATATGGCCCTTCCGCCCTCCCGGGTCACACAACAAGTCGTCGCTCTTGATCTCTGGCGCGCATATCCAATATCCACTGTTGATTGGTCACACGCTGTTGGGAACGCGCCAATAGGAATGTGGGAATATAATCTGCTTTGCGGCTGCGCGAAGCTTGACGTCATGAAGTGATGGAGCGCGTGACGCTGCAGTTTAGCAGTCGTTGTAGCAGGGCTCAGTTAATGTTTGCACACGTGGGGGCAGCACTGAGCACACAGGCAGCTCTGCTACTTCAGTCAGTGGTGTACAAGCCTCTGCCGTGTACACTGCACCTGCCATGTGCCGGGGTTTATAATGAGCTAGTGACTATATAATGACACTATACACATCAGCGTTAGTCAGAGATTCCCTATTTCAAGCTTGTCTCATGGGAAACCAGCAGTAGATTTTTGAGGTATAAGCTTCTCGTGCATAGCCACAATCAAAAACAAACATGTGAGTGCACTAATATGTGGGGGACAATGTACCCACTGTTGGGAGAAGCAGGATTGCATTATGCCTGATATGCAGCATGATGGCTCAGTGGTTAGCACTGCAGCCTTGCAGCGCTGGGGTCCTGGGTTCAAATCCCACCAAGGACAACATCTGCAAGGAGTTTGTATGTTCTCCCCATGTGTGTGTGGGTTCTCTGGTTTCCTCCCACTCTTACACCAAAGACATACTGATAGGGAATCTAGATTGTGAGCCCCAATGGGGACAGTGCTGATAATGTGTGTAAAGTGCTGTGGAATTAATGGCACTATATGAGTAAAATAAATATGCATAAATAAATTGGTATACTATAATAATAAAAAGGTTAGCCTCCATGTACTGTCAGAGGTCATTAATGAATTTCTATGTATGTGGCCACATGGAATTTATACATTAAGCAGGTGCAAACTTCTGTTTGTGGTTTATGCAGGCAAACCTTTTTATTATAGTATACCAATTTATTTATGCATATGAAACAATATTGGGCATAGTGCAATCCTGCTTCTCCCAACAGTGGGTACATGATCCCGCAGTATTTATTGCACCCACATATTGCACTCACATGTTTGTTTTTGATTGTGGATATGCAAGGGAAGCTCATTTACTAGCCTATGTAATGAACTGAATGTTAAAGCAACCGTCAATGTAAACTCTGCCACTAGTGTAATACAACGTGGAAAATATTCACAAGCAATAAATCCCCGCTATTGCATGTTTTTCCCATAGTGCTATTTGGTTTATGGTTTTCATCTGTAATTATATATTTTATAGCAAAGTGTGGAGGTTGCTATCCAACCTCACTGCTGGGGATAAAGTTGAATACTAAGCGCCAGTGCATACCTTTTTATTAGTTTAGAAAATCATTTAGCTCCAGCTAATTGATTAAACAGGTCCGGTAAAGGATAGGGATTACACACCTTGATTTTATTAATCTCTCTAAAGTCCAAGCATGGACACAACCCTCAATCTTTTTCCTTAATGTAGAAAAACCCCAAGGCAACTGAAGAGCTGGAAGGTCATATATGACACTTGACCAGACATTTTTGTATATACTCTTTCAAAGCCTCTCTCTCAGGAAGAGAGAGGTTAAACAAGCGAGACTTAGGCATCTTAGCACCTGGTATGAATTCAATAGTGCAATTATATGTCCAATGCGGTGGGAGAACTTCACACTCAGTCTCAGAGAACACATCATTAAAGTCCTGAATGAACTCTGGAAGATGGGACCTCACAGAAGTCAAGGACTTCGATAAACAACCAGAAAAACAAGTCGCCCCAATTCTTAACCTCCTGAGTCTCCCAATTGATAGTAGGATTGTGCTGAACCAAGCAGGCCCGGCGCCAGCACCCGGCGCACCCGGGCAAGTGCCGGGGCCCTGAGCAGGCGGGGGGGGGGACCACCAAAATTTTATTTTAGCTCCAAATTTTAAATTTTTACACTGGGAAATGGGTAAAAATGGCACCAAAATTTGTCCCACAATTTCTGCTAAATGTAGAAGTACTCCATATGTGGCTATACAGTACTGCTTAGCCACACGGCGAAACTCGGGAGGGACAGAGCACTATTTGCCTCCTGGAGCGTAGATTTTTCTAGAATAGTATGCAGACTCCATGTACAGAGCCCCTAAGTGTTAGAAGAGCAGAATCCCCTCTCAAGTGACCCCATTTTGGAAATTATACCCTTTTGGGAATTTATCTACAGGTGTAGTGACAATTTTGACTCCATGGGTGTTTTCGAGAAACAAGCCGCAATGCATATTGCGCAGTAAAAATTGCAAACTGCCGTTGTAGTGACCTGCTCATACTTCTGGAGACATGCACCCGTAAAATGAGAAGGTGTGTCCAAACTTTTGGTCTGTACTGTACATATATATTTCTCTGCGGTATCTGTGCATCGTGGTATGCGTTAAAGAGGCCCACTGAGACTCTTTCGCCCAGGGCCCACAAAAACCTGGAGCCAGCCCTGTAACCAAGGCAAACCTAACACTAATTTTGCAGATAAAGAAGGAAACATCATAAATGTAATGGATTCAGTGTTTACTACCCCACTTTCATAAAATGAAATGGAATGGAATGTGGCTTTGAGAAAGAGGAGAATTATCAATCGCTGACTCGAATGGGAATACCAAGAGGAGAAACATTTACACAGTTTACAGCAAATTCATAATCGATAAGGTTCAAAACAGAACCTGAATCCACAAATGCAGGTGTAAAAATAAAACCAGTTTTAGTCTTCATGGAAAGAAAAAAAATGATGTTTGTACCAGAGATAATTTCAGATTCTTGGAACCTGCAACTTCGCATTTAGTTTTTTTCACTTTATAAAATTCATTAATGTACTTAAATCATTGAACCATAACATGACCAGAACGACCACAATATAAACAAAAATTAGTAAGTGTTTCATGCTCCGTACCCTCTCTAGGATCCCTGCAAGCACCAATTTGCATAGATTCACCAGTCTCACGTGATGAAGCAGACTCCACTAAAACACCTTTTAATGTGTCTCTATCCCTCAGACGTCTGTCTAAACAAATAGCAAGGGTCATAGTCTCCTCTAAAGACTGCAGTCATCCTGTCCTTAATCTGATCCAACAGTCCCTGGCAGAACTGACTCCGGAGAGCAGGGTCATGCCACAGCCCAACATCTGAACTCAGAGCAGTAATCCTTAGCTCTATGACCTTCCTGAGCTTACAGACCTTGTAAGGGTCGTTATAAATAAGGCCGATAGCCGAGAGAAATGCCTCTACAGAGGCCAATTCTGTAAAATCCTCAGACAAAGAAAAAGCCCAGGCTTATGGATCTCAACGTGGTATTCAGGTTGACCTCGGTGACTAGAAGCGGCCTAATGTGTATGCTGCTGTTCGTCCCTGATCTCTGCAACCTCCAGGGATAAGGTCAGTAGTTCTGTGACCAAGGCGCAAACCGGATCCATAGAGAAGCCCAAAACACACTAAATGGGCTGACTATAAAAGTTAAAACTGAGCCCTAACACTCGCACAGAGATGAACAAACCAAGGGATTTGTTCAACCTGAACACCACAGGTTCCTGTACAGGCTAGGCAAATCCCTAACTTGACCCTGATTTGTCCCTACCTGACAACAGAGGTTGACACCCTAAAATTATGCAACAGCGTCCTCACTCAACGTCGGCGGACCCTGAGTGTCCTTAACTGCACCCTCAATTATATACAGAGTGTAACCTAAATAACAGAAGGGTGGTGCACACAGGCAGAGGGTGAGGCACAGGGCTAAGGATGTGCTCACACAGTCATACATGAAAGATTGAAGAAAAAGAAACAAACCCAAAAAGACCTCTGGTATATGTGGAAACCCCCCAAACCCTAAATATAACAAAATGGGAAGAGTGCTGGTAACCGGAACACACAAACAAACCGCAGGAGAAGCAATAGAGAAAACTTCAGTAAGATAATCCTTAACTGAGGAGCTGTGACTCTAAACATCCATCTAACTTGGAATATAACCAGCAAAGACTGCACGTGCCAGGAGAGTATAAATAGCCCCTTCCGAGATGTGATAGGACAAACCAAGCAAGGAAGTGAAAACACCTGGACAAAAGCAACACAGCAAAGCAAAAGAAAGACAAGCGCATTGTAACATACCTGGCGGCGTCCTTGCATGGTGGTCCATCTCCCACTGTGCAAGAGCGCGCACTTGATCTCCAGTCCAGAATGTCTCTCTGGCTTCCCTCCATGCTGTCTGTTTGTGTCTGTTTCTGCTGCTTAAGGGCGGCGCCCGATCACTTCCTGCTTTTTGTACCTGCTGTGGGTCACACCCCTTGTGCGTCCTCAGCCTATTGCTGTCTGTCACCTGGTATATAGCTCAGCTGCTCCCATCTATCCCTGCCTGAGCACAGTGTTTCATTCAGTGTGTGCCTTCACTCTGAAGATGCCAGGTCCCGTTCTTTGTCTCCTGTCTTGCGGTATCAGTTCACGTGTCTGAACTGAGTCCTGTCTATGTCTCCTGCCTTGCGGTATCAGTTCCCGTGTCTGAGCTGAGTCCTGTCTTTGTCTCCTGCCTTGCGGTATCAGTTCCCGTGTCTGAACTGAGTCCTGTCTGTGTACTCTTGCCTGCTGCCTTTCCTGGAGGCTGTATTTCCAGGCCTGTCTGAACACGCTCCTAGCCTGTTCCTCCCGCCTTCTAGGGGCCGATTACCTAGATCCGTTCCTGTATCTTGTCTGTCCTGTCTCAACACGCTCCTAGCCTGTTCCTCCCGCCTTCTAGGGGCCGATTACCTAGATCCGTTCCTGTATCTTGTCTGTCCTGTCTGAACACGCTCCTTGCCTGTTCGTCCCGCCTCTCTGGGGGCCGATTACCCAGACCTGCTCCTGTATCTTGTCTGTCCTGTCTGAACACGCTCCTTGCCTGTTCGTCCCGCCTCTCTGGGGGCCGTATTCCCAGACCCGCTCCTGTGTCCCGCTCCTGTGTCGGTCTCGTCCGTACACTCAGTTCCAGTCTGTACTCTCTCCTGTCTTTCATCTGTCTTTTCTCTATGTCCGTTCCTTTCCTTTTTCTGCAGAGTCTGAACTCGTACCTAACTCCTGCCTGTTGTCTCTGTACTCCCGTTTGTGAGTTTGTGGTCCACTCGCTACTTCACTGCAAGTACCCTGTGGGTGTCTGGCTCTGCCTTTCCCTTCCTGTCTGTTCCGTGTGAACAGAGCCCTGTCCCCCCTACTCAGCCTTGCATGCTCTGACTCCTTTGCTCACTGCTCCAGCGGTTCTAGCCTGCTCTGACTCCTTTGCTCACTGCTCCGGCGGTTCTAGCCTGCTCTGACTCCTTTGCTCACCGCTCCGGCGGTTCTAGCCTGCTCTGACTCCTTTGCTCACCGCTCCGGCGGTTCTAGTCTGCTCTGACTCCTTTGCTTACCGCTCCGGCGGTTCTAGCCTGCTCTGACTCCTTTGCTCGCTGCTCCGGCAGCCTTGCTCCGCTCTGACCCTTTTGCTCGCTGCTCCGGCAGTCTCGCTCCACTCTTGCTCACCGCTCCAGGCGGCCTCGTCCTGCTTTACTCTTGCTCACTGCTCCAGCAGTCTCGCTCAGCTCTGATCCTTTGTTCACCGCTCCTGGCGGCCTTGTCCTGCTCTACTCTTGCTCACCGCTCCAGGCGGCCTTGTCCTGCCCTGTTCTCGCTCACCTCTCTGGGCGGCCTCACTCTGCTGTGTTTGTCCGCCACATCTGAGGTTCTGTTCCTGAGTCCCAGTGTGTACTGGGTCCTATCCCGCCAGTGTCCCTACCTGCTAGTGCCTCCCTGTCTGCACTCTAGCTGTGCTTGCCTGTACCCCTCTGCCTGTATTGTTCCTGAGTCCCAGTGTGTACTGGGTCCTATCCCGCCTGTGTTCCTACCTGCTAGTGCCTCCCTGTCTGCACTCTAGCTGTGCTTGCCTGTACCCCCCTGCCTGCTTACCCGCCTGCCTGCATACCAGTCGTGCCTGCCTATACCCACCAGTCTGTGTGCCAGCCTACCAGTCTGTTCCTGTATTCCCCTGTGTGGGTCAACAGCCGTGTCCGGGGTCTGTCCTGGAGTAGCACCTGGTCCCTTTGCTCGGTTCCTCCTTGGTGCACTGGCGTCGTATGCCGTCGTGCGACCCTGGTCGGATCGGGTGAATACCTAGTTAAGCCCCTCCAGGCATTCATTCTCCGGCACGGTCCAGTGGAATCACTACAATCACACGCACACGCCGCTCAGCCCGGGTGTGCATAACACGCATTATTAGCAGTTGGACATAGACAACATAGGCTGTGGTCCCATAGAGAGGGAAACAGACCACATACCTAGAGGTCACCGGATCGAGCCGTGGAGTCGAGCCATGACACCCATGTATACTGTGATGTATATGCTGCAGCCCCATGTCTCCTGTGATGTATATGTTATGATCTGCTACAAGAACTAAGGAAAGAAAGGAAAACTGTCCCTACAATAGGACTAAGCTGATTCCCTACGATGCAGCGGGCAACCTGTTCCTTGTGAACAGACCCGCCTTCGTCCTCAGCTAGTCTGAACGCAGACCTATAGATATAAGGGAGGGGTCCCTAAAAGTACTAAGGACTGGGACAAAATTGGAATTAGCAGAAGTTGTAGCGGAGCAAAAAAGACAAACAGACAAAAAGTACTTAGAGGTCCAAGGACCAAGCAAACTATAGAGATAGGTACAAAGCACCTGGCTAGATTAAGAGTCAAAGTAACACTGAAGTCCAGCAAAGCCAGGAGGGCGGAGCTGGAATAAATAGGCAGAAGGTCACGTGACCACAAAATAGAAAAAACTAACAGGAGGGTTCTAACAGTATATACTGCGCCCCCCATGTCTACTATGATGTATATACTCCAGCCTCAGTGTCTCCTATGTGGTACACAACAGGCTTGGATCCTATTTAATGGAAACAGCAGTCTCGGTGTCTTCTACGTGATGTATACACATCAATCTCCATGTCGCCTATGTGTTATAAATACAGCAGTCTCAGTGTCTCCTATGAATTGTATATGACAGTCTCTGTGTCTCCTATGTGATGTATATACAATAGTCTCAGTGTTTCTTATGTGATGTATTCTTCAGATTTCCCACTGCTTGAGTTCTATAAATATAACATGAGCAGTGATGAATTTCCCACTGTGAGGAGACATGCAGTGTAATATACAGGGCTGCCACCACGAATTTCAGGGCTCCATATTGGCAAAATTTTTCAGGCCCCCTTGAGACTCCGCCAAGGCTCCACCCCAGCTCCACCTCCATCCCTCAAACCTTCTACAGTCCCATCGCCCACTCTTGGAAAAACTCCACTTCTGCACCACGTCTTCACCAATCACACATTAACAGTTCCCATCGAACACCATACGTAGCCATCAGCTTTTGTTTTGGCCAAAAGATTTTTAAACCTGCCACCACAATAAGGTAGACTCTTCTGGCCGGGCCCAACTCTACTCTAACCTATTAAAAATTTCTTAAAATATCCAATACTCTTTTTTAGGTATATTTTTATTTATTTTTATTTTAAGGGAATGTGTCATATACATTTTTTAAAAATGACCAATAATACTACATACAAAGATCAAATACCGCCACACCATGACCAGACCACATATTACCACCACAGAGTGACCGAATAATACCACATACAAGGGACAAAAACCGCAACATCATGACCAGACCACATAATACCACATACAAGGGACAAATACCGCCACACTATGACTGGACCACATATTACTACCAGATAGTGACTGAATACTACAGTAGTACACTGATCATTAATAAAAAAAAAACACAATACTAATATTACCATGAGTACCATTATACACGGGAGCTCTGTACATGGTATACAGTGTATAATGTAAGTGTACAGGTAATATAGTGATCACCAGTGACATTATAAACAGGAGCTCTGTATATAGTGTCAGTGTACAGGTAATACAGTGATCACTAGTGACATTATACACAGGAGCTTTGTATATAGTGTACAGGTAAATATATTGCTCACCAGTGACATTATTCACAGGAGCCCTGTACATAGTATATAGTGTATAGTGTCAGTATACAGATAACACACTGACTCACCGGTGACATCTCTAGGTGAAGTCCTTCATCTTTGCTTTTCTCCTTTCCTTCATCCAGCACAGACCTCTATCACTTCTTCCAGCCAGGACTCGTCTCTGCATAAAATAACACACAGTTATCTAGAGCACATTCCCCAACTTTTACATTACACAGCTGAATACAGATGTGCACCCACCATTAATATATAATTAGTCATTATGCAACCCACCATTCCAAATATAAATTGTAATCCACCACTGTGCCCCCACTAACTGTAAATAGCCACTTCCCCACCTAATAAATATATAAATTAATTAGAACCTGTACTCTTTCCCACAATTTATTACCAGTCACACTCCTGCATCCTCAAAGCCCCCTACTCTGTACCTCCTGCTCCCCGATTCATTATATTAATATGCACCCTCTTCCCCAATTCATTATGTGATGTCTCCCCACCCTCACCCTCTATTCATCATCATTTACTCTCCTCCACTCCCAATCCTGAATGTACTCACCCCACCCTCCACTCCCAATCCTCCACATGCTCACCCCACCCTCCACTCCCAATCCTCCACGTGCTCACCCCACCCTCCACTCCCAATTCACCATGTGCTCTTCCCACCCTCCACTACCAATTCTCAATGTGCTCACCCCCCCACTCCCAATCCTCCATGTGCTCATCCCCCCACTCCCAATTTTCCATGTGCTCTAACAAACCTCCACTCCCAATTCTCCATGTGCTCACCCCACCCTCCACTTCCAATCCTCCATGTGCTCACCCCCCCACTCCCAATCCTACCTGTGCTCATCCAAACCTCGACTCCCAATTCACCATGTGCTCTTCCCACCCTCCACTCCCAATCCTCCATGAGCTCACCCCACCCTCCACTCCCAATCCTCCTTGTGCTCACCCCACCCTGCACTCCCAATACACCATGTGCTCACCCCACCCTCTACTCCCAATTCTCCATGTGCTCACCCCCCACTCCCAATTCTTGATGTGCTCTTCCAAACTTCCACTCCCAATTCCCCATGTGCTCTTCCCACCCTCCATGTGCTCATCCCCACTCCCAATTCTCCATGTGCTCATCCTCCCACTCCTAATTCATCATGTGCTCTCCTCACCCCCAGTTTATCATGTGCACACCCCACCCCCAGTTCATAATTTGCTGTAATCACCCACCACTCCCAATTCACCATTTGCTCTCCCCACCCCATCTCCCAATTCACCATTTGCTCTCCCCCCACTCCCAATTCACCAATTGCTCTCCCCACCCACCACTCCCAATTCTCCATGTGCTCTCCCCCCACTCCCAAATCACCATGTGCTCACCCCACCCTCGACTCCCAATCCTCCATGTGCTCACCCCACCCTCCACTCCCAATCCTCCATGTGCTCACCCTACCCTCCACTCCCAATCCTCCATGTGCTCACCCCACCCTCGACTCCCAATCCTCCATGTTGCTCTTCCCACCCTCCACTCCCGATCCTCCATGTCTCACCCCAGCCTCCATCTCCAATAAACCATGTACTCTTCCCACTCTCCACTTCCAATTCACGATGAACTCTTCTCACCCTCCACTCCCAATTCTCCATGTGCTCACCCCCCCACTCCCAATTCTCCATGTGTTCACCCCCTCACTCCCAATTCTCCATGTGCTCATTCCCCCCACTCTCAGTTCTCCATGTGCTCGCCCCTCCACTCCCAATTCTTCATGTGCTCATCCTCCTCAGAGTCCCCATTCCCAATTCTCAATGTGATCTTCCAAAACTCCACTCTCAATTCTCCATGTGCTCATCCCCCAAGACCATTTAATTAATTCTATTTAAAAAAATTAAGTTGTCATACTTACCTCTCATACGATCCCTGCAGCTGTACTGGCATCCTGGCGCTCTCTGCAGGCGCGTATCCGATGAGTCATTGCATACGCGTCTTCACCATTGCACTGATAGAGAAATAGAGTCTCCGCAAGACAAATTGACATGCTGCGGTCTGGAAAGACGCGCCGCATGTCCATCTCCGCGGGTGATCCGCAGGTGCACGGAGACGCATAGTGGGCACAGGATTTCTTGAAATCCCATCCACTATTCTCTTACATCTGGCTGCTGAGGATTGCAGCTGCGTCCAGTCCGCAGCCATTCCTGACCGTGTGCACGTACCCTTAGTCCTTTCTATGTAGTTACCAATTTCTCTTCTGGCTTTGGCTCAAATAACTGCACATCAAAGGCAACCTGTCACCTTGAGCACACAGTCAGATCAGCAGACAGCACATTGTAACATGGATTTCAGTCATGAGTTACAAGTCATATTGAATCTTTTCCCACAAGATTTTATTTTTGCTCAGCTCCTCCTGCTCTATAGCATGCTTCTTGCAGATTGAGAGGGATTTTAATGGTGACAGGTTCACATTAAATTACCACAAATTCTGCATGTCTGATTCTAAGGTTAAGTTCCAGAGGATGAGCTTTTGGTGAGTTTTTGACACTGCGCATTTTCACCTCTCAAAAAACGCAGAAGTTTACAGTTCCAGCATTACATGTGGAAAATCCGCAGGTAAAAATGTATATGTGTTTTAGTCCGTTTCTCCGAAAACGCACAAAAGACACCTGTAATCCACACACGACTGTGTCAATAACATTTTGTCAAAGCCAAAGTACCCAAGAGTGTCAAAAACGAAGCAGCTTAATTTAATCCTTAACAAACCAAAAGTAGATACAAAAGCACAGCGTCCTAAAGGCATGCAAAAAAAATCCGTAAAAACGTAATTTAAAAAAAATGCAAGTAACCTAATTAGCCCAATGAGTGCAGAAATGCTGCAGAAAATCTGCATCTAAAACTCACCAAATCCTCAACATGTGAACATAGCCTAAGGGTATGTGCGCACGATCAGTATTTGCTTGCAGAAATTTCTACACTGTTTCTGCAAGGTTCTGTACCTCTTGGCAGCAAAAACGCTGCGGAAATTCCACGCATTTTTTATGCGTTTTTTTGCAGTTTTTGTGCATTTTTGCCTGCAGATTTGCCATTTGTTTACCCCAATGCATTGTAGAGGAAAAACGCAGGCAAATCCGCACAAAGAATGGACATGCTGCTTATTTAAATGCACATGAAATCCTGTCAGGAAAATTCCTGATCAATTGCACAGATCTTCCAAATTCTCATAGAATAATGCTGGGATAAGGTTTGCATCGCGTTTTACCGCATCAAAAGCGCATAAACAAACGCACCATGTGCACATACCCTGACGCAACACAGAATCCGCTCTAGACCCACTCTAAACTCTAGGAAATTCCTTTTTTTCTTTTTTTTGCTGCGATTTGTCAGTGAATTGACAGCACGAGTTTGGAATTTTTCCTTTAATTATTCCCCTCTTAGTTGAATCGGTAAAACCAGAATTAAAAAAAATATATATGGTGCAGAACCACAAAGGATACAATTCTAGGAAAGCGCTTACTTTCTGAACTAAGGCTCGTTAAAGGGTCACTATTGACTTTTAGGATTGCTACTTCCTATAGGTGGCACTAGAGTTCTCGTCCTCTTCCTCTCTGAAGAGACAATTTGCATATTTCCCAGAGGATCATTGCAGCTTTAAAAGTCTGCTCACCGTGACGTGCTTAACACGTCACTCTCCACAAGGAGAAATGTTACCCCTTAGACACTGTCCGACGCCTCTCACTCAGCCAAACCAGAACTCACACTTTGCACTGATGAGGGGCAGTACCCGAAACAAAGTATCACCAAATTGAGTTTCTGGTTCTGGCTTATATTGTAAGTTATGTGATAAGGCTCGTTAAAGGGTCACTATTGACTTTTAGGATTGCTACCTCCTATAGGTGGCACTAGAGTTCTTGTCCTCTTCCTCTCTGAAGAGACAATTTGCACAGTTTCTGAACTATAAGGCTGTGTGCCCACGTAGCATTTTTCAAGCGTATATGCTGCGGAATTTCCGCAGCGTAAACGCTTGAAAAACGCATGTATATCCGCACCCCATGGTCCCCAATGGGATTCCGCAAGTTCTATGCACATGCTGCGGATTTTTCCGCAGCGTTTATGCCGCGTTCAAAAATCCGCAGCATGTCATTTAATTTTGCGTTTCCGCAAGCGGAATTGCCTTTGTCCAATGCATAAAAAACGCAAGGCAATTCCGCATGTGGAAAACGCGTGATAAACGCGCGAAAAATGCGCGATAAACGCGTGCGGAATTCCGCATGCGTTTTTCCGGGAGAGGACTTGCATTTATGCAGCAGAAATTTTCTGCTTCATAAATGCAACGTGGGCACATAGCCTAACACTTATTTACTGAATTTCCCATGTATGAATCAAGCCTGTTAAGTCAATGTCCAGGAATGTTCTTCGCAAGTAAGATAAAAAAAATCTGCCCATCTGTGGCAAGGAAGGGGTGAATCTAGTGCTATGTGTTAGCTGTGCATTTAGTGATAACAGGAGTGCAATAGTTCTGATTTCGAAGGGCTGAAGTCCATAGGTTAGGCAAGCTTTTAAACTATTCTTAAAGGGCCATCATGCTGAAAGAATGTTCCATTTTCTAAACCATACATGGTAATCATTATATATTAGCTGTCTGTGATGACTCTACACAAGGTATACATATCTAGGTTGGTTGTTTCTGCCCGTTACTGAAAGTGCTGCCCACAGTAATTTGAGCACAGTCTCTACACTTGTAAGTCTATGGCCACGTTCACACGTTCAGTTTTGGGTGAGTGTTTTACATCAGTATTTATAAGCCAAAACCAGGAGTGGGTGATGAATACAGAAGTGGTGACGTGTTTCTATTATACTTTTCCTCTGATTGTTCCGCTTCTGGTTTTGTCTTACAAATACTGATGTAAAATAATGACCCAATACTGAACGTGTGAACGTGGCCTAAGGCTGTTTTCTCACATTTCTGGAAAATCCTAGTAAAACAATGGTGTCCTCCAGAGATCTTAGCTAAATAGAAAGAAAACATAACGTGGCTGCAATGTGTGAACACAGCCTAAGGCATTAGTGTGCTGTCTGTTCACATCACAGAAATGAAGAAAATAGATAGCACAAGGACGCAAAAGTCAGATATGAATAGGACCTTAGAGACTCATAAAATTATTCTTTCACCAGAGTTTTTCCTCCTCAGTGCCTGTAGTTTGGGGGGGTTTTAGGACATTTTTGTATATGTTTTTTTTTTTGCCATTTTTTTAGTTGTTTATTCTGTGGAAGCATTGATTATGACTATACACTACAGAATATTTCCACCTAAGATAATACTTCCCTGGTGGATATAAATCATACTCTCATGTGATTCTACTGTTACTTGGCTATGGTAGTTTCATACCTTTCTGTTTTCCTAAAGTGACACTTTGTCATCCATGCAAGCAAGGTGATACCTTTACTTCTTAAATACCTGCCTTCTCTGCCTTCCTGGTTAGTGACATCAAGAACTGTGTTCTTCACAGATAAGATAGCAGGGCATGGACTGACAAACACACCTATGCTTTCTTTCTGAGCCTGCTGCTTAACTACAGGACCTGTATCCTGCTGCCTGGGGTAGAACAGTTACAGCCCAATATTGTGGGAAAGAATAAAGCTGAACTGGAGCTCCATAAACAGGAATCATGTTTAGTTACCAGTATATCACCTCAGATCAACTCGCTGGTTTTGACAAGTACAAGGTAAAAATATATATATATATATATATTTTTTTTTTAATTTGTGTAGTTGTATCGGTGTCCTGTATGAGATAATTGATACATTGCAATTGTCTTTTAGGATCTTGATGATGGATTTCACTTTGCTATTAAGATATGACTACAATTCCTATGTATTTCTACTAGGTTTAATATTCTGTATAATTGCAAATTTATTCTGTGTCATGGATTTGATTAAGTTTTCACTAAAAAGTACAATATTGTCCCAGTAAAATGGGGTTTGTGACATCTATAACCCTTTTAGGGGCAGGAACAATGCAGACAGGGCACAAAATACACAGAGCCTTTTATTCACTATTTTATCCCACATACTGGTGCAAGTTTATTGTTAACCCTTCAGGTTAGTATAAAAAAAATAATTGGACTTGTGTGTTAACCTTTTCTGATCAGACCATATCTGCAGGGGGTAGCACATTATTTGTTTAATTGTATGGCCATATTAGCACGTGGCTCAAATCATAGTCTGCTATGATATTCTGTCCGGCTGAAAAGACAACGTCAGATAGGAGGTCAAAAGGAGTCCAAACTTTCATGTTTTGGATTCTGTCTCATTGAGCGCAATGACTTTGTCAGGGAATGTCTGAATTCTATTTTTCAAGCATTTAGACAGAAGTCCCTGACAAAGTCCTGAACTGGGATTAGAACTCAGTGTGAACACGGCCTTATAATACTCCATGCATTTTATTGTAAAATCTGTGTCTCTTTGAGGGCAAGCTGCTGATGTTTAAATCTTTAGTGTTCCCAATCTGTCACAGACTTTTTTTCTACACTTTGCCAAGGATTCAACTCATTACAATGCAAATGTTGAAGTCTTTAGCCAATTCCCAATTAAAACCAATGACAAAATCTCCATCTCGCACTTCTGCGTATTTTAATGGAGTTTTGAAGACATTAGGCTCCTCTGTATTTGCATTGTGTCCATAGGCAGCAATATAGAGACTACTTTTTTACAAGATGTTTTGCAACGTAAACAAAAAATTTCTAGATGTTTTTGCTGCCGAATCTTTTGGAAATAAAAGTTATTGATTCTTATTCAGGTGGATTTATACACAGCATTTAGGTGCCTTTTTCTTAGTATTTTTCAATGTAGTCAGAGGTTGGTCATTAGTTTATAATATCTCTATGTAGAGAATTTTGGCCTGTGGAAATTTATCTAAAATGTAAAACTTTGTATGTCCCAAATGTGGCATTTTGTTAGCATTGTGCTTCATGGACTATAAGAACTTAAAAATATTATAAAAATGATGTATAAAAACACTTAATTAAAAAAAACACCACCAAAATGCTTTCCAAAAAGCGACAGACATTTCTGTAGGTATTTTTTAATACAATTTTAAAGAGGTTTTTTTTTATTAATAGTAATATGGATAAAGGCAGTAAATGTTATAAAATAACAGTATGAAACATATCGGATATGTTTTATTGAAGTTTTATAGAAATAATACAATAACATACACAACACACAGAAAACAAAAACCAGAATAAAGCCCCCTCTATTCACCCTTTCCTCACTCACCGTCCATCAAGTCATAAACAAAATCCATCATCGGTTCTTCAATATATATAGTCTGCAAATTTTCCAAGCTTTGGATAAAGTATTTTGTCCTAGGATGTTGAGGAGATTCCCATGGTTGAGATCATTGGTGTGTCAGTGTCCATGGTGAGAATACAGGTTTCTAAAATAAAAGTTATAAGAGGAAGAGAAGAGCCATAGGCCAGGGCCCAAATTAGTTCAGAATACATATTCTGGAAATGGAAAGTGATATTGGTGCAAGACCTGGAGTGTTGGGCCAGGGCGCCCACAGAGTTTCCTATTTCGGTAGTGCACCTCTATTCAAATATATATATTTTTCAAGTCGAATGATATTATTGACTTCAGGCCATGGCCCCACTATCAGTATTTAGTCAGTATTCGGTCAGTATTTTTTCTCAGGAGTGAGAGACAAAACCAGGTGAGGAACAATCAGAGAAAAGGTATAATAGAAACAAGTCACCAATTCAGCATTTATTACCCACTCCTGGTTTTGGCTCCCACTCCTGAGAAAAAATACTGACCAAATACTGATAGTGGGGCCATGGCCTTAGAGACATGTTCTGCTATGTTAAGTGGCTTTGGGTCCTTCCAGTGGTGTTATCTGCTCTTGTGTACAAGATGCAATATCGCTAGCCTAGATATATTGAGTTTAGAAGTATAAGTTTATTAAAAAAAAGCCCTCTCTTGACCCTTCTGGCACAAACAACTAAAGACCAGTCTCCAATCTCCCCATCATCTCTAAACTCTTGGAGCTCTGGTCTACTCCCGCCTTACTCGTTACCTGTCCATTCACTCTCTTCTTGACCAATCACAGTCCGGCTTCCGCACCCTACATTCAACAGAAACAGCACTCATCTAAGTAACCAATGACCTTCTGACAGCAAAACGTAATGGTGACTACTCTCTGCTCATTCTTCTTGACCTCTCTGCAGCTTTCGACACCATTGACCACCACCTCCTACTCTCTATGCTCCACTCAATCGGCATAAAGGACACTGCTCTCTCCTGGTTCTCTTCCTACCTATCTGACCGCTCTTTCAGTGTATCGTTCGCTGGCTCCACTTCTTCCCGCCTTCCTCTCACTATTGGGGTTCCTCAAGGTTCAGTCCTTGGCCCTCTTCTCTTCTCTCGCTACACAGCCCTAATTGGACAGCAAATTTGGCTTTCAGTACCATCTTTATGCTGATGACACACAACTATACACTTCATCCCCTGACCTTACCCCCACTGTACTACAGAACACCAGTGACTATCTGGCCGCAGTTTCCAACATCATGTCCGCTCTCTATCTGAAACTCAACCTTTCCAAAACCAAACTTCTTCTGCTCCCGCCATCTACTTACCTCCCTAAATCTGACATCTCCCTCTCCATGTGTGGCACCACAATAACGCCGAGCCAGCTGGCGCGCTGTCTGGGCATTGTGTTTGACACCAATCTTTTCTTCACCTTCCATATACAATCTCTTGCCCGCTCTTGTTGCTTGCATCTGAAGAACATCTCTAGAATCCGCCCCTTTCTCACAGTGGAAACAACAAAAACCCTCACTATTGCCCTGATCCACTCACGCCTTGACTACTGTAACTCTCTATTAATTGGCCTCCCCCTCACTCGACTTTCCGACTTTCCCCTCTCCAGTCCATGGAGATCTTTGGGGCCAAAACCATTGTTTAATTCAAAGGGAATGGAAAATGTAAAGGACTTCTCCTTTCTGATGGGTTAATTTCTGGTTTTGCAGTAACGTTTTTAAAAAGTATGCCATGTATGAAACCATCTTAAGGTGTACAATATATTTACCAAGCCTTTTTATCATCACAAAAACACACTGCAAAACGGAGATGTTACTGTAATAATACAAAAATGTAACATTCTTAAAATACATCTTGACCAACAAATTATCATTGTTTACGTGGAAATCTCGAAAACAGTCCATTCTCAAATAGTATTTTTCCCTGTACAGTGTGGGTGCAGTTTTCTCTTACTTTACAATGAACCAAACCTAAAAAAAAAAAAATTGGTTTAGAAGCCACTTCTGGTTTTGCCAACAAGATAAGGAGTTAAAAAACCGGACCAAGAAGTTCTGTCCGAATACAAAGAGCTTATTCTCAACATACTATCTCTCAGCATCTTAAGTTTTTCAGAAAGGAGTTTTAGTTTTTCATCGAACTGGTGCCTGTGTGTTAGCGATCTAGGTGAAAGGGGCTTATGATTAATTAACCAAATTTAGATCTTATTTCTTCAAGTGGCCTGCTTCTGCACTTACAGGCTGGATTCTGTTGCAACATCACATTAAAATAATAAACGTTATTTAAATCCATACATATTGAATATCATACGAAAAGAAGACATGTATTTAATAGTAATTCTTGAGAAATTGGAAATCACTTTAGCAGATTGCAGATTTTGTGTTTCTATAAGATTAAAAATGTTCATTTTATCTGAAGCATTCACTTTACACATATGCACAAATGGAGCTGGGCTGCAGATGACCTTATTGTTGTAACATTTTGGTGTACTTATTACGTCTGCAATACCTGTCCTGCACGTCACTCGGTTCCTCAAACTTCACATCAGTTATTCTCAACATTGAAAGAGAAAAACAATTTGCTGTATAGGTGATGATATTCTGATCGGTGAGAGTTTTATAGCTTGGACCCCGACAATCTCTGGAGGGGGGATCTGAAATTCTAGATCGGAAGAGAGGTGGCCTTACACTGCTTTATTCATTTTCTATCAGACAAGCGAGGATTGTCCACTACAGTCTAATGTTTTTCCAGCAGTGCCATAGACAATGAATAGCACAATGACACCCATGCATCGCCACCTCTTCATTTAAATTGGGTATTTCCTGTCCTCAAGATGTGTGGAGGGGTTCCACTGCTTAGACCCCACTGATCAGAAAGTTATCACCTGTCCTGTTTATAGGTGCTATCTTTCTATGCTGGGAATAACCCTTTAAATCAATAATGCAAAAGTTTTTTGGCACAAGGTTAGAGGAGACTGGGTTTTTATAAAGCTGGGAAATTTGCATCACCTGGCCTTTCCTAACGATGATAGTGAACAAGCCATAACCCTAGCAGGCTAATTAAGGTCTGAAACATTGGTCAAAGTTATCTGAGCACACAAATGTTCAACTTTTGCATAGGCTCATTTTCGCTTTTGTAATTTTTGAAATGTAAAAAATATTTTTTTTTCCCTAAAATACAAAGGAAGTGTGTGATCTTTAACTTTAGGCCTTTTGGAGATCATGTTATCTTCAACTTCCTTAACTGTACACCATATCAGTAATTTTGACCAAGGGGGCCCAAACTTTTACATGCCACTGTGTCTTATGTATCTATCTATTTCAGCATTGGTATTTCTGCATTTTCCATGACACCATGTGTATTATGGTTTGTTCAGCGGAATGTCACATTTATATACTGTATATCTTATCAGTTATTTGCCTGCATAAATATGCTATAAAAGTCATTTTATCTGTGTAAACGTTAGCTGTCATCAGCATATTCCCAGGAACTGTCAGTTTATAAAATATATATTAACCTATATTATAAATTGACTACTCCTGTTGTACATGATAAGTTTGTGATTTTCCAATTTCAATATATAAATATATTTATTCTTTTTAGAAAAAAAAGGCATTGAATTGATGCCTAAATATACCATTTGCAGCAGCCTCCATTCCTTGAATGATTCAGCAAAGGGACTGTTGATTGCTTTTCACCTAAAACTTTGTTCACATGTGCAGTTATTGGATATTACTATTTTATGGTGTTTTATATGTTTGTTAGTTTGTTACTACATGTATATGTGTCAGGAAACATTTGTATTTAATAAATTGATATATTTTCATAGATTGATATTGCTATTGATCACTATTTATTTATTTTTTTCTTTATCATTTTGGTGATCACTATTAGTTAGCATCTCCTCTTTCCCAAAAATAATTTTCCGACTGTGTTACTGTGTCTGGACTTCTCCTGAACAAGGTTTTCTTCCTAATGGGATTATATTATATATTGCTGTAACCAAAATTTAAGAAGATAATAGTATTCAGTGGCGCCATTAGTTCTGCCTAATTGATCCTGCAGCAAGTTAGACAGGCACCACAATGTGTCAAGTAGGTGAAGAAATCAAAGTAAAATAGTAACTTGAGCTGGACCTAGGTCTAGAAGTGAGGAGGAGGCTATAGGTACAAGCAAGGTAAATTTATTGATTAATAATATAAAATGATAAAAATATTAAAATAACTAAAGGTATTACTGAAGTATAAGGGGTGAGAGAAGGAAGTTGGGATGGGAGAGGATGGTCCTCCGTAGACTGGATGGCGGTAGGGCTGATGAGGAGTGGTGCTCCCAGTTTGGTTGGAGGAATTAGGTGGATGCTGGATCCCAGGAGGTGGTGAGTCCTGATAGGGGAAGAGTTTTATTAATAATATTTAATCAGCAGTGAAGCACTGTGCAGGGTAGGTATTACTACTGAAATATCCAAGGTATGGTATTTACCTATAAGATAGGAGGCAGATGCATAGGATTATCCAATGTAGCTGTGTGGATCGTCTTGGATGAGATAAGACTCAAGGATAAAGTGGTTTTATTAATATAAACATTAGAAAAAAGTTGCTATAAGATACCTACTGTAGATGGTCCTGGGGTGAATGCGTAGTTCTCCTGGAAGGAGGCAAGTCAGTCAGGCGTTGTTTAGCGAATGTTGAGAGATGTAACCCCTTAATCCTGAGTAACCAAAATTTACTGCAATTTTCAAAAGTGAAAATATTAAATTTTTTTGTAATGGAAAAATTTGTGCTACTAATTATATAAATGTCAAGAGATATAATTGCTTGTGGTCTTCGTATCTAAACGTAAGTTCAGATGGCTTAAATCAATGTTTCACGGCAGATATTATCAATCACACACCTAAAGAAAACCAGGAAGGCACAGTCCAGATGCCCAACAGCCCTGTTCATGTCTCTGTGGGAGCCATTATAGAGTAGAAGAACATGGGACGACGATCCAACAGCCAGAGGCAGCAGCGGAGTAATGACGAGCATTAGATACAGTGACTGTATATCAGGAATATAAAATCACATTTAGGCCGGGGTCCCACTAGCGTATGGCATCCCATGCAAGAGCATCGGATGCGATATGCTAATGACATTCGGCTCCTCCTCTGCTGCTATCGTGAGCCGAATGTTAGTTCTCCGTCCTCCGATCCTCTCGCACAGAGGGGATTGCAGCACAGCTGCGGAGAGTACGGAGAAATCAATTTCTTCCATCTCCTCTGTTGCTGGCATCGGCGGGAATCGCACTGCGCTCAGGTGACATCTGAGTGCAGTGTGATGTTTCACATGCTCCCATAGGCTTATAGGGTGCGTGCGATCCGAATGCAGCATGCTGCAATTTTTTTTTTTTCCCGCCCGATCTCAGTCCGATTGGCGCTGGAAAAAAAACGCCGCTGAGCACACTATCATAGGATTAAATTGATACGAATGCAATCCCATTTTTTAGCAGATTGCATTTGTCTGATTTAATCGCAAGTGTGAGCGAGCCCTTAGTGTAAGGGTGGAAGGTGGCTTTAATGCTTTACGGCTGTGTGCCCACTATGCGTTTTTTAAGCGTTTCCGCAGCGACAATTCCGTCGCAGAAACGCTTAAAAAACGCTTGGTAGAAGGCCTGCAATGTTATCATTGTGGTAAAATCCGCAGCACTGCCAATTATTTTGCGTAAGTGTGGCATTTTTGCCGCCATTGACTTGCCTTGAATCGATTAATATCCGCATGACTACATGTGCACATGCGGATATTAAGCGATTCAATGTGCGGATGGTACCCGGGTCTGGAGAAGAGGAGACTCTCATCCAGACCCGGGTACCATAGTACCTGTAAAAAAAGGAATTTAAAATAAAAATAAACAATATACTCACCTTCCGATGTCCCCCGGTCTCCTTAGTGATGCGTCCTGGCTCCTCGGCGGCTCGCTATGGTCTAAAAGGACCTTCCATGATGTCATTTAGTCATGTGACAGGTCACGCGACCGCCGACATCAGCGGTCGCGTGACCCGTCACATGACTAAATGACATCATGGAAGGTCCTTTTACACCACCGTGGGCTACCAAAGAGACCAGAGAAGGAGACCGGGGGCCATCGGAAGGTGAGTATAATTTTTTATTTTTTACCATTTTTATTCTTTTTTTTAACTAACTTGGTCACACTATATAAAATCCATGCCGGTTGCATGGATTTATATAGTGTGACCAAGTTGTCAAGCACTTTTGCAAGTGATGCTAAAATCGATTGGAAAGCGCTTGTCAATCCGCATGCGAATCGCATATGAAAAACGCATGACAAACGCTTGTCCCTGGCTGAAAAAATGCATGTAAAATCCGCCTGCGTTTTTTCTGCCAGAGAGATGCAGAAGCGCTCAGGAGAAATCCGGAGCATTTCTGCATCGTGGGCACATAGCCTAAGGCTGTCATTAAGAGATATCATGAATCTCTTTACACTGTCATTTATTATTTTTCCAGCTTTTTGTGCTATGTATTAGGGGTTAAATACTGTATTTAGAAGAACCGAAAAAGGGAAATTTAAAGCACCATTCCAGTGTTTTTCTTTTTTTTTCAGTGCTAGAGTGGTGCTTCAAATCTAAGATCTCTGACCCTAGTCTGATACTTACCCGCCGGTGTCTTCATCTTTTTTTGGCGCCTCTCCAGTCCCACAGCGCCATCTGGACACTGCAACTTCTGACTGGCTGAAAGTCAGAAGTAACGATCACAAGCTCTCAATGTAAGTCTGTGAGAGGCAGAATGAGGCTCTCATAGACTTGCATTGAAAAGTGACCTCTGGCTCGCTCCTGGAAACACTGGAGCGGTCCGAAGGTCACAAACTGTTGTAGACTGACGGGAGCTGTGTCGATAGAAGGTGAAAACGGCTGCATGTAAGGATAAGAGTAGGGGCAGGGAACTTAGGTTAGAAGCACCACTCCAGCAATACAAAAAAAGTGCTGGAGTGGTGCTTTAGCAATTGTAATTATGAAAGGTCCCATACTTTGTATGAATCTAAAAGCTTAGTCTGGCACTTTCTTATGATAGATATTTTACTCCCTTTTCTATCAGATGGGAAGCCTAGAAAAGCTCCAACCTATTGTGCCTATTGTACAATTTTGCATAGCTAGCCATAAATATGAAGTAGAAACTAGTGTTAAGAAATTGGTTGCATTGCAGTCATTTTTGCCAAATTTAAAAGAAAAAAAGAATGACCGGTAAAGGCATAATGCATGGCTAGGGCATGGATTTTAATTACTTGACAAATAACTGAGTTTGTAACGCTTTTTGACATTTATCAATCATAATTTGGGGGGAGTCTGTTTCATAACTGATCGGAACTATTTTAAATTACAATGTGTATTATCATTTTTAACACACCATAAGTAAGGGCTTCTAGCACAGCAGAAACGCGTTTGTGGAACAGGTGTTTATTATTCTGCTGCATCAGTTTATAATCGCATGTCAATAAAATATTGAACATTTTTTACATCTTTGTAAGCTGGATCTGTTTTTTATGGATTAGCTGGATTTTATACACCTGCTCAATGGGATTGAATGGAAAATCTGACTTCAATTATTAAGAGGTGTGTCAGTACTTTTGCCTGTATAGTTTGTGTTTCATGTAAAGTTTCTTATCTTTCTTTGAATGGATCAACGGAAATCGATCTTTGGGAATTCAGTGGGTGGACACATTACATTTGGCTAATGACAAGTTCATTTGTACTATTCTTATGTTTATTGCTTTTTATCTCAGCAAGTATTATTGCACCTCCTGGTACGTTTTTCAGTTAATAGTAAACTATGCAGTCACATGGCAAACATTCAATAACCTTGCAACAGATAAATCACTAGTGTTTCATATCTCTATGAATAGCAGATGGTACTACCTACCTATTAACCTTTAATAACCTCACAATTGTAAAAACCTCGTAATAATAAAAAGTAACATTTCAGCGTAGCATATTTAGACAATATATATTTATTTTACCTAATTATATAGCACCAACATACTCCACAACACTTCACAGACATTTTCAGCATTGTCCCTATGGTGCTCACAATCTATTATACAGCTCACCAATTTTCGAAGTAAATCTATTTCAACAGGTGCTATTGACATGAAATTCTTACAAGATGTCGGTAACAACCCATCCAATCCACACAGGCAAAGAAATGAAACCATAGATGTCCATAAATTAAGTTATGTGTAATAATGAGAAATGACACAGGGAAAAAGTATTCAAACACTCTTACTGAGATTTATTTAATACTTCGTACACAAGCCTTTGTTGGTGATGACAGCTTCATGATGCCTTCTGTATGGAGAAACTAGTCTCCTGCATTGCTCAGGAGAGATTTTGGCCCATTGTTCCACACAAACACTCGTCAAATCCAGAAGGATTTGTGGGCTTCTTCTATGAACTCTGAGCTTTAGTTCTTTCCATAAATTTTCTATTGGATTCAGGTCAGGTGATTGGCTGGGCCATTCTAGCTGCTTTATTTTCTTTCTCTGAAACCAATTGAGAGTTTCCTTGGCTGTGTGTTTGGGATCATTGTTTTGCTGAAATGTCCACACTTGTTTCATCTTCATCATCCTGGTAGATGGCATCAGATTTTTATCAAGAATGTCTCAGTACATTTGTCCATTCATCCTTCCTTCAATCATATAAAGTTTACCGGTGCAGAATGCTAAAAAACAGCCCCACACCATGATGTTCCCTCCTCCAAACTTCACTGTTGGTATGGTGTTTTTGGTGTGATATGCAGTGCCTTTTGCCCTCCAAAAATAATGTGTATTCTGGCATCCAAAGAGTTAAATTTTGGTCTCATGTGACCAGACTATATTATTCCAGTATTTTGCAGGATTGTCTAAATCTTGTTGAGCAAACTTTAAACGTGCTTGAACATGCTTTTTGTTCAGCAATGAAATATTGCGTGATGAGTGTGCATATAGAATAGAGGTCAAGCGCATTACTTATAGTTTTCTTTGAAACAGTTGTAACTGCTGATTCTAGGACTTCTTGTAGCTCTCCACATGGGGTCCTTTGCTCTTGGACAACTCTTCTGATAATTCTTTTCACTCCTCTGCCTGAAATGGAGCACCTGGTTTGGGCCGTTTTATGGTCAAATGATATTCTTTCCACTTCTGGATTAAGGCCCAAACAGTACTCACTGAAACCTTTGGTAGTTTAGAAATTATTTTGTAACTAATGTCATCAGTATAATTTACAACAATAAGGTTGTGAAGGTCTTGAGACAGCTCACTAGTTTTACCAATCAGGAGATGTTTTTTTGTGTAGCACCTTGGTAATGAGACACCTTTTTGTAGGCCATCAGTTGAACCAGCTGATATTATTTTTCATTAAGTGGCAGGATTGCTTTCTAATTACTGATAGATTTCAGCTGGTGTCATGACTTTCCATGGCTTTTTGCACCTCACTTTCTTCATGTGTTCAATACGTTTTCCCTGTGTCATTTCTCATTATTACATTTAACTTAATTTATGGATATCTATTGTTTGATTTCTTTGCCTGTGTGGATTGGATGGGCTGTTACCGACATCTGGTGAAAAATTAATGTTAATAGCACTTTTAGAAATATATTTAGTTACAAAATTGGTGATGTGTTAAATACTTATTTCACCCTCTGTATAAGCTTACATGCATTATACCAATATTGTAAATCGAAAGACAAAATCGAGAAAGTACATAATGATTCAGTATTTCTTTTTATATCTATATATATATGCTTGTATGCATTATAATAATGCTTTCTTCACTAGAATAATGGCTTAAATGCTTGTTTTCCTTGCATTCACATCAATTGATGTCATTGTTTTCAGTAGTAAAGAAGCGTAATGATTGCAGTCACAGAGGTTGCGACCTGGCTCATGGAGGAAGGGGGCCGCCAATAATGCAGGCACTATTTTTAGCTGAACCAGTGTCCTCGGATGCATATTCAGTTACCACGATTCCCCAGTGTTGCTGGTGTGAGTGGGTAGTCACTTGCCGACTAGATACATTTCTCTAAATAGAAGACAAATGAGAAAAGCCGTACACTTCTGGTCAGTACATGACCGTAAGTATACAAATCACATGTATGCGGTCAGCGGCAATACCGTGCACACTGTCATGATTCAGCAGTCTGTAGTCACATATTGTGACTGCAGAATTTTGTGTCAAGCCCTTATAACCCCTTTAGAGTGAACCTGTCAGCAGGATTTCACAGCCTAAATTATATATGTTTGTAGGTCTTTCAAAGAAAAGTCCAGCCGTACTTTTACATGGCCAGTCTGTTTCTTCGTTACTAAGATATCAGGGTTTAAATGTTATGCAAATGGCTATGGTAGATCTGAAGCCTCAGTCACTCCAGCTCAAATCCCCTCCCAGGGCCGCCTCCTCCTGATTAACTGACAACATCTGTGGTGTATGATTTCAGGCAAAGGAGCCATCATTTAAGCACGGGGAGGCGGAGCTAGATGGGGAATAGAGCTGGAGTGATAAAGGCATCAAATCCAACAAAGTCCTTTAGCCTTATTTGCATATCAATTCAAGTTCTAATTTCTCAGTAACCGTAATAAACAGGCCATCTAAAAGTATTGCTAGTCTTATCTATGAAACAGCTACATGAGCATATAAAGAGTTTGTGGGTGAAATACTGCTGATAGATTCCCCTTAAGCAAATAATAAAAAAACATGTCTTCAAACACTGCATAAAATGAATATACACTGCTCAAAAAAATAAAGGGAACACTTAAACAACACAATGTAACTCCAAGTCAATAACACTTCTGTGAAATCTACCTGTCCAGTTATGAAGCAACACTGATTGTGAATCAATTTCTCCTGCTGTTGTGCAAATGGAACAGACAACTGGTAGAAATGATAGGCAATTAGCAAGATACCCCCTATAAAGGAGTGGTTCTGCAGGTGGTGACCACAGACCATTTCTCTGTTTTCATCCTTTTTGGCTGTTGTTTTTGGTCACTTTTTCATTTTGTCATTGCTCTCACCCCTAGAGGTACAGTAGCATGAGGCGGTGTCTACAGTACAACCCACAGAAGTTGATCAGGTAGTGCAGTTCATCCAGGATGGCACATCAGTGCGAGCTGTGGTAAGAAGGGTAGCTGTGTCTGTCAGCACAGTGTCCAGAGCATGGAGCAGATACTAGGAGATGTGGAGGGAGCCATAGAAGGGCAACAACCCAGCAGCACGACCGTTACCTCCTCCTTTGTGCAAGGAGGAACAGGAGGAGCACTGCCAGAGCCCTTCAAAATGACCTCCAGCAGGCCACAAATGTGCATGTGTCTGCACAAACAGTTAGAAACCGACTTCATGAGGGTGGTATGAGGGCCCGACGTCCACAGATGGGGGTTGTGCTCACAGCCCAACACCGTGCAGAACGCTTGGCATTTGCCACAGAACACCAGGATTGGCGCCCTGTGCTCTTCACAGATGAAAGCAGGTTCACACTGAGCACATGTGACAGACGTGACAGAGTCTGGAGACGCCTTGGAGAGTGATCTGCTGCCTGCAACATCCTTCAGCATGACCGGTTTGGCAGTGGGTCAGTAATGGTGTGGGGTGGCATTTCTTTGTAGGGCTGCACAGCCCCCATATGCTCGCCAGATGTAGCCTGAATTCCATTAGGTACCGAGATGAGATCCTCAGACCCCTTGTGAGACCATATGCTGGTGCGGTTGGCCCTGGGTTCCTCCTAATGCAGGACAATGCCAGATCTCATGTGGCTGGAGTGTGTCAGCAGTTCCTGCAAGATGAAGGCATTGAAGCTATGGACTGGCTCTTCCGTTTCCCAGACCTGAATCCGATTGAGCACATCTGGGACATCATGTCTCGCTCCATCCACCAATGTAACGTTGCACCACAGACTGTCCAGGAGTTGGCAGATGCTTTAGTCCAGGTCTGGGAGGAGATCCCACAGGAGACCACCTGCAACCTCATCAGGAGCATGCCCAGGCGTTGTAGGGAGGTCATACAGGCACGTGGAGGCCACACACAATACTGAGCCTCATTTTGACTTGTTTTAAGGACATTACATCAAAGTTGGATCAGCCTGTAGTGTGTTTTTCCACTTTAATTTTGGGGGTGACTCCAAATCCAGGCCTCCATTGGTTAATAAATTTGATTTCCATTGATGATTTTTGTGTGATTTTGTTGTCAGCACATTCAACTTTGTACAGAACAAAGTATTCAATGAGAATATTTCATTCATTCAGATCTAGGATGTGTTATTTGAGTGTTCCCTTTATTTTTTTGAGCAGTGTATATAATATACAATGAAGGAAATAATTATTTGATCCCCTGATGTTTTTGTAAGTTTACCCACTGACAAAGACATGAACAGTCTATAATTTTAAGGGTAGGTTAATTTTAACATTGAGAGATGGAATATCCCCAAAAAAATCAAGAAAATCACATTGTCTAAATTAGATAAATGTATTTGCATTTTTCAGTGAGAAATAAGTATTCGATTCCTCTGGCAAACAACACTTAATACTTTGTGGCAAATCCCTTGTTGGCAAGCACAGCAGTCAGACGTTTTTTTGTAGTTGATGATGAGGTTTGCGCATACAGTTAGGTCCATATATATTTGGACAGAGACAACATTTTTCTAATTTTGGTTCTAGACATTACCACAATCAATTTTAAACAAAACAATTTAGATGCAGTTGAAGTTCAGACTTTCAGCTTTCATTTGAGGGTATCCACATTAAAATTGGATGAAGGGTTTAGGAGTTTCAGCTCCTTAACATGTGCCACCCTGTTTTTAAAGGGACCAAAAGTAATTGGACAAATTAAATAATTGTAAATAAAATGTTAATTTCTAGCTCTTGGTTGAAAACCCTTTGTTGGCAATGACTGCCTGAAGACTTGAACTCATGGACATCACCAGACGCTGTGTTTCCTCCTTTTTGATGCTCTGCCAGGCCTTCACTGCGGTGGTTTTCAGTTGCTGTTTGTTTGTGGGCCTTTCTGTCTGAAGTTTAGTCTTTAACAAGTGAAATGCATGCTCAATTGGGTTGAGATCAGGTGACTGACTTGGCCATTCAAGAATATTCCACTTCTTTGCTTTAATAAACTCCTGGGTTGCTTTGGCTTTATGTTTTGGGTCATTGTCCATCTGTAGTATGAAACGACGACCAATCAGTTTGGCTGCATTTGGCTGGATCTGAGCACACAGTATGGCTCTGAATACATCAGAATTCATTCGGCTGCTTCTGTCCTGTGTCACATCATCAATAAACACTAGTGACCCAGTGCCACTGGCAGCCATGCATGCCCAAGCCATCACACTGCGTCCGCCATGTTTTACAGATGATGTGGTATGCTTTGGATCATGAGCTGTACCACGCCTTCGCCATACTTTTCTCTTTCCATCATTCTGGTGGAGGTTGATCTTGGTTTCATCTTTCCAAAGAATGTTCTTCCAGAACTGTGCTGGCTTTTTTAGATGTTTTTTAGCAAAGTCCAGTCTAGCCTTTTTATTCTTGATGCTTAGGAGTGGCTTGCACCGTGCAGTGAACCCTCTGTATTTACTTTCATGCAGTCTTCTCTTTATGGTAGATTTGGATATTGATACGCCTACCTCCTGGAGAGTGTTGTTCACTTGGTTGGCTGTTGTGAAGGGGTTTCTCTTCACCATGGAGATTACTCTGCGATCATCCACCAATGTTGTCTTCCGTGGACGCCCAGGTCTTTTTGCATTGATGAGTTCACCAGTGCTTTCTTTCTTTCTCAGGATGTACCAAACTGTAGATTTTTCCACTCCTAATATTGTAGCAATTTCTGGGATGTTTTTTTTCTGTTTTTGCAGCTTAAGGATGGATTGTTTCACCTGCATGGAGAGCTCCTTTGACCGTATGTTTACGTCACAGCAAAACCTTCCAATTGCAAGCACCACACCTCAAATCAACTCCAGGCCTTTTATCTGCTTAATTGAGAATGACATAATGAAGGGATTGCCCACACCTGTCCATGAAATAGCCTTGGAGTCAATTGTCCAATTACTTTTGGTCCCTTTAAAAACAGGGTGGCACATGTTAAGGAGATGAAACTCCTAAACCCTTCATCCAATTTTAATGTGGATACCCTCAAATGAAAGCTGAAAGTCTGAACTTCAACTGCATCTGAATTGTTTTGTTTAAAATTCATTGTGGTAATGTCTAGAACCAAAATTAGAAAAATGTTGTCTCTGTCCAAATATATATGGACCTAACTGTATGTCAGGAGGAATTTTGGTCCACTCCTCTTTGCAGATCATCTCTAAATCATTAAGATTTTGAGGCTGTCGCTTGGCAACTCGGAGTTTCAACTCCCTCCATAAGTTTTCTATGGGATTAAGGTCTGGAGACTGTCTAGGCCACTCCATGACCTTAATGTGCTTCTTTTTGAGCCACTCCTTTGTTGCCTTGGCTGTATGTTTTGGGTCATTGTCTTGCTGGAAGACCCAGCCACGACCCATTTTTAATGTCCTAGCGTAGGGAAGGAGGTTGTCACTCACGATTTTACGGAATATGGCGCCATCCATTCTCAGACTTGATGCGGTGAAGTAGTCCTGTGCCCTTAGCAGAGAGACACCCCCAAAACATAATGTTTCCACCTCCATGCTTGACAGTGGGGACGGTGTGGTTTGGGTCATAGGCAGCATTTCTCTTACTCCAAACACAGCAAGTTGAGTTAATGCCAAAGAGCTCAATTTTTGTCTCATCTGACCACAGCACCTTCTCCCAATAACTCACAGAATCATCCAGGTGTTCATTGGCAAACTTCAGACGGGCCTGCACATGTGCCTTCATGAGCAAGGGGACCTTGCGGGCACTGCAGGATTTTAAATCTTTAAGGCGTAATGTGTTACCAATGGTTTTCTTGGTGACTGTGGTCCCAGCTGCCTTGAGATCCTTAACAAGTTCCCCCCGTGTAGTTTTAGGCTGATCTCTCACCTTCCTCATGATCAAGGATGCCCCACGAGGTGAGATTTTGCATGGTGCCCCAGATCGATGTCGATTGACAGTCATTTTGTATTTCTTCCATTTTCTTACTATTGCAACAACAGTTGTCTCCTTCTCACCCAGCGTCTTACTTATGGTTTTGTAGCCCATTCCAGCCTTATGCAGGTCTATGATCGTGTCCCTGACATCCTTAGAAAGCTCTTTGGTGTAGCCCATGTTGTAGAGGTTAGAGTCTGACTGATTAATTGAGTCTGTGGACAGGAGTCTTTTATACAGGTGACTATGTAAGACAGCTGTCTTTAATACAGGTAATGAGTTGATTAGGAGCGTCTAACTGGTCTGTAGGAGACAGAACTCATAATGGTTTGTAGAGGATCAAATACTTATTTCTCACTGCAAAATGCAAATAAATTTATCTAATTTATAAAATGTGATTTTCTTGATTTTTTGGGGGATATTCTATCTCTCAATGTTAAAATTAACATACCCTTAAAATTATAGACTGTTCATGTCTTTGTCAGTGGGTAAACTTACAAAATGTTAAACGGGTTATCCCACAAACAAAGTTCATTTACATCATTAAATCTTGGAATAATAATAATAAGTTCCGCAATTGGATGTGTTTAAAAAAATGTTCCTGTGCTGAGATAATCTTATACATGTGCCCCTGCTTTTTACTGTGTAATGGCTGTGTCTGACCGTGCAGGAACATGGTCTGATCATACCACATCTCCTGGGCAGGGGAGGAAGCAAAAGAGCATACAGATATTACAGCATGGGATCACAAATAATTCTTTCTTTGAGGTAAAACTTTTTTTTAGAAACAGACAGGGAAATGCTTTATCTCACAAAAAGAATCAGCTGTGATCCTGTGCTGTAATGTCTGTATACTCTTTTGCTTGCCTACTTGCCCAAGATCTGTGGTATGATCAGACCATGTTCCTGTACGGTCAGACACAGCCATTACACAGTACACAGCAAGGGCACATTTATAAATGTTATAAATGTTTGGTACCAATAAAATAAAAAAACCTTATACTCACCTCCCATGCTGTGTCGGCACTCGGGTTCCCGGGGCTCTCGTTCGGTTGTTATGACACATGAGCCTGGTGCCCAATCAGCACTGGCGGACAAATTGAACATCAAGAGGAAGTGAGAGAGCAGCCACAGCCCTGACTTCCTCTTGATGTTCGATTTGTCTGAAGGCGGAGACAGTGACGCCAGCACTGATTTAGCGCCAGGCTCACATGTCATAACAACCACACGAGAACCTCGGGAGGTGTGTTTTAAAAAAATGTTCCTGTGCTGAGATAATCTTATTAATGTGCCCCTGCTGTGTACTGTGTAATGGCTGTGTCTCACCATGCAGGAATATGGTCTGATCTTACCATATCTCTTGGGCCGGTAAGGACCCAAAAGAGAGTATACAGACAGGACAGCATGCGATTGCAGCTAATTTTTTCTGTGAGGTAAAACATTATTTTTGTGAGTTAAAACATTTCCCTGCCTGTTTTTTAATAATCATTTGCTGTCCTGTCTATATTCTCTCTTTTGCATTCTCCCTTGCCCAGGAGATGTGGTAAGATCAGACCATGTTCCTGCACCGCCAGACACAGCCATTACACAGTACACAGCAGGTGCATATTTAAAATGTTATCTCAGCAGTGGAACATTTTTTTAAAACACATTTAATTTATTTTTATTCCCAGATCTATTGATTCAAATGAACTTTGTTCGTGGGACATCTTTAAGATTCCAATAAGATATGGTATTATTTATTTATTGTTAAGTTAAAAATGACCGGTCGATATGAGTGTGCAGGTCAGTACTATAATGCTGATATCAAATTCAGGAGCATGCAGCTGATGCCCAGAGATGGAGGGTAGCCACTGACACCGGCGCCTATTTCAGCTGGATGTGCTTCCAAGGACACTCATGCAGCTGAATGTATTGTAGCGAAGAGACGCTTCAGCTCCCTGCAAGGCAATACTCACCGCCGGCCAATCAGAGGCCGGAAGTTGACATTAGTGTGCTCGCATGACAGTGACATCATGCGCCATGCAAGGCAAGACCACATCAGCTGCCGAGTCCTGCGCTGGCTATTGAAGAGGACGCCTCGTGTCATGGAAGCGGAGGAAGGTGAGTATAGTTGTTTAATTTTTTTGTAAATATGTTGAAGAAGAACAAGGAACATTATTACTAAAAGAGTCCCAGGATGAGGGACACTTTACTATGAAGGGGCACAGGATGGGAGATACATTTTACCATGTAGGAAGGATGGGGGACATTATACCATGAAGGGAACCAGTGTGGAGGACATTTTACCATGAAGGGGCCCAGGATAGGGTACATTATACCATGAAGAGGACAAGGATGGGTACCATAAGTACAGGATGGAGCCTATGATTGGGGTCGTTATTGCAAGAAGGAGCTCAGGATGGGGGACATTATACTATGAAGAGCCCCAGAATAGGGGACATTTTACCAAGAAGGAGCCCAGAATGGAGGACATTATTGTAGGATGGGGCTTGGAATGGGGGACCTTATACCAAGAAGGAGCCCAGGATGGGGGACATTATTATAGGGTGGGGCCCAAGATGGGGGATATTATACCAGGATGTGGGTCATTATTGTATAGGGAGCAAACACATATGTCTTTATAGGAACCTATAATGCTACAAGGGCCAATACATCTGACAAACATGCACGTGGGGTCCCCTATCCAAATTTTGCTAAGTACCTGATAGCATCCTTTCCCACCCCCCAATTCATTATAATACCCTGATAACATTTTCTCCCACCCCATAATTCATTAGGACTCTATCAGGGACTTATAATGAATAGGAGGTGGACACAGGACAGCTACTAAGGATATGTGCACATGTTTAGAATTTGCAGTAGAAAATTTTGCAAATCTTGATATGTTGGCAGGAGAATCGCTGCATAAAATACATGTTTTTGCGGCGTTTTTTACATGCATCTTTGTTGCGTATTTTCACCCACTTATTAGTATGTATGAAATGCAGAGAACGTTTTGAGAATTACCATGCTGCAAATTTTAATCTGCAAGGATAAAACAAGCAACGTGTGCATGAGATATCAGAAGTCTCATTCACTTTGCTTTTACTGTAAAATGCTGCATATTTTCCGCAACAAATCCATGTGTAAAAAAAAACGCAGCAAAAATGCAACATATGCACATAGCCTTAAAATGAATTGGGGGTAGAGACACACTGACGGAATTATTGGTATATACTCCATTCATCCCTTTAAAGCCTGCATTTTCATCTCTGCAACTGTGAATTATTGATAGATACTCCATTCATCTGTTTAAAGCCTGCATTCTCATCTCTGCAACTCTGAATTATAGGTATATACTCCATTCATCCCTTTAAAGCCTGCATTCTCATCTCTGCAACTCTGAATTATTGGTATATATTTCATCTATCTTTCTGAACTTGTACCCTGATGTGTTTCTCAGTTTATGATCCATGCTGGTATTTAAGCTTGTTTATTTCCCTGTGCATTTATTGCCTCCTGCTGTCTTAAGCTAGTTAATGGCTTGTTAACGAGCTAATTTAGTGATAGATCTAAGAGCAAACTCTCCTATATATTCAGGCACAGCTTTGGGGATGCATTTATGTAGGGGGGCATTTATGTCCATTTTATCCAAGTCCATTTTTCAAAGTCCCTGCAGTTAATCATGACAGTTAGAAGGGTAAGACATTCAAAGAAAACTACTTCCACAACATTTGAATTGCAACAAATAAGCACCATATGTATTTGTATCATTTATATTCTGGCTGCTGCATTCACTCACATCCACCATCCCTACACGCACTCCTTGTACTCCATCCATATTGATCCCTCTCTCCTCTCCTCTCCTATGTACAGCACTCATGCTCTTTTCACAATCCTAAACTGCACAGATCCATTCACTCTCAACATACAACACACGAAACGCTCTCACAAATCACTTAACCATCTGCTCACTCTCTCTACCCGCATTCTCCTAGTCGCTGGAGATATCTCTCCCAACCCTGGCCTTTCTTGTAATAGTAGGTCAAACCCCTCCCCTGCTACACACAGAAGCCTTGCTAATTTCATTAATATTCCCTGCATGCCTTCTGTCTCTTTCAATTGTGACCTTTGGAACGCTGGGTCAGTTAGTAGCAAACTCTCCTACATCCATGACTTTTTCCTTTCAAATTCCCTTAACCTTCTGGCTCTTACTGAAACCTGGATCCAGTAGTCAGACACCACCGCTGCTGCTGCTCTCTTGTATGGTGGCCTATAGTTTTCACATACCCCCAGACCTGAGATCAGATAAGGTGGAAGTGTTGGTCTGCTCCTATCAGCCAAATGTACTTTTCAGGTTGTCCCCCCAGTACCCTCACTTATCTTTCCTTCTGTTGAAGTCCACACTGTCAGACTCTACTGGCCCTTCTCCCTGTGAGTGGCGGCTGTGTATCGCCCTCCGGGCCCCTCCCATCAGTTCTTGGATCACTTTGCCACCTGGCTTCCTCACTTTCTATCCTGTGACATCCCAACCCTCATCACGGGGGACTTCAACATCCCCATCAGTAATCCACTCTCCCTATCTGCCTCCCACCTTTTATCTCTATCCTCCTCCTTCGGTCTTTCACAGCTTATTAACTCTCCTACTCACAAAGATGGAAACACTCTGAATCTGATCTTCTCCCGACTCTGCTCAGTGCATGACTTTCCTAACTCCTCTTTTCCACTTTCTGACCACAACCTTCTTTCATTCTCTGTCAGTAACTGTCACCCTGCTCAGGACACCCCCACTTACCACATTTATAGAAATAAACGTGCCATTAACACCTAGAAACTTATAAAGAAATTGCAGTCAACATTGGCCCCGATCTCCTCCCTCTCATGTCCTGACTCTGCACTGAAACATTATAATGATACATTGCAGAGTGCACTGGATGAAGCTGCACCTCCAACACATAAAACAACTTGGCACAGACAGCGACAACCCTGGCACACGCTACAAACACATTTTCTCCAGTGGTGCTCCAGGTGCGCTGAGCGTCTGTGGAGAATCCAATCTGGCCAAAGATTTCATCCATGATAAGTTTATGCTTAAAACATACATCTTCGCCCTTCACCTCTCCAAACAAACCTATTTAAATGCCCTCATCACCTCACTTTCCAAAAATCCTAAATGCCTCTTTGACACTTTTCCCTCCTCCATCCAACAGTGAAAGCCCCACCTACCGACCTCAGCGCTGACGATCTGACTAAAATTATTTCAAAGAAAAAATTGATCATATCAAGGCAGGAAATTTTCTCCCAATCCCCTAATACCATGCACGGCCCTCCCTCTCCCATTGCATGTAGTTCACTTCTGAACCAGTCACGGAAGAAGAAGTGATCAGGCTCCTTGCATCTTCTCGCCCTACTACCTGCACTAGTGACCCTATTCCATCCCATCTCATTCAGTCCCTTTCCTCAGCTGTCACCACTCACCTAACTAAAATATTTAATCTCTCTCTCATCTGTTATCTTTCCCTCCTCATTTAAACACTCCAGCATACATCCATTACTTAACAGCACAGTTTTGGTTGAGGGATGTTTTTTTAACTACAGACCTGTGTCTAATCTTCCCTTCATCTCTAAACTCCTGGAACGCTTGGTCTACTCCAGTCTGATCCGCTATCTCTCAGATAACTGTGTTCTAGACCCTCTACAATCTGGTTTCCGCTCGTTACATTCTACTGAAACTGCCCTCACTAAAGTCTCTAATGATCTACTAACAGCTAAATCTAATGGTCACTACTCCCTGCTGATTCTCCTGGATCTCTCTGCAGCATTCGACACTGTGGATCACCAGCTCCTCCTCACGATGCTCCGCTCTATCGGGCTCAATGACACTGTTCTATCCTGGTCCTCCTCCTACCTATCTGACCGCTCCTTCACTGTATCTTTTGCTGGCTCCTCTTCCTCCACTTTTCCCCTTATTGTTGGGTTCCTCAAGGATCAGTCCTAGGCCCATTCCTCTTCTCCTTATACACCACCCCTATTGGACTAACAATCAGTAGATTTGGTAATCAGTACCATCCCTATGCTGATGACTAGTGTTGAGCGAATTTGTTCGGCATTTCAAATTCTGGTTCGTATTCGGAGTTCCGGCTTGTTTGCGCAAAAAAATCGGCTCCGCCCATGAACATCTCTGATTTGCCACGCTGTCACGCAGACAGCGTGACAACGTAGAAAATCAGGGATGTTCATGGGCGGAGCCAATTTTTACCAATTATACACATCGTCTCCTGACCTCACCCCTGAATTATTACAAAACACCAGTGATGGTCTTTTCACCATCTCTAATATTATGTTCTCCTTCTATCTGAAACTGAACCCATCAAAAACTGAACTTCTTGTGTTTCCTCCCTCCACTAACCTACCTATGCCCAATATTGCCATCTCTGTGTATGGCTCCACCATTACCCCCCAGCAACAAGCCCTCTGTCTTGGGGTCATACTTGATACTGATCTTTCCTTCTTTCATCACATCCAATCACTTGCCCGCTCATGTCATCTACACCTCAAAAGCATTTCTAGAATTTGACCTTTTCTTACCTTTTGACTCTGCAAAAACTCTTACTGTTGCTCTGATTCATTCTCGTCTGGACTACTGTAACTCTCTACTAATCTGTCTCCCTCTTACTAAACTCTCCCCTCTCCAATCTGTCCTAAATGCAGCAGCCAGGATCATATTCCTCGCCAACCGCTACAAAGATGCCTCCACCCTGTGCCAGTCGTTGCACTGGTTACCCATCCGCTATAGAGTTCAATATAAACTCATCACACTCACCCACAAAGCGCTCCATGCCCCAGCATCGCCCTACTTCTCCTCCTTCGTCTCAGTCTACCACCCTACCCGTGCCCTCCGTTTTGCTAATGTCCTAAGATTAACATCCTCAATAATCCGAACCTCCCACTCCCGTCTCCAAAACTTCTCACTTGCTGCCCCAATTCTTTGGAACGCACTACCAAGGACTCTTCGATTAATCCGCAATACCCACAGTTTTAAGCATGCCCTAAAAACGCATTTCTTTAGGCTGGCCTATCACCTCACTTATCTAACTATCCCTTTTTTTCCCATAAAAAATTTCCTTCCAAATCATGACCCTCGTATCATCTGTTCACACACCCCTATGTACTTAATAGACTTCTGTGTCTGTACTTATTCACATACTGGTTGGTGACTGGTTCATTTAGCATTATGTGATTACCCTATTTATTACATTGATGGGTGACTATTAGTGTTGAGCGATATCTTCCGATATCAGGAAATATCGTATCGGATTGGATCGGACCGATACCCAAAAAGTATCGGATATCGCCGATTCCGATACCGGAAACCAATGCAAGTCAATGGGACACAAATATCGGAATGAAAATAAACCCTTTCTTTCCTTGTAGGTTAATTCTACATGAAGTAAAACAACTAAGACTAATGTAGAATATATTACATGAAAAGCCGGCAATTCATCAGCGGCATACACTGGTACCCGACAATTTAGAACAGAAAGAATAGAGCTTCACACATAGATTAGATAGATAGAAACATGTCAGTCACATATATATGAAGTACAGTGACAGTGTTGCTTACTGTACTTGTCATTTAGTGTAAAGGATTTATTTAAAAAAATAATAGTGTTTTCATGCACTGTCTCTTTAAAAAAGCCGGCCGGCAATTCAGCAGCGGTACCCGACAATTTATAACAGACAGAATAGAGCTTCACACATAGATTAGATAGATAGAAACATGTCAGTCACATATATATGAAGTACAGTGACAGTGTTGCTTACTGTACTTGTCATTTAGTGTTAAAATAAAGGATTTATTTAAAAAAAAATTGGCGTGGGGTTCCCCTTAATTTTAGTCTCTAGCGGAGGTTAAGCAGACGGCTGGGGCAGATGTTTGAAGCCTGGGAAGGGGGTAATACCCACGGAGCTTCCCAGGCTACTAATATGAGCCCCCAGCTGAATACCTAGCCTTTACTAGCTATTAAAATGGGGGATCCCCTCAAAAAAATGACGGGTCCTCCCTAATTTAATAGCTAGCAAAGGCTAGGCAGACAGCTGGGGGCTGATATTAATAGCCCAGGAAGGGTGCCATGAATATTGGCCCCCTCCCAGGCTAGAAACACCAGCCGTCAGCCGCCCCAGAAATGGCGCATCCATAGGATGCGCCAATTCTGGCACTTAGCCTTGCTCTTCCCACTGCCCTGTAGCGGTGGCAGTGGGGTAATAGGGCTGGGGTTGATGTCAGCTTATAATGCCAGCTGACATCAAGCCCAGGTTAGTAATGGAGAGGCGTCTATAAGACACCCCCATTACTAACCCCATAGTCAAAGTTAAAAAAAAAACACAAACACCCAGAATAAAGTCCTTTAATTGAAATAAACACACAATTCTTTATTGTTCTAAATTAAACTCTACTTACCATCACGCCCATTCCAGCTGAAGCCAACGATCTCCTGCAATAAAAGAAAAATAATAAAGCAACCTCATCCTTACCTTTCCATGGTTCCCAGGACAGCTTCAGCTCTGCTACATCGAGATGACAGGCTGGACCGCAGCAGAACGCTGCCATCCAGCCTGTCATCCCGCAGACACTGAGAAGCGCAGGCTTGCTTGCTCTCCTCAGTGTCTCTCTGTGACGGCATCCAGATGAGCCGAGTTCATGTCCAATGAACTCAGCTCACCTCATGCACGTCACTGACAGCGTGGGAGAATTCTCCTGCACTCAGCGCTTCAGCGTGAGAATTTTCCCACGCTGTCAGTGACGTGCATGAGGTGAGCTGAGTTCATTGGACATGACCTCACCTCATTCACGTCACTGACAGCGTGGGAAAATTCTCACGCTGAAGCGCTGAGTGCAGGAGAATTTTCCCACGCTGTCAGTGACGTGCATGAGGTGAGCCGAGTTCATTGGACATGACCTCGGCTCATCTTTATGCCGTCACAGAGAGACACTGAGGAGCGCAAGCATGCCTGCACTTCTCAGTGTCTGCGGGATGACAGGCTGGATGGCAGCGTTCTGCTGCGGTCGAGCCTGTCATCTCGATGTAGCAGAGCTGAAGCTGTCGTGGGAACCTTGGAAAGGTAAGGATGAGGTTGGTTTATTATTTTACTTTGTTTGCAGGAGATCGTTGGCTTCAGCTGGAATGGGCGTGATGGTAAGTATGGTTTAATTTAGAACAATAAAGAATTGTGTGTTTATTTCAATTAAAGGACTTTTTTCTGGGTGTTGTGTTTTTTTTAAATACTTTTACTAGAAATTCATGGTGGTCATGTCTAATATTGGCGTGACCCCATGAATTTCGGGCTTAGGGCCAGCTGATAATGCCAAGCTGGCCTTAACCCCTTTATTACCCAGTGAGCCACCGCACCAGGGCCCTGGATGAGTTGGGTACAGCGCCAGAAGATGGCGCTTCTATGAACGCGCCATTTTCCGGGGTGGCTGCAGACTGCAATTTGCAGCGGGTGGGGCCCAGAAAGCTTGGGCCTCCCTGCGCTGCGGATTCCAGCCCCCATCTGCCTAGTTGTACCTTGCTGGACACAAAAATAGGGCGAAGCCCCACGTATTTTTTTTTTAATTATTTCATGAAATTCATGAAATAATTAAGAAAAAAAGGGCTTCCCTATATTGTTGTGTCCGGCCAGGTACAAATAGGCAGCTGGTGGTTGGGCGCAGCCCGTTCCTGCCTGCTGTACCTGGCTGGACACAAATATAGGGCGAAGCCCCACATCAATTTTTTTTTAATTATTTCATGAATTTCCTGAAATAATTAAAAAAAATTGACGTGGGGCTTCGCACTATATTTGTGTCCAGCCAGGTACAGCAGGCAGGAACGGGCTGCGCCCAACCACCAGCTGCCTATTTGTACCTGGCCGGACACAACAATATAGGGAAGCCCTTTTTTTCTTTATTATTTCATGAATTTCATGAAATAATTTAAAAAAAAAATACGTGGGGCTTCTTCCTATTTGTGTGTCCAGCCAGGTACAACTAGGCAGCTGGGGGCTGGAATCTGCAGCTCAGGGAGGCCCAAGCTTTCTGCCCCCCCCCCCAGTGCAAATTGCAGTCCGCAGCCACCCCGGAAAATGGCGCGTTCATAGATGCTGGATGCTGTACCTGGCTGGCATACAAAAATATGGCAAAGCCCACGTCAAAATTTTTGGGAAAAATTAATTAAAAAATAAATAATAATTTAGGGACTGCATCTTTATTAACTCCTCAAATGTCATTTAGTGTAAAAATAAAGGATTTATTTAAAAAAAAATTGGCGTGGGATCCCCCATAATTTTAGGCTCTAGCGGAGGTTAAGCAGACGGCTGGGGCAGATGTTTGAAGCCTGGGAAGTGGGTAATACCCACGGAGCTTCCCAGACTACTAATATCAGCCCCCAGCTGAATACCTAGCCTTTACTAGCTATTAAAATGTGGGACCCCCCCCAAAAAATGACGTGGGGTACCCCCTATTTAATAGCTAGCAAAGGCTAGGCGGACAGCTGGGGGCTGATATTAATAGCCCAGGAAGGGTGCCATGAATATTGGCCCCCTCCCAGGCTAGAAACACCAGCCGTCAGCCGCCCCAGAAATGGCGCATCCATAGGATGCGCCAACTCTGGCACTTAGCCTCGCTTTTCCACGCTGCCCTGGTGCGGTGGCAGGGGGTAATAGTGGTGGGGTTCATGTCAGCGCCAGCTGCCATGAAGCCCTGGTTAGTAATGATGGGCGTCTATAAGACACCCCCATTACTAACCTACAAAGTGTTAAAAAGAAAAAACACACTACACCAAGAAAAAAATAATTTATTTGAAATAAAACACACAATTTTATTTAATTCTTAGCTTACTAAAAAAAAATAGTTACCTGTCCACGTTCCTGCGCTGATCTGGAGATGGTGACAGCTGTGCATGGCTGCTGTAAGCTCACACTGCCGGGAACACGTCCGCTCCCGGCAGCAGGAGCCACTGACTGAGGTCACCGGAGTGCATTCAGGCAGCGCAGCTCCGGAGACCTCCTTTACGGCACTGCTGTACCGTGGGAATTTCTCACGATACAGCAGGGCCGTAAAGGAGCTAACCGAAGCAGCGCTGCCTGAACTCCGGCGAACCCGCTTATGCAATGACGGGGCTGCTTTACGGCCCCGTCATTCTAGCGGCGGCAGCGGTTCAGAGCGGTCACATTCTATGTGGCTGCTCTAAACTGGAGATCATCGTGGGACACTCGTGGACTACTACGGAGGGGTAAGGATAAGGTTGTGGTTTATTATTTTATATTTTATTATAGGAGATCGATGGCTTCGGGGAATTAGGTGTCTAGGTGAGTATAGGTGTAGTTTTTTATTTTTTACTTTATTTTAGGTGGCGATCGGCAGGGACAGGTAATGTATAAACTAATTTATTTTAGGCAACCACTGGCCACCAATGACATGTATTTAAAATTTATTGGGGACACAGTAGGGCAATTTAAATAGCAGGATCAGGCTGATGGGAACTACTGCTCCCATCGAGCTGATCCTGCTGGCACGAGTGGACGGGGGACAGACATAGGCCGATGGGAGTAGTAGTGTCACATCGGCCTATGTCTGCCTGCACGCAGACACCCGCAGACATCGCACAGACACCGCACACACTTGCAGACACACGCACAGACACCCCGCACACACTCTCAGACACACGCACAGACACCCACACACACCAATCATGACGGGCTGATCGTCTGGGAGGTGAGGCTGACCTGTGCGGCCGTGGGAAAGTTCATGTGAGTTCATGCAATGCAGTCAAGCATGAACTCACGTGAACCCTCTGAGGGCACCGCGGCGACTTCAAATGAACAGCTGATCAGCATCACCTGATACCTCAGCTGTTCATTTGAAATAACCGGCGGGAAAGCGCAGCACAGAACGGGAAAGCCGGCGGTGAAGTCTTTTCACTGCCGGCTTCCCCGCCCGGGTCCTTCGCTCCCCGCTCCTTGGTGCTGCGCTCCCCGCCCGGTCCTAACTTAAGATCGGGATGGGAGGTGGCGAGGGAAGCGGAGGATCGGGGTGGGAGGCTGCGGGGAAGCAGTATGGGGCTGTGCGATTGTTTAAAAGCCGGCGGCTTTTTACCGCCCGCCGGCTTTTAATCGATCAGGAGAATTCTCCCACGCTGGGATGGCATTCTGATGACAGGCTGGATCTCACCTGAGCGCTGCCATCCAGCTTGTCATCCTTCAGAGACACTGCAGAGCGCAGGCATTATGGGAACTTCCGATTCCGGTATTCGATATAGTAAAAGTATCGGAATTCCGATACCGCGAATATCGGCCGATACCCGATATTTCAGTATCGGAATGCTCAACACTAGTGACTATACATTACAAACACTTGTTACCATCCACCTTTCTTGTCTCCCCTATTTCCTCATAGATTGTAAGTTTGCAAGCAGGACCCTCAGTCCTCCTGGTATCTGTTGATTTATGTGATTATTCTTATTTTGTAAGGTCTTTTATTGTCTGTACAATCTAAAATGTAAAGTGCTGTGGAATATGTTGGCGCTATAGAAATAAAAATTATCATTATTAATTTATATTTATCGGGCGGTGTAGATTATAGTAGTTAATGTGGGGGGCACAGTGCTGGCTAATCAAATTATATTTTGAATGGTGCCTGACTATTAGTGTATTAATGGCGGGTACATATTTGTATTCAGAGGTGCAGTGATGGGCATGTTTTATTCAGGAGACAAATGAAGGTATACAATATGTTACCTTGTTATTTTCAGGGCTTTGGTGATCAGTGTGACAAGTTGTGGCTGGAAGGTGTCGACATGAAGGTCTGACCAGATGGAGCGGAAACAATAGAAAGTGGCTCTAATCAGACTAGATGTCTGCAGTCACTGAATGTAAATGTTTATTTTGTATCTATGCTGTATAACTTGGAGTAATAGTGTTATTTGTAAAACAACTCCTTTTAGGTTAAATTCTCACATTTGTGTGAAATGTCTGTTTGCAGCCAGACAGATTTTATTTATCAGACGGCACACGGACCCAGAGTTTTATAAATCCATATCCATAAAAATTACAGATCCAAGAATGAGATCTGCGAGACTCAGAGCTTGTCCATTTCTGATCCAGTTATGAGGATCAGAAATGGACATACTCAATGGTTCCGTGTGCTGTCTGAAAAAAAATCAGGCAGCACACTGACACTTCACACTAATATAGAAATGTACCTTATGTGACAGAGTCACTGGTCTGATATGAGGTATGTGTCACTCAGGTTTCTCTCCTGTGCAAACTGAAAGCTACTGAGTTTCTGCCAGCATGTTATATGCTGGGGTTAACTCTATTAAAAGGGTGTGGTTTTGTGGGAATGGCAAAGAGGGTGGGAGACCATTCTCCTACCTCCCCTCAGGGTGTGGCTGAGCAGGGTTAAATGTTCAGTCAGTTTTTTTTCTCGGTGTAGTGTGTGCTCTGGAGAGTGAAGTCTCCAGGCTGTGTTGGGCTGAAGCCAGAGAGCAACACCAGAGGACTATCTGGAGCAGGCTGAGCCTTGCTTGCCAATAGACTCTGTTCTACTTTCTCTTTTGTTTTCCCGTTAACCCCGAGAGGGCCTGTTTATTATTTTTATGGGACGCTGCTGGAGTTCATGCCGCACAATAAACCCGCAGGAAGTTTACCCGAACCATATGTCCTGTGTCTGCCTCCGAAGAGACGAGCAAGTCACTTTACCACACTTAGTATAAAACCTACTGGATTAGAAGCTATATTACTTGCAATTCATCTTTTGTCATATATTTAATAACATGTAAAACCTGTAGTATTCAATACGTGGGTTGTACAACAAATAGTTAAAAAACACGTATTAGGAGACATTTATCGGATGCATATAAAAAATTAACAATGAAATGCTCTGCGGCTTCAAAACACTTTAGTATAGTTCAAAATGGGGATACATCTACAGTACAGACCAAAAGTTTGGCCACACCTTCTCATTTAAAGATTTTTTTCGGGACTATGAAAATTGTACATTCACACTGAAGGCATCAAAACTATGAATTAACACATGTGGAATTATATACTTAACAAAAAAGTGTGAAACAACTGAAAATATGTCTTATATTCTAGGTTCTTCAAAGTAGCCACCTTTTGCTTTGATGACTGCTTTGCACACTCTTGGCTTTCTCTTGATGAGCTTCAAAAAATGGTCTTCCAACAATCTTGAAGGAGTTCCCAGAGATGCTTAGCACTTGTTGGCCTTTTTGCCTTCACTCTGCGGTCTAGCTCACCCCAAACCATCTCGATTGGGTTCAGGTCTGGTGACTGTGGAGGCCAGGTCATCTGGCGTAGCATCCCATCACTCTCCCTCTTGGTCAAATAGCCCTTACACAGCCTGGAGGTGTGTTTGAGGTCATTGTCCTGTTGAAAAATAAATGATGGTCCAACTAAACGCAAACCGGATGGAATAGCATGCCGCTGCAAGATGCTGTGGTAGCCATGCTGGTTCAGTATGCCTTCAATTTTGAATAAATCCCCAACTGTGTCACCAGCAAAGCACCCTCACACCATCACACCTCCTCCTCCATGCTTCACGGTGGGAACCAGGCATGTAAAGTCCATCCGTTCACCTTTTCTGTGTCGCACAAAGACACGGTGGTTGGAACCAAAGATCTCAATTTGGACTCATCAGACCAAAGCACAGATTTCCACTGGTCTAATGTCCATTCCTTGTGTTCTTTATCCCAAACAAGTCTCTTCTGTTCGTTGCCTGTCCTTAGCAGTGGTTTCCTAGCAGCTATTTTACTATGAAGGCCTGCTGCACAAAGTCTCCTCTTAAAAGTTGTTGAAGAGATGTGTCTGCTGCTAGAACTCTGTGTGGCATTTACCTGGTCTCTAATCTGAGCTGCTGTTAGGCGGCGTTCACACATTGCGTATTTCCCTGCGTTTTTTTACGCGCGCGTATTTTCCTGCTTTTTTTACCTGCGTATTTTTACGCAGGTAAAAAAAGCACCTCCATTCACACACTGCGTTTTTTCCTGCGTTTTTTTACGGAGGTGCAGGAGAAATGAAGTGTGAGGAGCATGGACACCTGTATGTAATGTAATGTATGTGTATGTATGTAATGTAATGTATGTGTCTGTGTGTCGTGTGTGTACTGTCTGTGTCTATGTGTCGTGTGTGTGAGTGTGAGTGTCCCCCTAGCAGTGTATGTACAGACAGCTTCTGGCTGCAGTACATACACTGCTTTTAAAAAAGAAAAAAACTATGGATACTCACCTATCCGATGGATGGGAGAGGCGTCCGCTCCGGTCCCGCGGCTTCCAGCATCTGCCGTGAAGCGATCGTGGTCGGCGCCCATAGCACAGGACCATTTCTGCTGCATACAGGGGATCTGCTCGTCCCCTGTATGTAGCAGAGGCGATCGGACAGTTGCTGCTTCTAGTCTCCTATGGAGACTATAGAAGCATGCAAAAAGTGAAAAAAAAAAAAAAAAAAAGGTTTTAAAAATATAAAAAAATATAAAAGTTAAAATAACCCCCCTTTCGCCACATTCAAAATAAAATAATAATAAAAAAAACTTACATAGACATATTTGGTATTGCCGCGTTCAGAATCGCCTGATCTATTAATATAAAAAAAGAATTAATCCGATGGGTAAACGGCGTAACGAGAAAAAAATTCTAAACGCCAGAATTACTTTTTTTGGTCGCTGCAAAATTGCAATAAAATGCAATAACGGGCGATCAAAACATCAGATCTATCCCAAAATGTTATCAATAAAAACGTCAGCCCGGCGCGCAAAAAATAAGTCCTCACCCAGGCCCAGATCCCGAAAAATGGAGACGCTACGGGTCTTAGAAAATGGCACTGTTTTGTTTTGTTTTTTAACCAAAGTTTGGAATTTTTTTTCACCACTTAAATAAAAAAGAAGCTATACATGTTTGGTGTCTACGAACTTGTAATCACCTGGAGAATAAGAATGGCAGGTCAGTTTTAGCATTCAGTGAACGTGGTAAAAAAAATAGATAAAAAACATCTGTGGTATTGCACTTTTTTTTGCAATTTTACTGCACTTGGAATTTTTTTCCCGTTTTCCCGTACACGATATGGTAAAACTAGTAATGGCGTTAAAAAGTACAACTCGTCCCGCAAAAAATAAGCCCCCACATGGCCAAATTGACCAAAAAATAAAAACGCTATGGCTCTGGGAACAAGGGGAGCAAAAAACGAAAATGCAAAAACGAAAAATCCCAAGGTTGCGAAAGGGTTAAAGTAATGATGGCCACTCGTTTTTCTTTACTTAGCTGCTTTTTTCTTGCCATAATACAAATTCTAACAGTCTATTCAGTTGGACTATCAGCTGTGTATCCACCTGACTTCTGCACAACACAACTGATGGTCCCAACCCCATTTATAAGGCAAGAAATCCCACTTATTAAACCTGACAGGGCACACCTGTGAAGTGAAAACCATTTCCGGTGACTACCTCTTGAAGCTCATCAAGAGAATGCCAAGAGTGTGCAAAGCAGTCATCAAAGCAAAAGGTGGCTACTTTGAAGAACCTAGAATATAAGACATATTTTCAGTTGTTTCACACTTTTTTGTTAAGTATATAATTCCACATGTGTTAAATTCATAGTTTTGATGCCTTCAGTGTGAATGTACAATTTTCATAGTCATGAAAATGCAGAAAAATCTTTAAATGAGAAGGTGTGTCCAAACTTTTGGTCTGTACTGTATATATATGCACTGCTCAAAAAAATAAAGGGAACACTCAAGTAACACATCCTAGATCTGAATGTATGAAATATTCTCATTGAATACTTTGTTCTGTACAAAGTTGAATGTGCTGACAACAAAATCACACAAAAATCATCAATGGAAATCAAATTTCTTAACCAATGGAGGCCTGGATTTGGAGTCACCCCCAAAATTAAAGTGGAAAATCACACAACAGGCTGATCCAACTTTGATGTAATGTCCTTAAAACAAGTAAAAATGAGGCTCAGTATTGTGTGTAGCTTCCCCGTGCCTGTATGATCTCCCTACAACACCTGGGCATGCTCCTGATGAGGTTGCGGATGGTCTCCTGTGGGATCTCCTCCCTGACCTGGACTAAAGCATCCGCCAACTCCTGGACTGTCTGTGGTACAACGTGACTTTGGTGGATGGAACGAGACATGATGTCCCAGATGTGCTCAATCGGATTCAGGTCTGGGGAACGGGCGGGCCAGTCCATAGCTTCAATGCCTTCATCTTGCAGGAACTGCTGACACACTCCAGCCACATGAGATCTGGCATTGTCCTGCATTAGGAGGAACCCAGGGCCAACCGCACCAGCATATGGTCTCACAAGCGGTCTGAGGATCTCATCTCGGTACCTAATGGCAGTCAGGCTACCTCTGGCGAGCAGATGGAGGGCTGTGCGGCCCTCCAAAGAAATGCCACCCCACATCATTACTGACCCACTGCCAAACCGGTCATGCTGAAGGATGTTGCAAGCAGCAGATCGCTCTCCACAGCGTTTCCAGACTCTGTCACGTCTGTCACATGTGCTCAGTGTGAACCTTCGTTCATTTGTGAAGAGCACAGGGTGCCAGTGGCGACTTTGCCAATCCTGGTGTTCTGTGGCAAATGCCAAGCGTCCTGCACAGTGTTGGGCTGTGAGCACAACCCCCATATGTGGACGTCGGGCCCTCATACCACCCTCATGGAGTCGGTTTCTAACTGTTTGTGCAGACACATGCACATTTGTGGCCTGCTGGAGGTCATTTTGCAGGGCTCTGGCAGTGCTCCTCCTGTTCCTCCTTGCACAAAGGCGGAGGTAGCGGTCCTGCTGCTGGGTTGCCCTCCTACGACCCCTTCTCCTCTCCTGGTGTACTGGCCTGTCTCCTGGTAGCGCCTCCAGCCTCTGGACACTACGCTGACAGACACCGCAAACCTTCTTGGCACAGCTCGCATTGATGTGCCATCCTGAATGAGCTGCACTACCTGAGCAACTTCTGTGGGTTGTAGAGTCCGTCTCATGCTACCACGAGTGTGAAAGCACAACCAACATTCAAAAGTGACCAAAACATCAGCCAGAAAGCATTGGTACTGAGATGTGGTCTGTGGTCCCCACCTGCAGAACCACTCCTTTATTGAGGGTGTCTTGATAATTGCCAATAATTTCCATCTCTTGTCTATTCCATTTGCACAACAGCATGTGAAATTGATTGTCAATCAGTATTGCTTCCTAAGTGGACAGTTTGATTTCACAGAAGTTTGATTTACTTGGAGTTATATTCTGTTGTTTAAGTGTTCCCTTTATTTTTTTGGGCAGTGTATGCATATATATAATATATATATATATATATAATGTACTCTCACACATGTGTGTGTGTGTGTGTGTATATATATATATATATATATATATATATATATATATATATATATACTGTACATATATTTATGCCTATATACATATTTATGTCTATATACAGTATATGTAATCTGAAGCTTTGTCGCCAAAAAAGGAGGGGGCCCAAACACATTTCTTGCGCAGGGGCCCCAAGCTGTCAGTGTCCGTCCCTGATCAAACCTATATAGTTGTTTTATATTTTAGTGATTTAGAAACATTTCAGCTGTACAAAACAAAAAAATTGTTTCTGTCGCCATTTTCTGATACTTTTAAACTTTCCTGTTAATGGAATGGGTGGGCTTGTGGTTTTTGTTTCTTGATATGCAGTGTTTTGATTGCTATTAATTCCATTTTTTGAGGATGCGAGATGACCCACAAACACCAATTCAGGCGTTTGGATTTTTTTTCTTCACGAGGGTTGCTGTAAGGAATAATTAATTTGATTTATTCCTAGTGCAGACTTTTATGGTTGCAGTGATTCTTAATAACTTTATTTTGTTTGTTTTGATTTTTTTTGTGGGGGAAGGAGAAGATTCAGACTTTTATTGTACTTTTTTTTTTTATATTTTTAAAAACTTTTATTAATTTTTATTTATTTTCTATATGTGACTTGAACCTACAATTATTTAATCTCTTATGGTGTATACAGTAGTTTATGGTAATATATGGTGTAGTAGTAGTGGTGTAGTAAAGTAGTGTAGTATATAGTAAAAAATGACAATCTTCTATGAAACTGACTTGGCTTCATTGGAATATAAGGATGACAGTACCTTCAGCAGGCTCTCCGATACCATGGTAACCAATCAACACCTTTAAATAATTACTTTGGTCAGTTTCATGTTATTTCAGTGACCATTGTCACCTCAGATGTCCTTTAAATAATACGTACTTTACATTCTTCTATGGCTATTTGTTCTACTTAAGAAAACAGTGGACAACCACAAACAGATGGTTTTACTAAATGTGACTTATTTAATAAAAATTGCAAAAACATTCCTTGATGTCAGTGTAGGACCTGATTTTTCAGGAAACATCGACTATTATGCATCTGCCTCGTTTTCAGTGCTAAACTCTGCTTTCTTCCCTTATGGATGCTGTGCTCCACATCGAGTTTCACAAGTTGCCTGGCATACTCCATTGATATCAACACCTAAGGACCTTTAAGGCCAATTCTAACATGCCTCTGTGTCCGACCTTTGACTAGATATGTGTCAGTCAGTGTTGTGTTCAGTTGCAATTTGTCTTGGAATTTGCCATCATCCTATTCCTTCAGCTGCAATCATCTCTGCAAACTCCTGTAATTCTACAACTTGCATCTACTGCTCCTGAGATCTGATGTTTAAACCATTATCTGCTGTATGAACTGTTACTTAGAGACTGTTCACATTACGTTGAAATCATCTCTGCAAACTGCTGCGGTTTCTACAGCTTGCATTTACTACTCCTTACACCAGCTGATTAACCCATAGTCTTATGTAAGCATTACAAACTGCTGATTAACCCATCATCTGCTGTAAGTGTAGCACCCCGAGGGCTCGGCTGCTACAGGGGTATTGCACCTCAAACCAGAGGTGTGATATTCCACTCCCGGGTAAGGATGGAGTGTGGACCAGGACTCTGTAGGCTGCATGCACCACACACACCCCATTTTCGAGGGACAGCTCAACGGTGCTCCCACTAGACGGAAGTGCAGGCACGACAGCATCTGTCCCTGGCTGGAGTGGGGAGGGGAAAGTACACCCAGTGATGAAGGAGCAGATAGGGGTGGGTCTCTGGGCATAGGTAGGAGCCCATTGGTTGCTAGTCACCTGGGCTCACACATAAGGGAGGTATATAAGGTGGGCACCACCTTAGTTCAGTCAGTTCAGTCATAGGAGAGGAGTGAGAGAGGAGTTCAGCCAGAGAGGGCTGACAGGGAGCTGTGGCTCAGTCTGGGCCCAGCTCCACGAGGCAGGCCTAGGGTGAAGGCCAGAGCCAGAGAGAAGGAACAGAAAAGAAAGTAAGAAAGGAAACAAGGAACAGGAACTCAGAGAAAGGCCCAGAGACACGAAGGCAGAAGGAACCCCAAAGGCCCAGGAGATTGCGGGTGAAGGGTTGGCAGAGCAGGGTACCAGAACCCAAATTGGTGGAGGCAACAGATTCCTCAGCCAAAGACCGGAGGTTGTGACCACATCTTGGTGCGACCCCTCACTACATCCACCAGGAAAGCATACCACATAGGGTCAGGGAAACCGGAGATAGGTTTCGCCAAGAAAAGGCCCGAGGGAGCTGGACAAAGGTGGGTCACTGGTGAGGACGGCCAGAGAAGGGAAGAGAAGGGAGCCCTGTGCCACGCTCTGGAATTGCCTGGGAGTTGGTCGAGCCCCTCACCTGGTGGACGCAGCACGGCTTGGGCCGTCATCGCCTGCAGGATTGACACGAATAACAACTGTGAGTAAAGCATTGGAAACTGCAACCCCACGTCTCTGTGCTTCTTCACCGCACCAGCACTACTGGTGCTGGGACACTCGCGCACCATCACTCCCATCATCTACACTAGCTGCCCTGAGGCAATACTTCTTCCGTGGGGAGTAATCCCATACTTGGCTGCGCATACAACATCAGCCTCGGCGGTCTGCAGCGCAGCGGCGGTCCCCACTGACCGCAATCCACGGGTGGCGTAGTCGGACATTTGCTATTACATTAAGACTGCCACTGAATTGACCACCCTGGGCACGGACCGGGTCAGCGCCACGGAGACTACAACCCCCAGCGATCCTGCTCCGGGTATTCCCTGCACAGCACAGGCCCAGGGGGCGCGTCAACTTTTGGCGTAGTCGGCAGGATCGTGACCAACCCGCCACAAACGGGTATTGCGTGCCTGAAGAAGATTGTACATGTACCTTGAAAAGAAGTCTCCCGCCATTTCCAGAAGTTTCCCGCCGTCCGGAGTCGTTTCCCGCCATCCGGAGCCGATTCCCGCCATCAGACGCCATCTTGGATCGTTTCCCGCCATCCGCAGCCGCTTCCCGCCATTGGACGCCATCTTCGGGACGCCGCGCGGGAAGAAGAGGGGCGTGGACGCCGAAAGCGCGCGAGATCCGAAGCTCCGCCCCACGCACTGACGCTGCGTAAGGTCCTGGAAGGGAGAGGGAGCGACGCTGACATCACAGGAGCACGACGCAAGGTCCTCAACCCCGACGATCGACTGCGGAGCCGCAGCCTACGGAGGAAGATCAACGCAAGGTAGGCCACGGTCCACCAGGGGGGAGGAGGACACCAGGAACGGAGAGCAAGATGGCTGACCGGCAGCAGACTAAGCTGCCCAGCATCTGCAGTGCCCCAGCCGTCGCGGGCCACAACCAGCGTCAGGAGAAGACGCGTGATGCAGGAGTGGTCGCGGGAGCAGGCAAGAGGAGTCTCCTTGTCCCGGACGCTGGAGGGTCAGCCTGCTCCCGGGTCCCCTGGTGGAGCCGCCGATCCCGGGCGCTGCAAACACCGACCTGCTCCAGACCCCGCAACAAGCCCTGCTGCCGAGCCCTCCAGCCCTGGTCGCTGCCAGCACCAGCCCGCGCCCAGGCCCAAAGTCGCACCCTCTGACCCCGGGCGTCATCAACAGCGGCCTTCTCCAGGCCCCGCCGCAAGGCCTGCAGCACAAGGGCGCAAAGGGATTGTACGCCCTCCACGTCAACCGGCTAACCGAGGAAGAGCTGCAGTACCACCAGTACGAGGAAAGCCAAGAGGTCCCGGACGGGTCTGAAGAGTACGAGGAAGGAGCATCAGGAGGACACCGTTATTGAATAAACGGTAAAATTAACTGTAAATAGTTACCCGTCAGGGTATCAGAATTGTGGATGAAACTGTTGACTGTGTGAACGTTACCTGTGTGTCCCTAATCCCTAACCAGGCTGAGGACTGTGAGCAGCCACTCCCTTATCCCCACTGGCCGAGGACTGAGAGCGGCCACCCTGTACATAGTTGCGCTTCTTAAAGCGCCCCCTACTGGTTTTGTACAAAAACTGCAACGTCTACCTCAAGACGGATTAACTGGACTGTTGCACCTTTAAGAAGAGAGAACACCTGGTCGCAAGTTGCACAGCGGCCAGAACTCCAGAAAATGTTTTGAAAATGTTTTACTTGAAAATGCCTTTATGTGAAAAGTTTATGTGCTGCTAAAATAGTAATGCCAAAGTTTTATATAGTGCTTTATAAAAGAGTTCCCGTGGCATTAGCAAAATGTTTTATAATGATTATACCAGTAACGTTAAAAAGAAAAGAGTACCTCCTATAAAGGGATGAGTTTTTGGTTAATGTCTTATATGCGAGTGCACTTTAAAAATTTGTATGTTTTAAATTGTTTTGCTCTTTTCCAGCCCGAGGACGTGCTGTGATTTACCAGGGGGGAATGTAGCACCCCGAGGGCTCGGCTGCTACAGGGGTATTGCACCTCAAACCAGAGGTGTGATATTCCACTCCCGGGTAAGGATGGAGTGTGGACCAGGACTCGGTAGGCTGCATGCACCACACACACCCCATTACCGAGGGACAGCTCAACGGTGCTCCCACTAGACAGAAGTGCAGGCACGACAGCATCTGTCCCTGGCTGGAGTGGGGAGGGGAAAGTACACCCAGTGATGTAGGAGCAGACAGGGGTGGGTCTCTGGGCATAGGTAGGAGCCCATTGGTTGCTAGTCACCTGGGCTCACACATAAGGGAGGTATATAAGGTGGGCACCATCTTAGTTCAGTCAGTTCAGTCAGAGGAGAGGAGTGAGAGAAGAGTTCAGCCAGAGAGGGCTGACAGGGAGCTGTGGCTCAGTCTGGGCCCAGCTCCACGAGGCAGTCCTAGGGTGAAGGCCAGAGCCAGAGAGAAGGAACAGAAAAGAAAGTAAGAAAGGAAACAAGGAACAGGAACACAGAGAAAGGCCCAGAGACACGAAGGCAGAAGGAACCCCAAAGGCCCAGGAGATTGCGGGTGAAGGGTTGGCAGAGCAGGGTACCGGAACCCAAATTGGTGGAGGCAACAGATTCCTCAGCCAAAGACCGGAGGTTGTGACCACATCTTGGTGCGACCCCTCACTACATCCACCAGGAAAGCATACCACATAGGGTCAGGGAAACCGGAGATAGGTTTCGCCAATAGAAGGCCCGAGGGAGCTGGACAAAGGTGGGTCACTGGTGAGGACGGCCAGAGAAGGGAAGAGAAGGGAGCCCTGTGCCACGCTCTGGAATTGCCTGGGAGTTGGTCGAGCCCCTCACCTGGTGGACGCAGCACGGCTTGGGCCGTCATCGCCTGCAGGATTGACACGAATAACAACAGTGAGTAAAGCATTGGAAACTGCAACCCCACGTCTCTGTGCTTCTTCACCGCACCAGCACTACTGGTGCTGGGACACTCGCGCACCATCACTCCCATCATCTACACTAGCTGCCCTGAGGCAATACTTCTCCCGTGGGGAGTAATCCCATACTTGGCTGCGCATACAACATCAGCCTCAGTGGTCTGCAGCGCAGCGGCGGTCCCCACGGACCGCAATCCACGGGTGGCGTAGTCGGACATTTGATATTACATTAAGACTGCCACTGAATTGACCACCCTGGGCTCGGACCGGGTCAGCGCCACGGAGACTACAACCCCCAGCGATCCGGCTCCGGGTATTCCCCCTGCACAGCACAGGCCCAGGGGGCACGTCATAAGCATTGCCAACTGTTCACATTACACAATAATTATTTCTGTAAATTCCCGTGGTTTCTTCAACTTGCACCCCGGTTCAGACCTATTGTTTAACCTTTTATCTGCCCTCCTATGTCTACACTCCTCTCTCTGTGGCTAGTGTTGTGTCTTGCTCTGCTTGCTTCCATCCAGCATAGCCCATTGCCCAAGTCTTTGTCACTACGCCATTACCTCAGTTGCAGGTCGGAGTGAACACATGACTTAGAGGATCCATCTCACCAGGTGAGCTTTATCATTGGATCTGGACTTTCAGGTTGCGGGATTCTGGCATGCAGAGCAGGATCCTACAACCCTCCATAGATTCCCTTACAGTCAAAGCAGTAACATTATCCCAGTTTCATTATAGTTGTTACGGATGAGTAACTGCTTTGTAAATAACGCAACAACGCTGTTTTGGTAAAAAGAGCAAGATCTCGCGATAACACAGAGTTCTTGCATTTTGTGGAATCCCGCTGTCCATACTATGGACCTTTAAGCTTGCATTATGGATTGTTCTTGACATTTTCCAATAAGAAGTCATATTTACTAAATTCATCAGTCGGTTTGCACACTTTTTTTTTTTTTCATAAAAAGGGCTGCCACAGACAGATGATAGGTACTTTTTAACCAATATATTGTTAATTACTTTTTTTTGATGGGCCAAAGCAAAAATTTTTTTTACAAAATACCTATTGGCGTAAACTTTTCACTACAATCCTGGATCCTTGAAGGGCATAGTTTAATTTTGGAGATGTTTCTTACATTTTGATACATCACAGCCATTGGAAATCTACAATAATGCCTGTTCTGCTGTGAGTTACTTCAAGCTTGTATTGCATAGAGGCAGAATCTGGTTTATATATTTTTATATTCATCACCTTTACAATTACGTATAATATAAAAAAGTTCTATAACTTCTATTTTTATTATTATTCCTGACATATGGAATCTGATTTTTTTTTTTAGTATAGTGCAGTGGACACAAATCCCTTATCTGTGTATGTCATGCAACATGTATGGAACAAAGTTGTACAGGTGAGATTCATTTACCTTGTTCTTTGCTTCTGCATTTCATTATGTATCTTTAGTCTAGACTTTTAGTGTTAACCGCTAAGATACTGCCAAAACCCATGCTATTAGGTTGGATTTATTTTATTGTTAAAAATCTGCTGCTGTGATCTGATCTCCACTCTTAAATAGCTCTGTGCAGAAACTGATGCAAATGTGCTGAAAAATCCTAACTAATATCCCAACAAAATAGGCACTTCATCAGCATACTTGGAAATTCTGTGTTTATTAAGCCCAGTGTCCAAAATAGTTTTAAACTAAACCTCCTCACTGGAACTAAAAGGTGACTATACACTACTCATGTATAGTCTTCATGCTGGTGTCATCTTGGAAGCAGGAGGAAAGCCAATCTAAATGGAAGAGGCAGCCAGTCTCAAGTTAAAGGGGCTGTCCACTACAATGTGTAGTGGGCAGATCGATTTAAACCTTGGAAATAAGGCTTTCTTCAAATACATTGCATCTCGCGCGCTCACTCCTGCACTGCTTTCATTAACAATGCGCTGCAAGCCCGCGCGATGCTAGGCTGTGACGTGCGGTGAAACTCTGCCCACAGCCCAGTCACTGAGGGAGACTGGGTCCCGCCTCAGTGATGCCGGGTCAGCTTCTAATTCCGGAACTTGACGTGACAACACCGGACATCAGAGGTCAGCTGCATCCGGGGGTCACGTGATGGTGATGGACAGCGATAACGTGACTCACATGCACATTTTCAAACGCAAAGTATTTGAAGAAAACCTTATTTCCAAGGTTTAAATCGATCTGACCACTGCACATTGTAGTGGACAACCTTTTTAAGGACACCGGAGTGTCTGTGCAAGAGAAATATTTTGTAACTTTTTACCAGGGTGGCTTTAAAGGGAACCTGTCACCAGGTTTTTCCCATATAAAGTGCTGCCAGCACCTGTATGCCCTTATTTAAAGCATTCTAGAATGCTGTATATAAGTCCCCAATGCGCTCTGCATAATACAAAAAAGACCTTTCATTATACTCACCTACACCGCGGTCCAGTCCGATGGGTGTCTCTGGTTTTGATACGGCACCTCCTCGTCTTGTAGTGTGATACGTCTTATAGTTCACATACTCCAGCGCTCTTTGCCGTTTCCCTGCACATGCGCATTACAGTGCTTTGCTTTGCCCTTGGCAGGGCAGAGAGAAGTACGCCTGCACTGGATCGCAATGACAGACACTGTGTTGGTGACACAGGACGTGTCATCTACATGAAGGAAGAAGGGGGACAGCGATCACAAGAAGGGAGGAGGCACCGGATCACGACCAGCGACGACCATCAGACCGGACCGCGGTGTAGGTGAGTATAATGAAATGTCTTTTTTGTAATATGCAGAGCACATTGGGGACTTGTATAAGGCATACTAGAATTCTGTATATGAGGGTGTACAGGTGTTGTCAGTACTTTATATGGGAACAACCTGGTGACACGTTCCCTTTAATGTCCACGACAAGCCTAGACAGCTAATTACCTGCTACGAAAATGCCTTTAATTAATTAAAATAGTTCCTTATCTAAGCTACGCATAATGCACACAACTGAAATAACTGCATGTTTTGCCCCTCTTTTAAGGACTACAATTTAATACAGTTAGTTAGGATGTCATCTTGACAATCAACCATGTCCTGTATATAAATTTGACAGAAAGCTGCTATTGGGAAGCAGTATGTCGGCTGGTGTCACAAGACTTACAATGTTTATGTACATTAATATATTGATCTTGTACAACAGTCTCAACATTAATATTCCATTTTTTTTTGTCAGGTAGTGCCACTGTGGATTGCTCCAAACCTGTTAACTTTCTCTGGATTTTTGATCATTGTAATAAATTATTTTTTATTGTCCTGTTATGATTGGGATTATTCAGCATCAGGTAAGGTTAACAACATTTAAATGTTACAGCAATTTTCCAGTATGTTTTTTTATTTGATAATCAGAATTTGAAACTTTCATCACATAAATGTGATAATTGACAGAATATACATGTGTGATATAAATTACTTAAGTATAAATATATAATATATATAAATATGTGTGTCATATATCATATAAATGTAATTTACATAAATATGATAAACTTTCTTCACATACACTTGTCTAGGCCACTTGCAATATACTAACACATACTCTACATTAGTAACTAGCTGTCATGCAAGGTGTGGGAAAGACTAAGTGCAAGACAAAGGGAAGAGGGAAAGGGAGCCCAGACTCTAGGGAAAGGGGAGAGTGGAGACCTCCAAGGCTGATCTAGTGTCACCCTGTCTCCACTAACATCCCTATATTGGTTCTTCACCAATCGCCGCATGCATACCTCGCCCTGTCTTTCCCTGGCGTTAGGCTCAGGCTAGGGAAGGGAGGGGATGAGCACTAGTCGATCCCCACTGAACACTAAAGGCAACAAGGGAGGACAAACAAGGGAAAGTCGCTTAACTTTAGTCGACTCCAGACAAATGCGCACACGTCCTCTAGCACCAGAGAGGAAGAAGTACTGCTCTTGCTCAAGCCTTCACAAGGGGTAATGACTATCACTGGCACCTCCCTCTGGCACACAGCAGGTATTTATACACCCAGGCCAGGGTGTTAATTAGCCAGAGGAAGGTAGCCGCTTGGTCCTAGAGATACAGCTTCTAAGAAGATGTCTATAATGCCAAACGAAGAGATCTCCCGCAACCAACTGCAGGGTGACTGTCTGTCACTTCTGACGGGAATTGGATGTTTCGCCCCCAGCAGTTCGCCCCCAGCAGTTCGCTCCCGAGTACATTTGGCCCCCTGCATATTTCGTCCCCAGCATTTGGCCCCCAGGATGTTTTGCCCCTGCACATTTCACCCCTGCACATATCGCCCCCAGTTCGCGCAACGTGCAGGGGCGAAATGTGCGGGAGCGAATCTTCCTGGGGGCGAAATGATAGGGGCGAAATGTGCGGGGGTGAAATGTACCTGGGGGCGAACTGATGGGGGCGAACTGCTGGGGGCAAATTGCTGGGGACGAACTGCTGGGGGCTAAACGTCCTATAACCACTTTTGACACACCCGTGACACTAGCCTGTAATTATATGGTAGTAAGTGATAAATACATATAACTGGGGTATCAGATTCATTTTCAGCAGAGAGGTGGTAATGTATGTGTTTCATTGCAGAGATTATAGAATTGAAGATGATAGGAAAGGACATTTCTTAGGGTTCCCCACAAGCATAATTCCTTGTCTCCTCCAAGATCTGCCAATGGGGCAAACTTAGGCTCCCTTGTCCACTGCTTACTCCTGGCAAGTTGCCGACTGCTTAATCTTTGCAGCTTGTTAGACAGCATAGTGAATATGTAAGGCGGTGCGATGACATCAATTCAGTAACACCACTGCGATTTGCATACATGCGGTCACGTGCCGACTAGATGTGCTCTGCCTCGTTCAATACAAGTAAAATGAGCAAGGCAGGACACATCTAGTCAGAATGTGGCCAGAAGTATGCAAATCTTATACTTGCTGTCATATGACCACGTGCTCTCTGCACCGAAAAATCCTGACCGCGCACACTGTATGCGCTGTGAGGATTCACAAGTCTGCAGTCTCATAGAGTGACTGCAGACTTCAGCCTCAGCCCTGGACAACCCTTTTAATATATTGTGGCACTTGGGAGCATTAATATATTGTAGTACAAAGGGGTATTGCTGTCAATAGCAATATATATATATTGATATATTTTTTATTTTATGAGGTAGGAATAAACAATACAAGCAACATGCTAGTTGAAGGGGAAGAAGGTAGGTGTAGACAGGTCCAGAAGATGACCTGGGGCCGACACAACTCTAGTTATGCCCCTGGACTGAAGCTTAATTGATTTTATGTGTATGTTGAGTTTTTTGGCATGATATTGTAAAAAATATCTATCTGCACAAAAAAAGACCAAGCCACAACAAAAAATGCACAGGAGAAAACAACCATACATGGTTCTACAGCAGCTGTAGTTTTGTGACTATTACATTTGCTTTAGTACATTGGTTACAAAATCATGAATGAAGAAAATCTATGCTTTGGAAGATTGAATGCTGACTGTCTGTCTTCTTTTTGCTTGAATTCACGGCTTCTGCTTTTAAAGCACCACTCCAGTGGTTTTTTTTTTTAATTATTATTATTGTAGCGCTGGAGTGGTGCCACTAACGTAAGGTCCCTGACCCCCCTGGTGGTGTACTTACCAGCTGCTGTCTTCAGCTGTTCCCGGTGCCCCTCCTGTCCCACAACGCTATCTTGTGACCGCAACTTCGGACTGACCGAAAGTCAGAGGTAACGGTCACATGCTCTCAATGTGCTATAAGTCTGAGAGAGACTCAATCTGGCCTTACTCTGGGTCTCATAGAGTTACATTGAGTAGTGACCTCCGGCTCGCCCAGCAAACACTGGAGAGATCCGATGGGTCATAAACTTCAGAAGACCGACCAGAGCAGCGCTAATAAAACATGAAGATGACATCTGGTAAATATAATACTAGGGGTAAGGAACTTATATTGGTGACACCACTCCAGTGCTGCAATAAGAAAAATTCTGGAGTGGTTCTTTAAATGTTTTCATAGGGTTTTCCTAGTATATTTACTCCTCTAGATTGAAGAACACTGGTCCATATTTTTGTCCATTGTCTTTTGTGCTAGTTTTAACATTTTAAACCTTTTTATTATTTTAGGTATTGGCAATCAGCATATTCCTAACTGGATTTGGATCTCTGCTGCTTTAGGAAACTTTTTGGCTTATGCATTAGGTATGATAATTTTTCCAATTACTTGTGTCGGGAATCCTAACTTGCAGACTTACAGCAAGTACAAAATTATCATAGATCATGATGTGCAATAATTAAGCAGTTTATTAAAGGAGAACCCATCAATTAGTTTTTTTCTAAAAGATAAGTAGTACTACCTGACAAGTATAGTAGATTGGTGGGGGGGCCGTGCCCTGTTCTGTGTACACAACCACATTTCCCTATAATAAAACTTCAGTAAGGTAAATAATAATAATAATATTTTTTATTTATACAGCATCATATATTCTGCCGCACTTTACATTTCAGAGCGTACATGTAAAAACAAATTTAGACATTACAAAGTAATAGTCATGTTTCATGCTTTTTACCAGTATTGTTATCTATAATAATTCTGATGTTTCAAAATAGGCTACATTCACACCTAAATGTCCTTTTACACATATTTTTTGGTGATATGCATTGACATACAATTTTTTTATTATATTGGGTGACTAGCATGCCGAGTTTCAGAGTTATTCTCCCTTAGAAGTTGTGCTTCTTATGGTTGCAGTCCAGGCCCTGTGAAGATGTGGCCCAACCCATATGCCTTTGTACATATAAAATTCCTATGTATGTAAGGCCTAAGAGTTACATTTACGTATTTAACATTTTATTCTTTGTGTTCGTGTTTCGAGGACCTTCTAGAGTTTACTTGTTTGTTTTTTGCAGATTCAGTTGATGGGAAACATGCCAGGAGGACCCAGTCCAGCAGCCCTTTGGGAGAGTTATTTGACCATGGACTTGACAGCTGGACAGCGTCTATCTTTCCACTGTCTTTGTTCTCAATTTTTGGATGTGTTTCAGGAGAAGCTGGATTATTACCAATGAGGATGTACTTAGTGACTAGTGTTGTACTCTTCACCTTCATGCTCTCACACTGGGAAAAATACAACACTGGGATTCTCTTTCTTCCATGGGCATATGATATCAGCCAATTGGTGAGCTGCTACTTTTGTCTTTTTTTTTCTACTTTCCTTCTAGGCTTTCCAGAATTACTTGAAAGTCTGGTCAAAAGAAAATATGTAAGAGGTGCATTAAAAAATATTCCCATAGGAAGCATATTTATTTCAGTAATGAGTGGGGCATAAGAATATGGAGGCACTTATTATCATTGATTTTAAAGCACCATTAACTTCTATAAAATTGTACATACAAAGGGTTTTAATGCTTGGTGAGTGACGGACAAGTATAAAAAGATAGAAGGACCTGCCTCCAAGGGCTTCCAATCTGCAAGGTAAAACTAAAGTTTCTAATGGTAGATGCTGAATTCATTGTTGTGTGCTTATTGTACGGTACTTGTTTCTCTTGGAGACTGGCAGTGCCAAAGGTATGTGGCACTCTCTCATACTCATCCATACTCAACCCAGAACCAATAATTCAGGTTCTGGGTTGCTGTACACATGGTGCCATCAGCTAATTATAAATATTGTTTCACCGAAAATAAGACAGGGCCTTATATTATTTTTTGTTCCGAAAGATGGATTAGGGCTTATTTTCAGAGGATGTCTTATTTTTTTTCCATGAACAACAATCCACATTTATTCAAATACAAACATGTCATCACACTCACACTGCACATACACATGTATACACATTGCATATACACATGTAAATATACACACACTGCACATATGGTATATACCAGCTTGTCCCGTCTTCAGTTCCTTTAGACTCCTGCAGTTAAAGGATCTTTGGTGACATTATGGTCATATGACTGTTATGTCGCCAAAGGTCCTTGAGCAGTCTTAACCTCAGAATAGAAAAGTTGGGGGCCCCTAGGAGAGTGGGGGCCCTGAGACATTGCCTAGTTTGCCCCACCTCCCATATAATTCTGGCCCTGCATACCAGCTGGTCTACTCTTTAGTTCCTCTTGACTGCTTCAATTAACCCCTTCACCCTGGGCCATTTTCCATTTTTGCGCTTTCTCTTTTTTGCTCCCCTTCTTCCCAGAGCCATAACTTTATTGTTTTTCGGTCAACATGGCCATGAGAGGGCTTACTTTTTGCAGAACAAGTTGTACTTTTGAACAACACCATTGGTTTTACCATATTGTGTACTGGAAAACGGGAAAAAAATCCAAGTGCGGTGAAATTGCAAAAAAAAAGTGCAATTCCACAGTTGTTGTTCTTTTTTTTGCCATGTTAACTAAATACTAAAACTGACCTGCCATTATGACTCTCCAGGTCATTACAAGTTCGTAGATACCAAACATGTATAGGTTCCTTTTTATTTAAGTGCTGAAAAAAAAATACAAAGTTTGTTAAAGAAAAAAAAAAAGAGTTGCCATTTTCCGAGACCCGTGGCGTATTTATTTTTCGTGATCTGGGGCCGGGTGAGGGATTATTTTTTGCTGACGTTTTTATTGATACTATTTTAAGATAGATACAATGTTTTGATCGCCTTTATTGCAATGTTGCAGCTACCAAAAAAACGTAACTCTGGCGTTTTGATTTTTTTCTCATTACGCTGTTTACTGATTGGATTAATTATTTTTATATATTGATTGGGCGATTCTGAATGCGGCAATACCAAATATGCGTGTATTTGATTTTTTTATAGTTTTATTTTGAATGGTGCGAAAGGGGAATGATTTAAACTTTTATTTTTTTAATGCGTTTAATATTTTTTAAAACATTTTTTTTACAATTGCTTCAATAGTCTCCATGGGAGACTAGAAGCTGCGATCATCAGGTCGCCTGTGCTACACACAGACGATGATCAGATTGCCTGTGTGTAGCAGAAATGCTCACTGGCTATGAGGGCCGACCGCTGCTCATAGCATCCCAGCAATGACAACCGCAGGCAAACAACCGGCAATGACAACCGCATACCAACCTATGTACGACCCGCAGTCATGTGATGGGCGGGAATTATGATGTCCTTCCGCCGCGACCATGTTAAATGCCGCTGTCAGAGGTTGACAGAGGCATTTAACATGTTAACAGCCGCGGGTGGATCGCGTTTCCACCCGCAGCTGTTAGGGGGACATGACAGCTGATCTGATCAGCTGTCATGTCCTCGGAAAGGTGCAGGCTCATTGCCAGAGCCCGCGCCAAAGGGAGAGACCTGACATGCGGCACATGTCGGAAAGGGGTTTTAAAGGACTTTTGGTGACATTATGGTCACATGATGGTGATGTCACCAAAGGTTCTTAGGCAGTTTTAACCTCGGAATAAAAATGCTGGGGGTCCCTAAGAGAGTGGGGGCTCTGAGCAATTGATCAGTTTGCACCTTCTCCCCCAAACACTGGTCTTGTCTGCAACTAGACTGAGTGTAGCTATGGCTTATTTCTGGAGTAGGGCTTATATTTGAAGCATACTCCAAAAATCCTGTATAATCATGTTAGGCCTTATTTTCGGGGTAGGTCTTATTTTTGGGAAAACATGGTAGCAATCAATAGTCATTATCAATCATATATATATTATATTTATGGTGTAGTTATAACTAAAGCAAAGATGTAAGTGTGAATGAAGTGTATACAGTGAAGGAAATAATTATTTGATCCCTTGCTGCTTTTGTAAGTTTGCCCACTGACCAAGACGTGAATAGTCTATCATTTTAAGGGGAGGTTAATTTTAACATTCAGAGATAGAATATCCCCAAAAAAAAAATCACATTGTATAAATTAGATAAATTTATTTTCATTTTGCAGTGAGAAATAAGTATTTGATCCCCTACAAACCATTATGAGTTCTGGCTCCTACAGACCAGTTAGACTCTCCTAATCAACTCGTTACCTGCATTAAAAGACAGCTGTCTTACATAGTCACCTGTATAAAAGACTCCTGTCCACAGACTCAATTAATCAGTCAGACTCTAACCTCTACAACATGGGCAAGACCAAAGAGCTTTCTAAGGATGTCAGGGACAAGATCATAGACCTGCACAAAGCTGGAATGGGCTACAAAACCATAAGTAAGATGCTGTGTGAGAAGGAGACAACTGTTGGTGCAATAGTAAGAAAATGGAAAAAATACAAAATGACTGTCAATCGACATCGATCTGGGGCACCATGCAAAATCTCACCTCGTGGGGTATCCTTGATCATGAGGAAGGTGAGAGATCAGCCTAAAACTACACGGGGGGAACTTGTTAATGATCTCAAAGCAGCTGGGACCACAGTCACCAAGTAAACTATTGGTAACACATTACTCCTTAAAGGTTTAAAACCCTGCAGTGCCTGCAAGGTCCCCCTGCTCAAGAAGGCACATGTGCAGGCCTGGCTGAAGATTGCCAATGAAAACCTGGATGATTCTGTGAGTTATTGGGAGAAGGTGCTGTGGTCAGATGAGACAAAAATTGAGCTCTTTGGCATTAACTCAACTCGCCATGCTTGGAGGAAGAGAAATGCTGCCTATGACCCACAGAACACCGTCCCCACTGTCAAGCATGGAGGTGGAAACATTATGTTTTGGGGGTGTTTCTCTGCTAAAGGCACAGGACTACTTCACCGCATCAATGGGAGAATGGATGGACCCATGTACCGTAAAATCCTGAGTGACAACCTCCTTCCCTCCGCTAGGACATTAAAAATGGACCATGGCTGGGTCTTCCAGCAAGACCATGACCCAAAACATACAGCCAAGGCAACAAAGGAGTGGCTCAAAAAGAAGCACATTAAGGTCATGGAGTTGCCTAGCCAGTCTCCAGACCTTAATCCCATAGAAAATTTATGGAGGGAGTTGAAGCTCTGAGTTGCCAAGTGTCAGCCTCAAAATCTGAATTATTTAGAGATGATCTGCAAAGAGGAGTGGACCAAAATTCCTCCTGACATGTGCGCAACCCTCATCAACTACAAAAAACATCTGACTGCTGTGCTTGCCAACAAGGGGTTTGCCACCAAGTATTAAGTGTTGTTTGCCAGAGGGAACAAATACTTATTTCTCACTGCAAAAAGCAAATAAATTTATCTAATTTATACAATGTGATTTTCTTGATTTTTTGGGGGGGATATTCTATCTCTCAATGTTAAAATTAACCTACCCTTAAAATTATAGACTGTTCATGTCTTTGTCAGTGGGCAAACTTACAAAAACAGCAAGGGATCAAATAATTATTTCCTTCACTGTATCTGCTCAAATGTATATCTGCTCAAAGTTTCACAATCGGCCTGTCTAAATTATCTATTTGTATATTGCTGATTGGAGGTAGTTTAGCGGCCACAGTCGACTGATGTGTATGCACCTTTAAGCGCAATTTATTTTTTTGTTTTTTAGTCAATGACTTTGGTTTACATCCTCACTGCGATAGTTGGAGTAGAAACATTCCATAAACCGGTGTTCCCACATGTATACATGACGGATTTTTTAATTACATTCCTTGTAGGTATGTACAATATGCTTAATTAATACATAAATCACAAATTGCATTGCTGTTTTGCTTTTTGTTGTAAGAACGACTGAACTTGAATCCTTAAAGGGAATCTGTCACTAACTCATTCTGAGAGTAGCATATCCTAGAGGCAGAGACCCTGATTCCAGCGATGTGTCACTTATTGAGATGCTTTCGGTCATTTTGATAAAATCCCTGTTTAATCTGTTGCAGATCTACAAGTTCTGAATGTTGAGCTCTGTATAACCCGCCCACACCACTGATTGGCAGCTTTCTGCCTATGTACTGTGTATACAGAAAGCTGCCAATCAGTGGTGGAGACTGGGTATTCAGAGCTCATGAATATGCAGGACTACCTGGCAGCAAATTTACTGGTCCTCTAATCATAATCTCCTGCTGATAAAACAGTGATTTTATCAAGATTATACTAAGCAGCTCAGTAAGTGATACATCGCTGAAATCAGGGTCTCTGCCTCTTTATTATGCTGCCCTTAGATTAGGTGACAAAAATCTGGTGACAGATTTTCTTTAATCCGTATGGGATGGAAATTGTGCAGGAAATAACTGCTACATCAAAATACTGTAACACATGCAGATTTGTTAGATTTTGCTGGGGATTTGCATTGGATGTACCAAATGCAAAGGGTGAAGTCCACTGTGAAGATAATGAATGCAGCATGAAAAAAAAAGCCAGAGCATATGTTGATATACTTACAGTGCAATGCATAGGTGTGCATTCACACTGTGGCCATTTAACAGACCCAACCTAAGATCAAAAGAAAATGAGCAAATACCTTGTAATAAGTAAATGGATAGTCAAAGTACATGTAAATAACATAGGGTACTTAGTTACACTATTTTGATCGAAAAAACTTAAAAGCCATCCCACCGCGACAAGGTGTACCCAATCAGGACAGTTCCTAACTCTTGTAGTTCACCTCATTATGTGACAGACGTCCAAATAGATGAGGGCAGAGCAGGACCAGGTACCGGCTGTGCAGGCTCCCATCCGTCAAAAGCTATATAAAGAAAATGGACAGCCCAAAAGGGGGATCCACGCCCCTGTTTGTACAAAGTGCGAAAATTTTAAACAAAACCCAAAAAATTAGCCAGCGCATATATTGGAATAACTGCAATGCATAGGTGTGCATTCACACTGTGGCCTTTGAACAGACAAAGATAAAAACAAAATGAGCAAATACCCTGTAGTTAGTAAGTGAATAGAAATAGTCCATGTAAATGCAGCATATTCAAAATCCACAGCACAGGTCAATTTCAGCTAAGATTGCACCCAGATTATTTTGTGCAGTGTGTGGATGAGATTTTTTTAAAAAATCTCATTCAGTTTACCAGTATTAAAACACTGCTGATTATCTGCACAGAAGTTCTAGATAGAGAATTCTCAATGTGTCCACCCCACACACTGAAAATAGGTTTTCCGTTTTTTTTTTTCTCTTTTTACTTAATGTTTCCCTTCATTGTCATTTATAATACAGTATATTAGTTTTACTCTTATAATTATATATTAGTTCTACTCTTATAACTCTGCTCTTTATCTGGCTAAACAAGTCTACTTTACTACCCTCATCACATCTCTGGCCAACAATCCAAAATGACTCTTTGAAACCTTCTACTCCCTCCTGAGCCCTAAAGTACAGACCCCCATCACCAACCTAAGCGCTGACTATCTGGCCATTTATTTCCAACAAAAAATCAATCATATCCATCAAGACATCTTTGCACAATCCCCTCAGAGCCTGGATCTCCTTCCCTCCCGCACCTCAAGTTCACTTTCCATCTTCAAGCCTGTCACTTCTTGCCCTACAACCTGCAACAGTGACCCTATTCCCTCACATCTCCCTCAGTTCCTCTCACCAGCTGTCATTACCCACCTAATTAAAATATTTAACACCTCTCTTTTCTTTCTTCCGGTATCTTTCCCTCTTCATTCAAACATGCCATCATAACCCTTTTACTTAAAAAGCCATTCCTGGACCAGAACTGCGCTGCTAACTACAGACCGGTCTCTAATCTTCCTTTCATCTCTAAACTCCTAGAATGCTTGGTCCACTCCCATCTCATCCGCTATCTCTCAGGTAACTCTCTTTTCGACCCTTTACAATCTGGTTTCCGCTCTTCACACTCTACTGAAACAGCCCTCACTAAAGTCTCTAATGATCTACTAACAGCAAAATCCAAAGGTCACTGCTCCCTGCTGATTCTCCTGGATCTTACTGCTGCATTTGACAATGTGGATCACCTGCTCCTCCTCACTATACTCTGCTCTATAAGCCTCAAGAACGCCGTTCTCTCCTGGTTCTCCTCCTATCTCTCTGACCGCTCCTTCACGGTATCTGTTGCCAGCTCTTGTTCCTCTAATCTTCCCCTTGCTATCAGGGTTCCTCAAGGCTCAGTTATAGGCCCCCTCCTCTTCTCCTTATATACTGTCCCTATTGGACAAACAATCAGCAGATTTGGTTTCCAGCACCATCTCTATGCTGATGACACCCAACTATACACCTCTGCTCCGGACATCACCCCCACTCTAATACAAAATACCAAGAACTGGCTGTCTGCTGTCTCTAACATCATGTCCTCCCTCTATCTGAAACTGAATCTCTCCAAAACTGAACTCCTTGTGTTTCCTCCTTCTTCTAACCTACCCATACCCGACTTTGCAATTTCCTTGCATGGTACAACCGTAACTCCCAAGCAGCAAGCTCGCTGTCTTGGAATCATATTTCACACAGAACTTTCCTTTATTCCCCATATCCAATCACTCACTGGCTTGTGTCTCTTGCACCTTAAAAACATCTCTAGAATCCAACCCTTTCTCACCTTTAAAACCGCAAAAACTCTCACTGTCGCTCTTATTCACTCTCGTCTGGACTACTGCAACTCTTTTCTGATCTGTCTTTCTAACACAACTCTCTCCTCTCCAATCCATCTTGAATGCAGCAGCCAGGGTAGTATTTCTATCAGGCCACTTACCTGTGCCAGTCACTGCACTGGTTATCCATTCGCTACAGAATACAATACAAACTCGTATCTCTCACACACAAAGCTCTCCACAGTTCTGCACCGCCCTATATCTCATCCCTCATTTCTAGCTATCGCCCTTCCCGTGCCCTCCGTTCTGCAACTGATCTAAGACTAACATCCTCCATAATCCGAACCTCGCACCTCAGTCTCCAAGACTTCTCTCGTGCTGCGTCAGTTTTCTGGAATGCACTACCTCAAACGATCCGACTAATATCTAGACCCCATATTTTTAAGTGTGCTTTAAAAACTCATCTGTTTAGGCAAGCCTATCACCTCAACTCACTAACCTAACTCTCCCCTTTTCCCTCCTAAATGTTAATCTTAATCTGCTCCTGCCTATCCATCTGTCTCCACATCCTCCATGCACCCGATAGCACATGGTAACGGCACTTAGACAGACCTGGCTGATGACCGGATCATGCAGCTTAATATGAAAACCCTTATTTATTATAATGATGGCTGTACCGCACCTAACAGCACGTTCTATTGTGTCCCCTATATTTCCCTATAGATTATAAGCTTGCGAGCAGGGCCCTCACTCCTCCTGTAACTGTTGAAATGTGATACATTGTATTGTTTTCGTTATCTGAACATGTCCCTACTTAATTATAAAGTGCTACGGAATATGTTACGAAAATTATGATTAAAAATTATATATTCCGGAAAGCAGTAAATAGCTTGTCTTCTTCTCAGCCAAGACTTGGATACAGTTGTATTTGGTCAATGTGACGCGCCCCCTGGGCCGTGGGGTACTCGGTAGCCGGGCCGGTCGTTTCTAGGGGAGATGTCACAGTGGCAGTGACCCTGTCCGTGACCCAGGGCGGTCAATAAAAGGGGTTTTAAAGAAAAGGATTATAGTTTTTATGTTTAATGTTCGTGACGCCACCTGTGGTATGCGGCTATATGGAGCCGCCGCTGCGGAGCAGATCCACTGGAGCTGATGGTGATGCAGCAGAGTTGGTTTAGCTCTCCACAGGTAGAGCTAAGCTGCAGGGCGGTGCGGTGATGGTTAATGATGAAGTAACTGTTGTTGTGCAGTGTGATACAGACAGGTGATGGTGCAGCAATAATTCACAGAGACAGTGGGGTGCAGTCTTCAGGGTTTACTCACGATTATCACGTTGCTCCTGGTTACAACTCCAGATGATAACCACCCACGTCGTCCGGTGTTTACTCAGGGAGGGGTTCAGCAATCCCTCAGGTAATTCTGTGACACCCCAGGGGTCTGGTTGTCACAGTGATAGAGATATTACGTCTGAGGGCAGGTGGGAGGTCCTTTGGTCAGGGATCCTGTGCATGCCACACCTCCTGCCCAGCCTTGGGAGGGGAAGAACTTCCCCTGTATAAACCCGGGGCTGAGGCAGGGTTAGTGAGTCCAGGAAGAGTAGAGACAAGAGCAGCATAGGAAGCAGCAGAGTCACAAGGAGTCAGGGGCTGGCAGCTAAAGAGCTCGCCCTGACTAAGAAGATTCTTTACCGGACCCGGAGTCCGAGGCTGTGGGGACTAACTTCTACCCAGCAGCAGAATCCGTCAGGCAGGGGATTTCAGGTCCCCTGGCCCAGAAGCCCGAAGGCCCGGTCACACGCGTGGGACCAGCACCGCCATCGTGGAGCGGAAGCCATTAGAAGGCCCCGAGTCACCGGCCATACGGGTGAGCACCACACGGTACACTCAGGGACGTGGGCTACTTACATCAGCTTCTAGCAAGGTAGCCAGAAGAGTACAGTCAGCTTGGGAGGCCTACAACTACGCCTGGCCAGGGGAGATCCCATCTGCTCAAGGACTGACCAGGCCCCGTTCGCTAGCAAGTACTCCGGGAGGGTCTATCGTTGTTACCAGTAAAGACCCTGAACGCTACCATACCGTCTCTGAGTGGTTCCTGCTACCCCCATCATCCACGTCGGCTGCCCTGAGGCCATACCCCTCCCGTTGGGGGTTATACTATCACGCTGCACCATCCTTCCACCGGCCTCAGCGGTCTGCCCTGCAGCAGCAGCCCCCTGGCTGCATTCAACGGGTGGCGTAGTCATCAACCATTTTCTACCGCTAACAGACTGCCGTCCAGTTTGACTCCCTGGGCACGGACCGGGTCACCGCCACGAGACTACAACCCTAAACAGATCCGGCTCCGGGTAAGCTCCCGCGTGCGCAACGCAGCGCGACACAGGCCCAGGGGCGCGTCAACTTTGGCGTAGTCGGCAGTATCACGTGCCCGCAACCACCGGGTACTGCGTGCCTGAAAAGCAAAGACTGTTCAAACTTACCAGTGGTGAAGATTCCCGCCATCGGTGAAGATTCCCGCCATCCGGCGCCATCTTCAGCCTTCTTCCCGCCATCGGTGAAGTTTCCCGCCATCCGGCGCCATCTTCAGCCTTCTTCCCGCCATCCGTGGAGTTTTCCCGCCATTGGACGCCATCTTGAGGACGCCGCGCGGGAAGAAGAGGGGCGTGGACTCCGAAAGCGCGCGAGAACTGAAGCCCCGCCTCACGTCCGGACGTTGCGTAAGGTCCTGGAAGGAGCCCAGCAGACGCCGACGTCACAGGAGCGCGACGGAAGGTCCTCAACCCTGACGATCCACTGCGGAGCCGCGGCCTACGGAACAGGATCATCGCAAGGTAGGCCACGGTCCACTAGGGGGGAGGAAGATGTCGGATACGGAGGAGAGCTCCACTGCCTCAACCCCCGCCAGCGCTACCGCTGTTGCAGTTATGCCCTTCACCATGCCCTATATCCCGGGAGCAGCTTGGCTACCCCAGTACTCAGGGGAGTCACATACCCTGCATGACTTTAGAGAAAAGCTGGATAGCCTCTTCCAGGTGTACCCCCTCACAGAAGAGCAAAAAGTGAGCATCCTGGTGGCCCAACTAACTGGGGCAGCCAAAAGGGAAGTAAAATCCTGGCCACCTGGGAGGAAGACTGTCGCAGGGATACTAACCCGGCTGAAGGACACTTTTGATACCCGCACCTCAGCCGAGATTAAACTTAGATTCTACGGGTGCAAGCAGCGAGCGCATGAGAGTATAAGGGACTATGCACTCAACCTACAAGAGGCCCTGAGGGCCATTAAGCAGACCGACCCTAATGGAGTGAGAAACGAGGACAGGCTGTTGACCGAACAATTTATAGAGGGTTTATATTGCAATGCCCACCGCACCCAGTTGCGGGCAATGGCCTTACAGGACCCTCATCTAGAATTTGCACAGTTCAAGGACAGAGCCATCCGGGTGCTCCGAGAACCTGCACCAGGTGGCGTTGTGACCCACAGACGCCCCACTACCACTTACTACCAGGAGGCGGCGCCCTTGTCAGCAGGGCCTGTGGGAGCTGATGCGCAGGCTTTGGACAATGACCCGGCTCCAGACCTACACCATCAGGTCCAAGAGCTAGCTAAAAGCGTTGCTGCGCTAACCCGAACTGTGCAGTCTTTACAGGTTTCCACTCCAGGGAAGATCCAGCTGGCATCCGGACCGGAGGACATCCCGTGGCGTCGACCAAGGAGGACCCCACCGGCCAGAGGAAGACCCAGTGACCGATACAGCGAGGACGGACGACCCATCTGCCGCCGCTGCAATCAACCCGGACATATGGAAAGGTACTGTTCTTTAAACGGGCACAACCTGGGTTAGAGGGCCAACCCCCAGGAAAAAGATCACCAGGCCCATCGAACTGGCGCGACAGATATGTGGGAGGACGTCCAGTCTTGCCTGTGGTACTGGATGGCATTCCCATGAGTGCCCTACTGGACACCGGGTCACAGGTCACCACCATCCCGTACGTGCTCTTCAAGCAGTACTGGAATGACTCGGATATTACCCGCTACCCTGACGACGACTTGAGTATCATCGCCAGCAATGGTCAGCCCGTGCCACAGATCGGATTTAAAGAGGTGACCATCAAAATTGGTAGAGTCGAACTGGCCGCACAGGGACTGATCATTGTAGATATTGACAAACATGAGAGTCACCCAAAAATAACTCTAGGAACTAATGTAATTGAAAATTGTCTTGCAGAGGTGATTTTCCTTTTACAGCAGGTTGCCAAGAATGCCAGCTCCGGCGAGCAGCGGGTGCTCCAGAAAGAGATCCGGGCACTGATGCAACGGCAACAAGTGGAACTCTCCGGCGGTGAGATTGGTAGCGTAAGAATGTGTGACCCTTTTCCTATTGCCATGCCCCCAAAAAGTGAAATGATGATTTGGTGCCGGGCAGCTATTGGTCTGAGAGGTAGAGATTACCAGGCAATGGTAGAACCAGTTTACTCAGACAGTAGGCCCACCATTTTGACAGCACGGGGGGTGGTCAATGTACGCCATGGGAGGGTGCCCGTTCGCATAATAAATATCGGGGAGAGGGAAGTGTACCTGCCCCGGTATGCCACGCTAGCCAAATTATATACCACTAATCAAAATTCTATACAATCTGTGGAACCCTTGCCTCCATCTCACCCGGAGGAAGGTAACGGCTCTAAGAAAGACATGGAGGACTGGTGTCAGCAACTACATCTGGGTACTGACTCCACTCCCTCACACCAGAAACAAGGAGTCTATCGGGTGGTTCAAGAGTATGAGAGAGTGTTTAGTAAACACCCGTTGGACTTCGGGCGAGTCAAGGGGGTAGAACACCGCATCCCCACGGGAGATCATCCTCCCATAAAAGAGAGGTATCGACCCGTACCCCCTGCACATTACCAACACGCCAAGGGGATGCTTAGAGACATGAAGGAGGCTGGGGTAATCCGGGATAGCTGTAGCCCCTGGGCAGCCCCACTAGTTTTAGTCAAAAAGAAAGACAACACCATGAGGATGTGTGTAGATTACCGGAAAATCAACCGTATCACACACAAGGATGCGTACCCCTTACCAAGGATAGAGGAGTCATTGGCTGCTTTAAGATCTGCTAACTTCTTCTCTACCTTGGATCTCACTAGCGGGTACTGGCAGGTTCCTGTAGCAGAGGCGGACCGGGAGAAGACCGCATTCACCACCCCGATGGGACTTAGCGAGTTCACCTGCATGCCGTTCGGACTCTGCAACGCCCCAGGAACCTTCCAACGATTAATGGAGTGCTGTCTGGGCCACAGAAACTTCGAGACGGTCCTGTTGTACCTGGACGATGTCATCGTATACTCCAAAACTTATGAGGACCACCTGAAACACCTGGCGGAGGTGTTCGAAGCTCTGGCGAGTTACGGCCTAAAGGTGAAACCCTCCAAGTGTCACCTCCTGAAACCAAAGGTGCAATACCTGGGACACGTGGTGAGCGCTGACGGAGTGGCTCCCGACCCCGATAAGATCACCGCAATCAAAGGATGGCCAAGCCCTTCCAGCGTAAAAGAAGTGCGGCAGTTCCTAGGGTTGGTAGGCTACTACCGAAGGTTTATTCCCGGTTTCACCAAAAAGGCGGCGCCTATGCAGGACCTCCTGATAGGCCAGTCCCGGAAGGCCAAGAACCAGAAGCCGCCCTTCAAATGGGAAGAGCTAGAGGAAGAGTCCTTCCGCCAGCTGAAGATGGCCCTCACGGGGGATGAAATCTTGGCGTATCCGGACTATAGCCAGCCCTTCATCCTCTACACCGACGCCAGTAACGTCGGGCTAGGAGCCGTACTGTCCCAGATTCAGCAGGGGAAAGAGCGAGTAATCGCCTATGCCAGCCGAAAACTGCGACCCACCGAAAGGAATCCCGAGAATTATAGCTCATTTAAGCTAGAGTTCCTGGCCGTGGTATGGGCAGTCACCGAGCGCTTTAAGCATTACCTCGCTTCTTCCCGGTTCACCGTATACACGGATAACAACCCGCTGACACACCTGGACACGGCAAGACTCGGTGCCCTGGAGCAGAGGTGGATGGCCCGTCTGTCCAACTACGAGTTCACAATTAAATACCGGGCAGGGCGCTCCAATACCAACGCGGACGCCCTGTCCAGGATGCCCAACCTGCCGGACGGAGGAGAAGATCCGGAGGGACTGGAAGAAGTTGAACTCCCTGCGTTCCACCGTCATGGGACTATCCAGTATTCCCACCGGGTAAGGAGTAAGCAGGCTGCTACGTTGAACCCCTTACCTCACTACAACTGGGCGGAAACGCAAGACAGCGACCCTGCCGTCCGACTGGTGAAGGAGATGCTGACTCGCCCGGAGGCTAGCCTGGAATCAGACGCTCCAGAGGAAGCCAAACAACTATGGGCAGAGAAGAGTCGACTGTTCCTTTACAAGGGGAAGTTGTGCCGCAGAATGGTTAACTCCAGGACGCATGAACTACTCTGGCAAGTAGTGGTGCCACGAAGAGACGCAGCCATGGTGATGGAGGCATACCACGACGGAGCTGGACACTTCGGGTGGAAAAAGCTGGAGTTCCTGCTGCGCGAGCGGTTCCACTGGGTAGGCATGAGGGGAACCATCGAGAAGTGGTGCAGAGACTGTGGCCCGTGCAATCTGAGAAGGAAGGACCGGGCCAGCCAGAAGACTCCCCTGCAGTCCATCGTCACCCGGCAACCGTTGGAACTGGTAGCCTTGGATCATGTAAAACTGACCCCCAGCAGAAGTGGCTACGTCTACGCGTTAACCATCGTGGATCATTACTCCCGGTTTCTGGTTGTCGTCCCCGTCAAGGACTTAACGGCTCGAACAGCAGCTAGAGCCTTCCAGCAGCACTTTTGCCGTCCACACGGGTACCCGGACCAAGTGCTGACGGACCAGGGACCTGCCTTTGAAGCGGAGGTCTTCCAGGAATTCTGCAATCTGTATGGCTGCCGGAAGATAAGGACGACACCCTACCATCCGCAAACTAATGGACTTTGTGAGAAAATGAACCAGGTGGTAATGGATCTTCTAAAAACGTTGCCCCTGGAAGAACGCAGTCTGTGGCCTGAGAAGTTGCCCGATCTGGTGGACCTATACAACCACATCCCGGTAGGTTCCACCAACTGTACCCCGGCTTACCTAATGAGGGCAAGACCTGGTAAGTTACCTGTTGACCTGGAAATGGGAGTCCTGACGCCCGAGGACACTTCACCAGAAACAGACTGGGACACAGAGAGGCAGCAGCAGTACCGGAAAGTACAGGAGAGCGTGGAGCGAAGTCTCTGTCAGGCTAGGGAAAGACAAGAGAAGACTTACAACCAGTATGCTCCCGCTGTTCCCCTGGTACCCGGAGAGCAGGTCTTGAAGAGGAAGAGACGGCTCCACAAGTTGGACGACCAGTGGGAGAAGGACCCGTACACCGTACTGCCCTCAAGCCACGAGAACCCGAAGGTCTGTACCATCAGTAAAGACGGAGGGGAAACCACAGCCATTGTATCCCGGGACCACCTGAAGAAGTGCCCCGAACAACTGAGGAACCCTGAGGAGGAACAGGAAGACCATCGACCCGTGGAAGAAAGGGAAGATATGGTTAGTACCGTGCTCGGGGACTTCCCTCGGTCTTGGACTCAAGTCAATGGTGCAGTTGTGGTACCCGTACTCACCTTCCTCCAACCATCATCCCAAGAACCTACGGAGCAACGGGTAGAGCTGGAAGAGCAGCCGGTCCAGGAGGCAGAAGACTCCACCCAAGCGGAACAGGAGAATCCACCCTCTGCTTATAGTGAGCCTGCCGTACCCCTAGTGAGACAAAGAGCCGGTAGACAGCTGCCCAGTTTACCCTTGACAGCTCCTACACCCTGTAGTTCAGGGCCAGACAGTCAGCTCCGTAGGTCCACTAGGGCCACTAGAGGCCAGTTACCCGCACGTTGGAGGATCTAAATGTTTAAGTTGTTTTACAATGTTTACCTGTTTATTGTTGCTTGTGTGTAATTTTGTGTTTCTAGTTGTTTTTAGGAGTCTTCGGTGGATTTACCGGGAATCCTTTGTATATAGTTGGAGCGTAACCCAGGATGGACTAGAGACTGTTAAGGACTCGGGGTAGGACAGACCCCTACCTGGTTACGTCTCCCTGTGTTGGTGAAATGGACATCTTTGCTTTTCTTCAAAGACTGCACCCGGTTGCGGACATCCGTGACCATCTTATTGTGTTTCCTTATTGTATTTTATTGTTCTTTGATATACCTTGTTATATTTTTCTAAAAAGTGTTTAGTCCCGGAGTACTAAATTTCACTAGGGGGGAGTGTGACACCCCAGGGGTCTGGTTGTCACAGTGATAGAGATATTACGTCTGAGGGCAGGTGGGAGGTCCTTTGGTCAGGGATCCTGTGCATGCCACACCTCCTGCCCAGCCTTGGGAGGGGAAGAACTTCCCCTGTATAAACCCGGGGCTGAGGCAGGGTTAGTGAGTCCAGGAAGAGTAGAGACAAGAGCAGCATAGGAAGCAGCAGAGTCACAAGGAGTCAGGGGCTGGCAGCTAAAGAGCTCGCCCTGACTAAGAAGATTCTTTACCGGACCCGGAGTCCGAGGCTGTGGGGACTAACTTCTACCCAGCAGCAGAATCCGTCAGGCAGGGGATTTCAGGTCCCCTGGCCCAGAAGCCCGAAGGCCCGGTCACACGCGTGGGACCAGCACCGCCATCGTGGAGCGGAAGCCATTAGAAGGCCCCGAGTCACCGGCCATACGGGTGAGCACCACACGGTACACTCAGGGACGTGGGCTACTTACATCAGCTTCTAGCAAGGTAGCCAGAAGAGTACAGTCAGCTTGGGAGGCCTACAACTACGCCTGGCCAGGGGAGATCCCATCTGCTCAAGGACTGACCAGGCCCCGTTCGCTAGCAAGTACTCCGGGAGGGTCTATCGTTGTTACCAGTAAAGACCCTGAACGCTACCATACCGTCTCTGAGTGGTTCCTGCTACCCCCATCATCCACGTCGGCTGCCCTGAGGCCATACCCCTCCCGTTGGGGGTTATACTATCACGCTGCACCATCCTTCCACCGGCCTCAGCGGTCTGCCCTGCAGCAGCAGCCCCCTGGCTGCATTCAACGGGTGGCGTAGTCATCAACCATTTTCTACCGCTAACAGACTGCCGTCCAGTTTGACTCCCTGGGCACGGACCGGGTCACCGCCACGAGACTACAACCCTAAACAGATCCGGCTCCGGGTAAGCTCCCGCGTGCGCAACGCAGCGCGACACAGGCCCAGGGGCGCGTCAACTTAAGAGCACTTAGCGGGACCCCTTTTCATGTGCCTCTTCTGGTCGTCTTCCTGCGCTGGCTTTCACCCTCCTGCCCTGCGCCTCACACCCAGTGTCCCAAGCCAGTGACCGCGGACCTTGTCGGGCGACGTCTTCTCTGTCCCCTGGGTCCTCTATAGTCACCTTTTTAGCGATTAAATGTGGCTGTTGGCTGCAGCACCTGAAATGCTGCACCCTCTGGTTATCTAGTTGAGACTTGACGAACTCTGCTAGTTTAAGGGCCGGTCCCCTCTCTGCGGCCTGATCTTTCCACTCCTGGTGGGTTCGGGCGCACGGGTGGCAAGCGCACTGCCCATGCCCCTGGGATCCTTTCTGTTCTGGAGCCTTCCTTCCTGCTCCTCTCCTCTCTTCAGTCTGTCCTGGGCCTCTCTCACTAGGCCCTCCTCCTGAGCAGAGCTCCTGCTCCACACACTCTCTCCTCACTGTTCCCTCAGACTGTTCTCACTGACTACACACCCAAGATGGCTTCCCCTTTTTATATCCTCCTTCACTAGTGCTCCCCTGATCTTCTTCCTCAACCCACACCCACTACATGGTTCCCCCTCTCTTGGTTCCCCCACTCCAGCCAGGGACAGGGCTCAGCAGTGCAGCAATGCATCTTGCCCCTCCTGCTGGTCTGGAGTAGTGTAGTGTTGGATGCAGGTGTTTGGGTCCCGGGCAGAACTCCATCCTTACCTGAGAGTGGGATACCACACCTCTGGGTGAGATGCAGTACCTCTGTGACGACTGAACCCGCAGGGGCGCCACAAATGCAATGTGATTGTTTCTCAAACAATCAAAATAAGCCTGAAGATAATGAGAAATTAAAACACAAAGTAAATTAGAAAAGTTGTAGAAGTTTTTCATTTATATAGTGATTTAGACATATGCCCACAATGGTACAGGAATGTTGTTTAGAATCAGAAGATGAATCAGAATATGTTATGTGTGTGTACATGAGGACTAACACTATTTCTGGCCATTATATGACTTGACTCTGACTTTTATCACCAGTTTTCCCCGTGCAGGCTCTAATATTAACTTTTTGGGTGGCGACTAGCTGCTATGTTGTCTCCCATACACAACACATCAAGGCATGAGGGGTTCTTGCTCTCCTGTCTCTGTGTACCACATCCATAGAACCAGCAGCATGGACAACATTATACAACTGTCATGATCATTGTAGCTGTGAATCAAGCTTTGGGCTAAACTAAACTCTTGAAAGTAGTAGCATGATCTGATATTGCTTCAGCATACAAAGACATTTTAATTCACAAAAATTGGATAAAGAAAACTATTGTATAGTCAAGACAGTTACAGTATACCTACAAAAAAACTATGCAACAAAGTTGTATTCAAATAAAATTATAGTTTATTGATTATCGAATTAAAATAAGGAAAATGATAAAAATAACAGGTGGAAAAACAAGGCAGGGGACAGATAATATATGCCACAGTACTGGTTGCGGTAAAAAAGTGTTGCATACTAATACACATACAAATAAATAATACTCCAAAAATTACAAAGCAGAAAAAATGGATGTGCCACCACAGACTAATTAATGCCCTGCATACACATAGCCCCTAGGACACTAAAAAATGGCACAGTAGTAAGTAACAAGGAGTAAGGTGCATACCGCAACAGGCAAGTAGAGTGGTGTCCACACAGCCTAGGTCCCAACGCGCGTTTTTTTCCAGAAGAGGGACTTTAACTTTAACAGTGCAAATAGCACCTGATTTTTACATCTTTCCCCCTATGGACCATTATATGTGTCAGTCATATTAGACCGCATACTATGTATACTTACTAGTCGCTGTTATTTTTATCATTTATCATATAATTTTATTTGAATACAACTTTGTTGTATAGTTTTTTTGTAGGTATAATTCAAAGGCATTTTGCTTAATTATATGCTTCCAATTTTATGGGAACAGTTTGGTTCCAGCACGTCTCAGAGGAGATCTTATTTATATGTATAGATACAGTTATATGAAAAAGTTTGGGCACCCCTATTAATCTTAAGCTTAATGTTTCATAAAAATTGTTTTTTTGCAACAGCTATTTCAGTTTGATATATGTAATAACTGTTGGACACAGTAATGTTTCTGCCTTGAAATGAGGTTTATTGTACTAACAGAAAATGTGCAATCTGCATTCAAACAAAATTTGACAGGTGCATAAGTATGGGCACCCTTATCATTTTCTTGTTTTAAATACTCCTACCTACTTTTTACTGACTTACTAAAGCACTTTTTTTGGTCTTGTAACCTCATTGAGCTTTGAACGTCATAGCCAGGTGTATGCAATCATGAGAAAAGCTACTTAAAGTGGCCACTTGCAAGTTGTTCTCCTGTTTGAATCTCCTCTGAAGAGTGGCATCATGGGCTCCTCCAAACAACTGTCAAATGATCTGAAAACAAAGATTATTCAACATAGTTGTTCAGGGGAAGTATACAGAAAGCTGTCTCAGAGATTTAACCTGTCAGTTTCCACTGTGAGGAACATAGTAAGGAAATGGAAGAACACAGGGACAGTTCTTGTTAAGGCCAGAAGTGGCAGGCCAAGAAAAACATCAGAAAGGCAGAGAAGAAGAATGGTGAGATCAGTCAAGGACAATCCTCAGACCACCTCCAGAGAGCTGCAGCATCAACTTGCTGCAGATGGTGTCACTGTGCATCGGTCAACTATACAACGCACTTTGCACAAGGAGAAGCTGTATGGGAGAGTGATGCGAAAGAAGCCGTTTCTGCAAGCACGCCACAAACAGAGTCGGCTGAGGTATGCAAAAGCACATTTGGAGAAGCCAATTTCTTTTTGGAAGAAGGTCCTGTGGACTGATGAAACCAAGATTGAGTTGTTTGGTCATACAAAAAGGCGTTATGCTTGGCGGCTAAAAAACACAGCATTCCAAGAAAAACACTTGCTACCCACAGTAAAATTTGGTGGAGGTTCCATCATGCTTTGGGGCTGTGTGGCCAATGCCGGCACTGGGAATTTTGTTAAAGTTGAGGGACGCATGGATTCCACTCAGTATCAGCAGATTCTTGACAATAATGTTCAAGAATCAGTGACAAAGTTGAAGTTACGCAGGGGATGGATCTTTCAGCAAGACAATGATCCAAAACACCGCTCCAAATCTACTCAGGCATTCATGCAGAGGAACAATTACAATGTTCTGGAATGGCCACCCCAGTCCCCAGACCTGAATATCATTGAACATCTGTGGGATCATTTGAAGAGGGCTGTCCATGCTCGGCGACCATCAAACTTAACTGAACTGGAATTGTTTTGTAAAGAGGAATGGTCAAAAATACCTTCATCCAGGATCCAGGAAATCATTAAAAGCTACAGGAAGCGACTGGAGGCTGTTATTTTTGCAAAAGGAGGATCTACTAAATATTAATGTCACTTTTCTGGTGAGGTGCCCATACTTATGCACCTGTCAAATTTTGTTTGAATGCAGATTGCACATTTTCTGTTAGTACAATAAACCTCATTTCAAGGCAGAAACATTACCGTGTCCAACAGTTATTACATATATCAAACTGAAATAGCTGTTGCAAAAACACCAATTTTTATAAAACATTACGCTTAAGATTAATAGGGGTGCCCAAACTTTTTTATATAACTGTACATGCATGGTCAATACAGAGGACAGGCACATGACTTATTCCTTCCAAAGACCATACAAAGGACCAGGGGGCACTCATTATGAGTGGAGGAAAGGCGAATCCGGCAGCTAAATAGGAAAGGGTTCTTTACAGTCAGAGCAGTCAGAAGGTGGATTGCCCGACTGCAAGAGGTAGTAACGGCCGACACTATAACAGCTTTTGAAAAAATGTCTGGATGCTTTTCTCCCAACAAATGGCATTGTGATTTATAAATAACCTAGCGATAGAGAATGTATAACTAGTGGAGAAAGGTTGAACTTGATGAACCTAAGTCTTTTTTTTCAACCTAACTATGCAACTACGTAACTACTGTCAAGGTCCATGGATGGGGGCGTTTGGTGTGAAAGAACTTGACAGGCCCACGTAGAGCCTTGACCTCAACCCCATCAAACACCATTGAGGTGAACTAGAACAGAATTTGTGATCCAAGTTGTCTCATCCAGCATCGAAGTGTGACCTCACAAATCCTCTTCTGAATGAATGGTCAGAAATTAACACATACAAGCTCCAAAATCTTGTAGATGTTCCCAAAAGAGTGGAAGTTGTTACAGTTGTAAATTGGAAGGAACCCCAAATTAATACCTATTGATTTATAATGAGACATCATAAAAGCTCCTGTAGGTATAATGTGAAGGTGTCCTAGTACTCCTCTCCAAATAGTGTAAGTGGAGAAAGAAACATATTTCTCGGATAAAATATGGTATATATAATAAAGTTTCTTATATCTGCTTGTGCTATTTATTTATGTAAAATGTATTTACATGACACTTTCTTTAATACTATACATTTTAGATTTCTATATTAATTTTTTATAAAAATGTAAAGACAAATAGAATACTTGAAATAAAATCTCATATATATAAAAATTAATGTTTTAACAAATATTTGTTTTTTTGATATTCTAGGCTGCAGTATACTAATTGCCTTTCCCCAGACATTGTTTAATATTGCTGTGTAAGTTGGCATTTTACATTTACAATATATATATTGGAGAAGCAAATTTACTGAATTTATTTATTGCTAAATATATAGCTCTATGCTCTCTATATGTACAGGAATACATTCTGTAATATAATAAGCACAAGATCTGTAAGGCTGCGTGCCCAAAATGCGGATTTAATGCGTTTCAGCTGCGCCATTTCCGCCGCAAAAACGCATTAAAAACGCTTGTTAAGTTGTCTGCCATGTTTCCCAATGATAATCCGCATGTGCACATGCTGCCGAAATTTCCGCTGCCGATTATCATTGCAGAAAAATCCGCAGCACAACCATTATGCAACCATGCCATTGACTTGCATTGGACCGCATAACATCCGCATGACTACACGTACACATGCGGATATTATGCGATTCAATGCGCAGATGGTACCCGGGTCTGGAGAAGAGGAGACCCGGGTACCATAGTATCTGTAGTTAAAAAGAACTAAAATAAAAAAAAACATATACTTACCTTCTACCTACTTACCCTGTCTGCTTCCGGCGGCGCTGCTGGCTCTTCGGCTGCTAGTGTAAAAGGACCTTCCATGACGTCATTTAGTCATGTGACAGGTCACGCGACCGATGAGTATAATGTTTTTTTTTATTTTTCAACATTTTTATTCTTTTTTTTTTTTTTACTATTGATGCATTTACAGCATCGTAACTTGGTCACACTATATAAATCCATGCCGGTTGCATGGATTTATATAGTGTGACCAAGTTGTCAAGCGCTTTTCCAAGTGATGCTAAAATCGCTTGAAAAAGTGCTTGACAACCCGCATGCCAGGGAGATGCTGAAACGCTCCGCAGCATTTCTGCATCGTGTGCACTTAGCCTAAAAATGTAAAAGAAAATTGTTAGCATTACTGCTCCTCAAAATACTTAATTGCAGGGGGTCCATGAGCTGGGACACTCACAATGAAAGCATTCTTACAGGTGAGAGATTTTTTGTAGCTAAATGTTGATTGCACTCTAAGTCCCCATTCACACGTGCATGTTTCATGTAAGTGTTTGTTGTATCTGTGTTTTTCACGGATAGAGCATGTTCCCATCATGCTTCATGGGCATGTTCGATTTGTTTGTCGACCAATTGTTCACACACAAAAAAAAAAATAGAGATGTGATGTCTCATTTTGATGCAATTTGTGGATCAAAATCACTAGTTCAAGTCAAATTGATCCACCTAAAAGATTTCAAGTCTGTTAGAGACTTATCAACATTTAACTCTTGGGGGGATCTGCAAGATTAATAACAAAGGTGTATGGGACTTCTAGTGACGTGTGCAATCTCATGGATTCTCACTGTTAAGGCCCCGTCACACTAAGCGATATCGCTAGCGAGATCGCTGCTGTCTCACGGTTTTGGTGACTCACCAGCGACCTCACCAGCGATGTCGCTATGTGTGACACTTTGCAACGATCAGGCCCCTGCTGTGAGGTCGCTGATCGCTGCAAAGTGTCCTGGACCATTTTTTGGTCGTTGGCCTCCCGCTGGCCAGCACACATCGCTGTGTGTGACCAGCGGGACCAACGATCTGGCTGGTAACCATGGTAAATATCGAGTTACTAGGGGCACGCGCGCACTTAGTAACCCGCTGTTTACCATAGATACCACTCTGCTACGGTGAGCGGAGGCTCCAGCGCACCGTAGCAGAGTGGTATCCATGGTAAACAGCGGGTTACTAGGGGCACACGCGCACTTAGTAACCCGATATTTACCATAGTTACCAGCCTGCTCCTGCTTGCAGCAGGCTGGTAACGGGAGCAGGACATCGTGGAACGATTCTTTCCACGATATCGCTGCTCCCCTCATCGCTGGTGAGCCTGCCTGTTTGACAGCTCACCAGTGATGTATTAGCGATGCAGCAACGATCCCTGACAGGTCGTATCGTTGTCGGGATCGCTGCTGCATCGCTTAGTGTGACGGGGCCTTAAGTCCACGGCCCCACTATCAGTATTTGGTCAGTATTTTTTCTCAGAAGTGGCAGCCAAAACCAGGAGTGGAAGAATCAGAGAAAAGGTATAATAGAAACACGTCACCACTTCTGCATTTATCACCCACTCCTGGTTGCCACTCCTGAGGAAAAATACTGACCAAATACTGATAGTGGGGCTGTGGCCTTAAAGAATTAAAGGCCTCACTGTTACAATTCTATTTGTCAAAAAGTTTGCAAAACCAGAGTATCAAATTGCATAAACTGCCTCAATATGGTTAATTAATATATTCTGTCTTTGCACCAATATGTTACAACTGAACCTCCTGTCATTCATACTGTTTGCTTGATATAAACTACTAAAGCACCACGCCAGCAGGGGTAGGGGGGTTTCACTGCCAGAGTGTTATCACTAATGTTTCCTGCCTCCAGTAATATACTTACCTCCATGTTCTTCTGTTCTTGCTGCTCCTCCGGTCGTCATCTGCAGGTTGTGACCTGCCGGATCGCTCAAGTGTTTACTGGGCGAGCTGGAGATCACTACTCAATGTAAATCTATGAGAGCCAGAACAAGGATCTCATAGACTTACATTGAGAGCTTGTGAACATTAGCTCTGACATCCGGTCAGTCAGGAGCTGCAGTAACAAGATGGCAAAATGAGACAGGAGCCATGCTGGGAAGAGCAGGAGACGGTGGTTGGTGAGTATATTACTAGAGGAAGGGAACTTACATTAGTGATACCGCTCCAGTGGTGAAATAAAAAAACACTGGAGTGGTGCATTACAATCTTTGAGAGGCATGCGCTATCTAATCCTTTGTAAAGGCAATTTTGCTACAAGGGCAAACTAATGCCTGTATTTACCGATCTACTGAAGCAGCATTATAGTGCTAGCTGCATATTTCTACTTAATCATTTCAATTTCAAACTTTATCGGTTTGCCAAAAAATCATTAGTGCTTTAAAAGCATCCAAATGGTGGTCAATTAATGGGTATAGCATTTAAGGATATTAGGGGGACTGGCAGATAAAGAGTCCTAAACGCAATCAGTGGAGATGCACCTGTAGTGCGCCTCCTAAACTATCTTCCTTAACATGTTTCAATGGTATGCACCTGCTTCCTCAGAGGTAGTGGAACTAAGCATTACCATTACCCCTGTGGAAGTTGATGCATACTGATGAACTATATTGGGGGACTAGATTTTAATTCATACTAGTGTTGATCGAGCGTGTTCAGTTAACCCTTTCAGCGAGCACACTCGGGTGCTCTCAAAGTATTGACGGCTTGTTCGGCCCCTATGTTAGTGCCGCTGCGGCTGCATGTGTCATGGCTGTTAGATAGGCAATCCCTGCATATGTCACAACTAACAAACAGGCAATCCCTGCATGTGTCACAGCTGTCTAACAGCCGTGACACATGCAGCCCCAGTAGCACTAAATAGATGCCGAGCACGCCGCAAATACTTGGCGAGCACCCGAGCGTGCTCGCTGAAAGGGTTAACAGAACATGCTCAATCAACACTAATTCATACCATGTCTGTGGCCCTGAATAGGTAGGCATTGTTTAGGAGGCGCACTGTTGGTGCATCTCCACTGAACACATTGCAATACATTTAGGGCTCCTTATCTAGGTCCTCCAAATGCTATACCCATTAATAGATATTTTGTACAATTGCCACTATGGTATGCCGCCTAAATATATTATTGTGTACATCTACTTAAAGAGAATGTGTTATGAGATATACAGTATACTGCCTGAACTAGGGGCAGCATTAAACAGGGACAGGCTCACTCATAACAAATATTTACTCTCATATCGTCTTATTATAAAGTGCTGTGGCTTTCAGAGAATGAAAAGTTTAGAAACCAGCCCGAAGGGAGCAGAACAGTCACCTGGGTGGCTTTCACCCTCCTTTGCTCAGTCTGACTGATCTCCTCAACTTTCAAAATAACTTTTCAGAGTCAAATATATGTTTGTGATGAGGCAGCCGGTCTTTATTTCATGCTGTCTATGGTTTAAGCACCCAGAATCAGGTGACAGGTTTTCTCTTAATTAGATTTTTTCTTCTAAACTTGAGTTATTTAAGATCCATTTACAGAATCTTTTTCCATGTACGTAGTTTTGAAAACTGGATCTAAATTCTTTGTAGAATTCTTATTTTAATGAAATATAACATTAGAACTTTGCTCTATGTGCTCATGCATGTAGCAAATGAAAATATAAGGCAGAGCCATGAACAATAACTCCTGTTCATTGGAAGAAAGAAAATTCCAGCTTCACGGATAATGAAATATTTATTTGTGCAAAATAGCAAACTAGTGAAAAAAGTAAAAAAATCATATCTCCAGATACAGTACAGTTAAAATCCATAGGGCGGTAAGTTAGAACAGAGACATCTCATAGATTTGTGAATCACCCTTAGTCATGATAACAACTCCACAATACCAGCTTATTTAAATAGTATTCAGATCCGGTTGCGTTCACTTTGTAGACACTTCTCACACAGAATATGCTTTTGGAGATAAGCTTTTTCACTATTTTTCAATGGTTTGCTATTTTGCACAAATAAATATTTCATTGTCCATGAAGCTAGATTTTTCTTTCTTCCACTGAATCTTCATTGCGTCCTGGCATAGACGTTTTCGCTGTTCTGGACTTCATGGGATTTAATGAGGATGAGCTGAACTTTCTTTTTACTTTCTTTTTCTGCCTACAGAGCTTATCGACAGAAAACCTTGCTGAAGGACTCTGTATATGAAGCACTTTTACCATTATTTTCTCCTTCCCTTTTATTTATTTTGTTGACCGTCTGGACTATTTTTTCACCATGTAAAATCCTGGACAAACAGCCGAGGTTATTTTTATGGATGGTCGGTGTACTCTTCTCAAATGTGACTGTAAGTATGAGTTGGCCATGTTTGTTGTATAGTATAACCAGAAAGCAAGGATACTTGTTCTCTGACATTGCTTTTATGGTTATTTGTATATTAATGGAATGGAACATGTATAGTTATTTCCATTTATGTCATATATACTGTAGCTATTTCAGCTTACATCAGCATCTATACTTTTATTTGCCAGTGCAGAGTTATTATATGCCAGATGAGTAACACCAGATCTGAAGTCTTCTGTTGGCTCCTTTGGCCATTGTCCTTAGTAGTTGGTCTAGCTGTGTCTGGATATCTTGGGTCCCTGGAAGAGCTCACGTTCTTTGCCTTCACAGCTCTTGCTACAGCTGCTCACATTCATTATGGAGTTTGTGTGGTGAGTGTTAGTTTGCTTTCTTCAGTATTAAAAAAAAAATCTCTAGAGCCATCTGTAGGTGACTATCCTGTGAGTCAATGGTTGAAGGGCTTTAAAAAGAACCTGTCATGTTGGGAAATGCTATTAACCTTTAGATATAGGGTTGATTGGTAGGTAAATAGCATTACATTCCTGCCTATCTTAATGGAAACACAGATGCAGAAAGACAATGAACTTATAACCTCTCTGTAGCCCTCACTTTCAGTCATAAGGGCGGTTCAGGGAGCTATTAAAGTGACCGCTCACCATACAGTGAGCGCAGCTGTTATCACACCCCAGCACTTTGATTGACAGCCTGCTTAAAAGCATGTGTGTGCAGCATGTGTGCGCAGAGCAGACTGTCAATCAAAGTGACTGTAACAGCTCCCGGCACTGCCCCTGTGACTGAAAGCAAGCAGCTACAGGGAGAGTATAAGTTCATTTTTATCTCTGTAGCTGATGCTTCAGTAAAGCAGGCAGGATTTTAATGCTATTTATCTGCAGATTAATCCTATATCTGCAGGCAAGCTTGGACTGGCCCACAGGAGAACAGGAGAATCCTCTGGTGGGCCACCACCCTCTTATATGAGCAGTACTTGGCACAATATACTTGAATCACTATGTACAGACAAAGGCAGCATCTTATTCATTTACCAATCTACCCAGTCCACTGTTATATAAATTTATGATTGAGCATAATGTCACATTTGCATGTAGCTGAAAAGTGGGGCCTGGAGTTGGTTACTGGTGGGCCCTCGGCACCTCAGTCCGACACTGAATGCAGGTAATATTTCCTCACATGACAAGTTTCCTTTTAAATAGGATTTGATTTATAAAGTAAATCAGAGACGGCTATCCATAGGTAGCACCATAAAGGCAGTATTGTTATATAGACCCCAGTTTCATCAACAAAGTTTTGAACAAATAATATTTAATATGTAAAATACTAATCTTATACTTTATTTTAGGGGAAACAACTGAGCAAACATTTCCATATTTACGTATTCTCCCTAAAGAAGCGGTATGCAGATTGAGTAACTGACATGTAAATCCACAGGTTTTATATTTTTATTATATTTTAAGAACTGTAAGGAAGATGCTATAAATATTATTGCATATTTGGGACATCTAAAACAAGCACCAATCATTGTCTTATTATATACTTTGCAAAATTACTGTTTTTATTTTCCAACCTATATTATAGTTAAGAGCTACAGTGCTCACCATAAATCAGTACACCCTCTTTGAAAAGTAAGATTTTAATTCATATCTCACTCAACACAAGAGCAATTTCCAAAATTTTGACAAGACTGAGTTTCATAGAACATTTTTTTAACCCATAACATGAATGTAAAGTTAATAATATAACTTTCATTACAAAATCTTCAGTTTTACTCAAATTAGTTGATGCAAATATGAATTCACCCCACATGAAAAACTACTACATCTAGTATTTTGTATGACCTTCTTGATTTTTAAGGACAGCACCAAGTCTTCTAGGCCTGGAATGAACAAGCTGGCAACATATTGCAATGTCAATCTTTTTCCATTCTTCAAGAACGATCTCTTTTAGAGCCTGGATGCTGGATGGAAAGTGACGACAATCTGTCTCTTCAGAATTCCCCATAGGCGTTTGATTGGGTTCAAGCCAGGAGACACTTGGCCACTGGATCACGTTCACGCTGTTCTTCTTCAGAAATGCAACAGTGGCCTTAGATGTGTTTTTTCGATCATTGTCATGTTGGAAAAGTGCACGTCAACCATGGCCACGGAGTGATGGTAGCATCTTCTCTTTCAATATAGAGCAGTAAATCTGTGACTTCATGATACCATCAATAAAATGTAGCTCCTGACACCAGCAGCACACTTGCAGCCAAACATAAAGACACTGCCACCACCATGTTTCACTGTAGGCACCATGCATTTAGAAAGCTACAGAAGAAGCAGATTCTGCTTGAAAACTTGTGTTGTTTTTAAAGTCCTGAAAAAAAAAAAACGCAGTGTGAAAATAACTTTAAAGTCCCATTCTAGCACTGTTTTTTTTTTGTTTCTCCATCTATTGGCTTTCCTTAATGTATGTTTATTGTATACATTAAAATACTTACCAGTTGCTGTCTTCTGCCTCTTCAAGCGCTGGCCTACCGTACTTTAAATCAGTGGTCACAGAGCAAAAACAACAATGCTGCTGATTTATCTTGTCTCTTAGGAGGATTAACCAAATATATTTGTGCTCATATTGTTCCTGCTCCTAATTGTTGCACTTGCTTGTAATGTTCACTGTAGGAACATCTGTAGCGCTGATATCATGTTCCTTAACATTATTATGGACGTTCATTGTTTTAATCTCTTTTAGGGAACTCATCTGATAAAAGATTTCACCATTTAAAAGTCTTCCTTGAAGAAACTGTATAAAGCCAGAAAATCAAAAGTCTCTAAAACTTTGTTTTATATAAGCAAACAAGTGTCTGTCATTCTCAGACTACAGCACAATGAGCAGAGCTCACATATTAGTGAATGAGTTGAACCAGGGTTTACTGTATCTACAGTACTGTGCAAAAGTTTTAGGCAGGTGTGGAAAATTTTTATCAATTAGCAAAATGAATGAACAAAAGATTTGCATCAGTCTTTCTAGGTACACTTGTACACAGTTTTTTAAAGAACTCGAAAGAGACATAGTCCAATATACAGGTGCTTCTCACAAAAAATTAGAATATCATCAAAAAGTTAATTTAATTCAGTTCTTCAATACACAAAGTGAAACTCATATGACATAGAGTCATTACAAACAGAGTGATCTATTTCAAATGTTTATTTCTGTTAATGTTGATGATTATGGCTTACAGCCAATGAAAACACAAAAGTCATTATCTCAGTAAATTAGAATACTTTATAACAACAGCTTTAAAAATGTTTTTAAAATCCGAAATGTTGGCCTACTGAAATGTATGTTCAGTAAATGCACTCAATACTTGGTCGGGGCTCATTTTGTATCAATTACTGCATCAATGCAGTGTGGCATGGAGGCGATCAGCCTGTGGCACTGCTGAGGTGTTATGGAAGCCCAGGTTGCTTTGATGGCAGCCTTCAGCTCGTCTGCATTGTTGGGTCTGGCGTCTCATCTTCCTCTTGACAATATCCCATAGATTCTCTATGGGGTTAAGGTCAGGCGAGTTTGCTGGCCAATCAAGCACAGTGATACTGTTGTTTTTAAACCAGGTATTGGTACTTTTGGCAGTGTGGACAGGTGCCAAGTCCTGCTGGAGAATGAAATTTCCATCTCCAAAAAGCTTGTCGGCAGAGGGAAGCATGAAGTGCTCTAAAATTTCCTGATAGATGGCTGCGCTGACTTTGGTCTTGATAAAACACAGTGGACCTACACCAGCAGATGACATGGCTCCCCAAACCATCACTGATTGTGGAAACTTCACACTAGACCTCAAGCAGCTTGGATTGTGGCCTCTCCACTCTTCCTCCAGACTCTGGGACCTTGATTTACAAATGAAATGCAAAATTTACTTTCATCTGAAAACAACACCTTGGACCACTGAGCAACAGTCCAGGTCTTTTTCTCCTTGGCCCAGGTAAAACGCTTCTGGTGTTGTCTATTGGTCATGAGTGGCTTGACACAAAGAATACGACACTTGTAGCCCATGTCCTGGATACGTCTGTTTGTGGTGGCTCTTGAAGCAATGACTCCAGCAGCAGTCCACTCCTTGTGAATCTCCCCCAAATTTTTGAATGGACGTTTCTTCACAATTCTTTCAAGGCTGCGGTTATCCCGGTTGCTTGTGCACCTTTTTCTAGCACACTTTTTCTTTCCACTCAACTTTAAATTAATATGCTTGGATACAGCAATCTGTGAACAGCCAGCTTCTTTAGCAATGACCTTTTGTTGCTTACCCTCCTTGTGGAGTGTGTCAATGACTGCCTTCTGGACATCTGTCAAGTCAGCAGTCTTCCCCATGATTGTGGAGCCTACTGAAACAGACTAAGGGACCTTTTTAAAGGCTTAAGAAGCCTATGCAGGTGTTTTTTGTTAATTATTCTAATTTACTGAGATAATGACTTTTGTGTTTTCATTGGCTGTACGCCATAATCATCAACATTAACAGAAATAAACACTTGAAATAGATCACTCTGTTTGTAATGACTCTATATAATATACGAGTTTCATTTTTTGAATTGAAGAACTGAAATAAATTAACTTTTTGATGATATTTTAATTTTGTGAGAAGCACCTGTATCTTGGAGAACTAACCAGAGATCTTCTGTGGTTGTAGGCTTGTGCAAATCCTTCTGACTTTTCGTGTAATCTTAGACATTGTACTTAAAATAATTGATGCTATTTTGACAGCAAAGTGTCATCATCATCACACCAAATATTGATTTTATTTAGATTTCTCTTTTTTTTTTTTTAAACCAATTATTATAATGCAATGTAAAAGGGGATGTCCAAGTTTATCATGAAAGTCTACAGTCACTCTATGCGACTGGAGACTTGTGAATCCTCACATCACGCACAGTGTGCACTCTCGGGATTCTCCGGTGTCCGTTCTATATGTGAATTGAGCCAGGCCACACGTGAGCTGACTTTTTTGAAAAACCCATTAACATTTCTCTTTTTAAATGCGTTCTTACTTTGCAGCATTTTACCACACCTGTTTAAAACTTTTGCACAGTATTGTATATAACTGGGTTATGGTTTACATCATTTTATACAATCTTGAATGATATTATCAGTGTATTTAATTATTATTTTTTTGTATTTGTTTTTTAAAAATAAAAACAAATGTACAAATCCACAGTGTTTGTTAACTTAAATTATGCTGTTATGGATGCCGGGTTATACATGTAGTTTGGTAAAGTTTATATTTTATTTTTTTTAACCACAGCAGGCACAAGACTTTTAATTGCAAGATCTTAATGTTTCCCTATGGAAGAAGATTATTGTGATGACTGTAGCACATTAGCCCTTTAGACATATGTCTTAGAATTGCACAGATCTGTAATGCTGAGCAACACGTAGCTTTACTTGGTGTGTCAAAGCTATCTTCCCATATTGTTTTAACTATTTAATTTAAAGTATTTACTTCAATGAAGCAAAAATTCTATTACTACTTTGTGTATGCCTGTATGCTGGTTTTAACTTTAACCCCTTAATAACATCTGACGTACTAATATGTGTCTGTGCCCTGGGACTTAAGAGCCAGACCCGTATTAGTACGCCATCGCGATCGCGCGCGCACACAGGCTGTGCGGGCGCGATCGCCGCCGGGTGTCAGCTGATTGTCACAGCTGACACCCGGTACTATGTGCAGGGAGCGGTCCTGCACCGCTCCCAGCACATTAACCCCCGCGATGCTGCGATCGAAGTCGATCGCGGCATTGCGGGGGCAAGGGGAGGTGATCGCCGATACTCACCTCCTCTTCCGGCTTCCAGCGCAGTCTGCAAAGGCTTCCCGGGTGTTGCCATGACGACCCGATGTCGTCATGACAACATCCGGGTCACCAGAGAGCAGGAAGATTGCTTGGACATGCGCAGTGCATCTCCAAGCAATCTTCACACTGTGCACTTCTGACAGCCTTCATGGCATAGGGATGGTGCTCCATTCCTATGCCATGCAGGCGATCAGAGAAAAAAAAGTGAAAGTCCCAGAGTGGGACAAAGTAATAAAGTGTATAAACTGTGTGAAAGTGGGAAAAAAAAAAAAAAATGTGCAAACATATTATAAAAAAATAAAAAAAATAATACACCAATAATAAAAATATAATGTACCCATCAATAAATATTATTATAAAAAAAATAAAAAAAAAACAATAAAAGTACACATATTTGGTATCGCCGCGTCCGGAACAACCTGACCTATAAAACTGTCCCACTAGTTAACCCCTTCAGTGAACACGGTAAAAAAAAAAAAAAAAAAACGAAGCAAAAAACAATGCTTTATCACCATACCGCCAAACAAAAAGTGGAATAACACGCGATCAAAAAGACGCATATAAATAAAAATGATACCGCTGAAAACGTCATCTCGTCCCGCAAAAAACAAGCTGCCATACAGCTCCATCAGCCGAAAAATAAAAAAGTTATAGCTCTCAGAATAAAGCGATACTAAAAAATATTTTTTTCTATAAAATAGCTTTTATTGTGTATAAGCGCCAAAACATAGAAAAATGATACAAATGTGGTACCGCTGTAAACGTACTGACCCGAAGAATAAAGCTACCTCATCAATTTTACCACACGCGGAACAGAATAAAAAAAAACAAAAAAAAAACAATTCCTGAATTGTTGGTTTTTGTTTATTCTGCCTCCCAAAAATGGGAATAGAAAGCGATCAAAAAATGTCACGTGCCTGAAAATGGCACCAATAACAACGTCAAGTCATCCCGCAAAAAACGAGCTGTCATATGACTGTCTGCCAAAATCTGGAAAAATTATAGCTCTCAAAATATGGCGATGCAAAAACTAGATTTTACAAAAAATGCGTCTTTTAGTGTGTGACAGCGGTCAGTCATAAAAACCCCATATGATTCTGGCATTGCTGTAATCACACCGACCCGAAGAATAAAGTTGTCTAATCACTTATACCGCACAAGGAACGGCGTCAAAAATAAACTCTTGGGTTAGGATTGGGCTAGGGTTAGGGCTGGGTTTGGGGCTAGGGTTGTGCTGGGGTTGGGATTTTTTTCAAAAGTAAGAAAAAAAGATGACGATATGGCGACTAGTGTTGAGAGCAAGTGCTCGCTACTTGAGTTTGCATCGGGTGTTCTGGTATGCATTGAGTATCGTGGGTATTTGAGTGACATGCTCGAGTCTCTGCCCCATATGCTTCGCGGCCAAAAAACTTTACGGGGATTGCCTGCCATGCACGAGCGATCCCCGCATGTTTTTATTTGGGTGTCTAATAACCGTGAAACATGCGGAGCAGGGACTCGAGCATGTCACTCGAGCACACGCTGTACATGGTGCATACCTGAGTACCCGATGCAAACTCAAGTAGCGAGCACTTGCGCTCAAGAATAATGACAACTTATTCAATATGATGACCTAATGTAAACAAATTCTGTGCCGTACCTCTGGGTTCAAAATGTTCACTATACACCTTAATAAAATCCTTGAGGGGTATAGTTTGGACACTTGTGGGGGAGCTCCACTGTTTAGGCACATCACGGGCTCTCCAAACACGACATGGTGTCCGCTAACAAATTGAATGGAAAATCGGCTCAAATTGTTAGCGGACGCCATGTTGCATTTGGAGAGCCCCTGTGTGCCCAAACATTGGAGCTCCCCCACAAGTGACCCCATTTTGGAAACTAGACCCCCCAAGGCACCTTTCTAGATGCATAGTGAGCACTTGGAAGCCCCAGGTGCTTCACAAATTGATTCGTAATAATGAAAAAGTGAAAAAAAAAACACTTTTTCATTTTTATGAATCAATTTGTGAAGCACCTGGGGTTCCAAGTGCTCACTATGAATCTAGATAGGTGCCTTGGGGGGTCTAGTTTCCAAAATGGGGTCACTTGTGGGGGAGCTCCAATGTTTGGGCACACAGGGGCTCTCTAAACGCAACATGGTGTCCGCTAATTATTCAAGCAAATTTTACAATCAAAAAGTCAAATGGCGCTCCTTCCCTTCCGAGCCCTACAGTGCGCCCAAACAGTGTTTTTTCCCCAAATATTGGGTATCTGCGTGCCCAGGGGAAATTGCACAACAAATTTTGCGGTCCATTTTTTCTTGTTACCCCTGTGAAAATAAAAAAAAATTGGGTCTAAAGTAACATTTTTGTGAAAAAAGTTAAATGTTCATTTTTTTCTTCCACATTCAAAAAATTCCTATGAAGCACCTGAAGGGTTAATAAAGTTCTTGAATGTGGTTTTGAGCACCTTGAGGGGTGCAGTTTTTAGAATGGTGTCACTTTTGGGTATTTTCTGTCATAAAGACCTCTCAAAGTGACTTCAAATGTGATGTGGTCCCTAAAAAAATGGTTTTGTAAATTTTGTTGGAAAAATGAGAAATCGCTGGTCAACTTTTAACCCTTATAGCTCCCTAACAAAAAAAAATTTTGGTTCCAAAATTGTGCTGATGTAAAGTAGACATATGGGAAATGTTATTTATTAACTCTTTTGTGTGACATATCGCTCTGATTTCAGGGCTTAAAAATTCAAATTTTGAAAATTGCAAAATTTTCAAAATTTTCGCCAAATTTCCATTTTTTTTCACAAATAAACGCAAGTGATATCGAAGAAATTTTTCCACAATCATGAAGTACAATATGTCATGAAAAAACAATCTCAGAATCAGGGGGATCCGTTGAAGCGTTCCAGAGTAATTACCTCATAAAGTGACAGTGGTCAGAATTGTAAAAATTGGCCCGGTCATTAACGTGCAAACCACTCGTGGGGCTTAAGGGGTTAAAGAAGCACTCCTCTCATCAACATTTTTATTCCTTTAATATAATGCAATCATCTTATATAGCACTGTGTACTTACAATTGCTCATTTTGTCCTTCTACCCAGTTACGGTAATTCTTCTCTTTTTTCTGCTGTATGTAGAAACAGGAAGTCTCTTGTCCCTGTATGGATCATTCCCCTCTTCAGCTCCTGAACCGCTGCTCCCTCCTCATCCCTGCCATAGACTTTTGCAGTGACTCATGACTTGTGCATAGAAGATTGACCTCCTATTTCTACAAAGAGCTTAGACAGATTTAGCTAGTCAGTTTTTAATCACGTGATGTCATAGACCTAATGGAAAACAGAAAAATGAGCAATTGTAAGTACACAGGGCTATGTAATATGATGATTGCAATATGTTAAAGGGGTTGTCCGGTCTAAATTGATAAATCTGCAGTCACTCTGTGTGACTACAGACTTATGAATCCCCCTAGCACACTGGTCAGAAGTGTAAATTAATGGTCTGATCTCTATGTGCTTATCCATGTAAATCAGTACAATCACTAACATCAATTTGTCCCTATTTCTTCCATACAAATTTCCTCTCTGCTGTTATGGTTCTTCAAGGTAGTAAAATAGACCTGCAAAAGGATGCAAGGTCAGCACATTGTCAGATAAGAGGCAACATAATCTCATTATGTCCTGTGCACTTATTATCCAGAAACGCTACTTACCTGCAGATATGGGGTTAATCTGACAGTATATAGGGCCAGATTCACCAAAACTTTTAAATAATAAGTTTTGAAAAGTCAAATATTTTTGGCACACCGGGCAGCTGCACTAAAATTATGCAACTTTTGGCGTTCCCACTCCATTTTCCCCCAGCTCCAACAAAGTGGGTAGAACTGGGAAGGGGGCATGGCTACTACCGCTCATCAAATTCACGTCGAGCGACGGCGTTTGCTACGCCACAAGTGTTACTCTAGTAGCGAAAGGAGTAAGATTTGAGGTGAGGCACACACCGCGGTGCATGTCCCTCATCTGGCCCTCCTGATTCATGAAAAGGCAAATGCTTCTTCATGAGTCAGGAGCATCTGACTCCAGCACATTTCCTCATCCATACCGGCGTGAACAATGACGGCCTTGATGTATCTGACCCATAGCGCTTAAATCCTGTGTAGCTGGCTTACTGGAGCAGTGGTTACAAGGAGAAAATAAGGTTTTATTCTCCCAGTAGCCTCTTGCTTCCATTTACTGTGACACTGCAATCACCGATCACTATACAGTGAGTGCGCTGTAATCTCTCCCCTATACATTGATTAACAGCCTGCTCTGCACACACACACTGCACACACACTGCAGAGCAGGCTGTCAATCAATGTATAGGGGAGAGATTACAGCGCACTCACTGTATAGTGAACGGTGACTGTAAAATCTGCTGTTCCACTAAGCCAGATACAGGATTATTCAACTCTATTTACTTGCAGATTACGCCTATATCTTCAGGTAAAAAGTGTTTCTCAAGATGACAGGTTCCCTTTAAGCTCATCTCCTTTTAGTCCTCATTCATACATGATTTTTTTTCTTCTTTTTTGTTTTTTTCATATGATAAAAAAAAAATGGATTTCTTCAGTGTCTCAAAAAATCCAAGCTTCTCCTACCCATGATACAGTAAAAAATGACGCAGGGATGACATCAGTTTTTTTGCTTCTCCAGGTGCAGGAGAAAAGTGTGTGAAAAAAATACCGTGTGCCAATAAGTTTGGGCTTAGTATATCTAGTTATTGGAGCAAATAAAAAAGAGAAGTTATTTCAAACCCCCTTAATATTTAATCCTATTGTTCTTAAGCAGGCAATAATAAGGCAAGGTGTATTGTTAAACATGGGTCACTATGGAAATAAATGGTGACGTGTTTCAGGTTGCTCTAACCACAATTTTTTTTTCTCCAATATGCACAGTAATTTAAACACTTAAAGGCATTGTGTTAGCACCGAAATCCATATCAACATAAGAACACATCCTAGCAGTGGATCTTGGACTAAGAAAACGATACTCTTCGCTTAAAAGTCTGCTGCATAGTTGTGGAAGCAATCTTGTTTATAAATCAGAAAATAGGAGGAATGATTCAGCACAAGGCCGGACTGCTAATCTGCCTTATCGGGCAGATGCCCGATGGGCTGGTCTGTTACTTCATAAAATGGGCTGCCTGGCTACTGTTGTCAGTGTACCATTGTGTATCAGTGAGTCATACATTCTGTGTGGAGTCTGAGGTTATCTGCTTATCTACTTATCTTTATGGTAGGTAAATAAACAAATGACTGGACAACTCAGAGTTCTAAAGCCCCCCCCCCTCCCCCCGTCTCACATAGCGAGATCGCTGCTGTGTCACGGTTTTGGTGACGCAACTGCGACCTCACCAGCGATGTCGCTATGTGTGACACTTTGCAGTGATCAGGCCCCTGCTGTGAGGTCGCTGATCGCTGCAAAGTGTCCTGGACCATTTTTTGGTCGTTGCTCTCCCGCTGGTCAGCACACATCGCTGTGTGTGACCAGCGGGAGCAGCGATCAGGCTGGTAACCATGATAAACATCGGGTTACTAGGGGCACACGCGCACCTAGTAACCCGTTGTTTATCATGGTTACGAGCCTGCTAAAGTGAGCGGTAACCTCCCGCTCACTGTAGCAGAGTGGTAACCATGATAAACAACGGGTTACTAGGTGCGCGTGTGCCCCTAGTAACCCGATGTTTACCATAGTTACCAGCCTGCTCCTGCTTCAGCAGGCTGGTAACCAGGAGCAGGACATCGTGGAAAGATTCTTTCCACGATGTCGCTGCTCCCCTGATCGCTGGTAAGCCTGCCTGTTTGACAGCTCACCAGCGACCACATAGCGACGCAGCAACGATCCCTGACAGGTCGTATCATTGTCGGGATCGTTGCAGCGTCGCTAAGTGTGACGGGGCCTTAAGAGTTTAGGATGGGCAATCCAGACACAGATTTGACTTTGAAAAGCTGGTCTTGTATGTTGTGCACTAATTAATAGCTTCTAATGCCTCTAACTGCAGAGTTTTCTCTAAAGAGTTTGTCACTGCACAGTACCACTTCTCCTGGCCTGTATATATACATTGCACAGTACCACTTCTCCTGTCCTGTATATGACGCACCCCCTGGGCCATATTCTTTAGGGGAATACCCGGAGCCGGATCAGATGGGGGTTGTAGTCTCCGAGTGGCTGTGACCCGGTCCGTGCCCAGGGTGTCAAGCTCAGAGTATGTGGCAGTCCTACAGATGTTATAAAGTTCGTTATGTCGACTACGCCACCCGTTGGATTGCGGTCACTACGGCCGCCGCTGCAGCAGGGTCCGCTGAGGCTGATGGTGTTGGTGCAGCTTTTGATGGTATAACCCCCAACGGGAGGGGTATGGCCTCAGGGGGTCAGGTGCAGAGGATGGGGGTTGTGGTGGTGCAGCATAGATGGTAATTAAAGACAGAGTCGGGTTGTGCAGTTTAGGGTATTTACTTACTGCTGATGTTCCGGTCACTCCAGCTTCAAGTGACCACCCGAGCCGTGCTGCGTCCACCAGGTCCTGGATTCAGCCAACCCCCAAGCAAGTCCGGAGCGTGACCCTGAGCCCTCCTTCCTGTCCTGTCTTCTGGCCGTCCCCACCAGGGATCCACCTAGGTCCAGCTCCCTCGGGCCTTCTGTTGGGAAACCCTTGGCCTTGGGTTCCCTGACCCTACACGTGGTTTGCCTTCAGGGTGGATGTGGTGGGTGGCCGTGGCAGATCCTGCCCACGGCCTCCGGTCTCTGGCTGAGGTGTGCTTGAGCCCCCACCAGTTTGGGATCCGGTACCCTTTTGCCAACTCTTCACCCTAGGTTTGTATATGGGTTCTCAGAGTTCCTGCTTGTTTTCTCTGGGTCCTTCTGACTCTCCTCTCTCACTCTCTCTGGGCCTGGGGCTGCTCTGCTCCTCACAGACTGACCGACTGTGGCAAACTGACTCCTCTGCAAAGACTGACTGACTGACTGACCGACTGACCTTAGATGGTGCCCACCTTAAATACTCCCTCTATGTGTGAGCTCAGGTGACCAGCACCCAATGAGCTCCTATCTTTACCCAGGCTGCTCCCCCTATCTGCCCCTACACTACTTGGGATGTACCACCCCCCTCCCACTCCAGCCAGGAACAGACTCGGTCGTACCTGCACATTTCTAAGTGGGAGTACCGTTGGTCTGTTCCTCGGAAATGGGATGTGTGTAGTGCATGCAGCTGACTGAGCTCAGTTCCACACTCCATCCTTACCCGGGAGTGGAATACCACACCTCTGGGTTGAGGTGCAATACCCCTGTAGCAGCCGAATCCTCAGGGTGCTACATTCCCCCCTGGTAAATCACAGCACGTCCTCGGGCTGTAAGATATAAAACATCCACAAACATACAATTTTTGCTTAAACAACATAATAAAAACATATAAAATATCATATATATATCAGCATCATCATAAAACTTTTCATATTAATAACATTCTCGTAGTCGTTTCTTGCTTCGAGCTCCTCCTCCGGACACTGTGCAACGTGTGCCCGGGAAAAGTGCGACAGTCTTTGGAACTCGTGGCTTTCCTATAAAACCAGTAGGGGCGCTTTAGGACGCGCAACTATTTACAAGGGATATGGCCGCTCTCAGTCCTCGGCCAAGTATTAGGGAGGAATGACCGCTCTCAGTCCTCGGTCAGTGGGATTTAAGGGATAAACGGGTAAACAGTTCACACTTGCTGGTCCCAACGGGGACTATATTATCAGCAACAGTTTCTTTGGTACCCCTACGGGTAACTATATACAGCTTCTACTCTGCCGTACTCAACGACGACGTCCTCCTGCTCTTTCTTTGTGGTTACCTTTAGCTTCAGACCCGTCCGGGTCCTCTTGTTCTTCCTCCTCACACCGCAGCTCCTCCTCCGTCAGGCGATGCACATGGAGAGCGTAGGGTCCTTTGGCACACTTGTGCCGGGTGAAGGTGACCTCGTCCCCTATATACAGGTCACGACCTCTGTGTCCCTCCGGTAGGTGGGACTCAACGTCTCTTCTGGTCACGAAGACGTCGCCTGGGGTGCGGTGATCTCGGATGAAGCCCCACCCGTGCTGCATATTGAACTTGATCACAGTCCCGGTGGAAGGGGGACCATGAGCTGCACGGGGATTCCTCCTGGCCCGGCTCTTCTGCTCCGCGCTCCTTATCTGGGCTTGTTGTTCCCGGACCCGCCTCTCTCTCCGCTCCCTCTCAAAGACCTCGAGCTGCTGGCGGCAGCTCTCTGCACGCTCCGCTGCGGCTGCCCGGGTCTCCTGAGTGAACCCCATGAGGTCTTCTCCGGTGGGGTCCCACTCAAACTGCGCTTCTGCTAGCGGGGGCGAGATCCTCTTTACGGGCTTTGGAGCCGGGATCAGGGGTTCATCTAGGGGTCTCTCTTTCCGGAGTCGGGGATGGTGAAACTCCGGTGGCCAAATAAAGGGCTGCCCATCCGGGCACGTATGTTGGGCAAACAGATCTTCTCCCAGATGCGGCACTCTTGGTTTTATGGGCGCGGTGGTGGTGGCGCCCGGGTTGCCCAGGCCTTGCGGCCAGGCCTGGGGCACCTGGAAAGTGAAGGGCACCGTAAGGACGGCGGCGCCCTGGGCTACTTGGCCCTGCGACCAGGCCGGTGGCTCCGCGGAGGTAGGGGGCGCTGTTGGTATTGCGGCGCCCGGGGGTACTAGGCCTTGCGACCAGGCTGGTGGTACTTCCTGCTTGGTCACGCTCGGGGTCGAGGCGTGTGACGTCACAGGGGTCGCGGCTGCGGCTTCCGGTTGAGGCCTAGTCTGTGGCGGTGACGTTGCGGTTACGGGCACGGCAGGGGGTACTTCGGGCTCTGCGACGGGGAGCTGGGGCAGGTGCGCGGTTTCCCGGTTTGGGGTAGAGACGTCCCCTTTACCTGCCTCCTTTCGTTCGGCTCCCTTTCCGGCGCCATCTCCGGCCTTCAGTCCTCCTGCGCCATCCTCAGAGGCGGTCTGTCTCCTCGTCTCGGGTGGCGTGCTCCGCTGACGGGTTCTTGTCTGCTGGGCCATCTCTCGGCTCCACTCCGCCAACGTCTCTCGTTGCACCCGGGCCATCCTCCGTGCGAGGCCCTCCAGCGCAGTCTGCGCACACTCCCGATCTCGGGGGAGCTGTGCCAAGACCTCCACTAAGCCTAGTGGGGTCGTCGCTTCTAGCAGGCTCCTGACCAACGGGTCGGTGCTGCTCTGCTCTCTGTCTGTTGTCTCCAGCAGGCTCCTGGCCAGCGGGCCGGTGCTGCTCTGCTCTTCTCCCATCTCCGGGTAAGCTTCTTCTGGACTCAGCTCTAGGCTTCTTGTCTCCGGGTGCGCTCTCTCCAGACTGCTCCAGGCGACACCCATCTTTGCTCTCTTCTTCTCAGTCCTCCCACTTCGAGGGCGGTCCCGGGGCCACTTGGTGATTGTCAGCTCCAGGGGCAGTTCTTTCACGCTGACAGACACCTCTAGCATCACAGTCTCTGTTGGTGGGGGCGGTCCCCACTTCCGGCGCCATTTTCGGTCCTGGCCCACGATGGGAGGTGGCCTCTTGCCACCCTCTGGCACGCCCACAATGGCGTCCGCTCTTCCAAGGCGGGAAACCTTTGGAAATGGCGGGAATCGTCTCCCAGTGGCGGGAAACTCTGCAGATGGCGGGAAAAAGCTGTTAATGGCGGACAACCGGCGGGAATCGACCTGTGATGGAGTCCGATGGCGGGGACCCTCCGGGACCGGCGGGAGACTTCTTTTTGAGGTAAACTTGTTCTTTTCTTCAGGCACGCAGTACCCGGGTGTTGCGGGCACGGTATCCTGCCGACTACGCCAAAGTTGACGCACCCCCTGGGCCATATTCTTTAGGGGAATACCCGGAGCCGGATCAGATGGGGGTTGTAGTCTCCGAGTGGCTGTGACCCGGTCCGTGCCCACGGTGTCAAGCTCAGAGTATGTGGCAGTCCTACAGATGTTATAAAGTTCGTTATGTCGACTACGCCACCCATTGGATTGCGGTCACTACGGCCGCCGCTGCAGCAGGGTCCGCTGAGGCTGATGGTGCAGCTTTTGATGGTATAACCCCCAACGGGAGGGGTATGGCCTCAGGGGGTCAGGTGCAGAGGATGGGGGTTGTGGTGGTGCAGCATAGATGGTAATTAAAGACAGAGTCGGGTTGTGCAGTTTAGGGTATTTACTTACTGCTGATGTTCCGGTCACTCCAGCTTCAAGTGACCACCCGAGCCGTGCTGCGTCCACCAGGTCCTGGATTCAGCCAACCCCCAAGCAAGTCCGGAGCGTGACCCTGAGCCCTCCTTCCTGTCCTGTCTTCTGGCCGTCCCCACCAGGGATCCACCTAGGTCCAGCTCCCTCGGGCCTTCTGTTGGGAAACCCTTGGCCTTGGGTTCCCTGACCCTACACGTGGTTTGCCTTCAGGGTGGATGTGGTGGGTGGCCGTGGCAGATCCTGCCCACGGCCTCCGGTCTCTGGCTGAGGTGTGCTTGAGCCCCCACCAGTTTGGGATCCGGTACCCTTTTGCCAACTCTTCACCCTAGGTTTGTATATGGGTTCTCAGAGTTCCTGCTTGTTTTCTCTGGGTCCTTCTGACTCTCCTCTCTCACTCTCTCTGGGCCTGGGGCTGCTCTGCTCCTCACAGACTGACCGACTGTGGCAAACTGACTCCTCTGAAAAGACTGACTGACTGACTGACCTTAGATGGTGCCCACCTTAAATACTCCCTCTATGTGTGAGCTCAGGTGACCAGCACCCAATGAGCTCCTATCTTTACCCAGGCTGCTCCCCCTATCTGCCCCTACACTACTTGGGATGTACCACCCCCCTCCCACTCCAGCCAGGAACAGACTCGGTCGTACCTGCACATTTCTAAGTGGGAGTACCGTTGGTCTGTTCCTCGGAAATGGGATGTGTGTAGTGCATGCAGCTGACTGAGCTCAGTTCCACACTCCATCCTTACCTGGGAGTGGAATACCACACCTCTGGGTTGAGGTGCAATACCCCTGTAGCAGCCGAATCCTCAGGGTGCTACATATATATGCACCACACAGTACCACTCCCCCTGTCATGTATACAGTTCAGACCAAAAGTTTGGACACACCTTCTCATTTAAAGATTTTTCTGTATTTTCATGACTATGAAAATTGTACATTCACACTGAAGGCATCAAAACTATGAATTAACACATGTGGAATTATATACTTAACAAAAAAGTGTGAAACAACTGAAAATATGTCTTATAGTCTAGGTTCTTCAAAGTAGCCACCTTTTGCTTTGATGACTGCTTTGCACACTCTTGGCATTCTCTTAGTATGCACTGTATATACGCTGCACAGTACCACTCCTCCTGTCCTGTATATATACACTGCACAGTACCACTCCTCCTGTCCTGTATATATACACTGCACAGTACCACTCCTCCTGTCCTGTATATATACACTGCACAGTACCACTCCTCCTGTCCTGTATATATACACTGCACAGTACCACTTCTCCAGTCCTGTATATACATACTGCACAGTACCACTCCTCCTGTCCTGTATATATGCACTGCACAGTACCACTTCTCCTGTCCTGTATATATACACTGCACAGTACCACTCCTCCTGTCCTGTATATATGCACTGCACAGTACCACTTCTCCTGTCCTGTATATATACACTGCACAGTACCACTCCTCCTGTCCTGTATATACACTGCACAGTACCTCTCCTCCTGTCCTGTATATACATACTGCACAGTACCACTCCTCCTGTCCTGTATATATACACTGCACAGTACCACTTCTCCAGTCCTGTATATATACACACTGCACAGTACCACTCCTCCTGTCCTGTATATACGCTGCACAGTACCTCTCCTCCTGTCCTGTATATATACACACTGCACAGTACCACTTCTCCAGTCCTGTATATATACACTGCACAGTACCACTCCTCCTGTCCTGTATATACACTGCACAGTACCTCTCCTCCTGTCCTGTATATACATACTGCACAGTACCACTCCTCCTGTCCTGTATATATACACTGCACAGTACCACTTCTCCAGTCCTGTATATATACACACTGCACAGTACCACTCCTCCTGTCCTGTATATACGCTGCACAGTACCTCTCCTCCTGTCCTGTATATATACACACTGCACAGTACCACTTCTCCAGTCCTGTGTATATATACACACTGCACAGTACCACTCCTCCTGTCCTGTATATATACACTGCACAGTACCACTTCTCCTGTCCTGTATATATACACTGCACAGTACTTCTCCAGTGCTGTTTTCGGAGAGGCATCAATATTGGTTTAGTATTTTCAATATTACTATGGCCAAATAAAAATAAATATTGGAAAACCTGTTTAAATTGATTATCCCAAGTAATCCACTCTCCTCCTAATAGGGGATAACTGTCTAATCGCTGGAGATCTGACTGTTGGGACCCCCATGATCCCGAGAATCGGAGCTCTGTAGAGCACCATGTAAATGGAGCTATGGTCTATCATATGCACTGTGGCGCCATTCACATGTGGCTCTTCAAATAACTCCTTTTAGGAGAGTGAGGGGCATGACAAAGTAAAGCAAAATTCACTGATTGGGGGTACATGCACACGATCAGTAATTGCTGCGGACTGCAAGCAACGCACTTGCACTGCATGCAATCCGCAGCGGCCAGCTGTTACAGCATAGTGGATGGGATTTGTAGAAATCCCATGGCCACTATGCATCTCTGTGCACCTGCGGATCACCTGTGGACACTATGTGGCGCGTCTTTCCAGACCGCAGCATGTCAAATTCTATCACTGTAATATATAGGATGCGGTGAATTCGAAAAGTTCAACGAACACATGCGGATTCACCTGCGCGAAGCGCTTTGAATGCAGTATAATGTATACTGCGTTCAAAGCGCTGCCAATACCGACCGTGTGCACATACTATAAGGGTATGTGGGCTGGTGGGGTTTGTGTGGTAGGGCTGCTTTTTTTTTGACCCAGTCCGGTTCTGATCCAGCATATCAGGCTATAAACTTGAATAAAGCATAGTTTTTATTAAGCCATTAAAAAATGCTGCCACCACCATAATAAATCTTAATCATGGTGCACTAAGACTGCATGTCGAAACGCGTAGGTCGAGACATCTGTGATCCTTGTGTGCACCAAGATTTATTATGGTGGTAGCATTCCTCCTATTTTCTGATTCATGAACCAGGCTGCTCTGGCTGGATCCGAGCAAGGCTGAGACCGCACCACACCCCAATGGTGAGCGGATTTTATTTACTTTTTTTTCAATCTTGTTTATAGTTATTATGCAAATTAGGTGCTTAGAAGCTTTCTCTTGCAGTTTTACAAGCTCCTCCTTTGGTGCATTTAAAGGCAAAGTAATTTTTTTGTTTTAACAAGTTTATTTCTGAGTGCACATACCCTTAGGTCTCCTCAACAAGCATCAAAAGCATGCTACTTGTCTTCACCATTTTAGTTAAATATTACAATTTTTCAACCACAGATCTCGCTGATGTAAAAAGGTTACACATTCCAGAAAGAGAAATGATGAATAGAATAAAGTAAAAAAAAATCTAGACTATATGTAACTGTATCATACTATATATGCATACCATAGCAATAGAAATGCCTTATACAACAATTATAAAAATATTACAAAAATGTTGTAAGAATTTTGGGAAAAAAGTGCATAATAAACCATCTGACTGTAGAAACTATTTGATGACATCTTTTTCATATCAAATTTAATAACAGAATGAAGATTTTAAGATAAGACGCAAATGTTAAGCTTTCTAGTTTGCTCATCTTGCCACCCTGTCAGTAGAATAGACTTGCACAAAAATATAACAACTATTTAAAAAGTCATAAATCTAAGAGTATCTGTAAAACCAGACCCGGAACACTTTCACAAACAAAAAGAAATGTCAGTTTAGGGATAAAAGAGGTTAAAAATATTGCAAATGGGTTTTAAATTTGCAACATGCAATACAACAAAAAAAGTTGTGAGTTACTTTAGAGTAAAAAGAATATAACCGGGACTCCATAGTTTTATCGTTCATTGTACTTTGCCTTTTTAAAATAGAATTTTAGGATAATTGTTTGCATTAGAATTTTTCGTAGCGTGTAATTCTCACCCAGATTTCTTTATACAACATACTAAATCCCCAAACCCAGAATGCAGCATGAAGCGGCTCAGTAAAGGCGGCACTGAAGGTGTGTAAGTGTCTGATTGGGTTACATAAGGCATAAAAAGACAACTGTCCAGCATCGTAATCTAGATATATTCCAAATTGATGGCATGCTGTTTCGAGATCTATTTTAATATCTTCACTATTATGTGTTGCCCTGTATTGATTGGTATTATACCACCTAGTTAAACACCAAGATTTCATGTTATTTCCAATATTTGATGCACTGCCTCTCCTGTCCATACTTGGGTAGCACACTCCAATCTTCCAAGTCCATTTACTTGTCTCCATTTCCCAGTAATGACGACCTGAAGAAAAACTTGTGGTGCTTAATACTTGGCAGCCTTGAAACCTTTGTGGCATTTCTGTCCGTTGCAGGTTGACCTCTGAGCGAGATGCAGTTTTACGGTCTCCTGACACATGCACAGAGTGACCAGCTGTGTTAATATCCAGTAAAATACCTGTTGGTTCCTCCATATCAGAATCTCTTTTCACACTTGTCATTATATTCTGAAAGCCCAAATGCAAAGTCAGTGTAATCAGAACTTCATCAAGACGACCTATACGGCTAAGGAGGAGTTTACTAACTTTTGCCTGATCTTCCTCCACAAAGCTGCAGATGTTGTCTTGGTATAATTCTTGATTCTCTAAGATGGACATTGGATTGGCCATCTTGTAAACCTCCCCAATTCGAGATATCTTTCTTAGCCGATCACTCCTTTTTATTTCTAGATTCTGAATTAAGCCTGAGACTGAATGTGACATCTTCTCTCTTTGTGTGAGGATCTCACTCAGAATCCTCTTTTCTAGGTCTTCCAGCTGTGTCCTGGTATATAATAACATACTTGTTACCTTTTCTGCTGCATCATTTGCTTTTTCATGTACATTTTTCAAATGCTGTTGCAAATTCTGAACTCTTGCATCAGTCTCTGCATTCATGGTAGTTAGATCCTCTAAAGCATTTTTCAGTTTCTGCTTTGTGGTTGCTTTGGGTAGATCTTCTGTCTGGTGTCCTCTGTGTTCTCCATTGCAGCAAACTTCACAGATGGATACATTGTCTTCAGTGCAGTAATATTGCAAAACCTTCTTGTGAATTGAGCATTTCTTGCTTTGCCGGATAGTGCAGGGTTCAGATAAGACATGTTCTGCTGACTTAGTGTGGACTGTCAGATGATCACTGCATAGGAAGGCTTCACACAATGCACAAAATTTCACAGCACACACTGTAGGATATATGCAGTAAGTACAGAAGATCATTGTTTCTAGCTCTTCACTTACTGGAGATTTTCTCAGTTTGATTTGCAATGCAGGACTCTCCTTAAATTCTACTTTGCACTCAGGACAGGAATACAATCCATATTCCTCCTGTGTATTTAGCAAATTGTCCATACAGTCCCAGCAGAAAATGTGTCCACATTGTAGGTTCACAGGATCTGTATGAATGTCTCGACAGATGGAGCAGATCACATCATTTAAATCAGCGGATGCCATCTCTGCCAAAGACAGAAGTATTTTCACTAAAAAGTCTGTCCGAGTTATTTTCAAGAACAAAGAAGGGACCTCTCTGTGTCTCACAATTTACTGCAGTGGGCGAGGCAGATATTGTGAGTTCATCCTTATTTGCTTTCTTACTTTTATAGATTGATGTACAAAGGTCTCAGCCAATATTAACTCCTTCCTCAACCAACCTGGGTAAATTTGCATGATCAAGGTTTCTGACACCACCAAAGGCTTTCGCATATAACTTTATAATGGATCCTGACTAGAGATTGTCAAACCCGAACAGAACTGTTCGGCGTTCGTACCGGACAGTCACTCTTCGGGTTTGATCGCTGAACACGGACTTTCTTCTGAAGTCCGGGGCAGTGTTCGGGGTAAGTTTGTGGTCGTGGAGGAGGGAGTGAGATGGATTCATCACAGTTTCATAATTTATGTCTCTTTTGTGGCATAAATTATGATGAATTTGCCGGATGCATTTGGCTACACCTTGTATTACCAGAACTTTGCCCATTTTTCAAAAAGATGCTGGAGCTGGCCAGGACACGTGTAAAAACAACAAAATACATTATTTTGTTGCACAAAAGATATGGTATATTTAAAGACAGTCTGAGGACCCCTTCACAAGTCCTGATGTTTCCGGTACTGGAAAAAACAGTACAGGTGTTATCCGTGTACATGTGCATTCCCGTGTGCTGTCCATGTGCACCATCCATGTGACATGTACTGGAATAGAATTCAGAATAGAAATTACAAATGTTTAGGTGTTAAAGATATGCAAAGAGATAGATACATATGGATTAAATAGATGATAGATATCTCTGAGTTATATAATCAGTGCCTTGCGTGTGGGTTGGTTACTGTACATGTATTAAGCTAACAAATATATAATTGAAAAAAAAAATTACTTGGAGTTCCCATTTTTGATAACCAGCAAATGTAAAGCAGACACCTCTGAGCTGATATTATCAGGCTGGGAAGGTCCCTGGTTATTGGGCACCTGCAGGCTTGGAAAAGTGTCTGGGTTCAAACCCGTGAGCCTGTGCTTTGTAGTCCGCTTCTCTGTCCAGCGAGCCACAGCAGATACACCTTTTTCCGGGTGTTTTGTTTCCGTTATCCTTGCTTCAGTCCTTTCAGGGTAACGGATGTTTTCATTTATGAATGTGTCTGCCCTATCACCTTTCGGGAGCGGCCTTATATACTTTTCACCTGCTAGTGATAGTCTCATTTGGATGTCCAACCATACCTGCTGTAGTTTAAGCCAGGCAAAGACCAGATAGAGTTTATCTCTCTGCTGTTTATGTTCTTTACCCTGCAACTATCTTCTATTTCGTTTTAGGAAGTAAGCGGCATATTTTGTAAAGGCCCCATCACACTTAGCGACGCTGCAACGATCCCGACAACGATACGACCTGTCAGGGATCGTTGCTGCGTCGCTATGTGGTTGCTGGTGAGCTGTCAAACAGGCAGGCTCACCAACGATCAGGGGAGCAGCGACATCGTGGAAAGAATCTTTCCACAATGTCCTGCTCCTGGTTACCAGCCTGCTGAAGCAGGAGCAGGCTGGTAACCATGATAAACATCGGGTTACTAGGGGCACACGCGCACCTAGTAACCCGTTGTTTATCATGGTTACCACTCTGCTACGGTGAGCGGGAGGTTACCGCTCACTTTAGGAGGCTCGTAACCATGATAAACATCGGGTTACTAGGGGCACACGTGCACCTAATAACCCGTTGTTTATCATGGTTACCACTCTGCTACGGTGAGCGGGAGGTTACCGCTCACTTTAGCAGGCTCATAACCAGGATAAACAGCGGGTTACTAAGTGCGTGTGTGCCCCTAGTAACGCGCTGTTTATCATGGTTACCAGCCTGATCGCTGCTCCCGCTGGTCACACACAGCGATGTGTGCTGACCAGCGGGAGGGCAACGACCAAAAAATGGTCCAGGACACTTTGCAGCGATCAGCGACCTCACAGCAGGGGCCTGATCGCTGCAAAGTGTCACACATAGCGACATTGCTGGTGAGGTCGCTGTTGCGTCACCAAAACCGTGACACAGCAGCGATCTCGCTATGTGAGACAGAGGCTTAACAGTACATACTTAATCCTTTTGTATTTTGTTTTACTCACTTTGGGATCTCTTTCTATTTCAACACACTTTCCCTTCTGTAGGTAATATTCACTCTGCTCTGCCCTCCGGTTCTTTACGAGGAATGTGAAGCGCTCAACAGCCTTTCGGGCAGCATAGATCCAAGCTGCCATCACCAAGTCTGTGGTTAGGGCTATCACAGCTCATGCTGGAACCACTAGGGACTGGAGGGTCAGGATCTCTACTCTGTATAGGAACAGACAGGGTCATTTGCAGTTTTTAGTGTGTTACGTATTTTCTTGAATGAGTTGCTACATTATCATAACAATTAGCTCACAGCTGTCTGCTTTACCTTTGCTGGTTATCAAAAATGGGGGTGACCCCACATCATTTTTTTTCATTTATTTATTAGCTTAATACATGTACAGTAACCAACACATGTAAGGCACTAATTATATATCTCACGGATATCTATCTAGCTATCATCTATGTAGCTCATATCTAACTATCTATCTATATCTTTGCACATCTTTAACAACTAAACATCTGTCATTTCTATTATGCATTCTATTCCGGTATGTGGCACACCATGCTGTGGGAAAAAAAAAGGACATGTCAAAGTGTGGTACATGGACATGTGCACCACCCCATAGATAATGGGTGTGCATGTGTGTCACCAATAAGTGTGAAAAATTACACCATACGTACCAGAAACACTGATGTGTGAAAGGGCCTTATGCCAGAATTATGTTGAAAACGGCTGATGAATCTGGGCCCTAGAGTCTGCAGTTTGCTCTACAATTTGTAAATTCTTATCCACAATTCAAGACAATCATCTCTCTTAGTTGGCTGATGAATCAATCAAGAGATAATTTGCTGCATTTGGTCCCATCAAGCAGACCAGATACCATAAAAATTTGCAGAGTCAAAGTAATATTGAATTAAAACAGTACAATAGCATAGCCACTACTTTACATGTCCCTTTCATCTGAACTAACTGCCACAGATAAGCACTGTAATACATTGCTTTTGCAAATTCTGCTTTAACCAGAGCTGCTCTTCTGGTCACATGATGTCTGGCTGAGAATCTCCTGCTTCCTGTGATGTCATCACAAAATGTCCCTCAGTTCCGGGCTCTGGAAAATGATGGGTGGGCATGTTTCCACGCCACTGTTCCTGTACATGCTGCTGCAGACACAGCTCTCCCTACAGATCAAGTCCCCCCTCCCCATATCTGAATGTATGTAGTAGGACAGGGATGTCAAACTTAAACACAGGGGGCTAAAATGAAAAACTTGAACAAAGTTGCGGGCCAACCAGTATACAGTATAATGGGCCCCACATAGTCCTCCATACAGAATAATGAGCCCCACATAGTCCTCCATACAGAATAATGAGCCCCACATAGTCCTCCATAAAGTATAATGAGTACCACATAGTCCTCCATATAGTATAATGGGCCCCACGTAGGGGTGGCGGTTCTGATGTCACGAGCCAAAATTAACCACCCTACAGGCCAGATTTGGCCAACAGGCCGGAGTTTGACACGTATGTAGTAGGGTATATAACATGTACACACAGTGGTGTATACCTTGTGTAATGTATATACACACAATGGTGTATATGCTCTATTATAGAATACATTAATTTATTTTTCATCCAATCAAGCCATCCGTTTACTCATCTATCCCATCTCTCGTCTATCTATCCATCAGTGAGGGGTAATAGGGGATAATCGTTATTAATTCTTTGTACTTCTATTGGTCTGTGGCTGGGGCTGTGTGTGACGCTGGGGGAGAAGTGAGGGGTTTGGGTAGAGTTACAGGGGGAGTGCTCACTGTTGGCATGAAACTTGGTAGAAAAGTTATATGGGGATATTTAGGAGCAATAACCTTAAAGAGGTAATCCATTACTTTAACATTGATGACATATCATTAGGATAGGTGATCAATGTCTGATCGATGGGGGTGCGACACCCAGCACACCCCACCGATCAACTGTTCTCTATATCGGCGGAGGATGGAACTGCTCAGTTATGGAGCTGCACAGCTCTGTTTACTGTATAGTGGCCGCAGCCAGGTACTGCACATCTTGTCATGTCTCCCCTATTTCCTCATAGATTGTAAGATTGCGAGCAGGGCCCTTGCTCCTCTTGGTATCTGTTGATTTATGCGATTATTGTTCTTCTGTAATGTCTTTTATTGTCTGTACAAGACCCCTCTAAAATGTAAAGTGCTGCGGAACATGTTGGTGCTATAGAAATAAAAATTATTATTATTAAAGGGGATAAATACTTTTGCAAGCCACTGTGATCACTATATGCAAATTTCAGAAAACTTTCTTTCATAGGCTGCGATAGCTACAAAAAAAAAAACAAGAGGGTATTAGGACACAGCCCCACTATCAGTATTTGTTCAGTATTTTTTCTCAGGAGTGGGAGACAAAACCAGGAGTGGGTGATAAATGCAGAATTGGTGACTTGTTTCAATTCTACCTTTTCTCTGATTGTTCCTCACCTGGTTTTGTCTCCCACTCCTGAGAAAAAATACTGACCGAACACTGACCGTGGCCATACCCACACTCCCTGGGAGCAGCACTGACTCCACGCCCCTTTCCCAGTCGCTGTCTGCAGCCCGTGGCATCTACACGGGCAGAGCTGATTGGCTGCAGGGCTTTTGAAATAACAGGGGCATAGGCAAAGAGCCAGCGCTGGACTCAGGGATGGTAAGAAGAACGGTTTTGGTTTTTTTATAGCTTCCGCAGCCTATGAAGAGAAGTTTTCTGAAAGGGGACAACCCCTTTAAGTTACCCGTGTATTATATTTCCTTTTAGCTATATTCACAAATACAGACAACTCTCCTTTTCAATGTATTTCTCAACAGATACAAACTCTTTCGGTATATGTCTGCCTCATGATCTAGGGCAGTGTTTCCCAGCTCATGTCTTCAAGAGACACCAACAGGTCATTTTGTCAGGATTTCCTTAGTATTGTACAGTCATGGCCAAAAGTATTGAGAATGACACCAAAATTATATTTTCACATGATCTGCTGGCCTCTGGTTTTTATTAGTGTTTGTCTGATGTTTATATCACATACAGAAATATAATTGCAATCATATTAGGAGCACCAATAGGTTATATTGACAGTTAGAATGAGTTAATGCAGCAAGTCAATATTTGCAGTGTTGCCCCTTCTTCTTCAAGACCTCTGTAATTCTCCCTGGCATGCTCTCAATCAACTTTTGGACCAAATCCTGACTGATAGCAGTCCATTCTTGCATAATCAATGCTTGCATTTTGCCAGAATTTGTTGGTTTTTGTTTGTCCACCAGTCTCTTGATGATTGACCACAAGTTCTCAATGGGATTAAGATCTGGGGAGTTTCCAGGCCATGGAGCCAAAATCTCTATGTTTTGTTCCATGAGCCATTTAGTTATCACCTTTGCTTTATGGCAAGGTGCTCCATCATGCTGGAAAAGGCATTGTTGGGCGCCAAACTGCTCTTGGACGGTTGGGAGAAGTTGCTCTTGGAGGACATTCTGGTACCATTCTTTATTCATGGCTGTGTTTTTAGGCAAGACTGTGAGTGAGCCGATTCCCTTGGCTGAGAAGCAACCCCACACATGAATGGTTTCAGGATGCTTTACAGTTGGCATGAGACAAGACTGGTGGTAGCGCTCACCTCTTCTTCTCCGAATAAGCTGTTTTCCAGATGTCCCAAACAATCGAAAAGGGGATTCATCAGAGAAAATGACTTTGCCCCAGTCTTCAGCAGTCCACTCCCTGTACCTTTTGCAGAATATCAGTCGGTCCCTGATGTTTTTTCTGGAGAGAAGTGGCTTCTTTGCTGCCCTCCTTGAAACCAGCCCTTGCTCAAAGAGTCTCCGCCTCACAGTGCGTGCAGAAGCACTCACACCAGCCTGCTGCCATTCCTGAGCAAGCTCGGCACTGCTGGTAGTCCGATCCCGCAGCTGAAAGTTTTAAGATACGGTCCTGGCGCTTGCTGGTCTTTGTTGGGCGCCCTGGAGCCTTTTTGACAACAATGGAAGCTCTCTCCTTGAAGTTCTTGATGATGCGATAGATTGTTGACTGAGGTGCAATCTTTGTAGCTGTGATACTCTTCCCTGTTAGGCCATTTTTGTGCAGTGCAATGATGGCTGCACGTGTTTCTTTACAGATAACCATGGTTAACTGAAGAGAAACAATGATACCAGCCTCCTTTTAAAGTGTCCAGTGATGTCATTCTTACTTAATCATGACTGATTGATCCATTAACACAGGTGTGGGTGTTGATGAGGACAGGGCTGGCGATCAATCAATAAAACAATGTTAGCTGCTCCTTTTAAGGCAGGACTGCAATGATGTTGAAATGTGTTTTGGGGGTTAAAGTTCATTTTCTGGGCAAATATTGACTTTGCAAGTACAGTAATTGCTGTTAAGCTGATCACTCTGACATTCAGGAGTATATGCAAATTGCCATTACAAAAAATGAAGCAGTAAACTTTGGAAAAATTACTATTTGTCTCATTCTCAATACTTTTGGCCATGACTGTACATGTAATAATTCCATCACCTGGATAGGCAATACTAGGGAAATCCTGAAAACATGACGTGTTGGTGGCTCTTCAGGACTGGAGTTGGGAAAGACTGATCTAGTGCAACATTAGAACATTTTCCTGGGCCATTTATACCCTGAACCTATGTAATCTTAAGGCTATGTGCCCACGATGCAGAAATGCTGCATATTTTTTCTGCTTCTCCCAAGCAGGAGAAATGCATGCGGATTTTACTTGCGTTTTTCCCGCCAGGTAGAAGCGTTTGTCAGGCGGTTTTGCATGCATTTCTGCATGCAGGTTGACAAGCGCTTTCCAAGTGATTTTAGCATCACTTGGAAAAGTGCTCGACAACTTGTTCACACTATATAAATCCATGCAACCAGCATGGATTTATAGTAGTGTGACCAAGTTAGTTATAAAAAAAAAAAAAAAAAAAGAAGAATAAGAATGGTAAAAAATAAAGATTATACTCACCTTCCGATGTCCTCCCGGTGTTTTCTCTGCTCCGTCCGGTGTCTTGGGCGGCTCGCGGTGTTGTGAAGGACCTGTGGTGACGTCATTGAGTCATGTGTCAGGTCACATGACTCAATGACGTCATGGCAGGTCCTTCACAACACCGCGACCCATACAGCAGACCAGACGGAGCGGAGAAAACACCGGAAGGACATCGGAAGGCAAGTATAAGCTTTATTTTTTTATTTAAATTTTTTTTTTTTTTTTTTTTTTTTACAGGTACCATGGTACCCAGGTCTGGAGGAGAGTCTCCTCTCCTCCAGACCTGGGTACCATCCGCACATTGAACCGTGTGATATCCGCATGTGCAGATGCAGTGATGCGGATGTCACGCGGTCCAATGCAAGTCAATGGCAGCGATTACGCTGCATGTCCGCAAAATTAATGGACGTGCTGCGTATTTTTCCGCAATGATAATCCGCAGCGGAAATTTCCGCAGCATGTGCAAAGCACATGCGGATTATCATTGGGGACCATGGGGCACGTATTACCAAGTGTTTTTTAAGCGTTTTCGCTGCCGAAATTGCGCGGAAAAAACACTTGGAAAACGCATAGTGGGCACGCAGCCTAAAGCACAAGAACATGTACAGTCCCTATCACCAAACCTGGCATGCATCAAAGCAATACAGCTTATGAGCAAAATAAGGATGTACTTTTCACATGTGGGGTTAAAAACTTCAACTGTTGCATCATATTCTGAGATGGACAAACAAAGATCTCAAGTTCTAGCAATTTTCTACATTTTTGCATTGTTTTGTGGCAGTTTTTCATGCAGATTCATTAGCCGAAAACAGAAGTGGATTGAAGGGGAATAAAAAGTATAAAAGAAGGACATATATTCCTCCTTCCTGCTGGATTCACTTCTGGCATTACTGCCTGTATCATTTCAAGGTATTTTATGAGATTTAATGGTTCAACAAATGTAATAAATTTGACTGTATTGGCAAACAGTTTGTTAAACATTTTTCTTGATTTTACCGTTGCAGCATGTACATTAACATCTCTACAAGATCACAAGTAAAACCAGTGAACCAAGGAAACCAATAATGTTCATAACTGGGCTGTGTTTTATTAATCAGATAGGATTCATGATCATTTCTCCCATATCCTTTCAGCTGAAAGTGTAACTAGACAAAATGCATTTTAAAATGACTGTGGCGGTTTAATAACAGACAGACAAAAGTTACAATTTGCCCCATTTTGAATAGTTGGTAAAATTGGCATTTTTTTTATAACATATACATTTTTTATTAAATATGTAAAAAGATAAAACGCAAGTTATTCACATATTCATAGACAAAAAAACCTACTCTATCATGCGACAAGTCATGTGTATGGTAAAATGAGTGTGATACATCCGAATAAGACTCTTTCCACCTAATCAGGACTTCATTACCCATTTATATTTAACAATACATATGTTTACATTCCTTTCAGTTTACATTTCATATATAATTTTGTATGATGCGCTACCCATAAACATAAAAATATAAAACAGAAAAAAAAATACTGAAAAAAATGGCAGAAAAAAACAGGCATTGAAAATATACAGCAGTACAATCCATAGAAAACAGTCTCACTTAATTGTCCGTTCCCAAATTAGCTATTTTACCATGCTGTTTCTACAGGATCTATACACAAAGTCATTTTGAGGGCTAGCCTAGTTTATCTAATGCTGAAGCCTAGGGGCCCATTCACACCGTGTTTTTGTCCACATTTGCCGGGCCCATCGTGGCTCGAGTCCAAACCCTCTCCCTGCAAAACGGAATTCGGACGTATGCGCCAACGGGGCCATAGACTATAATGGTGCCAACAGAGTCAACGTGTGCTTTGCCGTGCATCATTTTCGGTCGTATATGCCTACTGAAAGCGGACACCCAGATGTAGTAGACTGTGTCCGAGTGTCTGCATATAAGCCGAAAATGATGCACGGCAGAGTGCACGTTCACTCTGTCGGCACCATTATAGTTTATGGCCCCGTTGGCGCATACGCTCGAATCCAGCCTTGTAGTGGGTTTGGACATGAGCCCAGACTGGGCCTACAAATGTGGGCAAAAATGCAATGTGAAAGCACCCTAAGAATTCACTACATCCAATGGCATCAGTTGCATCTAATTTTCATAAAGTTGGGCTAAAGTCTCATTGACCATTGTGAGAAATTTGCCCATTTATAGCTTGGATAACATCAAGTATTTTAAGTGTTACACATTTAGGAATATCGGTTTGTGATACAAAATGGCTTTTACTGCAGAGAACAGAGGCATTTCCAGAACATACTAGAAGCTTCCATGATGCTTGCTAAGCAGGTAGTCATCCAAGCCTTTGCTAAGTAGTAGAGGTAGTACATATATGGGACAGATATTATTATTACTACTGGTGTCATTGTATATTCAAGTCCATTAATACTGCATTCAGAGAAATATAGTGCACTACAACAGCTTAACAAGCATAGTTCACCTTATAATATTGCTGCTGCCATATTGAATTACTGCATTTTATGCTTCGGCTGATGGCAATTTGGGTATATGTTTATATGGAAAAGTTATGTTATATTCCTCTTTACATGGCAGTTTCTGTGTTATAGCTTTTAAACTGGCCGTGCACACAAGATGTATATAGCTGCCTTTTTTGATGGGACCAGCTGACAATCTAATATGTATGGGGGGGTTCCTGACGCCCTCCGACAGGAGCCATTGGGGGAGATGAGAATTGGGGGTTGAAATAGAACTGATCAATCCTTTTAGTTAGTGGAAATAAGCCGCTGCTGAAAGAAGCCTGGCAGGGGCTTACTCGCCTCTTCATACAAAGAACACATGCACAGTCATCCAAGCCAAGCATGCTTGTGTATGGAAAGTCCGGTCAGATATTTGGTGGCCAAAGCTGCGCTATCTAATGTATATGTCCAGCAGTGGAAAGAATAGCTCATATCATTATGTAGACAGTTAGTTGTGGTCCATGTGGTACAGCTGGTGTTCTAGTTCTACTGCGAATACAAATATCTTTAAAAGAGGAGTGTTCAGCCAGGCCAAATAACAAGGCATTGGTGTCAGACCAGACTGGGACATTCTGGTGCCTCCCAAGCCTTCAGCAAATGCAGGACAGAATGTGGGAAAAATGAATTGTTCTTTATTACAATACCTCAAGATCATTAAATAGCAAGACAACCTAAAAGTATGCATGTATACTAAAAAATAAAAAAAAAATACTGCACATAATATCCCATATGTACCTCAACAATATGTTCACGGCTGCACGAGCCCTGCGTGCTTCAGTCTGACACCAACATCCTCATAACTGATCTATGTATTGCAAACGGTTTCCTTTAAACAATAGAAAAAATGGTAACAAAATAAACTCTGAGAAAAAAATAAAATGTAAATTATGTCAACAATAGAGCTGTATTGGGAAGTGATTCATATTTTAGGGGTGAAAAATGGACACAGCTCAGGAATTTTAAGATCTTGCACAAGACAATAGAGAAAATCCTGATGTTATGGAAGACCGAGAAACATATACATTACCTAGAACAAAAGTCTCCGGTCTCTCCACGGATATTGGGAGACTTCTGCTATTGGATGGGTGAATGTTAGCTATATGTAGGATCGTAATCAGATCTTCACGTATTGAGTGCAATTATTCCCTTTAGTTTATATGAACCAAAACATACCCCCTAAAACGGGTCAACACTTTCTCACCTACATGCCAGCAATCCTGTCTCCTTCACATGATACATTAATATGGGACATGTGTATGTTTTTCTTTTTTTTTTTTCGGTTTTTCTTTTTTTATATGTTAACTTTGCACTTTTACATTCGTGAAACGTGGTAGTGATGGTTCCTATGTATAACATGTATATATAAATATTGTACGATATTACAATTAGAAGCAAGCATTCTGGAAACAAAGGAAATAGCTCAATTACAAATAAATAAAAAAATATGGGAAAAGATTTGAAAACAATTTGAAACAGTCAAGTGATACAAGCTGCTGCCGAGTAGCCCCACGCCTCTCCGTTTAGCTTGGGCTGGAATATCTTCTGTAAACACGCTTCAGGAAAGTAACTGGTACAGAATGCAGTGGTTTGCTGGCACTCACTATAGTACATTACATGGTAGGGGTGTGCCGAGAGTGACTGGCCACACATTGCTCTCTTAAAAGAAAGTTCCACGTGAAATGACAACAGTGAGGTGCGTGGAAGGGAGGAGGTGGGGGTCAGTATTCGTCCTGCTGCTGTGGATCATCTTGAACATGGTCATGCTCATCGCCATCATGATGATCTGTTTGGCCCTCCTACACGGGGAAAAAACAAATATATATATTTATATATATATAGTTACTTACAGGAAAACTAAGATCTTAGTACATCAATAAGGAAGGTCATGTAGAACGATACATTTGTATAAGGGAACTCTTGATAAAATAAACCATTAAGAACGTTGAGCAAGATTTTAATCACCGGAAACACTAAGATTCTTTGAAACTATCCATGTGTCGGATAGGTGATCGTCTAAATATCATGGAAGAATGAGGTTGGAAACCGGTTTGGAGAGACATCCTCCTTATGTAGACCACCTAATTTCTAACATGTTCAGTGCTGGTGATAAGAAGCCGCTTTGATAAAGGGAATGGCAACACCGAGTTGTGGCGTTTCTCTGTTCTAGTTCCTGAATGTTCTGAAAAAAATGATGCTCAGGAATTGTGGCATCGTGATGTCATCAGAGGTAAGGCGTCCTCTTTAAAAGGGTTTCTCAATCCCTTTTTTTTTTTTACCAGCTGACAATGGCATAAAATGGCTTCTTTATCATTGGTTCACTGGTCTCTAATCACCCAGAAACAGAATTGAAAAGTGGACACTGGCAGTCAATCACTGGCAGTCAATCACTGGCCAGAGAGGTGACCTCAATGGTGTTGACCCAACTCCGTTACTTCTAGTAATTGACTGCAGAGGCCACGTATTCACCCACTACTTTATACCAAGAGCCGAGTTAACACACTGCCGTGGGACCAGGGAAGTGGCAGCACAGGATTAGTAGGGGATGCTTAACGAGGTTGTCCAGGTGTGAGGCAAAAGTCTGCAGTCACTGTACATGACTGCAGAATTGTGCGAGTGTGTGGTGTGCACACTGTCACGACTCCCTAGTATTGTTTGTGAAGAGCAGGCCGTCACATTTCAACTAGACATGTCCAGCTTCTCTCAGTTCACTTTTATTGAGAGAAACCAAATGCATCTTGTGACTACCCGCTTGCAGTGGCAATACCTGGGAATCATAACAGAACGTGCACCACATGCTATCAGGATTAAGCAGTCTGCAGGCACATAGAAAACCTGTAGCCTTTTGTCCCAAGACCGGAGAACCCCTTTAAGGCGAGAATCACTCATTTTGATATTATGAATCCATGCTCAAAATCTTAACATTGTATGCAAACTACAGAAAAACGTCTCTCACTTAAACAGCATTGATAAAAGGAGTAGAATAACTTTTTTAAACTCAAAATGTCTGGAAAAAAAAAAAAAGAATTTTAAGCCCCAGCCATTCAAAATATGACGACATACAGATATCATGGTGACCTCTAGTGGTAAAGTGTGAAGTAGCATCAAAGTTAGAAATCCTTAAAAACTATTTTCCTATATTTCTTCTGGTGATATGAATACAACAATCAATTGAATTGGAGTACTCAGTAATAAAAGCAATATAATCATGAAATACTGCCTTGGCTTATTGTACATTAAGAACTGAAAAAGGAGATCGGTCTCTTCCGTGTAGCCAAGAACAGATTTGGGATCTTTGGATTAACAGCAGAAGGTAAAGGAGTGGATCCTTACAGTCATCGGACTGAGGAGTGGATAACAGGTATAGGGCGAGTTTTTTGGACTGTATTATACTAAAGACTATGACCTTTTTAAGACGTTCCCTGCATGTATTAAGCACCACTAAAATCTTTTTAATATGTTTTGTTGTACTGCTTCTTCACATTTAACCCACTGAGGTTATAATTGCATTTCTATGTTTGGCTCCATTTTAGTGGCCGCAGAATACAGCTGAATACACTGCAGCATGCACCACGTGTGGCCACAAGGTGGAAGCACGAGAAAACCAATGAGCTCCTTATTAAGAATGACCTAGTTGCAGAATCCGCTCTGGCCGGCAGATGTGCTCTTCATTACAAATATCTTCAAGCTTTAACATTTATTTTTGGAAAATCTAATTCTCACAGGGAGAAGAGACAATGATAGAGGTTCATTTTAATTGACTATTAAATATACACACTCTAAATATCATTTATTCATTTCTGGTCGTATTCTCCAGATTCAGTCACTTGTTAGCAGCATCTATAGTAAGGAACAGTTTGGTTATTTTTTTAATCTCATTCCCATTAACATATAGACAACTAAGCTATACAAATCACTAAAAAGGCATTTTAATTACTGTAAGAATTAGGCATGTTCACAACTCTGTGTAAGATATACCAGCAAATACACAAAAACAACCACCCATAAGACTGATGAATTTCAAGCAAGGAAAGGGATTTACAGTAATCCACAGGTCAGATGAGGACATTGCTTGGATCAGGAAAATCACAATTTGAACATGACAATCAAACTAAAACCCCCAGAGAAAGAGCACATAAAGAGCCCACCATCACAACAAAATAGTACAAAGACCATGACATTTTCCATAGCAATCTATGCTGTATGTTCGGATTCCTCTACAGCAATTGCCACTGGTAGTTATATAGGTAACCAGCTGCTATGTGCAATGCAATTTTCTTTTCCTTCAATTTAGAAAATCTCCCATGACAATAAAGCCAAACCAATAAGCAGATATTACTCAGACAGGGAAAACTAGAAGTAACCTGCGGAGTGTGACCATGATCGAGTTATGGAACCTACATGGGCCACTAGTCAGTCTACATATCTATTACATCCACCCATCCATCTACATATTCCTCCATCTTGGACCTTTACACAGGCACATGGACATTTGCTAGTTATGTGAAACACGCATATTAGCAGAAAACGATTGGCTTCCAGCAGTGAGATTATAATAACGATGGAGAAGATCTTGACGGAGGATGGAAATCACATTCCAACCACAATCAGAAGGGAAAAGCTTGTTTAAGGCTATGTGCCCACAATGCAGAAATGCTGCGGATTTTTCCTGAGCGTTTCTGCATCTCCCTGGCAGAAAAAACGCATGCGGATTGTACATGCGGATTGTACATGTGTTTTTCCTGCCAGGGACAAGCGGATGTGAAGTGTTCTTCACATGCATTTCCGCATGCGGGTTGACAAGCGCTTTCCAAGCGATTTTAGCATCACTTGGAAAGTGCGTGACAGCTTGGTCACACTATATAAATCCATGCAACCAGCATGGATTTATATAGTGTGACAGAAAGAATGGTAAAAAATAAATCTATACTTACCTTCCGATGGCCCCCGGTGTCTTGATTCGATGCGTCTCTGATTGTCAGCAGCTCGCGGTACACTGAAGGACCTGCCGTCACATGACTATGACGTCAGCGCAGGTCCTTCAGTCCACCGCGATCTGCCGGCAAGCGAAGACAAGCACACCGGGGGCCATCAGAAGGTAAATATAACATTTATTTTTATTTTTTTTTACAGGTTCTATGGTACCCGGGAGAGTCTCCTCTTCTCCAGACCTGGGTACCGTCTGCACATTGAAACGCATGTAATCCGCATGTACAGATGCAGTGATGCGTAATCCTTGCATTCCAATGCAAGTCAATGGTGGCGAAAACGCAGTGCTTCCGCAAAATAATTGGTAGTGCTGCGTTTTTTTCTGCAATGATAATCCGCAGCGGAAATTTCCGCAGCATGTGCACAGCACATGCGGATTATCATTGGGGAACATGGCAGGCCTTCTACCAAGCGTTTTTTAAGTGTTTCTGCAGCGGAATTGCCGCTGCAGAAACACTTAAAAAACGCATCGTGGGCACACAGCCTTATTCAATCTTTAATCACGTTGTGTATAGAGAAAAGGACACTGTGTATTTAGTCAGAATACCAAACCTTACTACACAACTATGGGAACTCGCAGCCTTTAACACAGGTGCCCATTGCTCGAATGATCACACGTAGGAATGATTGTTCCCGATCACTGCCCAGTATAAACAAGTTGAGCAAGTGAACAATCAGTAATAATTCGCTCCATTATTATTAATCACATCCACGAGAGTAAACAGGGAATGTGCTGCAGACAGTAATGTAAAGAGCTTGGTTTAAAATCTTCCCGATATTTACAAAATGAAAATGTTTTTACATGAGCGCTATAACATAAATCACGTAAAAAGACCTTAAAATGGATTTTCTCATCTTATAAACTGATGGCCTATCACTAGGGTATGCCAGCACTCTTATGATTAATCTAAGTCCAACCTCTAGGGCTGCCCATGAACCTGGGGATGAGGAGACCGCAGCTTCTCCTTCCAAGTTTTCACAAGCTATCGCAGTTCATTGCACAGCTAGCAGCAAGGTGTCATTGTGCAGGGTGATAACAGTTAATAAGACACTGTGCTAAATTAGCACTATAATCTTCATTTCCATGACCTTTCGGAACCCCATAATCATAAAGTGATGGCATAGTCTAGAGATTCTATTGTCTCAATTCCTTTGGACGTAACGGACATTCGGAGGAGGTTTGAGAGTAGTAGCAGTTGTCATTTCTTCTGGGAGTCAGTGAGTGAAGCGGCCATTGATTCGCTGCTGGGCTCACATTGCATAACAAAGTCATGCAAGCCCCGGGAGAGCCAGTACAGTCATCGCTGGAACGGCACCAGTTATTTTATAAGGGGAATATAGTATTTGAGAAAGGGTTGTAATAATAGTGGTCAACCCTTTTAATACAGGGAGTACAACTTTTAAGCTATAGATTTGCATTTCTTTTTGGGCCTATGTCCAGTTGTGGACCTTGTAACACATTTGTTGGATTGATGTTGGCCACATACCCACCCACTTAACCCTGCACACTTTTGAAAAGTTAAGATAGAAGTGAAAAGTGCCAAAGAGAAAATATGGTGTGCCGCAAAACTGACAAACAAAATAACAAGTTCCATCTCTGTGCAGTAATTATCGGAAATCCCTTAATTGAAACCTTTGTGCCCCTGACTTCTCATTTTTTCTGTTCTTGAAACCGGTAGATCTATTTAATGGCTGACAGGAGCATCCTCTAATGTCAGGCACTGATAGATCTCTAGTGAAATGTACTTGTTAGCCGGGGAAATGCTACAGATCAGTGAGAACGTCGGTGACTGAGGAGTCTGTATCTTGCTTTGAACTTGAATCATTTGTAAAGTATTGTATCCTGAGATATTTGGGGCCTCAAAAACTAAATAAGTTCCTTCTATTGTAAAGCAATTTAATGTTTCAGGTCAATAGGCTCTTTGAGCTTTGCATAGAATCATTTACCTGCTCATCTGTCGCATACAGCACGTCCATTAGCCGCTGGACAAGGTCGTCACCTTCTTGTCCGTGTTCTTGGCACAGCAGTTCAATTTCTCTTAGCTTTCCAAAGTAGAAGTCTCTTTCTTTTTCAACGCCCTCTAGGGCAATTTTTAATGAATGCACCTACAAGTAATAACAGAAATGATTACGCCTTGAGAACCACATTTGGCTCTTGATAAGGTCGCAAACCACATCCAAAACCCCCGCAAGCAGTGACACCCAGAGCCCTCATTATTGGTATACTGATAGCTAAAGTTTCTCCGCACAAATCACACTGTGGTAGTATACGGACATCTAGGCGTTCCCACCTAACCCCCATACAGTAAGCATTCCCACTGCACTATAGCATTCAACTTCAAATCACCTCTAGTATCTTGCAGTACTATATTACCTCCAGCTTCACTCTTTGAATGAGGAGAGCCGGCACCTCAGTGAGTCACTTATAGTATCAGAATGGCACTACTGAAACCCTGCCCAACCAGCTCATTCACTGGCTGGCTGCGGGTGGACGAGGTTCCAACTGCATCGAACAGTTGTGATTTTACCTTTAATGTGTTCACCTTATGGGTGAACACATTTAATAGGGATCCAAAAGAGTCAGCTCTTTCTAGTGAGCAGAGCCAAATGTTCCTGATCACCCAAAAGAGCTGTACTGGCTATCACCACGTAGTTTATTTCTCCACCCGCAAGGTCTGTACATCCATGTCGAAATCTGCTCTTCCGAGCTGAGCGATTCACAAAAGCCACCATCTAGAGACCTGCTATTCAGAGCGGGTTGTTAGACCTGGTGCTAATGCACCAAGCTAGGAGACAGCTACGAGCCAAACACCATGGGCCTGTGAGCCACAGGTTGGTGACCCTGCAATATACAGTATGACTACCATATGGGTGTAGTAGTTTGTGCAGTTTAATGACCATACAAAGTTACCTGTTCATTAAGATGTGCAACTTGTGATTCCAAATCTTTATCACTTTTTACTGAAGAACTGGGTGCTGCTTTTTTTGCAGATGATGGGCGAGATGATGTGGTGCCTGGTTTTGCAATAGGACTTGATTTTGCAGCGCCTGGAGTGAAAAAAAACCCACAATAAACTGTGGAAACAATCCAGTAACAGTACATATAGTTCACATACAGATGATCTGCATCAAGGAGACACTGACATTCCTGGAGTTTTACTCTGTCAGTGGAGCTCTTAGAGTATATATATCAAACTCTGGCCCGTGGGCCAAATCTGGCCGCAAGGGTGATTATATTTGGCCCGTGATATCAACACTGTTCCCACCCAGCACCCCACTTTCAACTGTATCGGCATCCTGGATGCCGATACAGTTGAAAGCAATGATGGAAGAGGGAATCTGTTCGCTCACTTCCCCATCATTATTTCTATGTGTCCGACGTCTCGGCGCAGCAGGTGCGATGACATGACTATTTTGTGCCTGCGGTGCCGAGCAGTGAAGAGCTTCAGAGTGCTTGCTGCCAAGTTCAAAGTAGTGGGGGCAAGAGGAGAGGTGAGTATTTTTTTTTTTATGTGGGGCCCATTATACAGTATGGAGAACTATGTGGGGCCATTATTCTGTATGGAGGACTATGTAGGGCCCATTATACTGTATGGAAGGCAATGTGGGGCCCATAATATTATATGGAGGACTATGTGGGGCCATTATACTGTGTGGAGGGCTGTGTGGGGTTCACAGTTGGGGCATCATACTGCGTCGGGTCACCATACTTTGCCAGGAGTATTAGGGGAGGTACAGTGCAGTACCGTGCATGTGGATGGTACAGTGGAGGTATCATACGTGTTTGGGGGGGGGGGGCACTTTTGTTGGCATCATACTTTATGGGGGCAAGGAAAGAGCAATCTAGGGGCTTCAATAGGAGGAAAATTATTTTGTAAGGGCTGCAAAGTTGCGAGATATGATCTTCTGTGACCCACTGAATCTTAAGGTTTTTTTTTCTTTTTTGGGCTGGAGGGGGGGCAATTGGAATTTCTGCTATGGGGCCCCATGATTTCTATATATGCCCATGCTCGCGAGGAAATACCCAATGCTCCTGTCATGTGATCGGACTCATAGTAAATTTTAAGTAATAGATCTTATGTTCGTGGGACAACCCCTTTAAGTTTGTTTCCATATGAAAAATGTTCACTATATTTGATAAGGAAACATTTCTTTAATTGTAGACTTTTTATAATAAATATCAAGGTTGGCTAACTACTTTGTCCAAGTTTTTAATTTTGGCCCTCTATGTATTGGAGTTTGACATCCCTGGGTTTGAGAGATGGACTATCCATCCAGGGATTTTCTAACTATACATAACCAAAACATTTTTTTAGTCACTCCGTTAACGCTTGCTGTCTGTACGGCTCAGAAAACAAAACTTCCTACAGATTGCAACCCAAAAGGAGAGGTGTTTTTTTAACTTATGTTTTTGAAGTTTAGAGACCGCATATACCTCAGTAGATACAGCATATTGTATTGCAGAAACACATTTTTTTGGGGAAATATGGGGGAACTTTTTTATATCATAAATGCATTGAAAAATATGTTATTTAGGTCAAAGACCATATTTATCAAGTCCATGCATTATATTTCTCAACAAATACAAAGGGGGCAGAAAAGTGGGACTTTGGAACTACCATGTTGATTAATATGTTACTTGCTGCACTGGGAAACAAACTGGGACACTTGTTTCTATAGTACGGCAGTGTTAAAAGACATCTCCCCCCAATCAAGTTTTTGATGATTGAATCAATTGGAAAACTGAGACAAAGTCTCCACTATTCTATTCGTACCTTTATTAATCAGGAAATATGTCAGGAATAGATATTGGGTTAGTGGAAATATATCAATACATTAGGAACATCTAACACTGGTCTCACACATAAGAACATTTGTCCAATCCCACCAATTTCGGCAGGTTCAGCAGATGATTTTATGTGTACGACATCCTCCCAACTTCTGTATGGAACATGCCTGAACTTTTGTTTCCCCAAGCTATAAGCCAACTTCAGAGGGGTCTGACTACAGCTTATTCTCCACTCCCCATTAGTCTACAATGAGTGTTTACAGTGGAGAAGATAGAAATAGCTATGGTGGAGTCGCTTCAGTGTCTGGCCAGCTGAAATGCTAAATGATCTTCATATAATACAATTTCACACATTTTTAATGAGTACATCAATACCAAGTTACAGAAGCACACCCGTCTCACACACATTCTCACTAACAAGCTGGACTACTCGGGGTGTCTTTACCATCAGGATATTTTTCTTGTGTTATCTTTGCTGCTTATTTCATTAGAAATATTTTATATTCTTTTAATTTCTGTGGCTTTGTGGATCATAGGCTTCTTGCCTAATACAATGTGGGGTCTTAGCATTACAGAAGTAATTATGTGGTTTATGTGAAAGTTGGCACTGAAGGAAACATGTTTTGTTATTCACTGTGGATATCCAATCATATATAAGGAAAGCTAGACTTAAAGAGTAGCCATCTTTTTTTTCATACATCAGTAGCACACCTGACAATCAGAAACTTTGTAATATATCTCAGAGATATCTGCTTCTTTCTCCTGGACTGATATTTCATTCTAGAAATTATCAATTTATCTGCAAAATCTATCTTCAAAGAAAAACAGATATTCCCATTACTAAAGTACAAAATGACAGTTGGTGCTTATAAAGATCTATGGAGAACTGTAACTATCCTCCAGGAGATCTCTAGCTCCTCCTTCCTCCTCCATAGAATCTTAAAGGAACCAACTGTCATCTCCTATCTCTGTAATCACAGATATTACCCATGAATTTAGAGTAAATGACTACTCCAGGAAAAGAAAGAAGTATCCTGACGAGACATATTACAAAGCTGCATATTTTCATGTGTACTAATGATTTATGAAATAAAAATTAAAACAATGATTACTTTCTAAAGCAGCACTCAGTTTTTTTCCCTTATTACTGTGCACCCATATGATTGTCTATCACATTCTGCACTTCTTTTATTTTACTCACTTCCATGTAGACCCATGCTTTCTACCTCGTGTCTCTGCTATGTCCTTATCGTGGCTTATATAATAATATTAACTGCAAGAACCATCAATATAAAATGAAAAGGCCAATCTACCCCTACATTACTGAATACATTAGTCTTACACTATGATTATACTGTAGAATACATGTTTGACCAGAATATCAGCTCTGGAGGGAATCACCTGAATCACAGGAGGCCTTGGTCTCAAAATTCAATTTGCAAAATTGTAGACCATTGCATGTCAGAATGATGGCTCTTAATGTGTAGAAATCATTATTTGGTAAACAGATAGAGTATGTAAGGGTTTATTTTATTATCTGAAAATCGGACCATCATCAGTTGCCCTAGGCAGTAAAAAAAATTCATCACACCCAGCCAGTGTGATAATTTGTGTTACTCCTAATGGAGCAGTGTTGGCCGGAGTCATTGACATAAGAGACATCTGATTGATATATTCGAGATAATTGAATTTGCCTTAATGCATTTCATATGAATAATATTAAAATTAATCTATCAGCAGGTCTTGCTATTCATTTTGAGAGCAGAATAATATAGGAAAGGAGAGCCTGATTTTAGGGATGTGTCACTTATGTGGCTGTGAGTTATAGTTTCAATACAAATCAGTGTTTTATCAGCAGGGGAATATCATTGTCTGGCCAGTCCAGCTAAGCTGTGTAACCCCGCCCCCACCAATGATTGGCAGCTTATGGTGTACACTGTGCAAACTGCCAATCAGGGGTGGGGGCGGGGTTATACACAGCTCAGCATTCTGATCATTGCTACATCTACAGCAGAGAAAACAGGGATTCTATCAGAATTGCATCAAGTAGCCAAGTGATGCATTGCTGGTATCAGGCTCTCTGCCCCTACATCATGCTGCTCTTAGACTACATAGCAAAAGCCTGCTGACAGATTCCCTTTAATGCAATAAAAGAAGCCATTAATCGCAAGATTACTTAAGTGAACACCATGGATAGAATTCTAAACCTGCAATACACTGTGCATTATCATATAGTCTTACAATTGTAGAACTCAAAATAAGATTGTGAATATAACGTTATTAAGTACAGCTATCCAACAACTACAGTCATGGCCAAAAGTATTGAGAATGACACCAAAATTATATTTTCACATGATCTGCTGGCCTCTGTTTTTTATTAGTGTTTGCCTGATGTTTATATCACATACAGAAATATAATTGCAATCATATTATGAGTACCAATAGGTTATATTGACAGTTAGAATGAGTTAATGCAGCAAGTCAATATTTGCAGTGTTGCCCCTTCTTCTTCAAGACCTCTGTAATTCTCCCTGGCATGCTCTCAATCAACTTTTGGACCAAATCCTGACTGATAGCAGTCCATTCTTGCATAATCAATGCTTGCATTTTGCCAGAATTTGTTGGTTTTTGTTTGTCCACCCGTCTCTTGATGATTGACCACAAGTTCTCAATGGGATTAAGATCTGGGGAGTTTCCAGGCCATTGACCCAAAATCTCTATGTTTTGTTCCATGAGCCATTTAGTTATCACCTTTGCTTTATGGCAAGGTGCTCCATCATGCTGGAAAAGGCATTGTTGGGCGCCAAACTGCTTTTGGACGGTTGGGAGAAGTTGCTCTTGGAGGACATTCTGGTACCATTCTTTATTCATGGCTGTGTTTTTAGGCAAGACTGTGAGTGAGCCGATTCCCTTGGCTGAGAAGCAACCCCACACATGAATGGTTTCAGGATGCTTTACAGTTGGCATGAGACAAGACTGGTGGTAGCGCTCACCTCTTCTTCTCCGAATAAGCTGTTTTCCAGATGTCCCAAACAATCGAAAAGGGGATTCATCAGAGAAAATGACTTTGCCCCAGTCCTCAGCAGTCCACTCCCTGTACCTTTTGCAGAATATCAGTCGGTCCCTGATGTTTTTTCTGGAGAGAAGTGGCTTCTTTGCTGCCCTCCTTGAAACCAGCCCTTGCTCAAAGAGTCTCCGCCTCACAGTGCGTGCAGAAGCACTCACACCAGCCTGCTGCCATTCCTGAGCAAGCTCGGCACTGCTGGTAGTCCGATCCCGCAGCTGAAACAGTTTTAAGATACGGTCCTGACGCTTGCTGGTCTTTCTTGGGCGCCCTGGAGCCTTTTTGACAACAATGGAAGCTCTCTCCTTGAAGTTCTTGATGATGCGATAGATTGTTGACTGAGGTGCAATCTTTGTAGCTGCGATACTCTTCCCTGTTGGGCCATTTTTGTGCAGTGCAATGATGGCTGCACGTGTTTCTTTACAGATAACCATGGTTAACTGAAGAGAAACAATGATACCAAGAACCAGCCTCCTTTTAAAGTGTCCAGTGATGTCATTCTTACTTAATCATGACTGATTGATCGCCAGCCCTGTCCTCATCAACACCCACACCTGTGTTAATGGATCAATCACTAAAACGATGTTAGCTGCTCCTTTTAAGGCAGGACTGCAATGATGTTGAAATGTGTTTTGGGGGTTAAAGTTCATTTTCTGGGCAAATATTGACTTTGCAAGTACAGTAATTGCTGTTAAGCTGATCACTCTTTGACATTCAGGAGTATATACAAATTGCCATTACAAAAAATGAAGCAGTAAACTTTGGAAAAATTACTATTTATCTCATTCTCAATACTTTTGGCCATGACTGTATATAAAAGATCAAGATGTCTGTGTAGTCAGAATCCTTGGTGAAGAAGATCCATGGTGATGATCTTATAATAATGCTTGTTATATTATAAATCACTGGATGACGTTGACATTTTTATATAATAAAATAATTTAAAAAAAAGGCCCAATAATGGCAGTCTAGGAGGATGGTTCAGTCATTTTAACATTTTTTTTTTTTTTTGCCAAGATGACTAAATGCAGCAGATCTGGTAACTCTCCTTATTACAGATGGTACACTATTCCCAGGGAGGAGCAGAGACCCAAACATGTAGGGCCTTCTGCCAATCTTATTTTTCCCTTTCAAGCAGTAGGTGCTTATTTTTAGCAATCCCTTAATCTAGTGGCATTTTCCAGACACTATTATGAGTCATCAGACTCTCAGAGTACCTTCAGGGGAAAATGGGGGAGGAGAAGACTGACTGCACCATCTTCACTCAATCTCATGCTCCATAAGTACCGCAGGAGAAAATGTCATCTTTAGGCTTAAACCGTTTATGTGACCTTTACTGCTGTCAGAGAGCAGATCATCCTAAAGAGGTACGACCGTGAATAAATGTAATCAGCCTGAGCTATTTCCCCTAGGGGTAAGTCACACACCACAGCAAAAGCAACAATTTCTACAACTATTTTTATACACCTAAAATAATCTCAATATTTCACATCGGCAGACTTTATATTAACTGATTAGGGATGATTCAGGGGTTTAATATGCATTGTATGGGCAACTCTGCACAGCCTCAGGCACATATTTACATATAGGCATGATAGAACTACAACTCCCAGCAGCTCACATATTGTGCAACATGGGCTTCTTCTGAAAATGGCACCGAAGCAGTAACTGCAGACGGCTTGATTTCAGCGGGTCAGCTTACAGCATGAAAGGTAAGATGAGAGGACGCTGAAGCATCCAGATAAGAAGGAAAGTGGAGCATATAATTCGTATTGGCGTTTGACATGCTAACGATATTAATGATTCAGGAATCGCAGATGTTAATTTGACTGAATTATACAGCATAAGAAAAATTGCTATGGTAACAGTCTCCCTTTAAGATTTGGAGTTTCATTAACCCAATTAAAAAAAATGTTCTGTATTTAAAGGGTTTGTCCACCTCAGTTTGTTTTTTTTCAAACAGTCTGAAGTGCTTGATAAAAAAAAAAAACTTAACAAGGAGTTATCTGGGACTGTTTTCTTCTATGGGGCTTAGCCCCTATTGTCAGGTAGTTGGTAACTACCTTTTCGAAATTAACAAATTTGATATACCAAGAAGGAATCGTAACAGTGTAAAACATGTAAATCCTCTAAAATTATATCTTTATTATTAATTCTTAAAACACGCCAATACCCGTGTATTAAAAACCAATGCAACAACTATCAGCGTTCAGTAATGACATAACTCCCTGAGGAGAATAAGTGATATATACTTATATTGCCCTGACACAGCTCTAATCTGATCCTGCCTAGCGCGGAGGTTGGCACCCTAGTAGTGTATTTGGCACCCCCTCAACGGTGGCTGTCCCTTCCTGTCCCTGTTGGGCCCTACCGGTGAACTAAGCACAAAGGATAAGGTGACTGCCTGTTCTAGTACAAAGTTATTCCTAACATAATGATGATAATAAATAGGTATGCAAAAAATAGATTAGTACACTTATCTCATATTTCAAGCTTTGCCTCAATTCGTTTCTCCAATCATTATGGTTCATCAGGAGGCCGATAGTTGAATCCTATTTCCAGAATGGATGAAGCTGCATATTATGGATTGCTGCAGGATAGTAGGCTAGATGGGGATGTCTGGGTAAGGCCCGGTTATCCGGGATTCTAACCCGTTTTTTTTGGTTATTTGACATGTTGGCTGCTGTTTATAAATAGATGGGGGTGCTGCAGGGTAGCTGGCTATGGAACAATGTCCAGAACCAGGTTTATATACCCCTTTAATTAATGTATTGATGTATACCAGACTCCCCCATGATATATGGTCCTATATAGCCCATTAGACTCCCCTGTCCCATTGTCAAAATTGTGCATGCCTGACTAATAGACCCTAGCCCCTAGAGGTCTATAATCTAGTGCCCATGCGCAGGTACAATGACGTCATCTCTGGGTCCGGAGAGGCTTATCCTAGCTGTGATGAAGAGTGCGTTGAGCTGAATGTATGCCTGGAAATGACGTGTGTGCTCCACAGTGGAACGCACACTAGCACTAAGCATAAGATGAAGCTAGACCGGAAGTGCCTTTCCCGGAAATGAAGCTGGAACGCATATTGCAATTCACTCTCACCAGCAGTACTTAAAGCAGGTCAATTCCTCCACAGGGCTCAGGATGTACCCGCAGGATGATAATACACTCATTTACATGGATACTCCAATTGCATCAGGAGTACTATGACCACGAAATTTTCTTCCTCATAATAAGTGACAGAAAAGGGGCAGTAATAAAAGGAAGGGGGGGGGGGATATAAAGAGAAATATGTCATATGTATATGATAAATGGCACTCAAATGAGGATGCCCACGATATATCTGTGGAAAGGAGTCCAGTGTGGCAGCGTCCCTGCCATTATGGTTAATACTGGACCGTCCCCACATACAGTCTCTTCAATGAGTAGATCGCCATTAAGGTGGTCAAAAAAGCATGACAAAATTCAGGTACTTAAAACACCATGTGTTAGGAGGAGAGAGGCCACAAGGGACAAACCGAGGGGAAGACCACGAGGGGAGGATTTATAGAAAGTATGTGTATGATAACTGCTCATTCAAGCCTTTTGGGGTCAAAGATTGCATTCTGAAGATTCATTCGGATTCCTTCCTAAGAACTGCTTTATCCAGATTTCCCCCTCTTATTTTGGGTCTAATCAGTTCCACCATGCAAAAAGATATTTTGTTTAGGCAGCCTCCATGAACTTCATTGATGTGGCGTGCAATAGGGGTATCCCGCATATTTCTAAAGTCCCCAAGGTGTTCTCCCACTCTCCTTCTAATCTCCCTCGTGGTCTTCCCCACACAGTCCAATGGACAGGTACAGGTGGCCCTATAGACAACCCTCCACGTTTTGCAATTACCAAAGTCTCTTATTGAGAATATTTTGCCCGTGGACGCACTCTTGAATATTTTACAGACCTCCATCCACCCACAGTAACAACAGTTTCCACACCGGTAATAACTGCAGGGTTTCCTATCTAGCCAGGTTCCTGGTTTAGTTGGTCTTTGGTATAGACTATGTACAAGACGGTCCCCGATCGATCTTCCTCTTCTGTAGGTTACACTGGGGGAAGCGTGCCTAGTGGGATACTACTATAGCGAGCCTCCACATCGATAGAGGCCAAGACGGTACTCTCCTCTATAGTGATCCCCTCCAATTGGGTCAACAGGTGCAGTGTATCACGGGTGTACGATGGTAGAGCAGTGACAAATGGACGTAGTATACGGTCAATGTACACACCAACATTTTGTGACAGGGAGTCAATGCCAGCGACTATAGGGCGTCCCCCGAGAGGGCTAAGGCCCTTATGAACTTTAGGCAGGGCATAAAACGTTGGTGTTGTAGGTGAATTAGGTGACAGGAATTAAATTCGTTATTGGATAATAGACATTTATCCCTACCATCTTCCAAAATCCTCATAAGAGTCTTACTATAGGCTTCGGTAGGGTCCCTCGGTAAAATCTCATAGGTATCACTGTCCCTCAAGAGTGCCCAACACATAGTCAGTTATTTCTTGTGGTCGAGGAGGACTAGATTACCCCCTTTGTCCGATGCCTTTATTATAAGATCCTTATTTTTCTCCAACCTAGCAAGGGCCAATTCTTCATTGGTGGACAAATTAGATGCCTACCCAGGAGGCTGTTTTGGGATTTTAGATAGGTCCTCCTCCACCAATTTGACAAAGATGTCTACACTTTGTACGTAATCTTTGTACTTCTCCTTTTTAGATCTGTAAAGGGACCAAGTCCCCTTTCCCTGATATCCTGCTGTTGGCCCTCCTGTGCAAGTCCTACTAGTGCTCAATAGCCTTCAAAATCCTCGTCCATAAGCCCCAGCCAGTGGCATTGCTCCCTGTCATGTCGTTGGAAAAATGATCTCTATTTTAGATTACGTCCAAATATGTTAATGCATATTCTTCCCTTGATAGTGTGAGCGATGTTAGATTGATAATCTGGCCTTGGTTTATCAAGGCCTTTTTCTCAGATCGTAAGCCATAGGAGGCCTCCCCCCTAAAAAAGAGGAGTGTGAAGATGAAGGTAATGGGGATGTACGTCGTGTACCCAAGCCCAGAGTGGAAGGTGCCTCCCTCCATCCTGTCTGTGGTTGGCTGAGTTGATTTTTTCCTGGCCACCTACGTCTGTATGGCCTACCTCTGTTGTATGGGCTCTCCGGACCCAGCGGTGATGCCATTGTACCTGCGCATGGGCACTAGATTATAGACCTCTAGGGTCTATTTGTCAGGCATATGCAATTTTGACAATGGGACAGGGGAGTCTAATGGGCTATATAGGACCATATATCATGGGGGAGTCTGGTATACATCAATACATTAATTAAGGTGGGTACATAAACCTGGCTCTGGACATTGTTCCATAGCCAGCTACCCTGCAGCAACCCCATCTAGCCTACTATCCTGCAGCAATCCATAATATGCAGCTTCATCCATTCTGGAAATAGGATTCAACTATCGGCCTCCTGATGAACCATAATGATTGGAGAAAAGCGTTGAGGCAAAGCTTGAAATATGAGATAAGTGTACTAATCTATTTTTTGCATACCTATTTATTATCATCATTATGTTAGGAATAACTTTGTACTAGAACAGGCAGTCACCTTATCCTTTGTGCTTAGTTCACCGGTAGGGCACAACAGGGATAGGAAGGGACAGCCGCCATTGTGCGGGGGTGCCAACCTCCGCGCTAGGCAGGATCAAGTTAGAGTTGTGTCAGGGCAATATAAGTATATATCACTTATTCTCCTCAGGGAGTTATGTCATTACTGAAAGCTGATAGTTGTTGCATTGGTTTTTAATACACGGGTATTGGCGTGTTTTAAGAATTAATAATAAAGATATAAATTTTAGAAGATTTACATGTTTACACAGTTGGTAACTACCTGCCTGATCTGCTGTGCACCGCAATTCTCACACTTCCTGTGACATCACATCGACAGGACAGCTCCTTCTTTTCTGCTTTGCTCTGTCCAAGGGGCGTCACTGCCGACGTCATGCTGTGATTCACAGCCAGTTCCCTGCTGCCTAAGTACGTGCAAATCCGCTGAGCTAGTGCAATTTATATTGCATCTGCAGTGTGGGCGATAAGTCTGCTAGTCTATACCCAGCATAGGCACTGAAAATCAGAGTCACTTGCAGATTTAGCAACTACCTACCAATAAGACTGTGTGCCCACGGTGCATTTTTGAAGCGTTTCCACAGCGGCAAAAACGCTGCAGAAACACAAACATATGGTAGAAGGCCTGCCATGTTCCCCAATGATAATCCACATGTGCTGTGCACATGCTGTGGAAATTTCCGCTGCGGATTATCATTGTGGAAAAAAACGCAGCACTACCAATTATTTTGCGGAAGCGCTGCGTTTTCGCCGCCATTGACTTGCATTGAAATCGCTTGGATTCCGCATCACTGCATCTGTACATGCGGATTCCATGCGTTTCAATGTGCGGGTGGTATCCGGGTCAGGAGGAGAGGAGACTCTCCTCCGGACCCGGTTACCATAGAACCTGTGAAAAAAAGAATAAAATAAAAAATAAATATTATACTTACCTTCTGATGGCCCCCGGTCTCCTTGTCTTCACTTGCCGGCAGATCGCGGTGGACTGAAGGACCTGCGCTGATGTCATTTGGTCATGTGACGGCAGGTCCTTCAGTGTAGTGTACTGCGAGCTGCAGGCAAGCCGAGACGCATGGAATCAAGACTCCGGGGGCCATCAGAAGGTAAGTATAGATTTATTTTTTTATTTTTTAACATTCTTTCAGGTCACAGTATATAAATCCATGGCGGTTGCATGGATTTATATAGTGTGACCAAGTTGTCAAGCACTTTCCAAGTGATGCTAAAATCGCTTGTAAAGCGCTTGTCAACCCGCATGCGGAAATGCATGTGAAGAACGCTTCACATCCGCATGTCCCTGGCAGGAAAAACGCATGTACAATCCGCATGTACAATCCGCATGCGTTTTTTCTGCCAGGGATATGCAGAAACGCTCAGGAAAAAATCCTGAGAGTTTCTGCATCGTGGGCACATAGACTGCCTTTAAAGCGAGTGTCACCACATTTGAAATCAAGCTCTGGAGGCAGAGTTCTTCTCCAGGCAGCGTCCTCCCCAGAGCCTGGAAGAGGTCATTTATATAAAGTGATAAGATGATTTATCAGCAACAAGACATCTGATACAGGGATCACTCTCCTCAGCAGTCTATAACCTGTACGTTCATTGATAGGTCAAATGTGGAGACAGACTCCCTTTCACTTAGAGATTCCCTAACGCTCCTCCTGCCGGCCTACCCAGGTCACCTTCCAGTCTTTGTGCTGCCCCATCTTGCTAGAAAAGCAAAAGCAATCACTGCCAGCAGCAGTGACCGTGTGCAGATTACAAAATAGAATAAGTCACCAAGTTTAGATTGCATAATCTGAGACCAGCATAACGCAGAGACCAAGATGCAGAGATAAAGACAAACACAGAGACCCTGATTCCAGCGATGTATCACTTACTGGGCGGCTCAGTGTAGTTGTTATAAAATCACCATTTTATCAGCAGTAGAATCACTAGAGGACTACTTGGCCTGTCGCCATGTAATCCAACCATGCCCCTACCACTGATTGACAACTTTATGGGTCACTGTGCTTAGACAGAAGGCTGTCAATCATTGGTGTGGGTGGGGTTATACAGAGCTCAGAATAGAACTGCAGCAGATAAAACAGTTTTTGCTCAAACCTACTAAGGTAAGTAACACATCGCTGGGATCAGTGTGTCTGCTCCTACATCATGCTTCTCTCAGATGGGGTAGCAAAAATCTAGTGACAAATTACTTTTACGTTCTTTACACCAACCTCATCAAATTACATCTGTATTTATGGACTCTACTTTGTCACAAAGTGGGAAGCAGGTTTCCCAATCATCCACCAAAACACAGAATGGTCCATCAGACTGCCAAATAGTGACATAGGATTCATTTTTCCTGCATTGTGCATGTGGATCTTAAGCTTGGATCCAGCTGTTCAACCATAGAAAACTATTTAATGAAACTACAAATGCACAATTCCTTTGCCGATGTCACTTCCAAAGGCAGTTTTGAGCCCTTTGGTATGATCAACGTAAATGGTTATAGCCATGTTCTTGATTTTATGCATCTGTTTGCAATAGATCTGATTGAAACAACTCAACAATTCGTATGAGTGTACACATACTTTTTGCTGTGATATGTTTATACACACACACACACACTATATACTCTCAACATTGAAATTGCGTCACAAATAAAGAAAAGTTGTGGAATTATGGAAATTACAGTATCAATAGACAAATTATTGATATGCAAATGAGGAAAACATGGAAACAACATTTTCAGAACATCTCTATTTATTCCTGGACCAATTTTATTCTTTTTTTTCATCAATTAAGCCACTTCTTATTACCAGCTCCACAGTGTTCCATGATATCACTAATGCTTTGGAAATTTTGATATATTTCAACAAGGAGATCCCTTTGCTGTGTTGTAAGCTGTATACGGTCCATGGCTTTTGCTGTAAAGTTCAACTGAGTAAATGTCAGGAAAATCCTACTAGAACAGCTAAACTCTATATGGGGATTATTAGAATCATTGTAAAGGATGGCAGCTGTGTACTGACTACTATATAACATGAGTTTAAACTTGATTGGATAATTCTGAACCAATTATAAGAGGGTGTTCACACTCATGCAACCACATTATTTTAGTGTTTTGCTATTTTTATTTTCCCTCTCAAAATTATTTCAGTTTGTTTCTCAATGGATTTTTACAGATTATGAGTGACTTTAAAGGTGGAAAAAGGTGTGAGATATATATATATATATATATACATACATATACACACACACACCCTGGCTTACAACCTGGCTACTCATATTCGGCTGAGCTAGCCCCAGCTTGGTCAAACAAAACAGCTATCATTTATAGCAGCCACTGATACTTGCGGTTCTCTGCACACAGCCAGTGCAGACTTTTCTCAGAGAACTTCTGGCCTGTCTTTGGCTCCAGGACACATCCAGTCTGGTCAGCTTCCCCAGCAGACTGACTTAGATGAACACCTAGCCAGTTTATATGTAGAGCTAGCCAGCTGCACCTAATCAAAGCCTGCAGAGCTAGGAATTAATCCTAGCCTACCTGGCATTGCTACAACACACACACTATAACAAGTGGATATGTACTTACAGTACTATTTTAGCAGCGACAAGTATCAAAAATTAAGCATTCTTGCCATCTATTACAAAATAAAACTTAAAAAACAAACAGCTGATACAGGAGAACAATAGCTATAATTTCACTGCAGAAAAAGAGAAGCATGTTTAGGAAGCAGGGTCCTTTGGCAGCACTACTTGCCGCACACGCACTCCTCTGTTAGGTAGTGTTTATAAAGAAGACCCCTGTGAGACAGAGACCTTCCATTAGACAAGTTCCAGTGACTGGAGGACACGGTTCACAAGCCGATGTGCCATCTGCCAGATCCCAGCTGGTGCAGAGGATCGTACACATTTCTGTGAACCTCCTAAAAATGTTCAGTTAACTTTGTAAAGAGAAAACTACCTGCCCTGTGTTCATGCAGCATGCCGCCTAAATAAGGACGAAGAAAGTGTGGGCTTGGTCTTCAAGGACAACAGTGGGAGATCCTCAGTCTGTGACTCTGATATTTATTCATAATCTAAAAATACATACTAACCAGTTTATTGGCCTTCTATTAGGTCAGGGACTGACTTAGATGACCCGTGGACAACATTTGTACTGTAAAGCCAGTGGGAAACATAATTCTAAGCCATGATTGTAAAGTGTGTGTAATAAAGAGAAGTTACCAGTAGGGGTCTCTGCAGAGCAACCTTTAGAACATCAGATAAATTACTTGCCATCCATCACACGTTGCCATCTGCTGAAGTCAATTTTTAGTTAAAAAGGAAAGAGCTGTAAATAAACCAAATTAAAACACTGAAGTCCATCATGTAGGGGCTGAATATAAGCCTGCATATTCACGCCATCATATAGTATACAGTACTTCCTTATTCCTAAAGGATACACTACTCGAACAACCCCTTCTGAATACCTACGCTTCCCCCAAGTAAAATAACACACATACCCACCCCCAGTGGGGGGGCCATTTCAGTGGTGTCAGCACTGGCTCTCCCAGTGCTCACATAACATTATGTCATGCGACCCCAGCAGCCAATCAGCGCTGGCTTCACGTCCCTCTCCTATAGCGCAGTGGTATCTCCCATCTCTGAAGCAGGAAGGCTCACACAGCTGTCCAGATAGTAAAGACACATTTGTCTCCTTTTACCTCATTAACTTTCCCTGGAGTTTAGTTGTGAGCTATAGAGTTGAACCTATTTAAGAACTGCGCTTCACTGTTATACTTTAGAAGAATTACTCCTGATTTTAGACACTTTCTTCCAAAACATCAATGGCTAAACAATGTTTGATCATAGTATCACAGTATTTTTTTTTTCAGCTCCAATTGCAAATTATGGAGGGCTACAAATGCAAACCTCGTATACATCAGCATGTATATGGAGTACCAGGTATTTTCATATCAATATTTTACAAAATGCTTCACAAATACAAGAGATGACCTAATAAAGTTTATCCTTCTAAAAACAGATTAATTTACGAATCTATAATAATCAGGAGACACAGGCAGCAAAGAGCCCCCGTGCAAGAACAGTAAATGTGCAGCTTGCTTTTAATAGCTCATAATAGAGAATACCCTTATCGCTCTCTAACAATCCAGCAGTAATGTGAGCTAGAGAATCCATTACCCTGTCTCTTCGATACAGTCTAATAGACAGTAGGTGCTGCTTTAAAGATGGTAGCCAGACCCTTAACCTACCGGGCCTCTGTGCAGCTCTAGGATGCACCAATGTTATGTCTGTAATAACATTAACACTATAGAACTGCTCTGAGCGTGTCCTTTACTAAATACATGTTTGCATTTCAGTACTGCTATTTGCAAAATTGTCTCTTCAGAGAGGAAGAGGACTAGAATAGAACTATGGCCACCTATAGGAAGTAGCAATCCTAAAAGTCAATATTCACTCTCTAACTAGCTATTTATAAGGAATCTGTCACCATGGCTTTGTCATTATTCCAGCCATGTGTCACTTATTGGGCTGCTTGCTGCTTCAATGAAATCAGTGTTTTAATCAGAAGATTATCACTAGAGGACTAGTAAAGCTGCTGCTATGTAGTCCTCCATATTCATGAACTCTATATAATCCTGCCCCCACCCTTGATTGGCAGCTTTCTGCCTATGCACTGAATACCCATAAAGCTGCCAATCAGTGGAGTGTGCGGGGTTATACAGCGCTCTGCATTCAGAGAACTGTTAGATCAGCAGTAGATAGGACTGCAATAAGCAGCCCAGTTACTGACAGATTGCTGGAATCCAAGTCTCTGCCCCTACATTTTGCTCCTTTCAGGTAGGGTAGCAAAAACCTTGTAAAAGATATCCTGTCCTTAATTATGCTCTATATAGGTTTGCACAGAAGCAGACCTGTAGAGTTTGCTCTTGTCATATACTTCCGGGTTATGGCTTTGATACAGCTTTTAGGAGCTCCATCTGATCATCTGTTTGCCAACTCTGTGGACATATACAATGGTCATGTCCTGCCACACTATACAGAACCCATCCACTGTGGTCAGTCGTGTTTCACATAGAGGAATGCAATAGCTGCTGCTGGACAGGCACTTTGTATCTGGACACGTTCCAGTTCACATGACTGCAGGCTTCTTCTACTGAGAGCGTGCATTACCTCACACACCAAGGTATGTGTCTATTTCCCACCAGCACAGAATATTATGAAAAAATATATCTCCCATTTGGTAAATCAACGAACCCTCAACCATGGGGTGCACAACTATACCCTTTGAGTAAAACCATAAAGTATGAAGCAGCGCAAGTACAACATGGAGTTTCGCAAAAATCTTGATCTTGCAACATCTGGTATTTTCATGCCAGTTTTGGCCAGCTCCACCAAAATGGGTGTGATGGGCGACGCCTGTTTGTCTAATTCATGGCGAGCTGTGACATGCCTTACGCCATACATCTTACTTCAGTTAGGGACGGAGTCACATGCCACTTTTGAGGTGCTCCTAATTAATTAAGAGGCATCTCACTCCACCATGTTCCCTCATCAACGCCGGCATGAACAACTTGCTGAATTGGGGCCAAAGTGTCCTGATAAAAACTGTCCTAGAGAAAGAGTAAAGCCGGGCACAGGGAGAATCGGGTGGATCGTGTCCCATAATTGTGCAAGTTGACAAGGATGTTATATCCCTGCAGGGCGAGAAATGAAGAACACAGCGAAAGAGCGCATGGCAGTAGTGACCAACCAGGAAAAAGACTGTACAGGAAACTATGTCATGTGTATGCCAATTTCAGGCCATGATACGTGATCAAAATCACCCGTACAAGTCCATTGATCACTTGGCTACTCATGAGCTGCCCAGTTTATCACTGCAATGGGAAGGAGGAGAAGCTTTGCAATTTTTTGTTTTCATTTTTGCATACAAGTAAAGCACTGATGAGACACTGATGGGAAAAACTGACACTGATGAAAATCGAACTTTAATCTTACAAGAAAAAGAAAATGGACACCTGAATAAGGCCTAAGGCTCCTTCCACATTACACTTTTGCCCACGTTTGCTGGTCCCGTCGGGACTTGCGTCCGAACCTCCAGCAAAACAAGTTTCGGGTGTATGCACAGACCAGGCCATTGATTATAATGATGCTGACAGAGTGAACGTGTGCTATGACGTGGATCATTTTTGGGCATATACGAATATTCCAGGCGGACACTCAGACATAGTCTAACACTACTGTGGGTCTGAATGTCCGCCTCCACTAGGCATATACCCCTGAAAATGATATATGTCAGAACACACGTCGACTGTTGGCACCATTACAGTCAATGGCCCCCATCGGCGCATACACCTGAATCCCGTTTAGCGGGGGGTTCAGGCACAAGCCACGACGGGACCCATGAACAAAAATGCAATGTGAAAGGAGTCTTAGACAAAAAGATAATTTTAAGACTTTCATAGAAACTACCTGTTTTGCAAAACCAAAAGTAGTGAAAACTATTTGGTCATAGAGGCAATTCAAATAAAAGTCTGACCTCTTAATGGAGAAGAGACGAGTATACAGATTGTGCTAGAGGCATATTACTTTGAGCCACTACTGACCTCCGTTAATAATTTAAAAGGAGTGGTCCACTACTTTTTACGATTGCCCCAATGTATTAACCCTGTATTTTTAAGACTTTTTATAAATACCTTTGGTAGTCTTTATTGTCTGTGAGTGGCGCTATGCTCACAGGCATAACGTGACCCCCGGCTGCAGCCAGCTCTGACATCCACTGATGTCACATCATGTTCCGGCTGCAGCCGGGGGTCTCTCTCTTCTGCGTTCCACGATGAGTGATGGGCTGTGGGCGGGGTTATCCCCTGCGTCACACCCAGCATCCACCATGCGCCTTCTCTCTCCTCATTCATTGGGAAAGCGCGCGGTGGATGCAGGGTATGATGCGGGGGTAACCCCACCCACAGCCCAGCATCCACCGCGGGGACGGCAGTGCTGAGTCACTCCTTACTTGACGTGACAGCGGAAGAAAGAGCCGGCTGCAGCCGGGGGTCATGTGATGCCTGTGAGCAGCCAAGGATAGCGCCGCTTACAGGCAATAAAGACTACCAAAGGTAATCACAATAAGTCTTAAAATCACAGGGTTAATACATTGGGGCAATCGTAAAAAGTAGTGGACAACTTCTTTAAGGAGTATAAAAATACATAATTATACTAAAAACTCATGCATATACAGATATACAGTACAGACCAAAAGTTTGGACACACCTTCTCATTTAAAGATTTTTCTGCATTTTCTTGACTATGAAAATTGTACATTCACACTGAAGGCATCAAAACTATGAATTAACACATGTGGAATTATATACTTAACAAAAAAGTGTGAAACAACTGAAAATATGTCTTATATTCTAGGTTCTTGAAAGTAACCACCTTTTGCTTTGATGACTGCTTTGCACACTCTTGGCATTATCTTGATGAGCTTCAAGAGGTAGTCACCGGAAATGGTTTTCACTTCACAGGTGTCCCCTGTCAGGCTTAATAAGTGGGATTTCTTGCCTTATAAATGGGGTTGGGACCATCAGTTGTGTTGTGCAGAAGTCTGGTGGATACACAGCTGATAGTCCTACTGAATAGACTGTTAGAATTTGTATTATGGCAAGTAAAAAGCAGCTAAGTAAAGAAAAACGAGTGGCCATCATTACTTTAAGAAATGAAGGTCAGTCAGTGCGAAAAATTGGGAAAACTTTGAAAGTGTCCCCAAGTGCGGTTGCAAAAACCATCAAGCGCTACAAAGAAACTGGCTCACATGAGGACCGCCCCAGGAAAAGAAGACCAAGAGTCACCTCTGCTTCTGAGGATAAGTTTATCCGAGTCACCAGCCTCAGAAATCGCAGGTTAACAGCTGCTCAGATTAGAGACCAGGTCAATGCCACACAGAGTTCTTGCAGCAGACACATCTCTTGAACAACTGTTAAGAGGAGACTTTGTGCATCAGGCCTTCATGGTAAAATAGCTGCTAGGAAACCACTGCTAAGAACAGGCAACAAGCAGAAGAGACTTGTTTGGGCTAAAGAACACAAGGAATGGCCATTAGACCAGTGGAAATCTGTGCTTTGGTCTGATGAGTCCAAATTTGAGATCTTTGGTTCCAACCACCGTGTCTTTGTGCGACGCAGAAAAGGTGAACAGATGGACTCTACATGCCTGGTTCCCACCGTGAAGCATGGAGAAGGAGGTGTGATGGTGTGGGGGTGCTTTGCTGGTGACACTGTTGGGGATTTATTCAAAATTTAAGGCATACTGAACCAGCATGGCTTCCACAGCATCTTGCAGCGGCACGCTATTCCATCCGGTTTGCGTTTAGTTGGACCATCATTTATTTTTCAACAGGACAATGACCTCATACACACCTCCAGGCAGTGTAAGGGCTATTTGACCAAGAGGGAGAGTGATGGGGTGCTACGCCAGATGACCTGGCCTCCACAGTCACCAGACCTGAACCCAATCGAGATGGTTTGGGGTGAGCTGGACCACAGAGTGAAGGCAAAAGGGCCAACAAGTGCTAAGCATCTCTGGGAACTCCTTCAAGATTGTTGGAAGACCATTTCCGGTGACTACCTCTTGAAGCTCATCAAGAGAATGCCAAGAGTGTGCAAAGCAGTCATCAAAGCAAAAGGTGGCTACTTTGAAGAACCTAGAATATAAGACATATTTTCAGTTGTTTCACACTTTTTTGTTAAGTATATAATTCCACATGTGTTAATTCATAGTTTTGATGCCTTCAGTGTGAATGTACAATTTTCATAGTCCTGAAAACACAGAAAAATCTTTAAATGAGAAGGTGTGTCCAAACTTTTGGTCTGTACTGTACATTATTCACTTTTAAAGGCGGCATCGCCCTACATCCCTAAAATAGTTTTGCTCAAAATAAACAAGGGATAAAAGTGACATTTTTCTTTTGAACATAAAATGTCTGTAATTTGTTAAAACAGATTTTGTAATGACCCCATGGTTTATCTGTCAGACAATCATATAAAGAGTAGATATAAACTCAGGAGACACAGATATGTAGCCTCTGATGTCAGAGAAGATAACAAGAAGGACTAAAACAGCACTGGAATTCAGATTAAATTTTATGAGTCTGAACAGGGGTCATATAAGGTCACCTAGACCCCGAGGAAGCGCATATTATATATACCATGACATGACAATGCACCAAGAGGATGCTGGAACTCAACCCCAATCCTGCGAGGAATGATGCTCAGAGCAACTCGCATTCTTCAGTCATTACCAATTACTGGCAAATTAACTTTCTCAGGACACAGAATACCATTCCTAAAGTAAGGTTCAGTTCTGTACCACCAAGTGTCCATGTACTATTACCTATTTATAATTCCCTGTACACACATTTATATAAAACCATCATCTTTTGCATCATATGCATAAAAGTTTGCTATAAATTATTATCTAGAAAAACAATGTGCTTTGCCTCTTTTGCTATAGGTCGTACCTGCTGTGGGGGAGTTGGCATGATGAGACTTTTTTGGCAGGTTGAAGATCTGTTCACCGGGGTCTGGGGGAGGCAGGGCATCCTGTCCTTGTCTGGCTTCCATTGGATCATATTCTTTACCATCATAGTTCGCATCAAAGAATTTCTTAAACCATTGAATAAAATCCAGGTTGTCTTGGAATCGTCCTTTGACCAGCTTTTCTACTGGTATGACCTAATAAGTAACCAGTAACGAGTCAATGAAGTATAGTACCGGAGCAACAATAACAAATATACAACCCTACACTGCAAACATTGACTGCAAATCCATACCAGATCAGCACCAAAACCTGACCGCTTTGGTAGCAGATTTTACCCTACCCTAATCACAGGGGTAACAAATTGTGGATACAAAATTACACAGCATGCCTTTAACGCTACAAACATTTTTATTTTTCTTTGCTACATATTTACATATGGGCTTTTATACACCTTATCCACAGGCAATGAACTGTAAACTGCTGCTGATTTACATTGAGGGGACGCTACAGCAATTCTAAGTTCAGAATAAAAGAAAAACAAAAAAGAACTGCATTTGTCATAAACACAAAAAAAGGATTCCCCCACCCCCCCCAAAAAAAAACAACAAAAAAACCCTGCATAACAGATCACTGATACAAAAATGCATTAAGAATTGCAGCAGTGCTCATTAATAACCATTAGCCCTAGATCCCCCTTATAACGCTATTTCTACAGTGAAACATGTCGGAAGGGTGCTGGGGGTGGGGGGGGGGCTCATATTCAAATTGTTTATTTTAGCTCCACTCTTCAATTTGTGGAGGTGTGCATTGCAGCATCACCTTCGATAAATAATACTTCATGTCCTAATGTGTAGTTAAAGAGGCTGTGCGCTACTTTTACAATGATGGCTTATCCTTGGGATAGGTCATCAAAGTCTGATTGGCCAGGGTCTGACATCTGGCACCCCCGCCAATCAGCTGTTATCGGTGTCGGCGGCCAGAACTACTTACTTGCAGAGATGCTCAGTCTGCTTGTAGTGGCCGTGGATTGGTACTGCACATCAGCCTCCTATTAAAAGCAATAGGAGACGGATGTGCAGTACCCAGTAGCAGCCTTTATAAGTAGACGGCCAGCTCTGCAAGTAAGTACGGTACCTCCGGTTGGAGGCCGCCAACACCGATGACAGCTGATCAGCGGGAGTGCCAGATGTCGGACCCTGGCCAATCAGACTTTGATGACCTATCCCAAGGATAAGCCATCAATGTAAAAGTAGTGGACAACCTCTTTAATACGCCATATAGTAGCTATTCCCTTTGCAATCTGTGTTTGTTAAATTAGCATGACCTATCTAAGTTTAGTAGTGAAAACTTTATCATTATATTTATTTCTACACAATTTATTGATAAATCTAATCTTATATTGGACAGGTTACCTATCCTTATATTCTCTACTCCTATATAATGTTTTGATATAGTTAATCCTGTATTGGACAGGTTATTAAATCTTCTATTTTTCATTTTATATAATCTATTAATTTATCTACTTCTGTAATGGACAGGCTATTAATCCTTGTATTACCAATTGTTATATCTATTCCTGTACTGGACAGGTCACTCATCTGCACAATACATATAATACATATTAGCATTAGGGAATAGGCACTAATTATTTCTGTTAATCTGCAGGTTAACAAAATAAATATGTCACTATAATTGTGACGATAATATCACATTTTCTGAAACACCACTACTTTATTTCTATTATAACCATCTATGATATGAGAAAAGAAATTGAAAGAGACCCCAATTTCAGTGATGTGTCACTAACTAAGCTGCTTGCTGTAGTTTCAATACAAATTAGTGTTTTATCAGCAGGAGATCACTTGAGGACTAGTTGTCTTCCATATTCATGAGCACTGTATAACTGCACCCCCCCCCCCACTGATTATCTGCTTTCTGCCTATGCACAGTGTACACAGAAAGCTGCCAATCAGTGGTGTGGGTAGGGTTATCCAGGGCTAAGCATCCAGAGAACTGCTAGATCTGCTGCAGAGAAAACGGTGATTTTATCAAAACTACATCAAGCAGCCTAATAAGGGATACATCATTGGAATCACGGCCTCTGTCCCTACGTCATGTTGCTGTCAGATTACATAGCAAAAACTTGGTGACAGACTCCTCTTAACAGCTGGATAACACAAAGTATTACGTTTTTATTTCTATCAGAACCAACAAAGCATTTAAAAGGCAGTCGGTCATGACAGAACTACTGTTCAAACCAAGTACAGACACTCAGTGCACCCTTGGTGTGGCCAAAAGTTTAAAAACACCTTCCCACCTACATGTTTCTCAGTTATCTCCGCCCTTCTCTGATTGGCTTTATAGAGATCAAGAAGGGGGTGGAGACAGAAGGACAACAAGTGGGAAGGTGCACCATGTTTGGCCAAGCCAAGGGTGCACCAAGCGCCTTTACTTGGCTGTAACAGTCATTCTGTGCTGTCAAGTCCCTTCAACTATGGCAAATACACTGAACAAATACCCTAAAAACACTAACGGGATATTTATTAAAAATTAAAAATGAGTAACTAATTATTCACCAGTGAACATAAGCTTTTCTGTGCATTTTCCATCTGTAATTTTATTTTCTGGGTCCATTCTATGCTGATTCATGTCATAATAATCCTTGTAGGATTTGTTTTCTATATACTCCTGTACCCCTTAATATTGGCTGTCTGCAAGTACACTGAGGGGAGAGGAGTCAGGATGTACAGCCTGAATATTTATCTAAAATGCATAGACAACCCACAATTATTATGGACAAACTGGAGAACTATAGTGAATTGTATAGATCAATATATGGATATAAACTAAATAGCAGCACTTATTGCGAGCTGTAAAATGGCGATAATTACAATGATATGCCCAAGTACCTGAATAAAGGATGTAGGTTTTTCTTTTTCATGGACACTAGGGAAAAAGTCCCTTATTTTTAAGGACTGGCCACTAATTTCTGGAGTTGGTAACCCGGAGTGGAATCAGTCTTCAGTAAGATGGCCTTTACATAAAATATGCGTTTGTGACCATGAGATTTAACCGTTTGGTATTTGTGAATATCCCTTTCTGGCCACATAACTAAGCCATGAGTCTAATGGTCCTCTTCTGCCTCTAACTGGCTCTATAGCCTTAGGAAGGCTGTGTACCACCCATACAAGTCTGACCCAAAAGGGTGCGGGGGGGCACAACATGAGGTGTCAATTCTCCTTCTCCTACAAGCCCCTTTGCCTACAGTGTAGACACCTTGGAAAATAAAGAATTATATCTGAAATAAGACTAATAATAGTGCTTTATTAAAGGGATGTCTCTTCTCTACAGATATTTGTACAAGCAAATGATATTCTAATGTGCAGCACTAGTTGACCCAGTACATAACCACTGAGCCATGAGAATCAGTAGACAAAACACTACTGCTTATCTTGTGAGCGCTAGATAATAGGAGAGTCATGTTAACAAGTGATAAGATACCTACAGTAATCTCCAGCCAGTATATTTTTGGAATACTTGTGGATGGGAACCTACTCAAGAGTAGAACGTTACATGGGTGCATTTACTATATACCAAGTAATATTTGCACTAGAAAAGTGAAAAGAGCTGCACGTCCACAGGTAAACTAAAAGCACTACATGCTATGATTGAGGGCATCTAGGATGCCGGAAATGCGTCTGTTTTTTATCTTTGTATGTTGGGTTTTATGGTGTAAAGAAATAAATTAGTGCTTTTATTTTACCTGGGGAAGTGCCGCTCTTTTCACTTTTTCACTGTTGCCGAGCCACACCAGCCAGAGTCATGGCACACACCGGTTCTCCTCCCATGGACTTCCAACACACAAAGCGTGGTAAGCTCTGATTCTTTTTTCTAAGATTTGCACTGTTCAGGCATAATAATAAAATATTGTGTAGATCCTGAAAATGCTGTAAAAAAAACAGCTCTGACCCATTAACGCATGGACTCCTTAAGCCATTTGAAGTTTTCCAGTGGTATCATTAGCAGTAAATTGTCCAAGTTCTGTAAAAGCCCTTCTATATATCAGTTAAAAGTCGTCTGAAATGGCCAATTTTGACCATAGCGAATGATTGTTAGCTACTTAGGTGAAGCAAATGATTGTTCGTTTCACTGATGAACATTTGTCCTAGCTCAAAAGACCAATCGGGCATGCTGGATTCTTTCAGTTGATCAGTATCATTGGTCAACAAAATCCATCACGGCTAATTCAGTCAGAGATGCATTTTTTTTTTTTAACTACCGACAAATGATTGTCATCCGACTGATAAAACAATTGTTCACTGGCCCACCTTTGTCTTATTTATATGGAGGTCTTAAAGGCACCGGTCACTTTCTCTTGTTAGTGCAGCTTTCCTCCCAAACTGACAAGCACTTCTGTAAATATAGTGGCTACTGATGGAGGAACATGTCCTTTACTATTGGAGCAGACTGATGGACAGGTCTGGTCACGTGCTCCTCCACCATCAGCCATTGTATGGACAGAAGAGCTGGTCAGTTTGTGCGGAAAGCTGCACTAACAAGAGTAAATGGTCAACCCCTTTACGTTTTGAGGTGCTGCCTTCATGGGTTGGACTTGTTATTTTCAGCTCATGCCATAGATGCTCCATCGAACTGACATCTGGGATATTTAGAGGCCACCTCTATAACTTTTCACACCTACACCTTCTTCACATTCTCAAACCATTCCTGACCAATGTATGCCACGTAGCAGAAATCTTTTCTGTAGCTCGGACGTGTCAGTAACATCAACCTCAATGCCATGACCCAAGCCTTCTTAGCAGAACAATTCCTAGAGCATCACACTGTTTCCACCAGCTTGCTTTTTTTTCTAAAGTGCAGCCTGGTGCAATTTCTTCTCCAAATAGATGACCACATACGGCTATCCAAGATGAGATTTTGTTACATCAGGTTCCTTCTTCAATTGATTTGCGATCCAGTTGTGATACTCGCGTGCCTAGTTCAGTCATTTTTGGCAGTGGACAGAGGTCAGCATTGTCACTTTAATCAGTCTGCGGCTATGCAGATCCACACAAACCAAGCTGTGATGCATGTTTGGACACCTCTGTTTCATAACCAGCGTTAAAAGGGTTAGTCACATTATGATAATTTGTACAAATGTCCAAGAAACATACATCTAATGCATTTACCCCAGCAACACCAATCTCCTCATTTTAAAAATGCCGACACCTTAAACTGCAATACTCTAGTCCGAAATATGGCAGCTGATTGTCGGGAATGTGACCAGACCTGTGCACCAGAGGTAACCAACGAACAACGCTGGCACTGTGCATGCACTAGTTCTAATGCTGTACCCAGTGTTACTGGAGGCAGCTGATGGACAGATCCGGTCACACATCCCTCCATCAGTGCACTGCACTGTGAGGGTCTGCACACACTAATGAACTTTGGAGGCCTAAAACCCTATCACCAGTTGTCCTTTGTAGGACTACCATTAGATAGTACTGACCACTTCATACTTGGAACGAGTTATAGAACATGCAGTTTTAAAGAAGCTCCGACACACTCGTCCAGTTATCCCTCATATCTTTATGCTAGTCCTTTTTTCCTGCTTTTACCACATCAGTTTCAAGAAATTCTTATTTAGTTGTCTCTGAAAGCTAGCAGGAGAGTGTTCTTGTTACTTGCCGGCGTTCAAAGAGGCTTCAATGAAGAATACACTAATAGCACACTAACAAGAAGAGAGGACACGGGCAGTAAAGAGAGCAAAAGAGAGCAGCCCTGTCACTAATGAGATCCTGCTTCAAGGTATTGAAATAAGCAGGGTTACAGGAACAACCCAATGAGCGAATGTCAGCAATGCTATTTTATATAAGATTCCCCTATGCATGCTGGGAGTTTCAAACAAAAGGTCATCGAAAAAGTAAAAAAAAAGTGAGGCTAGCAAGAGAACGGTGTGGAATTTCATAGAAGTGTCAATTCGAAAAATGCTTAGTTGTTAAAGATGGTTCGAGAGTTTAAGGTATTGGACAACGCTTCTAATTTGCTATGTTCTGTTTTTTGTTAGGGAGGCTCCTGCTGCAGTCAGTGGTCTTACAGCCGGACACAAGCTTGTGCGAATGAGGAAGAGGAGACATAGCTGATCTTATTGAGAGGATTTCTTCATATACTGTTTAATTGTACACAATAGTGAGACCAAGAGCCCCAAATGTCCCAATAGAATGATAGCCAATGCTTCCCACAGAAAGCACACTGTGCCCTTGAAACCTGAAACCTTGTGCCCCCCTTGCTAAAAGGCAGTTTACTTACATCCAGGGGTTCCCACTGTACCCAGTCTCAGCAATTCTCGCTTCAAGAACATTCACCATACTATTGCACGCAGCTTCAAGCACCCCTCTAACTGACAGTATCATCCTGTCTCCAGTTTACTAGATTTACCTTTCTCTTCCCACCAGTATATGCACATTCAGATCTGCTCTTCTGTGTGGAGCTTCTCACAAAACTCACTATCTGGAGACCTACTATTCATAGCAGTTTGCTAAATCTGGTGCTACCCAATTCACCAAGTTGGTAGACAGTCGCGAGCCACGTTGCACGTCATGGGCCCGCGAGCCACACTGCACTTTAACTCAGTCTATAGTACCACTTTAAAATGAAAGATGGTACCAGTAAAAACTATATTTTCTGATGAGGCTTTTAAAGTTACCGTACCTTGACATTAAACTTACAGATATCGGCATTATTCACTAATCTGTTTCTGCTTTAGGATCACTTTCCTCTGATTATAGCTGAAAAAATATCATGTAATGTAATGCCTTCTTGAAGAAAAACTAACATGATGATTATGGCTGTTTATAGAATTATAAAAGGGGGAGAATAAAATTATAATTTTAATACACTTGAATTGGACGGGAGACATATGGAAATTGAGCTGCAGGAGATAAGCAAAACAACATCTCAATTCCAAAGCAAAATAACCAAACTGCACTGTAATAAATTCAGGTTATTAATATTATATGCGAGCAAGGAACTGAGGAGGGCATTATAAAGGAAGACATGTATCATGGATGCTTATTATCTACACTGCCAGACATCTCCATCCATGCTCAGTACAATTGACATGATAGTTAAAAAATATATATATACATATATATATTATATGGTGATATGTGAACCTGCTACTTGTCATATATAGATGGATTGATAGATATATATACACCTTCTGGGGTGTCATCTGTTACAAAAAGGCAGGTAGCACGCCAAACTGTACAAAAAAAATGTGAGATGGATCAATAAAGTGCTCCGCCTTTTTTGTACATCTTATGCCTTCTTTATATTTATAAAGTGTACCTCGGGTCGGTGTACAGTGGATTGCACTCAATATCCCACTATACCCATCACTTTTTTTCTGTTTTTAAAAATGTCTTATTTTAAATGCTTGATTTATTCAAAATTAAGAAGGTGATCACAGAAAGAAGCAATTTCTACAAATCTGTCTCACCCCTCCCATACTCATAGTTCTGCTTCACGTCACCTGTCTCATCTATTGCATTATTCTTGTGCCCTGTTGTGTATAAATATATGACTTCAGATTTTGTGTTATACTATGCCTGATGAAGAGACCTGAGTAGTCTTGAAAGCTTGCAATTTGTTACCATCTTTTCAGTTAGCCATTAAAAGGTATCAACCACTGAGGACTCTCAAATCTTAATATTTTTCTAGTCTTTTCACTGTAATTTTTTACAGAGGCTGGTAAACAAGAAAGTCTAGAGTAGAACAAACAAGCCCTCGCACGTCACCATCAAGGGAAAATAAAAAATATTGGTCTTTGAAAAATTTTCTCAAAGCTCAGAATTTTTTAAGTGCATAAAATAGTCAAAGAACTTTACAAGTTTGGCACTTCTCTAATCACATTGACCTGAAGAATCATTGTGCAAGGTGAATTACTGCATAATGAATACTAGAAAACTGAAATCCAAAAAACAATGATTTAATTGGGGGGCAGGGGTGGGAAGGGGTTTCACCATTTAAGCTCATTTGGAATTTTTTTTATCCAATTTTCAGTGAAAAAAAAATTGTATTATTCAAAACTAGAACTTGTCCCGTAAAAATACCAGCCCACATATGGTTGTTTCGACATTAAAACTTGAAAAAGTTATGACCCTTGGAAGAAGAGGAAGAGAAAATAAAAGAGCAAAAACTAAAAGTGGCTACATCATTAAGGGGTTAAGTAAATTTATAAGGTTACATAGCTTAGGCAATAGTAAAAATATAGCCCCAATAAAGAATGAGGGTCTGCATAACCATGCTCACATAGAACATACTGAATGACAGATGCCTGGTCTCAAGAAACCTGACAGCTTTGCAATTTTCCCAGGAGATGCTGATGAGATACAAATCATGTCCTGGCACTGCGCCACATACTATGTTAGTCATTACCCAGCTAGACTGCATTTTCCCAAAACTTTCAGCAGACAGCAATAACAGCAGGAACTATGAACCATTTTTTTTTCTGGCAAAGTTATACCTTATCGACATTCATTCTTTTAAATGAGGCTTGTAGCAGTTTGAAATTGTGAATGTACTCGTGTTCCAGCTTGGCTTGAAACTTGACCTTCTTTAGGCTTATGCATCCTGGGAAGAGCATATCCATAAACTGGCAGTAGGCAGCACCTGTGGAGAGAAGCCAGGAGAGTCATACACAGGGCATTAACAGATTGGAACAGTAGCGTGCTGTCATCACACAGTGATCAGGCGTGCCTTCCAGCTCCTTATGTAGGAGAACAGCTAATATGTTCAGAGAAAGTAAACATTGTTGTTACTAATAAAAGACGTCTGGACCGGGGAGAGATGTACCGTGTGACTGCACATTTCCAGAAAAACTCCACCTCCTATAAGCAGACTTATGTGCAAAGTATTTGCAGTAAAGACTAGACATTTCATAGTGGATACCCCATAGACCCACAGTTTCTAGCAGTACTTACAGTGTCATTATGCTTTGCTTCTAAGATATAGCTAAAGTGACCATGGGACCAAGATAAACACTGTGCAACTGAAGCTGCTAAATGGCTTGTGGAGATGGTGGCCCAGTTGTCCTACCCATGGCTGGAGTGAGGTTGTGTGATACGGAAGGGACCATTATACATATGATTAAAGTTGGCCCAACCCACCAACGTTAGTGGTACCTAAAGACCACCTAATGTGGTTGGAGGAACCTCCCTACTATCCTGCAAACGATGATGTTGGGGAGGTAAGAATCAGGAAGTTTGAATTTTATCTCCAGGTTTCTACGTTCTCAAAAACAGGCGGCTGCCAGAAGCGCCTGTCAGTAACTTTATTTCTCTGTCCCCATTTAAAGCACACAAACAATCTAAGTGAACAGGTGAGCTGAGCTGCAGTACCGGAGGGTGGCCACTATGCAATGTACAGAGCTGTGCAGTTCCAGGACTGTACATTGTTTACATATATCAATCTTCTGCAGAGCTATTAACAGCTGAGCAGTGGGACTGCCGGGTGTTAGACCAATCTGATATTGATGCTCTATCCTAAGGGGAGGAGGGTGTTTTTATTTTATTTAACTATTTTTATTTTCATCTTATCTTGTAACTGGAGGTGGTATTTATAGCCCCAGTTACAGGGGAAATGCATCCCATTGGCTGTATATCAGAGCTGTCTGGGTCTCCTATGACCCAGCAGCTCCTACTCTCTCCCTATACAAAGCAATCACATGACTTCCTATTACTATATATACAACGTTTCAGCAGCAATACAGCAATAGAGAAGGCACAGACAGTAATAAGCCATCTGTGCCTTCTCTATGGTGACTCCGGCTGTGTCCAACAACCAGATTCCTGCTCCAGCAGCCACACGATCGCATGTAGCTACACTGCTATGCAGTGGTTAAATAAAATGTATATGTAATGGAGGGGACTCTGATCTAATAAAAAGTTGGGGTAACTACAGTTCTGGTCATCTCTAAATGAGTTTTCTACTATTAGGATCCTATTGATGACACGTCCTAAGTATAGGTCATCAATATCCAATCAGTTGGGGTTTGACAGTTCGCATCCAATTTGAGTTAAAGCGTACCTGTCAGCAGGATTGTGCTCAGTAAACTACATACACTGTCAGGTGGGCGACATTACACTGATTAAAATTATACCTTGTTTGATGAAATCCATGCTATGGTTCTTGTGTAATCTTTACTTTCAGTTTGGTGATAACGATATGCCCGTGCTTCTGGGCGGCCTGTGGGGGGCGCTCTAGCTGGTGCTCTGCTTGCATATTCATCTTTATGCTCTTATGACATCTCATTGTGCCTTCACTGACCTTCCTCCTATTTTACATAATGCATCTAGTAGTTGCGGGGCTAGGTAAAATAGGAGGCAGGTCAGTGAAGGCACAGTGAGCTGTCATAAGAGCATACAGATGAATATATAAGCAGAGCACCAGATAGAGCCCCCCCCCCCACACACACACACACAGGCCGTCCCCGAGCATATCATTATCTCCAAACTGAAAGTAAAGATTACACAAGAACCACAGGACGGATTTCATCAACCAAGGTATCATATTAATCAGTGTAATGTCGCCCACCTGACAGTTTATGTAGTTTACTGAGCACAATCCTGCTGACAGGTGCGCTTTAACTACAGTAATAGTTAAATTTAAAGGCAATTTTCCACTATTAGAATATTGAACAAAAATACAGATAGCGGTGATCCCACATCAATCCATTAGCCATAGTGTAGCTGCTGCGAGTAAGTCCCCAAATCCCAAGTCTACAGTCATGGCCAAAAGTTTTGAGAATGACACCAAAATTATATTTTCACATGATCTGCTGGCCTCTGGTTTTTATTAGTGTTTGTCTGATGTTTATATCACATACAGAAATGTAATTGCAATCATATTATGAGTACCAATAGGTTATATTGACAGTTAGAATGAGTTAATGCAGCAAGTCAATATTTGCAGTGTTGCCCCTTCTTCAATACCTCTGTAATTCTCCCTGGCATGCTCTCAATCAACTTTTGGACCAAATCCTGACTGATAGCAGTCCATTCTTGCATAATCAATGCTTGCATTTTGCCAGAATTTGTTGGTTTTTGTTTGTCCACCAGTCTCTTGATGATTGACCACAAGTTCTCAATGGGATTAAGATCTGGGGAGTTTCCAGGCCATGGAGCCAAAATCTCTATGTTTTGTTCCATGAGCCATTTAGTTATCACCTTTGCTTTATGGCAAGGTGCTCCATCATGCTGGAAAAGGCATTGTTGGGCGCCAAACTGCTCTTGGACGGTTGGGAGAAGTTGCTCTTGGAGGACATTCTGGTACCATTCTTTATTCATGGCTGTGTTTTTAGGCAAGACTGTGAGTGAGCAGATTCCCTTGGCTGAGAAGCAACCCCACACATGAATGGTTTCAGGATGCTTTACAGTTGGCATGAGACAAGACTGGTGGTAGCGCTCACCTCTTCTTCTCCGAATAAGCTGTTTTCCAGATGTCCCAAACAATCGAAAAGGGGATTCATCAGAGAAAATGACTTTGCCCCAGTCCTCAGCAGTCCACTCCCTGTACCTTTTGCAGAATATCAGTCGGTCCCTGATGCTTTTTCTGGAGAGAAGTGGCTTCTTTGCTGCCCTCCTTGAAACCAGCCCTTGCTCAAAGAGTCTCCACCTCACAGTGCGTGCAGAAGCACTCACACCAGCCTGCTGCCATTCCTGAGCAAGCTCGGCACTGCTGGTAGTCCGATCCCGCAGCTGAAACAGTTTTAAGATACGGTCCTGGCGCTTGCTGGTCTTTCTTGGGCGCCCTGGAGCCTTTTTGACAACAATGGAAGCTCTCTCCTTGAAGTTCTTGATGATGCGATAGATTGTTGACTGAGGTGCAATCTTTGTAGCTGCGATACTCTTCCCTGTTAGGCCATTTTTGTGCAGTGCAATGATGGCTGCACGTGTTTCTTTACAGATAACCATGGTTAACTGAAGAGAAACAATGATACCAAGAACCAGCCTCCTTTTAAAGTGTCCAGTGATGTCATTCTTACTTAATCATGACTGATTGATCGCCAGCCCTGTCCTCATCAACACCCACACCTGTGTTAATGGATCAATCACTAAAACGATGTTAGCTGCTCCTTTTAAGGCACGACTGCAATGATGTTGAAATGTGTTTTGGGGGTTAAAGTTCATTTTCTGGGCAAATATGGACTTTGCAAGTACAGTAATTGCTGTTAAGCTGATCACTCTTTGACATTCAGGAGTATATGCAAATTGCCATTACAAAAAATGAAGCAGTAAACTTTGGAAAAATTACTATTTGTCTCATTCTCAATACTTTTGGCCATGACTGTATAGCGCATACTTCAGAAAGTCTGCAGCGCTTCAACAACAAGATGAGAAATGGTGTAAAATTTAGTGATTCTAAAAGCTCACAACCCTTCTAACATCCAGGGAAAACAAGTTCCAGGTGAACCAAGTCAGGTTCTACTGTTGTTCTGTCCAGATGTAACCGCAGTCAGTATATAGATTTAATTCCACTTTTCTATCACGGACTGAATATTGGCAACTCCTTCATGCAATCTTAATGATTTGGCCAGTCTGACTAACTGCTGCAGCTTGTTCTGAGCAGTGTGAGATTTCAGCAGCAAGAGGGACACTGAGGAGCTGTCAATCAGGTGAGGAGGGTGAAGATTACATTTACACTTTCTATAAGGTGTACGCAGCCATTCTGACATGAATCTTCAATATAAATACACCAGTGTCATCAGGTCTGAGAGATCTATATATTACTGTAGTTTACATTGTGAAATCTCATGATGTTTTAAGTAAATACTATAAACCACAATGCATATTTTGAGTTTAATCTTAACATAACTTATCTATTTTGTATATAATTTTGCACTTTTATTTGTTTTGGCAGTCTATAGCACAGGTAATTCTCATAATATGTCTAAGTAATATAAGGGCAGCCAGGAAGTTCTACAAAGCCATATTACTCATGACGCCAGTACAAATAGAAAGGAAAGTTATATATTAATCCAAAATATTTGTCTATGTGCCAATCTGAAAAACATTAAGGCACAGGAGAAAGTATTCATCGACATTTCCTCGCAGCTTAATGTGCACAAGGCAGATCAGAAGGAAAACAGTGATAACAGGTGACTGGATTTATGCATAATACAGATGTTGAGAGATATTGGAAAAGCAATTTACGATATGTTTTGCTGTAATGATTAATCATGCTTTGTCAGGAAAACTATTCAGGGACTAATGTAGTCGTATAGTGTAATTATCCGGCCTCCGGCACTGTACACATGTAATAAGGTGCATACATTCAACACCTCCACAAGATAGATCCGTACCAAGAACACAGACTCTGGGGAATCTATCCAGCCGTAGTAGCCAAATAGGACGTTGTATCACCAGATTTTCCTATGACTTTACTACATAGCACAGGTTCTACTACTGTAAACGGATTAGATATGTTCACACGCAGTGTTTTATTTTGCTGAAGCCAAAACCTGCTGCTATCTTGGCAGTATAAATGCTTTGCAGCATTATTTTTGTTTTAGTTTTATTCACCAAAAACATTGTAGAAAAGTTCGTTGCATGTTTGTTTTTTTTTGTAGCGCCTTTTTCCCCCAATTTCTCAGTGCTTTCTGTAGGTGAAATAACGCCGTAAACGCCAGAAGAATTGTAATGCTGCAAATTTAAAAACTTTTAGTTCTCAAATGCTACAGCAGAAACGCAGACAAAAACGCTACATGATGATCAATAAAGTTTGTTTAAAAAAAAAAACTTATCTCCAATTTCAACATGAAGACATGAAAAACACATGCATAAAAACCGCATCAAAAACGCATGTTAAAACCGCAAGTAACCGAATTTGCATATTAGGTACGGAAAAGGTGCAGAAATTCTGCAGCGTCAAAACCGCAGCAAATCCGCACCGTGTGCACATACCCTAATGCATTGCTCTTCACTGGAACCAAAATTTTTACAAAAGGTTATCAAAATGTTTAAAGTAGCATTTACCTAATGAACATATTTGTAATCAGAGAAATACAGTACTTCTTAGGAACCGTAGTAAATTATATTTTCATAAGTTAAGAGGATTCTGCTGATCCTAAAATAAAACTGGAATGGAGGAAATAGTTGTTGGTGCAGAAAGGCCAGTACTGGAGAAGTTGCCCATAATCCATATAAGGAGTATTTCAATGTTTTTATAGCAGCTGATGAATAGGTTTCCCTCAGTACACTGACCACAATACTAAAATAGAAAATACACCTCTTGGGAATTTGATCTGAACAGACATTATCTGTACTTTCTACTGAAGGTCAATGTTAAAAGACTGCAAAGGAAAAAAATGCTTTATTAAAAATGATATTATTAAAAAAAAAACTGTATGGGCTATCAGAATATAAGGCTATAAAGGCATCCAATAGTAATCAACCCTTATTTTATTAGCAGATCCTACGTTTTGGCAACCAAATTGACCGAATTTAAAGAAACTCACAGTTTTTATCCTCTTAATCTATTGCAATCATCATACTATACAGCACTATGTACTTACAATTGCTCATTTTGCCTTTCTACCCAGAATATTCTTGTTTATTTTGCTCCATGTGGAAACAAGAAGTATTATGTCCCTGCAAAAATCATCTCCCTCAGCTCCTGACCCAGCTGCTTCTGTTTTTTTCTTCTTTTCCTTTGCACTAGAAAAATTGATGCTTTGATGCCATTTTTTATATTCTTTCATCCTTCATCATTAATATTTCACATATTATTTATTATGCCATATATTATGTTCCATAACAGCATTATTCATTGGCCTTATCAATGATCAAGTTATTAGTAGACAAACAAGTTCCTTATATAATGATTTTAAGAAACAGAATACTTAATAGCTCTCAGTGCAGAGCCACTACTATATCATTCCGTGATTGTCCTATATTCCTGTAGTTTATAATGCATGCATATGGCCTGTAAAGCTCACACAAGCACATAATTATCTACTCTTCCCTGCTGGGGTCTCTCCGCTCATTACTTAGTCTGCGACTACAATGCCTTCTGGCCTGTACTGTGGCGGGCACGCATGCGCTGTAGCCATTTGATGCCCAACTTCCGCCAGTTCCAATTGTCAAATATGTGTCATATTGCGTCATCATTTATACCTATCGTGGATTCGCTTATTGCCAACCACGTGAGTGACCATGTATGGTCATTATGGGTATTGAGCTGTGCTCCTACTTACAGGAACATCGTGATGCCAGCACTTTTGGTTCCTCCTTCCGCCAGCTGGTAAATATTATTATTTGTATTTGATATATATCGCCAACAAGCGCATTTGTATTCATTCTATTGCCCCTGAAGAAGCTGAACCTGTTGCGGCGATACGCATGGGGTCCCATTTCCAACTTCACTCCATGACTTAGGCTGGTTTGGTATGAGCTCTTGCATATTGTGGATTATCAAGTCCACTTATCTGCTTTCTATTCTATACATAGGGCTCATTACTTCCCTATGTGGGCAGTGGATTTCAATTCATATTTATGGATTGATTGCTTATAGGTCATGTGATCCTTTTTCACCAAGTCATTATTATTTTTTATGAGCTTACTTTTGACACTTAGGTGTTTCTAACATACAGTGGGGGAAATAAGTATTTGATCCCTTGCTTTCTATGTAAGTTTGCCCACTGACAAAGACATGAACAGTCTATAATTTAAGGGTAGGTTAATTTTAACATCGAGAGATAGAATATCTGAAAAAAAAAAAAAAAAAATCAAGAAAATCACATTGTATAAATTAGATACTTTTTTTGCATTTTGCAGTGAGAAATAAGTATTTGATCCCCTACAAACCATTATGAGTTCTGGCTCCTACAGACCAGTTAGACTCTCCTAATCAACTCGTTACCTGCATTAAAAGACAGCTGTCTTACATAGTCACCTGTATAAAAGACTCCTGTCCACAGACTCAATCAGTCAGACTCTAACCTCTACAACATGGGCAAGACCAAAGAGCTTTTTAAAGATGTCAGGGACAAGATCATAGACCTGCACAAAGCTGGAATAGGCTACAAAACCATAAGTAAGACGCTGTGTGAGAAGGAGACGACTGTTGGTGCAAGAGTAAGAAAACGGAAGAAATACAAAATGACTGTCAATCGACATCGATCTGGGGCACCATGCAAAATCTCACCTCGTGGGGTATCCTTGATCATGAGGAAGGTGAGAGATCAGCCTAAAACTACACTGGGGGGAACTTGTTAATGATCTCCAGGCAACATCACTGGTAACCATTGGTAACACATTACGCCTTAAAGGTTTAAAATCCTGCAGTGACCAGCAAGGTCCCCCTGCTCAAGAAGGCACATGTGCAGGCCCGTCTGAAGTTTGCCAATGAACACCTGGATGATTCTGTGAGTTATTGGGAGAAGGTGCTGTGGTCAAATGAGACAAAAATTGAGCTCTTTGGCATTAACTCAACTCGCCATGTTTGGAGGAAGAAGAAGGATGAGTACAACCCTAAGAACATCTGATTAGGCTATGGGTTGAACTAGATGGACTTGGTCTTCCTTCAACCTTAAAAACTATGTTACTATGTCCCAACCGTGGTGGGGGAAACTTTATACTTTGGGGGTGCTTTTCTGCAAAGGGGACATGACAACCGCACCGTACTGAAGGGAAGATGGATGGGGGTCATGTATCTTGAGATTTTTGCCAACAACCTCCTTCCCTCAGTAAGAGCATTGAAGATGGGTCATGGCTGGGTCTTCCAGCAAGACAATGACCCAAAACATGCAGCCAAGGCAACAAAGGAGTGGCTCAAAAAGAAGCACAGTAAGGTCATGGAGTGGCCTAGCCAGTCTCTAATCCCTTAGAAAACTTATGGAGGGAGTTGAAGCTCCGAGTTGCCAAGTGACAGCCTCAAAATCGTAATGATTTAGAGATGATCTGCAAAGAGGAGTGGACTAAAATTCCTCCTGACATTTGCGCAAACCTCATCATCAACTACAAAAAACGTCTGACTTCTGTGCTTGCCAACAAAGGTTTTGCCACCAAGTATCAAGTGTTGTTTGCCAGAGGGATCAAATACTTATTTCTCACTGGAAAATAAAAATTATCTAATTCATACAATGTGATTTTCTTCATTTTTTTGGATATTCTATCTCTCAATGTTAAAATTAACCTACCCTTAAAATTATAGACTGTTCATGTCTTTGTCAGTGGGCAAACTTACAAAAACAGCAAGGGATCAAATACCATACTTATTTCGGTTTTGAATTAGTTGGTTGCATATTCTAATAAAATATTTTCTATTTTTTAGAGATCCCCATCTGTGCATATCTTTTTCTCTTTGTTCATTCTTTAATGCCGTTTTGATGGCAAAAGGTGGTCACATAAATATTGATTTTATTTAGGTTTCTCTTTTGTCTATTCACTTTGCATTTTGCTAATAGTTTGTGTTGATCAGTTAACGCTTCTATTTTTGAACGCATTCTTCCTTTTAAGCAAGTGTGGAAAAAATTAAAAAATGCTGTGAACCTTTGCACAGTAGTGTACATTCATACTATCCTCACGCGGTGTTCACATGCAGCATTTTATGCAGCTTTTCTCCAGACTAGTTGGCCCACATAGCATGTTATCAGTCCCCTGTAGTCATGATAACATGACTTGCAAGCGCTATAAATACCTCACGCATGCGTGCGGCTTCTTCCCCTCACATCATTGATCCTCTGAAGTCGGGTGTACACGTGCCGGCTTCAGAGAGGTGCACTGTGCATGACCGGAAGTGCAGAAGACTTGCAAGCCATGTTATCACACCCACAGAGGGGTGATAACACTAAGTGGGCCGACCAGCCTGGGGACACTAACATCCCATGGACTAGTCAAAGCCCTCATTTACATATCATAAAGAGACTTTAGAAATACTTTTTCTAAAGTTCTGTTTGTGTGTATAATGTAATAAAGGGACTATTAGGCAGGGTGTTTATATATGCAGACACGACTGCTGGTGGTTCTAGGGGCACGGGGGACCAGACAGGTTCCCTTTAATGAAAATTAAAAGCTGCTTTTTACAGTACCAGCAAAATCTATGAGATTTCAGAAATATCATGTACAAGCTTATGTTTTTTTTGTCGTGACTGAATTTGTCAACTTCAGCAGTTTTTGGGACTTTATGACTGCACAAAAAAACGCAGCAAGATTGCTGCATGTGAACATAACTTTAGTGATACTAGTTATATAATCTACACAAACAAACTAATATACGCTCACAGAATTAAGTGTTTATGCTGAAAGGGCAATAAAACATGGCTCTTTGGGTTGCTAGCAGGGAGTAGGGTCAGACATTTCCAGATAATGGTTCTGGAGGGGAATATCGGTTGAGCTCGATTTCTCCATCCCATTGCTATCTGACTGTGCTTACTACCTCTCCCTTGAACAAATATTAAAACAGAATATCTGGGCAATCAGCTTTTGGAAAGATTATTCACAATGTCTTATTGTTGTAAAATGACAATTAGAAGTAGTCCATGCTGGAATATTCCAGTAAAGTAGGACATCTAGATATACAATATCTGCTTCCTGACATGCAACATCACCCTTTGACTTCCTTTCATAGGAAATGAACACTATAGAGGTCTATAAAAAGCTACAAAGAGTCTGAGGACTGCATCTCCAGTGCTCAATACATGGCAGAGGGGTACCTCGGGCAAGGCACCCTACCTTCATATTAGCAAAGCATGTCCCTAAATGTGTCCTGGATAGGCTATCCAGCTGGTCACTCCTAGTTCTGTACTGTACAGCCTTCTCTGCCATTATGATGTTGTTAATGTGAAAAAGGTCTCCCCCCTCTCAAATTCTTTTTTGTGACATGGCAGCTCATGGTCTCATACCTTGTAGCTGGAACTACTGTCTCTTCCAGGCAGGCTTGGATTGGCCCATAGGACAATAGGAGAATCCTCTGGTGGGCCCCTGTGCAGGAGTAGCCCACTACCCTCTTATATAAGCACAATATACTTGAATCACTATGTACAGACAAAGGCAGCATCTTATTCATTTAACAATCTACCCAGTCCTGTGTTATATACATTTGTGATAGTGGAAAATGTCACATTTGCATGTAGCTGAAAAGTGGGGCCCTGGAGTTGGTTACTGGTGGGCCTTTGGCACCCCAGTCTGACACTGCTTTAAGGCATGAATTTGTGGAAGATCTAAACAATATACTAGGGCTACTTAATAGGGCTTGACAGTGCCTTTTTCTCTGCAATTATGCAACTGAAGGGTCAGCACTTTAGCCCAGTTATAGGTTTTGCTTAAAAAATGGTAGTTTAGTAGAACAAGAAATTTTCCAACCAATTTACATTCCCCCATCCAAAATGACATTGTCCTGCATTTGTGAACCTTCTGAAAAAAAAAAAAAAATTGAGGGGAATATTTTTGCTTAGTTTTTTCTTTTTCTCTTCCATGCCTTTTCTCAAAGTAAGGGAACTCTATATCCATATAATTCAGGAGAAAAGAAATCTTTATTTGGTACTTGGATGCTATATTATTTTATTGCACCATGTCTATGAATATACTGCTCATGTGTCAACCGTTCAGGTTGTCACTTTATGTGTTTGCTTATAGTCGTTTGTAAAAGTTCAATAAACAAACATAAAAATTCAGGGCCAGATTTATAAAGACTGGCATTCACACTGGTCTTGATGGGGGGAGGGGGAGGAGGGGATTACTAGAGTCAGACGCTCCTGATTCACGAAGAGGTGCATGCCTTCATGAACCCAGAGCATGTGACGAGTGGCATGCGCCTCCGTGCACTACGCCAGAAATCTCACTCCAGTCACGGACTGGGGTGAGATTTCTGGTGTCCAGATCGCTACAGCTAGTCATAAATTAGATGAGCTGTGGCATCATGCCCCCATCCCGCTCTAGCTTCACCCATTTTGCACAGCTGGAGAAAACTGGTGTGAAGAAACCAAAAATCACAAAATTTTGAGGCAACTCAAAATTCTGCCATGAATGCTTTGATTAATCGGGCCCCATAGCTTATGATAAAGCTGAGGTGGATTATACAAATGTGTATTTCACATGGCCAATGTCCAACGTACGTTATTGGGCTTTACACTTGATATCATCATGGGATATAGACTGCTACAATAAAGAAAAGACATTAAAAAAACAACACAAAAAGACAAGAAACACAAGAAACGCTTTAGTCATTTATACTATACTTATAATACAGATTGAAGATGATAAAATCAATGGCTGTGGACACCTTTGTGATTATTTTATTTTTATTGTTCATTTGCTTCTTTGTTGAAAAATTAGGCAGCTTTCCAGTACTCACTGAATACATTATACCATTTTGCTGGTTTAGAGCCTGAACAACTCCTTCACAACACTGGTTGTGTTGATACTTCTGACAGATTCAACAGCACACTGCTCTCTCGCTTTTGTGGCTCCCTCCCCTCTCTCCTCTTAGGGTCAGTGTGGACATGAGAAAGCATCAGCGTTTTCTGAAAAGGGCAGATCATCTAGGATGTATAATATTAAAGAAAGGGAAAAAAACACCCACTGCAGAGCCTGCAGTGAGGGAAAATTACTTTATGTCAATCCACAAAATCTATGACAGCACAAGAAATTCTTCATGAGCTGTAGAAAAAAAAAACGGTACAAAACTTAAATAGAAATCTGTCACAAGGTTTGTCTATGTAATCTGAAAGCAGCATGATATAGAGGAAGAGACCCCGATTCTAGCAGTGTGTCACTTACTGAGTTGTTTGATGTAGTTTTGATAAGATCCCTGTTTTATCTGCTGTAAATCTAGCAGATCTCTGAATGCTGAGCTCAGTATAACCCCACCAACACCAGTGATTAGCAGCTTTCTGACAATGTACAGTGTTCACAGACAGGGGCGTATCTAGGGGGGATATCTGCCGCCCCAGAGGCAACTGGCAGGGGGGCAAAGTCGGGCCACCTAATGCGGCGGTCCGAGGTGTCCAGGTGTCTCCCCTGGCGGCTGTATTTTGCCACACCCCCAAACTGACAGCTGGCTAAGAGAAGGTGCAGCATACCGGCTCCCAGTGAACAATTCAGACGCGAGAACAATTGAAGCCCTGACCGCCGGGTCGGGGTGATGTCAGCAGCATGATCAGGTCATGTTAGGACGCTGCTGACACCACCAATGCGCACCGGAGAGTGACAAGTGCTCCTGTGAAGCTGAAGACACCGAAGATAAAATGTAACAGAGGGGAGATCTAGTGTGGTGGGGGAAAGATCTAGTGTGGTGGGGGAAAGATCTAGTGTGGTGGGGGAAAGATCTAGTGTGGTGGGGGAAAGATCTAGTGTGGTGGGGGGAAGATCTAGTGTGGTGGGGGGAAGATCTAGTGTGGTGGGGGGAAGATCTAGTGTGGTGGGGGGAAGATCTAGTGTGGTGGGGGGAAGATCTAGTGTGGTGGGGGGAAGATCTAGTGTGGGGGGGGAAGATCAGTGTGGGGGGGAGATCAGTGTGGGAGGGTATCAGTGTGGGGGGGGAGATCAGCGTGGGGGGGTGATCAGCGTGGGGGGGAGATCAGTGTGGGGGGGAGATCAGTGTGGGGGGGAGATCAGTGTGGGGGGGAGATCAGTGTGGGGGGGAGATCAGTGTGGGGGGGAGATCAGTGTGGGGGGGAGATCAGTGTGGGGGGGAGATCAGTGTGGGGGGGAGATCAGTGTGGGGGGAGATCAGTGTGGGGGGGAGATCAGTGTGGGGGGGAGATCTAGTGTGGGGGAGGGGTGAGGGAGCTTTGGTTTAACGGGGTGAGGAAGACTTGAGGGCACAAGTTTGGGGAGTAAGGAAGGGACAGGTGCAGACAATATGGGGAGCGGGAGAAATTTCAAGGCACAATATGAGGAGCAAGGGGGGATGGGTGCAGACACAGTATGGTGAGTTGGGGGGATGCGTGCAGACACAGTATGGGGAGTGAGGGGGGAATGTAAGAGGGGGTGAACACACAGTTTGGCGAGTGGGTGCTAATGCAGTGTGGGGAGTGAAGGGGAAATGTATGTGGACACAGTATGGGGAACAAGTAGGGGATGGGTGCAGACAGTATGGTGAGTGAAGAAAAGAATGTATGCGGAAACAATATGGGGAGCGAGGGTGATGAGATGGGTGTGGCACAGTATGGGGAATTGGGGGGATGTGTGAGGAGGCAGTATGGAGAGTGAGGGGGTAAATATATGAGGAGACAGTATGGTTAGCTGGGGATGTGAAAAGAGACAGTATGAGGAGGGAGGGGAAAATGAGTAAGGAGACTATTGAGAAGAATAGTGTGAGGAGACAGTATGGGGAAGAAAAGTCTGAGTGGGCACAGAATAGAGACTAAGTAGTGTGTGTGGGGGGGTATCATGGGGTGACCGTGTAAGGTCACAGCAAGGAAGGGACAGTATGCCAAGGAGGGGAGGTATGATGGGGCACAGTATAGAGACTGGGATCTATAGGGGGGATACTATGTGAGAGGACAGTGTGAAGAGGGGGCCCAGCATGGAAAGGAGAGGGCAGTGTGGAGGACATGTACCAAAAGAGGGACTGTGTGGGGGTCATAATTTGTGTAGGGAATATAGTGAGGGTCAACTATTTATTCAGGGGCTCAGCGTAAGGCAGATATTTGTGTTCAGGAGCATTATAACGACACTGCTATGTTTAAGGGCATCGTGTCGGGATGTGCTGCAGAAGACCGGAGAAGATGGAAGTCTGCAGAGACGAGCTGTGGATGAAAAAAGTCATCATGGCGTCTGGACAAGATGAAGAAAAGAAGCAAACAACGCCAATCAGGGACAACATCATCTATCTATCAGGTACATGGATGTAAATTTTTTCTGTGATCCTTACCAATTCTCATATTTTTATTTAGGTTAGGTGACATTAAAGAGATTGACCAAGTTTGTGACGAGTCTGCAGTAATTCTACGTGACTGCAGACTTCAGAATTCTCACACTGCACGCTGTCAGGATTCTCTGCTGCTAGTGATTTGCATACATGCAGTCACATGTCGACTAAACATATGTGGCCTCACTCAATGAAAATTAATTGAGTGAGGCCAGATACGTCTAGTTGGAATGTGGCCAGAAGTATACAAATTGCATACTTGTGACAAGACCATCCACTCTTGCCAACAGCAAGGGAGAATCCTAAAGCTGTGCAGTGCGTGCGCTGTGAGAATTCAGAATCCTGTAGTTACGTAAAGTGACTGCAGCCTTTTATCTCAAACCTGGTCAAGGCCTTTAATTATAAAATTAAGCATTGCAGCATGCCAATCCTAACAGTGTGTAATATTCTCATGGTCAGGATTCAGCTCTGCTTGCAAGTTCCATCAGTCATCACATGGCCACTTCACACACATGCGATTTTCATACTTACGGTCACGTTGACAACTAGCTTCTCTTCCTGCTTCTCCCAGTTTGTCACTGAACATTGAGAGAATTAGGGACAGCAGCTCGTCGGCACGTGTCCAAGTGTGCGTTCTTGCCCCAGGAAACCTAGATACACCTCTGTATGCAGAAAGCTGCGAATAAGTGATGGGGCGGGATGATAGCGTACCAGGAAGACTACATGGCAAGAGATAATTAGTCCTCTAGTGATAATCTCCTGATAAAACATTTTTATTAAAACTACAAGCAGCCCAGTAAGTGACACAGCGCTGGTATCAGGGTCTCTGCCCCTACATCATGCTGCTCTCAGATTAAATAATAAAAACCTGCTGACACATTCCCTTTAATACATACAACCTAGTAAAGGAAGCAGCATCCTGGATGCAGTCCTCACATACAGAACGTATTACCAGGAGGGGCAGAAACGCCTGAAACTAGGAGCAAGTTGCAAACTGCACACCAGGTGGAAAAGCTGAACATTAATTAAGGAATAGTGTTAAGGCTATGTGCCCACGGTGCAGAGATGCTCCGGATTACTTCCTAAGCGTTTCTGCATCTCCCTGGCAGAAAAAACGCATGCGGATTGTACATGCGTTTTCCAGCCAGGGACATGAGGAAATGAAGCGTTCTTCACTGGCATTTCCGCATGCGGGTGTCAAGCACTTTCCAAGCGATTTTAGCATCACTTGGAAAGTGCTTGACAACTCAGTCACACTATATAAATCCATGCAAACAGCATGGATTTATATAGTGTGACCCGAGAGAATGGTTAAAAATAAACCTATACTTACCTTCTGATGGCCCCTGCAGTCCTGCGCTCCTGTGCTGGCTGCCAGCAGATCGCGGTACACTGCACTGAAGGACCTGCCGTCACATGACTGGGATGTCACCGCAGGTCCTACAGTCCTGTGCGATCTGTCGGCAGCCAGCACAGGGGAGGAGTCCGGGGGCCGTCGGAAGGTGAATATAATCTTTATTTTTTATTTTATTCTTTTTTTACAGCTTTTAATGGTACCTGGGTGTGGAGGAGAGTCTCCTGTCCTCCACACCCGGGTACCATCCGCACATTAGAATGCGCCAATTACGCAAGTACAGATGCAGTCTTGCGGAATTGGCGCGTTCTAATGTAAGTCAATGGCAGCGAAAACGCAGCACTTCTGCAAAATAATAGGTAGTGCTGCGTTTTTTTCCGCAATGATAATCCGCAGCCAAAATTTCCGCAGCATGTGTACAGCACATGCGGATTATCATTGGGGAATATGGCAGGCCTTCTACTATGCGTTTTTAAGCATTTCTGCAGCGTTTTTGCCTCTGCGGAAACGCTTAAAAAACGCATCGTGGGCACACAGCCTTACAGAATGAAACTTAATGGCATATATTTTTATTTTAACTGAAAGTAAGCAATAACATATTATAATTATATCAAAGGTGTCCATAGTCACCATATATTTATAACAATATCTCCAAGCGTTTTTCCATTCAGTTGGGAAAAGATTTTAAAAATGCAATTTTGGCCAAATAATCTGAGCTGCCCCATTACTCACATTCTGCTTTGATGACAGCATTTTCACAGGGAAATAGGTTCCATTGTTGCAAAATTGGAATGATATGGTCTGCTGAATTTCCCTATCCCCCAAATCAATGAAGTCATCTTGCCCATAAACACCCAGAGGTTATTGCTGTAACTGGTTATATATTTGGTTGGACTAGACAGATAAACATCTGTAGTGTCTCAAGAAAGAAGCCATGTCAGTGATAACACTGCAAAGTTGTGTTACAAACCATATGGAGGAGTAAGACATCTTGGACGAGGAGTAGCTAAAATGTGCAGATTCTCATACTCAGAATGTTTACACATACAGCACAATAATGAGGAATGACCCCTCATTAACCACAGAGTCATGCACCCATGAAAACATCTCAAAACAGAATGTACCAGTAATCCTAGACCATCCAGTAGTAATGAATGCATTAACTTTATACAGTAGTAGTAATATTGGATTATATATAAGAATGGGACATCACACACAAAGACCATGTGTCAGGGTTAGGCCAGCTATCCAGCTCCAGAATAACCTTCTGTCAGTTAGGAAGCATTCTTACACTACGGGAAATGACATTTCCAGGATTATTTAGATAAAAAGCTTTGGGGATTATTACTTTCCAGTCGGAGTCACAGTAGCTGATGAGTAATTTAATGGTAAATAGTTATCAAGGAAAGCTGTCAACAAGAGAATAACTATAAAATGTGCAGCCCTATATCAAACGTTTTTAATGGATTTCCCTTCCCAAGATCAGACCCCCAAACCAGCAAAAAAAATATTTATATTTATATATATATAATATATATATATATATATATATATATATATATATTATATATACACATATACACACATACACACACATACACACAAAAAATCAGGCATTTAGTTGCCTCTTTCCATTTGTGATTTCTCTGGTCTTCAGAGCCCACTACACAGTAGTGCCCTCAGGACTTTTGGGCTGGTCACAAATGCAAAGTCTATAAATACGCCACGGCTGGGAGTGAAGCATACTCACACACTCCAGGGAATGGGAAAAACATTTTAAATGAACTTTTGGGTAATATTCTCCTATACACCAGAATTTTCAGCTACTGACATTCATCCATAAACATGCATGTTGAGATGGAACGACCACACGTTTTAGAATTCAATGATGGCTAGAAATAGTTATCCCTCATGAAAGCGTATTGTGAAAAGCCAGATGAAAGTACAAGTACACTTTAAAAGGAAACAGCCATCAGGTTTATGATGACCGAACCATAAGCAGCATGAAGAAGAAACTGTTTGCTTAATTGAAGAGAGGAGTGATTTACTCTGAAACACGACAGTGTCGTAGAGTAGATGTTCTTTGAAGAGCCGACCAGGGACTGTGTGTCTCCGGAGTCTAGTCTAAGGAGGGTTCCTGTAGGACTTCTCTCTACCCCGCTTCAGTTGACAGAGAGATCGTTTCTTATGTACAATCATATGGAGAGATCTGTCAGTGAACTGTAGCAGTCAAATGCTGTGGAGTTTCAGAAACAAACATACTTTGAAAATCTGTCTTGGCCAATAGATCCTCAGCAGTTTCTCCTCACCCTGCTCCAGTTGACTGACAGGTCTCTCCATATAAGTGGTATGTAAGAAAACTTGGCACTCAAAGCGGATGAAATTAAATTATTTAATATTCAATCCCACAATAAAGGTTCTCAAACATTTCGGTCTACATTAGACCTTCCTCAGTGTGCCTATTGTACAATTGAAAACATAGATTGCGTTTCATCTCCTGGGTCACTAGGAAGCGCTGAACTCTGTGTCCACTGCTGGTTCAAACAGTTTTTTTTTACTTATCGTTGAAGGGGATTGGGTCCTACAGTAGTGCCGTGGTCATCTTTATGCTATTCTCCATATAAGTGAACATAGGCAGATAGCGATCAGTCAACTGGAGCAAGGTGAGGAGAAATCAGCTGAGATCCACCTCAGATTAGTCAGCGGAGAGCCGCGATTCATCAAGACAAACGTTTTTCATGCCTGTCTTGAGGGGGTTGGTGTGTAGTACAAGGCTCCTATCTCATTAAGAGACAAATACCTATTAATGAATAAGGTGAGGTGCAAATTGGCATTCACCATTTGTCAGAGCTGGGCAAAAATGGTATGAGAACACCATAGGTCACAAAATTTTAGTGAACCTTCGCGTTGCACTTTTCAAAACGTTTTACGCCAGAATTCTAGCCTAAAAGCTTTGATGAAACAGGTCTATAGTCTCTGACCGGCCAAAGAATGTTTATTCCGAAAAGATGCATTGTTTCAGAGTATAAACCATACTTGGCTGCAATAGCAGCGTTTCATTCGTGTTAGGCTGTGTGCCCACTATGCATCTTTTAAGCGTTTCCACAGCGGCAATTCCGCTGCAGAAATGCTTAAAAAGCGCTTGGTAGAAGGTCTGCTATGTTCCCCAATGATAATCTGCATGTGCTTTGCACATGCTGCCGAAGTTTCCGCTGCGGATTATCATTGCGGAAAAATCTTAAGCACTACCAATTATTTTGCGTAATCGCGGCATTTTTTCTGCCATTGATTGGCATTGAATCGCTTAATATCTGCATGACTACATGTGCACATGTGGATATTAAGCGATTCAATGTGCTGATGGTACCCGGGTCTGGAGAAGAGGAGACTCTCATCCAGACCCGGGTACCATAGTACCTGTAAAAAAAAAAAAAGAATTTAAAAAAAAAACAAAAAACCACACATTATACTCGCCTTCTGATGTCCCCCGGTCTTCTATCCGGTACATCTTGGCTCCCCGGTGGCTAGCGATGGAGTAAAAGGACCTTCCATGACGTCATTCAGTCATGTGACAGGTCACGCAACCGCTGACGCCGGCGGTCGCATGACCTGTCACATGACGTCATGGAAGGTCCTTTAACACCACCGCGAGACACCGGGAAGACCGGATGCATCGGAGAAGGAGAAAGGGGGCCATCGGAAGGTGAGTATAATGTTTTTTTACTTTCATTTTTTACCATTTTTATTCTTTTTTTTAACTAACTTGGTCACACTATATAAAATCCATGCTGGTTGCATGGATTTATATAGTGTGACCAGGTTATCAAGCACTTTTTCAAGTGATGCTAAAATCACTTGGAAATCGCATGTGCAAAACGCGTGAAAAACGCTTGTTCCTGGCTGAAAAAACGCATGTACAATCTGCATGCGTTTTTTCTGCCAGGGAGATGCAGAAACGCTCAGGAAAAATCCGGAGCATTTCTGCATCGTGGGCACATAGCCTTACTCTTAGTTCAGGCAGCATGAATCTGATTACAAGTTTCCTTTCAAGCAGGTTTCTCATCCACATAAAATATAGAAAAAAGTAATACTTTGTGTTTCAATTTCTGAACAGTTTCAAGAAATTTGTTTGCGGTCAGTGAATGAAAATTTGTTTATATTCACAGGCTACAAATCTGTACACACAGCTTCCTCTTCTCAGTTCAGAAGGGGATACAGTTGTATTCAGTCAGGGCAATGCTCTGTGAGCTAAACACATCTCTTACAAGGAACCAGTCAGTCGATTCATGCTGCTCAAACTATGGGAAGCCTGAATCAAAGGCTGAAGGCACCCATGTGTGTACATCAGGAGAGGTCTGTCATTCACCTTAAACGGTTCGGGGAGAAGCCGGCCAGGGGTGGCACCGGACTGTCCTGGCCTCTGCCTATGGTCCCTGGCCGGATCTTTAATAAACCATATTTTCTCTGAAGTATCAGAGTGTTTCAGAGAAAAAAAAAACATAACTGGCAGCAATTGGGCAGCCAAGCTCTGACTCATGCTACCCGTGGTTTGGGCATCATGAATCGTCTGACAGGTTCCCTATAGTTTTTACCTCTATCAGTCCAGAGTCCAGGCTGTTTAGCCCATAGAGTTATGCTATTGCCTAGCTTGGATACAACTGCATAAACTTTGCAGTTTAAGAGAATCTGTCACCCCCTGGGCGATATCAGACCTCTACTATGGCCATACAGGTTATAGAAAAGTAAATCTATACATACCTGTATGGCCCATAGTAGAGGTCTGATTGCAGAGAAATCTGCTTTTATAAACTCTGTTTTGCACAGTCTTGGCATCCCACGGACGCCAAGAAATCCCCGCCTGTATTTATTATTCCCCGAAATCCTGGCCTATATGCTTATTTACCATATTCCCCCCCCTCCCCTGCACGTCACAGGGCCCTGTGACGTGCACTGTGCTCCCCGACTCCCCAGGCATGCGCGAAGCGCCGCTCACATAGAGCTCACATAGAGCGCGCTTTGCTTCATCCTGGTCCCGTCTCTCCATGCTTTGCGCCGCAGGGTTCTATTGCGTAGGCGCTGGGAAGTGACAGTGACTCCCCAGCGCCTGCACAATCGACCCCTGTAGTGCAGTGTACAGAGAGACGGGTCGGGATGAAACAAAGCGCGCTCTATGTGAGCGCCGCTTCGCGCATGCCTGGGAAGTCAGGGAGCACAGTGCACGTCACAGGGCCCTGTGACGTGCAGGGGAGGGTATGATAACTAAGCATATAGGCCGGGATTTTGGGGAATAATAAACAAACAGATAGGTGGGGATTTCTTGGCGTCTGGGGGACATCAAGCTTGTGGAGAATAGAGTGGATAAAAACAGATTTCTCTGCAGTCAGACCTGTAATATGTGCCATACAGGTATGTATAAATTTACTTTTCTATACCCTGTATGGCCATAGTAGAGGTCTGATATCGCCCAGGGGGTGACAGATTCCCTTTAAGATAAAAATGAAACTACTGTAAGTAGGGGGGGTCCCAGACAGCAAAGACATAACTACAACATGGTAAAAAATTATAACACAAGAGCACATTGGAAAGTTATAAAACTTAATTTGTAAAGCAACTAAGATTTATTTACATAAACCTGGGAAATCCCTTTAATCATTAGGTATAAAAGAGCCATAACCACACACATTACATTTATTCAAATCATTTTATGCAACACTACAAGTCCCCCATCCCCTACACACACAAGCATCGTCTGTTCTTGTAAAACTGCACAATGTTCAAAAATACCATTTTACTTTCAACTGCTGTCCTCCTTAGTGACAGTAACTAATTCACCAACACTAATTTAGTCTCGTAAGCAGAAAATAAAAGTATGTGTCACATAATACGCTAATTACAAGAAGCATGTTCATATTTTAACGACAGACTGCCACTATTCCCCGCATTACTTTCATTTAGTTCAGAAATAGGCTAACCCTAAACAAAGACTTCTCTTAGCGATTCAAACTACGTAACGTTTGTATCTGCTATCGAAAACAAGTAGTAATGCTACAAAATTACAAGCAAAGACATTTCTACATAAATACACTGATAAAATCTGGATGATTTCATGAATGTTCCTAAAATAGTAGTGTACAAATCCTGTAGAAAATACAGGGGGTAACTAACTTCTTGCTCATCTGTTCCATTTTTTATCTAGGATATCTGAGTGGGAACAGGTTAGCTAAAGAGGACCTTTCACCAATTTTTTCATGTTGAACGCGACACAATGTAATAGCGGCTGCAGAGCAGAATATATATATTTTTTTCGCCTCTACAATGCAAGGATATTAGCAATAAAAAGTATTTGGTAACTTAGGAGTCAACTTTTGTTATGTACAAGTCGATGGTATTAGTTAGTTTTCATTGGGGGGTGTACTTCTCCCTGTATGATACTGACCCATCATATGCAGGCAGCGATACAGAACAGAAAGAACACGCCCCAAACATGGCTTAGGTTTCTAAGTGTATAAGATGTAATCACACTAAAGTCTGCTATGCTCAAGTAACTGGTAATCGCTCTGCAGCAAGATCAGGTAGTCAATATGTCTTACACAGGAGTGACCTGCCTATTCTAGCCTTCTCCTAGGTGAGATATAATGCCAAATACTTTGACTTTGAATATCTCTGCAACAGAGATGTTGCATTTTGAAAAAACCCCAAAACAAACCTTTTAATCACCTGTGCAGCCACTATTACATCATGTGTCCACTTAAGCATGAAACATTTTTCTGTATAAGGGCCTCTACAAGAGGCGTGGAACAACATGTTTCTGTCCAACTAAAGCCATGACACGGAGGAGTGTGGGGGAGGTGAAAGGGGGCTCTTGCTGCACCCACTTGATCTATAGCCAGACATAGCACAGTGAGACAGGAGAGAACATTTCTTTATACATTTCCCAGTTTTAATTGTTGTATGAGATAAACAGAAACAAAAAGAGGTTTCACACGTAGTGTTCCTTTAACCATAAGATTCTCATGGTATGATATACAGTATATGCCCTTGATTTTTCTGTTGAATTTTATTGCCATACATTTCAAAATTACTTCCAGTATATGTTGAAAATTCAGTCACCTTCCTACCTTGTAATAAGAATTCTATTACTTCTCAGAATAATAATAAAGCGCTGTATGGTTGACCAACGTTTAAAGCCTCATAATTCAACATCTTCTCTCATTCTATTAATTCCATCACATCAATCCAGCAAATCTGTCACAAACAATACTGCATTCTTAAACGTTATAGTAATAAAAGTACAAAAATGGCAATGTTTCTCATTTGTAAGATGATAGTATTGGGAAATGAATCAAAACAGTATTATTGGTATTATTAATGCTTAAACGTGCCCTGCTTGCCCAGAAATAAATACAGTGCTGTACACATGACTTATATGTATGGTGCCAAATATAAAGAGTGGATTTCATACCTGAACATAGCTGTTCGACCTTTGTGTAGTTTAAACACAGAATGTCATTCACCCATGCAATGATGTCATGTCTGCTCATGGTCTCCTGGGTTATCGAGGTAGAGTACACGTTGACCGCCATTCCCCAGCTGTAAAGACAAAAATGACATTAAGATTGGAATCTTATGATAGGATCAGTATTAAAAGCATCTAATAAGACTAACGCACAACCCATGAAGAAGAGGCTCAAATGAGGAATTTCCAATGTTATGACAAAATCAGAAAATGAGAAAATGCTTGTGATAATACAGACCTGCTCACAACTTAAAATAAAAAAAGACATTAACAAAAGCACTAACTGGATTCATACATACATACATACATACATACATACATACATATATTGCACACACACAATTGCTCAATTGTTGATGAACATAGGTACCATAGGCGACGAACAATGGCGTATCTTCAATCGTCCCCACTTCAAAACGTCCAACCGGGCCCCAAATGTCAAGGATCTTTAATCTTTTTGGTCTTCCCATATTGGCCAAAAGGACCTTTCTTCCCTTCTAAGCTGCATGGCCCAGGTGCAGCTGCAACCACTATAGTTGCACACAAGTTGAGGAACAAAGCAGAACTGTGAATATTGGGATCATAACTAGGATGGAACTTCACTGAGAAGCAGAACTTACTATGCTCCAATTTTCTTTTGAGGTCAAAGACACGAAGAGAACATGCACATATGTACACACAAATTATATACAAGATTAATGTTAACTAATAAAGCGATAACTATTGTGAATGTGTGTGTATATAGGGGATGGATTATAATATAAATGACCCTTGGTAAAAACAAACAATACAAAACAAAGAAGACCAAAAACGAGATTAAGGTCAATAGGTACAATAAAACATAGATTTTATTCTAGAAATAATGGGAATGCAACAAAAACTAACGCTAAAAGAAGGCACATAAAAAATAGCTTGACCATAATGAGAACGGAAAAATGTAATTGGAGAAGATATGGGGTAAAGAAAGAAAGCTGCTGTTAGATCGTATACAGATTATCTACGGTATATGATGCACTGTGTATGAATATGGTATAACTACTGATAAGAAAGTGCAATTGTGCAGAAAGTACACATAGAATGCAGTCCCAAATGGATTTCCAACTGGGATCAAGGCCTGGAGTACAACAAAGTACAAATGCAAGTAAATCCCCGGCCTTGAAGAGAGTGTGGTTAATCCAATATAGGAGATCACATACCAAGAGGAGTCATATAGAGTGCCCAGGTATAGCCTAGCTAGGACAATGAATATATCTTGACTAATGTGAGACGCAGCTTCCTCCACGAAATGCTCCCACCCCGACGCGCGTTTTAGTGCAACTTCGTCAGGGGTTGATGAAGGTATGCCGAAACGGGCGTCGGGGTGGGTGCATATCGTGGAGGAAGCCGAGGCTCACATTATCCAGGTACTGTATATTCACTGTCCTAGAAAATTATAGACAAACATGTTAAAAGATGTTTACTTAAAACTCCTTTGATAATGAAAGGGATAGTTTCAAGTATAAAAACAATTTGTTGTGCATAGGTTTCTGGTTACATTGGTGTCAGAGCTTCTGTCACAATCTGTCAGTTTTAACTGAATTAATAGCACTGAGTGCCCCTCTATTCTTTCCATTACAACAATAAACACCTATTGACTGACCCAATTAGAAGTCACCATCGTAGATCAATTAAAAAAAAGTTTTGAATTTGAACTTTGTTGTGGTCTGAGAGAAGCTAAAAAGAAGACAGATAACAGAGTTATATACCCCTTGTCCACTGACATTCTCAGTTAGCTATTTTTTTGCATCCAACAATAGAGTAATATAGAGGCTATACAAGACAAGTGGCACAAACATTTTAATGACACCAAATTGCGAAAATGATTTTCAGCCTAGTACACATGCATTATAGTTATTAAAAAAAAGAAATAAAATTGTCCCAAAAGGTCGGCAACCTCTTTAATGTGCTTTTTTGCCAACATTTGGATAACATTTTTCTACAATCTGTACTGTATATCATGGGGAAATTGTTCCAGCTGCAACTAATGCACAACAAAAGAACAAACTTGGGTAAGACTACGTCCAAAAAATACACAGTCGAGTGTACATAATGGCATGTGGTTGGCCCGCTAACATTAGAGGATTACATAGGTGGTCTGTGGTCATTTATCAAGCATTTCCATTAATGACTGTTTTTGGGAAGCCATTACCACTGTACTAACCTGGCCTCCGTACTGCAGTATAATTATTTATAGTCCTTTGGCTGGAAAATGCTTTTCTGTCGTGTTCTATTTATAGTGCTGTGCGGCGCTCATTTACCATTTCCTTTCGGTAGTGCTTTCTTATGAGCAGTTATCCTGTGTCTATCAAGGCTTATCAGGTTTTCTGTATGATTTTAATATTTTCAGACTTTTTTCCAAGACATAAAACTCTCCCAGATTGAAAACAATTTGTCACTTACACTTAAATTTAATTTACATTTATTAATAAACATTTTTAAATATTTGCATATATTAGTATATTGTATATACTGTAAATTTTTGCTTAAAGGTTATTCGCACAATTGAAAGTTATAACTTTTTGATTGCTGTGTGTTGAACTGTTAGGAACCCAGTGGTTCTAAGAATGGGGCTCTGGAGAGATCTTAATAAATGGCTTACTGGACTGCTGGAGCTATCCCAGTAAAGTGTTTGGCTATGTTTCCAATGGCCAATATTAACCTAATTGTAAATATAATAAAGATGCAATTGTTCTCCTTCATTCTTTTCTACAAAGGGTAAATAATGATGCAAATAATGTTGTAGTTTGAAAAGTCTCAAGTTGTATTATAAGTGGTAAAGATAATTCCAAAATTTCCCAATACTCAAAATTGGCTGGTCAGTCTACGACAGCTCCAAGTCATTTGTAAGAATATGTGATGATTATGGGGGAACATTTAACAGCAGCTGCTATTACAGACTTGGATGAGTCACAAAGCCATTCCAGTACACAATTTCGATAGATTTCACTTCCAAAAACGGATAGCTGCTATTATAAGAAGATCATTAACACAATAGAGCATCAAGGCAAAATACTACATTCTACATATGCGCTTTACACAATGTTAGACAAAAGCTTGGCAAACAATACAGAGATAAAAATGAACACACAAAATATTGTTATTAATTAGTATGAAATCAGACAAATCTACATAATTATATTTCCCAATAGCTGAAATATTTAATTTAAGTAAAGCTCTCCTATGTAAGACTTCAGAGCCTTCATCGCAAATATCTTTATTTTCAACAGGAAGAAAAGAGACACATGCAACATTATTCTTCCCTACATAACAGACAAAACAAAGGAACCTAATAGACCCCATCAAAGGTCACTGGGGTCAATTAGGCCACCATACTATCTGTCGCACAGAAAATCCAGACTAGTGGTTACTATTATAAAAGAAACTGCGGTTGTGAAGACAGCCAACAAAAATTATTATGAGCATTATTTAGAAAGGCAGTCACTTATATTGTTTATTAGCAGCTCAGCCTATTTATGATAAATCCCCAGTTATTCCACTGCCGATTCTAGCGCCAGTCTGTTTTCTACCCTTCAATGGTGGTGCGATGATGAGATGGCATGGGAACAATAACGGGGTTGTCTGGCATTAAGGTACAAGTCTGCATTCAGTCTATGTGATTGCAGACTTGTGAATCCTCACAGCACACACTCGCGAGGAACGGGCAGGTGCGTGACAACAAGTATATGATCTGCATACATGCAGTCAGATGGGTGCAGCCTTGCCCAACACAGTGTAGTCGCAATGTGGCCAGAAGTATGCAAATAGCATTGGTGAGGTCACATGAATGCCTGCTCCCGGCACCAACGCCGGACAATCCTCACAGTGCTAGGGTTTACAACTCTGCAGAAACAGAGTGACTGTAGACTTATAGCCAACGTCTGGACAACCCCTTTAAGGCTGATTGGCTACAGCAGTCACTTGAGTAGCCCACATGTGAACGTGTGATTGTAATTAGAGACTGGTGAGGAGCAGAGAAGCTGGGGAATCAAGGATTCTTCAGGAAAGTAATGGCTCGATTGTTACTTAAAGAAGTTGTCCACTACTTTGACATTGATGCCCTATCTCTAGGATAGGGCATCAATGTATGATCGGCCAGGGTCCCGCACGCGGTACCCCCGCCGATCAGCTGTTATTGGTGCCGGCAGCGGCACCCGGCCGGAAGTCCTTACCTGTGGTGTTTGGCCGTCAAGTTGTAGTGTCCGCCGTGGGGTACTGCACATCCGCCTCCCATTCAATTGAATGGGAGGCGGATGTGCAGCAACAAGCGCCGGCCACTGCAACTTGACGGTCAAGCAGCGCAGGCAAGGACTTCTGGCTGGCGGCGGCCGCCGGCACAGATAACAGCTGTGGGACCTCGGCCGATCATACATTGATGCCCTATCCTATAGATAGGGCATCAATGTAAAAGTAGTGGACAACCCCTTTAAGCCATTTACTATCTTTAGCCTAATCTTAGACAAAAATAACTTTTAACAAGAAACATTTTAAAGTAATTTTCTAACGTAAAATGATTGTTATATTTACAGTTCAGATAATGGACACACATATATTAAAGCAAATACACCTTAAAAAAGTCCATCCTGAGAATCTTCAACTGGTAGCAAATAAACTACATATTGGTAGCATATGCCGTTCTTGCTGATCGTGGGGGTCCAATAGCTAGGACATCCACAATCACATAAATTAAGGGGAAGAAATCTTTGTGGCATTTTTCACTGAATGAGTGAAGTTGCAATGTCTGCACAACGTCTAAACAGCAGGAGCTCTATGGAGAGAAAACTCTTTAAACCGCCGCAGTGGTACAGCCCCTTCATTATAGGAAGCATTGATCAGCAAGTAGCAGTGTATCCTAGCAAAAGTATATTTCATAAGAAATAAAAGCCAGGTATCACTTCTAGCATGAAAAGTATACTTCCCAACAGAAAACATACAAGTAAAATGGATTTTTAGACTTCTTGTTTGCCAGCACATTTTTTAATACAAAACTGCAGGAACATTGTCGTCTGCACATGGAGGTCAGAGGGAGAACAGGAAAGGAACAAAGGCTCGATGTGGAGAGTTTTAATTAGGAAAGACTGGCTTTACTGAATTAGGGGACAGAGCCAAGACGGAGCAGGAAATGGTGACCAATATCACAACACTCAGTCGAACAACAGGATAAAAATGCTGGAAGTGCTGGTAATAAACAATACTGTATTGCCACAGATAAACGTAACCCCGTGAGGAAGCATCAGTCAATGCACAATGCACGCAGGTCAGAGTTTAGTACCACAAGCACCATTTTAGTAGGTTGTCAGTGGTGGCACCACTATTTTTCTTTGTATTTCTGCTTTTAATTTTTATACATGGTGAACAAGCGAATTAACACTTTTGTCTTGTTACATGGTGCTCCATCACACTGGAAAACGTATTGCTCATCAACAAAAGGTCCTTCGTTATTGGGATAAGTTGCTATTGTAGGAGGTTTACATAAAATTCTTTACTCATGGCAAATTTGTAAATTGACCTTCTCCCTTGGATGAAGAGCAACCCCACAAGAGTGATCCCACGATGCTTTACTTTTGGCATGTCACAGGACTCATGGTAGGGCTCACCATTTCATATCGTTATTCTTCCCCATGTCCCAAACAGTCTAAAGGGGGCTTTGTCAGGGAAAATAGCTTTACCCCAGTCCTCTTCAGTCCTATCTCTGTAATATCTGCAGTATGTCCGTTTGTCCTTGATTTTTTTTCTTGGAGAGAAGTGGCTTCTTTGCTGCCCTTCTTGACATCAGGCCAGCCCCAAATGCCTTCACTTAACTACAGTGCCTATAAGTAGTATTCAACCCCCTGCAGATTTAGCTGGTTGACACATGCGGAATTAACTTGGCATTGTGACATTTGTACTGTAGATCAGCCTGGAAGTGGGAAATGCACTGCAGCAAATTTTGTTTTTGTTCTTTTTTTGTTTTGTTTTTTAAAACGTAAAAAGTTAATTCAGAGTGTCATTTATTATTCAACCCCTCAAACCACAAGAATTCTGTTTGGTCCCCCTTAAGTATTAAGAAGTAGTTCAGGCACCAAGAATAATGAGCTTCACATGTGTGGATTAAAGATCTCTTTTGCCAGCCTTTTCTGACTATTTAAGACCCTCCCCAAACTTGTGAACAGCACTCAGACATGGTCAACATGGGAAAGACAAAGGAGCATTCCAAGGCCATCAGAGACAAGATCGTGGAGGGTCACAAGGCTGGCCAGGGGTACAAAACCCTTTCCAAGGAGTTGGGCCTACCTGTCTCCACTGTTGGGAGCATCATCCGTAAGTGGAAGGCTTATGGAACTACTGTTAGCCTTCCACGGCCAGGACAGCCTTTGAAAGTGTCCTCCCGTGCCGAGGCCAGACTTGTCCGAAGAGTCAAGGCTAACCCAAGGACAACAAGGAAGGAGCTCCGGGAAGATCTCATGGCAGTGGGGACATTGGTTTCAGTCAATACCATAAGTAACGTACTCCACCGCAATGGTCTCCGTTCCAGACGAGCCCGTAAGGTACCTTTACTTTCAAAGCGTCATGTCAAGGCTCGTCTACAGTTTGCTCATGATCACTTGGAGGACTCTGAGACAGACTGGTTCAAGGTTCTATGGTCTGATGAGACCAAGATCGAGATCTTTGGTGCCAACCACACACGTGACGTTTGGAGACTGGATGGCACTGCATACGACCCCAAGAATACCATCCCTACAGTCAAGCATGGTGGTGGCAGCATCATGCTGTGGGGCTGTTTCTCTGCCAAGGGGCCTGGCCATCTGGTCCGCATCCATGGGAAGATGGATAGCACGGCCTACCTGGAGATTTTGGCCAAGAACCTCCGCTCCTCCATCAAGGATCTTAAGAGGGGTCGTAATTTCATCTTCCAACAAGACAACGACCCAAAGCACACAGCCAAGAAAACCAAGACCTGGTTCAATAGGGAAAACGTCAAGGTGTTGGAGTGGCCTAGTCAGTCTCCTGACCTTAACCCAATTGAAAACTTGTGGAAGGAGCTCAAGAATAAAGTCCACATGAGACACCCAAAGAACCTAGATAACTTGGAGAAGATCTGCATGGAGGAGTGGGCCAAGATAACTCCACAGACCTGTGCCGGCCTGATCAGGTCTTATAAAAGACGATTATTAGCTGTAATTGCAAACAAGGGTTATTCCACAAAATATTAAACATAGGGGTTGAATAATAATTGACCCACACTTTTATGTTTAAAATTTAATAAAATTCAACTGAGCAACATAACTTTTTGGTTTGTAAGATTTATGCTTCTGTTCATAAAACCTACTCTCGTTTGCAGTTTGAAGGCTCTAACTTATTTGCATCTTATCAAACCAGCTAAATCTGCAGGGGGTTGAATACTACTTGTAGGCACTGTATGTGTGTAGATGCACTGACACCAGCCTGCTGCCATTCCTAAAGCAGTTTGCACTGGTGATGAACTGAATTCTCTTTTAAGAGACAATCTGAATAAAGAATAGTATCTAAACGTCCTCCAAGAGCAACTTCTCCCAACAATTCAGGAGAAATTTGGTGATTACTAATGCTTTTCCCAGCATGAAGAGCAACAGGCCACAAGAAAAAAGTGATAATTAAGTGGCTCTGTGTACAAAACATTGATATTTTGGGTTCACAGACAGGAAATTCCACATATCTCAACCTCCCAAAACCTCAAAAAGCAGTTGGTCAAGTAAAAACAAACTAATTGTGATTAACTCCAAAAACTGATAAAGCAAACATCAGTCAGGATTTGACCCAAAAGCTGATATCCAGCATGTGAGGGAGAATTGTAAAAGGTTAAAAATAAATAAGGTTAACACTTTAAATATTGAGTCTTTACATAAACCCGATGCATTTGTCAATACAAGTTCTAAAACTAAAATTTCTACCAGTCTCAAAACTTTTTACCAGGACTGTACCCGAATACCTTGGATTCCTTCTGTCCATGATTTGAGAAGCATGAATTAGATGACAGGTTGCCTTTAATGGATACAAATACAATATTAGCTCTTTTTTTTAAAGCTTTCTTTGTGTAAAAGTTCCAGGCAGGTGTGGAAAAAATGCTGCAGTGTTATATATACATACTGTAGGAAAGCCAGCTAGGACAGGGTTAAATCCTAGCACTAGAGGTACTGATTAGGTGCACCTGGTTAGCTAGGACTATAACCAGGCCATGTGTTCACTATTGTCAGTGAGCTGGGGGAGCTATGCAGAGTGAATTGTGTTGACTTTGAACTGGAGGGAGACAAGCCAGAATCTCTCTGAACAGAGACTGCACAGGTCATGTGCAACAAACTGCAAGTATCACTGGTTGCAATGGACGACAGCGGTTTTGTGTGACCGGACTAACACCAGCTCAGCCATGTCTGAGCAGCCAGCATCTATATTCTTTAGCTAGTGCCTGGACAAGACTAGGGATTTTATGTTTATGTTTTTTTTTTTTGTGCCGTACAACCAGTGGAAATAAACATTATTCAGTGTGTGATCTAAAAAACCCTGTGGCTTTGTGTCTCAAGCAGCTGCCCAAAAGCGTGAACTCCTACAGCACACACACAAAATATAGAAGACGTATCCTTATTGTTTATGTCACAGATGTTCTGTTCTAGATTCAATACCGAAATAATTCTATAAAATCAGAATCAGCTGGCTTGCAGCATATGACAGACGGTTCCTTACATTCTTGGAACATTTTGTCTTCAGACCACAAGTCACATGAATTATTTTTGTGATAAAGTACATTTAAGAGCATTTCTTGTCTATTAGCTTGTGTACAGATCACTGCTCCCTTCCAGATACATACAGAACTACTAGGAGGGTCCGCATTGTAGCCTTCTGCTTCTGACTTGTGTTCTTTTCCACTTCATATAAAAAAAGCCTAGTACTGCAGACATGTTGCTATAGCAATGCAACCTATACAGACGTTTTTTTAAGAACACTTGTAACTATTTTTATCCATGTCTCTAGTGAAATCTCACTTTATTAAATGCATTGTTAAATCTCATGGGCGCAGACTGAAGGCTAATGGGAAATCTCGCGGATAACTGAACTCTTGCATTGATTGCGCAGTATAACGGTTTTATTGTGCTAGATCACTCCTCTTGAAAGGACAGTTCTCTGACAGAAGCTTCTCGTATTTCCTGTAAAATGCCACATAAGGGTGGGGTAGAAATTGTTACAATATGAGTAATTTGTTTCAGCATATTTTCTCATCTAACACATGCAGGTTTATAAAGTCTGCTGATGTAGGCGCCTGGCAGTCTTTTTAAGAGAATATACATTGAAGTGATTACAAGTCACTAACAATATTGAGTAAAATGCTCTAGTAAATCTGGAGTGGCGCAGGCAAGCAGTGTGTAATAACATTGAAGACAACATACTGCACAGTACAAGAGTACATTTATTTTTTGCTCTGATTTTGAGCCAAAAACACAATATGGCTATGTTCACACTTTGCGTTTTTGGTGCATTTTTTATGAAAATTTTAAGCTGCATTTTACAAATCTCATGCACACACATTGTTTTTGTTTTGGAAAACTGCAACATGTCACTTCTTTCAGTGTTTTTGCAGCGTTTAACCCATAGAAAGCAATGAGAGTAAGTGCAAAAACGCAGAACCCCCCCCCCCCCCCCCCCGCAGGTATCAGGTTTTGCGGTGTTTTTAGCGAACAAAGGGCAGGTACAGCAGTATGTGAAACCCATTTATTTTTGTCATTTTCTCAAGTTTAAACCATAATGTCTTGGTGTTCTCACCTGAGAATAAAAGTTAGGATTAGTACAGTTTAATTACATTAGTAATATTTGTTAAACTAAACATTGTCTGACCAATGTGTGAGATTGAACAATACCTGACCAACTCAAGGTCTGACCAAAGTGGAAAGTAAACAGTGTCCTACAACTCAATGCTCTGCCAATGTCTTAGGTAAACTATTCCAGACCAATTCAACTCCCCCCTGCTGTTACATTTGTAATTGTGTATTTTTTCATGAACTCATATGAACTTTTTTGCTCAGAATAGTCTATTTTTTCAGACTTGAAAATCTTTTTCCACTAAATGTGATCAAATTGCCCTTTTTTCCCAAAATGGCTTTAGGGTTTCACATATGCCTTGCATTGGTGGTCTAACACCTTGCATTGTTCATGCTTCTGTGGTGGAAGCAAAGCTGAACTTTGGGATCCCGAAAAACGCAGCAAAAAAATGCAGCAAAACCTGTTGTTTTTTTTGTGTTTTTTTTTTTTTAAAGCAGCTTCTTTACTGCCAAGAGAGCAGGTTTTGCATGCAGGAAAAAAAAGCAGCAAAAAACACAACGTGTGAACATAGATATTTCTGTTTTACAGTCATAGGCTATTTTAATATTACATGAGGTAGACTGGCCTTTCTGCAGTTTGCTGTATTCACAATCAGCAAAGAAAATTAATGCACATTTGCTCTCAAACACTTCAAAAGTGACCTAATCAATGAGGGAAGAGACAATATACGGGCCAAGACTTGGCCTATGTAGAGTAGCACGAATAGCAGTTGTTGGAAGCAAAGCCCGCGGCACTGCTGTCACAGAAGTGGACAGTCGGCTTTTCGTCCCAACTTACCATGGGACATTGAGGCAGGACTACAGGACTCTGTGCTGCAACCACATTTCATATCATGTGTTTGCAGATAGGTATAAAAATGTTTGGGCTATATCGAGATGTGACTAATATATCCTGTCAACAGGAAGCTGTATACTTGCTCAATGGTCAAGAAATGAGTCAAGGCTGGATTCACACATGCAGTTTTTCATATCATATTCATTGTAGTTTTTCGTTAGATTAACACAACTTGTGTGCACACATCTTTACAACTGAAAAAAATCACATTCACTTCTGATTAAACAGCTGCACAATAAATCTATATTGACAGCTTACTGTTTATCTAATGTGCAAATTGTAAGATTTATTCTGTTCTGTTGGTTTCTGTAAAAGTCAATTTTCTCGCTCTGCTTGTTGAGTGGGTGTGCTCTTTTTGGTGTGATGTATGTGCCTTGCAGTGTGCCAACTAGTTGCCCCCCTGTGACTTTACCACTCGCCCTCCAGGCTGTTTTAATGAAAGATGTGCTGCAGCTGCATCTCCCTCCTCTCCTTGGATTTCAAGCCACTGGTTTACAAACTGCACAGATATAATAAAACATATATATTGATTTTTGCAAAACAGATACAAATAAAAATAGGTACCTCTAAGGTATATGATGATGCGCACAATGTATAAAATATATAGCTATCCATCAACATTCTCACAGTAAACTACCAGGCGGTAGAGTCAATGGAACATGCAGCTGAAAGCACCACTCTAGCGGTTTTTTAATTTATTTTACCGCTGGAGTGGTGCTTCAAATCTAAGTCCCCTGCCCCCTGTCTCATACTCACCTTCCATTGTCTTCATCTGTTATCACTGCAGTCGGGCTCCTGCAGTTCGTCACTTGCTGGATTGCTCCAGGGTTTCATGGAGCGAGCTGGAAGTCACAACTCAAAACAAGTCTATGAGAGTCTTGTTCTGGCTCTCAGACTTGCATTGAGAGTTTGTGATACAATATCTGACTTCCGGACAGTCAGAAGCTGCGGTCACAAGATGGCAACCAAGAACCGAAGCGGCACTGAGAAAAGTTGAAGACGCCAGAAGAAGGGGCGGGGGGGGGGGGGGGGGAGTATACGAGTATGGGCAGTGACATTAGATTTAAAGCACCACTTCAACGCTGAAAAATAACAAAGATGCTGAAGTGGCGCTTTAATTACAGTCTACTGCACCAAAGAATATTATCCTTGATGTTTTCCCCCATTGTAGACCACATGGCACACACCAAGACAGTTTTATCACAGCCAGATCACTAGAATGTGCATATTGTTCAGCAGGATAATATGCAACCTCTCATCAGCAGAAGCCACTCTGAGCGACCAGCACAAAGCACATGCTCCTTGTTCAGGGAACATACGTAAAAGCCTTGGAATGAAGGCCAGGATAGGGATTTCCATAGCAAATAAAGCCAAAATCATGACATACTTACACATAAAGTGCACATTAGCACTGTAGCAGTTAAAATGTTAGGATAATTTATATGAAAATATAAACTTAAAGGGGTTATTCAGGATTAGAAAAAGATGCTTCCTCCCACACTGATCCATAGGTTATGCGTAATATTGTGGACAAGACATACACTTTAATAGAACTAAGCTGCGACACACAATCACACACAACTCATGGACAGATTTGGCGCTGCTGCTGGTAGAAAGTAGCCATGTTTTCACAAACCTTGACAATTCCTTTTTTATGTCTACAAAACAGTACTCAGTGTCTCAAGGAACATCTGCCAATCTGTACAGATGATTTAAAAGACTTATATGACCCTGCTGCAGCAGTCATGCCAGTAGATTGTGGCCACCAGGTTAGAGCACTGCAAATCACTTTGTACCTGCCAGAGTCCCTAGTGCCTCTTCTGATTAATAGGCTGGGCATGACGTCATGAGTGCGACACCCCGGGTCCACGGATTAGAAGAGGCATCAGGAATTCCAGCAAGGAGGAGGCTCTTCGCAATGCTTTGATTCTTTTTGATCATCTTCACCAATCAAACAAACATTGGTAGCATTTCTCTAGGACATGCCACCAATGTAGGATCATCATGGTGGCTACTGTGACCTTTGCTGGAAAGACATGGTAGCAGCACTATGGAATCACTGTACCATTTTTGTTTCTGTCAGCATATGGACAGACATTAGACAATATTGTAGCCTAGACGATGAATGGTTTTTAAAGTTTTTGTGGTCAAAATGTATTTAATAGAGTTAAGCTCAAAAGATTTGGTCCAGAGGCCATGTCTGTAGTCCATGGTTGCCAGACCAGAGAACTGTAAACCTGTTAGTATCTGCAGCATTCTTGGCTCCACTTCTGACCAATAGGCCGCGTAACATGGTTACATTGGGCGCGAGCGAGGCACTCGCGGCATCAGAGGACGTGCTGGCAGAACCTGGTTCACAGTGCTCAGGTCCAGCAGCCAGGGACTACAGACATGGCTACTGAACATGGGTCTCGCGAGCCTTTTTTGCTCAACTCTGCTTTATAATAATCATATGGTCATGCATGAATTAATTATATTACCTACACTGGGCAGATTTACCAAAGTTTTCCCTTTACTTTTCTGGTATAAATACAAACATATGCCAGACACAACATTTAAAAAGCCCTGCACAATTTTTGTGCCAAACCACAGAAGAATACATGTCACTTTTTCCAACAATACTGATTGTGTTAAAATTCACTTCCCAAATGTCAATTTCGGGGACTGTGGTTGCAAGGGTGGGGGAGGGGATTGTTTTTCTCATTTATGGCAGTCTATGAGTATCTAAAACAAAACCCTAGCACCATACAGATGCCGTAGTTATTTAAGATGTTCATATTTTTAAAACCCTGCGACATTATTTTGTGTGCCCAATAATTACGTGTGCACTTGCAACCTGTAATTTGGAAATAATGTTTTTTCTGTACTTTTTAATTAAAACTTTTTTTTTGCCTTTTTTCTTACTTGCAAAATGAGTTATGTGCTTGCACCAAGAAAAGCTTCTATAAAACAGGTCTTGCTCTTCTTTTTCTGAAGGATAAGTGACGCTTCCCGTCTGAACTCAATTGGTCCATTGTAACCAAAATTCCTCAAGAACATTTAAAAGTGTCAGGGGAACAGAAGAATTTTACTACAAATTACTATCAGAGCCTTGCCATGTCATTAGGGAACCCCTTCCAAGTCATCAAACATGTGTTTCATCATACAGGCCTGGTTATATCAGGGGCGGAAATGACTGTCTTTGTTTTCCAGCAAACCTTTAGACAGAAGGAAACAGACGGTACAAGACATTAACCGGTGAATGGTGGACTTCAGGTTCACACGCTGCGGGGGAGTCCATTATGAAGACGCTCAGTTTTATGTAGGTTAGGTGAAGACAGAAGGGAAAAAGACACTTCTTAGAAGACGATGGGCTTTTGTAAAGGAAAGGGTTAAGAGCATTTAATTAGTTCTAGTAGATAGGGCAGAAAAGAAAAGTAATAGACTGGTCGCCGAAGAGTTGTTCTTCTTACAACAAGCATGAGCCATGAGGAAGACTAATGCCCCCCATACACATTAGAAAAAAGTTGGTGGGTTCGGTTGGCCATCTAATGTTTATGGAGGAATTAAACAATACATTTGTAATATGTGTCCTACTTAATAAAAATTATTTTAATCTTTATTCCCATATATAAAGAAAAAAGTGCACTTCTAGAACAACAAAAACTTCCCATAATTTAGTGCTCTATTACTAAACGTTTTCTCTGTAGATGTTAGATACGTTAAGGGGGAAAACCCAAAACAACCATGAAAATAGCTGCAGACTCTGAAATTACCCCTCAGGGACCATATTATATGTTTTATATAAACCCTTAGAACTCCCTCAAAAGGTCCATATATAATTAGTGGTGTTTCATTTACCCTAGTTATTTCGATGCTCCAAAAGTTAATTTAAAAGGATGAAGCAAAATAAACATGATCACACTGGGCATCCTTGGAACATGCATATAATTTCTGTAGCATTGTGTGATATTTTTGCTAATACACAAGATTGGTAACTTTATTTGATGCCAGATTGGTTTTCTATGGGTAATGTCAGGTGTACAGCACAGCGTATGTGGGGTGGGGGAAAGATCTCAAGTAAAACTGGAGGACATCCATAACTTCTATTGTTTGTGTATAACCTTCCAACAATCTTCTGAATATTTATGTCCTACATAACAATGACTACGTAATACAGTTTCCACGCAGAATAACTCTAAGTGCAGATGTACAAGACAGATGTTTTTGGATAAGCCAAGTCAATTGTTAAAGCTTTACTAAAAAGGAGAGTAACTATGGCCTCCACAACACACAACAACAAGCATCTCCCAATGTTTTCCTGTTGCTTATGAACACAAGTCAGTTGTCCACATGTACAGTGGGGAAAAAAGTATTTAGTCAGCCACCAATTGTGCAAGTTCTCCCACTTAAAAAGATGAGAGGCGCCTGTAATTGACTTCATAGGTAGACCTCGACTATGAGAGACAAAATGAGAAAACAAATCCTGAAAATCACATTGTCTGATATGGAAAGAATTTATTTCAAATTTTGGTGGAAAATAAGTATTTGGTCAATTACAAACAAGCACGATTTCTGGCTCTCACAGACCTGTAACAACTTCTTTAAGATGCTCCTCTGTCCTCCATTCATTACCTGTAGTACTGGCACCTGTTTGAACTTGTTATCAGTATAAAAGACACCTGTCCGCAACCTCAAACAGTCACACTCCAAACTCCACTATGGTGAAGACCAAAGAGCTGCCGAAGGACATCAGAAAAAAAATTGTAGCCCTGCACCAGGCTGGGAAGACTTAATCTGCAATAGGCAAGCAGCTTGGTGTGAAGAAATCAACTGTGGGAGCAATAATTAGAAAATGGAAGACATATAAGACCACTGATAATCTGCCTCGATCTGGGGCTCAACACAAGATCTCATCCCGTGGGGTCAAAATGATCTCAAGAACGGTGAGCAAAAATCCCAGAACCACACGGGGGGACCTAGTGAATGACCTGCAGAGAGCTGGGATCAACGTTACACAGGCTACCATCAGTAACACACTAAACCGCCAGGGACTCAGATCCTGCAGTGCCAGAAGTGTCCCCCTGCTTAAGCCATTACATGTCCGGGCCCGTCTGAAGTTTGGTAGAGAGCATTTGGATGATCCAGAAGAGTATTGCGAGAATGTCATATGGTCAGATGAAACCAAAGTAGAACTGTTTGGTAGAAACACAACTCGGCGTGTTTGGAGGAGAAAGAATGCTGAGTTGCATTCATAGAACACCATACCTACTGTGAAGCATGGGGGTGGTAACATCATGCTTTGGGGCTGTTTCTCTGCCAAGGGATCAGGACAACTGATCTGTGTACATGAAAGAATGAATGGGTATCGTTAGATTTTGAGTGCAAAGGGAATTGAAGATGAAACGTGGCTCGGTCTTTCAGCATGACAATGATCCCAAGCACACCGCAAGAGCAATGAAGGAGTGGCTTATTAACAAGCATTTCAAGGACCTGGAGTGGCCTAGCCAGTCTCCAGATCTAAACCCTATAGAAAACCTTTGGAGGGAGTTGAAAGTCCGTGTTGTTCAGCGACAGCCCCAAAACATCACTGCTCTAGAGGATAGAGGAGATCTGCATTGAGGAATGGGCCAACATACCAGCAACAGTGTGTACCAACCTTGTAAAGACTTACAGAAAATGTTTGGCCTCTGTCATTGCCAACAAAGGATATATAAAAAAGTATTGAGATAAGTTTTGGTCTATTACAAAAGTTCATTTTCCACCAAAATTTGAAAAAAATTTCTTTCCAAATCAATGTGATTTTCAGCATTTGTTTTCTCATCTCAGGCTTCTCTCATCTGTTTAAGTGGGAGAACTTGCACAATTGGTGGCTGACTAAATACTTTTTTCCCCCACTGTATTGTACATCCACAGTGATATCTCATATACAATTCCCACCAAGATGGATGGAAGTTCAACTTAGAAACCCAATCATCCCAGCTGGCAAATGACAAAAGCTCCTCAACTAAATCTATCTAGTGCACAAAACAGATAGGTACATTTATCAGTGATGTGAGGATAAAATACATTGCCACAAAGGACATCAAATTACCAGTAGTTATAATGCCATATATTTAATAAACTTGACACATACTCATAAATGCATAGCTACAGTATTTCACAATTACAAAAGAAATCGGACTGATAAAATCGAACAAGTCAATTATACATTTGACAAGCAAGGCAGGTTTTCCTATACCTGTTCAGTAGGACTTTTTGTAAAATATATGCCACAAAAGAACAGTCACTCGCTCCAGAAAAAACATTGCCTACAAAATGAATCAATAGAGAGAGCAAAGAGAAAGCCTAGAATAAAAGTCTCTTTTTCCACCAAGAAGTTTGGTGTCTAAGGCTATGTGCCCACGTTGCATTTATGAAGCAGAAAATTTCTGCTGCATAAATGCAAGTCCTCTCCCGGAAAAACGCATGCGGAATTCCGCACGCGTTTATCGCGCATTTTTCGCGCGTTTATCACGCGTTTTCCACATGCGGAACTGCCTTGCGTTTTTTATGCATTGGACAAAGGCAATTCCGCTTGCGGAAACGCAAAATTAAATGACATGCTGCGGATTTTTGAACGCGGCATAAACGCTGCGGAAAAATCCGCAGCATGTGCATAGAACTTGCGGAATCCCATTGGGGAACATGGGGTGCGGATATACATGCGTTTTTCAAGCGTTTACGCTGCGGAAATTCCGCAGCATATACGCTTGAAAAATGCTACGTGGGCACACAGCCTAAGTGGTAAAGTTTCTCCTTATGGAGAGTGACACACCAGCTCTGGCACGTCAAGGTAAGGAGGCTTATTCGCTGTGCAATGCTCCTCTGGGCAATTTAATATGCAAATCACCTCTTCAGAGAGGAAGAGGACTTTATAGCGCCGCCTGTTGGAAGCAGCAATCCTACAAGTCGCTATCGACCCATTAATGAGTTTTGCAATATGACTTAGGATAAAAGTGAAATCAAAAGTTTAAAATTGCCTCATCAGGGACAAATCTACCAAAAGGAATAGAAAGCACAGACATATAGAGTAGGTGACTAACGGAGAGGCACCTCTTAGAATGAAAACATACATGATTATCTTTTTTTTTTTTTTTTTAAAGTGGTTGTCTATTTATCTTTTCTTACTCCAAAATAGGACAAGGCATTGCCTTCAAAAAAACAAAAACATAGCGTGGCTCAAAACCCAAGCCAAACTCCTTGCTTCCTCTTCTAGAGAGGAAAAACACAAGGGACTGCTGTGGCCACTGACTGATCAACACATCACTGCTGTAATGATCGCATGTCTGAAGAACCAGAATAGAGAGAGGTCCAGTTCTCGTTCGACGAGGCGGTCAGTCAGCACTACATAGTAGTGGTAAGGGATCAGTAGGCAAGTATAGATTATTATTTTTTTAGACATTAGATGGGTAGAAAATAATTTCCTTTGCATAATAGAATATAAATCAATAGAGAGGAGAGTAAGCAATTATCCTTTTGAACAAGACTTTGATTAATAAAAAAAAAATAACATTAGCATCAAATGAACAAACCCTGTGGGCCTGAAGCTACATAATTCACCTAAACCTGTTTATTGAGTCATTATTTCAGAGGTATCATAAGCAGAAAGACTGGAGGACGTGCCAAGTTGTAGAAGGCATTTATACGGGGAATCCGGCAGTGCATTGTAATATGATGATCAAAGACTGGCCTTCATAGAATAGGAGAATTTTGGCAGCAGCTCCGGCTTACTGTAGATCTGTGAACATCTACTCATTACAGAAAGATAATTACACACATACCAAAAGAATTCCAGTATGATAATACCATTTATTCTTATTCTAGTTCACAGTAGTCTAACAGCACTCATGAATACAAGGTGATAAGACCTGGACGATCTAGATCTTAGTAAAGTCACAAAGAAATGAGCATGTATGTATTACTAGACTGTCTCCATATTCTCATAAATGAGAACCTATACAAAACTCAAAGGGAACCTGTCACGTAAAAAAATGCTATGAACCTGCAAATACGTGGTTAATCTGTAGGTCAATAGTGTCCTGAATCTGTGCAGGCACTGCACTGAAAGCCAGACTGCCAGGAGGAAATGAACTTTATTCCCCCCGGCAGCCTCGGGCTTTCAGTCATAGAGGCGGAGCTCTCTGCACATGTATCACGTACACAGAAAGCTGCCAATCAGTGGTGGGGGCGGGGTATACAGAGCTCGCAAATATGAAGGACTACCTGACAGCAGGTTTACTGGTCCTCTAGTGAATCTCCTGCTGATAAAATAGTAATTTTAGCAAAACTATGGTATACTAAGCAGCCTAGTATAGCTGGAAACATGGTCTCTGTCTACATTTTGCTGCTCTCAGATTAGGTGGAAAAACCTGGTGGCAGATTCCCTTTAACTCCAAACATAGTGAACTAATGTAAAAGTAGAAAAACAAATATAACTAAGACATAGGACACAGAGTGGATTTCTTATAAGTGTTATTATGTATAGTTGTTAGTGGATTGGTAGACCTCATTCTAACAAACTCTAGTTCATTGCCGTCCCACATTGTTTTCTACAAGTCTTACCATAAAAATTAAACATGGAGCTAAAAGGAAAGACAAAAGAGCATCAGGCGTATAGCCAATGTGTAAAGTAGATTGTTCAGGAAATAAAAAAAAAAAAAGCTTATAAGCCTTACATCCACAGAGAGATTCTAACTTTAGCTTTGGAGAGAAAAATGTATGGCCTTTATTAATGAATTTCACAGACTTCAAAGCTGAGCCAATTTAAATGGCTTCACTTTATGGAGGAATGGTCTTCCTCTTACTTTTTTACAAGGAGTATGTTCATTAAAACGGAAAAAAAATGTTTTTCTAAGAAAGGTGAACTAAAGTGGAAATATTGCCATTACTAACCAAAGAAGTCACAAAAGTATTACCAGAGACCTAGATGGGTACAGACAATAGATACTCACACTGTGGTACACGGTCCTTGCTGCTACAGTAGCATTCACGCTCACAAAAATGTATTATTATAACACAAAACTTCTATACAGCCTTTTCTTCTTCTAACAACTTGGAAGGAGGACGACAGCTATGAAGCACTTAAAGGGAACTTGTCATCAGGTTTGACAGATGTGAGATACGGCCACCACCTTTCAGCCCTGATATACAGCATACTATAATGCTGTATACACTGTGTGCAGAATTATTAGGCAAGTTGTATTTTAGAGCATTATTTTTATTATTGATCAACAATTATGTTCTCAATCAACCCAAAAGACTCATAAATATCCAAGCTTAATATTTTTGGAAGTTGGAGTGTTTTTTTTTTAGATTTGGCTATCTTAGGAGGATATCTGTTTGTGCAGGTAACTATTACTGTGCAGAATTATTAGGCAACTTAATAAAAACCAAATATAATCCCATCTCACTTGTTTATTTTCACCAGGTAAACCAATATCAGCGCACAAAATTTAGAAAAACATTTCTGACATGCAAAAACAAAAACCCCAAAAAATAGTGATGAATATAGCCACCTTTCTTTATGAGGACACTCAACAGCCTTCCATCCATAGATTCTGTTAGTTGCTTGATCTGTTTTCGATCAACATTGCGAGCAGCAGCCACCACAGCCTCCCAGACACTGTTCCGAGAGGTGTACTCTTTTCCCTCCCTGTAGATCTCACATTTTATCATGGACCACATGTTCTCTATGGGGTTCAGATCAGGTGAACAAGGGGACCATGTCAATATTTTATCTTCTTTTAGACCTTTACTGGCCAGCCATGCTGTGGAGTAGTTGGATGCATGTGATGGAGCATTGTCCTGCATGAAAATCATGTTTTTCTTGAACGATACCGACTTCTTCCTGTACCCCTGCTTGAAGAAGTTGTCTTCCAGAAACTGGCAGTAGGTCTGGGAGTTGAGCTTCACTCCATCCTCAACATGAAAAGGTCCCACAAGTTCATCTTTGATACCAGCCCATACCAGTACCTCACCTCCACCTTGCTGGCCTCTGTGTCGGAGTGGAGCTCTCTGCCCTTTACTGATCCAGCCTCTGGCCCATCAAGAGTCACTCATTTCATCAGTCCATAAAACCTTTGAAAAATCAGTCTTAAGATACTTCTTGGCCCATTCTTGACGTTTTATTTTATGTTTCTTGTTCAAAGGTGGTCGTTTTTCAGCCTTCCTTACCTTGGACATGTCCCTGAGTATCGCACACCTTGTGCTTTTTGATACTCCAGTAACGTTGCAGCTCTGAAATATGGCAAAACTGGTGGCGAATGGCATCTTGGCAGCTTCACGCTTGATTTTCCTCAATTCATGGGCAGTTTTTTGTGCCTTTTTTGGCCAACACGCTTCTTGCGACCCTGTTGACTATTTGCCATGAAACGCTTGATTGTTCGGTGATCATGCTTCAAAAGTTCGGAAATTTCAAGACTGCTGCATCCCTCTGCAAGACATCTCACAATTTTGGACTTTTCAGAGCCCGTCAAATCTCTCTTCTGACCCATTTTGCCAAAGGAAAGGAAGTTGCCTAATAATTAAGCACACCTTATATAGGGTGTTGATGTCATTAGACAACACCCCTCCTCTTTACAGAGATGCACATCACCAGATTTACTTCATTGGTAGTTGGCTCTCAAGCCTATGCAGCTTGGAGTACGACAACATGTATAAAAAGTATCAAAGTGATGAAAATATGCATTTGCCTAATAATTCTGCACGCGGTGTATAAGCCTCTGATCCTACCTGCAAGACAAGAAAAACAGCTTTTATTATACTCACCTGGGGGGAGCAGTCCGGTCCAAGGGGTGTCACTCGTCTTCGTCTGACACCTCCCTCTTCTTGTGATGCTGTCGTCCTTCTTGCTTCGTGTGAATGCTTCCTTACGCCATCCACACAGTCTCCCCAGAATCGCGGTCCTGCGAAGGCATACTTCTCTACCCTGACAAGAGCAGAGAAAGGTACTGCAGTGCGCAGGCGCTGGGAAAGGTCAAAGTGCCCTGGCGCATGCACACTGCAGTATGTTGCTCTGCCCACGTCAGGGCAGAGAAGTACACCTGTGCAGGAGCGCAATATCGGGGAGACTGCGTGGATGACGTAGGGAGGCGCCAGACCAAGACGAACGACACCCCTAGGTGAGTATATTAACCCCTTAATAACATCTGACGTACTAATACGCGTCTGTGCCCTGGGACTTAAGAGCCAGACCCGTATTAGTACGTCATGGCGATCGCGCGCGCACACAGGCTGTGCGGGCGCGATCGCCGCCGGGTGTCAGCTGATTGTCACAGCTGCACCGGGTACTATGTGCAGGGAGTGGTCCTGCACCGCTCCCAGCACATTAACCCCCGCGATGCTGCGATCGAAGTCGATCGCGGCATTGCGGGGGCAAGGGGAGGTGATCGGCGATACTCACCTCCTCTTCCGGCTTCCAGCGCTGTCTGCAAAGGCTTCCCGGGTGTTGCCATGACGACCCGATGTCGTCATGACAACATCTGGGTCACCAGAGAGCAGGAAGATTGCTTGGGCATGCGCAGTGCATCTCCAAGCAATCTTTACACTGTGCACTTCTGACAGCCTTCTGTTAGAACCTTGCTGTTAGGTTTTTTTTCCTTTGCTGGTCACATGACCTTGTTGGCCTATTTAATCCTGCTCCGCCCTTCTGGCTTTGCTGGACTTCATTGTATATCTACTTTCTAGCTAGCCTGTGCTCTGTATCTAACTCTGTTAGTTTGCTTGGTCTACGGACCTCTATGTTCTATCTATTTTGTTTGTTCGTCTGTCTGCTACTATTTCTGTTAGGAGGTGTCCCATATTCCTCCCAGTCCTTAGTACTTGTAGGGATTCCCTCCCCACATCTATAGGTCTCCGTACAGACTAGATTAGGACTTTAGCAGGTCTGATCGCAGGATCAGGTTCCCTGTTACATCGTAGGGATTCAGCTGAGTCCTATAGTAGGGACAGATCTCCTCTCTTTCCTTAGCTTTGGTAGCAGAACATAACACTTCATGGCATAGGGATGGTGCTTCATTTCTGTGCCATGCAGGCGATCAGAAAAAAAAAAGTGAAAGTCCCAGAGTGGGACAAAGTAATAAAGTGTATAAACTGTGTGAAAGTGGGAAAAAAAAATAAATAAAAAAATGTGCAAAAATATTATAAAAAAATAAAAGAAATAATACACCAAAAATAAAAATATAATGTACCCATCAATAAATATTATATAAAAAAAAAAACAATAAAAGTACACATATTTGGTATCGCCGCGTCCGGAACAACCTGACCTATAAAACTGTCCCACTAGTTAACCCCTTCAGTGAACACGGTAAAAAAAAAAAAAAAAAAACGAAGCAAAAAACAATGCTTTATCACCATACCGCCAAACAAAAAGTGGAATAACACGCGATCAAAAAGACGCATATAAATAAAAATGATACCGCTGAAAACGTCATCTCGTCCCGCAAAAAACAAGCCGCCATACAGCTCCATCAGCCGAAAAATAAAAAAGTTATAGCTCTCAGAATAAAGCGATGCTAAAAAATATTTTTTTCTATAAAATAGCTTTTATTGTGTATAAGCGCCAAAACATAGAAAAATGATACAAATGTGGTACCGCTGTAAACGTACTGACCCAAAGAATAAAGCTACCTCATCAATTTTACCACACGCGGAACAGAATAATAATAAAAAAAAAAAACAATTCCTGAATTGTTGGTTTTGGTTTATTCTGCCTCCCAAAAATCGGAATAGAAAGCGATCAAAAAATGTCACGTGCCTGAAAATGGCACCAATAACAACGTCAAGTCATCCCGCAAAAAACGAGCCGTCACATGACTGTCTGCCAAAATCTGGAAAAATTATAGCTCTCAAAATATGGCGATGCAAAAACTAGATTTTACAAAAAATGCGTCTTTTAGTGTGTGACAGCTGTCAGTCATAAAAACCCCATATGATTCTGGCATTGCTGTAATCACACCGACCCGAAGAATAAAGTCGTCTAATCACTTATACCGCACAAGGAACGGCGTCAAAAATAAACTCTTGGGTTAGGATTGGGCTAGGGTTAGGGCTGGGTTTGGGGCTAGGGTTGTGCTGGGGCTAGGGTTGTGCTGGGGCTAGGGTTGTGCTGGGGCTAGGGTTGTGCTGGGGCTAGGGTTGTGCTGGGGCTAGGGTTGTGCTGGGGCTAGGGTTGTGCTGGGGCTAGGGTTGTGCTGGGGCTAGGGTTGTGCTGGGGCTAGGGTTGTGCTGGGGCTAGGGTTGTGCTAGGGCTAGGGTTGTGCTAGGGCTAGGGTTGTGCTAGGGCTAGGGTTGTGCTAGGGCTAGGGTTGTGCTAGGGCTAGGGTTGTGCTAGGGCTAGGGTTGTGCTAGGGCTAGGGTTGTGCTAGGGCTAGGGTTGTGTTAGGGCTAGGGCTGGGGTTGGGATTTTTTTCAAAAGTAAGAAAAAAAGATGACGATATGGCGACTAGTGTTGAGAGCAAGTGCTCGCTACTTGAGTTTGCATCGGGTGCTCTGGTATGCATTGAGTATCGTGGGTATTTGAGTGACATGCTCGAGTCTCTGCCCCATATGCTTCGCGGCCAAAAAACTTTACGGGGATTGCCTGTCATGCACGAGCGATCCCCGCATGTTTTTTTTTGGGTGTCTAATAACCGTGAAACATGCGGAGCAGGGACTCGAGCATGTCACTCGAGCACACGCTGTACATGGTGCATACCTGAGTACCCGATGCAAACTCAAGTAGCGAGCACTTGCGCTCAAGAATAATGACAACTTATTCAATATGATGACCCAATGTAAACAAATTCTGTGCCGTACCTCTGGGTTCAAAATGTTCACTATACACCTTAATAAAATCCTTGAGGGGTATAGTTTCCAAAATGGGGACACTTGTGGGGGAGCTCCAATGTTTGGGCACACAGGGACTCTCCAAATGCAACATGATATCCGCTAACAAATTGTCGGCTCAATTTGTTAGCGGATATCATGTTGCATTTGGAGAGTCCCTGTGTGCCCAAACATTGGAGCTCCCCCACAAGTGACCCCATTTTGGAAACTAGACCCCCCAAGGCACCTATCTAGATGCATAGTGAGCACTTGGAACCCCAGGTGTTTCACAAATTGATTCATAAAAATGAAAAAGTGTTTTTTTTTTTCACTTTTTCATTTTTACAAATCAATTTGTGAAGCACCTGGGGGTTCCAAGTGCTCACTATGCATCTAGAAAGGTGCCTTGGGGGGGTCTAGTTTCCAAAATGGGGTCACTTGTGGGGGAGCTCCAAAGTTTGGGCACAGAGGGGCTCTCCAAACGCAATGTGGTGTCCGCTAACAATTTGAGCCGATTTTCCATTCAATTTGTTAGCGGATACCATGTTGTATTTAGAGAGCCCCTGTGTGTCCAAACATTGGAGCTCCCCCACAAGTGACCCCATTTTGGAAACTAGACCCCCCAAGGCACCTATCTAGATGCATAGTGAGCACTTGGAACCCTTAGGTGCTTCACAAATTGATTCGTAAAAATGAAAAAGTGTTTTTTTTTTCACTTTTTCATTTTTACGAATCAATTTGTGAAGCACCTGGGGGTTCCAAGTGCTCACTATGCATCTATAAAGGTGCCTTGGGGGGTCTAGTTTCCAAAATGGGGTCACTTGTGGGGGAGCTCCAAAGTTTGGGCACACATGGGCTCTCCAAACACAACATGGCGTCCGCTAATTATTCAAGCAAATTTTACAATCAAAAAGTCAAATGGCGCTCCTTCCCTTCCGAGCCCTGCCGTGCGCCCAAACAGTGTTTTTTCCCCAAATATTGGGTATCTGCGTGCCCAGGGGAAATTGCACAACAAATTTTGGGGTCCATTTTTTCTTGTTACCCCTGTAAAAATAAAAAAAAATTGGGTCTAAAGTAACATTTTTGTGAAAAAAGTTAAATGTTCATTTTTTTCTTCCACATTCAAAAAATTCCTGTGAAGCACCTGAAGGGTTAATAAAGTTCTTGAATGTGGTTTTGAGCACCTTGAGGGGTGCAGTTTTTAGAATGGTGTCACTTTTGGGTATTTTCTGTCATAAAGACCTCTCAAAGTGACTTCAAATGTGATGTGGTCCCTAAAAAAATGGTTTTGTAAATTTTGTTGGAAAAATGAGAAATCGCTGGTCAACTTTTAACCCTTATAGCTCCCTAACAAAAAAAAAATTTTGGTTCCAAAATTGTGCTGATGTAAAGTAGACATGTGGGAAATGTTATTTATTAACTCTTTTGTGTGACATATCGCTCTGATTTCAGGGCTTAAAAATTCAAATTTTGAAAATTGCTAAATTTTCGCCAAATTTCCGTTTTTTTCACAAATAAACGCAAGTGATATCAAAGAAATTTTTCCACAATCATGAAGTACAATATGTCACGAAAAAACAATCTCAGAATCAGGGGGATCCGTTGAAGCGTTCCAGAGTAATTACCTCATAAAGTGACAGTGGTCAGAATTGTAAAAATTGGCCCGGTCATTAACGTGCAAACCACCCGCGGGGCTTAAGGGGTTAAAAGCTCTTTTCTTGTCTTGCAGGTCAGATCGGGAACTTGTATACACCATTATAGAATGCTGTATATCAATGCTGAAAGGTGGTGGCTGTATCGAACATCGGTCAAACCTGGTGACAGGTTCCCTTTAATATTTAGATGGAAATTACATTTAACTAATCTTCAAAATTACAACATTTTATTATTATTTTTTTTAAATTTGCATCTTTTGTTCGTACCCCAAATAAGCTTTGGGGCCCATCAGAGGATCCTCCAATTACTTTAATGGTCAGTCTTGTTACCAACTGTCCATAATGACCTAGTAATATTTATGCCAAGTAAGAATATTAAACTATAGGTCACTTAATATATATTATGGATACAGCGTCCGACCATTAAGTGCTCGGTTTAGGAATATGGACATTGCTCTGCTTTCCTGATTGCTTTCTGTAACAGATGTTACCTCTCAGTTGATGAGATCCGAGCACAATATTTAAGGTCATTTTTTACTTTTTTCATGGACAGTGTCAGAACCTTGGATAAATCATGCAGCATAAGCCATACGCTCTAATAACATTAACAGGTTTGGGTCAAATGTTACCCATGTGTAAGAGCTCCAGAAACATGCAGAAACATTACAGGTCTGATCGTGTCAATAGAGATTTATCAGTCTCTTCTGAAGTGAGAGACTCATCCACAGAAGCGACTCATTCTCTAAGCTAGGTCACTCGCACCATCCCCAACTACTGCCAAATGCAAGCAGCATACAATACAGGGATATTGGCATTGTACTTCATTGATGGTGGAGCGGTGGGGGCCTGAGGAGGTGCCATCTGTTATGATCTAGAATTGGCGTTAGTGATTTATACATTAATTCCCCTATCCAAGGCAGGCTATGCTAATGCAGAAGGCTTTTTCTCATATCATCGTTTAACGTCACACAATGGTGTCCTAGAACTCCAACAGTGGTGAATCTGAATCAAGTACAGATGTTGGAACAAAATGTGCTGGAGGTTAGAAATTCAGTCATACTTCGATCATCTATCAAATTTTTTTTATTTTTTTTTTTAGAAGAGAATTTCAGGTATGAGAAAAATCTATTAGAAAGAGCAGGAAGAGCTTTTCTGAAATGCAGAAAAGTATATCAAAGATCTGAATTAAAGAGAACTGGTCAGCACAATTTTGCAATATACAGTAAACACATGGCCATAATGGTTATGTGATACAAATTAAATGGTTATCTTTGGTGAAGAAATCCGCTTTGTTGTTCTTTTTTTAAATCAGCACTTGAAGTTTTCTTCTAAGGAGATATAGGTGCACAGGGCCAGGACTGTGCACAGGGCCAGGACTGTGCACAGGGTCTTCTCCTCCTGCCCCGACCCCCCCACATGCCTCTGGCATTTGAATTATTTTTTTCAGTCCTGCCTCCTGGTTGCAGTCTGGCGCTGGCAATGCTGCGGGCGCAGATTGATTTACTGGCTGGTCCACAATAAAATAGCGCCGTGGACGTGCATGACCACGGCGCTATTATATTGTGGACCAGCCAGTAAATCAATCTACGCCAAAGGCATTGCCAGCGCCAGACTGCAATCAGGAGGCAGGTTGCTGAAAAAAATAATTTAAAAATAATTAAAATGCTGCTAAAACATCATTGAGCAGAGAACTCAATCTATGCATGTGCTGCCCATAGCACACCATTTTATTGTAGACCAGCCGGGAAATCAATCTTCTGCTGGGAGGAGAAACGGCCGGGCCAGGAGGAGAAGACCCAGGGCACAGTCCAGCCTCTGTGCACCTAAATCTCATTAGAATACTTCAAATACTGATTTACATTGAAAAATCATGCCGATAGGTTTTCCATAAGGATAGCCCTAGCCTAAGGGCTAATAATTACTTTTATTTCTATAGCACCAACATATTCCACAGCACTTTACAATTCAGAGGGTACATGTACAAACAGTAGCAGACATGGCAAGGTGAAACATAAATCAACATTTAACACATGGGGAGCAGAGTCTGCCCGCAAGCTTACAACCTGTAAGAAAATGGGTAAGGTGAGAAGCTTGTATAGTATGGTTCAGCAATCTTTTTAATAATGGTATTTTTTTTTTTTTATACTTGGAAAGCTGCATAAACAGGTCACCAGTCAGTATCTGTTTATATCCAGATACTATGTGCCATCAATTGCCATGGAAGGTATGCAAACAGATTATAGAAAGTGCTAGATTCTGAGGAAACTGTAGGGAGAGTTGATAATCGTTAGATTAGTGCGGTGATATATCAAGTGATGTGTTTTTAGGGAACACTTAAAACTGTGGATACTAGAACTTAAGCTGATTGCCTTTGGTAGTGCATTTCATAGAACTGGTGCAGCACAAAAATAGTGTTGAAGATAACTGTGGAAGGTTCAGATTATGGAGGATGTTAGCTTTATACCATTTGCCGAATGGAGAGAAACTAAGATGAAGGGGGAGAGATAAGTTGGTGAAGAATTATGAAGAGCTTTGTGAGTGAGTGTGATACTTTAGGGTAGTGCAGCCAAGAATTGCAGCTGATTACATTACCGCATCTCTACCAGCTCATAAGTGCAAAATATAAGCATTGGTCAACACAGCGTCAGCACCAAGCAAAGATTGCTAAATACCAGGACCTTATGGTTTAGAAACAGCCACAAAGTGTTGAGGCCTGTGTGCGGTTTTACTGCTGGGCTCCACTAGAGTGAATTGGGTTGAGCTGCAATACCACGCAGAACCAGTAGACAGGTGTGGTGTTTTTTTGGAAGAAAGCAGACTATATTTTCCAACCCTAGACAACTGCTTTGAGTAGATAAATGGTGGGACAACCATTACTAGGCAGCACCAAGAGTTATGGATGGCAATTGGCCTAAATTGTGACTCTCTCATTGCCAAAAAAAAAAAAAAAGAGCCAAAGAAGCTTTTTTTTTTAGGTTGTGTGAAGTGGAGGTCCTCAAGTAAAATTGCTTCGGACAAATACAGATGAAGACTGTACAAATACATTCGTTTGGCAGGGTGCAGAGCAATCATAGTACCAGAAGTAGCAAAATGAATCAGGAGAATCAATAATTACACAGACATTAGGATTTGTCATTGGATGGATATGTATTTTGCTCCACAGAATACCATATTTAATCCAAACATAATTCCTTGGCCTCATACATACTGTACGCCTTGCAGAATGCCCTGCTGGTCTCCATTTGGGACTGATTTTTATCAGACTGAAGTATTAGCAAAATAACCCAAATCTTCTGCTTTTACTTTCAAGGGAAAGTAGTAGCTTGATGGGTGTTTAATCTATTCTGGTAATAACATGTTTTCATGTGCAATTAATCCTGTGTATTACATGCTAATCCTGCTATTACAGAGTCCTTATTATATAGCACGAATGAGACATTATAAAAGCATTAGCCAATGTATTCAGACATTTCATAAAAGAATATTAATGTTAGATCTTGATGTGCGCTACCAAACTCTGAACTTTGCACCAAGATACTGTATGGAAATCACTAGCCTGGAACAGAACAAGTAGCATATAACAAAAGTACTTGACACCACATTGATTTACCAAACACTTTTCAGGTTTACTATGAATTTATTGCTTGCATTGACCTAAAGGCTATGCACATCTTCGCAAATAATTTTTTGTGTTCATTTGCATCGTAAATGGAAATTTAAGCAACTTTCCAAATAGGCTTCATTACATTTTCTTTTCCATTTTGCTGCTACAGAGTGTCTCTAAGTTCTTTATGCAGCAAAGTGTTTTTATGAAACGGATACAAAATCTGTCAGAGTTGTTGCTCCAGGTTCTGATTCGCTATTGTCTCTCAGTATTAACATAGTATATGGGAGCGGGGGAGGGGATTGCACACAGATCACCAAAGCAAAGAGGGAAGAATGAATCTCAGTGAGGGCAGAGAAAAGATGTTCCAAAGGAGGAAAGCAGGAAATTAGTGCAGAATAGAATGTGGGGTGATATATTATTGAAGCCAGCAACACTTTGGCAATACAGACAGACCACATAACCAGCCTATATTAACAGGAAAAAAAAAAAACTCCCACAAATGAAAAATCTGAAACTCTGATCAGGCTGCAAAATGCGTATCGGGATATAAATGAATGAAGAAATGAAGACTGCACACTGAAATGGTGTAATTTTATTAAAGGTGACTTCTAACCGATTTAAAAATATTTTTTTCTATGTCATGGGTATCCATAGCCGTTATGGCTTTAGTGTACTTAACAGTACTGAGCTCTCTATCCAAAACTTTGCACTTAACGCTAATTCATTGGTGCATTATGAAAGCAGCACACACCGTGAAGTTAGCATAGGTTCACATGCCCCTTCAGGAATTCTCTCCCGTCCAATCTGGCGCTGAGCCTGGATAGACTATTTGATGGTAAGTACAGCTTGAAAGGAAATAGTACAGTGCCCTACAAAGATCATGCACAGGTTTTATTAAATAGGATAGAAACACGTATATTACTTACCGGTAATGTGTTTCTTCGGAACCCATGACGGCACAACGAGAGAGGGGATCCGCCCTTCAAGGACAGGAAACCTTCAAGATAAAAAGGGCGGCGCCTCTCTCCGCCTCAGTGGATTACAGAGCATGAGAGGACTCTCCGGTTAGAGCACATCATTTTATTAACCATAAACGAATTTCACCCATGTGAATACTCAACACCCACCAACCGGAAGGTGAACACCATAGTAATAGGGAGGGAATGTAAAGGTGCCGTCATGGGTTCCGAAAAAACACATCACCGGTAAGTAATAAACGTGTTTTTCTGTCACCCATGACTGCACAACGAGAGAATTACAGAGAACTAGGTATGTAAGGGAGGGACCACAGCCTGCAGAACCCTTCTCCCAAATGTGAGATCAGAGGAGGCAGAAAGGTCAAGTCTATAGTGGCTATAGAAAGTGGACGGAGATGACCACGTGGCCGCCTTACATATTTGCTCAATGGGCACGTCCGCACTGTCCGCCCAGGAAGCAGCCATGCCCCATGTAGAGTGGGCCTTCAGATTGTTAGGAGGATCTCTACCTGATCCCGTATAGGCCATTGTGATGGCTTCCCGGATCCACCTTGATAGAGTGCCTTTTGAGACCTTTGATCCCTTTCAGGAGCCCTGAAAGGAGACAAATAGAGCCCTATCCTTCCTCCATGAGCTTGTGGATGCTAAATAATGTATAAGGCATCTCCTGACATCTAAGGTATGAAATCTTTCCTCCTTGCTATTTTTTGGTTCAGGACAGAAGGAAGGTAGGGCTATCTCCTGAGACATATGAAATTTAGAAACAATTTTAGGAAGGAAAGCAGGGTCTGGCCTCAAAACTACCCTATCGTCTAGCATTAAGGTAAAAGGTGGATCTGCAGACAAAGCCTGTAACTCACTAACCCTCCGTGCTGATGTTAAGGCCACCAGAAGTATTGTTTTTAGGGGGAGTAATTTTATGGACCCTGAGCTAAGGGGCTCAAAGGGAGAACCTGTTAACGCGTTTAGCACCAAGTTTAAATCCCAAGAAGGGACCCTTATTATAGGGGCAGGATTGGGTCTACTGCATGTCCTCACGAAATCCATTTGTTACCGGCCAGATTATAATTATACAAGGCCCCTAAGGCAGAGATTTGGACCTTTAAGGTGCTAACTGCTAAGCCTTTCTCCAGCCCTTGTTGAAGAAATTCCAAAATGGCCGTTATGGGAACCCCCCCCCCAGGGAGATGACAAGAACTTCTTCCAGACTCTACTGTAAATTTTAGTAGTGATTGGTTTCCTACTACCTAGAAGAGTAGTAACTAGATTAGATGAGAAACCCCGACCTTCTAGCAATGACCTCTCAAGTTCCAGGCCGCTAAGTGCAATCCTTTCACCTGAGGATGGAATATAGGACCTTGAGCAAGAAGGTCGGGAATATCTGGAAGAATCCAGGGGTTCGTGACTGACATGCTCCTTAGCCAAAAGAACCATGGTCTCTTGGGCCAGAAGGGGGCTATGAGGACCACTTGAGCCTGATCCTCCCAGATCTTCCTCAACACTGCTGGAATTAGGCACGTTGGGGGAAAGGCATAGGCCAGACTGAAATCCCATCTGCACTGGTAGGCGTCTACTACTAAAGAGTTTTCCGTGGGATTCAGGGAGCAGAAGTTTTTTAACTTGCTGTTCTGACGGGTCGCAAACAGGTCGACCTCTGGAGACCCCCACATGCCCACTAGCTGGCGGAAGACTGAGTGATTTAGAGTCCATTCTCCCTGCAATAATGGCCTGCGACTTAGAAAGTCTGCCTTCGTGTTGTCCTCTCCTCTGATATGAAGGGCCTTTAAAGAGAGAACTTTTCCTTCCACTAGAGAGTATATCCTCCCCGCAATCTGCATTAGTGATTTTGAGCGAGTTCCCCCCTGGTGGTTTACATATGCCACCGTGACCTGGTTGTCGGACAGCACTTTTATGTGATGCCCTCGTAGAAGGGGTAAGAAGCTGATCAGTGCCTTCTCTGCTGCTCGTAGTTCCAACATGTTGGAAGACTCCAGACTCTCCTCCTCTGACCAAGTCCCTTGTATCAGGCGGTTGTCTAGGTGCGCCCCCCACCCCCTGGGGCTGGCGTCCGTAGTAATCACTCTGGTAAATTGGGGAATCCAGGGGACGCCTGTCTGGAATGTGTTTGTCTCTAACCACCAATCCAGAGACTGAATTACATTTTGTGGGAGTGTTAACCTGCCCTCCAGATGTCCCCTGAGGATGATTTCATTCTTTAGGACGTCCCATTGTAATGCTCTTGAATGAAATTGGGCCTAGCATACCGCTGGGATGCAGGAGGTGAGGGACCCCAACAGAAACATGGCCCCCCTGAGAGTCATTACTGGGTCGGTTATGGCTGTCGAGACTAAATTTTTTATTTTCCCTCTTTTCTGCTCGGGCAGGTGGCATTTCCTGTCGAACCGAATCCAGAGTAAGGCCTAAAAAGATGTGAGTTGTATGTGGGATCAGTTTTGATTTTTTTAGGTTTAAACACCATCCTAAGTTTTTTAAGATGGTGCAGATCTGATCCACTTGGGCCAGGCAGTGATTGTAAGTTTTGCCCACTATTAGGAAGTCGCCCAGGTACGGAATGATCAATCTGTTTTCCTCCCCAAGATGAGACGTAACCTCCGCTATAAGTTTGGTGAATATGCGGGGCGCTACTGCTAGGCCGAAGGGAAGAGCTCTGTACTGGAAGTGCTTGACGACTCCCTGTACAGTTACGGCTACTCCGGTATTTTTGAAAGTCTTGATGGATTGGCACATGGTAATACGCATCCTTTAGGTCCAACACTGCCATTTAGCAGCCGGGGAATAGAAGGCTTATCGTTGATTTTATTGTTTCCATCTTGAATGATGGAATGTTCAGGAATTTGTTTAGGCCTTTCAAGTTGAGGATGACTCTGTATGAATTGTCCGGCTTCTTTATAAGGAACAAGGGGGAATAGAACCCTTTTCTTTCTTCTTGTGGCGATACCTCCAGCAAAACATTCTTTTGCAGGAGACCTGAAATCTCTTCCTCCAGTGCCCGCTGTTCTGGTAGAGAGGATCTTAAGGCAGTCGGGATAAAATTCTCTGGTGGATTCCTCAGAAATTCCAGTTTTAAACCGGATTTTACTAAATTGAGGATCCACTTGCTGGAAGAGATCCTTTCCCAGGCTGGAAGAAAGCGAGAGCGCCTCCCTCCCACCTGGGATAGAGTGTCATTTTGGCGGTTTGCGACTATCCTGGGAGGGCCCGCCGAACAAAAATCCTTTCCCTTTCCTGGAACGATCCTCCAATCTAGATTGTTCTGTGGACGTCCTTCTGGGGCCAAATTTTTTCCTCCGAAAGGACTGCTTAAAAGTTGAGAAGGAAGATTTAGGAAATCCTTTTTTGTTGTCACCTGCTTTCTCCAGAATTGTGTCAAGAGAGGCACCGAAAAGAAAATCTCCTTCACACGGAAGAGAACATAGCTTTCCCTTCGTTTGTATGTCCCCCGGGCAACATTTCAGCCAGACTGCTCTACGGCGGCAAAAGACAGGGCCGCAGATCTTGCTGCTAATCTGGCAGAATCCGCAGAGGCGTCCGATAAGAAGGCCGCTGCTCCTTTCAATACAGGTAGAGAGGCCAGAATGGAGTCCTGTGACTCGTTGTTCTTAACCTGGGCTTCTAACCTGTCTAACCAAACCATAAGGGATCTTGCGGTACAGGTTGCTGCTATGGTTGGTTTCAATGCCCCTGCTGATGACTCCCAAGTATCCTTAAGGAAGGTATCTACCTTTCGGTCCATGGGGGCCTTCAGCATTCCTGTGTCTTCAAAAGGGAGAAGATCTTCTAGAAGCTTTGGATACCGCAACATCCAGCTTCGGGGCTTTATTCCAGGAAGCGGTATCTTCCTCACTAAAGGGATATTTCCTTTTGAAGGAGGATGGAAGGAGACCGTTTTTCTCTGGCCTATCCCACCCCTTCCTGATAAGTCCCTGCACCTTATCATTAATCGGGAAAACTCTGTTTTTTCTGATCCAAAGTGCCGAACATAATATCCTGTACCGATTTTTTTTACTTCTGGTCAACTAACCCATTGTGGACCTGATGGCCTTTACTAAGCTATCCACACTTTCCAGGGGAAAACAATGACCTGTGCCTGCCTCGCTATCCGAAGAGGAAGAGTCAGTGGAGTCATCCAGCATTCCCTCGTCGGATTCAGAGTCTGAAAGGGTGGGTGGGGTTTTTGCCCTATGGGCCTGGGATGCTTGGGAAAACGATTTAAACGATTTTTCTACCTCAGACCTAATCAGGGCTTTTAGATTTGAAGAAAAATCCGGGGTTCCCTCCGAAATTGTTTCCTCAATACATGGCTGGCATAATCTTTTGGGCCAGTCTTTAGTCAGACCCCGTTCACACAGGGCACATACTCTGTACTTGGATTTCTCCATACATTTTTTAGGGACATCCTGACCATATAAGGGAGGAAGGAGAGGGGGGGGAGAGAGAGACAAAACAGAAAAAAGTCTACATTAATAAGTCGACTTTCACGTAGCTCACTCACCACCCAGTAGATAAAGACAGGGTACAGGAACGGGAGGCAGGACAGTATCCGATACTTCTCCACGGGAGACCGCGGAATCATCGATCCAGCAGGAGCTATGCCGGCTGGATCTTGAATCCTTGGTGCTGCGTGTCCCAGAATGCCCACTGCTCCTGCTCTGAGGTGGACGCTGCTCCTGGGTGCGCTTCTGGCGCCGAGGCTTCCGCGGCTGTTCCATCTCCTCGGGCTGCTGCAGCATTGACTGCAGCTCTTGCTACTGATGCAGTGGGGAGGGCTGCTGTGAGGCCATTACGGTGCACTGCGCCCCTGCCTGGCCGGTGATCTACCCTTAAGTACCCTTATTGTGCCAGGGAGATCACCGGCCGGCGTCCCCGCAGCTTCCGGTACCTCCCCCGAAAGTTACATCCGGGGGTCAGAGGTCTAGAGGTCCCGCCGCGCGTCATCGGGGCGCGACTTCCGGTTTCGTCACATCCGGGATGCGGGGTTTGCCGGCTACCATGCTGTGTAGGTGCCGCAAACCTCAGCCCGCACGCAGGGAGACCACATGTCGGCACCCCCTGCGGCGCTTCCAGGAACCACGGGACCGGACGCAGCAGAGACTGTGCCCGGCTACCACCGACGGGCCCCGGCCCAGGTAAGCTTGCTGCTGTCGCCGACAGGAAACCACTGAAGCGAAGAGAGGCGCCGCCCTTTTTATCTTGAAGGTTTCCTGTCCTTGAAGGGCAGATCCCCTCTCTCGTTGTGCAGTCATGGGTGAAAGAAAAACCATCCACAATTCTTCTTGGCACTATGCAGTTGCAACTGTACAACAACTTAACGGGTTGCATTCTTCCCTGCCTGTTGTGAAATCAGGCAGAAGACCATCTCTGAAGGTACACTTTAAAATTATGCCAACTTACGGTAACTGTGGGGCAAAGGCTTTATAAATGTTGTGAAATTTATATAAGGCCTATCATAAAAAGTATACACAGTGCTTGGAAGCTATAACAAAGCCTATAACCAACAGAAGCCTGGGCCTGATAAAACAATAATAGTCTTTATACATAACAGACAAACAATTAAAATACACCCAAAATTAAAAATTCAAGGACAATATGAAACAGGAATATCAATCTGGACCACAACATAATGTCTTGGATAAAGTCAATTAAAAAGGCACCAAAATGGTATACTACTCAATCTACATAAAGCCATGTGGCAAAATTGACAATAAATAAGTAAACGGATAATGGTGAATAATAGCTCTAATGTAACATACACCCCAATCGATATCCTGATCCTTACAAAGTAAATAAGATTAGATACCCCAAAGAACAAACAAATTACCAGGACACCAGGCAAAACAGATCATGCCCAAACAAGCGTTTCATGTGGGCTTCCTCAGGGGCATTGTTGAGGGTGGCAGAGAGGTCCCATTTTCTTTGTGTACTCACCAATGAATTTGAATATCCATAAAACATATATAGTTCTCTATTAAGGACCCATACATATTAGACGAACGTCAGTCAAATCCATAAATATTGAGGGGTTTGATGAACAGTCTAAATGTATGTTGAAGACCTTGAATCTCCCCAGACAGATGATGTTGGTGGAGATAATGATACGACATGTCCAATTTCAAACTGATGATATTTTAGTTCTCTAAAACATAAACCACTGGCAGAGATGTCTGGCAGCGGCTCTCTCAGAGAACAAAGAGCAGCGCTCCTGTGTATTGAGGTGTTAGGCAAGACAGCTATTGTTTGACAAACATATCTAAAATGGGGGTCCTTAGAGTGATTATGATATTTATCAAACTGGATAGACAAAAAGCGCAAATAAGGTCTTATCTGATAACCAAGTGGTATGAAATGTTATAGGTACGCTCACCTGATAGGGTTGTGACAATCACAACTCCTGTAGAAGCATGTGAAGGCTGCAGCAGGACCACCAAGAAGATACGTTGCAGTAAATGAGGAATACGGTGGTTCAGAGTCCACGCTGCCCAATGGTTCAAATATACGCTCACTCACGAAGATGAAGCATATTTGATTTATTTTGTTAACGCGTTTCAAGGTTTTCAAACCTCTTCATCAGGACCAAACAACAAGGATTACGTGATGGCCTGTGCGTGCGATGACAGCGTGTTGATCCACCCAAGGACTCATCAGGATCCTGGATTAGGAGAGTACAGGATGCTTTTTATTTTATTTAAAACGTCTGGTGGAACTGTAGGGGCATCATAAACTATAGGGGCCGTCATACACTGTGTGGGCCTTTATACAGTGTGGGAGCTACTATAGGGGGCTGTCAAACTGTCAGGACCATTCTACAGTGTGAGAACTATTGTGGGAGCTACTGTGGAGGGCAGTCAAACTGTGGGGACTACTTTAGGAGCCATTATACAGTATGGGAGCTAATGTGAGAAACATACACTTTGGAAGCTACTGTGGGGATCATTAAACAGTATAGAAGCTACTGTGGGGGCGATTTTACAGTGTTGGGGTCATCATACAGAGTGTTTTGGGGAAACTAATAATAACACTGTTTATAGAGGAGCTGTCAACTCACCATACTGTAAATAGGGGAGCTGTGGGGCATTTTACTGTGTATAGAGGAGTTCTGGGCCCAAAAATACTGTAAATAGGGGAGCTGCGGGGGCACTATACTGTGTATAGGGTAGCTGGGTGGGCATTATATTGTGTATATGGAGCTGTGGGACCATTCTGTGCATAAGGAAGCTGTGGGCTCATCATACTCTGTATAGGGGCGCTATGTGACTATCATACTGTGTATAGGGGAGCTGTGGGACTATAATACTGTATATAGAGGAGCTGTGGGACCATCTGCTGTGTATAGGGGAGGTTTAGGAGCATCATTCTGTGCTTAAGAGAGCTGAACATGGGGGAACTCAGGGGACATTATTAAAAGTTAATTGGACATTTAAGTAGTATTATTGTTATAGGGGCACCCGGTATTGTGACAGTTAAAGGTGCACATGGGGCATGATTACTTTCTAGGAGCAAAATGTGGACACTGTTTTCTTGGACATTAATATTTTCTATGGGGCAATTTTACCATCTAGAGGGCACAATGGGGGCATTTTACTAAGTAAGGGGAACAGTGGTGGCATTATTATGTGGGGCAATAAGGAGCACTGTTTTTGTGCCACACAGAAGGTGCAGTAATAGGGCCACATAACGCAACAACGGCTCAGTATTGGGGTATCAACAGGATGGGGAGGTTGCGCAGGTTGGGAATAGATGGGAACGGTGCTGGAAATGTGAGAAGTCAAATGTGTCTTATGGTGGTTTGGGCAAGATGGAAAAGACGGAAAAAGTGAACGACTCAATCAGAAAGAATGCCAGCTGTAAGTCACCATCTAGAACAACTGTGCTATAATCTCCTATAAATGTTCTGCAGCACTGGTATCTACCACTATATGGTTACTGTATGGCGATTATATCAGTGTTGGTCTCAATGTAGAGATTTATTTTCAGTAACAGTAAGTGAAGTCATCTGCTGAGGTTCCCCTAAACCCACATTTAGGTTGCGACACCATAGTTGTAATCAGGGTTACCTGGTTAGGGGCCCACTAAGAAATTTCGCCCCCCACCCTCTGAGCAGAACCCCTAACTACACTTTTGCCACTAACAACTAAATGTCACTATATGAGTGGTCGTAACCATGGATAATTAAGCTACTGCAATGCTCTGCACATGGGGTAAGTGACATAGCTTATCAGAAGAACTATACTACATTTCTAATTGGAGGTATTTGCTAATATTATTACTACAACTACTACATATTGGGATAGGATCTTGGAGATGGTAATACCCCTTTAAGGTTCCTTCAGGTATAACTGATTAATCTTGTATGCAATAAAAGATCAGTGTTTCATCAGCCTTTTTTTTTAGCAGAGCTTCATCAGAGTTTGGCAAGTATTTACCATCAGAGTTTCAGCAGTCTCTCCGATGAAAATTTTTTTTTAAAGATTTCTCAACAGTCTGTGAATAACGGACAGGGAGGACATGGATGGCATCAGTGTGCTGTCCAATTTTTTTCTCTGACCTATAGATTTGGATTAGCGAGATTGATACAAGACTCGGATCTAATTCAGACATGCCTCTTTGATTTTGTGTGCATCACTCGACCTGTGAACAGCCCCGTACACTATAATAGGTACGAATTCTACCTGTGAAAACAACAAATAGAACTCGTACGCGAAAAACTGACATATGAATAAGTAATTTTTAGCCCTCACATCTAAAAAGTTGAGTTTATAATTTTATTGGCAAAGAAACTAAAAATAGCAGGCTGTCCTGGGAATATCTGGGTTATTACCCCTTACTCTGTTGTAATTTTAACCGCTTATGGGCAGGGTCCACCCTTTTGTTTTATTTAATAGAAGCTTATTTTGGCACCATATAAATAAAAGGTTATTATCAGGACACAACACACAGTGATGCCTTTAGAAGTACAGTCAAGTTCTTCTACTCTGCAAGCAGGATGGGGAATACCCAACAGAGGCTTACTGAAACCAATTCTGAACAGATATGCTGCAAACTGTAGGTATTTACAGCGCTGATACAGTATACTTCATGGTTTCCAAATATGTAAACTTTTGTGACACAGTTATTCTTGCACGTAAAAAGACAATAGGCTAAATTTATAAAAATTCATACCAAGTGAAACTCGATCAGTTGGCCACAGGAATTATTCACGTAGTAGCTTTGATTCAAAAAAGGGCTTTCGGGATGTAAAAGAAGGGAGTGGAGGATCTTTACTTTTCCTTAGCATTAATACATATTTCTCAGTGTGTAAACATTCTCAAATGTCAAAACCTGGATTGTCATAAATGGAGTTATAGTTATACAGATCAAAGGCTGGGGGTATTGGATCACTGCCTGCCCCACCGACTGTGGAAGGGTAATTGAAGCAGGTTATCTGATGGAAAGCAGACATTGAGTGTGTATACAGATTAATTTACAAGTAGGTACCAGTTGTTGGAAGGGCAAACTTTGACTGTGTACTTCTTTATTACTAAGAGAGGCGCTAAGCAATGCAACGTGTAGAATACTGTCCTGAAGACAGATGACACCATATCAGAAGCCTCACATGACAAAGGAAGTACAATATTTTCCATGCCATAACAATAAAATCCATGTTTGACACAATCCATGGATATATCCATGAAGAGGGAACATATTCGCATCTGTGTAAAATTGCAATAGATTTGGTAGCTGGCAACCCCAAGGTATGCAATATCTCCCTGAATTATGGATATATCATATTCATGTGTGGTATGAATAGACTGACTGAAGGAGGTTTGGTCAGATGATGGCCATATTGATTCTCTAGGAGGTTCTTAGAAGAAACTATGTAAAAAAGGAGAGAACAGGGCGCAATGGGTGACTCAGTAATGCAATTTGTAGAGGGGTGTGGGAATGGCTACTAACCTTTGTAAAGCTCCACAAGCTCCGCTCTGTTGGTGGCTGTCATCTGCTTTCAGCGGCATTCACAGATCCTGATCTCACGGTGGTGGGTCACGTGATCAGGTTAGTTGCGCATACCTCCGAGATGGACGCCCAGCTTCACCACCACTCCCGGCACTGTTCCGGAGGGGTTAGGGCAGCGCAGCTTGGAAACCAGGGTAGTAACTCTTAGTTAACTTCATCCCACAGGTGGTTGAACAAGTAAATAAAGGCAGCTCTACCACACCCCAGCAGGGGGAAAAAGACAATCAGTGAATGTGAATAGCGATATCAGAGCGCCAATAACAGGGCAAAAATTAATTAAATGACTGATTTATTAATACACACAACGCATTTCGGTGGACAAGGCCACCTTCATCAGGTGACACCTGATGAAGGTGGCCCTGTCCACCGAAACGCGTTGTGTGTATTAATAAATCAGTCATTTAATTAATTTTTGCCCTGTTATTGGAGCTCTGATACCGCTATTCACATTCACTGATTGTCTTATGTCTTAGAAGAAACTATGATAGACACCAGAAATATGGCCTAAAACTGGATTAGAATCAATCTAATCTGCTACACTTCTCTTACTTCAGCTGAGGGAAGAGTAAGGGATCCGGTGAAACCCTTTATAACATGTCATCCAAGGAATATCATTGTCAGACCCCAGAAGAAGCAACGAGTATTGCAGATGTAATTCTTAAGATTTTTCTGAGTTTTACCTCTTTTTATTTTATATTGTTTTTGCCTGTATGTCTTTTTACTATTCTATCTTATGTAAGCACTATACTTCTCATTGTATATTAAATCTAAAATGTAATAAGTTTGTTCCTTGCTGCACTAAGCAAACTCACAAACCCTGAAAGATGGGCAAGAATAGCTTGGTTCTGTTACCTTGTGTATGCCAGAGTGCAAGAAAAGCACCTTCAAAGTGCTCGAGAAAGGTGGGTGGCAGATGTGCTAGTGTGGGACCAAGTGTAGACATCTCACTGGCCTATAAAAACAACCAGTGTTGGGAGCGAAAAGTGTGGATGTGAGAACTGGCTGTGGGGTGCGCTTAGCTCAATATCAACCTACTGTGATAGGCGAGTGGACGAGTGAGTGTGGGAAATGGGGTCCTCCCTTACAGTAGCATCCAAGTTACGCGTGTCGCAAGCAAGTGGTGTTCATGACAAACTGGTGGTGGCGTTAAGTGTTGGTTCATGACATGGATCATGAAATATGGCTGAGGAGCTTGCAGTTTCCTGGTCTGTAGAATCAGTGGCATCACTAATGCAGGCCATATACATTATTTTAGAGATGATTAAACAATCATTTTGGTTGGAATTGGCTTTTTCAATCCAACAATGAATTATCTTGTTACTTGTCCGATGACCGAACTTCAGTTGGAAAAAGGTGGCATCATTTGAAATTTTCTGTTAATAGTTGCAACTCTATGAACAATCTATCCAAAAGATTAATCCCAGAAAGAGCATTTTATTTTTCACCCAGTGTATTTGAACATGTATGGCCAGATAAAAGAAATCAAGTGGCCAACACGGACTAAAATGCGTATGGTAACACCACAGTACCAATCGCTCACCAGACGATTGTTGTTTAATCATCAACCTTATCCAATATGTGCAGGCACGTAAAGTGGCTTTATTATTACACAGCAATACTGGGGATTTAAAAATAACATATGAAAATGGATATTGTAGCAAAAGGCTTTTCCATAATTTCCATATGTTTTAGGCTATGTGCCCACGATGCAGAAATGCTGCGGATTTTTCCTGAGCGTTTCTGCATCTCCCTGGCAGAAAAAACGCATGCGGATTGTACATGCGGATTGTACATGCGTTTTTCCTGCCAGGGACATGCGGATGTGAAGCGTTCTTCACATGCATTTCCGCATGCGGGTTGACAAGCGCTTTCCAAGCGATTTTAGCATCACTTGGAAAGTGCTTGACAACTTGGTCACACTATATAAATCCATGCAACTGGCATGGATTTATATAGTGTGACCGAAAGAATGTTAAAAAATAAAAAATTAATCTATACTTACCTTCTGATGGCCCCCGGAGTCTTTATTCGATGCGTCCTGGCTTGCTGGCAGCTTGCGGTACACTGAAAGGACCCGTCACATGACTAAATGACGTCATGGCAGGCCCTTGAGTCCACCGCGATCTGCAGGCAAGCCAGGACAAAGACACCAGGGGCCATCAGAAGGTAAGTATAAGGTTTATTTTTTATTTTATTCTTTTTTTTTTTTATTCTTTTTTTTACAGGTTCTATGGTACCCGGGTCCGGAGGAGAGTCTCCTGTCCTACAGACCCGGGTACCATCCACATTGAAACATTTGGATTCCGCATCTACAGATGCAGTGATGCGGATTCCATGCGTTCCAATGCAAGTCAATGGCGGCGAAAACACAGCGTTTCCGCAAAATAATTGGTAGTGCTGCGTTTTTTTCCGCAATGATAATCCGCAGCGGAAATTTCCACAGCATGTGCAAAGCACATGCGGATTATCATTGGGGAACATGGCAGGCCTTCTACCATGCGCTTTTTTAAGCGTTTCTGCAGCGGAATTGCCGCTGCTGAAACGCTTAAAAAACGCATCGTGGGCACACAGCCTTAATGTTTTTCTAGGTATAAGGCACAAGGATTTGTACATGCTTTTTCTGCATCTTATCTGCTCAGACTGGTCAGTGACAACGAGACGTATTACATAATTGTGCACCTTACTACACAAGCACACACATTGATAAAAGAGACAGGAGACAGAAGGAGAGACTGAAAAACGAAAATAATTGCACTGGGGGGAAGAGAATTTTTGAAGAACAGAAAGCAATGATTTCAGGGACAGGCAGTAAATGATTGGGGTAGGGGGACATACATTATCTGAAAACAAGGAATCCAGGCAGATGGTAAAAACTAAATTGGCTAAAAACCATTACCTGGACTACAATGGGGGACAAAAAAAAAACAAACAAAACCCAAGTATACTGTTATTGAGATGTATCTGTGCATTATAGATTAAAAGATATATAAAAGAGTCAATAAAGCAAACAAAAAAATTATGTGAAAGGAAAATGTTTAAAAGAAAGTTGCAATTTTGATAGCAGGAAATATTGGTTTTAAACCAATCTACAAAATCATATACCACAAAGGACAACATCTGCAAGGAGTTTGTATGCTCTCCCCGTGTTTGCTTGGGTTTCCTCCGGGTTCTCTGGTTTCCTCCCACACTCCAAAGACATACTGATAGGGAATCTAGATTGTGAGCCCCGATGGGGACAGTGCCCATAATGTCTGTAAAGAGCTGTGTAATTATTGCCGCTATATAAGTGAGTAAAATAAATAAATCTGAGAATTTTCTCCCCATGGTGCCACAGTGGTGGTCAATGTATATACGGACAAGTAAATATTCCCATAGTAAGACTAGCACAAAAATATTGCTTCAAAATTAGAACAACTATTTAACAGGAATATGTGCCTAGTTCCACAGCTGGTAGTAAAGTCTTCACGACCGTAAAGAAATAGATAAAATATACAATACAGGACATCAATTATGGCGGAGATTGGTTGGTCAAAATATGATTAGTTGTCTCTTATACCGTATAACTCATAAATTAATAGGATATGGGTTGAAGAGTTAACCCATCAGAAAAGTACAATATATAACGAAGATCAAAACGTATTTCCATTGGTATGTAGACATTGCACGATGGTCAGTTTATCCCTTACATCCTTTATTGTAGGAGCAATAGAAGAGGAAGTTTGTAGGCGAAAATGAGAAACTCCAGCATTTCTCGGGGGTGATTAAGCAGCCAATATTTACTTTGTGCCGCACGATTTACACCCTGCTCCCAGCGCATCTTTTCAGTACAAGAAATATGGGACTCCTCAAGCAGATGTGTAATTGGTGCAAAGTAATATCTCCTTAGGGCCTCCTGTTTTATTTGTGTATCAGTTCTCATTTTAAGATTTAATGGTCAAGGAAACAGGATGATTTTATGTGCAGGAAGGGACCCTTTGTAGAAGCAGTCCCTGTTCACTCTTTTCCATGAAGTTACAGAGAACAAGCAAGGATGTGAGTGTTACAGAAGAAAATGGATAGCAGATGTTTACCATTTACATTTACCAGGTCACATTTGTGGCTAGTACACTCTATACTGAGCGCACACTCTGCTATTAAATGCATTACATAAACATGTTTAACTTTTAGCTATCAAAGAAAATCGCTCAACTCAATACAGACCAATCCCACATGTGGCGAGATACAAAGTAGCCAATCAACAAAAGTTATGTCTCTTGTTATAAACTGAAAGGTTTTTTTTTTTTGCTACAACTTCTCCTGATTTTTTTTTTCTTGAAAGCAAAATAAAAAAATAAATGAAATAAAGACGCATGTGTTTCTTATTCCCAGTTTACAAAATAAAGCTGGAAATAGTTCAGCATAATTCAGCGTAATAAAGCAAATTTCAACAGAACTAACACCTTGTTAGTTCCTGGAATAGTGGGCCATTGTTCCAAAATAGGATTTTTAATGAAACTAGAAAAACTATACACATTAAATGACTGTTGGCTGAACCCGCAAAATTACAGTGGGACCAGTTGACCATGTTATGTGAACGAGGGTGTTGGGTTTTGACTCTGCACAAAGTAGATGTTGGGGGTAGCTGGATTTCAATGATCCACTGTTCTCATAGAGAAAAAGCCACCACCTAAGGGGCCTGGCAGTTGTTATTTCCCCCTCTTCCTACTGAAAACACATGTACACTCTGCTAAACTGAGTATTCATGTGCAAGGGGAGGTCAGGAAGAAATGCGATTGTCAAAACTTAAAAGGTGTTCGGCCAATGTAAAAGTTTTGTCCCCTTTTTTTTTTTTTTTTAAAAAAAGCAACACACTCCTTACTAGCCTCCTGTTTGACGGACATGCAGCTGGCTCTAGAACAGCGTTCTCTATTATGGTACTATGTGAGGCAACCTTGCCTCTGCACACAGCAGTATTGGTGGAGAACAGTAGCACTGAGGATGGCCATGATGAGGCTGCTTCAGTGCAGGGCTTTCAAGGTCGATAGAGAAGAACTTGTAAGCACTGTGCATGTTTGGACACCGCTGAACTTAATAATCATAATAATAATTTTTGAATAATCGGAGTGTTCTTGCACACTTTTCAATTATATCCATCTTAGAAGATGAGAATAAGCCTTTAAGAAATAAGACACTGCAATAACAATGTACAGTACTCAAGTACAGGTTGTGCCAGATACTCAGAAAGTAAATTCCAAGCAATGCTGAAAGGTTTTGTTTTCTTAAGGCCTAAATCTCACCAATACAACATTCTCATAAATGACTAAAGGTGCCCATACACTGAATGCTCAGATTGTCGACAGCCATCACTCCCAACTCCCTCATACTTATGAATGCCCCGAGCTCATGTATTTTTAATGCTTACAGACAGCTGTGTTGCAGTGCCAGCTTATCTTCCCTAAAAACTAAAGTATTGGGCAGTACAGAAGACTGTTGTGAACAAAACACATGAAACATTGTATCAACATATGTAGTACTAGGTTATAGAAAACAATCAGAAAATCGGACAAAGAAAACTACAGATCATGACAGCATACATTGTGAAGAGAGAACACAAGGCACAGTAGAGATTTCCATGGCTCTCCATTTTACACTGAATAAGCTTTATTTACATGATACTGGAAAACTCCTGGAAGAAGTATGTTTGGTTTTCACCAACAAAATACATTCCTCTCTCATCACAAAATGGAGTGTTATTAGGGTTAGGCCAAATGTTTCTTCCTGGGTAATGCCCAGAAATCCAAGAAACCAATTTACTAGATCATACTAAGTGTCCATATTATTATACTTAGGTGCTTGGCAGAAAGAATAAGAATCCTAAAACATCTGTGCGCACTGCCAAGAACAAGAAAAGCAAATATGCACATAAAATCCTTGGTGTGTCTAGCTTCATCTCACTATAATATTTATATTTTGAGCTGTCTAGCCAGGAAGATACATGGCATCTATACAGATACCACAGCTGGCAAAAAAGCCAAATGATGCACAAAAATAGACGGCTGACTGCAGAGCTTTAACCCTAAATTTTAAACCACATAGTCAATGACCAGAACTGGCGCTTCTCTGACTCTTGGCTTATTAAAGTAATATTTGGACTGACTACCACGGGATGATACCATATAGTTAATGTGGGACATTACACAGAAAACCCAACAGTCAAAAAGGAGGACGTGGGGTTTATTGTGCAAAACGTGGGATTTAAGTAAAAAGTAGTGAGTGATTCTCTAAAAGATGGAAACGTGGTAATTATTATATATAAATAAATATTAATGTGGCTTTAACTGTTGTCACCACCCATCTACTCAATTACCATGCAATTCCGGTCAACACCCGGACATAAATAAGCAGGTATGTGATTACAATATTGGTTTGAAACATGTTATTTGTGTTTTACAAACAAGAATTATGTTGCCTGAATAAGCTTTTAATCACTGAGGTCATTAAATATGTGCAGGGGTAAACCAAGTTTTCATGGCCAAAAGCCCAATATTACAACATTCTTATTCAACCACTGAATATTTAAAGATTTCACGTTGGTAACTTAAAGGGGTATTCCCATCTACAAAGTCCTATCCCAATATGTAGTAGGTGTAATAATAATAATAATATTAGCAAATATCTCCAATTAGAAATGTAGTATAGTATTTTTGATTCACTATCTCTCTTACCTCATGTGCAGGAATCGCAGGACCTTAGATATCCACGGTTACGACCACTAGCAGCTAGCTAACTGTGACTTTATCAGAGGACGTAACCATGGATACCCAAGGTCCTGCGATGCCTGCACATGAGGAAAGAGACATAGCAAATCAGAAAAAATATACTACATTTCTAATTGGAGGTATTTGCTAATATTATTATTATACCTACTACATATTGGGATAGGATCTTGGAGATGGGAATACCCCTTTAAATGCAACCTGCAGACCTCTTTGAACATACTTTTGGGTACAGTTTGGGTTACAGCATTTATGAAGAAATTAAGTTTCACTATGGGTAGTGTCATTCTCACAAGTTATCCGGGGATGGTGCCCAACACTGATGGGCTCCCCAGTCTCTAAAAGAAGCACTCTACAACCAGGGTTGTGGAGTCGGAGTCGTGGAGTCTGAGTCCGTGTCCATTTTGGAAATGGACCGACTCCAACTCCTAAAATATATAATAAATTGGGTACAGTAGTTCAATGCAGTTTGGGGATAATATATTTGTCATAAGAATTTGGGAAAGTTATGTCCTATAAATGTCTTTCCTATTCCTGATCTAGACTTTCAGCTGAGATGAATCTGCGCTACAGTAAATTTATCACTTAATCATGAGCCATGTATGAGGGAGTCGGAGTCGTGGAAATTGAGGAGTCGGAGTTGGAGTCGGAGGTTTGGCTTACAGACTCCACAGTCCTGTCTACAACCTTTAGGCTCTGCTCTGAAGTGATGGCTGTAGTCTCCAACCAGGGGCTTACAGCTGTCACTCGAGCAGAGGGGAATGGTTTTGGAGCACCTACTACACAGACTGGAGAACATGTAGGATTTAGGGTCTGCCTGTGGAACACCTAAAGGAGAAAAGTGCGTAAGAATAAAAGTTAATTTCTCCATTCATGTAGAGACTAAACTGCTACCTAGTGGTATGGTTTAGCAGATTTCCAGGTCTCCTACCTACTAGTATCGACAGTTTTGCAGGATAAAAGGTTTCCAATTATTACTACCACACTATATGTTTTAGCCTTTTTGGTCACCTTTGGGCATTTATTCTTGTAGTGACTAAAATATAATGGAGGTCATTTAACAATATCCTGATTCAAAGCCAAATGACCTATTAAGTTGTAGATCCTAGTGGTGCGGCAGACAAAAGCAAGATGCAAGACTGTCTTCATTGACTTATTAGATTGCAATGTGCTGCTTGTAAGTGTAAGCATCTGTACACTGTATACCTACCCAATAATCCACTGGTGATCTTCTCATAAAAAATGAATCAATTGTGTGCTGGCTATTAATATACACAGTCACACTATAAAAACACAGGCGTTTATGTTCATCTTTTAACATTATTTACATAAATTTATCTACATAAAAGCTGATGCTTTATCCTGTACCAGCTGTGATAGTTACAGTATGGAATCCAAGTACTGTTAAAGAATATGCTTTTTTTTGCACCTGCCTTATATCAAGTCTTGATATTTATCAAGAAGTAAACAAGTAAAGTCAGAAGGTTATCTGAAACTTGTAGAAATGTACTGCTATAAACATACCTATCATTACGCTACTAACACAAGGAGGTCGGAGCATTTTCCAAAAAGGTCATACACCGTCTGTCTGATGAATGTTTGTTAGGCCAAAAGCTTTTTCTCAACCTTCCCATACTCATGCTTTCTTGACGCGAAGCATGCATGTGTTCTCAATGGGGAGATGGGGTAGTAAGCCACATCATGGCGGTGTATCTTTCTTGAGAGCAAAAGGATTGGACATTGATATTTACCATACCTGAATCCTTCTTCCCCAGCCATAATCTATGAGGAACAAGTCAGGAGGCCATCATATACACTCGATGAAATTTGTGGGCTTAGTCAACTTTACTCTTAGGCGTATGGACAAATTAAGTCTCAATTTTTATGGCCTGGTCTGGCACTACTAAACCCTGCAGAAAAGGTTTCTTCATCTTCTCTTCCTAAAATATTTGGAAAACTATAAATGCCCCTGTATATCAGCCATAAATGTAGAGCAGAGTTGTAGGAATGGCAAATGGAGAAACTGCCCACAAATCTTCATCACCTGGGGATCTGGGGGTGTCTTCTACAACATCGAACAGCTGCATGTTACAAGGTAAACAGTTCTCCATCTTATAATATTATGCTCCCAAAATATTATGCTTTTATTTTGCACAAATTACTAGTCATGGTGCGTGGACACGTCGAGAGTTTATCCTCCAGTATGCTCTCGCTCTTGTAGAAGCAAGCACAGTCAGTACCGCCAGTATCACCGTGACACACATTAGATTTGTTCTCCACAGCGGTCAAGTGTAAAAGGACAGGGATGTCAAACTGTATGGCATGAGAAATACAATGGAAAATTATACTACTATCATGACGACAGTGTATGAATAGGCAATATTGGTGCTATATTATATCTAGTAATATTTGTGTGTGTGTACGTACACATACACACTTTCCCCATTTTCTTGGTTCCAAAAATGGGAGAGACCTCCAATCCTAATTTAGACAAAATGGAAAAAAGAGGGCACCACCAAAATACAATCGGGATCTACCTGTCACATACCAGAGGATTGGGGATATGAAAAGAAAGACGTATCCAAGGACAAGGATCACCTAGGAATAATTTAGGAGATCCTTGTCCTAGCATCCTCCAATCCCAATTTATAACATTCATTTGGCGCTGACTGTAAACAAATTCAATTGGATGGCATAGTTGAACCTAAACGAAAATCCAGACAGACAATGAATGGTCCAATGCCTTAAAGGCTACTGTTTTTTTGTGGTACAATACTAATGCAAATCACAATTTCATTTGGCCATCCACAATTAGTGATATGTGTTAAAAGTGAAGAATAAGAAAAGGAGCAGTCCGAGTATCCTCACATTCCCATCAAGCAGTGCAGAGATGTAAATGGTCTGACAGCTCTGCTTCAATATGGTGAATGTGATTGGCAATGTGAGAAGAATCTGACGTCTGCATACATTTATTATAAGGACATAACTCTTAAAGCGCAGTGTGGAACATAATCTGCCACCATTCGACCAGCCGCGTATATCTGCACGTACCATATCTTGGTAATAAATGATCTGCTTTATCTAATCGCTAATGAACATCCATCAGATATGGCAATATCCAATTTATAAAAACACAGAAACCAGCCCCCTACGACACCTAGAGATCCCTTTCCACATTAGCAAGCTCACCTTGCTGTGACAATCACACCACCAGCCAAACAATACTGTACGTAGTAGAAGCAGACCGCCGCGAGGGCTGCTTCCCTTCTAGGAAGCACTGATGCAATTCATTTTTCTTCAATAGAGCTGAAAATAGCCAACGAAGAAAAGATGTTTACACACATTGTGAAGAACTGATTGCTCTAGATGTCTTCTTTTCCATAGAGAAGTAAACATGAACCCATTTGTATCTCACAGAGAGACAGAAATATATGGAGGGTAGGTGGACGTTCTCATGATCCACTGCAGTGGGCAAAAACACATAAATCAACACGGCTTCAATGCAAGACCACCTCCTAAGACATTGAATACAATGATGAATAGTCACAGGGAAGAAATGGGTTAAGTAAAGCCATGACCCTCTGACCTCTACAATCAACCCTTCCACCAATGACAAAGCTGGACCTTTACAAAGCCCTATCAATCTGGCTGGAGCATTGCAGGCTGCAGCTTAGCCCAGTAAGAATTCTTATTTTTATGAACAGCAGAGAGAGAGGAGACACAAGACTTCTGTTTCATGACCATTTCCTTCCGTTTTTGATCTATGTCAAGAACGAAAGGAAGAAAAAACACACACACACACACACAAAAAAATGATGGCTGCATGCTGCCAGAAAGCTCTGGACTCTTCAGATTCCTGCCCTTCCCATTCACCCCCCCACACAATTGAACCAAAAATGCGGGAGGACAATAACCCCAATTAGTTGAATTCATCAACGCTCTATTATACACAGGCTTTATGGAAAGGAAAAAGCGCAATCTTCACCTATAAGAGCAGACGTGAATGCTACTGAATTGTAATACCAGCCATTACTGACCTCAAACATGGCTTCTCCGCGATATTATATAATTGGTAAGGTGCAAATTTTGTCTGCCTCCTTCTCAAGGAGGATGTGTCGGATGCTAGCACCTTTCTTGTTACAGTAACCAGGCATCAATTGCTTTCCAATTACATAACCTTCCAGCTACAAGGCAGAGCCAAATCCAGCACACGCCTTGTGACATTAAACCTTGCGGAGCAGGGGATAGGGAAGACCTACAACATTTGGGGCATCTAAGGAGTTTATTTGCCATTTCTCCAATGGTGCGATCACCCACCATCCCATATACAACCCCTATAAGCCTTTACATCCAACCCTACATTTACAACCTCTGAATGTCACCAGCTTTGACAATGCAGATACATGACAACCAATAAAATGCCCCCTGCTCTGCTCCATACAAGACATTGGATTACCTGTAGGAGCGTTCTCCCCGCACGGTGTGCTTCCTAAAAGGGATGATGCTTCCATTATCATGAATGATGTCGTGGTTGTTGTTTTCTCCATTTGGGGACAGCGTTTGGGTAGGACCCGGCATTGGAGCTGTCCCAGCAACTGGGGAGGAATTATTCAATAGAGTTAAATAAAATCAGGGAATGGATGGCAGAGAAGAATGAGGCTTCTGGATGGCAGCCCCCTTTTCTGCAGCTTGTAAGCTCCGGTTAGGCTGAGACCCTGCTGTTGCTGCCACGGATCTCCTTCTCTCTTCCTCCCTCTCTAGCTCTGTCTATAGCCTGACGTCAAAACAGCCTGGAGCAGCATCCTGATCACATGACCAGGTGCCTCACCATGGCAACCGGCTAACTCACCAGATCCTTGCAATCTAGTCCCTGGATCCACATCTAATATCAAATAGAGGTATCTAAAATAAGAAGAGAAACACACACAACATATGGGGGGAATGCAAATGGCACAGCGGCTTATAAAGCAGCAAGTGATGAAAACAACATCCCCCTCCTCCCTCTCCTCCATCCCTGCTTTGCACACCCCTCCGACTCTTCCTCCTCCCTCTGTGCTGCAGCTCAGGCAGCTTTTCCTCTAACCATTTCCTTTCAGCTCTTTCATATGCAGCTGTGCACACAAAGATCCATTCACTGCAAGACAATTCTCCAGCAATGTGCAGCAAGCAGGGCTAGGGCTGGAAACATCCTGGCCACAGCTGCGGCCATGGCTACCATCCTCCTGGCCACACAGCACCATGGATGCAACGCTGCAGCCCTCATCATACACATAGGTCATATACACGACCCTCCAACTACCATAGGTGCAGTGTCATCGGGCCCCGGAGCCTAAGGGCCTTATTAGAATACTAGTAAGAGCCATGATACTTAGGGGCCCTACTAGAGAATTTGCATTGGGGCCCATGAGCTTCAAGTTACGCCACTGCCTCCTAATATCCCAACATAAATGTAACAAACAAATACTGCAAATTCTCTTATTTGCACTTATTGATATATTTCGTATATAATGTAGGCAAACAATACACATCTCCAATTAGAGAAGGTCTAGTATTTAACGCCGGCGGTTTACTGTGAACAGAACATGTGATAAGCTCAATTAATCAGAGGAGCTATATTTAACAATGCATTAATTATATTGTGTTGGTATACAATTGTATAAATGATCAGAAGAAGACGCTCCAATTATTAATTTTTTACTAAAACAAGAGAAGAAGATGAAGCACACCTGCAGTCTTGGGGTTATATTTGACACAGAACTTTCCTTTATTCCCTATTTCCAATCACTCGCTCGCTCATATTACCTGCATCTTAAAAACATGCTCCTCCGGTACCAGTCGCCGTCACGTTTTGTTAAAGATCATTGTAATGGTTTTTGCATGTACACCCCTTTTTCACATGTAAAGCGCCATGGAATAAATGGCACTATAATAATAAATATTAAAATCTACAGAATTTGACCTTTACTCACCTTTGAAACTGAATAAGAGTGACAGTAAGTTTTTACATTCTCGTGTGGACTACTGCGATTCTCTACTAATCGGTCTCTCTCTTACCAAACTTTTTCCTCTTCAATCTGTCCCTCATGCTGCAGCCAGGGTCGTATTTCTGTCCAGCCACTACACCAATGCCTCCACCTTCTGCCAGTCATTGCACTGGTAGCCCATCCACTACAGTACAATATAAACTCATCGCTCTCACCCACACAAAGCTCTCCACAGTTCCACACTACCATAAAGTCTCATCCCTCATCACTGTCTATAACACTACACGTGCTCTCCATTCTGCAACTAAGCTAAGACTAACATCCTCCATAATCCGAAGCTCCCACTTCTATCTCCAACACTTCTCTTGTACTGTGCCAGTTTTCTGTAATGCACTACAACCGACGATCCGATTAATACATACACCCCACATTTTTGATAGTGTTTAAAATACACATCTCTTTAGACAGGACTTTCACCTCACTTATCTAACACTTTCATGTTCCTTCTATCTAAATTTTCCTTAGAATCTGGCTCCTCTTATTTATCTGCCTCCATGCACCCAATATCACTTGGTAACTGTACTTCTACAGATACTGTCTGATGCCCGGATCACGCAGCTTATTTGAAATGCTCTATATATTATAATGATGGCTGGACCCAACATGACGAGCACTTATTACCTATTGTGTCCCCCCATTTCCTTATAGATTGTAAGCAGGACCCTCACTGTAACTAGTGAACTATCTGTTACTTTGTGATGTCATTATTGTCTGTGCATTTCCCCACTTTATTGTAAAGTGAGTGGAATATGTTGGTGCTATATAAATAAAATTATTATTAAGCACACTTTGGTGGTCTGCTGGCTGGCTGACTACAGATGTCATGCTATCTCAAAAGGTATTTCTCCTAGTTGTCAAGTTTCCAGATCCTTCTTTGTACATGGTGGCCCTAGGGTTGAAAGAATAAAATGTTTGGGTTTCTTTCAAAGCCTGCCCATTACTTGTGAGCATTACTGCAGCCCAGCCCCATTCACTTTCATTAAAATGAACTGCAATACTGGCCACAACCTATAAACAGGTGTGGTGCAGTTTTTGGAAAACTAGCTTTTTTTTTTTTCTAAATCCTGCCTAGTTTTGTAATATTACTCTTCTTGGGCTTGCTCCATGTTCACATGCACTGATAGACATTTATGTGGCACACTACTTTGAGATTAGCACATATCAGCAATCATCTACTGAGAATATCTATAGCATCAGGATAGTACATGATATTAGAACACATTATGACAATATGATATATTCTTGCATTAGATTCTAGTAAAACATTGCCAGCACGCCTCATCTGGCCGCCAGACGCGTTCAGACCCTGGCATTCCATATGGTGAGCTCATGCTGTGTTCTGCTAGTAATATGAGTGCAAGCGTGCAACTTCTGATATGAATTACTGCTAAGTACTATGCATGGGAATTTTATACCAATCTCACGCTGCTAATATCTCCTGTTCAAGGGAATCAGTCACCAGGTTTTTGCTATCCCATCTGAGCGCAGCATGATGTAGGGGCAGAAACTCTGATTCCAGTGATGTGTCACTTTTTGGGCTGCTTGCTGCAGTTTTGATAAAAGCACTGTTTTCTCTGCTGATGATCTAGCAGTTCTCTGAACGTCAAGCTCTGTATAACCCCGCCCATACCACTGATTGACAGCTCTGTGTACACTGTGCATATGCAGAAAGCTGCCCATGAGTAAACTTTAACATGCCAAGGCTACAGTACAATTACGACATGCTGATGTGCACGTACTATACAACTATATCTAAAAGTTTTAACACATATGTCAACATAACCCACATGGTAAAAAGAGTCAGAAAACATTAGGAATATTGAAAAGTGCATCTTAAACGTCAACTAAGGTTTTAATTACTCTTGTATGGTAAATAAACAAAACGTGTATAACAGCAGTCAATAGCAGAATGTGGTATGCACATACAATAAGGAAAAAATATATATAATCAACATATCAGGAATTTTAGAAAATATTTAATGAGTTGGACATGAAGAATGGCCACAGGTCTCTGTAGAGAGCATATGCCTTAGCTCCACAGATGCGCACAGAAGCTACTACATGGACACAGCAATCACATAGTTGTGACCGCACGTTCACAGATCTTTCCACTCAGGCTAAATGCCAGGCAGCGAGCATCTATCAATGTATCTTCCCAGCTATCACATCTCCAGCTGGCCATGGTCTGCATAGGTCCTACTAAAACAAGTCATGCTTTATTCGCCTGCCATGAATGACAAGAGTAGAATGAGGCAAATATGGAAAATGTGCAAATGTGTTCTCCCCTGTAGACTGCGTGCTAATCTATTCCATGCTATTTCATATAGAAAGAGGACCCTAAAGGGTTAGTCATACTTTCTCACTACTTAGAGCTTCAAAGCTGAACAAGGCTACAATAATCAAAGCACTCATAGAATATTCTGGAGTCATTATACTTTGTTCCATACATATTAATAATTAATATCATTGATTGGAAAAAAAAACTTTGTTCACATGGCTATAGCATCAGTCAGCGCAAGAGTCTTGCATTTTGTACCAAAAACAAAATAAAGCCCGATTCACAGGAAGCAAGGAAACCTTTCTGTAAGGCCATGTTATCTTTCCTACGACAGGACAGGATTTATATCTCTTTAATCGCCCAATATTACAGCCCTGGGAATAAGGTTTAAGGGGCACTATCCAGTCTTTGAATAGGCCACTAATTTCAGAACAGCTCGGGTCTGACTTTGGCACCATTGCCAAAATAATGCTGCATCCTCTTCAATGTTTTCATTGGTTGCAGGCTGGTGTGTACTTGCCTGTGCCATACTTTTCAGTCTTTTAGTGGTGGTACGGTATATAGCGGTGTTGTTACATTCACTAGAACCCACTCCAGTAGTTTTTGTTTTTTATTTCAGCGCTGTAGTGGTTCCATTACTCTAGGTTCTCTGACCCTAGTATTATACTCCCCAGCTGCTGTCTTCAGCTCTTCCTGGCGCCACTTCGGTCCTGAATCGCCATCATGTGACCGCGACTTCTTACTGACTGGATGTCAGAGGTAAAGGTCACACGTTCTCAGAGTAAGGCCGGTTTCACACATCCGGATATTTCCAGAACAAAAAAAACCCATACCGGAGATATCCGTGTGCACCTGTGTGGCCCACTCGCTGCAGGAGTCATTCTCCCCAGCTCATCTGCTGAGCGGTCGCATGGATTACAGTGTGGGACACTTGGGACAGGTGAGTATATGGATTTTTATTTTATTCTTATTTTTACAGGTGGAGACACGGGGAGCAGACTACTACTCTCATCATTATCTCCTGATAGTGCTGATCGCAGCGCCAGCAGGGGACTATGATGAGGGCAGCGTTCAGCACCCGGCAATTGGGAACAGCGCTAACTGTACCGCTGATTCCCAAGCGCCGGTACGTGTTACACGGATTGCATCCGTGAGCGGTATGTGTTTACACGGACCCATTGCCTTGAATGGGTCAGTGTGATTCGTGTTGCCAGCCAAAAAGGGACATGTCCAATTGTGGATCACACAGACACACGGTCCATGGAAACACACTGACATGTGCATAGACTCATTCATTTGAATGGGTCTACTTGTGTCAGTGTCTCCGGTACGTGTGGAAACTGTCACCATGTGTACCGGAAATACGGACGTGTGAAAGAGCCCATAAGTCAGTGAGAGCCTCGTTCAGGCTATCAGACTTACAATGAGTTGAGAGATCCAGAAAGTCACAGCCTGCAGATGACCAACCAGAATGGCGCCGTTAACAGATGAAGACATGGGTTGGCAAGTATGATAATACGTGCAGGGAACTTACATTAGTAGCATCACTCGAGCGGCAAAATAAAATAAGAAAAACGCTGGAGTGGCCCTTTAAATGGTGACAGTGCACTGTGGTCTGCACAGTGGGTAGCTGGGGATGCCCTACAGAGAAAAAACAGTAAGGGGGGCGGGGGGGGGGGGGGGGACAAAAACAAACAAAAAAAACAGCGCAGCATCTCCTTAATTCTTAGGATCAATGAGAGTCCCAGAGGTTAATCCTCCACCAACCATAAAGATGCTAATGCTAAATGTGCCAGAATTCTGTCTTAATTTGTGACAAAAAAAGCACTTATTCAATACATGCCATGCATCACATTTATTATACTTTTTGGCTCACTCAACAAAGTAGTATGGCATAAACTGTAGGAAAACAGGCGTAGCCCAAAAGCCAACAATATGCACCAAAATTGGCTACAAATTACTGTTGCAAAGTAAGCCAACTAAGAATGGTGCCAATGAGAAAAAAATGGTCTAGTCTAAGGACCAGATTCATCAAGGCAGGCGTTGTTCACGTCGGCCTTGATAAGGACGTGTGCTGGAGTCAGACGCTCCTGATTCGTGAAGAGGCATATGCATCGGACGAGCAGTGCACACCTCTGTGTGCGCCTCGCCACAAGTCCTACTCCAGCGCCTGCTGGGGCAATATCTGTGGCGCCAGAGGTGTATCTAGATCTTCTAGCACCTGGGGCAAGGATTCAGTTTGGCACCCCCTCCCCTCCCCCAGCACATATGCTATTTGCACACTAAGGTCACGTCCCCACTGTCAGTATTTGGGTAATATTTTTTTCTCAGGAGTGGGAGTCAAAACCAGGAGTGGGTGATAAATGCAGAATTGGTGACTTGTTTCTATTATACCTTTTCTCTGATTGTTCCTCACCTGGTTTTAGCTCCCACTCCTGAGAAAAAATACTGACTGAATACTGACCAAATACTGATAGTGGGGTCAGGGCCTTAGTCACATGCCGACGAGCTGCTCTTCCTAATTCTCTCTAAGAAAAGCTTGTTGTCACGTGACTAAGCATGAAAACCGCATATGAGTGAAGTGGCCATGTGATGACTGATGGAACCTGCAAGAAGAGCTGAATCCTGGCTGTGGAGGATATTACACGCTGTTAGGATTGGCTACAGGGCTTCATTTTGGAGATAGAAGGAAAACAAGCAGGTGGGAAGGTGTATATAAAAGAGGGTCTAGCCTATTTTTGCTCTCACTTGAGAGCTTGAGGAAGGTGAGCCACAATGCTCCTTTCATGTGGGTTGGTGCAGGGTGTCGGCTATTGTTGCTGTGGTTTTGTGCTTGTGGGGCAGCGTGGCCCGGAGTCATGAGGACTCGGTCTTGCAGCATGGGTGCTGTGAGGCACCAGGCCGCACGCCCTGCTGGTGCGGTGGTTGGCGCACGGCTCCGCTCCAGTTCAGGTAGGAAATGTTAGGACCCACTACGAGGTTTGCCGTGATGTGGCAGTGGGCTTCATACAGTCTGATGAGAATGTTAAACTAAGAACCTCATGTTCAGTTATATATATTTTTGCCAAGAGGCATTAGATCAAATGTATGATTTTTGGAGGTGCGGTCCATGCTCCTTTTTTTTTTGCAGTATATAAAAGATTGGCCCCGCCATGATGCACCAAACAGCACGGCTTAGTGTGAACAGTCATTCTGTGCTGACAGAGTCCCTTTAAAGGGAATCTGTAACCCCCCTGGGCGATATCAGACCACTATTATGGCCATACAGTTGATAGAAAAGTAAATCTATACTTACCCGTATGGCCAATAGCAGAGGTCTGATTGCAGAGAAATCTGCTTTTATTAAGTTTCTTCTCCAGAGGGTTGGCATCCGGGGGACGCCAAGCAAAGCCCTCCTATCTGCTTATTATGTAGCTAAACTCCCGCCTCTGGGCTAAATTATCCCCCCCACCCTCCATCACAGGGCCCTGTGACTGCCCTGTGATGTGCCCTGCTGTCTCCCCTGCCGTGCATGCGCACAGCGCCGCGTCCAATACAAGGGCTGCGGCGCTGTGCGGGCCGGGGAGAAACAAAGGCCGCTCCATGGGGAGATAGCAGGGCACTTCACAGTGCAGTCACAGGGCTCTGTGACGTGTCGGGGAGGAGGGGGGAGATGATAATTTAGCCCAGAGGCAGGGATTTAGCTACATAATAAGCAGATAGGAGGGGTTTGCTTGCCAAGCCTCTGGAGAAGAAACTTTATAAAAGAAGATTTCTCTGCAATCAGACCTCTGCTATTGGCCATACGGGTATGTATAGATTTACTTTTCTATCACCTGTATGGCCATAGTAGTGGTTTGATATCGCCCAGGGGGATGACAGATTCCCTTTAAAAGGCTACATAAGCAGAATCCCTGTAGTAACAAGATCTTTGAGAACACTTTTACACTGACTTGGAAGATATGCAAGAAAAGCGAAAAACTCTCCAAACTGACTTAATGCAGTCTATGACTTATATTCATACATTATTTATTACTTAGTACAGAAATAGATTTTTGTATTGCAAGCAACAAAAAAAATATTAAAAAGATAATAGATTTATTAAAGGGAACATATCAGCAGGTTTTTGCTACGTAGTCTGCCAGCAGCATGAGGTAGGGACAAAAAGCTTGAGTCCAGAGATGTGTCACTTACTTGGCTATGTGTTGCAATTTCATTAAAATGAATGTATGATCAGCAAGAGGTTACTACAGGAATAGCTGCCTCATGTCTCCTAGTCAACTGTTCTGTGTAACCCCACTCCCACCACTGATTAGCAACTTTCTGTCAATGTACAGTGTAGACAGAAAGCTGCCAATCAGTGGAGGGGGCGGGCTACACAGAGAAAACAGGGATTGTATCAAAATGACAGCAAGCAGCCCAGTAAGTGACACATGGCTGGCATCAAAATCTCAGCCCCTACATCATGCCGCTTTCAGATTACATAGCAAAAACCTGGCTACAGACTCCCTTTAAACCTTTAGCTAATAAAATATCTCATAGCTTTGTGGAGGTTGTGGACTGCATTTTACTTACCCTAACTGCATAGAAAAGACAAGCTGCTAGTTACGCATACGAATAACTTGCTGCATGTAATTCGGCATAGGGAGGTTCCAACCATGCGGTGACTTACTATGTTATAGGCGGAGAGAACAGTTCACGTCCTGGAGATGCCCCACATACTGATATGTGAATAATTAGAACCTGATTGTTTTGAATGAAGCTGAACGTAATGACAGCATTAAACAATGGCTGAAAAATGAGGGAAAAGTGGGGTTCTGACTGCTGGGCACCTCACATTATTACAATCACAGTTACTGGGGCTGGCTTATGTCCCTAGCATTATAGGGGCTTTTCACCACTTAAGTCATCAGTATCAGATTAGCATTCTCCTTGAAACACCACCGATCAGCTGCTTGCAGAAACCGGATGTAAACAGAGTATGGTGCCGACTACAGATGCTATGTCACACTGTTAAAGAAGCACTCCTCCTCCCATCAAACTTTTTATTCTCTTAATATATTGCAGTCATCATATTATATAGCTCTGTGTACATATGTGGCACCCCAGGGGTCTGGTTTCCCACAGTAATGTAATGTTATGTCTGAGAGCAGGTGGGAGGTCCTTTGGTCAGGGATCCTGTGCATGCCACACCTCCTGCCCAGTCTTGGGAGGGGAAGAACTTCCCCTATATAAACCCGGGGCTGAGGCAGGGTTAGGAGTAGAGAAGAAGTAGAGACGAGAAACAGTCATAGGAAGAAACAGCAGAAGCTCAGTGGGAGCAATACTACTACGAGTCAGGTGCTGGCAGCTGCAGAGCTCGCCCTGACTGAGAAGCTTTCTTACCGGACCCGAAGTCCGAGGCTGTGGGGACTAACTCTTACCCAGCAGCAGAAGCTGACCGGCAGGGGATTTCAGGTCCTCAGGCCCAGAAACCCGAAGGCAAGGTCACACGCGTGGGACCAGCACCGCCATCGTGGAGCGGAAGCCATTAGAAGGCCCCGAGTCACCGGCCATACGGGTGAGCACCACACGGCACACTCAGGGACGTGGGCTACTTATATCCGCTTCTAGCAAGGTAGCCAGAAGAGTACAGTCAGTTTGGGAGGCCTACAACTCCGCCTGGCCAGGGGAGATCCCATCTGCTCAAGGACTGACCAGGCCCCGTTCGCTAGCAAGTACTCCGGGAGGGTCTATCGTTGTTACCAGTAAAGACCCTGAATTACACCGCACCGTCTCTGAGTGGTTCCTGCTACCCCCATCTTCCACGTCGGCTGCCCTGAGGCCATACCCCTCCCGTTGGGGGTTATACTATCACGCTGCACAATTCTACACCGGCCTCAGCGGTCTGCCCTGCAGCGGCAGCTCCATAGCTGCAAATCAACGGGTGGCGTAGTCGACACTCAAATAACACCTATCAAGACTGCCACACACTGAGTTTGACTCCCTGGGCACGGACCGGGTCCCCGCCACTCGGAGACTACAACCCTCATCTGATCCGGTTCCGGGTAAGCCCCCGTGCGCGAGACGCTGCGCGACACAGCAGGCCCAGGGGCGCGTCAACTTTGGCGTAGTCGGCAGGATTTCGTGCCCGCAACCACCGGGTACTGCGTGCCTGAAAAAGAGACTTTTAAAACTTACCATCCGTGAAGTTTTCCCGCCATCGGTGAAGATTCCCGCCATCCGGCGCCATTTTCAGCCTTCTTCCCGCCATCTGTGAAGATTCCCGCCATCCGGCGCCATCTTCAGCCTTCTTCCCGCCATCCGTGGAGTTTTCCCGCCGTTGGACGCCATCTTGAGGACGCCGCGCGGGAAGAAGAGGGGCGTGGACTCCGAAAGCGGGCGAGAACTGAAGCCCCGCCTCACGTCCGAACGTTGCGTAAGGTCCTGGAAGGAGCCCAGCAGACGCCGACGTCACCGGAGCGCGACGGAAGGTCCTCAACCCTGACGATCTACTGCGGAGCCGCGGCCTACGGAACAGGATCATCGCAAGGTAGGCCACGGTCCACTAGGGGGGAGGAAGATGTCGGATGCGGAGGAGAGCTTCATTGCCTCAACCCCCGCCAGCGCCACCGCTGCTGCAGTTATGCCCTTCACCATGCCCTATATCCCGGGAGCAGCTTGGCTACCCCAGTACTCAGGGGAGTCACATACCCTGCATGACTTTAGAGAAAAGCTGGATAGCCTCTTCCAGGTGTACCCCCTCACAGAAGAGCAAAAAGTGAGCATCCTGGTGGCCCAACTAACCGGGGCAGCCAAAAGGGAAGTAAAATCCTGGCCACCTGGGAGGAAGACTGTCGCAGGGATACTAACCCGGCTGAAGGATACCTTTGATACCCGCACCTCAGCCGAGATTAAGCTTAGATTCTACGGGTGCAAGCAGCGAGCGCATGAGAGTATAAGGGACTATGCACTAAACCTACAAGAGGCCCTGAGGGCCATTAAGCAGACCGACCCTGATGGAGTGGGAAACGAGGACAGGCTGTTGACCGAACAATTTATAGAGGGACTATATTGTAATGCCCACCGAACCCAGTTGTGGGCGATGGCCTTACAGGATCCCCATCTGGGCTTTGCACAGTTCAAGGACAGAGCCATCCGGGTGCTCCGAGAACCGGCACCGGGTGGCGTTGTGACCCACAGGCGCCCAGCTATCACTTACCACCAGGAGGCGGCGCCCTTGTCGGCAGGGCCTGTGGGAGCTGATGCGCAGGCTTTGGACAATGACCCGGCTCCAGACCTACACCATCAGGTCCAAGAGCTAGCTAAGAGCGTTGCTGCGCTAACCCGAACTGTGCAGTCTTTACAGGTTTCCACCCCAGGGAAGATCCAGCTGGCATCCGGACCGGAGGACATCCCGTGGCGTCGACCAAGGAGGACCCCACCGGCCAGAGGAAGACCCAGTGACCGATACAGCGAAGACGGACGACCCATCTGCCGCCGCTGCAATCAACCCGGACATATGGCAAGGTACTGTTCTTTTAACGGGCACAACCTGGGGTAGAGGGCCAACCCCCAGGAAAAAGATCACCAGGCCCATCGAACTGGCGCGACAGATATGTGGGAGGACGTCCAGTCTTGCCTGTGGTACTGGATGGCATTCCCATGAGTGCCCTACTGGACACCGGGTCACAGGTCACCACCATCCCGTACGTGCTCTTCAAGCAGTACTGGAATGACTCGGATATTACCCGCTACCCTGACGACGACTTGAGTATCATCGCCAGCAATGGCCAGCCCGTGCCACAGATCGGATTTAAAGAGGTGACCATCAAAATCGGTGGAGTCGAACTGGCAGCACAGGGACTGATCATTGTAGATATTGACAAACATGAGAGTCACCCAAAAATAACTCTAGGAACTAATGTAATTGAAAATTGTCTTGCAGAGGTGATTTTTCTTTTACAGCAGGTTGCCAAGAACGCCAGCTCCGGCGAGCAGCGGGTGCTCCAGAAAGAGATCCGGGCACTGATGCGACGGCAACAGGTGGAACTCTCCGGCGGTGAGATTGGTAGCGTAAGAATGTGTGACCCTTTTCCTATTGCCATGCCCCCAAAAAGTGAAATGATGATTTGGTGCCGGGCAGCTATTGGTCTGAGAGGTAGAGATTACCAGGCAATGGTAGAACCAGTTTACTCAGACAGTAGGCCCACCATCTTGACAGCACGGGGGGTGGTTAATGTACGCCATGGGAGGGTGCCCGTTCGCATAATCAATATTGGGAAGAGGGAAGTGTACCTGCCCCGGTATGCCACGCTAGCCAAATTATATACCATTAACCAAAATGCTATACAATCTGTGGAACCCTTGCCTCCATCTCACCCGGAGGAAGGTAACGGCTCTAAGAAGACAATGGAGGACTGGTGTCAGCAACTACATTTGGGTACTGACTCCACTCCCTCACATCAGAAACAAGGAGTCTATCGGGTGGTTCAAGAGTACGAGAGAGTGTTTAGTAAACACCCGTTAGACTTCGGGCGAGTCAAGGGGGTAGAACACCACATCCCCACGGGAGACCATCCTCCCATAAAAGAGAGGTATCGACCCGTACCCCCTGCACACTACCAACACGCCAAGGGGATGCTTAGAGACATGAAGGAGGCTGGGGTGATCAGGGATAGCTGTAGCCCCTGGGCAGCTCCACTAGTCTTAGTCAGAAAAAAAGACAACACCATGAGGATGTGTGTAGATTACCGGAAAATCAACCGTATCACACACAAGGATGCGTACCCCTTACCAAGGATAGAGGAGTCATTGGCTGCTTTAAGATCTGCTAACTTCTTCTCTACCTTGGATCTCACTAGCGGGTACTGGCAGGTTCCTGTAGCAGAGGCGGACCGGGAGAAGACCGCATTCACCACCCCGATGGGACTTAGCGAGTTCACCTGCATGCCGTTCGGACTCTGCAACGCACCAGGAACCTTCCAACGACTAATGGAGTGTTGTCTGGGCCACAGAAACTTCGAGACGGTCCTGTTGTACCTGGACGATGTCATCGTATATTCCAAGACGTATGAGGACCACCTGAAACACCTGGCGGGAGTGTTCGAAGCTCTGGCGAGTTACGGCCTAAAGGTGAAACCCTCCAAGTGTCACCTCCTGAAACCAAAGGTGCAGTACCTGGGACACGTGGTGAGCGCTGACGGAGTGGCTCCCGACCCTGATAAGATCACCGCAATTAAGGAATGGCCAAGCCCCTCCAGCGTAAAAGAAGTGCGGCAGTTCCTCGGGTTGGTAGGCTACTACCGAAGGTTTATTCCCGGTTTCACCAAAAAGGCAGCACCTATGCAGGACCTCCTGATAGGCCAGTCCCGGAAGGCCAAGAACCAGAAGCCGCCCTTCAAATGGGAGGAGCTGGAAGAAGAGTCCTTCCGCCAGCTGAAGATGGCCCTCACGGGGGACGAAATCCTGGCGTACCCGGATTATAGCCAGCCCTTTATCCTCTACACCGACGCCAGTAACATCGGGCTAGGAGCCGTACTGTCCCAGATCCAGCAGGGGAAGGAACGAGTAATCGCCTACGCCAGCCGAAAGCTGCGACCCACTGAAAGGAACCCCGAGAATTACAGCTCATTTAAGCTAGAGTTCCTGGCCGTAGTATGGGCAGTCACCGAGCGCTTTAAGCATTACCTCGCTTCTTCCCGGTTCACCGTGTACACGGATAACAACCCGTTGACACACCTGGACACGGCAAGACTCGGTGCCCTGGAGCAGAGGTGGATGGCCCGTCTGTCCAACTACGAGTTCACAATCAAATACCGGGCCGGACGCTCCAATACCAATGCGGACGCCCTGTCCAGGATGCCCAACCTGCCGGACGAAGGAGAAGATCCGGAGGGACTGGAAGAAGTTGAACTCCCTGCGTTCCACCGTCATGGGACTATCCAGTATTCCCACCGGGTAAGGAGTAAGCAGGCTGCTACGTTGAACCCCTTACCTCACTACAACTGGGCGGAAACGCAAGACAGCGACCCTGCCGTCCGACTGGTGAAGGAGATGCTGACTCGCCCGGAGGCTTGCCTTGAACCAGACGCTCCGGAGGAAGCCAAACAACTATGGGCAGAGAGGAGTCGACTGTTCCTTTACAAGGGGAAGTTGTGCCGCAGAATGGTTAACTCCCGGACGCATGAACTACTCTGGCAAGTAGTGGTGCCACGAAGAGACGCAGCCATGGTGATGGAGGCATACCACGACGGAGCTGGACACTTCGGGTGGAAGAAGCTGGAGTTCCTGCTGCGCGAGCGATTCCACTGGGTAGGGATGAGGGGAACCATTGAGAAGTGGTGCAGAGACTGTGGCCCGTGCAACCTAAGAAGGAAGGACCGTGCCAGCCAGAAGACTCCCCTGCAGTCCATCGTCACCCGGCAGCCGTTGGAACTGGTAGCCTTGGATCGTGTAAAACTGACCCCAAGCAGAAGTGGCTACGTCTACGCACTAACCATCGTGGATCACTACTCCCGGTTCTTGGTTGTCGTCCCCGTCAAGGACTTAACAGCTCGAACAGCAGCGAGAGCCTTCCAGCAGCATTTCTGCCGTCCACACGGGTACCCGGACCAAGTGTTGACAGACCAGGGACCTGCCTTTGAAGCGGAGGTCTTCCAAGAATTCTGCACTCTGTATGGCTGCCGGAAGATAAGGACGACACCCTATCATCCGCAAACTAATGGACTTTGTGAGAAAATGAACCAGGTGGTAATGGATCTTCTGAAAACATTGCCCCTGGAAGAACGCAGTCTGTGGCCTGAGAAGCTGCCCGATCTGGTGGACCTATACAACCACATCCCGGTAGGTTCCACCAACTGTACCCCGGCTTACCTAATGAGGGCAAGACCTGGTAAGTTACCTGTTGACCTGGAAATGGGAGTCCTGACACCCGAGGACACTTCACCAGAAGCAGACTGGGACACAGAGAGGCAGCAGCAGTACCGGAGAGTACAGGAGAGCGTGGAGCGAAGTCTCTGTCAGGCTAGGAAAAGACAAGAGAAAACTTACAACCAGTATGCTCCCGCTGTTCCCCTGGTACCCGGAGAGCAGGTCTTGAAGAGGAAGAGACGGCTCCACAAGTTGGACGACCAGTGGGAGAAGGACCCGTACACCGTACTGCCCTCAAGCCACGAGAACCCGAAGGTTTGTACCTTCAGTAAAGACGGAGGGGAAACTACAGCCATTGTATCCCGGGACCACCTGAAGAAGTGTCCCGAACAACTGAGGAACCCTGAAGAGGAACAAGAAGACCATCGACCCGTAGAGGAAAGGGAAGATATGGTTAGTACTGTGCTCGGGGACTTCCCTCAGTCTTGGACTCAAGTCAATGGTGCAGTTGTGGTACCCGTACTCACCTTCCTCCAACCAGCATCCCAAGCACCTACGGAGCAACAGGTAGAGCTGGAAGAACAGCCGGTCCAGGAGGCAGAAGACCCCACACCCGCAGACCAGGAGGATCAACCCTCTGCTTGCAGTGAGCCTGCCATATCCCTAGTGAGCCAAAGAGCCAGTAGACAGCTGCCCAGTTTACCCTTGACAGCTCCTACACCCTGTAGTTCAGGGCTAGACAGTCAGCTCCGTAGGTCCACTAGGGCCACTAGAGGCCAGTTACCCGCACGTTGGAGGATTTGAAGTGTATAAATTGTTTTATTTATGTTTACCTGTGTATTGTTGCTTGTGTATAATTTTGTGTTTCTAGTTATTTGTAGGAGTCCTTGGTGGATTTACCGGGAATCCTTTGTACATAGTTGGAGCGTAACCCAGGACGGACTAAAGACTGTTAAGGACTCGGGGCAGGACAAACCCCTACCTGGTTACGTCTCCCTGTTTTGGTGAAATGGACACCTTGTTTTTCTTCAAAGACTACACCCGGTTACGGACATGCCGTGACCACCTTTATGTGTTTCTTCTTATTGTACTATTATTGTTGTTATATCTTGCTATGGTTTTTCTAAAATATGTTTAGTCCCGGAGTACTAAATTTCACTAGGGGGGAATGTGGCACCCCAGGGGTCTGGTTTCCCACAGTAATGTAATGTTATGTCTGAGAGCAGGTGGGAGGTCCTTTGGTCAGGGATCCTGTGCATGCCACACCTCCTGCCCAGTCTTGGGAGGGGAAGAACTTCCCCTATATAAACCCGGGGCTGAGGCAGGGTTAGGAGTAGAGAAGAAGTAGAGACGAGAAACAGTCATAGGAAGAAACAGCAGAAGCTCAGTGGGAGCAATACTACTACGAGTCAGGGGCTGGCAGCTGCAGAGCTCGCCCTGACTGAGAAGCTTTCTTACCGGACCCGGCGTCCGAGGCTGTGGGGACTAACTCTTACCCAGCAGCAGAAGCCGACCGGCAGGGGATTTCAGGTCCTCAGGCCCAGAAACCCGAAGGCAAGGTCACATGCGTGGGACCAGCACCGCCATCGTGGAGCGGAAGCCATTAGAAGGCCCCGAGTCACCGGCCATACGGGTGAGCACCACACGGCACACTCAGGGACGTGGGCTACTTATATCCGCTTCTAGCAAGGTAGCCAGAAGAGTACAGTCAGTTTGGGAGGCCTACAACTCCGCCTGGCCAGGGGAGATCCCATCTGCTCAAGGACTGACCAGGCCCCGTTCGCTAGCAAGTACTCCGGGAGGGTCTATCGTTGTTACCAGTAAAGACCCTGAATTACACCGCACCGTCTCTGAGTGGTTCCTGCTACCCCCATCTTCCACGTCGGCTGCCCTGAGGCCATACCCCTCCCGTTGGGGGTTATACTATCACGCTGCACAATTCTACACCGGCCTCAGCGGTCTGCCCTGCAGCGGCAGCTCCATAGCTGCAAATCAACGGGTGGCGTAGTCGACACTCAAATAACACCTATCAAGACTGCCACACACTGAGTTTGACTCCCTGGGCACGGACCGGGTCCCCGCCACTCGGAGACTACAACCCTCATCTGATCCGGTTCCGGGTAAGCCCCCGTGCGCGAGACGCTGCGCGACACAGCAGGCCCAGGGGCGCGTCACATACAATTGCTCATTTTGCCTTTCTACCCAGCTAATTCTTCTGTTTTCTCTGCTGTATGTAGAAACATGAAGTCTCTTTTCCCGGCATGAATCATTCCCCTCTTCAACTCCTGACCCAGCTGCTCCACCTTACCCCCCTACCATTGACTTTTGCAGTGACTGTTGACTCATACAGGGAAAATAGACCTCCTGTTTCTGCCTAGAGCCTAGAAGGATTCAGGTAGTCAATTTTTAATCATGTGATGTCATAGCCCTAATGGAAAAGAGAATAATTAACTGGGTAAAAGGCAAAATGAGCAACTGTAAGTACACAGTGCTGTATAATATGATGATTGCAATATACTAAGAGGATAAAAATTTTGATGGGAGTGCTTCTTTAAATGGCCGCAGTCAGGTGCTGCATATCAGCCCCTATTAAAATGATAGCAGTTAGTTTGCAGTACCCGACTGGGGTCACTAAACAGTGTGACGAAACAGGGGTGCTCCGCTCTGTACATTTTTTTTTTTTTTTTTATATCCGGGAACTGCCAGTGCCGATACAGATGCGCAAGGGTAAAGACAGATCACCAACAACAAAGTGGAGAAAAATAAATTTTAAGCTGGCCATAGAATTAAAAAAAAAAAATCAAAAGCAACTATTCCTACTGCCACAGCCATTTCTTGATGCAGTCAGGCATGCATGCCCAAAAAGCCATTTGTAATGCTCAGACAATTGTGTGTCTTATTATGGGACGTAAAGACATTTGCAGAGTCAGGAGCCCTCCTTGCACATTTTACAATGGTCAACAATCATGCAAATTTTGGCAGGAGTGTCCATATATAAAATATGTTAGGCCACCTAAAAGCGCCACATGGTTTATTGGCGAAAACCTTCAGAGGGCTGCAGCCCCTTCATTGTATATTCTGCATGTCCCATTCAGGAAAGGGATGGCTGTAATTGGGTGTAATATAAATAAAAGCAGGTGGTCACGGCAGTCAGACCCCCACTGATCAGACATTCATGACATATTAATCTGCCTCAAAAGTACTTGGTGGGAAAATCTTTTTTCCCTTGCAGTCAGTTTCACAGCAATTTTCTTTCATTTGTGCACCATGTATGTGAGTCATAGTATCACTGCAGACTTCAGCCAGTACACACAATGTTATTCCATAGGGCTACGTCAGCAGATATTCTGGCAGACTGGTTCTGTCATCTAATTCAGGCACTACCCTCACATGTTACATGAGTGTAGCTTTTACTGCAAGAGGGGCACTTACAGCCCATGCACGCACACAAACCGCAAAGTCACTATCACCTTCACTTTGCTAGAATTTGTAGTTCATTTTAATATGGCTTATGTATAAAAAGGAGCAGTACAACTATCAAATTTGGAGAAAGAAAAACAGAGCAGATTAATGAATTAGGATTAATTTACACCTGCTGTGCACCTTCACCAGCAATGCTACTCCTGCCAGGGACTGGAGTCAATTTCTGCCATAATGTATACTACCAAGGTGGCATAAATTTTTAAGAATTTGCCAGGCTGGCCTCGCAAACTCCACGAACTTTGGCAAAGCTGTCCGGGACTGGCATAAAGATGCCAAAATTCACAACATTTTTGCCCAACTTTGAGTTACGCAAAAAATTGCAACATTTCAAAAGTATTTTAGACCAGAATCGGACCCTTAGTCTATTCATGCCAGAATCAGAAATTAATTCCATCAGATTTCTGTTGTTCCTGCTGGGAAGAATATTATACCAAATATTCCTTTTAATAGCCATTTTAAAGAACCACTCCCACTACTTTTTTATGCATTAAATATGTGTGAGTGCATATAATGTAGTGTGTGTAGTAATATACTCACCTATCCAGTATCATTCTTTCCGCTGCTCACTGACGTCACTGCTATTCTGAGTAGTCGGTTCCTTCTATGCGCTATTCAAATTTACAGAGAAAGCCTATGGATCCTTGTTCGGACATTCATTGTAAGGCTATGTTCACACACGTTGTGTTTTTTTTCTGCAGCTAAATCTGCTGACAACTTTTCTCTGGCAGGAAAACAGCTGCGTCAAAAATGCAGGGTTTCCTGGGTTTTTTTTTTCACTGTTCTTCTGTCTCTGCATGCATGTACATAAAGTTCTGTGAAAAAAAAGCTCATTCTGGTTTTGGCATAGTGGGGAAGGTGAATTGTTCAGGAATAGTTTAGACACTGGCAATGCATGGAGTTTGTATGACACTATTGCCTACCAAATTAGGTGGACTGCCATTCAGTTTGCACAGGCATTGTTCAATTTCACACCTCACTGGGCCACAGATATTGTTCAATCTCACTCATAGGTCAGCTAATGTTTACACTCTACACATCACTAATTTATTTAAACTCTCCTAAGGCAAACAACCATCTCAGTGACGAATGCAAGATGGTTAATCACAAAATAGAACCCATAAAAACGCTAAAAAAAAAGACAAAAATTTAGCTGCGTTTTTTCAGCACCCATTACTTTCTATGGGTGAAAAAACGCTGAAAGAAGGGACATGCTCTATTTTCCAAAAACACAAGTAAGGTAGAAAATCCGCAGCAAACAAAAAGCAACAGAGAATTCTGGTTTCTCATACACTTTGCTGGTACTGCCAGATGCGGGTGAAAATTTGCATAAAAATCTGCAGTAACATATGCAGCAAAACACAACGTGTGTGGACATAGCCTAAGAGAGACGTCCGGGTCACAGAGTGACCAGGCCAGTCTGCAGAGCGATGACATCAGTGAGCAGCAGAGAAGAACAGTGCTGGTTCCTGGAGAAAGCAGCGGTAGGCGAGTACATTACTACAGTCACACTACATTTGCTGCATATACACACACATTTAATACATAAACAATTGTTGTGGGAGTGTTTCTTTAATAATAATCAACGTATTAGCCCTAAACACTATTATTGTAATTGTTCTTGTATTATACCCCTTTTTCACATGTAAAGCGCCATGGAATAAATGTCTATGACTGTTCTGTGCCGGCAGAGATTGGCGCCAGGCACAACAGGTAGCTAGTTAGCAACTACTTTAAATAATAATAATAAACACTAAATTAAGTGTTTAAAAACTGTCAAATTGTCAATCATTCGCCTAGGATGCCTTCTTGACATTGTCACAAGCCGAGGTTAAGTTAAAAGGGAACTTGTCAGCTGACTCATGCTGCCCAAACCACGGACAGCATGAATAATGGCCTGGACTGCATGATTGCAGCCAGGTATATATTTTTCTTTCAAAGGCTCTGGCGTTCCAGGAAAAATAGTGTTAATTGGGGTATCGACAATATCTGTACAATGGACCGAGATATACTGACACTTTATAAGCAATTAAACATTTCTCATAATCTCAGCACTTTTGCAATCATAAATCAAGAGCTTTGAGTTTTCATGGCGGAGTTTCAAGGCTATACACAATGTATGAATGCATCAGCTTTTAGATCCAAATCCATGCTCGTAATTTTTATTACAAAAATTGTGAACAAAAGAAAAGATTTCTTCTATCACAATTCCTCAGCGTATCTACAAACCAGAAGATGAAAGGTAAAGGGGAGGTCCACTAATTTTAACACTTTTTTTTTTTTTTTTTTTTAAAACATTTGCACCGTCCTTACGTGTTATCTCCCAGTTAGGTTATTCATACAATTTCCGCTTTGTTCCTATTTTGGGGTTCACTGCTGGTGCATTTCTCCAGTCCTCGCTGCATACAAGTGGATGTGATATACTTTTAAAAGGGGTTGTCCAAAACTATTCCATTTTTTTTTTTTTTTTTTTTTTTTTACTATGAGCAGAGAAACTAACAGGCAGGTAGTTGCTAACAGAGGCAAAAAGCTGTCTGTTCTACCTGGTGCTGGCTCAGAGCTCTCACTGACCGCTCCTGTCGGCGATCAGCTGCTCCACATCAGCAGAGCAGCTCCTCTTCTTCTGGACTTCTCCATAGACAGGGCATGACTATCGACATTGTACTGATTGACAGCTGGCAGCCCGTAGTTATGCAGCGGGGAGCCGGCTGTCAATCAGCATGGCGTCTGCAGTAGTGCCATGTCAACAGAGCATGGTGGAAGAGAAGCAACTGCTCTGTTGACACGATGTCGGCGTAAGCCGCTGAATCGCCAGCAGGAGCAGTCTATGACTGTTCTGTGCCGGCAGAGATTGGCGCCAGGCACAACAGGTAGCTAGTTAGCAACTACTTTAAATGTTTTCATAACTTATGGGTTTTAATATGCTTCTGTGTGAATAAAACATGCTACTTGTAGTTATCAGCTAGTTTCCAGAAATTAGGAATAATAGGAGTGATAGTGAAGCTTTCTCATCAGATACTCAGAATTGGCAAGTTGCATTAACTACCAAAGGGATGGGCATGTGAGCAATGGAAATTGTAAAAACTTTATTACAGTGTATAGAAAAAAATATTGTATAAGAACTTTCCCACTAGATAATTCTCAAGGGAGTTGTGATATAAAGTTGTGTGTAGAAAGAAAAAGCATTTATAATGTTTTGAAAAATTAAAAAGGTGTAACAAATTTATGTTGGAAAATATTTAAACTAGTCACACACCCATTAGTAAAAAGTGATGCAGACACCGCACCACCCAGTGACTTCATCATTGCTGCATTTGAAACTGATGGGTTTTCCAAGACACTATTAAGGAATTGCTTAACCTTTAACAAAATGTTTGCATGATACTGCTAATATACCAAAACTTAAGACAGGCAGGCATGGAAAGCAAGGTGTATGCATGATCAACATTAATCTACTTTAAAAGGAATGAGTCATAAAAAAATGTAATGTTGTTTTAATCAAGTTTTTAATGTTAAAATTTATTTTTTGTTTATTTTTTCATATTACAATCTATATTTAAAAATAAAAAATTCTTGAAATATTGCATTTTTTTGCCAAATATTAAGCTCCCATTCTGCAGTGATCACCATCAGTCTTCTTATTATCAATACCTGAAGAATTACAACAAGAAGATATCACTTAACACCCCACCTTACCTTCCTATGCAATGACTGTTGCCAAACTTGCAGCATGCTTAGAAAGCTCTCCCATAGAGATGAATGAGTCAAAGCCTTTCTACTGCTGGTTCATGTAGCAGCTTAAGAGCAGAGTGAACAGAGGCCGAGGCAGTACGGCAGAACTTATAAATCATGCAAAATAAAATTTATTTCACCATCTGGGTTTAAATATTAAAAATACTATAGTAGATACATTCCCTTTAAGGAATGAGCACCAGTTCCAAGGTAAAATGCCATAAAATGTTTCAATGGTAAGTCATTTAAGGCACTCTATTTTTATGTATTTTTATTTATTTTAAAAATAACATTTTCTATCACCGCTCATCCAATCTAATTTGCTTATAACTTTACAAAAAAAATCGAATTCAGCAAAATCAGATTTTTTTTAGATTTGCTTTGTGCAAATCCAGCAAAACAGCGGCTGGCCAGCATCACTACAATAATGCATTTGAAATGGGATATACACTGCTCAAAAAAATAAAGGGAACACTCAAATAACACATCCTAGATCTGAATGAATGAAATATTCTCATTGAATACTTTGTTCTGTACAAAGTTGAATGTGCTGACAACAAAAATCACACAAAAATCATCAATGGAAATCAAATTTATTAACCAATGGAGGTCTGGATTTGGAGTCACCCCCAAAATTAAAGTGGAAAAACACACTACAGGCTGATCCAACTTTGATGTAATGTCCTTAAAACAAGTCAAAATGAGGCTCAGTATTGTGTGTGGCCTCCACGTGCCTGTATGACCTCCCTACAGCACCTGGGCATGCTCCTGATGAGGTTGCGGATGGTCTCCTGTGGGATCTCCTCCCAGACCTGGACTAAAGCATATATAAAACAAATGTTAGTGTCTCAAGAACAGAGCTCATTCCATTGTGGAAGGAAGAACTGCCATTATGGGGCCCAAGAATATTTAGGCTCCTAGCAGGGTCAAAGTTCCAGACAATATACCACATTAAACCATTATGTCTGTAGGCGAAGTTCCATTTCCATCTCCCAACTTTCATTCGGGCCCTTTCTGTCCTCAAGTCCTGTTGGATCTGACGTTCGTGATTGTCCAGCCATCTCTGGGCATCCTTGGGAGACTCAAAGAATGAAGTGAAACCAAGAGCCACAACTCTCAATTTAGTGAAATAGATTATTGAGTACTGAAATCCCAGTGCCCTCATTCTCCTTTTAATGTTCAGAAACAGACAGTTTGCGCTGGACTTCCACAGAGAAGCCTGGAAAAATTGAGATCCTTTTCCCACCAAGCTGATATCTTGCTTCTCCCTTGCCTTCCTTAGTATAATGTCCCGGTATTTAAAATGGAAAATTTTAATGAGGCCGAGTCAAGGGGGTCTGCCCACCGGCCTGGGCCTTGTAGGGACCCTATGCGCCCCCTTTCCACCGCGAACAAAGGAGTGAGGATCTCTTTACTGAGGTATCCAGAAGAAATTAAAAAAAAAAAAAAAAAAAAAAAAAAAAAAAAAAAAAAAAACACAACACTGTCGTGGTCCCCCACTTCCAACTTTTCCAGCACCCCAACTAGACTAATGTTATTATGTCTCAAGCAATTCTCCACATCATCTGCCTTAGCAAATAGCGCCGCCACCGCTTGCGCATGATTATGAACATATCTGCGGACAGGGGGAAGAACGTCCTCCAACTCGCAGACTGCCCTCAACTGCCATGGTACGTTCAGTTCCCTTCTGAACATCATGGCGGATTACGGATATGGATTCTTGGATATAGCCTACCTGGCCTGCCAGTGTACTAAGAGTGGCATTACATTTATTGACCACAGTGAGAACATTCATCAATGAAGGGGAATCCACTGTGGGTAAACAGTCAGGGTCATTGTTATTTCCCATAGGGGGTTTAATTCCCAGGGAGTACTTGTGAATGAGTGGCCATTTCAGAAGAATCATCTTCTTCTTCATCCTGAGCTAGGACTGACAATCTGGATTCCGTTGTGGACCTTCTCTGAGGCCCTTGTACTTTTACACCTGACTTCTGGCTACTGGGGGTTGTAGTGTGTTTCATGAGCATACTGCTCCAGTCTTGCTGCTATCTCCCCACCAATACATCTCTGCCTCTTCCCGCAGGATGCACGAGTGCCATCTTAAGAGCTCCTTTGCTGCTCTCCCTCATCCTTTTCCATCTTCTTACTGCGAGGTCATGATTACTTCATAGCCCGAACCGCAAGGTCAGAGCACCAGGGGGCTTCAGATATCTTCCTATGCCACTGTTACCTTACTTCATTCCAAAGGCGCAGACCACAGGAACAGATAGCGAGAGGCCCTAGGACCCAGAGAGACCGCACGATCCTCCTGGTTCCAGGCGAGATGACCGGAGACTCCCAGCCGCAGTCTGGTAGCAGACCCTGAAGTATCTGGATCAGATGTAGACTCCGTGCTGCTGTCGGTAAGTACTTGTGCAGCTGTGTCCTCTATGGGTGACTTCACTTCTATCCACAGTGCAGTGCGGCGCCCAGGCACTAAGATGGCTGCCACGAGTAGCAGCACAGGATCAATTAAAAGCTCCCCTGGACCGATCACAGACAACACACAGCGCCCAAACACAGCCCCGCCACCTCCTCTCTGCCTTAGGCCACTTAGGAAGTATTCTGCCTGCAGAATAAGCGGCTTCTCCTATAGTCAAGAGAAATAGGACCTCAACTCAAGCATGTCTGATCAGCTCCAGAGCATATCCAAATTTCACAACTCAAGTCAATCTAATCTGCTGAATTTGAATTTTCGGAAAGTCACTTATCTTAAAACACTACCTCTACTTGGCTTATTGGCCTAGGAACATTGTGCCTGCTGTTCTCAGCAAAATGTTCCATACAAATCCAAGCAAATACCAGAAGGCACAAAATGTCTAACCCACAGCCAAGAAAAACGGTAGGCACCCAGTAAGCCTTTGCCTAGGGTGCCAAGAAAGCTTGTCCCACTTTCCTGCTTGACCTATCTTTTACGTCTGGAAGGTACATGTTCCCTTTAAATAAGAAGTATGAAATACATTCATCATCTCTAAATAGGTTACAGAGACAGAAGTAGAACACAGATTTATAAAACATGAAAAAGCTGCAGTACTCAAAGTAGCTAAGAAAAAAAAAAGCAGTCTTTGACAAAAATGTACAACAGATAATAAAAGGTGAAAAAAATGGAAGAGAATATAAAAAATATAAAATAAATAATTGAACGGTGTCATAATTGGACAACAACATTGGTTACAGTGGCATGATTTTTTAAAGGGTAGCTGTGCTTTCAAGTAACTTTTCAGAATAAAGATGTCCTGTGTGTGTACATGAGAGATAACACCATTTCTGGTCATTGTGAGACTTATATCCTGAATTTTCACCCGTTCTCCCCTCTGCATATCTGTAATTTGCAATCCACTGGGAGCTGGGGGAGGAGAGGAGCTGCAGTGATTTCTCCAATAGACATACAGCATAGAGGGGGGGGGGGGGGAATTCCTTCTCTTCATTCACTTTTTAACTCTGAGACAAGCTGCAGCAACATGGAGGACATTATACAGCAGAGCTCAGCTGTCTTGATCTGAACCAAAGCTCTGATGCGAGGTAAAACACTCGCTATAGAGCTCTGCACTATGCTCCTCACTCCTCCTCCACCCTCCCATCTCTAGAGAGTATAATGGGCAATAGTAATGACCTGTAGTGCATCTCCTCTGAGCAAGGCTGCTTTTGCACAGTGGATGACAAGTTCAGAAGGCAGAGGAAGAGAAAAAGGTGTCTGTTAAGTGTGAAAGGAAGCGTATTTCTTTAATTACATACATTACAAAGTTTCTTATATATGCTTGAGCTATTGATTTATGCAAAGTTTCTTAAAAATACAGTTCCTTTTTATATATAAATATGATGGCAATTTAGCTAAAATGTAACTGATCAAATCTACTTGCTTGCCAATTCACTTCGATTCGAACTTCCTGAAGTTCGTAGAGATATATATCTATATATATATATAGATAGATATAGATAGATAGATATATCAAAAAAATAAAGGGAACACTTAAACAGAATATAACTCCAAGTAAATCAAACTTCTGTGAAATCAAACTGTCCACATAGGAAGCAACACTGATTGACAATCAATTTCACATGCTGTTGAGCAAATGGAATAGATAATAGATGGAAATTATTGGCAATTATCAAGACACCCTCAATAAAAGGAGTGGTTCTGCAGGTGGGGACCACAGACCACATCTCAGTTCCATTGCTTTCTGGCTGATGTTTTGGTCACTTTTGAATGCTGGTTGTGCTTTCACACTCGTGATAGCATGTGACTGACTCTACAACCCACAGAAGTTGCTCAGGTAGTGCAGCTCATCCAGGATGGCACATCAATGCGAGCTGTGGCAAGAAGATTTGCTGCGTCTGTCAGCGTAGTGTCCACAGGCTGGAGGCACTACCAGGAGACAGGCCAGTACACCAGGAGATGTGGAGGGGGCCGTAGGAGGGCAACAACCCAGCAGCAGGACCAATACCTCCACCTTTGTGCAAGGAGGAACAGGAGGAGCACTGCCAGAGCCCTGCAAAATGACCTTCAGCAGGTCACAAATGTGTATGTGTCTGCACAAACTGTTAAAAATCGACTCCATGAGGGTGGTATGAGGGCCCAACGTCCACAAATGGGGGTTGTGCTCACAGCCCAACACCATGCAGGACGCTTGGCATTTGCCACAGAACACCAGGATTGGCAAAGTCACCACTGGCGTCCTGTGCTCTTCACAGATGAAAGCAGGTTCACACTGAGCACATGTGACAGACGTGACAGAGTCTGAAGACGCCGTGGAGAGCGATCGGCTGCCTGCAACATCCTTCAGCATGACCGGTTTGGCAGTGGGTCAGTAATGGTGTGAGGTGGCATTTCTTTGGAGGGCCGCACAGCCCTCCATGCGCTCGCCAGCGGTAGCCTTACTGCCATTAGGTACCGAGATCAGATCCTCAGACCCATTGTGAGACCATATGCTGGTGCAGTTGGCCCTGGGTTCCTCCTAATGCAGGACAATGCCAGACCTCATGTGTCTGGAGTGTGTCAGCAGTTCCTGCAAGATGAAGACATTTGTGGAGACCTTCCAGGAGGGCAGGAGGCAGGGGTGTCCCCCTGAGCCTCCAACACCTCACCCTCCAGTTCAGGATATAATGCCGAAATGATTACCCCTTGCTATAATATAGGGGCAGGGTTCTCATGGTCACCACCACCAGGGAAGATCTGGGACAAAGCATCAGCCTTGAGATTTTTGACCCCTGGACAAAAAGGGACGACAAAATTGAACCTAGCAAAAAACAGGAGCCATCTGGCTTGCCTAGGGTTGAGACGTTTGAGATAGGACAGGTTCTTATGGTCAGTAATAAAAGTAATAGGATGGACAGCCCCCTCCAACCAATGTCGCCATTCTTTGACTGCCAATTTGATCGCCAAAAGTTCCCAATTACCCACGTCATAATTTCTCTCAGCCGAAGACAATTTTTTAGAAAAGAAGGCACATGGACTCCATTTACCAGGGGACGGACCCTGAAACAACAGCCCAAACCCTCACATCCGAATCACCAACTTCCACAATAAAGGGTTGGGAAACATCGGGTTGACCGAGTATAGGTGCAGTGGCAAAATGATTCTTTAAGGAAGAACAAGCCTGGAGCGAAACATCCGACCATTTGAAAAAAATAAGACCCCTTCTTAGTCATGTCAGTGAGGGGTCTCACAATTACTGAGTAATTTTGGATGAATTTCCGGTAAAAATTAGTAAAGCCCAGAAAACGCTGTAGAACCTTCAGGTTCTCGGGACGGTCCCAATCAACCCGAAGATGACAACAAGTACCCCAAAAACTGCACCTCCTTAACAGCGAAAACACATTTTTCCAGTTTGGCATAAAGTTTGTTATCCCTTAATATTTGGAGAACCTGCTTAACATGTCCCAAATGTGTCTCAATATCAGGTGAGTAAACCAAAATATCGTCAAGATAGACAGCCACAAACCTCCCCACCAAATGATGGAAAATATTAATTTATGAAATGTTGGAATACCGCAGGTGTATTGGTCAACCCAAAAGGCATAACCAAACTCTCAAAATGCCCTTAAGGGTATTGAACGCTGCTTTCCATTCGTACCCTTCTCGGATTCTAACCAGATTGTAGGCTCCCCTTAAATCAAACTTGGAGAAAACCTTAGAACTTACAACCTGGCTGAACAAATCAGGAATCAGAGGAAGAGGGTATGGATCACGGATGGTAATTTGATTTAATTCCCGGAAATCTAAACAGGGACGTAGATAGTCATCTTTTATCTTCACAAAGAACCCCGCCGCCACGAGCGAGGATGAGGGTCTGATATGTCCCTTCTCCAGACTTTCCGCAATGAAATCCTTCATGGCTTGTCTCTCAGGGCCAGAAAGATTATACAGTCTGGACTTCGGTAGTTTAGCTCCGGGGTCAGGTTAATAGGACAGTCATATGCATGATAAGGAGGCAATTCCTGACACCCCCTCTTAGAAAAAAAGTCCTCAAAACCAGACAGAAAAGCAGGTAATATTTCCGTAGAGACAGTAGAAAGGGAAATATCTAAGCAGTTCTCATGGCAGTAATCTCCCCATTCAATGCTCCATGGCTTGCCAATCCACTAACGGATTATGTTTCACCAGCCATGGAAGACCCAGTACAATTGGTGTGGGGAGACTGTCCAAGACATAACAAGGAATAACTTAACAATAAACCGACCCCACCCTCAGTTTTACATTATGTACAATCTGAGTAAATGCTTTCTGTGCAAGTGGCGCCAAGTTGATGGCGAAGATGGAAATAGGCTTGACTAAAGAACAGCAAGCAAGGCCATGAACTTTTGCAAACTCAGCGTCAATCATGTTGACTCCCGCACCACTGTCAACAAACACAGAAATTTTCTCGGTTTTGCTTTCTAGCACCACCTCTGCTGTCAGTACAAACCGGGAACTGCAGGTTGGCAACAAATGCACCCCTTGCTTATCCAACTCCAGACTACCTAAAGTTAATCAAGTCTCCTTTAGTTTAGGAATTGAAGTAGAGGTCCCAATAAAATGTCCCTTTTTCCCACCAAAAAAATACACCTTTTTCTTGCGAATCTCCGGGAAAATGTATGATGTAAAGGCACCCCCTAACTGCATGGGTTCCACCACCTCCCCCAGTACTGGTTCACCATCAGACTGCTCCCCCCGGCAGAGGTACATAACCCCGAAAAGAAGGCCCCGGAGAAGGTGGCCTCACCCGTCTATCCCGACGTATGGCCAACGACATGGCAGCCTCCAAGGACTGAGGGGTTTCATATACTGCCAAGGCATCTTTCAAACTTTCAGAAAGACCCTCACAAAAATGGCTGCTAAGGGCTAAGTCATTCCATTTAGAATCTGTTGCCCATCTAGGGAATTCAGAACTGTACGTCTCCACTCACCGATTCCCCTGATGAAGGCGATGTAACCTAGACTCAGCCAAGGCGACTCGGTCAGGGTCATCATAGATGAGGGCAAGAGCCTCCAAAAAAACCTCTACAGATTGGAGACAAACCGAATCCTGCGTTAAAGAAAAACGCTCATGATTGAGGATCTCCCTGCAGTAGAGAGATCACAATTCCAGCACGTTGCTCCTCATTTCTGGAGGAGTAAGGACGAAGTATAAAATACAGTTTGCATGCCTCCTTGAATACAAAAAACTTGTCCTTACCTCCTGAAAACCTGTCTGGGAGGGCAAAGAAATGTCAGTTTTGTTTTTTTGCTTTTTCCTTTTCAAAATGTGCTCAGCCGGCAATAATGTCAGGCAAGGTGTGGGAAAGACTTAGTGCAACACAAAGGGAAGAGGAAAAAGGAACCCAGACTCTAGGGAAAGGGGGAGTGGAGACCTCATAGGCTGATCTAATATCACCCTGTCTCCACTAACGTCCCTATATTGGTTCTTCACCAATCGCCACACGCATACCTCACTCTGTCTTTCCCTGGCGTTTGGCCCTGGCTAGGGAAGGGATGAGCGCTAGTCGATCCCCACTGAACACTAAAGACACGAGGGGGAACAAACAAGGGGAAAAAAAATCACTTAGCTTTAGTCGACTCCAGACAAATGCGCACATGTCCTCTAGCACCAGAGAGGAAGAAGTACTGCTCTTGCTCAAGCCTTCACAAGGAGTAATTAATATCGCCGGCACCTCCCTCTGGCACACAGCAGATATTTATACTCCCAGGCCAGGGTCTTAATTAGCCAGAGGAAGGTAGCCGCTGGGTCCTAGAGAGACAGCTTGTAAGAAGTTTACTGTAAGACCAAACAAATATCTCCTGCAACCAACTGCAGGACGACTGTCTGTCATTTCCAACACACCCCTGACACCAACTCACATCAGGACTACAAGATCGCAGGTACTTTCAGCTGCATCACATCTAATGTAGTGTACTTAATTATATTTAACCAAATGTCCATCTGGGGGTTTGTATGTTGGGGAAACAGGACAAAAACTTAGAAGGAAGAATTCTCATTGTCACACAATAAAAGAAAAAAAAAAAAAATAGCTCTACCTATGGCCAAACATTTTTGCATCCCTGATCACAGAATCAGTGACATGAAGTTACTGGTATTAAAAGGTAACTTCAAATCTTAGAGAGACAGAAAAATTTGGGAATACAAACTCATGACAACCTATGGCACTCTCAGTGCAGGAATGAATGTGTCGCATGGATTTATGTCATTCTACATCAACGAAGGAATGTGCTCCTCAGACCTTAGGGGGCATCAGTACCCTGGACCAGACCTCAATTAAAAGGACAATAAAACTTTTCACACTCCTTATCTAGGAACTGCTCCAATATTTACAGCCACAACTCTTTCTCCCCCTCCCATTCTCAGTTTTGCTTCACGTCACTTGTCTAATTCATTGCATTATTCTTCTGCCCTGTTGTGTATAAATATGTGCTTCTTCAGATTTAGTGTTATTCTATGCCTAATAAAGGGAGTGAGTAGTCTAGAAAGCTTGCAATTTGTTACCATCTTTTCAGTTAGCCATTAAAATGGTATCAACCACTGAGGACTCTCAAATCTTAATATTTTTCTATCTACTGGCTAACACGGTACAAAGATCTTTTTCCTGGAACAATGAAATGCTATGGCTCAGTGTACTGTCTCTTTAAATGGACAGCATATGGAAATGTACAATAGATACAATTAGGTCAATAAATATTTGGACAGGGATCGAATCTTTAATAAGATTTAACATTTCAGCTCTCTGATGGATTTTTTTTTTTCTTTTTTCAGCCTAATGATTTTCTGTTTTTCTTCCATTGAGAGCTCCTTTGACCACATGTGGTGGTTTCACAGCAACAGCTTCCCAATGCAAATGCCACACCTGATATCAGCTACAGACCTTTTACGTGCTTAATTGTATGGATTAATGAGGGAAAAGCCCATGCAGCCCATTAAAGAGCTTTTGAGATAATTGTCTAATTACTTTAGGTCCCTTTAAAAAAGGCAGCTACATATTAAAGAGCTGTAATTCCTAAAGCCTTACTGCAATTAGGATGTGAACACCCTCAAATTAAAGCTCAGAATCTGTACTTTCAGCCCATATTGATTATATAACTGTATCTTGAATATGTTTTGGGAAACAGCTAAAATGCAAAACACGTGTCACTGTCCAAATACTTTTGTACCTGTATATGAATGCAGTATTAGGCATATACTTTATAGAGGAGTACCAGCACTGAGAAATGATACTTTTGCACAACATGATAAAAGTCATTGCCATGAAGGCACAGTATGTGTAGTGGCCATTAATACCAAATTACATATGCACTCCATCCCATTCTGAAAACATAAGTGCCGTATGAGACAGTTATAACTTTCACATGCATTTCTACAGAAAACACTATAGGGTGAGGCATAAGAGAAACACGCATCTACACTACAGGACAGAATTGAGCAGAAAGGAAGTCCGTGGGCGCTGTACCAGACCACTGCAAACCTCCAACTACCTGTGGCTTCCTTGGCACCTCTGCTGGTTAGTAGACTCGGCAATGTCATTATGTTGCAGTGCTACTGACGCGCCCCCTGGGCCATGTTGTGCAGCGTTGCGCATGCGGGGAATACCCGGAGCCGGATCTGATAGGGGTAGTAGTCCTCGTGGCGGTGACCCGGTCCGTGCCCAGGGTGTCAAACCAAGTGGCAGAACTTTAGAGTAAGATGTTGTAGAGTTCGACTACGCCACCCGTTGAATGCGGTTATGAAACCGCCGCTGCAGGGCAGACCGCTGAGGCCGGTGGTACAGTTGTGCAGCGTGGATGGTATAACCCCCAACGGGAGGGGTATGGCCTCAGGGCAGCGGACGTGGAGGATGGGGATAGCAGAATTGCACGCAGGCACCAGGAACCACTCCGAGACGGTGCGGTGTAGTTTAGGGTCTTTACTGGTGGCAAAGGTAGACCCTCCCGGGAGTACTGGCTAGCGATCGGGGCCTGGTCAGTCCGTGAGCAGATAGGATCTCCCCTGGCCAGGCGGAGTTGTAGGCCTCCCCAACTATTGTACTCTTCCTGGCTACCTTGCTAGAAGCGGGTAGAAGTAGCCCACGTCCCTGAGTGTACCGTGTGGTGCTCACCCGTATGGCCGGTGACTCGGGGCCTTCTGGTAGCCTCCGCTCCACGCCGGCGGTGCTGGTCCCTTGCGTGTGACCGTGCCTTCGGGTTTCTTGGCCAGAGGACCTGAAATCCCCTGCCGGTCGGTTTCTGCTGCTGGGTATGGATCAGTCCCCACAGCCTCGGACTCCGTGTCCGGTGAGAACTCTTCAGTCAGGATGAGCTCTACAGCTTCCAGTCCCTGACCCCTTCTATCACTGCTCCCACAGAGCTCCTGATCTTGCTCTCCCTGTATCTGCTCCACTCCAGACCAGACTGTGTCTCTGTCTGGGACTCCTCTTCTTCCTTTCTAACCCTGCCTCAGCCCCCAGTTTTTATAGGGGAAGTTCTTCCCCTCCCAGGACTGGGCAGGAGGTGTGGCATGCTTAGGGCACCTGACCAGGAGACCTCCCACCTGCTCTCAGACGTAATATTGCTATTACTGTGGTAACCAGACCCCTGGGGTTCCACACTACAAACACATGATGCCCTGGAGGCCTACTAATGGGAAGAGGCATTAGAGATTATGCAGGTAGTAAGCAGTTGACAGGGCTTTGGACCGGTGGCCACAGACTACTAACATGGCCATTATACTAGGGTCCTGCCGATCTTTTTGATCAACTGCACTAACTACAAACACTTAAATTTCCTTGCATTATTGTAAAAAAAAATAAAAATGTAGAACTAGATCCGTACAGGCCTTTATACACGAGTCAGTAGTTGGGAGAGTATTGGCAACCATATTCTAAAATTGCAGTCAATAAAGGTACCCATACACACATGGATAATATTTTTGACAATCCATCAATAATCTAATGTATATAATGACCACCTGACCACCCTAGATAGCAGACAAAGATGAAGCTAGGGATCGAGTAGGTCTGATTTATAAATACCCAATTTTAATTTGTGCCAGGAGGAAAGTTTATCTTCTCTCCTAACTGAAACAAAACGTTTGCACAGCCGATCCTAACAAATGTTTTTGCAAGATTCTTGGAAAACAAGTTTGCCGGCACTATTGGTAATGTGAACGATTTTGCTGCTCTCTGCAAGAGGAACGATGACAATGTGCCAATGAATTCTAAGGTAGGGTTCCCCAACTCCAGTCCTCAAGGCCCACCAACGGGTCATTTTTCAGGATTTCCTTACTATTACTAAGGAAATCCTGAAAACATGGCCTGTTGGTGGGCCTTGGGGACTGGAGTTGGGGAGCACTGCTAAGGCACTGCCTATCCTTCATATGGAAACTACGGAGATCTAGAAACTACAGTCTAAAACAAGATCCTTGAATGGGTAATCTATCTCTGAACGTTTCACGCTTCCGCAGCGGGTACAGAATGACTACAGGCATCGGCCATCTAACGTGCTCAAGCAAAAGGCATCATGCAAATGCATTTCTTGTTCACTGAATAGGACAGGTGCACGACACCTGCCCTCCATGTGTATAAACCAGCAGATGTCTGCAGAGATGGCGTCCCATCCAGGCTCACCTCCCGATATGGAAGTGAACATATCCAGATTATTTTAGGAACAGTACAGTTAACATACAGTAGTTGAATAGGCAAAAAAAATGTGGTGTCAGTCTACTTCAGATTACTGCTACTAATGAACCAACAGGTTACTAAACACTGTTTTGCTTAAGATTTGCATCCTCAGCCAGCAACAGACTGGCAGACATGACTCAGAACTGATTATCTTAGGTTAAGCTCCCACGATGAGTTTTTGACGTTGCATATTTTCATTGCGCAAAAAAAATGCAGCATCTTACAGTTTCAGCAAAGTGGATGGAATTTATAGAAATCTCATACCCACTGAGATTTTATTTTTTAACCCTATGTAAACTGGCCTAAGATGCGTTTTTGATATTTACAACACGTTAATTTCTCTTGCGAGTTCTATGCTGATTTTCCCCATAGAACTGAATTAAATGCAAAAAATCCGCAGATAATAACGCACATGCATTGTTATTGTGTTTCTGCTGCAGAAAAGCTGAAATAATGTATGTATACATGACTATATCAATAAAGTTTTGCCAAACCCAAATGCCAGAAAAAATGAAAAACAATGAAAGCTTGATTTAATAGATGGCATACCAAGAAGAAAAAGCGCAGCTTCAAAAATGCATGTAAAAGCACTAAAAAAAAACGCAGTGAAAAACAGGCATGTTACCTAAGAGATGCAGAAAATCTGCAACATCTAAAACTCCCCAAATACTGATTGTGAGAACGTAGCCCAAGTATAAGGATATGTGCTCACTGTCCGGAGCCAGCTGCAGCCTCAACACTGCGGAATAGCCGCACAGCTTCCGCTCATTATGCAAATGAGCAGCGCCATTTTTTTAAAAAAATTTACCTGCAGACTTTCCTTAGAGGTTAGGTCTATGGGTAAAGGCCACATGCGGACCCGCAAGAGAAACTGACATGCTGCGGTCTGGAAAGACGCGGCGCATGTCAGTTTCCGCGGGTGATCTGCAGGTGCCCAGATACACATAATAGACATGGGATTTCTACAAATCCCATCCACTATGCTGAAACATCTGGCCGCTGGGGTTTGACGCTGCATAACACGCAGCATCAAACCCGCAGCAGCTCCGGATCGTGTGCACAGCCCCTAAGACTTAAAATACAACAAATGTTAGAATTTTTGATTAAACAGAAGCTAATTTAAAAAGGGAAAGTACAACTAGGTTAATAGACAGTGGGCTCCCGGTATTATTCTTTTTACTCCAATTAGGGTTGCATTTGCTCTGTGAACACTATAAAGGAAAGAAAAATCTACAAGTTTGCGGTCAAGCTATGAAATTCTTCAAATCATGCTGAGACATTACTCACATTTTCTAAAAATGTAGTTTGAGAACAGTTTCGAATTTAGCATACTTGTGTTGAAATATATAATTCCACCTAAAATTATCGTTTGGAGAACATCAAGAAAACATAACCAAATAAGTTACTTCAAGGACCAGTGAGCAGAAAATCGTTAAGGCCTGAACGCGAACAAGTGAGAATGCACGATAATGTAATCTAAATAGGATGAGTGACAGAAAAACAAACTGCTCAATGCATTATGTAAATTGAAGAAGCACTCCTCCAATCAAAGTTTTTATCCTCTTAATATATTGCAGTCATCATATTATATAGCACTGTGTACTTACAATTGCTTATTTTGCCTTTCTACCCAGGTAATTCTTTTTTTTCCCATAAGGTCTATGACATCACCCATTAAAAACTGACTAGCTGAAACCTTCTCAGCTCTGTGTAGAAACAGGAAGTTGATTTTTTGTATGCGTCATAAGTAGTGTTGAGCAATACCTTCCGATATCAGGAAATATCGGATTGGATCGGGCCGATACCCAAAAAGTATCGGATATCGCCGATTCCGATACCGGAAACCAATGCAAGTCAATGGGACACAAATATCGGAATGAAAATAAACCCTTTCTTTCCTTGTAGGTTAATTCTACATGAAGGAAAACAACTAACAATAATGTACAATGTATTGGGGGAGGTGGTTGCCCAAATTGATGGGAACAGTGCTCACAGTGAAACATGAAAAGCCGGCAATTCAGCAGCGGCATACACCGGTACCCGACAATTTAGAACAGAAAGAATAGAGCTTCACACATAGATTAGATAGATATTATATATGTGACTGACATGTTTCTAAGTACAGTGACAGTGTTGGTTACTGTACTTGTCATTTAGAGTTAAAATAAAGGATTTATTAAAAAAAAAATTGGCGTGGGGTTCCCCGTAATTTTAGTCTCTAGCGGAGGTTAAGCAGACGGCTGGGGCAGATGTTTGAAGCCTGGGAAGGGGGCAATACCCACGGCGCTTCCCAGGCTACTAATATCAGCCCCCAGCTGAATACCTAGCCTTTTACTAGCTATTAAAATGGGGGACCCCCCAAAAAAATGAGGAGGGGTCCCCCTTATTTTAATAGCTAGCAAAGGCTAGGCAGACAGCTGGGGGCTGATATTAATAGCCCAGGAAGGGTGCCATAAATATTGGCCCCCTCCCAGGCTAGAAACACCAGCCGTCATCCGTCCCAGAAATGGCGCATCCATAGGATGCGCCAATTCTGGCACTTAGCCTCGCTCTTCCCACTGCCCTGTAGCGGTGGCATTGGGGTAATAGGGCTGGGGTTGATGTCCGCTTATAATGCCAGCTGACATCAAGCCCAGGTTAGTAATGGAGAGGAGTCTATAAGACACCCCCATTACTAACCCCATAGTCAAAGTTACAAAAAAACAGAAACACCCAGAATAAAGTCCTTTATTTCAATTAAACACACAATTCTTTATTGTTCTAAATTAAACCACACTTACCATCACGCCCATTCCAGCTGAAGCCAACGATCTCCTGCAATAAAAGAAAAATAATAAACCAACATCAGCCTTACCTTTCCATGGTTCCCAGGACAGCTCCAGCTCTGCTACATCGAGATGACTGGCAGGATCGCAGCAGAAAGCTGCCATCCAGCCTGTCATCCCACAGACACTGAGAAGCGCAGGCATGCTTGCGCTCCTCAATGTCAGGCTGTGACGGCATCCAGATGAGCCGACAATGAACTCAGCTCACCTCATGCACGTCACTGACAGCGTGGGAGAATTCTCCTGCGCATGCGGTGAGCGTGAGAGACTCGGCTCATCTGGATGCTGTCACAGCCTGACACTGAGGAGCGCAAGCAAGCCTGCGCTTCTCAGTGTCTGCCTGCGGAATGACAGGATGGATGGCAGCTTTCTGCTGCGGTCCAGCCTGTCATCTCGATGTAGCAGAGCTGGAGCTGTCCTGGGAACCATCGAAAGGTAAGGATGATGTTGCTTTATTATTTTTCTTTTATTGCAGGAGATCGTTGGCTTCAGCTGGAATGGGCGTGATGGTAAGTATGGTTTAATTTAGAACAATAAAGAATTGTGTGTTTATTTCAATTAAAGGACTTTATTCTGGGTGTTTGTGTTTTTTTTAAACTTTGACTATGGGGTTAGTAATGGGGGTGTCTTATAGACGCCTCTCCATTACTAACCTGGGCTTGATGTCAGCTGGCATTATAAGCTGACATCAACCCCAGCCCTATTACCCCACTGCCACCGCTACAGGGCAGTGGGAAGAGTGAGGCTAAGTGCCAGAATTGGCGCATCCTATGGATGCGCCATTTCTGGGGCGGCTGATGGCTGGTGTTTCTAGCCTGGGAGGGGGCCAATATTCATGGCACCCTTCCTGGGCTATTAATATCAGCCCCCAGCTGTCTGCCTAGCCTTTGCTAGGTATTAAAATAGGGGGGACCCCACATCATTATTTTGGGGGTCCCCCATTTTAATAGCTAGTAAAGGCTAGGTATTCAGCTGGGGGCTTATATTAGTAGCCTGGGAAGCTCCGTGGGTATTACCCCCTTCCCAGGCTTCAAACATCTGCCCCAGCCGTCTGCTTAACCTCCGCTAGAGAATAAAATTACGGGGAACCCCACGCCAATTTTTTTTTAAAAAATCCTTTATTTTAACACTAAAGCCCCAGTCTCACATAGCGAGATCGCTGCTGTGTCACGGTTTTGGTGACGCAACAGCGACCTCACCAGCGATGTCGCTATGTGTGACACTTTGCAGCGATCAGGCCCCTGCTGTGAGGTCGCTGATCGCTGCAAAGTGTCCTGGACCATTTTTTGGTCGTTGCCCTCCCGCTGGTCAGCACACATCGCTGTGTGTGACCAGCGGGAGCAGCGATCAGGCTGGTAACCATGGTAAACATCGGGTTACTAGGGGCACACGCGCACCTAGTAACCCGTTGTTTACCATGGTTACCACTCTGCTACAGTGAGCGGGACGTTGCCGCTCACTTTAGCAGGCTGGTAACCATGATAAACATCGGGTTACTAGGGGCACACGTGCAGCAACGATCCCTGACAGGTCATATCGTTGTCGGGATCGTTGCAGCGTCGCTAAGTGTGACGGGGCCTTTAATGACAAGTACAGTAACCAACACGGTCACTGTACTTATTATATATGTGACTGACATGTTTCTATCTATCTAATCTATGGGTGAAGCTCTTTTCTTTCTGTTCTAAATTGTCGGGTACCGGTATATGCCACTGATGAATTGCCGGCTTTTCATGCTTCACTGTGAACACTGTTCCCATCGATTTGGGCAACCACTGTAATGCCACAACCACCATGGCTGTGGCATTAACGTCTTAAAAAAATATTAATTCCTGCTATTCCATTTAATTGTAATGTAAGGGAGATAATGTAATGTCAGCGCTTGAGCAGGAGAATTCTCCCACGCTGGGATGGTATTCTGATGACAGGCTGGATCGCAGCTGAGAGCTGCCCTCCAGCTTGTCATCCTTCAGAGACACTGCAGAGCGCAGGCATTATGTGAACTTCAGATTCCGGTATTCGATATTGTAAAAGTATCGGAACTCAGTATCAGAACTCCGATACTGAAATATCGGGTATCGGCCGATATTCGCGGTATCGGAATGCTCAACACTAGTCATAAGTCACTGCAAAAGCCTATGGCAGGGGGGAGGAGGGAGCAGGTGGGTCAGGTGTTGAAGAGGGGGAATGATAAATGCAGGGACAAGAGACTTCATGTTTCTACATAGAGCAGAGAAAAGATAAGAACTTACTGGGTAGAAAGGCAAACTGAGCAACTGTAAGTACACAGTGCTATATAATATGGTGATTGCAATATTTTAAGAGGATAAAAACTTTGATATAAACTTTCAATGTTTATGCGAACAGATAATAGTTATAACATTGTAGTATGTAAATATGAACAATTTGAGATTATTGGTAATAGGCATCATAATGAGTCTTAACCCTATACAACCAAACATTCATGAGGCTTTTAAATATAGTCCGAAAAATAAGGTAGATTGTAAGACGCACTTTTTTCCACCAAAATTTTAGAGGAAAGTGGGGGGTGAGTCTTCTAGTCCGAATGTGGTTGTGGATGATGGGGGGAGCGGCAGAGTGCCGCTGTTAAAAGAAAATGCATATTCATTGCTCCCCATGTCCGGACTTTGGGCGTGTGGAGCATTGAATATTCATTCTCCTTAATAGCGCGCACAGTGTCTGCCAGAGCTGCAGCGTCTCGGCGGTCATGTGTGCCCGCTATTAAAGAGCATGAATATTCACTACTCCCCCACTCCCATGGTCATGTGGAGTAGTTAATACTCATTCTCTTTAGTAGCGGGCACCCGTGATCGCCAAGCTGCTGCAGGAAGCCTCGGCTCCGGCTGACCCTGCACACTGTTAAGGAGAGTGAATAGACCCTGCTCCCCACACCCATAGTCCGGACATGGGGAGCAGTGACTATTCCGGCAGCCGATCTCCGCGCCTGAGGGCGCATGGTAGTGACGTCAAGCACGGCTGACACGCTGACATCAGCTGCAGACAGCAGAACAGGACGCAGCACTGGAGCAGAGGGAAGGAAGGGGAGTAGAATCCTTTTATTTTTTTTATGTGCATGGGTGGGGAAGGGGGTGCCACATGCATACCAGGATGGGGGTGCCATGCATACCAGCATGCGGATGAGAGTGCCATGCATACCAGGATGAGGATGGGGGCCACTTATAACAGGAAGGGGGACAATATATATACATACATATACACACACACCAGGATGACTATAGATACAGAATTGGGGGACTTTGCCCCTATAACAGTGTTAGTATCAGACCCCCTCCCCCATAACAGTGCATCATGACCACATTTTTTGCTTTAATTTTTTTTCTATTTACTTCCACTAAAACCTAGTTGCGTCTTATTGTCCGACAAATACGGTATATTAAAAAGGTCTCCCTTATTCTAGTTTCATATGTCAGTACAATGGCAGACTACATCTCATTCAGGTTCAGTTGTTACGTAGTAATGAAAGTTACTAAACGCAACTGACTTCTGTATCATGAAATCTATAAACAGATATAGGACAGTTATGTCCACACTGCTTTGGAAACTTACTAAAGGTATGTGCACACAACACTTTCTAAAAAAACGCCTGAAAAGGCTCTCAGAAAATGGTCAAAAGAATGATCATATGCATTTGTATGTAAAAATGACCCGCTGTTCATATGTTTAGGCTTTTTGAGAGAGTTTTAACAACTTTGGGATCCTAAATAAGCCAAACAGTTCAAAGAAGTGAATCAGACAATTCACCAGCCAATTTCCACTCAGAAGACGCTACATGACTGCAGTACTGTAGAGGCTGCCCCTTATTTATTACCTGTTTTTTTCTTTCCAAACCACCCCCAACCTCCATTTTTCCCCCGGGTTTCCACAAATAAACAGACGCACTACCGTTTTAGGATTTAATTGGCCCATTCGGCCTTTATTATAAAAAAAAAAACAACAAAAAAAACAACTAATAAATAACTTGAGGTAAGGAGGTTCTTGGAGCTCCAAAAACCGGGCGGAGACAAAATATAACTATCCAGCATTATCCCCAGCCGCGACCACAGACTCGGGAGCACCTCTATTGCCAGGAAACAACTCCGTATCACCTACTGCCAGGGACCCCACCCTTAAGAGTCCCAAACTCAGCCAGGCAATTACCAAAATGGCAAAATAGATAGGTTACCATCAATTCGATGCACCCCCCCCCCCCACTACAATTTTATGCTACCAACTCTAAGAACCACCTTTCCACCTCCTGCCGACATGACCTAAAACAATGCACATTAATTTACCCTTGTTCAAAATAAACAGGGTGCATCCTTTTACTGTGGTGCCTATGTGCGTTCTGGCAGGCCACCCCCTGTCGTCCCCATTATATATGGCCCCGCTCTTTTGCCAATCACCCCCCATTTTCCTCCCCTTGAACTTTTCATCTTGATTACCTCACCCCTCACAATCTAATTTAACTCCTTTTTCGCCCTTCAAAGCAGAGTCATGGGTCACTGCGCTTATGGCTCCGCCATGGCTACATTTTTCCTTACTTTAAAAGTTACCGAAAAGGCTCAAAAGATGCCCAGAAAACTACCATGCATCTCTTTGAACATTTTGAAAACCATCTAGCGGTTTCTTCATTATTCAATGTAGTTAAAAAGAGCTACTGGAAATACCAGTAAAAAAAGGGAAGGCCCAAAATCAGTGGTTCAAGCAAAAACAAAACAACAACAAAAATCACCAGCCTTCCCTAAAGCTTCTTCCCATTGAAAAACTCGGCTGCTTTGCCCACTTCAAGAGGACATCATGTGCACCTACCCTAAATGTAAGTGAAAATTTAACAACGCAGAAAAACAAGAAGCCTGAATCATGGAGAATTTATAGGAGCCACATTGTAGAACACAAATATACCTGACAGATTATGACAATGCTTGTTACTGTGCTTTATAAGCAGATTTATAAGCTCTTTTTGTGTTTAAAGCAGGTTTCCAGAGTAACCAAGTAAATTCAAGGTAACATGGAAAAAGAATCATCTGTCAGACACCAGTAATGATATCCCCAACTACAGAGAAACTCCAGGCTTGTAAGAGAGAGTCTGGGCAACCGAGCAGGTTAAGATTGGGTGACCGAAGAGAACTACAAGTGAAAAAGGATCTAATTAAAGGCAACGCGTCAGGAGGTTTAGGCCATGTTCTCACGTGCGAAAATACTGCGCTTTGTTGTTGTTGTTTTTTTCCTTTCTGAAGGTGTCTGCACCAAAGTAAGCAATAGCAATCAGCTCTGATTATTGCATTTCTTTCAGCATTTTTGGTGCAGATCTGACCCAGTGTTATTTTTTATGCATTTTTTAGCCCAGAAACACTGGAATTCTGTTCTTGAAAATGAAATTATTTTTTCTACTTGCACTTTTCAGGCTCCCCATAAAACCTTATAGGTAAAAAAATGCACCAAAACCGAAGACTTCAACAGCGTTTTTAAAACGCACAATGGGCAGGAATTTTCATGAAATTACATCCACTTTGTTTGAACTGTTAATACACAGCAGATTTTCTGGCTACAAAAAAAACAAAACAAGGGAAAAAAATGCAGCATTTTCCACTACGTGGGAACATAGCCTTCGAGTCATCAAACTCGCTTAAATGCTGGGAGTTCAAGAATACTTTCCACGCAATCAGGAACAGTTGTCAATCAAGCACATGGGGGTGGTGCTAGACATGGCATAATTTGGAGGATTAATGAATCAGCCGAGAATCAGCCGCCCTGGCGCACTTGCATCCTCCTCTTTCATGTTGTAAGGCAGCACTAGTCATCATACTGGGGGACACTCGCTGCACCCGGTCAATTAAAGCACACCTGCAATGTCTTTCCGATATTTCACAATGCTGCAGTTTATGGTTTATCATAAACCGCTTTTCACACAGTCCATCTTAGTATATCAAAGGCATGTTTACACACAACATCAGGGAGTCTCAAGTAGCAGACAGGCCCACTTGGCCCCAGTTACAGCCTTCAGCAAGGCAATAATATAGCAATGTCCATATCAATGTCCATATAACGAAGTGTATTACCTTTGCCGGGTTTTAGCTGTTTCAGTCCATTTGGTTTGCCACCACTGTGGCTTTGCGGCTTCCCAGATGGGGGTCTCTAGCCGTCGCTCCCTCTAAGGCTACTGGTATGCTTACACCGCCAACATCCAGCCTGCGCCTTTCAGGACTCTTCACCAAGCCGGCTTTCCCTGCAAGGCCACTAACATTCACACACAGGATCCAGGCTCGACCTTTCAGGCTGCCAGGCTTCACTCGGCCTCACACGAATGGTGTCCCACACACGGGGAACAGACCTTCTGTGAGCAAAAGGACCTGTGTGATGTCACACTCATGGACCAGTCAGCTGAGGGGGGAGGTACCTGGTCGGCCAAAACATACCCTGGACCATACAGTAATGCCAAGCAAGGCGCTGCATTACAATGTACATATTCATGTACCCATATTCTTCACAGATAGTACACGTTCCTATTGTAGTTCATGGTGCTGCAGACATGTGTACGGTGGGTACGGAAAGTATTCAGATCCCTTTAAATTTTTCACCCTGTTTCATTGCAGCCATTTGGTAAATTCTAAAAAGTTCATTTTTTTCTCATTATAGTACACTCTACACCCCATCTTGAGTGAAAAAAACAAATGTAGAAATTTTTGAAAATTTATTAAAAAAGAAAAACTGAAATATCACATGGTCATAAGTATTCAGACCCTTTGCTCGGGCACTCATATTTAAGTCACATGCTATCCATTTCCTTGTGATCCTCCTTGAGATGGTTCTACTCCTTCATTGGAGTCCAGCTGTGTTTAATTTAACTGAAGGACTTTCAACTTTCCTCTTTACTCTCCAAATCACACCTCACCACCTGCAAACTTGACCCAATCCCATCCGACCTCATCCCAAACCTTACCACTATCTTCATCCCAGCCCTAGCCCACCTCTTCAACCTGTCACTAACAACTGGTGTCTTCTTCTCATGCTTCAAACATGCCTCAATCACACCCATCCTCAAAAAGCCCTCCCTTGACCCATCCTCTCTGACTAGCTATCGCCCCATATCACTTCTCCCCTATGCCTCCAAACTACTGGAACAACATGTCCATTCTGAGCTGTCCTCCCACCTCTCCTCCTGCTCCCTCTTCGACCGCCTACAATCTGGTTTCCGACCGCACCATTCTACTGAAACTGCACTGACCAAAGTTACCAACGACCTACTAACCGCCAAATCTAAGCGACACTATTCTGTCTTCCTCCTCCTAGACCTGTCATCTGCCTTCGACACAGTGGACCATTCCCTCTTACTACAGACTCTCATCTCTCGGCATCACAGACTTGGCCCTATCCTGGATCTCCGCATATCTAACAGACAGGACATTCAGTGTCTCTCACTCACAGACCACCTCCTCATCTCACCCCCTATCTGTCGGTGTCCCCCAAGGTTCAGTTCTAGGACCCCTGCTCTTCTCCATCTACACCTTAGGCCTGGGACAGCTCATAGAGTCCCATGGCTTTCATGATCACCTCTATGCTGACGACACACAGATCTACCTCTCTGGACCTGATATCACCTCCTTACTAACCAAAATCCTACAATGTCTGTCTGCTATTTCATCCTTCTCTGCTAGATTTCTAAAACTTAACATGGACAAAACAGAATTCATCATCTTTCCGCCATCTCATTCAACCCCCCCAACTGACCTATCCATCATAGTCAATGGCTGCCCACTCTCCCCAGTCCATCAAGCTCGCTGCCTTGGGGTAACCCTGGACTCTGAGCTCTCCTTCAAACCACACATCCAAGCCCTTTCCACTTCCTGCCGACTCCAACTCAAAAATATCTCCCGGATCCGCACATTCCTCAACCATGAATCTGCAAAAACACTAGTGCACGCCCTCATCATCTCCCGCCTTGACTACTGCAACCTCCTGCTCTGTGGCCTCCCTTCCAACACTCTGGCACTCCTCCAATCCATCCTAAACTCTGCTGCCCGACTAATCCACCTGTCCCCCCGCTATTCCCCGGCCTCTCCTCTCTGTCAATCCCTTCACTGGCTCCCCATTGCCCAGAGACTCCAGTTCAAAACCCTAACCATGACATACAAAGCCATTCACAACCTGTCTCCTCCATATATCTCTGACCTAGTCTCCCGCTACATACCCGCACGCAACCTCCGATCCTCACAAGATCTTCTTCTCTACTCCCCTCTAATCTCCTCCTCCCACAATCGCATACAAGATATCTCCCGTGCTTCCCCTCTTCTCTGGAACTCTCTACCCCAACACATCAGACTCTCGCCGACCGTGGAAACCTTCAAAAAGAGCCTGAAGACCCACCTCTTCCGACAAGCCTACAACCTGCAGTAACCACCGCTGCAAGACCAGCTCTACCCTCACCTACTGTATCCTCACCCATCCCTTGTAGATTGTGAGCCCTCGCGGGCAGGTTCCTCGCTCCTCCTGTACCAGTCGCTGTCACACTGTGTTCAAGATTATTGTAATTGTTCTTGCATGTATACCCCTTTTTCACATGTAAAGTGCCATGGAATAAATGGCGCTATAATAATAAATAATAATAATAATAGGACTTGATTTGGAAAGGCACACACCTGTCTATATAAGACCTCACAGCTCACAGTGCATGTCAGACCAAATGAGAATCATGAGCTCAAAGGAACTGCCCAAGGAGCTCAGAGACAGAATTGTGGCAAAGCACCATTCTGGCCAAGGTTACAAAAAAATTTCTTCAGTACTCAAGGTTTTTAAGAGCACAGTAGCCTCCATAATCTTTAAATGGAAGAAGTTTGGGACCACCAGACGTCTTCCTAGACCTGGCCGTCCAGCCAAATTGAGCAATCGTCGGAGAAGAGCCTTGGTGAGAGAGGTAAAAAAGAACCCTAAGATCACTGTGGCTGAGCTCCAGAGATGCAGTAGGGAGAGGGGAGAAAGTTCCACAAAGTCAACTATCACTGCTGCTCTCCACAAGTCGGGCCTTTATGGCAAAGTGGCCCGACGAAAGCCTCTCCTCAGTGCAAGACATATGACAGCCCGCATAGAGTTTGCTCAAAAAACACATGAAGGACTCCCAGACTATGAGAAATAAGATTCTCTGGTCTGAGGAGACGAAGATAGAACTTTTTGGTGATAATTCTAAGCTGTATGAGTGGACAAAGCCAGGCACTGCTTATCACCTGCCCAATACAATCCCAACAGTGAAACATGGTGGTGGCAGCATCATGCTATGGGGGTGTTTTTCAGCTGCAGGGATAGGACGACTGGTTGCAATTGAAGGAAACATGAATGCGGCCAAGTACAGAGATATCCTGGATGAAAACCTCTTCCAGAGTGCTCTGGACCTCAGACTTGGCTGAAGGTTCACCTTCCAACAAGACAATGACCCTAAGCACACAGCTAAAATAACAAAGGAGTGGCTTCAGAACAACTCTGTGACCATTCCTGACTGGCCCAGCCAGAGCACTGACCTAAACCCAATTGAGCATCTCTGGAGAGACCTCAAAATGGTTGTCCACCAACGTTCACCATCCAACCTGACGGAACTGGAGAGGATCTGCAAGGAAGAATGGGAGAGGATCCCCAAATCCAGGTGTGAAAAACTTGTTGCATCAATCCCAAGAAGGCTCATGGCTGTACTAGCTGAAAAGGGTACTCCTAAATAGTACTGAGCAAAGGGTCTGAATACTTCTGACCATGTGATATTTCAGTTTTTCTTTTTTTAATAAATTTGCAAAGATTTCTACATTTCTGTTTTTTTTTTCAATCAAGATGGGGTACAGAGTGTACTTTAATGAGAAAAAAAATAACTTTTTAGAATTTACCAAATGGCTGAAATTAAACAGAGTGAAAAGTTTAAAAGGAGTCTGAATACTTTCCGTACCACTGTATTTGTGATCTGAGTAATATTTCAGAATCACCAATAAAAGTGCAATACCATAAGTCCTAAGGAATATGTGTACCTAAGAAACGTCATAAGTGTTATTTCAGCCAAAATATTCACTAATAATAATAAAAATATAAACAAACAAAATGACATTGAAGTATTTCTTAATTTTAATTTCTGGTGGAAAAGTTGTTTTTTTTTTTCTTCCACAAAAAACAACATAATTCTTCTTTCTTCATGGTGCACGGGGTCTGGTTAAGCTTATAATGCTGAGCTTTTTCTATCTTGCAGAGACATTCCAGATGTTTCATGTTCATGGGATTTTTCTGTTTCCTCCAAGACTGAAGTAAACCACACATGAAAAGAATGTGAGAGAAAGCGGTTTCTATGAAGGTGTGAGACAGTGAGACATTTGGCGGCACAGTAAGAAGAGATTTCATAAAGTGCCTCTGTACATTTTTATCTTTCAGATTAGGAGGGCGTCCTGTGAGGAGCAATACAAGTCTAACTTCAGCAAAGTTTTGCAAGGCAACGCAGTATAATTTGCTGCCAGTTCTAGTAGTCATAAGTTCAGAATGTGATGTCGGCTGTTCTGCTCTGGGGTCTCCTAGGATTCTTACATAGTAATCAGGTAGCCATACTATGCTCCGATATTAATCCATAAAAAGTACAATACATACAGAGCCGTCCTGCACCTGTATCCTTCACATTATCAGAACAGTTTCATCCAGTAAAACTAAACAAATAAAATCTAATTAAAGCATTGCAATCAGAGATTTCAAGGACCTTTAAAAAGGACCTGATTTTTTTAATTTAATTTAAACCCTAGTACATCCTACAATCAATGTTCCAATAATTCTGGAACAGATTTAATTTTTTTCGGTGCCCCTCCACTCCAAAGTTATGCTATCCAGTAATAAAGATACTAAATTTTCTCCTTCAACCAACTGGGCATAGAGGATAGACCTTTTGTCTAAAAGAGAAAAAGTAAATACTCAGAGGATCTGTGGTATGCGTGCAGTTTGTTGAAGGGAAAATCTGCATCTTTATTACGGTAGGGCAGGGATCCCCAACCTATGGCTCACGAACCACACGTGGCTCGTGGGTCCATGTAATGTGGCTCACTGCTGTCTGTCAGCTTGTTCTATTAGCACCAGGTCTAACAAAGAGCTATGAAGAGCAGGTCTCCCGATGGGGACTTTTGTGAGTAGACTTAAACAAAAGAGCAGATCTGGATGCTCTTATACTGGCTTAAGGGTTGGAGAGATAAATTAAGTGCTAAACTGGAGATAGAATGATATTGCAAATTAAAGGGTTATTTGAAGCTGGATTCCATAGTGTGGTGGCAATGCCTAATGTGAGAATATCATATGAGGGTAAGGTGGGAACCTCTGGATGCAAGTATGCAGCCTCAGTATGATTTCTATGGGGCAGTTTTGGCTGTTATTGTACTGGTAATAATGGCTCTGGGTGTCATTGCTGTGGAGGAAGGGAGCAGGATCTTGATGCCACTACCATCTGGATGTTGCGACCGTCTCTCATAGCTGAATGTGGCTCTCAAGGTAAAAAAGATAGGGGACCACTGTTGTAGGGCATATCTTTGGAACAGAGGGACAGAGAAAAAAAAATAAAAAATAAATAAATGTCCCTGATTCAAAGGAATAGCGGGAATTTGAAAAGCTAATAAGTTTGTATTAAAAAATTCCAATGACGGGTCCGCTTTAAAAAACCATGATAGTATACTATCATACAGCATTCTGATAGTTTATTTGTCATTAGAGGCATTATATCATTATTGGTTGACTTGTGCCATAGAGAAAAGTTGTAAAATCCATATAGACATCTCCGGAGAGGGGACATATCACCCTCACATTGAACATATGGGATTAATTATAACTGGGGCAGTGAAAAAGAGCTGACACTTCAACCTTAATTGAAGTAGGATCCCGTGGGGCAGTGGTGGGGAATCTCAGGCCCACAGGCAGTTTACGGCCCCAGGAAAGATTCCCAGGGACCACAGTGCTTTGGCCAGAGGCTGTGTTTTGCCGGTCGCCGGCCTATTCATTTGTTCTTGCTCTGTGAGCACACACATGCAGTGTTCACTACTGAACGCTGAGGCGCGTGCAATGAAAGATTACATCCTGACACCAGTGCCAGCGTCAGGACGCACTTTGTGGGCGGAGGTAGCGAGCAACTTGTATGGCCCCCGAAGGATGGTATAAACAGCCAAGTGACCCTTGGAAGAAACAAGATTCCCCACCCCTGCCATAGGGGATCTGCTGAGAGCCAGCCAACAAGTCTAGAATTCGTATACTCAGAGGGGGAGAAGTACACTTCCTGAGGCAGGGGCTTCCTCTGGTCAAAGGAATTATCTCAGACGCTCTGGAGTCAGTGGTAAGTGATGAATATTCGGGTTTAGATCGATCTGATATTTATGGGAGATATATTTTCAGCGTCTTAGTGAAGTGATGAACATGGTGCATCCACTCACATCACCATAAGGATGGCCTAACACCTCCAACTTAATATAAAACAAATGGATGATGCTATCCATGCCATGTTTCAGCTCTATAGTAAGGTAAAAATGTGATAGGAAACATGGAAACCATATCTCCTACCTGTGCCATCCAGGGGTGAAGATATCCTGAAAAATGGGGGATCTCATAATCTTCTAAAGACCTAGCCCATCCTATGACCAGCACCCCATATGAGCTCACCAAGGGGAGGTATGTGGGCTAACCTTGATTTAATAAAAAAATCAGAGTTTGGGTTTTGGTCATTTGTCAGCCCTGGAAGACACAGTGCTCTGTGGTTCTGTCCGTTGCTCTAAGGAGTGCTTCCCTCTGCTAAGCTCTGAGTCATATCCGTAACACAGGTTTAGTAACTTTCTTTTATCCCTTTTATTTTGTATGATTGTATACTGCATTGTTTTGTTCCCATTTTGTAACTGCTTTGTGTATATTTTATAAACACTGCCTACTTTTCCGTATTAAATGTATAAAATGTAATAGCTCCGTTCCTCCTGCTCTGTAAACCGCAGCCATGAAGCCATATGCTACCTGTCGGGTGTCCAATCAGCCTCTATAAGCGAATGGTGGTGGCAGCTATTTTTTTTCGCTGGTTATTGGGAAACTTGTTGGTGACCGTACTGGAGTGTGTATGTATATATGTGTTCCATGCTTTGGAATCAGATGAGTATATACTATACGATCACCATGAGCTACCTAATATCCGGCCTTGTAGTGAGAACAGCAGCGGCCTCATCCAGAAATTGTCAGACAATTGTGTAATTGTCTTGACGATTGGAGGCGGAGGAGTGCTGGTTCGCAATCATCTAGCAACAGCAGGGAGAGATCTGGGATTCTACCAGCTGTTTCCTTACAATTTAAAAAAAAAAAATTTCTGGTTTATATGAAAAACATTGAAAACGTAAAAAAAGAACTCAATGAAAAAAACAGGGAGAAAAGTTTAAGGGTTTTCCAAGCTTAAAAATATATAGAAAAGTACCTACAGTGTAGACACCACAGCTCAAAAAGTATTATTTTCATTATGTTGCCGAGCTCTGTACAGCTCAGTTGTAATGCATGCTGTAGAGTCATGCTCTGTGAAGGAATACCAACATATAGAACTATAGTTCAACGATTCTTCCTCCTACTACAAAGCTCTATATAATGCATATCTCCATGAATCCCCCTCATTTACAAGGTAGCTCTGCTAGTGAAAACACTGTTCACTTGCTCACTAGACTCTGCTGCTCAGCATGTGAAACATGATATCTCCAGAGATAGGAAGAGACGGGTAAGAGCCAGGGAGCAGTGGACATAGGAGGGATGTGAGGGGTGACATCACATAAGGAGGAGCCTGGTCATCTGGTTGTATGCAAGACTGGGTTATAGAGCAATATAGCTACAAACATTACATTAAGTCACTAGGCCCTGATCCCACTACGTTTTAGTATCCCGATAAAAGTACTGTTTTTTTTTTTATTACAAGATTATAAAAAAAAAATGTATGCCTTATCACCTCAGATAAACCCAGCTTACTCAGAAATAAATCTTACCGCAGTTAATCCAACTTTTAAAGATTAGAAAATCCATATAAGCAAAGTATCTTCACTTTGAACAGAAGAATAGCAAATTCCAGCCATGGTTGCTATATTAATATTTTTATCCTGGAAAATACTTAATTGTGTAATAAAACCAAAGTTACAAAGCTGTATATTATACAATTTACTCCTATGAAACAAATAATAGAATATATTATACTGCTGCATTGTAATAATTCCCCAATGACCAGGCAAAAACGGCTCCATCAATGGCGATATATTCTGCCTATGCTGTAATAAACTACTACTATGTGTTATCTGTGGGATATATTTGCAGTGTAGTTAGCAAATCTAAATGTATAGTAAGATGACTCCAGGGAGACAGATGACAAGATAGGACTCCTATGCTTAATAAAATATACTTTTCCTATATAAGCAGTACATACCACCCATGTGTTATAACACTGGTGTTCTGCTTTATGAAAAAGCCTATTCTCCTCTTCTGGCCTCTAACCAAATAGGCTGAAGTTGAAATCATACAGAATTCCTAATTTCTGTTTCTGCACCATGTCAGATTTTACAAAGAGCAATGAAGCAAAAATGAGAAGTTTAACGATCTCTAGAGGCAACAAGCACAACTATGAGATGTGAATAATGTTACTTCTGTGCTTAGCAAATGACAAAACAGTATACAACTGTACAGATCACCACCATGTACAGTACGTGCATTGTTAACATGGAAGCCAAGCCTACTGGTAATAGAACAACTTGCTACATAATTTTGGGGCCTTGTTTATTAATTTGTAAGTCCAACCCCCACCCCCTCAGAAAAAAATAAACTTTTCAAAATGCATACTGTAAGTGTAACTAACACTTTACTTACTTTTGTAAAAGTTCAAAGTTTTGATTGGTGGCTATATGAGTGCTTAGATCTCTACAGATCACTAAACTGAAGGAAAGATAGAATGTCTGTTCAGCCCATTTTTTTAGTGTTGGAAAATAGAATAGTTGAGCGCTTCCACTGCTTTTGGGATCTGTGGAGGTCTCAGCGCGCAGTTATCCACCAATCAAGATTTCAGACATCTCTATGACTTATCAAAATGTTAAAAGGGACTATGTCAGCACAGGATGACTGTTCGAAACAATTACACTGTCCCTCCTGCTTGTTTTCCATCTATCTCTGCCCTTCTCTGTCTCTATGAAGCTAGAGCTGTCAATCAAATAAAGGGGGGGGGGGGGAGTGGAGATAGAGGGAAAACAAGCAGGTGGGAAGGTGTATATAAATGATTGGCCCCACTGTGATGCACCGAGCGGCGGTTCTTAGTTTGAACAGTCATCTTGTGCTTTAAGAAAAAATAAATGTTCGCATCGGCACTACTGCATGTAATGTAATAAACTTAATGCCATCAACTTTTTACATCCTTCCCAACATTGTGTACTGAATTCAGTATTTTTGGAAATTCACTGAATTTGCTGTAGCATGCACTTAAAGTTGGTTTAAAAAATTAGTACACTTGAGCATATAAATGTTGCTAAGCAGCCCTAACCCAACAATAGTAGTCTATGGCCATTTATCTCCAAAAGTTCTATGCCTACAATGGCTGCTATATAGTCTAGCGCCACATTCTCCATATCAGCTGCACTACTGTAGTATGTACTGTATAAACAGAAATAAAGTATACACATGGGACACCTCATGATAACTGAATTTAAGTTTACCATTCGTTACAATTGCCATAGGAGTATAAAATCCAGCCCCAGGCAATGCAGTCTGAATTACTAACATTTGTGAAAGAATAGGTCTGAAGAGTTCATTAGAATTTGAGAGTCATCCTGTAATTGGATTAGCACTGGTGTAAACAAGTCAGTTCATGAAATTTCTTCCACCTTAAATATTTCACAATCAACTGTGAGTAATGTTAGTGAAACAGTAGCCCAGTGCGCAGGCACGTAGTACATAAGTCGCCTACGCTCTACTGACTCCATAACTGCACACCACCGCTGCCATTAAAGCACCACTCCAGTGTTTTTTTTTTTTTCAGTGCTACAGTGGTGATTTAAGTATAAGCCCCCAGTGATCTACTCACCCTCCGGCATCTTCCCCCGTTTTCAGCACCGCTCTGGTCCCACGGCACCATTTTGTGAGCGCAGCTTCTGACGGCCAAAAGTCAGAAGCGCAACTCACAAGCTCTCAATATAAGTCTATGGGAGCCAGAACGAGACTTTCAGACTTGTATTGAAAAGTGACCTCCGACGAGCTCCAGCAGACACTGGATTGCGCCAGCAGGTCACTTTTCACAGGAGAAAGACCGGAGCGACGGGGAAACCGATGAAGGCAGCGGAAGGAGAGTATCAGACGGGGAAGGGGGGGGGGGGCAGGAGACTTGCGTTTAAAGCACCACTCTAGAGGTGCAATAAAAAAAACAATGCTGGAGTGGTGCTTTAACATATTAGCCAATGCTCTGCTGACTCCATAACTGCAGAGCTCCAGACCTCCTCTGCCATTAACATTAGCAAAAAGTTGTATACATAGCTGAGCAACTGCATGCAAGCCTTTCATGACCAAGCACAACACCAAGCGCTGCATGAAGCATGACCCTATTGGATTCTGTAGCAGCGGAAACTTCTGTAGCACTATGCCAGCTGCCGAGGTTGGTGGAGGAGGGATACTGCTATGAAGTTGTTTTTCAGGGTTTGGCCACAGACCCTTCTAGTATGAAAAACAACTTCATAGCAGTATCCCTCCTCCACCAACCTCTGTATGCATGTCTGTTCCCTTTTGCACAAAATAAAGTGCATAAAGGCATGGTTGGGGAAGTCTGGTGTGGGAGTTCGAGAACTTGATTAAACCGCATAGAGCCCTGACCTCAATCACAAAGAACACATTTTGGATGAACTACAATAGAGATTGTGAGCACCACCAGGGGAATTGTTTCACAGTCCATCAATGCAGGATCATGATAGTAAGGCTGTGTGCCCACTATGCGTTTTTTAAGCATTTCCGCAGCGGCAATTCCGCTGCAGAAATGCTTAAAAAACGCTTGGTAGAAGGTCTGCCATGTTCCCCAATGATAATCCTCATGTGCTGTGCACATGCTGCGGAAATTTCCATTGCGGAAAAATCCGCAGCACTACCAATTATTTTGCGGAATCGCGGCGTTTTCCCTGCCATTGACTTGCATTGAATTGCATAATATCCGCATCACTACATGTGCACATGCGGATATCATGCGGTTCAATGTGCGGATGGTACCCGGGTTTGGAGAGAAGGAGACTCTCCTCTAGACCCGGGTACCATAGTACCTGTAAAAAATAAAATAAAATAAAAAATATACATTATACTTACCTTCTGATGGCCCCCAGTCTTCATAGCGATCCGTCCGGTGTCGCGTGACCCGCCACATGACTAAATGACGTCATGGCAGGTCCTTTGAGACCACCGCGGGACACCAGGGGCCATCAGAAGGTAAGTATAATATTTATTTTTTAACATTCTTTTACGGTCACACTATATAAATCCATGCCGTTTGCATGGATTTATATAGTGTGACCAAGTTGTCAAGCACTTTCCAAGTGATGCTAAAATCGCTTGGAAAGCGCTTGTCAACCCGCATGCGGAAATGCATGTGAAGTACGCTTCACTTCCCCTTTTCCCTGGCAGAAAAAACGTATGTACAATCCGAATGTACAATCCGCATGCGTTTTTTCTGCCAGTGAGATGCAGAAACACTCAGGAAAAATCCGGAGCATTTCTGCATCATGAGCACATAGCCTAAGGCTGTGTGCCCACGATGCGTTTAAGCGTTTCCGCACCGGCAAAAACGCTGCAGAAACGCTTAAAAAAACGCATTGTAGAAGGCCTGCCATGTTCCCCAATGATAATCCGCTTGTGCTGTGCACATGCTGCGGAAATTTCCGCAGCGGGTTATCATTGCGGAAAAAAACGCAGCACTACCAATTATTTTGCGGAAGTGCTGCGTTTTCGCCGCCATTGACTTGCATTGAATCGCTTGGATTCCGCATCACTGTATCTGTACATGCGGAATCCATGCGTTTCAATGTGCGGATGGTACCCGGGTCTAGAGGACAGGAGACTCTCCTCCGGACCCGGGTACCATAGAACCTGTAAAAAAAAAACAAACATTATACTTACCCACTGCGCTTGTCCTCCCTTGCCGGCAGATCGCGGTGGACTGAAGGACCTGCGCTGACGTCATAGTCATGTGTAGTGTACTGCGATCTGCCGGCAGCCAGGACGGAGCGAAGCAAGACTCCGAGGGCCATCAGAAGGCAAGTATAGATTTATTTTTTTAAACATTCTTTAAGGCACGGATTTATATAGTGTGACCAAGTTGTCAAGCACTTTCCAAGTGATGCTAAAATCGCTTGGAAAGCACTTGTCAACCTGCATGCAGAAATGCATGTGAAGAACGCTTCACTTCCGCTTGTCCCTGGCAGGAAAAACGCATGTACAATCCGCATGCATTTTTTCTGCCAGGGAGATGCAGAAATGCTCAGGAAAAAATCCGGAGCATTTCTGCATCGTGGGCACATAGTTTGATGCATTGATATAGAATACAGTTAGGCTAAGTGCCTGAATAATTGTTACTCAGTGGCGCACCGCCAATGGCGGCGGGCCACGCGACTTCTATGGGGCCCGTGAGCTGAGGGAGGGCCCATAGCAGTCGCCCCCACCTGCACTCCCCGCTAAGCTGCTTGATTGCCGCCGCCACCCACCGGCACAGTCTTCAGGCATGGCCGCGCGCAGTGCGGCTGTGTATTGTAGTAATGACACGGCAGGGGGCGACACTGTGCCTTTAATTGTGCTTGTGTCGCCCCTGCCGTCATTACTAGCAGATACTGCTGCACAGCGCACTGCGCGCGGCCATGCCTGAAAACAGTGCTGGGGGGGCAGCGGCGCCCCGATGAAGAAGGGGTCCTGATGAAGGGAGGCCCTGATGAAGGGAGGCCCCAAGGGGGGGGTCCTGACGAAGTGCCGTCAATTAAGCAGTGCCGGTGGAGCAGGAGGGGGGCCCTGATGAAGTGCCGGCAATCGAACACCGCCGGAGGTCCTCCCTGCGGAAATGCTGGGGAAGAGGTGTGAGCCCCAACGGCGAGTGGGCCCCTCTGATGGCCATCAGACAAGCCGGCAGCCCTGCACAGCTGGACTGGACACAGGCCAAGGGGCAGGTGAGTGAGGCTTGTCGCCAGATTCCCTAATCCCCATATTAAATATATTTCTAATGTGTCTTGTGTGTATGTCAGTGTGTATGACTGTGTGTATCACTGTGTATATATATATGTCTGTTTTATGTGTTTTTAAGAATGTGTTCAAACATGTACTTATCTGTATGTCTGCGTACTGTGCAATGTGTGTGTGCGCGCGTGTGTGTATGTCTGCATATATGAAGGATGAGGGGACAGCCTGGGCCCTGTGTACTATACCTATATTTCTCCGCCGTATCTGTGCATCATGAATGTTGTTATGTATTAAAGGGCCCACTGAGACTCTTTCGCCCGGGGCCCACGAAAACCTGGAGTCGGCCCTGGTTGATAGCAATGATGGAGGAGGGAACGTCATGTGACACTCTCTCCCATCATTCCTCCTCTGCGTCCGACGCAGCGGCTTGATGACGCTCCACGCTCTGTCACAGTGGAGCATGCAGCTGCTGAGGTGATGACAGACGCGCTGCAGAGACTGAAGCAGCGGGGAATGAGGAGCGGTAAGTATGTATTTATTTATAAATCAGTGAGTACTGATAAAACTGGAGGACTGGGGGCTGCATTTTACCCTATGGGGGGGTGCATTATACTGCGTGGAGGACCATGGCGAGTGCATTATACTGCGTGGAGGACCATGGCGAGTGCATTATACTGCGTGGAGGACCATGGCGAGTGCATTATACTGCGTGGAGGACCATGGCGAGTGCATTATACTGCGTGAATGACCATGGCGAGTGCATTATACTGCGTGAATGACCATGGCGAGTGCATTATACTGCGTGAATGACCATGGCGAGTGCATTATACTGCGTGAATGACCATGGCAAGTGTCTTATACTGCGTGGAGGACCATGGTGAGTGCATTATACTGTATGGAGGACCATGGCGAGTGCATTATACTGTATGGAGGACCATGGCGAGTGCATTATACTCTGTGGAGTGGTGTGGGGCCATTATATTGTATGTAGGCCCATTATACTGCATGGAGGGCTGTGCGGGGGTCAGTTGGGGGGGTCATACTGTGTTGGGGTCACCATACTTTGCCTTGGGAGTTGAGGTGGGGTACAATAGGGTCATTATACTGTGAATGTGGAGGAATTCACCATGGGGGTATCATACTGTGTTTGGGGACACTTGTTGGCATCACACTTTATATGGCAATGAAAAAGGAATCTAGGACTTCAGCAGGAGGAAAATTACTATGTAAAAGCTGGAAAGTTGTGAGATCTGCTCTTCTGTGAACTTCTGCTATGGGGCCCCATGATTCCTATGTACGCCCCTGTTGTTAATGCTTGAAAAAGTTGAATAAAAAGTTTATTGGTTTAAAAAAATACAGGATCATGATGCGCTGCAGTAATGCCCCTGACATGAGTAGTTCTTGAGGTCGGCATAGTACACTACACCAAGTTGTGTTAGCAGAAGATGCGAGTTTTTGCTAGTAGGTAGAATGAGTTACCCAAAGCTCTGTTTAACCTAAAAAAATAAAATCTCACCTGCCAAAAATAGATATCTTGAAAATGATGATGAATGGTAGAGTAAATTACAAAGTTTCATAACTTTTCAGCATGTAGCAATATTTACATTAAACCATTGAAATAGGTCTTATACATTATACTGCAAATCTGATTTGCTATAATTCCCCTTCACACATAGCGACGCTACAGCAATCCCGACAACGATACGACCTGTCAGGGATCGTTGCTGCGTCGCTATGTGGTCGCTGGTGAGATGTCAAACAGGCAGGCTCACCAGCGATCAGGGGAGCAGCGACATCGTGGAAAGAATCTTTCCACAATGTCCTGCTCCTGGTTACCAGCCTGCTGAAGCAGGAGCTGGCTGGTAACCATGATAAACAGCGTGTTACTAGGGGCACACGCACACTTAGTAACCCGCTGTTTATCATGGTTACCACTCTGCTACGGTGAGCGGGAGGTTACCGCTCACTTTAGCAGGCTCATAACCAGGATAAACAGCGGGTTACTAAGTGCGCGTGTGCTCCTAGTAACGCGCTGTTTATCATGGTTACCAGCCTGATCGCTGGTCCCGCTGGTCACACACAGCGATGTGTGCTGACCAGCGGGAGGGCAAAGACCAAAAATTGGTCCAGGACATTTTGCAGCGATCAGCGACCTCACAGCAGGGGCCTGATCGCTGCAAAGCGTCACACATAGCGACATCGCTGGTGAGGTCGCTGTTGCGTCACCAAAACCGTGAATCAGCAGCGATCTCGCTAGCGATCTTGCTATGTGAGACAGGGGCTATACTCAGTTGTGCCTGTTGGTTATTTTGTGATCTGTTATCTGAATTACATCGCAGGTATATAAAAGATTTAAATAGCAGACAAGAAATGTAGCTAAAGAGCTGCTGTATATGCAGTGGCACTGCTGGAAAGCCATTTCCCAATAACCATGACAGTTACTCTTTCAAAGTTTTCTTTTTAAGGAAAATTGTTAACGACGCAAGACAAAGCCGTCCAAGTACAGTGTTGGCAGCCAGATGTCTAAGGTAAACTGATAACTTGCCTGAAGGCAGCAGCTGTCTAATCGACAGTGTCTCTTTCTAGGTTTCTATGATGCGCAGGTGAGACAATTAGCTGTTTCAGGATCTGACATGTAGACTGCCACACTTGAGCTGTCTTCATGTAATATAAAGCTCGATTTATAATAGGTTTGGTGTTCTATTTATATTAAAATATGTAGGAAGTGACAATGTGACAAGCATATTCTTATGAATCTCCAGCACAAATGATAAAATAGAATTCTACACTAAAATTCTAGTAAACCACCGACTACAGAATCTATTTACGGAGCTCATCTATACCTGACAGTCTCACAGACAGGCGGAGCGGAGATCGAGCATGTGCACCTCTGCTCCATCCAGACTGGCCCCGCAAAATCCAGTGTACAAGCCTCATTCTCAGGATCATTGGGAGTCTCAGCAGTGGGCCTACCAGCGATCAGCAAGTCACCCCTGCACTATGGATGGCGAATAACCTTTGGATAAATCAGGGATGGCTACTCACCACTTAAAGGGAACAGGTCATCAGCTTTTTCCATATGAAGCTGGTATCTGCAGTTTAATACTAAAAGCTGTCCCTTTTATAGCTTTTCAGCAGTTAATCCTTAAAGGGGTGTCCTTTGAAAACAAGTTATCACTTATCCATAGGATGGATGATGACTTATCGATCAGTGGAGGTCCAACTGCTGGGACTTGTACCAATCGGCAGAAAGTTGCACTTTTATCACCACTGTAATGGTTTGACCACTGTTCCATTCATTCCTTATGGGGCTGTTGAGCGATGCGTTCTGCCTTTTCTGGATTCCCATAGAGAACGAGTGGAGCGATGGCTGGGTATGTTCACATCTGCTCCATTTTAACAGGGAATAAAGTGCCTCATCAGTGATAAATTCCCTGTTCTGCCGATCAATAAGCTACCCCGTGGATAGCCATGCTGATGCAACTCCCTGATGACCCAAAGTAAGCAAGTAATAGAAAGTTACAGATTAAGCGCTGATAACCGACAAAAGACAGATTTTATTAAAAAAAAAAAAACCGGCATGGATTTATACAGTGAGACCGTAAAAATAAAAAAAATAAAGCTATACTCACCCCCGATGCCCCGGCGTGTGCTGTCGCGCTCGCCCTGGCTTCTTCCTGGTTGCCGGGCTCTCGCGAGACAGCCTGCGGTCACATGACGGCGACATCATCTCAGTTCCTGGAAGATAAGCGCTGCCGGCAAGCAGAGAGAAGCCGCCGGACAGGTGAATATAAACTTTATTTATTATTTTATTCTTTTTTTTACAGGTACAATGGTACCCAGGTCTGGATGAGAGTCTCCTCTCCTCCAGAACTGGGTACCATCCGCACATTGAGACGCATGATATCCGCTTGTACAAATGTACAGACGCGGATATTATGCGTCTCAATGCAAGTCAATGGCGGCGCTTCCGCTGCGCTTCCGCAAAATTAATGAACATGCTGCGGATTCATGAGCGCTGCAGAAACGCTGCGGAAAAATCCGCAGCATGTGCATTGACATTGCGGAATGCCATTGGGGACGCATGAAAAACGCATCGTGTGCACGCAGCCTAATGGTCAGGTGCAAACAGGCAGCAAAACACCTGACAAAGGAGTAAAACACTGCTTGCTTAAAAATCATTGTTCTCGGCAGCACAATGTCCTGTGTAAACAAGAGATGTGCTGCCGAGAACAATGTCAGTCCATATGCATAGAATGATCTATTGCTGATCATTCTATACACATTGGAAGTACAGACTATCTATCTGTCTAAACAGGCTATTAAATGACTGCCGATAATGTAAATGCAGCCTTTGTCAATTACTAGGTAGCTCTCTCCTACATTCCCTTTCCAGTCCAAGCTTTACTCCGTGCCTGCATTATCTATGACTGGGTACTACAGACCCTCAGATTAGCTAAAAATGTGTGGGTGGTATATAGAGAAAAGTATCAGAATGTGATTTATTTAAAAAAAAAATACATTTAAATAATTATATTTATATATATATATATATATATTTTTTTTATATATATATATATATATATATATATATATTATATATATATTATATATATATATATACATATACACACATATACACACACACACATACATACATACAGACAAAATTTGGACACACCTTCTCATTTAAAGATTTTTCTGTATTTTCATGACTATGAAAATTGTACATTCACACTGAAGGCATCAAAACTATGAATTAACACATGTGGAATTATATACTTAACAAAAAAGTGTGAAACAACTGAAAATATGTCTTATATTCTAGGTTCTTCAAAGTAGCCACCTTTTGCTTTGATGACTGCTTTGCACACTCTTGGCATTCTCTTGATGAGCTTCAAGATGTAGTCACCGGAAATGGTCTTCCAACAATCTTGAAGGAGTTCCCAGAGATGCTTAGCACTTATTGGCCTTTTTGCCTTCACTCTGCGGTCCAGCTCACCCCAAACCATCTCGATTGGGTTCAGGTCTGGTGACTGTGGAGGTCTGGTGACTGAACCAGCAAGATGCTGTGGTAGCCATGCTGGTTCAGTATGCCTTCAATTTTGAATAAATCCCCAACAGTGTCACCAGCAAAGCACCCCCGCACCATGACACCACCTCCTCCATGCTTCACGGTGGGAACCAGGCATGTAGAGTCCATCCGTTCACCTTTTCTGCGTCGCACAAAGACACGGTGGTTGGAACCAAAGATCTCAAATTTGGACTCATCAGACCAAAGCACAGATTTCCACTGGTCTAATGTCCATTCCTTGTGTTCTTTAGCCCAAACAAGTCTCTTGCTTGTTGCCTGTCCTTAGCAGTGGTTTCCTAGCAGCTATTTTACCATGAAGGCCTGCTGCACAAAGTCTCCTCTTAACAGTTGTTGTAGAGCTGTGTCTGCTGCTAGAATTGTGTGTGGCATTGACCTTGTCTCTAATCTGAGCGGCTGTTAACTTGCGATTTCGGAGGCTGGTGACTCGGATAAACTTATCCTCAGAAGCAGAGGTGACCCTTAGTCTTCCTTTCCTGGGGCAGTCCTCATGTGAGCCAGTTTCTTTGTAGCGCTTGATGGTTTTTGCAACTGCACTTGGGGACACTTTCAAAGTTTGCCCAATTTTTCGCACTGACTGATCTTCATTTCTTAAAGTAATGATGGCCACTCGTTTTACTTTACTTAGCTGCTTTTTTCTTGCCATAATACAAATTCTAACAGTCTATTCAGTAGGACTATCAGCTGTGTATCCACCAGACTTCTGCACAACCCAACTGATGGTCCCAACCCCATTTATAAGGCAAGAAATCCCACTTATTAAACCTGACAGGGCACACCTGTGAAGTGAAAACCATTTCCGGTGACTACCTCTTGAAGCTCATCAAGAGAATGCCAAGAGTGTTCAAAGCAGTCATCAAAGCAAAAGGTGGCTACTTTTAAGAACCTAGAATATAAGACATATTTTCAGTTGTTTCACACTTTTTTGTTAAGTATATAATTCCACATGTGTTAATTCATAGTTTTGATGCCTTCAGTGTGAATGTACAATTTTCAAAGTCATGAAAATGCGGAAAAATCTTTAAATGAGAAGGGGTGTCCAAACTTTTGGTCTGTACTAATATATATATATATATATATATATTTATATTTATATATATATATTTTTTTTTTTTTTTTCTTCATTCTGTAAAACAGGTGGGATAATTGTAGTACATGACCTTATAAAGACAATTTATATTTCTTTTTCCATTTTTTTTTTTTTACGTTAAAAAAAAAAGGAGAGCCACATCTTTGTCATGGCTTTGAAACTAAACAAGTGCATTAAGTGCACCCAGTAGAAGGATGTTTATTAAGTCAATTTTTTTTTAATAAAAAAGGAAATAAACGCACTTTGGAAGAATGGAAAAAAAAGTTATTTACGGAACAATTACAAATTGAAACTTTGTAATCTCTAAATAAAACGTTTGCTGTAAACCAACCAGAAACAAAACCAGATGAACCTTACTTGAAAGCTCCCAGTAAACCAGAAGTGTCTTAGGGCATGGTTTGATAAAGCAAGGGGATAATGTGGGCATAGCCGGCTTTGATTTAGCTTAAGACCAAGCTTAAAACAAGTCATCCCTAAAACAAATCAAACAAACCATGATAACTTAAAGTCTTTAAACCTTTGGTGGTCCACTCTTCTTTGTAAACATTTATCATGAACATCTAAGGGGTGTATTTAAGGAACCATAAAGATTACATTTATGCTATAGTATATGACAACCAAACCTTTTCTGGCTTTAGATTTAAAAATAAATAAATAAAAAAAGCATACAAAGCCAAAACATTAAAGGGAATCTGTCAGCAGCATTTCATACCCCAAACTAATTACAGTATATGCGCATGTAGCTTTTTCAAGGACAAATCCACCAATACCTTTACATGGCCAGTCCCTTGCTCTGTTATTGAAAAAACAGCATCTGAAGTTATATGCAAATGAGGGTGTAGATCTGAAGCCCGTCACTCCAGCTCTATCCCTGCCTAGTGCTACCTCCTTCTGCTTGACTGACTGCTCCTTGCGTCATTCTATCAGGAGAGGACATTTACGGGTAAGCTTTTACATTACGCTTTATCCTGGTACCTACCTTCATTACAGCTCAATACCTTTGCTATTATTTTGTACTTTCCATGTTTTGCTCGTTGGATACCTTGTTATTCCCTCCATGGCCTTATTGTCCTCACCTACTGTTTAAAACACTTGTTCTACTGATGGACTCATGTTTTTTTATTGTATTTATAAAAATATTTGTCATATATTGAATCTGTTATGGACTCATTGCCAAATCACCTTACCCCTTATTATTTTTTCTGTATTTAACACATACTTTTTAATTTGAGGGGTATCCTTGTTAAAGGGAATCTGTCACCCCCCTAGGAGATATCAGACCTCTACTATGGGCATACAGGGTATAGAAATGTAAATCTATACATACCTGCATGGCCCATAGTAGAGGTTTGATTGCAGAGAAAAGCGCTTGAACCAATTCTATTTTGTACAGGCTTGGCGTCCGGGGGGAGCGCCAAGCAATCCCCGCCCATCTTATTATTCCCCTAAATCCCAGTCTATATGCTTAATTATCATATATCCCCCTCCCCTGCACGTCACAGGGCCCTGTAACATGCACTGTGTTCCCCGACTTCCCGGGAATGCCCAGAGCACCGCTCAGATAGAGCGTGCTTTGCTTCATCCCGGCCCGTCTCTCAGTGCTGCAGGGTTCTATTGCGCAGGCGTCGGGAAGTGACAGAGACTCCCCGGCGCCTGCGCAATAGAACCCTGCGGCGCAGTGCACAGAGAGACGGGCCGAGTTGAAGCAAACCACGCTCTATGTGAACCGCGCTTTGTGCATTTATATATCAATATCTCAGTAACGGAGGAACAGACTGCCCATGTAAAGAGATTGCTGGACTTCTCTTTGAAAGAGCTACATGTAAAGTAAAAAGTTTTGGGGGTTGAGCGGGGTAGGGGGGAGTGTGAATCCTGCAGACTAACAGTAATAATATATATTTTTTTTTTTTACAGCACTAACATATTCCGCAGCACTTTGCAATTAAGCGGTTATATGTACAAACAATACAGACATTACAGAGTAACACATAGTTAAACAGTTAGTTGGAGTGAGGGTCCTACTCGCAAGCTTATAATCTATAAGGAAATAGAGGACAGCAGATTAAAAGGTCTTGTCATGTACGGTCCAGCCATCATTATAATAAATTTCAAATAAGCTGCGTGATCCAGTCATCAGCCAGTATCTAAGTACAGTTACCAAGTGTTCTTACGTGCACAGAAGATGTGAAGACAGATGATTAGGAAGGACGAGATTCTAAAGAAAATGTATAAAGTGGGGACAGGGAAGAGTTAAGTTAGTGAAATGAGGCGGGGCTAGGTATTAATCAGATTACCTGGAGTAGTGCATTCCAGAAAACTGGTGCAGCATGAAAGAAGACAGATTTCCTTTAAATTTAAAGAAAAGTTTTCAAGCTGAAAAGCTTCAGATTGAAAGCTAAATATACAAACTGGAGATCGTTCCATTGCCTGAAAAAGTTGTGCAGTCATAAAATATACCATATACAGAAAGGATTGTACATGGAAGAAAAGGCATCAAATCAAGCAAAAATCTACAAATTTGTCTGCGATTTTTCAATGGATTTGCTGCAGAATTCGCTCCATGGGCTGAAAATCAATTTGGCAGTCTGGATGTGGATAAAAGTTGGTAAAATCTCATCCACTTTGATTGCATGATAATATGCTGTGGATTGGCTACTTGGAAAATCTGCAGTGTATCCACCAAGCATACCCTTAGGGGCACCAAGAGCATATTTAATTGGGGGGCATTTGAAAAAGAAAAAAAATACACACCCCTATATTAAATGAAAAGACTAACAATTGTAGTCTCTGCACCTTCAGGACCACCGCTCTGGCAGGGAGTGGCTGCTTATAGGAAGCAGCTTGCAGCACAGTCACATGCAGCCAATCAGCTATGTGCAGTCACAGACCCCATAAACATCTATCTGTACAAACGGGAATCAGTGAGAATGTGGAGCTTCTTCCATCTTTTACATAGCAAGCAACCATTAATTGCATCAGCACTGTGGGCAGACTTCTGCATACATTGTACTGTTAACCTATTTGCAAGAGCTTTGCAATTTTCGGTAGAATTTGAAGTCATCAGAATAAAAAAAAAAAAGTTAACATTCAGGCAAAAAGCAGAGTCTGGTATCATAATTTCACACTCCAGATTATGACGACAGTAGCCGAAGCAGTTACCTAGCAACTAATAAAGCAGTGAATCTATGATAGCGCCTGACCACCGTGGTTCTCTCAGTGTATGGTTAGCATAGTCATTGTGCTCCAGTCACGCCGTCTGGTGCCTGCTTCTTCCCAGAGGGACTATACACTATTTTAGAAACTATAGACGAAAAACTGAGAAATATCACACTGGGGGTGGATGGAGAGGAGAAAAGGTGTTAACTGTAGAAGAAAATGAGGATTTTTAGAGCCCAGTTTCATGGACTGTAATTCGATTATGATTCCATAAACCCAAAAAAATGTAATTAAAATGTAACTAACTGAACAATGTTAGCGTTATATGCCCCGTTAGAGCCACCAAGTCAGGCGGTACTGTGTAAGCTAACCAAGTAAGAGGCAAGTTAGGTTAATGGTGCCCCGGGCAGAGGCCAACAATGCCAAGCGTCCTGGAGCTTTTGTGTCAGGTTATGGGTAATCAAAATGTGTGACTAATTGTATGGAATATATCTAGTTTTAGTTTCTTTTTAGTACTTTGCCACTTTTTCTATTTTTTGGGGTGTGACCCTTCTGAGTTTTGATATAGAGCCTTTTTGGGAGAATAAAATAATATCGCGAAGTACATCTCTTCTTGCCCATTGCTTTGCTTTCATGGGATTCCTTGTAAAAGGTACAGATCATGAAGACCTTACTCAAGATCAAGCTTGTGTCCAGAATTGCAGACAATGCAGTGGAATCTTCAAAGTTTAGCTATAAAAACAGGAGTAAGGCTATGAGCATGCAGAAGATTTTTTGAGGATTATTTTATAGTGGGCAGGGAGGATGGGTGATGGAAGCTCTTCCTATTCATTTTTGTTGAGGAGTACAGGAGATGGACATTTCTGGTTGACTGTGCTGCTGTTGGAAAAGTAGTCATGCCACGCTGTGGTAGTATTTAATAGTAGCTTTAGTACCCATTTCAAGTTCATACCGAACTGTAAAAAAAATAGACTACACATCTTTTTTTCTTTTCAGTATTTAAATATAATTTAATTTTTAGTATTGTGACACGCACAACCTGGTCAGGTGAGCACCCCCTTCACCTCCCCCTAACTTCATCTACTCTATACTGAACCACCTAAAAGAGATTCACGTTCACCAGTAGCTAGCGTTCACACAGGTGATGCGGTTTGGTTCAAACAAGTGCAGTTTTATTGCTTTCATAAAACTCCAAGGGATTCATAACCAAAACAGGCTCTTCTCTGCACAAAGGTATAGCAGCAATAAACAGATCATTCAGCAGGCACGTATGTCAGTGTAGGCTCACCCAGATTGGTCCTATCTCCTGGAGCAAACTTTAAACACGGAAGAGGTATAGTCGTACCAGTCTCGATATCACATGCAGCCTGAGCTTCCAGCACCAATCAGAAGTGGTCACCTCCATGCACAGTTCACACTGAACAGGCTGCAGCTTACACACATTATTTTGCAGCTCCAACACACAGACTGCTCAGCTTTCCTAGCTGACCCATGCAGTCTTCATTCAGAGAGAGACTCTGGCTCTCTCCCAGCTACAACTCACATTTTGGCTGGACACTCACTAGCAGCACAATCAACTCTGTTCAACATCCAGCAAACTGACACCTTGTTAACACAGGACCTGGTTTTTAGTCACAGCTAGTCAGGTGCATTAAATCAATACCTGCAGTGCTAGGATTTAACCCTGTCCTACCTGTCTCAGGTACAGCATTTAATGGGGTTGTGACATGCAAACTGGTCAGGTAAGCACCCTCTTCACATCCTCCTAACTTTCTCTACCCTATACTGCATCACACTCTCTATGTGCGCTAGTCTGTCTTTTATAATTTTTTATTTCTATTTTTATTGTAATACAACTATGCGAGTCATATGTTCAGCGTTTTGAGCATCTTATTTTCCACTTCAGGTTTTAAAAAATTTCTATCACAATACGTCCTGAATATAATATCTTTTAGCACTTCAAAAATATAACATCAATAAACAACACTCATTAGGTACAAGATATTACCTGCCGAGTATAAGAAGTGACACACATATTGATTATAAAATATACATTTTATTGCCAATTTTTTAAACAACTAAAACATATAAAAAGGAAAGGATGCTAAAAAAAATGCACTGGGGCTCAACCATATATATCGTCTATACAATTCACAACAGACACAATAAATTTGTAGCCTAGAAATATCAAGATCTAATTAAAGTTATTGGAATCAACCTCTAGAATAAATTGCTAAATATTATTGGTACCATATTTATAATATACTGTGGTGTATTAGTTCTCTATTTTTTTGGGCACTGTATATGCATATTTATTTATATTAATATTAATTTTGGAAGTACAGTGGCACGTTAGCACTTTATTCTAGAGGTTGATTCTAATAACTTTACTTAGATCTTAATATTTCTAGGCTACAAATTTGTGTCTGTTGTGAATTGTATAGACAATATATATGGTTGAGCCCCAGTGCATTTTTTTAGCATCCTTTCCTTTTTATATGTTTATTTTTAAAAAATTGGCAATAAAATGTATATTTTATAATCAATATGTGTGTCACTTCTTATACTTGGCAGGTAATATCTTGTACCTAATGAGTGTTTATTGATGTTTTGAAAAATGCCTGGTAGGAGAAAATAAAGTACATATCACTTCTATGAAGTGGGTCCTGATGAAATCCACTCCAAAGTAGGAACAATTCAATCAAAAGGTTGTGCAAAAAAAAAAAAAACCCTATGCAAAAACTTCCCATAAAAAAGGAGCATTTCCTGAAGCAGTTTCCACTAGAAAACTTGTCATTTTTAACTACCTCAGAAAAACTGTGCACATACCCTTAGGGTTTATTCACTTACTGTATGGAAGGTTTTTCTGGGATGGTCACATGCATTTAACTGAGGGTTACAGAAAACTACGCACATGCTGCAGAAACAACCCCAATTAGATAAATGGAAATGATTCTCAGTCACACAAATGTTGTCAACAAACGCTTGACGATTGCTACATTTGCATAATTTATGATTATTATATATATGTATTTTTTTAAATACTGACGTGATAGTGACAGATTTTCCAAGGTAACCTCAAAAACTAAAAAAAGAGAGAAACTAAAGCATGGCCAGATACAAATGCAGTATGTTTTTCCGAGTCCAGGGGTATAATCACAGCAAGTGATTACAGAAAAGAACATGTATTTGTCACATCACTGAACAGGCTGAATTAAGTTACATCAGCTTTAAGAATATTAAAGTTTGTATATGTATGTGATGTTGCCATTTTATCCTTCTCAGAAAATGCAGAATTCTAATTCTTTCTAAACCCTAAAGAAAAAAACTATTTGAACTGATGCTGTTTAAAAAGACACAAATCAAAGGAAAGATTACATTGTTGTGAGTTAAGCTGCGTATGTCACATCTGCGTATAATATAATCTTAACATTTATAGGAATCCCCTTAATCCAGTAATTTCAAGCATATACATCTGCTATATGGTGTAACAACATCAATAACATTTTTTTGATTGGCTCTGTGTGCCGTTTCTTCCAGATGCCATGCTACTGCAGCTTATAAACAAGGGGGACAAAAACAGCGTCTTGATATAATGCAGAGGTGCAAAAGACGTGTCCTAGAAGACATACGGTGGTTTGTATACTCTAGACTTCTAATTACAGTTGAAATGTTGCCACCTGCTGGATGAACTCATTATCGTATCACTTAGGATCTATTCACACAACTATTATGAGCTGTGGCAGTAAAAATAGGTTTGATAAGCAAAACAAAGCAGCCAAAAATACCTTGTTATGCATCCATAGTTTTCTTCGGGTTCAGTGTATGTGGAAAGTGTATTTTCTTTTGGCATATGTTTGATTTATGTATGCATGTTTTACAATCACATTTTCATCTCAACTTCTGATATATAAAATAATACTGACATACTTTTAAAGAGGACCTGTCACCAGGTCAGAAGTGGGCAACTGTTGCTCTTATTCTATTTTTTTTTTTTTTTCTATATCCGCCATACATTTCCAGTGATATGTGCCTTTTCATTTAATGATAATTTTTATGGTGATAACAAAGGGGCATGGCTCACAATAATTATGCAGAGAAGCCTAAAGACACCCCCCCCGAAGGAATCCTGTGAGCCATGCCCATAAAAATAAAGGGCCCGATTCATCAATGCTTTAATGCTAGTATTCCGATGTATAAAGCTTTGAAAAGTTGCATAATTTTGGGGCAACTCGAGGCTGCACTAAAATGTTTCAATCTTTAACATTTTCATGCCATTTTTATCCAGCACAAACAAATTGGTGGAGCTTGATTGTGATGGTGGCATGGCGACCGCCGCTCATTAAATTCATGATTTGTGGTGAGGCGCACACACAGGTGTACATCATTCATCAAACACTCCAGATTCATGAAAAGACGTACACCTCATCATGAATCAGGAGCGCCTGACTCCAGGACATCGCCTTATGAAGACCCGCGTGAACAATGTAGGACTTGATTAATGAGGCCCAAAAACTATAATAATTAGCACTAGATAAAAAGGGTCATCTCTCTGAAACAGTTTGTCAGATTTAAAAAAAATAAATAAAAGATCAAAAACTTTAACGGAACCTGTCAGCAGGTTTTTCCCATATAAAGTAGGGCCAGCACCTGTAAGCCTTATGTGACGGCATTCTACTGTAGAATGCTGTCTCTATGTCCCTAATGCACTCTGCATAAAAAAAAAAATAGAATTAATCCTTACCGGTAATTCGGTTTCTAGAAGCCTTCCACGACAGCATTGGAGGATGTTGTCCACGCCCTATTGGGGGACAGGAACATAGAGAGTTTAAAATCCCCTCCCCACCGTTAATCCCCAGTGTTTACCAAGATCACCTGGAAAAATGGTTACCCGACAGTTATATGGAATCCAAAGGGAGGGAAATTCGTGCTGTCGTGGAAGGCTTCTAGAAACCGAATTACCAGTAAGGACTAATTCTATTTTCTCAATACGCCTTCCACGACAGCATTGGAGGAATACCAACGATATTTTATTAGGGAGGGACAATAGCTTGTAGGACTTTCCTACCAAAGGCTAAATCCCTAGTGGATGATAAGTCTAATCTATAATGTTTAGAAAACGTATGAAGGGAAGACCATGTAGCTGCCCTGCAAATCTGCTCAGTAGAAGCGCCTGCTCTTTCGGCCCATGAAGTTGATGTGGATCTAGTAGAATGAGCCTTTAAGGCAATCGGTGGATTCATTTGTTGATTGCTATAAGCTTCCCCAATTGCCTTTTTGATCCAGTTTGCTATAGTGGATTTAGCTGCCTTCATTCCTCTGTTCTGTCCTGAGTACTGTATAAATAGGTTCCCATCAAAATCTCCAAGAGTTAGTTTGTTGAAGATAATAAAGGACAGCTCTGCGGACATCTAGGAGGTGGACCTCTGCTTCCTTTGGATTGGAAGGATTCTGGCAGAAGGAGGGAAGGATGATTTCCTGGGAACAATGGAAGTCCGTAACTACCTTTGGGAGAAAGGAAGGGTCCAGGCGAAGCGTAATTCTATCTTCGGTCACATTCATGTAAGGTTCTCTGATAGAAAGGGCCTGAAGTTCTCCTACTCTCCGTGCTGAAGTGATGGCTACTAAGAAGTCAGTCTTATGAGAGAGAGTCTGTATTGTGCTAGAAGATAGAGGCTCAAAGGGAGAGAGGGTTAAACCCTTGAGTACCACATTTAGATCCCTGGATGGGACCTGAGACTGAATTCTTGGGTGAAGTCTGAGTGCTGAAGTTATGAATCTCTTGATCCACCTATGAGAGGCCAAATCTTGGTCGAATATGGAACTTAAGGCTGAAATCTGCACCTTAAGAGTGCTGGGTTTGAGACCCAACTCCAATCCACTCTGTAGAAAATCAAGGATCCGAGCAATGTTGGGATGTGAGGTATCAGGAATATCCGAGGCGTACCATGATAGGAATTTTTTCCATATTTTGCCGTATATCGCATTGGTTACTGGCTTCCTACTCTGTTGAAGAGTTTTTATAACTTCTTCCGGGAGACCTTTGCATCTTAAGATCTAGGCTTCAGTAACCAGGCTGCTAGGTTTAGCCACTGAGGATTGGGATGGAACAGGGGCCCTTGAGAGAGAAGGTTGTTGACCTGTGGTAGTATTACCGGACCCTCTAGGCAGAGTTCTGTGATGGCCCGAACCAAGGCCTTTTGGGCCACCAGAATTGTTGCCACTCTCTCTAGCCTGACTTTCTGGATGGTTCTTGCTATCAGCGGTATCGGAAGAAACGTATAGACCAGCTTGAAATGCCAGGGATGGGCTAATGCGTCCAAATTCATGGCATGGTCTCGTCTGTCTAATGAAAAGAAGAGGGGAAGTATTGCGTTTGACAGACTGGCAAAGAGATCTACCTCGGGGAGACCCCATTTTGCTACCAGCGACTGGAAAATCTGAGGATTCAGGCTCCATTCTCCTGGCTGGATATCTTTCCTGCTTAGAAAGTCTGATTGAACGTTGTTTGAGCCTTTCAGGTGGATTGCTGAAAGTGATAGGAGATGTTGTTCTGCCCAAAAAAATATTCGGCCTGCAATCTGTTTTAGGCTGTGTACCTTCGTACCTCCTTGATGACGAAGGAAGGCAACTGTAGTCACGTTGTCCAAGAGAATCTTGATGTGAGAACCCTGGATTAAGTTGACTGCCGCTCTGAGCGTTTTTTTCTACCGCCATTAGCTCCCTGAAGTTGGAAGATCTGGCACTGATCTCAGGACTCCATCTGCCTTAAAAGGGAATCTGGGCCACCATAGCTCCCCAGCCTCGTAGACTGGCGTCGGTAGTAAACAGTCACTGTAATTAGAGGGTCCTGGGTCCAAGAAATCCCCCTCTGAAGATTTCGGGAGCTTAGCCACCAAGAAAGAGAAGCTTTTATCCGACCAGGGGTCCTGGACCGTTTGTTTAGCGAGTCCTTTTGACTGTTCCAGGATCTTAGGATATGATCCTGGAGAGGCCTTGAGTGGGCCTGGGCCCACAACACCGACTGGATACAGGCTGTCATAGACCCCAATACAGACATTGTCGCTCTCAATGTTGGATTCTCTTGGTGTCTGAAATTTGAGATTTTGAAATTGAGAGCTGTCTGATGTTCCAATGGTAGAAAGGATATCTGTTTGTTGGAGTCCAGCAATACACCAAGGAACTTCCTCCTTGATGAAGGGAGGAGTTCCGATTTTTTTAGGTTTGGAACCCAACCTAAAGACCGAAAGGTTCTTAAGGTTATAGAGACGTGAAGATTGAGAGTTGCTACTGAAGGAGCGACAATCAACATGTCGTCCAAGTATGGAACTATGCACACGCCCTGTTTCTGGATGAGTGCAATGACTTCTGCCATAATCTTCATAAACACCCGGGGTGCTGAAGAGATGCCGAAGGGCAGTATGTTGTACTGGTAGTGAACTGTTATATTGTCCCTGAGGACTGCAAACCGCAGGAACTTCCTGTGGGACGGATGAATCGGCACATGGTAGTACGCATCCTTTAAAACTATGGTCGCCATTACAATGTCTTTCCCTATTAGGGGAATAGTTGATTTTATAGACTCCATCTTGAAACGTCTGTATTTGTATGGTTTAGGGACTTCAGGTTGATTATGATGCGTGGGGTCCCTGATGGTTTCCGTATTAGGAATATTTTTGAGTAGTGACCTGTCCACTCCTGGCCAGGGGGAACCAGAGACACCACTCCTGAATTCAGAAGGTTTTTTAGGGCGACCGATAGGAGTTCCTGAGCCCCCCGAGAAGGAAGGGACGTGACCCTCAGGATCTGAGGGGGGCGACTCTCGAATTCCAATAGAAGGCCCTCCTCGATGGTATTGAGGATCCGATATTGCCTGCCACTGGGGAAAGAAATTCGAGAGACGCCCCCCTACACGGACCAAGTCATTGCCTGTCCTGCTGCTGGTGTTGTTGCTGGGGTACAAGGATGTTGCGACCCTTGCCGCCTTTAGGATAGCTCCAGCGCCCAGATTTTCTCTTTCCTCTATACTGTGAGAGGTGACTTTGGGAAGACCGAAAGGAACGTTTCTTAGCCCGTTTCTGTTCGGGAAGGGTTTTCTTCCTGTCCGAGGCCTTTTCCAGGATTTCATCCAGGGCTGGGCCAAATACATATTTTCCTTGGAAAGGAATGGAACAGAGCTTGACTTTAGCGGTGACATCCCCACTCCATGTTTTGAGCCATAGTGCACGGCGAGCAGTATTGGACAGGACAGCTGCCCTGGCCGTGATACGGACTGACTCAGCCGAGGCGTCCGCTAAGAAACCTGTGGCTTTTTGAAGGAGAGGGATGGAGTCAAGCAGGTCTGCCCTGGATGTGCCCTGAGACAGATGCTCCTCCAGTTGGGTCAGCCATTTGAAGAGGGATCTGGCCACACAAGTCGAGGAAATATTGACTTTGAGAGAGGCAGAGGAGGTTTCCCATGATTTTTTAAGGACGCTTTCCATTTTGCGGTCCAAAGGATCCTTTAATTGGGACGAGTCCGCAAAGGGAAGTGAGGTTTTCCTCACTACCCTAGCCACCTGGATGTCCACCTTAGGGACTTCCCACTCAAATCCTTCACCCTCTAACGGAAACCTATGTTTTAATTCCGAAGGGGTGGTGAGACGATTTTCCAGGGACTCCCATTCCTGTCGGATGAGATCCCTAATTACCTCATGGACTGGAAAACCAGTCTGTTTCTTGGTTTTAAGACCCCTAAACATCTCGTCCTGAACAGAACAGGGAACCTCCACTTCCTCCAGCCCCATAGTGCCTCTAACTGCATCCAGTAGTTCCTCTAAGTTGTCAGAGGAAAAAGAATATCTACCGGTTTCTACTGTTTTGGCAGGCCCTACGGATGCCAATTCCTCAAAATCATCAGAGGCTGAGCTACTAGCGTCCATAGAGACCACATCTGAGTCTAATTCTTGGATCTTCCTCTTCTTAGGGGGAGAGGGCATGGAGGAGGAATAGACAGGTAGGGCAGCAAAGGAATCTTGGACCTCCTGTTTAACGAGTGATCTAAGCTCCTCGATCAGTGAGGGGTTTTCTTCTCTAATTATTTTATCCGTACAGGGCTGACACAACTTCTTATAGGATGAAGACAGCTTTTTTGTACAGATGCCACATCTACGGGGCTGGTCTTTATCCTTCTTAGCAGCGGGGGCCTTGTCTTCCTAAGAAAGGGAAGAGAAGGGGACCCATGTAACTAGAAGGAGGGGAGATCTAATGACATCTAAAAAAGGAGGCAGAGATAACCTCATAGTGACCACCCAGGTACTACTCACTGTAGCCGAGGGCATGCTGGGCTCTGCAGATGCAGGGGTACAGGACCTATCACCTTCCATAGTGGGAATAGCCTTACCTTTTGGTGTCTTCAGGCGGGTTTTAAATAAAACCGTGCCTCCCAGCAAGGGACCTTAGTCCCCTCCCCTTTCCGGTCACTTTAAGGGCCAATCCAGGGTTGGTATGGGCCTTGATGGTCCTGCCATTCAGCGTCCCACGTGGAACGCCCTGACCGGAGCGACGGGACCGCAGTGACATCACCCGGCGCGCGCAAGCCAAACCACCCGTCAGCTCAGGAGCGTGGAACGCTCAGGCCGGAGCGGCAGGGCCCGCGGCGACGCCACTTCCGGTGCGCGCACGCGTCGACGCCACATCCGCGCTCCAGGAAAGAGGAGATGCCGGAGAGCAGGAGCGGCCTCCGGCATGAACGATCCCCTGGCTTGCTTTACCCTCAGTGGGGTGCAGGAAGTCAGGGTGGTCCCCAAAGGGGAGCAGCAAGGAGGGTGGAGGGAGCACCCCGACCAACCACTGCCCGGCAACACAGGTAAAAATACAGCGCTGCCCTGCCGGCCTGACAGCACTGCAGGATCTCTCCATGCCCCAAGGGGGACAGGAAAACACTGGGGATTGATGGTGGGGAGGGGCTTTTAAACTATGTTCCTGTCCCCTAATAGGGCATGGACAACATCCTCCAATGCTGTCGTGGAAGGCGTATTGAGAAAAAGAGCTTTTATAATACTCCCCTACGGCGCGGTTTGGTCCGATGGGCAACGCTAGTCTTGAGTTGCCGCCTCCTATCTTCTTGCTTAGTATGGATGATGCGTTCTACATCATCCACACAGTGGTGTCCTCGTATCACACTCTTGAACAGGCGCACTTCTCTCTGCGCGGAGAAAGGCCAAAGAACGCGGATGCATGCGCACTACAATACTTTGCTCTCCCCTCGGCAGGGCAGAGAGACGTTCGCATGCGCAGAAGCGCGACGCCGGTCTCTGTGTGGATGACGTAGAATGCGTCATGCATTTGAAGCACAGAAGAGAGGTGGCACCGGATCAAGACCAGCTGGCCCGGCTTCAGCACCGGGGCAAGTGTCGGGGCCCTGAGCAGGCGGGGGGCCCACTCGCCGTCGGCCACCCTGGTGCGCTATGGGGCCCGTGAGCAGAGGAGTCCGATGCCAGCGCCCGCGACTGGGTCCCCTGCTTGCTCAGGGCCCCGGCACAAATACTTAACTCTACCTGTTCCTCCGGAGGTCCTGTATCTTCCAAGTCTCCTGACTGACGTCTCAGGTCAGAGGACCGCTATGACATATTTTCAGCATGCCCTCTGCTGAGCAGTCACAGCACAGAGAGCAGAAAGACGGCGACACTGAGGAGTCCGGCTCAGAGAAGTGGCAGCAGGTGAGGTGAGGTGAGGTATTTTATTTTTTTATGTATGGAGGCATGGGGCATTAGGTGGGGGTCAGTATTCTGCATGGAGCATTATATGGGGTCCATTATTCTGCATGGAGCATTATATGGGGTCCATTATTCTGCATGGAGCATTATATGGGGTCCATTATTCTGCATGGAGCATTATATGAGGTCCATTATTCTGCATGGAGCATTATATGAGGTCAATTATTCTGCATGGAGCATTATATGGGGTCCATTATTCTGTATGGAGCATTATATGGGGTCCATTATTCTGTATGGAGCATTATATGGGGTCCATTATTCTGTATGGAGCATTATATGGGGTCCATTATTCTGTATGGAGCATTATATAGGGTCCATTATTCTGTATGGAACATTGTATGGGGTCCATTATTCTGTATGGAACATTGTATGGGGTCCATTATTCTGTATGGAACATTGTATGGGGTCCATTATTCTGTATGGAACATTATATGGGGTCCATTATTCTGTATGGAACATTATATGGGGTCCATTATTCTGTATGGAACATGATATAGGGTCCATTATTCTGTATGGAGCATGATATAGGGTCCATTATTCTGTATGGCGCATTATATGGGGCTCATAATACTGTATGGAGAACTTAGTGGTGCCCATAATACTGTATGGAGGAGTATACTGTCCGGTCTACACTGTGCGCTGCGAGGATTCGCCGGTTTCTCAGATATTGTAGAATTTACAATAGATATTGCTCATGTAATGTAAGAAGTGAAATCTTTGCAATGTACTATATCTATATTCCTCTACCTTATCTTTGCATCATGAATTGTAGTATGTGGACCCACTGAGACTCTTTCACCCAGGGCCCACGTAAACCTGGAACCGGCCCTGAAGACCAGTAACGCCTATCGGACCGAACCGCCCTGTAGGCAAATATAATAAAAGCACTTTTTTGTCTTATGTACATGTACTATATACAACATTCTAGTATGCTGTCACATATAGCTTACAGGTGCTGGCCCTACTTTATATGGGAAAAACCTGGTGACAGGTTCCCTTAAAATAGAGAAGAAGCAGAAATAAAATAGGAGGAAAAACTGGCCCCTTTTATCTCGGTGACAAGCTTTCTATAATGTATAGAGATTTTTTCTGTTTCTTTGGAATATAATAAAAAAATAAAAGTGTACTTCATTCATATCCTTAACGTGATGCTAACTGAGTAGTAGTGGTCTCTTTTCTGATTTTATATATTCCTCTTTTGCAGCAGTGTAATATTTTCTTTAACAAGTCTTTTTAAAATAATCTCCATGGTCCTGAGCCTATGTATCTGAATGCTGCCTAGCTGAACTAGCATTTATTTCTTGATCAGAATATTATTAATGGATTTCAGCAAAATATAGCACACCCTGTTTTCTTAATAAATTCTTGCTCCCCAACATGAGGGACTCAAATGAGTCACCAATTAGCAAATACAGCTGTAAATTAAATTGTGCAATTTGTGTATACAAAAGCAGCCAGGAATTACTTTTCTTCTATTAAAATAATTTGAACCATACTAATTACAAAAATGTTAAATAGCTGGAATCAATTATAAAGGATGGAATTACTAACTCATTGAGCTGACTGTGCACTCGAGAAGGTCACATTTATATGGCATAGCTATAGTACGTATAATATGCTAGATTACTTTTAAAGTAGCACAGTTATAAAAACTGATGTGCTGCTGAAAGGAATGACAGTCAGCAGAACCATGCTGTATTCTCCAACCTGGAGCACGCTCCTTAGTAATGCAGCAAAAGATACTGAACAGACGACAGTGCCAGCTTGTACCCAGTGTACTCAGTGATTTATCACAAAGTGTCCTTCATTGCAAATATAATTTCTGAGCACTGGGTGGTGACTGGGTTAATAAGTACAATTACAGCCAAATATTCAGCAGTACCGTCAGGGGAATTAAATCGTACAGCAGCACTATACACATACAATGCAGAGGGATGTGAATTGCAGAAACCTGCACACAGTTGTGATTTAATCACTTCCAAAACCTGTTGAAATACATGATTTCCACAATTAAATCTGCATGTCACAAACACTGAAAACATGCCTTGGACTCTGGGCTACATCCAATGTGAATGATTCCATATTTATAATATTGGAGCATATAATCAGACTGCAGCACACGGTTCAGTCTGTTACAATCTCATTTGCCACTTTAAAGATTGGCTGCTGTCCAGTTAGTGCTTAACATGTAGTGGTTTTGCTGTTGAGTGTGCTAGGACTATCTGGATCCCTGGATCAGATTCACAGATCAGCCTTCTGTACAGATAAGTATTTAGATACACAGTAGTATAATAAAAGACTGGATTTACAGCTTCTAGTGTTAACAAAGTATCATTTATTACATCATAACAGAGTGTAGCCGTCTCCCAGATCACTACTACGATGTGTCCAGCACTATGGTTTCCATTAAGGAGAAGAAGATATATACAAAATACAAATATAAATTACAGTCAAGAAACTAACAATGACAAACTGGTACAGAAAAAAAGGGGAGGACACACACACACACACACACACGCCCCCCCCACAGCTATATACAAACAAACACGCCCCACCTACACACGCGCGCGCCCACCCCTACAGAAACGCAAACACGAGCGCCCCCCCCACCCCTACAGCCACACACACACGCGTGCCCCCCCCCCTACAGCCAAAATAATAATTTACGTGCACTCTGTCAGAAGTGGAGGTGCTGATGTAATAGGCAGTGAGTGCCCCTTAACTGTAGAAAATTCAATTCATCGCACACTCAGATGTTGTGAATGCAAAAACATTTATTAATACACAGACAATTTGTTCAAACCCAGGTGCAAGGAGGCAGTGGTAAGACGTTTCGGCCTCAATTACGGCCTTAATCATTTAGTCGCTTACTAAAAAAGAAGAACATACAATACAGGTGTCATTACCAGATTTGTAACATCATAATCAAAACCAAAATTCCAATCGTATTGTCGAGAAGTATGACGAACCGACCTTTTTTCAAAACCAACCGAATGCAATAGCTTATTGCACTACACAAGTTGCCACTACAAGGCCACCAGAGACGGCCTGCCCCGTTCCCAATTTCACAGAGTTAAGCGAATTGTCTCTAACCCTGACACCCTCCCCCTACGCCTTGAGGAGATGTCACTTAAATTTCAGGAGAGGAACTACCCTAGTCGACTACTTTTAGATGAAAGATCTAGATTACCGGAACCCAGACCTACCCAATCCCCCTCCCTCAAACCAGAGCGGGTACCCTTTGTGCATACCTATCATCCACTCATGTCCAAAGTTCACACTACCATAAGGAAACATTGGCCCCTTCTCACCAAAGCATACCCCCACATTCCAGCCTTTACCACTCCGGCTCGGTTGTGCACAAGGAGAGCCCCAAACATCAAGGACAAGATCGTTAGGGCTGACATAGGTAGCTCACTTACCACACCTTCACAACGACTACTGAGTACCCACAGGAGCGGGACCTTTCCTTGTCTGAGCTGCGCCACCTGCTCTAATGTAATCAAATCAGATAACATCACGCACCCCAGGACCGGCAAAAGTTACCCCATCAAGGGATTTCACACTTGTGATTCCAATTTCGTCATCTACGTAGTCAAGTGCCCTTGTGGCCTTCTCTATGTGGGTGAAACAACACAACATGTTAAGGATCGCATAGCAAGTCACAAATCAACCACTAGATGCGGTAAAACCTGGTTACCACTACCAGACCACTTTTCGAAAGGGAAACACACTGTAGCACAATTCCGCTTTCAAGTCATAGAACATGTCCTAAGACCTAGGAGGGGTGGTCACCATGTGAAATTACTAAAACAACGGGAAGCATATTGGATCTATACCCTGCAAACACTTGCGCCTAATTGTTTGAATAGAGAAATCGATTGGATTTATTGACTCACTGGTCTGTTCCCTCCACAGACACACTGAATCCATCCTGCCCTTTTGGTGAGTGTCTCTATCCTTACTATTGTGTTCATAATGCTCCATGTGACAATCCAATAACTTCTCTACCCCATAATTGTGCCCCAGTTACACTACCAACACCGACCCATTAAACCCATCCATTATATGTCATGCACTAGGATTATAATGACATATGCTATAAACCGTACCCTAGAGATAATTGTGTACCATACCTCTATACAATACACCTAGTCCATACCTTCTGGACCTATGTATATAATTATGTGTTTATAATGTTACAAGGTGCTCTATGAACCTCTATTCGTATGTATATAATAATGTTTATAATGTTTCAAGGTGCTCCATGAATCACCCATGTTACAACCCAATACCTACTATACGCCATAATTATGCCCCAACTACACGATTACCACTCACTACCATCCAACACTGACTTATTAAACCTATCCCTTATATGTCATGCACTAGGACTATAATGACATGTACAACATATCGTGCCCTAGAGACTAATATATAACATACCTCCATACAATACAATTAATACATACAAGCAATTCTATTTGTGTCTGCACAGCAATATAATGCATAGCCTGTCCCCTGCACATGCGCCACAGCTCAGTTTCCTTGACTACCACCATACACAACATGAGAGGTGGTACCGTGCCTGTAAACAAAGGCAATGTCCGGCCATCCAATCACGCAGTGCGGGGCCGGCGGGACGTCACTTCCGGTGACACGCCCCCACCAATGACGCACTTCCGGTCCGGCGTTCCCCGCCGGTGCATAAAGCACAGTCTCCTCAGTATGTCATTTACCAGAGCCACAGCAAGGCGCAGGAGCGCCGCTATACCCCTCTATACCACCAATGAATGACACAATCCCTCCTGGGACCTACATCCTGACTATGCATGGACTCCAAATGACCGCATGGTAAGCTACAGACCAGCCAACATATGATGGGTTACACATGCCATTATACAACTATCTTTAACTCTCCATACTATCCTTTAGATCCACGGGGCCCACACACCACTATTGGATCTGGTTGAGGTAACCACCCCAGACTATACAATCATCTTACTGGCAAAATCACAGGTAATATATTTCAACTGTAACATCTTAATATTGCAGCTCTCCTCTTTCCTGGACTTTAGCCCTATTCTCAGACTCTAAACAATTTCAAACCACACATACAAGTAAGAACACATTTGGCTTTTATCTACCTTTTACTTTTATGTTTTTTTATACCCTGTTCTGCGTGTTTATACTATATGTAACCCCAGCACCTTCTCCCTCGTCTCTCCTTACCTTCACCCCCCTCCCCACCCCTTCACCTCCCTCCCCACCCCTACCTCTTCGTCATACTTCTCGACAATACGATTGGAATTTTGGTTTTGATTATGATGTTACAAATCTGGTACTGACACATGTATGTTCTTCTTTTTTAGTAAGCGACTAAATGATTAAGGCCGTAATTGAGACCAAAACGTCTTACCACCGAACAAATTGTCTGTGTATTAATAAATGTTTTTGCATTCACAACATCTGAGTGTGCGATGAATTGAATTTTCCCCCCTACAGCCACACACACACACGCACACACACACACACACACACACACACACACACACACACACACACACACCCCACCCTACAGCCACACACACACAGCCATATACACACACGCCCCCACTACAGCCATACAAAGACACACACTACAGCTACATGTACACACACACACCCCTGATTTGCAGGACTATGGTCCAGTAATCGCATTGGAACTTCGTAGCAGCAGACCAGAGCCCTGAGAACTTCCTGCTACCCACCATATCATGACCCCGCAGAGGTCTACTAATCAGTTGAGGCACTCAAAATCCCGGTAGGCAGTTAAAAGCTTACAAGGCTCTGGTCTGGATGCCTTGGTGTTCTAACATGGCTGCAGAACAAGGGTTCTGCGAATCATTTTGCTTAGCTCTAATAGACACACATGAATTAACATTTGTCTACACCACTTATATGCAGGAAAGTCATAGTAAAAGTAAATAAATCAGGTAACGTCCCTTAAAAACACACAACAAAAAATTGTGATGGAAGAAGTTTTTTCATGTAATCCCACTAAAAGACTATTTGCACACAAAATAACTTACACAGTACTGTATCCAATACAATATTATAAAATCGGAATCCCTTACCTCGTGCATTCAGCTTATTCTCCAAAATAAAGGTTTCCAACAAGATCGCTGCCCTGCAATAGAAACAGACCTTAGATTAGCTGGTACGAAATGTATCCAAATACAATGACACTACTGTGGTGTTCTTAACAGTGACATTACTTGTGGTTTTAAAGCCACAACAAGCTGTTCTATAGAGGCCTTTGTTGGAAATCTGCGATGTGACCTGTATTCACCCCCCTAACAGGAGGGCGCTGGCATTTGTTTGACTCTTTCCCATCCTATGTGTCCTTATTCCTTAGTTAGTAAGACTGGGGAGCCTTAAGGAGGAGGGGGAAGCCCCCCCAAGTGTACACTGCACCAGTGGCATCGCAATAGGTGGAGAGAGGTAGCAGTGGCTCCCAGTCCTTTAGGAGGGCCACACACCCTAAATCATATAAGAAGACATCAAACTCATAAATGCCACATGAAGGCCCTGTTACAGGTTTTACATACTAAAATTCAGTACAAGGGATATTTCCATTTTTCACTAAAAATAAATTATAATACATATCATACACGGTATGAGAATATCCTAGCAATTTAAAACAATAAAATTACCTATGCAACACAATACATATAATATACACACAAGCTCATATACACATAGATGTGAAACATCGTGAAAATCAAACATCACCTTGTTCTCTACAGATCATTCATCCCATACATGTAAAGACCCTTCACGTTTCATGTACCTGTAGCTTATTCCCAGGAGTCACATGAGATATGTGAACAGCACATGATGCTTTAGAAACCGTCAGACTGATACTGTACGCGTCTCTTACAATTCCCTGCGCCCACCTCCCGTGTATGACAGTCCCTGGGTGCCAAGCAGAGACAGACGTGTTGTAGACACACACCAGAGAGGAGTGGGCTGGAAATAATGTCTGTGTGAAGTGGCATGCTAAGGCACACAATGGAGAAGCAGCATGGTAATGTTCTCAAGGCTTAGAACCCCGATATTCAGAAAAATGTAACAAATAAGAAGGAGCGCCTATGATCCCCGCTGTCCTATAAAGTGCTGCACTATTGACCCGGACATTACAGATAATTTACTCTGCCCCTGACAAGCCTGTCGCCTCCAGCACATTCACTGCCCTATTTCTTTCAGTGTCGTGTATAGCCCCACTGTGGTGGTCTTCGTTTCTTGTTAATATTGAACTGTAGACCTAGCGGTGCTAAGAGTGGCCTTAAACAACAGGTTAATGTCAATGTCTAGTTACAATTATTACTTGCGGTCTGATTAGAGGATCTCAACAAAGAAAGTAAAAAGCAATGTCTCCTGGGACAGAAGGTTCAGAGCAATTCTATCCACCTAACGCTCATGGTGCCCTCCCTCTCCTGACATATTGGGCTTAAAGGAACATTTACCATGGACAGACATTTGGTTATGCAGTATTCAGAAGGTGCAAAATTCTTATAAACCCTTTAAAAGGAAAGGTGTCATGATTTGGTGCCCTATTAACATAATAATGGGTAGTATTTTGCTTTACAACCATATAACATTATGACTGGTTGGTCCGTTTAGAAAACAATTAATTCGTATTACATGCTTTGGTCCAAAAAAACCTAATATAGACGATTTATATCTGTGTTATTCTAAAGTAAAAAAGTAACAAAGACTAGGTGCTCATTAACCCTCTGTACAAAGAGCTTTGTAAGGCTGAGTAGTGGTCACATACCGTTCACATTATACTTAAAGGGAACATGCCGTCCAATCGGCACATAGCATACTACAGAGCAGGAGGAGCGGAGTAGATTGATATATAGTTTTGTGAGAAAAGATTCAATATAACTTATGTGTTCATCATCTAAACCTCTGCTTTTTCTGGGATTTTCGGTCCAGTGGGCGGGGCTATCAGTGACTGATAGCTGTCTATCCGCAGTCTTATACAGAGAAAGCTGTCCGTCACTGATAGCCACGCCCACTGGACTGAAAATCCCAGAAAGAGCAGAGATTTAGATGATAAAAGATTCAGTATAACCTGTGTTATCACAAAACTACATATCAATCTGCTCCTCTCCTCCTGCTCTGTGACATGCTATGCGCATATTGGACGATATTTTCATGGTGAAGAGTTCCCTTTAGAAACAGTTAGGACCCTATAGGCTGTTGTATCTGGACACTATGCGGAATTGTGGTCCAAACTTTGATGTGACCCTCAGGAGACATCCCTGGGAGGCGCTCATCAGTAACGAATATAGTATATACCTAAAATTAATGTAAAGTTATGTCAGTTTTCTTCGGGGCTACAGCAAACAATTGGTTAGTAGCAAATCTCTTGATACAAGTCATTATGTTATTAGCACCTAACGGTATGTGCACACATTAAGTGTTTGCTGCAGACATTTCTGGAAAAATGCAGGTTAAAATGCTCACTTTTTTTGCATGTGTTTTTGATGCATTTTTTCCCCATTCATTGCAATGGGTAAAAAAAGCTGAAACAATCGACATGCGGCAGATTTGAAACTGCTTCAAATTCGCAAGGAAAAATCAACATGCGCATAAGGGTGCTTTCACATTGCATTCAGGCGCCCTTTCGGTGGCCCAGTCGGGCTTACATCTTGAGACTTCAGGAAATCAAACAATACTGAGTAACAAAGTGATTAGCAAATCAAATAAGTAATAAGGGCCCTGCTTACATATGAGGAATATGGTTGATAAATGTGATACAGCTGCCTGCTTCATACAATGGTGCAGCCTTATTTTATACCAAATAATTTGTGTAGTATACGCAAGGCTGGGTGAGATGGTCACCAACCTGTATCTATGTATGGATAGATAAGAAGTGTATTCAAGTTAGAATAGTAAGATTAGTGTAAGAGACCTACTTATATAGAGCTGTTTTAAAGGGATGTTAGGAATTAAAGTGAATATCTTGTGTCGTATATTCCAGAGAACTAGTGCAGATTGCAAGAAGATTTAGGAGGATATCTGAATTATGCAGGTTAATAGAGGACTGGCTTTGAAAATGCAAACAGGTCTTTAGCACTGAGGTCAATGATCGTCACCTGCACCGTGTGACTCAAGGTGGAGGGGGGAGGCTTGATTGACATGGTGAGGAGCGCAGAGTTATAGGCTTTAGGGATAAAAGTCTAATTGAGAAAATTTGCTGAGAGCTGTGATTTTTTTTTCCATAGATATTCTCCTTAAAATAAGTTTGAGGTTATGCCACAGTTTAAAAATAAAATAAATTAGTAAGTTGATACAGGGATTTATTCTGACTGCTGGTTTCAGAGTCGGGAGGGAATTTTTCCTCAGGTGAAGATTGGCCAAATCATTTGGGGTTTTTGCCCTCCTCTGGATCAACTTTAGCAATTACAGAACTAACAGGTCGAACTTGATGGACACAAGTCTTTATTCGGCTTTACAAACTATGTTACTATGTAGTTTGTGTTAGGAGATTCCATGGGGAAGTTTAGGGAGTGCCACTTTGCTCAAGCCGTTCTGAGAGTTTGTTTTATTTGGCAACCAGATTAGTAGGGGGGGAAATGATTGGGGACAATGAACACTAACTAGTGAAGTGTACTAATAAACTTGCCACTTGGCTCAGTTTTAATGGCATCTGATACAAGTAGAAGTGTCCTGACAGTGAAGAAGATTGTGGCCAAAAAGTAAAAACTCTAATGGTGCTAGCTAACCTGATGAAGGAGTATTACCAGTATTATATTATTTAGTTTTATTTTTAGGAAGATGTAAAAGGCCTAAAGAAGAGGTTAAAAACGAGAAACAAAGAGGCATATAGGGTGAGTTGGTTGTTAACAGTGGTGTCAAATTCATCCACATCGATATTTAATAAGATAAGAAATTTGGAAATCAGGCACCAAAGTGATTTAGAAACTTGTACTTTTGGCTGTGAGGATGAGAACACAATAACAAAAAGACATACTAGTGATCCCATCCACTGTCAGCTTCAGACGAGGTTGTCCACTGGTGCACCTCATGTGCCCTGTTGTGCCTGGATCCAGGGGCGGACATATCATTTGTGCAACCTGTCCAGACGCACAGGGGTCCAAACGGTAAGAGGGCCTACTCCTACCTCCAAAACAAGTGGAACTGTGCATGATAATGAGTTATTGGACTACAAAGGCCCCATATTCTTGCACAGGGGGTCCCTTCTGTTTGCTCCTGGCAGGATCCTATTATAATATCAGAACCCGGGCTTACTTATTAGATGACCCTCTGGGGGGCAAGTCTAACATTGTCTATTAGTAATATGTGCAAGGTGAACCATAACTGCAAATGCCTGATCGGTACAAAAGTTGACTTCCGTACCTAGTGCCTGCACAACCTGTTGACACATTCACAAAATGAATAAATAAGACACTGAATTTGCTGACATGTAATTCACTTGCATCATTTTTACACAATATGTGCTATGACATTATGTCAGCTTTTCAAAAATAGCCACAACTCTGTAAGTAAAAGAGAAATAATTACTGTAACGTATTTACTGATAATAGAATGTTTATTTCATATTGAAAACTCTTGGAGTAAAAGGAGTCCTGCAAGGCCAGAGGAATTCCTTACATTCCAATTCCAGCAGTTTGCTTTCAAGATATCAGATCATCACCAAATTTCCTTTGGGCAAACAGAGGCCAAGAAGTAAAGCATCACCATTTCACTGTGGCTGTCCTCTAGGCTATGTGCCCACGATGCAGAAATGAAGCAGAAAATTTCTGCATCTCCCTTGCCAGAAAAAACGCATGCGGATTGTGCATGCGTTTTTCCTGCAGAATACATGCGGATTCACATGCGTTAACGCATGCGGACTGACAAGCACTTTCCAGACGATTAGCATCACTTAGAAAGTACTTGACAACTAGGTCACACTATATAAATCCATGCAAACGGCATGGATTTATATAGTGTGACCGTAAAAATAAAAAAATAAAGCTATACTTACTGCGATCCCCCGCCGCGTGTGCTGTCGCGCTCGTCCTGGCTTCTTCCTGGTTGCCGGGCTATCGCGACGTCATCTCAGATCCTGGAAGATAAGCGCTGCAGGGGCCGCCGGACAGGTGAATATAAACTTTATTTATTATTTTATTCTTTTTTTTACAGGTACAATGGTACCCAGGTCTGGATGAGAGTCTTCTCTCCTCCAGAACTGGGTACCATACGCACATTGAAATGCATATAATCCACGTGTACAAATGTACAGACACAGATTATATGCGTCTCAATGCAAGTCAAAGGCGGCGCTTCCGCAAAATCAATGAACATGCTGCGGATTTATGAGCGCTGCAGAAACGCTGAGGAAAAATCCGCAGCATGTGCATTGACATTGCGGAATGCCATTGGGGACCATGGGGTGCGGATTACCAAGCGTTTTTGATGCGTTTCCACTGCGGAAATTCCGCAGCGGAAACGCATGAAAAAAACGCATCGTGGGCACGCAACCTGAATGTTACTGATTAATTGTTATGGAACCTCTAGAGGTGGCTCCACTTTCCATGGTACTGACAAGACGTAGGGGCCTGCATCTGGCACAGACAGAAATACTGAATTATAAGCAGCCAGAATAAAAATTTACTTTAAAACATTATGCAGCCTTTTTTTTTTCTTTTGAAGTTGCCAGCTCAATTGTGAGCAAGAGTGGGCAGAGCTGAGGTGGGATAAGCGGTGGCATTGTAAGGGGGAAGACCGGGGTGTAAGTACTTTCAGAGCAAGGGATCCGGAACTGCCGTGCCTCTGGTTGCAGGGGGAAGACAGACTGCGAGCACAGGAGTAAGGTGACTGGGAAGCTGGGGGCGTGTCCAGAGTGAGAGCTGGGAGGTCAGGTGACCGAGAGACTGGTGGCGTGGGTAGAGAGAGGAAGAGACGAGGACGTTTGCGTGGGAAAGCGGAGCTGGGTCCTGCTCAGCAGAGCAGTATGAGAGGGTCCAGGCTCCTGGCTCCAGGACTGGGAGCAAGAGCCGAGTGCAGTGGACCGGAAGAGTCAAGTCGACTAGAGAAGAGACGCAGGGTCGGAGGAGACGGGCACGTGAGGTGCCGTGTTATGAACTAGGGGCTCAGTGGGTAAAACCGGAGACCGCCCGCTGCCGCCAGAAGACTGAGCATTGTTTGGGCGGGGAAGCCTGAAGAAATCTACACCGGCCTCAGCTGGCAACTGCCTTGTGGAGGAAGAGAGTCAGCTAAGTGTAAAAACTGTCGTTTACAACCGGTTCAACTCAGCTATATCTAGTTAAACTGTGAACTGTCAGTTAAAGACTTTTACCTGCTACTTCCCTTGTTTTCCCCCCTATTTTCCCCTGATACTCCCTGTGTGGAGATTTACCCTGTTATTATAATCTTCCCCTGTTTATTAACCCTGTATTGGCTGCTCTGTGTTTCTGTGTCGCTGCATCTAAAGTACCGGTGTTACAGCATTCCTTGGCGAATATGCAATTTGTCCACAGCTCCCGATTCATCAAGAGGCATACGACTCCATCATACCTCAGCATTAAGACCAGCATGATCAACGTTACCATTGATTAATCGGGCCCATAGTCTTTTACAAGCCTTACTGCAGTGTTTCTGCAGCATCCTGTGACTTCAGAAACGCAGCCGGACACTCTTCTTGTAACATTTCGATCCCACACTGTGCCGGGTGGTGTCTTCAGTGGTATGAGAAAAACTGCCTAAAAAAGATATATGGGTGGCTTTGCAGGTATATTACAAAAGGGTCCCTATATTTATTTCATAGTAAAATGAGCCAGTAAAACGGCTTTAAATATCACATGTCTTTCAAAAACCCAGGCGCTAGGTCTTTAAGAGGTTACATAGACTGATGGCTCTTCTAACAAAAGGGGTTACTCGAGGCATACCTTCCCTTTAAAGTGCACTTCCAGTTATGCAGAGAAGTCTACAATATTTCTCTAAATCACTTCCACTAGTGATTTTTGCTCTCGGTAGCAGCATTGACCAGCCATAACTCATGCCGTTTCCTAGGTTTCCATCACCAGTACTGTATACTCACATTGTATTCTCCAGTGCTGGAGATGGAAACCTAGGGCACAGCACGGACCAGCCGGAGTTAGGGTATTTAGGGAAAAATTGTTTTAGAAAACCTCTTGCAATAGTAACAACAATAACCGTTTTCCTCCATAACTAGAGTTGCATTCACAGGACTTTCCCCATCAGATGAAACCCCTCAATTGGGAATTTAAGAAAAAAAAAAAGTTTCTACACAGTTTATTGTAAATGTGCACATAAATATAGAATAACGGTACACTTCCTTTGGTTTCCTAATTTTCCTTTCTCCCATTTTGTCCAATTCTGAAATTCAACCATATAGATACAGGTGCATCTCACTAAATTAGAATATCATCAAAAAGTTACATTTATTTCAGTTCTTCAATACAAAAAGTGAAACTCATTATATAGAGTCATTACAGAGTGATCTATTTCAAGTGTTTATTTCTGTTAATGTTGATTATGGTTTACAGCCAATGAAAACACAAAAGTCATTATCTCAGTAAATTAGAATAATTAAAAAAAAAACACCAGCAAAGGCTTCCTAAGAGTTTAAAAAGGTCCCTTAGTCTGTTTCAGTAGGCTCCACAATCATGGGGAAGACTGCTGACTTGACTGATGTCCACAAGGCAGTCATTGACACACTCCACAAGGTCCCAGAGTCTAGAGGAAGAGTGGAGAGGCACACAATCCAAGCTGCTTGAGATGGATCTGTATATAAAGAATCCTCGTCTGCGTGTCCCAGAGCTCCTGTTCACTATCCTGTGTATGGCTGTAAGACAACTGGCTGCAGCAGGAGCCTCCCTTCCCTCTCTACCCCATTATTGAGCACCACCCCCTGAGTTTTACCTTTTCTCTGTAGGATTTCTACAAGACTGTTTGCTTCAGAAACATGCAGAAAACCCCGAAGGCTGACAACCAATATGAACAAGATTTTCAGCTGCTAACTTCCATCATTCATTTCTAGGTTTAGCATCTGTGTAAATGGGAAATGTGAGTTTATGTGTTCTCTAGTGTATGTATACTCAATCTGCAAAAGAAACAGCAGCATACAAACTGGAGAGGAAAGATTAGCTTTTCAATCAAGGAAGAATAAAGGAAAGTCATTAGGAATTTTCTCTGTAGTAGACTAAACCCTATGAAAGGTCTTTAACTTATCGGTTTGACAAATATAATAACAATGGACAATACACATTTCCTAAAACTGTTTATCGAAAGCCATAACAAAGACTGCAGCACAACTGTACATAGTAAGTGTGGACACGACTTAGTGCAGTTCTATAGTTTTTGCAAGCGAAAGTTATAAAGTTTTATATTTCTTTGGAGATCCTATAACTTTTTTTTCTTTTGTGGTGGAAGACTTAAAAGACAAGGCTCTTAGGCGCTGTTCACAAAGCATTTCAGCTATGTTTCTATGCCAGTCTGAACAGACAGACACGATAAGGAAAAACAAAAAAAACAGAGTTAGCTTAAGCTCAGTTTGTGTTAATGGAGGCTGTGGCCCCATTGTGGATTTGTCCGATTCCTGTGTTAGGCGGATCACCTAAAGCACTGCAGAAATGCAGTGTGAATAGGGCCTTAGGGTTTGGAGGATTCTTTCAAGTGTGAAGTGCAACGTCTTGTTACAAGAATGCAACATACATAGTCACACAGCGGATATTTAAGAAGTTCATTAAAACAGAGAATTGTGTAAGAGAACAATAACTTACACTTAAATATTTACAGTATATTGGACATCTGAGTTTACATTCATACTCTTTCCATCTGTCACTTATGGAAGGTAGGATGATGGCAAAATTGGACTACAAACCTTTGTTTGGTGTCTGTAACCATGGATACACATAGGTGTGGATGAGAGCTTTATACACGAAAATGGTCAGATTTTTAAGGATAGTTGCATCAATTTGAATGCATTGTAGCAATATGACATTAGGGTTTAGAGGGTGAGCATATCTACTGTATTAACCCCCTAATGGCTGCTCTATAGTGGTTTTAAGGCTGACTTTCAGTGATCGTCTAATGCGGTTTTTATGGTGCTGCTTCAGAAGATCCTAGCTGTGCGCTGTAGATCCTAAGGCCCAGGCGCTGACCTGAGGAGTGATGTTTGCATTTGCACAATGCAGCGACTGACTGCAGCAGTTAGATGACTGATGGATGGAAAGTCACTACCAGGGTAAGGGGAGGGGGGATTGAAAGGGTGTTTTTTTTTTTTAACCCCATTTTAGGCCAGTTTTGTATAATCCCAGAAAATTCCATCAAGCTTCACAACATGTGCTGTATTAAGGCAAATCTGTAACCAGGTTTTACAATACAATCTAAGTATATTATTAAACAGATCTCTTATGACGAGACTGGTGTACTTATTTTAAAATCCATGTCAGCATGGTTGCATAATCCTTTGTGAATGTTTCACTACTTAATAAAAAAAAATGAGAATTGCTTGAGTCCAGTTCACATTTCAAGATTATACGACCTTTAAGACATTGATTTTCAAAATAAGTACACCAGCCTCATTAGATTTATTTTTAATAATGTATTGTGATAGGTTAGAGGATAAGCTTAAAATGATAAGCTCAAACAGACACTTTAAGGCAAAAGTCTACACCAGGAAAGTTTGATGCAACTGGCTGAAAACTGTTTTATTGGCTCCATATAATTTAGCTAAAGCGAAACACAAATGATACAAATTCTAGGCCGGCTGGCCACTAACTATGAAAGTCCTGAATCATAAGAGCTGGACCTAGTGAACAGCATCCCAAACAAACAATTGCTTTACTAGCCAAGCAAATTCCTGGAGGAGGAGTAGAAAAAAAAACAGCTTGTGGACTCTCTACCCTTTCATACCATACTTGAGCATTGCAAGTGATTAGCCACAATTATCCTGAAAACCTGGAGTGGCTGAATGGAGCAGGAAAAATACACAGTTCCCTGCTACCAAACTCCCTGGCTGGTTTATTTACACAGTATAAGGCAGGAGCGTCTGAAATAGTACATATCATCACACACTTTCTCCCTGATCCTATTAAGAGCTTACAATTTGTTTTGTTAAAGGGGTATTCCCTTCTCCAATATCCTATCTCAATATGTAGTAGGAATAATAATAATAATAATAATATCAAATACCTCCAATTAGAAATATAATATAGTTCTTCTGATTAGCTATGTCGCTGACCCCATGTGCAGGGCATTGCAGAAGCTTAGGTAACCATGGTTATGACCACTAACAACTAACTGTCACCATGGATACCTAAGTTACTGCAATGCCCTGCACATGGGGTTAGTGACAGCGAATTACAAGAACTATACTACATTTCTAATTGGAGCTTTTGCTAATATTATTAATATACCTACTACATATTGGGATAGAGTCTTGCAGATGGGAATACCCCTTTAACATCTTAACAGTTATGCACTAATGAGTTAGTAACATATAAATGAGAATGGCCATAAGGCTTATGATTGTTGAGGAGACTCCTCATCTCATTAAGCTGAGAAATGAATAGTCCCAGTACAGGGTCGACAGATGGATAGTTGACCATGCAAACATGTCCACTTATGCTCATGAACATGCCTGTGGCTGTCCATCTCTCCAGATATGTCCGTTTCAGTACTGTATTCCCTATGGTATGTCAATTCTGAGGCATCTTTGATAAGAATTTAGAATAGACAACTTGGTGTTACCAGTAGGGAGCCTGTTCTTGTCTGACACTCTCTAATGAATGCTGACTTTGGAATTAGTGCCTAAATCTTTGCCAAATACTAAATGTGTGACTAGGCCTAAGGATATGTGCACACTGAGGGGGGTTTTTGGAGAGGGTTTTCTGCTTTAAGAAAAAATATTCTTATTCATTTGTATTGTATAACTACTTTGCTGGTCATATGGTGTCTTTAGAGTGTTTTTTTTTTTTTTCTTCTTCAGGTTTTGAAAAACTCCTGGTGAAAGAAAAAAAAGTGCGTGTCACTTCTCTGAAACATCTCCTGATGAAGTCCACTCCAAACAAGGCACTGTGCAATCTAGAGGCTGCAAAAAAAAAAAAAAAACGCATCAAAGAAAAAAAAAAAAGTCCCCAGGAATGCCTGAAAAATTCTTCAAATCCCCATTAAGAAATTAAAACGCCACCAAAACTTGTCGAAAGAAGGAGCATTTCTTGAATCGGTTTTCACTAGAAAACATGTCGCTTTTGACCACCTCAAAAAAAGAAACTGCATGTGCATACAGTCTAACAGAGCAGCACAAAGTCACGAGAAAAAGATGATCCAGCATTGTTATTTAAAGTGTAACACAAGACTGACATGTCATGACTGACAGGTCCTCTGTAAAATGAACGAGCAGACACGTCTACGCCTTACACTGGTCAGGATCCCAGCTGCCACAGCCCACTAGTGAAATGTCTAATTGACATGTAAATACGTTCTAGAGTGGGGAAACCTCATTATTTTCCTATTCCTATTAGATGACACAGCAGGGGATGAATGGACAGAGACCAGCATGAAGCAATCTGCAGGCTGAGGCGTCTGACAGCTCATGTCACTGCTATTTGCAGGTTGAGCCCTGGAGATCTCTGCAGGGTGTGATGACGTAGATGTGGGCACTGTACCGGAGTATGAGGATGTATTTACTCAGCTTGTGGGTTATATTTGCTCTAACATCCTGTAAAAAGTTAGTTTGTTAATATTAGGTCTCATTAACCAGTTACATCCCTAAACACCCAATCCTACAGATTACCACCATGCACACAGTATAGTGAAACGATTCTGCAGACTGTGCCGCTATAAGAGCTGTTAAGTAATAACCGTCTTCTTTCTGCATCGTAATTTACGGAGGTATAGAGGGCCATATGTTGCTCAAACAGGATTTCTCTTTTGTGCAAGTCATTCCCTAGAGAGTAAAGCCACTTTGGCTAAAAGCAATAGTGCTGTACCGATCTGCTCCGACATCTCCGCTGTAACCATACAGATATTCTTTGTAATATCACAGGAGAGCACAGAGACCAGGCCTCCCTCACAATCAATCCCTAAATGTGCCTAATCATTGATTCAGGGCATACATTAGTGGCTCAGGAGTGCAGGCGGCTGGGGGGTGGATCTCTGGGGGCAACAGGGAGAGGGTCTTCACTGCACTTCAATAACTCTAATTATTAATACACAATAGAGGAGCTAGAATAGTGCGGACCACAGAGTGCCCGGAGGTTAACCAGCTGCCACCCTCATGAGGAGGTCACAATGGTCCCCATTAATGTGTATTACTAAATGTACTGCACCAAAGGGAGTGGGAAAGTGTGAGCCTCTGTGGAGAAACAGGGACTGTACACACTCAATACACTCGAGTACTTGTGTAACTGGTAGTAAATGATGGACATAGCAGTGGGCAGTAATGCCATGCGTGACAGGTGTAGGGGCACATCGATGCCATCTGTGGGCACAGTGATGCTGAGCCTAGGATAGATGACCACAACTGGCCTGCTGTGGGGGGATGCCCTGCTCAGGACTACCCTGCCGTGGGGGGGAAGTGGATGCCCTCCTCAGGACTACCCTGCCGTAGGGAGGGTGGGGGGGGAATGGTGTGAGACTGCCCTGCCATGGGGGGGGGATGGTGTGAGACTGCCCTGCCATGGGTGGTGGTGGTGTGAGACTGCCCTGCTTGTGGGGGGGGGGATGCTCTGCTCAGGACTGCCCTGCTGTGGGTCGGGGGGGGGGGATGCTCTGTTCAAGACTGCCCTGCTGTGGGGGGGGGGAATGCTCTGCTCAGGACTGCCCTGCTGTGGGGCGGGGGGGGGGATGCTCTGCTCAGGACTGCCCTGCTGTGGGGCGGGGGGGGGGATGCTCTGCTCAGGACTGCCCTGCTGTGGGGCGGGGGGGGGGATGCCCTGCTCAGGACTGCCCTGCTGTGGGGTGGGGGGGATGCTCTGCTCAGGACTGCCCTGCTGTGGGGCGGGGGGGGGGTGCCCTGCTCAGGACTGCCCTGCTGTGGGGCGGGGGGGGGGTGCCCTGCTCAGGACTGCCCTGCTGTGGGGCAGGGGGGGGGGGATGCCCTGCTCAGGACTGCCCTGCTGTGGGGCGGGGGGGGGGGGGGGATGCCCTGCTCAGGACTGCCCTGCTGTGGGGCAGGGGGGGATGCTCTGCTCAGGACTGCCCTGCTGTGGGGCAGGGGGGGATGCTCTGCTCAGGACTGCCCTGCTGTGGGGCGGGCGGGGGGGGGGATGCTCTGCTCAGGACTGCCCTGCTGTGGGGCAGGGGGGGGGGATGCTCTGCTCAGGACTGCCCTGCTGTGGGGCGGGGGGGGGGGGATGCCCTGCTCAGGACTGCCCTGCTGTGGGGCAGGGGGGGATGCTCTGCTCAGGACTGCCCTGCTGTGGGGCAGGGGGGGATGCTCTGCTCAGGACTGCCCTGCTGTGGGGCAGGGGGGGATGCTCTGCTCAGGACTGCCCTGCTGTGGGGCAGGGGGGGGGGGATGCTCTGCTCAGGACTGCCCTGCTGTGGGGCAGGGGGGGGGGGGATGCTCTGCTCAGGACTGCCCTGCTGTGGGGCGGGGGGGGGGGGATGCCCTGCTCAGGACTGCCCTGCTGTGGGGCGGGGGGGGGGGGGGTGCCCTGCTCAGGACTGCCCTGCTGTGGGGCTGGGGGGGGGGATGCTCTGCTCAGGACTGCCCTGCTGTGGGGCGGGGGGGATGCCCTGCTCAGGACTGCCCTGCTGTGGGGCAGGGGGGGATGCTCTGCTCAGGACTGCCCTGCTGTGGGGCTGGGGGGGGGGGATGCTCTGCTCAGGACTGCCCTGCTGTGGGGTGGGGGGGATGCCCTGCTCAGGACTGCCCTGCTGTGGGGCAGGGGGGGGGTGCTCTGCTCAGGACTGCCCTGCTGTGGGGTGGGGGGGATGCCCTGCTCAGGACTGCCCTGCTGTGGGGGGGGGGGGAAATACCCTGCTGTGGTGGGTGACACTTCCTAGTGATATGTCAGTCAGGCTGCAGAGGTGGCAGAAGTGCTCCTGCCCCTGTACAGACCAGTCACTTATAAAGTGCTCCACAGCTGTATGGCCATGCGGGCAGAGGGCAGCCCCACGCATGCTGTGTACAGCTGTGTTCATGAGTCAGGTGCCTGAATGTGTGGGTGTGGTGTGACGCTCACATACAGATACATCTCCACATCCATATCCATATACCCCAAGCCGGCAGCCAGTCACACATGTACACGAGTGCAGACAGTCCACGCGTGGAGGAGACAGGTACACGCATGACAGGTGTAAGCAGCACATTGGCCGCCCATCAGCACTGTACAGCCGCAAATGCTCTTGACTCACCTGCTGCTGCTGCTGCTGCTGCCGTCCGCCTCACCCGGACTCGAACTCGGTGACAGCTGCTGCCGGCTCCTGCGCTTTGTTGTTTCCCCTCCCTCTCTGTCAAGCTTCAGCGACACGCCCAGCCCACCCAGCCCTTCTGCTAGGTCACGTGGCCTTCATAGACACGCCCACTCACCTCACGCCTCTGGAAGTCTGGGGAAGCCGGCTGCTGTGGGCGTGGCCAGCAGGGAGCGTGACGTGTCGGCAGAGTTTCCCGGCTGCGGCGCGTCAGATGCACGTACAGCGGCGCAGCGTCAGGAGAGCGGCCGCCACCGCCTGGGTGTGCGCCCACAGACACCGCCGACCTCAGCACAGTGCCGGAGCTGGGGCACCAGGGGCAGGATGTCACCCGAGGGGATTCCGAGATTCCTCCCCTGCTGCATATTTAGTCAAAACACCAAAGAGAGAACATTTTAGGTTGTTTTCTCCAGAAGTTTTCAGTAGTGTGAGGGGGATGGAAAATGATTGTGCTCTGCTTACAAACCAGTGCTGCCAATCCGTGGACTGTGATAGCCTTTATTGGTTGCCACGGGTTACGCCTGACTCTTTTGCATTGGAAATTCCACCAGATTGTGTAGTTCTGGTGCGTGTATGTCATGGTGTAATGTAATGCCGCCATGTGCTATAGTGTGTGCCACCGCCAGCAGCGTCCTAATACCGATCCTATAGTGAGTGCGACATTACAGCATCGTGCCGTGTGTGAGAGGGAACCTGGCAGCGGATTTCTGCCACCTGACTGCATTACTGCAGAATCGCATGCTTTTCTCTGAGACGCTGCATGCTGTGAGGGGACTGCTGCCCTGATTCATTAAAGGGAACCTGTCTCATGAAAAACACTACTAACCTGCAGACATGGGGTTAATCTGCAGGGTAAGGGTATGTGCACAAGATCCGGAGCTGCTGCAGGTGTGATCACCCGTGGAAACTGACATGCGGTGCGTCTTTCTAGACCGCAGCATGTCTATTTCTTTGGTGGGTCCACATGCGGGCTTTCCCCATAGACCTAACCTCGATGAGGCGCTGCTCATTTGCATAGATGAGCGGAAGCTGCCGGCGGCTACTCCGCAGCGTTGGGGCCGCAGCAGGCTCCGGATCGTGGGAACGTAGCCTAATAGTATTCTGAACCTGCCTGCACTGAGAGCCCTGCTGCCAGAGGAAATTAATTTTATTCATCCCATACCGCTCTGAGTATAGTGAGTGGTGGTTGTAAGAGCACCTCAGGCACTGACTAACAGCCTGCCTTAATGCTTAGCTGCTGTCAGTCAGGGCCGGGGGCATGGTTACAGCCAACACTCTCTATACATAGAGCGCTGACTGAACCAGCACCGCCCCAGTGACTCAAACCGGCACACTATCAAGAGGAATAAAGTTCATTTCCTCCTGGCAGCGGGGCTCTAAATACCTGCGCCGGGCAGATTGAGATTGCTGATAACCTGCAGATTAACCGAATATCTGCAGGTTAATTACATTTTTTTCACGTGACAGGTTCCCTTTACGACTGACAGTTAATATATCAGTCTTAATAATAGTTATGTGGGTATATGATGTGCCTACACTTAGAGAAGCAGTCCCACAATTTTTTTATGTATTAAATTTGTGTGTGTGGTTTGAATGTAGTAATATAGTCGCCTATCACCGCTATCCAGCGCAGTTCTCTGCTGCTCACTGATATCACAGCTCTGCAGATTGGCCGGGGTCGTGCTGCGCTCTGCGTGACCCGGAACTCTCTTTTACAATCAAAGCCTATGGAGCGTCAGAACGAAGCTTTCACTGTAAATTTGACTTCCGGATTCTGAATAGCGCATAGAATGGCCGGCTAGTTAGACTTCCAGTGACGTCAATGAGCACCGGAGCTGGATACCGGCGATAAGTGAGTATATTACTACCCTCATACACACATAATATATTTTGTGGGAGTGCTTCTTTAATGAACTTGGCACATCTTCTCAGTACTGTGCGCCTTGCTAGAAATCTTACTTTAGTCAGGACTGGATAAGCATTTCTGGTGTGAAAAACGCAGCAACTTTTAATGAATTTGTTTGGTGACATTGCCACGTTCCACCTCAACTTTTCCCTGGCTCCACACATTTTGGGCTAGCTGTAAAAAAAAAAAAAAAAAAAAAAAAAAAAGTTGTATAAATGCCAAATGTTGCAAAATTTTGCAATATTTGAAGGTATTTTACATAGCGGAGGGAGCAGCGGGTCAGGAGTTGAAGAGGGGATGATAAATGCAGGAGTAAGAGACTGTTTCTACATAGAGCAGTGAAAACAGAATAATTAACTGGGAAGAAAGGCAAAATGAGCAATTGTAAGTGCACAGTGATGTAAAATGTTAATGAAATATATTAAGGGAGTGCTTTTTGAATGAATTTGAGCCATAGTCCCCGGTCAGCTCCTCAAAGTACGCCTCAGACTTTCACGGTAAAACATGCAATGTTGCAATAACACAGCCAGACTCTGATTCATGCTGCTGATTTGGGCTTCCATTTAATGTGTGACTTATGTCATTTTATTAGCTTTGTGATGCGACAGATGTTAGGCCTCATGAAGAGATGTGCGTTATGACATCATGGCTTGAGGTAGCAGGAGATCACAAAAAAACTCAAACATTGGGATGCTGGATAGCTAGCTGGTCAAGAGTCTGAGATGCCTTGAGTTGTGGCAAGGGTATTGCACTATGTCGTAAAAGCACTAGCTTGTAGGTGGCATGGCCGGGTCATCTATCAGTATGGCGTGAGCCTGGCATATGTTATGACCATGTCAGTTATGCAAACACTGTCTTCTATGTTCAAGAAGTTTAATTTCCTGGGTTACATCTTGTCTGCCAAAGGTTTTTGGATGGACCCCTATTTACTATGCGGCAAATTTTGACCACTTCCCTAACCACACCCCAATCAACACCCATTTACAATTTATTTCTACCCTGGCAGGAGGAGCTTCAGAGGGGGTGGTGGCACTGAGAGACATTCAGCAGACACCCGGGACTGCAGGTCGTACACCCAAATCTGGGGCTGTGCCCCTGTATCCGAGATGTTTGGTACCTATAGATTTATTTTTTTAGTTCATAGTTGTAGCAGTCAGAACTTTCTCATTTTTACTTAAGCTCCAATTTATGAGGTCTTGCTTTTTGTTGTGTTTTTAAGGCTTTGTTCACACATTGCCTAAATGCTTTTTTGTTTTCTGCATGTGCTCTGCAGGTGTATACACATCACAACGCTGTAACATTCCTCTCGTTATTGGATTTTTGCTGCAAAAAAAAGAAACTATGTTTGTCTCCAATAACCCCCACGACAGCACCACAGGAGGACATCACCCCACCTTAATAGGGACAGGAAACACAAAGAGGTCAAATAGCCCCTCCCTCATCCTCTCTCCAGTGTTTTTTCCTGTCCCTATTGGGATGAAGAGGTCATCCTGTGGTGCTCTGTGCCGGCGGCACGCAGTACTCCCTTACCTGAGTTTGGCAGCTGGGAACGATTGCTGGTCTCTCATCCCTGAAGCTGCTCCTGTCTCCTCCGGACTCAGGACTTCCCACTCAGTCCGCACCTGAGGGTAAGGTCTGGTGGGCATCAGGCTGGAGGCCTCCCTGAGCTTTCCAGCCTATCTCCTCCCTCTCCTCATACGGCCTCCGGCATAGCGTGGGACGCCCAGCGCTACGGCACAATCCTCTTCCGGCTTCCCTTGCTGTGCGAGATGCGCACCCAGGCACCGGAAGTGACGGCTGACACAGATTGATGACGCCACTTCCGGTCTGCGTTCCGATGCCGGTCGCCTATATAAGGCCCTGGACAGAAGACACCTTTTGTGGTAAAAACATGGAGGGGTTAAGTTCTTCCCGCTCTGCGTCTGCAGAGCCCAGCGCTGTTCCTGTCCCAGTAAGTTCCTGGCATTGGGGGTCCCCTCCTGGGTGCAGGTAATCATAAATACTAGCATATTCCTTCTCCCTCTCTTTCAGGGGGATAAGGATCCTGCACCAAGGAGTAAAGCTAACCGCAAATGTGCCATATGCACAAAAAGCTGTCATCTTATAAGAAACCACTGTGCCAGAGATGCAATGAGAAAATCATTAGAGAAGAACAGCCTTCTCTGATGGAAGAAATTAAGGGAATAGTTCTCTTTCTCCCAGTCCATCCCCAGTACACCTCTGAGGGCTAAGAAAAGGAAGATTTTCCAGGAAGAAGAAAGGGACACAAACTCTCGGGAAGAGATGTCCTTACTGGAAAACTTCCTGGAAGAAGGTGCAGTAAACCCAGCAGAAGAAGCCCAAGAAAATAAAAAATATTATTTTTCTTCTGAATATATGAAGGAACTCCTTGCAGCGGTAAGTTAAACGATGGAGGTGGAAGAAGAAAGAACTACCAGAACAGTTTAAGAGGAAATGTTTGGTGTTCTCCATTTGAGGAAAAAGATGGTCTTTCCCATACACATAAATATTCAAGATTTAATCTTGGATGAATGGGAATCCACGGAGAAATGACTGATTATCCACGCGGAACTAAAAGATTCCATGTGGATGAGAAGACTTCAAAATGTTGGACCGAAGTACCAAAGGTAGACATTCAGGTAGCAAGAGTTGCCAAGAAAACAGCGCTGCCATTCGAAGACTCACAGCTGAAAGATCCCCTGGACCATAAGATGGACAGTCTTCTAAAAAAGTCCTGTGAGACGTCAGCAGCCCTGCTAAAAACAAATGTGGTCTCCACATGTGTGGCACGCTCTGTCCAGATGACTTGACCAGCTGGAAGAACCCCTTAATATGGGCACCCCCAGAGAGGATATACTAACTTCCTTACCCATCATCCAGAAAGCCACAGACTTTCTGGCCGACGCATTGGCAGAATCCAATTGGCAGAATTGTATTCAATATTTACTGATATATGTCTGTCCTTCCATCATTGTAAACTCTATCTGATGGAAGGTAATATACTGTGTCAGGCATAAGATGTTAGGTCTGTGTTTTTGATCAGCTCTCCACCCCCCTGTTGAGCTGAGCAGCTGCCAATTTAGTCACAAGCAGCTCCCACAATCCCTCTCACCTGATGCTATAGTCCTTCCTATAAATGTAGATGCATCATAAGGGGTGCACGAGGTGTGGGGTGCATGCGCGTGTCCTCTTCAGCAAAGTGTCCTATTCGACAAATGTCTGACAGTCATTTCAATGGCAGATATTCAAGGCAGGAGTCAGGTAAACCACACTTTGTACTCTCTTCTAACTATGCACTTTATTCCGGCATCCATATTCCTGTGTGCTTTTTTCATCCACATTCACCGCTCCATCACCACTCATCCACATCTGCCCCTCACTCCTTCCCTCTCCCATGTACAGCTCCCATGATCTTTTGAACTTCCTGAAAAATCTCACTCGATCTTATCCAAAGGTATTGCACAAGAAACCACGTCACAAATCCAAAAACTATCTGCTCTTTTTTTACTTCTACTACTCATTTCAGGGGATATCTCTCCTAACCCCAGTCCACCCTCCGCCAACCTCAACCCTTCCCCCACCTCATATCGAAACCCTACTAACCTTATTAACATCAGCTGTACTCCTGCATCTCCCTCCATCAATTGTGGAATCCACGGTCTGTATGCAACAAGCTTTCTTTCCTGCACAATTACTTTCTGACCAACTCTCTCAATCCGCTGGCCCTCACTGAAACCTGGATCCAGGACTTTGACACGGTCTCCCCTGCCGCTATTTCTCATGGCGGCTTGCATTTTTCCCATTCCCCGAGACCTGCGAACAGACTTGGTGGTGGAGTTGGCTTACTCCTGTCCCCACAATGCACCTTCCAGGTCATCTCCCCAGTCCCATCACTCTCATTCCCTTCTTTTGAGGTCCACACCATCAGGCTCTTCCATCCCTTCTCCCTCAGAGTAGCGGTCGTATACCGTCCCCCAGGCTCACCCACCCAGTTCATTTACCATTTTTCTGCCTGGCTGCCGCACTTCATGTCCTCAGATTTACCAACCCTTATCCTGGGAAACTTCAACATCCCCATAAACAGCCCCATCTCCTCATCCGCATCCCAGCTTCTATATTTAACCACTTCTCTTGGCCGATCACAGCTTTCAACCTCTGAGACACACAAAGACGGAAACACCCTTGATCTAGTCTTTGTCCGGCTTTGTTCAATCCTCTACCTGGATAACTCCCCTCTTCCCCTCTCTGATCATAACATTCTCTCCTTCACGCTCACAAATCCTCACTCCTACCTATCATACATTAAGAAATCTACAAGCCATTAACATACACTTACAGGCTCCCTACACTCATCACTGTCTCCAATCTCCTCTTTTTCCTGTCCTGATCTGGCTGTAAACCACTACAATGACACTCTCAGAAGCACGCTGGACAAAGTAGCGCCCCTCACCCTCAGAACCTCTAAACACAGAATAAAACAGCCCTGGCTCACACTGCAAACTCGATTTCTCCAGCGATGTTCTAGAAGTGCCGAACGCCTATAGAGGAAAACTCGCACAATAGAAAACTTTATCCACTATAAATTTATGTTAAAAACATCATATAACTCTGCCCTTCACCTTGCCAAACAGACCTATTTCACCGCCCTGATCTCCTCACTATCCAACAACTCCAAAAAACTCAACACCTTTCACTCCCTCCTTAGTCCTAAGCCTAGGCCCCCATCACGGACATTTGTGCTGAGGACTTGGCCTCCTACTTCACAGAGAAAATAGACATAATCCGTCAGGAAATCAGCTCCCAGCCACCAAGTGCCGTGACTTCCATCCCTCTCCACTTCCCCTCTGGATCACTTTCCCCATTTGACCTAGTCACAGAAGAAGTCTCCAGGCTCCTCTCTTCTTCTCATCCCACTACATGCACCACTGACCCCACCCCCTCATATGTACTCCAGTCTCTTTCTTCAGTCGTCACTACTCACCTAACTAAAATCTTCAACCTTTCCCTCTCTTCTGGTATCTTCCCCTCCTCCTTCAAACACTCCATCATTACTCCATTATTGAAAAAAGCCCTCTCTTGACCCTTCCTGCACAAACAATTACAGACCAGTCTCCAATCTTCCCTTCATCTCTAAACTCTTGGAGCGCCTGGTCTACTGCCACCTTACCAGTTACCTCTCCACTCACTCTCTTCTAGACCCATCACAGTCCGGCTTCCGCCCCCTACATTGTACAGAAACTGCACTCATCAAAGTAACCAATGACCTTCTGACAGCAAAACGTAATGGTGACTACTCTCTGCTCATTCTTCTAGACCTCTTTGCAGCATTCGACAAAGTTGACCACCACCTCCTACTATCTATGCTCCACTCAATCGGCATAAAGGACACTGCTCTCTCTTGGTTCTCCTACTACCTATCTGATTGCTCTTTCAGTGTATCGTTCACTGGCTCCACTTCTTCCCCCTTCCTCTCACTTTTGGAGTTCCTCAGGGTTCAGTCCTTGGCCCTCTTCTCTTCTCTCTCTCTACACAGCCCCAATTGGACAGACCATCAGTAAATTTGGTTTTCAGCAACATCTTTATGCTGATGACACACAACTATACACCTCATCCCCCTGACCTTACCCCCACTGTACTACAGAACACCAGTGACTGTCTGGCCTCAGTTTCTAACATCATGTTCGCTCTCTTTCTGAAACTCAACCTTTCCAAAACTGAACTACTTCTGCTCCCACTGTCTACTCATCTCCCTAAATCTGACATCTCTCTCTCCGTGTGTGGCACCACAATAACTCCAAGCCAGCAGGTGCGTTGTCTGGGCATTGTGTTTAACGCTAATCTTTCCTTCATCTTCCATATACAATCTCTTGTCGCGTTCACCTGAAGAACATCTGTAGAATCCGCCCCTTTCTCACCTTGGAAACAACAAAAACCCTCACTGTTGCCCTGATCCACTCCTGCCTTGACTACTGTAACTCTTTATTGATTGGCCTCCCCCTCACTCGACTCTCCCCTCTCCAGTCCATCCTTAATGCTGCAGCCAGGGTCATCTATTTGGCTAATCGTTACTCAGACTCCTCCTCTCTGTGCCAGTCATTGCACTGGCTGCCCATGAATTATATGATCCAATTTAAATTGCTTGTTTTCACCCACAAAGCTCTCCATAGTGCGGCACTCCCTACATCTCTTCCCTCATTTCTGTTTATCGGCCTACCCGTCTTCTACGCTCCACAAGCGACTTTCGACTAACATCCGCACTAATCTGTACCTCCCACTCCCGGCTTCAAGACTTCTCCTGAGCTGCACCTATTCTTGGAATGCTCTACCCCAAGAAATTAGGACGAGCCACATCCAGGTTAATGGGAGTTAAATTCAGACGTCTTCCTGATGCTAACCAGACGGTGGGGCTACCCATAAGTAGATCTCTTTGCAAGACACCAAAATACCAAAGTGGATCGATACTTCTCTTTGAACCCAGACGATACCAGTTTTAGGCGTAGATGCGTTCGCCCACCCATGGAGGTTTGAACTAGAATATGCCTTTCCCCCGATTCTGGTTCTACCCAGAACACTACAAAAAATAAGAACCAAGAAAGTCAAAATAATCCTGGTTGCTCCCCTGTGGCCGAAGAGAAGCTGGTTTGGCACACTAAACAGCTTAAGCATAAAAGGTCCCCTGATTCTGCCATCAATCAGAAACCTCCTCTACCAGGGTCCAATACTCCATCCAGACCCCGGAAGTCTATGTCTAGCGGCGTGTCTTCTGAGTTCACAAACTTAAAGGCAAAAGGCCTCTCAGACAGAGTCATTCAAACCTGACAGACAGAAAAGTAGGAAGCAGGTGACAAATTCCATATACCTCAAAATATCAAAAACCTTTTTGTCATGGTGTATGCTGAATTCCCAAAACCCCCATCATCCAGATGTGGCTCAAATTTTCGATTTTCTGCAAAAAGGGCTGGAAAATGGCCTCAGACTTGGCACCCTCAAAGTGCAGATTGCAGCGTTAAGTTCATACTTTGACCAAAGCCTGGCTGAACATCGTTGGGTGAAAAGGTTCATGACTGCGGCTACCCATCTTTGTCCCAGACTGATCAACCATGTTCCCACCTGGGACCTTAATATGGTCCTTAAAGGCCTAATGTTACCACCATTTGAACACTTACCCTCAATAGAACTAGACAAGTTATCTTGGAAAATGGCCTTCCAGATAGCACTCACTACAGCCAGGAGAGTGGGGGAAATTCAGGCTCTTTCAATAAATGAACCATACTTAAAAGTACTAGACAACAGGATTATTCTCCAACTGGACCCATCTTTTCTACCGAAGGTAGTATCAGAGTTCCACAGATCACAGGACATAATCCTACCTTTCTTCTGCCAAAATCCAACAAATGGAAGAGAGGAAGAATTCCATTCCCTGGACGTAAGACAAGTGGTCCTTCACTACCTCCAGAAAATGAAACCTTGGAGAAAGGATCAAAATCTGTTTATCCAACTTTATGGCCAAAATAAAGGCAAGAAAATCTCAAAATGTACTATTGCCAACTGGATCAAAAAAGCAATTATCAAAACATATCAGATCCAGAATCTCTCATCTCCAGAAAAACCTACGGCACACTCCACTAGGGCCGTATCTGTCTCCTGGGCGGAGAAAGCCAGCGCTTCCATTGAGTAGATCTGCAGAGCTGCTACCTGGTCCTCGGTCCATACCTTCACCAAACATTCTAAGCTGGACCTAATGGCCATTAAAGACTTAGCATTTGGGAGAAAAGTTCTCCAGGCTATTGTCCCTCCCTAACATTAGTCTTTGGTACTCCTCCTGTGGTGCTGTCGTGGGGGGTTATTAGAGAAAATAGAATTAGATTTACCGGTAATTCGGTTTCTAATAACCCACCACAACAGCACGGGTAATTCCTTCCCCTGGCTTGACTTGCCTAGGTTACTTTAAATTGAATGATAATAAATATAATTTGAAGCATCTATACTCTTGTGGTCCTTTACAAAAACAATGGAGGGAGGATGAGAGAGGGGCTATTTGACCTCTTTGTGTTTCCTGTCCCTATTAGGGTGGGGTGGCATCCTCCTGTGGTGCTGGTGGGTTATTAGAAACCAAATTACCGGAAAGTCTAATTCTATTTTTACGTGCATTTTTTTCAGGGTCCGCATAGAAGCCTGTAGAGGGAAAAAAGCAAAAGCCACACAATTCAGCATAGTCTTAAGATGCACAGTGGGAGGAGCTCTCATGAAATCACATCTAATTTGCTTGGACAGTTAAACTCAGCAGAATGTTTGCACAAAGAAAGCATCAGAAAAAAAACACCGCATTTACGCTACATGTGAACACACCCTAAATGTCCAAGAAAAGTGGATGTGATGTCATGAAAACTACTTCCCACTGTGCATATAAAGATGCTTTTGAACTGTTCAGTTTTGGTGCATTTTTTTCTCTAGAGGCTTCTATGTGGATCTTGAAAAAAAATGCAGGTAAAAAACGGCAGTTACATTTTTAAGTGTAGAATCAAAGCTTTTCTGTACTATTAAAATAGCATTAAATCACTTTGTTGTGTGGTTGTTACGATTACAGGGATACCAAATATGTATGTGCTGATTACTGATTATTTTTTTTACAGTTCAATAGGGTTTATTGAATAAAACAGGTAAACATTGTCACGCAACTATCCAACATAATATTTCAATAATGCTCATTGAAGAGATATAGATGAGGTAAAGGTGTAATTAACTTGAATAAAGGGGATGAAAAGTGGGGAATGTAAAGGAGGGGGGGTTGGAAGCAAGGAAACACCAGAGGGAATGTAAAGGAACGTCTGCTCAAATGGAAAATAGATGTCTAGGTTTGCGCTCAAGATGGGGAAGTTATCCAAATTTTAACCTTCTATATGAAGTCCAGGGTAGCCAGGTTCTCATGTAGTCATTGGATTCTAACTGCGGTCAGCTATCTGAAACTATTAGGTCCTCCATACCAATTAAAAAGTCCACAGATGCAACCCATTCTAATCTGGAGGGAGGTATAGGTGACCACCAGTCTCTACTGATGATCTGTTGTTGCTGTTAGAAATATTCTAAATAAACTTTTTTGATTGATGAATCTGTGGTTGAAAACATAGAGTGTAGTGCTGCTTTAGGTCTATTATGAAAAGTAATACCAAATAGAGCTTTAAAAAGGTCAAAGATTAATAAATTTAGGACAAGACAACCATATATGACTCATACTGCCAAGGTCTGAATCGCACCTCCAACATCTGTCCAATGTCCCAGGGAACGTACGTTGAATGTGGTCTGGGAAACTGTATCACCTGGAAAGGATCTTGTAGTTAGTTTCCTGGATATGACAAGAAGTGGAAAGTTTGTGGGTAAGTGTAAAGGCCCCGTTCCACTCCTGTGGGGAAAAAGATCTATTAAGCTCACGTTCCCAATTGAGTTGGAAAGGAGCTGGGGTATCCAGAATCTCCTCCCTCTTCAACAATCCATATACCAAGGAAATACCATGAGAGTGGACCTCTTCCTCACTGCACAACAGTTCAAACTCGGTTAGTGGTCTCGTCCAGGCCTCCCGATTGGGAATCGAGTAAAAGCAGCTATGTATATGGCTGTACTCCATACAGGCCTGAAACACTAGAATTTTCAATGGGTTTGAGGCCAGAAGTTGAGATAACATGTCTCACCTGAGAGATTGGGGCATGTAATGATCCCAGAATTCTGAAGCGGTTACAGCCATTTGGGCTTGGCAAAAGTGGGGACATAGGGCCTGGGTTTGAGGACAGGTTATATTTTGTCATGATAGAGGCCCAAATAGATAGTAGTGAGCAATATGGGGATGGTTATAATGACTTGAGTTTATGAAAAAAGGATCTAGGGAGGTTTTACATGATGGTCTGGAATAGATAGAGAATTCTTGGTAAGATGTCCATCTTCAGAATGTTAATCCTACCAAACAAAGAGAGCATGGCTAAATTCAACAAATCCCCTTCTATGTTTCGGAGCAAAGGTAGTAAATTAAGAGAGGAGATTTGAGCTGTTTTGGCCGGGATAAGGATACCAAAATATTTAATATGGTCTTTTTATTCATACTCCCATGACAGCACCACGAGAAAGAGGATCCGCCCATCATGGACAGGAAACCTACAGGTTAAAAAGGGCGGCACCTCTCTCCCGCCTCAGTTTAGGTTTCCTGTCCATGATGGGAGACCTATCAGGTTCCTGCAGGAGGAAAATTGGAGCGGTCTCTTGCCCAGAGGGATAGACAGGGTACCTGGAGCGATGAGGTTCCTCCCCTGGTCGGTCCTCTTCTTCCTGGAGACGCCACGGCAGGGCTCATCGGGGCACCTCCGTGCGCGTTGCGGCCAGCGTGACATCCCCTCACTGGAGCTGGATGGTCCGCTGTATGTGTGGATGTAGGCCGCATGCGGGTAAGACTTTCTCTCCCCCCCCGCCCCATTTCCTACAAGAGATCGTGGCCGTGCCGGCGGGGGACGTACAGGCGCGGCCATGTTGGGGCGGGCCTCCACCGGAAGTGGACGCAGTTCGTGCGCGGCCAGGAAGTACGGGCCGCATGCAAGCGGTGGGGACGCCGGAACAGTATGGGCGTCCCGTAACAGTTGAGCATCCCGCAGGTGTTCTGCCCAGCCCGGGGAGGGGGTAGGGGGGAGAAGGAAAAAGAGCCCCCCCCCCCCCCTGTGTAAAAAGAAAAAAAAAAAGGTACCTGCATGGCCAGTATATAAGAAGGCTGGCTACATGCAGAGGTGCTTCCCAGTCCTTTGTTTTCTCGTATACAGTGGGAGATACACAGGAGCTTTCACCTCAGCAAGAGCAACTGCTGCAGGAGCAGCCCTCTGGGGAGCCCTCACAACAGGTGGTACAACGTCGTTCCCGAACCGGGTCCAGCCGTTCTACTAAGAAGTTTACCGCTAAGAGCAGGAAGGAAGGTCCTGTCGTTCGGCGTGATCCTCCGCCGGTTAAGAAGGATTCCTCTGCTTCTACGGTACCGCATATGCCAGGGGGTAAGTGGACTCTCTGTGAAAGTTCTACTAATTGTTCCTCTTTTTTTTTCTTTTCTGTCTATGGAATTTTTTTTTCAGAGCAAGAAATATGCGTTTAAATCTAGGCATAAAGAACGTGCCCTATGTAGCAGCCCGCTCCCTTATGCATATACTAAAAAATTGTGCCAGCCTTGTATTGATAAGGTGATGGTAGAAGAGACCCCGGGGTTTTCTTTAGGCCTTAAAACCTTAATTAAAGAAGAAGTAGGCAAAGCCTTGCGTGAGAATTCTGAGGTCAGGCATTCCCCTCAGGACCCTCGACCGGGCTCAGACTCCGACATCTCGGACATTTCTTCCTCTTCGATATCCTCCTCTGATGGCGAATCTGAGAGACAATGTTTCCCTTTAAATGAGGTAGATGCCTTAGTAAAAGCTGTCCGTTCTACTATGGGCATTGTGGATGCTAGACCAGAGAAATCCCGGGAAGATGTTATGTTTGGAGGTTTAGGTCAAAGAAAGAAAAGATCCTTTCCCATGAACACAAAAATTAAGGATCTTATTGAAAGAGAGTGGCAGAAGCCGGACAGAAAGGGCAGCATCCCTCCCTCTTTCAAAAGGAGATATCCGTTTGACGATTCCGCATGCTCCTCCTGGTCAAAGGCGCCAAGGCTTGATGTAGCCATTGCCAAAGCTTCAAAAAAGGCTTCCCTCCCCTTCGACGACATGGGAGCTTTAAGAGATCCCGTGGACAGACGAGCAGATACCTTTTTAAAAGGTACCTGGGAGACCACTACAGGAGCCCTGAAACCAGCAGTGGCTGCCACCTGCACATCCAGGGCCCTGATGTTCTGGCTTGAACAGCTGGACAACCAATTGAAAGAAGGTGTCCCCAGGAAGGAAATCATTTCTTCTCTCCCCCTAGTCCAGGGTGCAGCGGCCTTTCTTGCTGATGCATCTGCGGACTCAGTCAGACTAGCAGCAAAATCGTCAGCTCTTTCAAATGCTGCTCGGCGAGCCCTTTGGCTAAAATGCTGGCCGGGAGATGTACAAACAAAGTCTAGACTCTGTACAATTCCTTGTGAGGGGGAATATCTTTTTGGCCAGACTATGGATGATCTGTTGGAAAAAGCAGGAGATCCTAAGAAGGGCTTTCCATCTGTACCTCTACCCTCTTATAAAAGATCCTTTCGGAGAAAGAAGTTTGTCCGTAGGCGATTCTTTAGAGAACAGGAGAAATTCGAGGAAAAGGGTCGCAAAGGTAGAGGCCTACTCTTTGGTTCTTCTTCCAGAGATGAGCGGAAGCCAGGGGAACCACAATCCACCCAGGTGGGGGGGAGATTGTCATTGTTTTTTCCGGCTTGGGAACGTATCTCACATAGCGGTTGGATTTTGGGCCTAATTAGATTTGGTCTTAAATTTCAATTCCAAACCCTTCCTTACAGGAGATTTGTAATTGTTCCCTGTAGTTCCTCCCCAGAGCCGCAGGCTGCCCTCATATCGGAAATACAAGACCTAACAAAGAAAAACGTCTTAATTGAGGTTCCGAAAACAGAAGAGGGAGACGGATTCTACTCCTCACTCTTCTTGATTCCCAAGCCGGATGGACTATCATAAATTTAAAATCCTTAAATAGGTTTCTTAGAATAGACACCTTCAAAATGGAATCGTTAAAAACAATAATAAAATTGCTTTTTCCCCGGGGCGTGGCCTAGCTCTTGATGTGAGAGGTCGGGTGGCAGTGCCTCTCCACCACCATTAGCTTCAATTATCCTGCACAGAGCCCGAATCAGCCAAATCCCTTATCAGGAACTGCTGTCTGAGGGTCCCGGGAGTCAGAGGCGAGCTTCTGCCAGACTCAGAGAGACCAACATGGGCCGCAAAAGGCAGAAGGATGCCGGGGCCTGCAGCAGTGCCTCAGCCCAAGATGGCACCGAGACAGAGGAAGAGGCGGGAAGGAGGAACACAGCCTATGCACGGAGGCTGGAGGCTTCAGCACGGCTGCACAGGTATGCGAGGGGCATGGAGGCAGATGAAGAAGGAAGTGAAGGCAGTGAGAAGCATGGAGATGAGGAGGAAGACGGTGAGGAGATGCCTGTGCTACATAATGTACAGCAGGAGGAGGGGGATGGTGACACTGTGCTGGCAGCTGAAAGTTCAGATGAGGCAGAGCCGACTCTGCGAGATGTATTCCAGGCTGTCTTATACTGCAAGACTGCTTTAACTGCTCTGACAAAGCAGGTGAATGGTCTGAAAGCCGACATGGGAGGCATTGAGGCTTCTATGCAGAAAGTTACAGCCAGATTGACTGAGGTGGAGGGCAGAGTTGGCGTAACAGAAGATCATTTAACCTCAGTGCAAAAGACGCAACAACAGCACACTCAGAGGATCACGGTAGTGGCTAATAAAAACGATGACCTGGAAAACCGGTCACGCAGGAACAATTTGCGTATTGTGGGCATCCCTGAAAGAGCTGAGGGTGCTGACCCCACGACCTTTGTTGAAACCTGGCTGCTGGGAAAGTTTGGGTCTAATATCCTGTCGAGGGTGTTTGCTGTGGAGCGTGCCCATCGTGTGCCCATGAGACCCCCAGTGCCTGGAGAGGGCCCTCGTACGATGTTAGCCAGAATCCTGAACTGCAGAGACCGGGACACTATTTTACGTAAGGCCAGAAAATTGACAGATCTCACCCTGGAGGGCAAACGCATTGAAATATACCCGGATTACTCGGCTGAGGTGCAAAAGCTGCGGCTACGGTATGGTGAAGTGAAGAAACAGCTCCGCTCTTTGAATGTGAAATACTCTACAATTTATCCTGCTAAATTAAGAGTGGAAGCCTTTGGAAAGGTCAATTTTTTCCCATCACCGGTAGAGGCCGCTTCGTGGTTGGAGCGGAACCGGAGCAAATTGAGAGAAGCTGAGGACTCGGCACGGTGAATACACGACCCTGCTATCCTGACTACTGGACAGGGTTGTGGTTCTACATTGCTCTGCGAAACCGCAGAGGAGGGGGAGAAACCCCCGCTGGGATCTACGTTTTATAGTTAATTTGTTTGATTAATGGTTCGGGACTATGCATACTATTGATTATGTGGTGGAGAGACTGCCAATGCTGGAGGAGGACACGGCGCATGTTGATATGCGGTATACTACGATGTTGCTCAGGTTCTTTGAGCTCCCACTCTCACGTTGGGAAGAGAGTGACAAGAGAAGGGTGGGGGGAGGGGGAGGGAGGGGGGGAGGTGGATGGGTTGGATTTGCGGGAAAATTGGGTTGCTTATGCTGTTTGACCTGGTATGCTGGGGAACAAAATGGAAAGATGTTACTTGATGATGGTGGATTGTTTTTTCTAATGCACAATGAGTAACCGTACGGTTCGGATTTTAAGTTGGAATGTACGTGGTATATCTGACAGGATTAAGAGGGCAGCAGTTCTGAATCACATCAGATCTTGTGATCCTATGATTGCATGCTTACAGGAGACCCATCTCACTAGAGATACTAGGCACTGGCTATCGAGAGGGTGGATGTTAAAGACATATCATTCTACTTATTCCTCGTACTCCAGGGGGGTGTCAGTCCTAATACACAAAAACGCTCATTATGAAGAGCTGGCAGTGCAAGTAGACAGTGAAGGGCAGTATGTATGGATTGCGTGCAGATTGTATGGACACAAAATGATTTTAGTGGCTTTATATATCCCTCCACCTTATTCTAAAAAGGAACTTCAAGCAGTAATGGACTTGACGGCCAGATGGGGGGAGGCTCCGATGTTGATTATGGGAGATGTTAACAACACCATGAATGATCACTGGGATAAAGTACGTCCGGCAGGTATGGAAGCTGGACGGGACGGAATGACTGCATTTGGCACCTACGTGGGGGAGCTGGGGCTGGTGGATCTGTGGAGAGTACGAAATGAGGGTAAGAGGACCTTCTCATGTCACTCGGCTACACACGGAACACTGTCAAGGATAGACCTGGCTTTTGGGGATACTGCTATGGATGGGATGGTGGGGGAGGTGGAATACCTACAGAGGACTCTATCGGATCATAGTCCTATGGTTGTCACGCTTCTAGTGGGATCTGCTCAGGGTCAGAGGGGAGGTTGGCGTCTTCACCCGACGTGGCTTAAAGTGGTGGATATGGGTGGCATAACCAAAGAACTAGAGCACTTCTTCCAAGTTAATGAAGGGAGTGCTGAGGCTACAGTGGTGTGGGAGGCTATGAAGGCATTTACGAGGGGACTCTTTATAAGTGAGATCTCACGGTGTAAGACCAAAACTAAATTGGCAGATCAACAAATAAAGGATGACTTGACAAGGGCAGAGGCAGACATGATTTTGGCGCCAACGAGTGTAGCTCACAATAGACTAAAATTGGCACAGGAGGCAGTTAATAAACTGCACATGATGCAAGCCGAGAGGAAAAGGGCATTTCAGCAAGCCCAATTCTTTGAGGAAGGAGAGAGAGTGGGTCGCTTGTTGGCGGTGATATCTGCGGCACAGAGGGAGTCTTCCAGGGTGTACAGGTTCAGAGACCAAGCGGGGACGACTCTGACAGACACAAAGGACATATTGGAGGTCTTTAAGGAATATTACATGGCACTGTACAATTCAAGAGTACGGGACACAGAGGGGGCCGTAGAGGAATTCTTGGAGGGCATCTCACTGTCTAAATTGTCTGAGGAAGATAGGTTAAGGTTGGATGAACCTGTGAGTGTGGAGGAGGTGGAATGTGCAATTCTGTCTATGCCCAATAACAAATCACCGGGTGCTGATGGTCTACCTGGGGAGGTGTACAGGGAGCTGGTGGAACTGCTAGCCCCAAAATTGAAATCTGTGTTTGATGAGGCTTTGGAGAAGGGGGCGTTACCGAGATCAATGGAGGAAGCGGTGATAGTGGTTCTGCCAAAGGAGGGGAAAGACCCCATGGATGCGGAGTCGTATAGGCCCATATCGTTGTTGACAACGGATGTCAAAATACTCGCTAAGATCCTGGCCACCCGGCTCACCGGGGTTGCGCATACTGTTATTCACGAGGACCAGTCGGGTTTTATGCCCAACCGCTCCACGGCTGTTAACTTGAGAAGATTATTTCTTAATATGCAGCTGCCTGCTGATAATGGTGGCGGGAGAATAGTGATGTCGTTGGACGCTAGGAAAGCATTCGATAGCGTGGAATGGGAATATTTATGGAAAATCATGGAAATAATGGGATTTGGCCCCGCATTCATGGCCTGGGTGAAGTTATTGTACTCATCCCCAAGGGCGGTAGTTAAGGTGAATGGTGAACGGTCAGGGATGTTTGACTTACATAGGGGCACAAGGCAGGGGTGCCCGCTGTCCCCGCTATTGTTTGCGGTGGCTGTGGAGCCCCTGGCGGCCAAAATAAGAGCTGAGAGAGGAGTGGTCGGATTTAAATTTGGGAGGCTGGAAGAAAAAATATCACTGTATGCCGATGACATCCTGTTATTTCTGGAAAATGCAGGAGAGACATTGGGGTGCACGATGGATGTAATTAAACAATTTGGGAGCATTTCGGGACTGGAGATAAACTGGCACAAGTCTTATGTCATGGCTGTAGATAGACCAATAAAAGTGGAGGAGATAGATGAGAGGGGGAAGCAGCTCCAGCTGGTTTCACAATTTAAATACCTTGGGATATGGGTGGCGCTTCCATTGACACGATTCACGGATCTGAATTTAGTTCCTCTGCTAGAGAAATTTAAAAAGAAAATAGGCGCATGGTGCCAATTGGCTTTGACGGTGACGGGTAGAACTAACCTGATTAAGATGGTCCTTATGCCACAACTAATGTACGTTTTGCACAACTCACCGATATGGCTACCAAAAAAACGGTTTCAGGGTATTGATTCTATCTTCAGATCCTTGATATGGGGCAAGAGGCAGGCAAGGATTAAATTGGGAACGCTGCAAAATGGGAAGGAGGAGGGAGGATTGGCCGCTCCCAATCCCTGGGTCTATTTCTTGGCAGTACAAGGCCAGCATGTCAGGGGATGGAGAGAGCCCGATTGTGGAGGGGCAGCTTGCCGGGTGCTGGTACATGTGTCGGGGAGACGCCCACTGGTCCAGGCGTTAGAGGATGGTACCTTTAAGAAATTGGGAGCAATATATCCTACCTTAGGCTTGACTCAGAAGGTATGGGACACTATTAAAAAGATCAGGGGGGTGGACGGGCTGACTAAGTACTCACCGGTGTTGGGCAGTGAACATCTGCCGGAACTTAATAAGCTGTGTCAAATGGGCAATTGGAAGGCGCAAGGAGTGAGATATGTGTGCCAGCTGCAGAGTGGAACGGACCTGAAGACCTTTGAGAAATTGAGAGAAGAATTTGATTTGCCTTTGGTATGGGGATTTCAATACTATAGGCTTCGACATGCTTGGAGGGCACAGTGTGGATTGGGAGACATGACGGTTCAGGGTGACATTGTACTAGACTTTGTGTGTATGAAGGGAGGGACGAGGGGAGTCATATCGAGCTTATATCATGACCTACTGCACTCCTATCTGGGGGGGAATCACCTCATTGCAAAGAGTAAATGGGAAAGGGAGGTGGGTACCCTCACAACAGAACAATGGGAGGCGATTCTAGAATATGTCCCGAAGATCTCTTTAAGCGAGCAGGCACGGATTTCCCAATTATACATAATACATAGGACATACAAAACACCGCTGCGCCTGTACAAGGCGGGCTTGAGGGGAGATTCCAATTGCCCTAGATGTGGCACGGACCAGGCCGGACTGCTACACATGCTATGGTCATGCCCACGGTTGGTGGCTTATTGGTTGTTCGTTGTCAGCAAAATTGAGAGGGCTTATACATGTACAATTGACAGAAACCCGGTGCTGTGTGTTTTGGGGGAGGTGGATGGAATACCTGTCTCAGAACATTACAAAGTGGCGATAGCGCGATTGCTATATGTGGCACGCAAACTAATAGCACGAAAATGGACAGATTCGGAACCCCCCACTAGGAGGGAATTTATTGCTCAGACACGTACGGTGATGCATTTAGAGGAAAGCATTTATAGGCGGAGGCATGGAGAGAGAACTTTTGGGAAAATATGGTCCGCATGGATGGCGGTAATATGATTGTCAATGTTCCCAGGTATGCCCGGCATAAGGAGTATTGGCGGGAGGGGGGAGGGGGGAGAGGGTTTTGACTGTATTATTACACGTTATGTGAATTGTTATATGTATATTGATAACTGTTTGCTGTTAAAATTTTTGAAACCTAAATAAAAATAATTGGTTTAAAAAAAAAAAAAAATTGCTTTTTCCCCACTGTTTTATGGTTGTCCTGGATCTAAAAGACGCTTACTACCATGTCCCCATTCATAGCGATTATCAAAAGTATTTAAGATTAGCCATCAAAATTAAAGGGGTGATAAAACACTACCAGTACACCGCCCTTCCCTTAGGATTAGCTATAGCCCCAAGAGTTTTTACTAAACTGGTGGCGGAAGTGATGGCCCACATAAGAGAAAAAGATATTTTAATAATCCCGTACCTCGATGATTTCCTGATAGTGGGGGACTCCTTTGCACAATGCGAAGCCCACCTTCAGATAACAATTTCTATCCTACAAAGACTAGGTTGGTTCCTAAATTTAGAAAAATCTAGATTGATTCCACAAAAAGCCCAACAGTTCCTGGGGGTCATTTTAGATTCAGACAAGCAGTTATGTCATTTATCAGATGAGAAAATTACGAAAATTCAGGGACTAGTGAAACACTGTATAGATAGTCCCTCCATGACACTGCGCAAAGCCATGTCCTTATTGGGGACCCTGACCTCAAGTTTTTCGGCGGTACGCTGGTCCCAATTTCATTCAAGGGCTCTTCAATGGGATGTCTTGTATAGCGACTCACTCCTAGATGGTCATCTAGACCGAGAGTTTACCTTGGGCCCTCGCTCCTTACAATCCCTTCGCTGGTGGTTAGTTTACACTAATCTTTCTAGGGGAGTCCCTTGGGAAAATAAACCTACGGCAGTTGTAACTACAGATGCAAGTGCTACAGGTTGGGGAGCTCATTTTGAAAACAACTCAATTCAGGGAACCTGGTCAGAAAATGAAGTACGGTTTTCCTCAAATGTTAAGGAACTTTTGGCGGTTGATTATGCGCTCAATGGGTTTCTTGTATATTTACAGGGCCAGGATGTCCGTATACTCTCGGACAATCAAGTCTCAGTAGCGTATATAAACCATCAAGGGGGGACCCGTTCAAAGGACTTAATGAGAGTGGCAGACAGACTTCTTCAAAAAGCAGAAGATCATTTTCTCTCCCTTTCTGCGGTGCATCTAAGGGGAAAAGAAAACATCAGGGCAGATTTTCTCAGCCGCAATTCCCTAAAGGAAGGAGAATGGTCCTTGAACCCTCGAGTATTCTCCAGGATCATGGCAATGTGGGGTCTTCCAGCAGTGCACTTGTTTGAAACGAAGTCCAACCGGAAAGTGACAGCATTTTGTTCTCTAGACCCCAGAGAAAAGCCCCTGGCGGTGGGTGCCCTCATGATACCCTGGGAGTTTCCTTTGGCGTAAGCCTTCCCTCCTATGGTCCTGCTTCCGTCAGTCCTAAGAAAGATCAGGACAGACGAAGCCAGAGGATGTCAATATCAGACCCCTGGATCCTTCCGGAAATCCCGGACCTTCTTACTCAGGGCCCGGTTTCCCATCCTCCAGCCCCAAATCTCCATTTGACGGCATGGCATTTGAGAGGACACTGTTAGCCAGCAAAGGGTTTTCCTCAAATTTGGTAAACACTCTCTTAAGTAGCAGAAAGCCCGTTACTACCCGTATCTATGCTAGAACTTGGAGAAAATTCCTATCTTTTACAGAATTCAAGCTGGAGGATGGGATCCCTATTGGGAAGATACTAGAGTTCCTACAACGGGGGTTAGAACAGGGTCTAACCACTAGTACCTTGAAGGTACAGGTGTCGGCTTTAGGGGCCTTATTTGCATCTGATATAGCAGAAAATTATTGGGTAGCACGGTTTATAAAGGCCTTTTTCAGATGTAGACCTATCATTAAATCCAAACCCTCTCCCTGGGATCTAAACCTAGTCTTAAATGCCTTAACTAACCCCCCCTTCGAACCTCTAGCTTCAGCCACTCATAAAATTATATTTCTTAAAACAGCCTTGTTAGTGGCCCTGACTCTTCCAGAAGAGTAAGTGACATACAGGCCTTTTCTATATCCCCTCCATTTACCCAAATTATGGATGATAGAATTGTGTTAAAGCCTGATCCAGCTTTTCTCCCAAAAGTAGTCTCGCGGTTTCCTAGAACTCAAGAGGTAAATCTTCCAACCTTTTGTTTCCCCCCTAAGAATCAGAAAGAGGAGAAACTACATACATTAGATGTTAGGAGGTGCGTGCTTAAATATTTGGAGGTTTCACACAAATTTAGGAAAGATAGTTCCCTATTTATATGCCATCAGGGGGCCAGAAAAGGTTGTAAAGCTTCAAAATCCACAATCGCAAGGTGGATTAGAGAGGCCATCTCCCTCGCTTACTCCTCGGGGGATAGGGAAGTACCGGAAGGGTTGAGAGCACACTCCACCAGAGCGGTAGCGACTTCCTGGGCCGAGAAGACGGGGGTTTCCATCGAGGACATATGTAAGGCTGCCACCTGGTCTTCTCCCTCCACCTTCTATAGGCATTATAGATTGGACTTGGGTGACTCTTCTGACCTCACCTTTGGGAGAAGGGTGCTTCAAGCTGTGGTCCCTCCCTAATCTCCTTTCGTCTCTGTAATTCTCTCGTGGTGCTGTCATGGGAGTACGAATAAAGCCTTAGTTACTTACTGGTAATGGGATTTTTCAGAGCCCATGACAGCACCCTTATATTCCCTCCCTACACTTGTGTTGTTATTGCACTCCCGTAGAGTTGTTTCTTCTTTTTTGCACCTTTGGGGGAAGTTACTTAAAGTAATTGGCTTAAAATGATTTTGTGTTGTTGTTATTAACCTTGGCGGTCCTCTCATGCTCTGTTAACTAAACTGAGGTGGGAGAGAGGTGCCGCCCTTTTTAACCTGTAGGTTTCCTGTCCATGATGGGCAGATCCTCTCTCTCGTTACCAGTAAGTAACTAAGGCTTTTCCATTTAAAGGGAAAGGAGGATCTGAGATGCCAAGCCTTGGCCTCTGGTATATTTACATTGAGAATTTCTGACTTTGAAACATTAACCTTAAAGTTGGATAGGGAGATTCTTGGAGAAGTAACATATAATAAAAGGTCATCTGCAGAGATAGACATCTTATGAATTTTGTTACATATTTGAATACCTGGTATGGAGAGATTGGCTCTAATAGCATTAGCCTTAGCCTCCATTACCAGAACATAGAGGAGAGGGGATAAGGGACACCTCTGACGTGTGCCATTATGTATCATGAAGGGTCTAGAGACTTCTGTGTTAACCTAAAATGGGCCATAGGAGAGGTGTAAAGGGCCATGATAGGTAATAACATACTGTTACCCAAGCCAATCTTTTTTAGTGTCGCCCTCAGGAAATCCCAGTACACCCTATCCAAGGCTTTTTCAGCATCTATGGAAATTAGTCAGGCCAGGATACCCTGAGAGAGCACTCTGTCAATGCTAGTTAATGTTTGAATTGTGCTTTCTATCTACACTGCTCAAAAGGATAAAGGGAACACTTAAACAACAGAATATAACTCCAAGTAAATCAAACTTCTGTGAAATCAAACTGTCCAATTAGGAAGCAACACTGATTGACAATCAATTTCACATGCTGTTGTGCAAATGGAATAGACAATAGATGGAAATTATTGGCAATTATCAAGACACCCTCAATAAAGGAGTGGTTCTGCAGGTGGGGACCACAGACCACATCTCAGTACTAATGCTTTCTGGCTGATGTTTTGGTCACTTTTGAATGCTGGTTGTGCTTTCACACTCGTGGTAGCATGAGACGGACTCTACAACCAGGAAGTGCAGCTCATCCAGGATGGCACATCAATGCAAGCTGTGGCAAGATGTGCTCAATCGGATTCAGGTCTGGGGAACGGGCGGGCCAGTCCATAGCTTCAATTCCTTCATCTTGCAGGAACTGCTGACACACTCCAGCCACATGAGGTCTGGCATTGTCCTGCATTAGGAGGAACTCAGGGCAAACCGCACCAGCATAGGGGTCTGAGGATCTCATCTCGGTACCTAATGGCAGTCAGGCTACCTCTGGCGATCACATGAAGGGCTGTGCGGCCCTCCAAAGAAATGCCATGCCACACCATTACTGACCCCCTGCCAAACCGGTCATGCTGAAGGATGTTGCAGGTAGCAGATCGCTCTCCACGGCGTTTCCAGACTGTCACGTCCATCACATGTGCTCAGTGTGAACATGCTTTCATCTGTGAAGAGCACAGGGCGCCAGTGGCGACTTTGCCAATCCTGGTGTTCTGTGGCAAATGCCAAGCATCCTGCGTGTTGGGCTGTGAGCACAACCCCCATCTGTGGACGTCGGGCCCTCATACCACCCTCATGGAGTCGGTTTCTAATCATTTGTGCAGACACATGCACATTTGTGACCTGCTGGAGGTCATTTTGCAGGGCTCTGGCAGTGCTCCTCCTGTTCCTCCTTGCACAAAGGTGGAGGTAGTGGTCCTGCTGCTGGGTTGTTGCCCTCCTACGGCCCCCTCCACGTCTCCTGGTGTACTGGCCTGTCTCCTGGTAGCGCCTCCTGCCTCTGGACACTACGCTTACAGACACAGCAAACCTTCTTGCCACAGCTCACATTGATGTGCCATCCTGGATGAGCTGCACTATCTGAGCAATTTCTGTGGGTTGTAGAGTCCGTCTCATGCTACCACGAGTGTGAAAGCACAACCAGCATTCAAAAGTGACCAAAACATCAGCCCGAAAGCATTGGTACTGAGATGTGGTCTGTGGTCCCCACCTGCAGAACCACTCCTTTATTGAGGGTGTCTTGATAATTGCCAATAATTTCCATCTATTGTGTACTTCATTTGCACAACAGCATGTGAAATTGATTGTCAATCAGTGTTGCTTCATAAGTGGACAGTTTGATTTCACAGAAGTTTGATTTACTTTGAGTTATATTCTGTTGTTTAAGTGTTCCCTTTATTTTTTTTGAGCAGTGTATGTCACAGTTGACATATTGAATATTTTGTTTGGCTCTAGTTGCTTGCAAAATGGCTTCTTTCTCCTTCAAAAACATGCATGTGGCAGATAATGTCCCATGGTCTGGAGGTGGAAGTAGGGTTAGGGCCTAGAGCTCTATGGATTCTGTCCATTTCAATATGATAATCATCTTTACTTCCAATCAGATTGCAAAACTGGGTATTCACTGTTTTTTCCAAGTCTTGGGAGAGGATTTCCTCAGATAGACCCCTTAAACGGAGATTGCTCTGCCTATGGTGGTTTTCTAGATGGGTAAGAAGATCTGTAATCTGACTGGTGTGTTCAGATATAATGAGATGTTGTTCATCTATCCTCTGATGTAAAGACAGAATTATTTTCTTAGTCATTCACTCTATTGCTCCCGTGAGACATCATGTGTCACAATCTCAATGGCGCAAGCCTGAGTCTCCTCGAGCTTGATAAACATGGCCTCCAAGTCCTTTCTTGTGGGGATAGAACGTAAGTGTTCTCTCCATTCCCACTCCCCTCCCAGGGGCTGAAGAGTCGATTCCCTCGATGATGGGCACGTCTCCACTGCCCGAGAAGTGTCATGAGGGATCAAATGTAAATCAGGGCTAAGTCCAGGGAGAGGAGAGTCAGCGGTGCTAGTTGACGCCAAGTTTTCCGGAGTTTCCGGCATAGAGGCAACTGGTATCTGGAAATACCGGATTCTGACGATATTGAGCTGAGAGCGGAAGTCGAAGAGCCTCTCTTCTTGCTCGTGGACATATTGGAGTCAGTAGGAGAGGTAGAAAGAGGCTGTGGGTATATAAAGTCTGTGGGTGCATCTTTCCCTTCTGTTGGCAAGCCACACCCCCTTTGTTTATCTTTTTTAAAGTGCACTACAAATGAAATTTTTGGAATTGCTTTTCATCATCTTTACTAATTTTATAGGAAGAAAAAAAGACCTTACTTTATTTTCCCTCTATATTACAAGTTCATGTAAATGCACTGGTATAGCGATGTAGCTCTATGTACCAGTACAATCTTCCTATAATTTTGGAGCCTAGAATGCCCATTTAAGTACAGAAAATTCTCCCATACTGGCCAGTGCGGGCTTTTGCTACTGCCTTCAATGATGTAGGTTGGGGGGTTTGAATCCTAGCGAGATCATATCTCAAGAGAATAATTATTTAATTAAATATAAGTATGTGCAAAGCAGAGAGATGACGCCCCAGCCACTGAGAAGGAGGAGCTACAGAGCAATGAAGACGGCAGGAGTGGAAGTCGGGACACAGCCCCTTACCTCCCAGGACAGGTCCCTGAAATTGGGACAGGCCTGCTGGATCCGGGATGGTTGGGAGCTTTCTGTATATATGTAATTGTAATGTATGTGCATATAGATCAATAAGCTATACCTGTAGAAAAGAAGATATGAACTTCATATCCTAATCTCATGCATTGATCTATTCCAGCTAAGCAAAAATTTACAAAACTGAACTAGGTTCTTAGTTAACATTCTGATCAGACTGTATGATGCCCACTGTCATGTCACGGTGAACCTCTTAGTGAGTCTCTAACCCTAAAGGCGTAGCGACCAGCGCCAAAGTTATACTGCATCATTCTGCAAGGCAAAGCTGTCACGATTCCAGTTCACACCACCCCACATGTTAGGGGATGCAACTCTGCTGCCCCACATATCAGGGGATGCAACTCTGCAGCCTCCAATCATCAGGCATTTACGCAATTGACTGACAAGAGATGGATGCGGCTGCTTCCACTACTAAGCCGATTATTGGGGAACTTCCAGTGAGCATATGGTATATACACCTCCGAACAATAACAAAAGGAACTACTAGTTGCCACCAGTAATCATTTGCACAGGCCGATTGGACACACATTACAGGTAGCGTATGGCTTCAAGGGTTGCAGTTTACAGGGCAAGAGAAACAGAGCTATTAAATTTTATATACTTAATTCGGAAAGGTAGGCCAGTGTTTATAAAAAATATGCAAAGATGTTACAAAATGGGAACAAAACAATATGGTGTATAAAATCACGTGGACCAAAGGGATAACAAAAGAAAAAGTACTAAACTTGTGTCACGTAAATGGCTCAGAAGTAGGGAGGTACTCCTGAGGGAAACGGACAGAACTATAGAAAGCTGTACTTTCTAGTACTGACAAATGACCAAAACCCAAACTCTGATTTTTATTAGATTAAGGTTAGGCCCTCATACCTTCCCTTGGGGAGCTCATATGAGAGCTGGTTGTGGGATGTTATGTCTTTTAGAAGTTTGAGATCCCCAACTTTCAGGATATCTTCGCCCCTGGAGGTCCCAGGCGGGAGATATCGTCATGTTTCCTATCACGCTGCAAACCGAATATTCATCACTGACTCCAGAAAGTCTGAGATTCCTTTGAACAGAGGAAGCTGATTCCTTTGAACAGAGGAAGCTGATTCCTTTGAACAGAGGAAATCCTTGTACGTCTCCGCCTCTGAGTATACGAATCCTAGGCTTGTTGGCTGGTTTTCATCTGATATCCCTTGTGGTAATTACCTGTTCACAGCAGGATGGCCTACTTCAATGGAAATAGAAGTGTCAGCTATTGCTCACTTCCCCAGTTATAATTAATGCCATATGTTCAATGTGAGGGTGATATGTCCCCTCTCTGGCAATGTCTTTATGGATTTTACAATTTTTCTCTGACACAGCACCATAACAAAGACCGCCACACAGCACCAACACCCAGTGAAAGGAGCTGAAAAAAAATCGCCTTCCACTTGGTCTTAGACATAAAGCTTAACGATTGTCTAAAGTGTTAATACATTTAAAATGTTTTTGATTTTTCTTTTTGTCATAATTTTTACTCTCTGTGTGTGTGTAGGCGGAAAAGTGAGCACTAAAGTGTGAACCTGACCAGAATGGAATGAGTGTGGAGCAGCTATGAGAGGTTTTAAATAGCTGGGACCAAATTAGCACAAAGATGAGTCAGCCTGAATGCCCCATGCCATTTAAAGTAGGTCATGTTAACATCTAGCAATAGGTGAGTAAATTTTAACAGTCCATACTTGCTACAACAACCTAAATGGCCTCATTTAAAGGAACAGTAAGCAGATGGCAGCTTGATAGTAAGATCACTGAATGAGTTTATCTGCGATAAGGGCATGGCTTCACAGTGCAATAAAACAAAGCATAACCTCTAGAGTATTTATTGGGAAGTTGGCTATGTTAGTCTTTCACATTCTTTTATAAAAATTATACATAAATTGCTGTGATTTTTTTTTTTTTAGTTTGGCCATTTATTGTCTTTTTTTTGTTTGTTTGTTTAAAGGGAAGGATCAACCCTCCTGAGCAGTCTATATGGGCATGTAGGTCATAGGAAACTGAATAAAATGATACCTTGATATCTTGAATCTGCCTCCAGAGCTTGTTTTTAATAAAAGGGGACGTTACCAGTGTAATGACCGCTCTCCTGATCTCACTGTAGAGTTGTGTGTAATTAAACCCGACACATCTGCAGATTCCTCTCAGCTTCTATCTCACAGGCAGCCAGTGTTGTAATATTGCTATAGTACAGCAGAGCTGTGAGAGCTGAAGCAAATGTGCTTGTTATGAGAAAACGTTCAGTTCTATTGTTTTGTGTTAGTTACTTGACTCACTCTGATAACGCCACCTTTCATTTAATACAATCTCTGGAGGCAGATTCTCCTGCATATCAGTGTCCGGCCCATAGTCCTGGGCAGCTCATTTATACATAAGAAGAAAGCAGATATCTCTGGAATAAGACATTGGATCACATATACGCATTGACAGTACTGTATACAAAGCGCCCCATAAAATGTATCTAATGCACATGTTCCTTCTAATGTCACATTTTAACCGTTTCAGGGTTAATTAAAAGAAGTAATGTGTTCATTCATCCTAGTGGAAGCTGCCCCTTCAGTGTACTTGACAATATAGAGGAAAAGATTCAGTGGCAGAGCCGCTGCAAGAACAACAGCAAAACTGCCGCCTAGGAAAATTCAGCAGATGCACTGGTGTCTAAAAGATGCCATGTGTGCAGCCTAAGGATGCTTTCACATTGCGTTTTGGCACTGTTCGGTGGCCCCGTCAAGGCTTACATCCGAACCCCCGCAAAACGGGATTTGGACGTATGCGCCAATGGGGTCATAGACTATAATGATGCCGGCAGAGCGAACCTGCGCATCATGTTTGGCTGCGTACGCCTATTGGTAGCGGACACTCAGACTCCTTTAGTCATACACGCCTGAAAATTATGCACGTCAATGCGCATGTTCGCTCTGTGGGCACCATTATAGTCTACTAGCTGTTGAACCCAGTCTATGCCCGAGTAGCGAGCATTTTTATTGGTACATTTTAAATTTTCTTAATGGCGCCGTAGTCAGCATGTGCGCATACCGCACTATCCATTTTTTTTAAAGACATTGTCTGTGAATTCGCATATACAGTGTCTTCAATAAAATGGCGCCGCAGTGTGGTACGCACACTTGCTGACTCCGGCTCCTCACTGCGCAGGCGCCATCCATCCTGGCTTCGGACAGAAGGACGTGTCCAGCATATAAAAGATGTACTGAGAATACAGGGGGGTGTACTCACTCTGATCGCTGTATATATAACGTACTGAGAATACAGGGGGGTGTACTCACGTATGCTGAGCACTGTATATATAACATACTGAGAATACAGGGGATGTACTCACGCTGAGCGCTGTGTGTATAATGTGCTAAGAATACATAGGGGTGTACTCGCTTACGCTGAGCGCTGTGTGCATAACGTACTGAGAATACAGGGGAGTGTGCTCACGCTGAGCGCTGTATGTATAACGTACTGAGAATACAGGGGAGTGTACTCACTTATGCTTCTGCTGTACACTGTGTGCCGAATTATTAGGCAAATGAGTATTTTGATCACATGATACTTTTTATACATGTTGTCCTACTCCAAGCTGCATAGGCTTGAGAGCCAACTACCAATTAAGTAAATCTGGGGATGTACATCTCTGTAATGAGGAGGGGTGTTGACTAATGACATCAACACCCTATATAAGGTGTGCTTAATTATTAGGCAACTTCCTTTCCTTTGGCAAAATAGGTCAGAAGAGAGATTTGACGGGCTCTGAAAAGTCCAAAATTGTGAGATGTCTTGCAGAGGGATGCAGCAGTCTTGAAAATTCCAAACTTTTGAAGCGTGATCACCGAACAGTCAAGTGTTTCATGGCAAATAGCCAACAGGGTCGCAAGAAGCGTGTTGGCCAAAAAAGGCACAAAATAACTGCCCATGATTTGAGGAAAATCAAGCATGAAGCTGCCAAGATGCCATTCGCTACCAGTTTTGCCATATTTCAGAGCTGCAACGTTACTGGAGTATCAAAAAAACATAAGATAAAACGTCAAGAATGGGCCAAGAAATATCTTAAGACTGATTTTTCAAAGGTTTTATGGACTGATGAAATGAGAGTGACTCTTGATGGGCCAAATGGATGGGCCAGAGGCTGGATCAGTAAAGGGCAGAGAGCTCCACTCCGACTCAGACGCCAGCCAGGTGGAGGTGGGGTACTGGTATGGGCTGGTATCATCAAAGATGAACTTGTGGGACCTTTTTGGGTTGAGGATGGAGTGAAGCTCAACTCCCAGACCTACTGCCAGTTTCTGGAAGACAACTTCTTCAAGCAGTGGTACAGGAAGAAGTTGGTATCGTTCAAGAAAAACATGATTTTCATGCAGGACAATGCTCCATCACATGCATCCAACTACTCCACAGCGTGGCTGGCCAGTAAAGGTCTAAAAGAAGAAAAAATAATGGCATGGCCCCCTTGTTCACCTGATCTGAACCCCATAGAGAACCTGTGGTCCATCATAAAATGTGAGATCTACAGGGAGGGAAAACAGTACACCTCTTGGAACAGTGTCTGGGAGGCTGTGGTGGCTGCTGCACGCAATATTGATCGAAAACAGATCAAGCAACTAACAGAATCTATGGATGGAAGGCTGTTGAGTGTCATCATAAAGAAAGGTGGCTATATTGATCACTAATTTTTTTGTTTTTTGTTTTTGCATGTCAGAAATGTTTATTTCTAAATTTTGTGCACTGATATTGGTTTACCTTGTGAAAATAAACAAGTGAGATGGGATTATATTTGGTTTTTATTAAGTTGTCTAATAATTCGGCACAGTAATTGTTACCTGCACAAACAGATATCCTCCTAAGATAGCCAAATCTAAAAAAAAAAACACTCCAACTTCCAAAAATATTAAGCTTGAATATTTATGAGTCTTTTGGGTTGATTGAAAACATAGTTGTTGATCAATAATAAAAATAATCCTTTAAAATACAACTTGCCTAATAATTCTGCACACAGTGTATATATAATGTACTGATAATATGGGGGTGTACTCACAAATTTGTCTCTCTCTGGTCCTGGACATATTGTCGTTATGGCGCCACACTGAGCATGCTCAGTCTATAGAGGCTTCGGACAGAAGGACACATCCCTGGTTATATTATAGATGGGCCCGTCAGCACATACATCCGAATCCCGTTTTGCATCCTGCAGATGCCCCGCAAGTTCAACTATATCGGCATCTGCAGGTACAGTTGAAAGCGATTGAGGAGGGAACGTCAGCTGACTATGGGATGCATTATACTATATGGGGTGCATTATACTGTATAGGCTATGTGGGTGCATTATACTGTATGGGCTATGGTGGGGCATTATACTGTATATGGGGTGCATTATACTGTATGGGCCATGAGGGTGCATTATGCTGTATAGACTATGTGGGGGCCTTTAAACTATATACAAGCAAGTATACAGTGTGAAGGTTTGTGTGGGGTCTATCATACTGTGTAGGGACCATTAGGTTAAGTGCCCACGTAGCGTTTTTGTAGCGTTTTTACGGCTGCGAAAACGCTTGTAAAACAGTCTGCCATGCAAAGCAATGAGAATTTGGATGTGCTGTGCACAGGATGCGCTAATTTGTGCGCCGAATTCGCATTGCGTTGCAAAATGCAGCATGACCTTTTGTACCGCGATTACGCTGCAAATTCGCGGCCATTGAGGAACATTGAAACGCAGCAAACCCGCAGGTATATGTGGATTTGCTGCGTTTCAATTAAATTCAATGGCCGCAAATTTGCAGTGTAATCGCGGTGCGTGTGGTACCCGGGATGAAGAGGAGACTACAACTCCTCTTCATCCCGGCTACCACGCGGTGAAAAAAAGAAATAAAAAAAGTTAAAAATAAAGAAAACCTGTATATTCACCTCTCCGGCGGCCCCCAGTTTGCTCCCAGCCACATTCTCTCTCCTTGGCGTCCCGCGGTGTACTGTCAGGACCTGCGGTGACGTCATTTAGTCACCTGATGGTCACGCGACCGCTGACGTCGGCGGTCAGGTGATGGTCGCTTGACCATCAGCTGACTAAATGACGTCACCGCAGGTCCTGACAGTACACCGCGGGACGCCGAGGAGAGTGGACGCCGCCGGGAGCAGACTGGAGGAGACCGGAGGTGAGTATACAGGTTTTTTTTTATTTTTAACGTTTTAATTCTTTTTTTTTTTAACTATAGATGCTGCATTTAAAGCATCAGTTGTTCACACATTATAAATCCATGCCTGTTGCATGGATTTATATTGTGTGACCAACTTGTCAAGCACTTTTCCAAGTGATGCTCAAAATCGCTTGGAAAACTGCTTGAAAAAACGCATGCGAAAATACTGAAGAAGAAATGCTTCTCTCTGCCAGAAAAAACGCATGTAAATCTGCATGCGTTTTTTTCTGCCAGAGAGAGGCAAAAACGCTCTGCATCAAATCTGCTAAGTTGGTACATAGCCTGACACAGTGTGGAGATGTGTGGGGCCATTATATTGTATGTAGTTTCATTATACTGCATGGAGGGCTGTGTGGGGGTCACAGTTGGGGGACCATACTTTTCCCGGGCAGTTGAGGGGTGGGGTACAGTAGGGCCATCATACTTTACGAATGCAATGAAAGGGGAATCTAGGGCTCCAGTAGGAGAAAATTAGAGGGCACACAGTAGCACACAGTAGGTGCAGTAATAGGGGCACATATGGCAGCAGCGGCTCAGTATTGGGGTATCAGTAGGATAAGGAGTTTGTGCAGGTTGGGGATAGATGGAGACAGTGCAGGAAATGTGAGAAGTCTGTGTCTTTGTTGTGGTGTCAGTCTGACCAAGATGGAAAAGACGGGAAAAGTGAATGATTTCATCAGAACAAACATCAGCTGTAAGTCACCATCTATAACTGTACTGTAATCTCCTATATGTTGTGCAGCACTGGTATCTGCTACTATATGTCACCATATGGCGGTAATATCAGTGTTGGTCTTTGTATAGAGATTTGCTTTCAGTAACAGTGCGGTCATCTGCTGAGGTTCTCCTATAGCCTCTATTAGGTTGCGCCACCATAGGTCTAATCAGGGTTACCTGGTTAGGGGCCCACTCAGAAGTTTTGCGCCCCCTGAACCAAACCCCTAGCTATGCCTCTGTCTCAATGTCATTTCATCATGGACTGGTAAATAGCTGCTGTCACATAAATCTTGATGTTATTTTCGGGATCAAACTATTGCATAGCAGCCCCATTATATCAGGCTGGTGTAAATCCAATAAGTAACTATATACTACTTGCAAGGATGGGATTTCTCTATATCCAGACATCGATCACATGGCATATCACTCCCAGAGCCAGTGTAAGTCACATTCTGTTTACAGCAGGAATATGTAAATGTGGAGGAAGACTCCTGTTTCTTCGGCAGGGTCAGTTGCTAAGCAACTCTTAGAAAAGCACAGAGAAGGAACAATCCCGCCAATTGTGGGAGATGACCTGATCCATCACGTGGAGCAGAATTAAGAATGATTTTTTCACATCAGAATACTTTATTAGCCGTTTTGTTTTTGTAACCATATGTAACCAAATTACTGCAATGTCTTTTTATATATTATAGGTGTTTGAGAAAAATAACTTTTTTTTTATTGAACAGGTTTTATTTTAGTATTTTCATAACAGATGAGCAAGAGGAGAGTTGATTGTATCCTGACAAATATCAGTGGGTGTAAACAGCAGCTCAGACCGGTTTCATTATCTGTAAGATTAGGCCGATTGGCCAGAAACCTGTGTGTCAGACGACGTGAAGAAGGGATCTTCTCCTGCAGTGCAGCCACCAATTATGGTTTAAAAGAAATATCCTTTATTCCAATGTTTCAGTATAACAACGCGTTTCAGTCCCGTACTGGGACCTTCTTAAGATTAAAACCACTTCAGAAATGTGTATGTAAACTCAGAGTGTATCCTCTAAATTATTGAGGTGGGCAGCCTCTTGGAGCCCTGATGTAGCTCCTCAATACTATATTATTACCTTTATTACTTTATTTCGCTTGTACATCAAGCCATCAGGAATTAACTGCATTCATTTGTCCTGGGATGGCACAAAATAACCCGGTTACAAGATCTGTAATTACAGTCAGCTTTTATCAGGTAAACAATATTCCCAGACCAACCTGTTTGTCTGTCATTACCCGGGGGGCCCGAGGTGATCAGCAGGTGGCAGATATGTTGTTAGAGTAAAGAATCTCCCGAGAATACACATTGACTAAATGTGCTATAAAATCCTATTGTTTTACTATAGCTGTTTTTGCAGGTGATATTATATTCAAATGTAGATGGACAGGAGGACTTTGATCCTTTCTCTATGTAGTATGATTAATATTCAGAAAATCATTACATGCACCACTACTTGTGGCTACAGTAAGTCCTAAAGTGTAATGAAAAAAAAAAAAGAAATTAAAGGGTGGTCCAAATCACAAATGAATTTTCATCCTAAATGCCTATTTAATGCCATAACCTATTTTCTAATACACATTCATTAAAAAGTGTTTACCATTCCCTCACTATACTATCTAAAGGCTTTATTTATTTATTTTTTTCTTCTTTCTTTCTGATGACGCTTCGTTTGAGAATCCTAGTGCATGTTTGGATCCTCCAACAAAGCATCATTAGGAGACAGAGGCTGCGGTCACTGCTGCACCCTCTGCCCTCTCCCAGAAACAAAGCATCATCAGTGACCTCCGTTTCAGGGGCTGGGCTAGTCCCTGCTCTACAGAGCATGTGTCGGTTGTTACAGAGCCACACCCTTCCCCCAAATAAGCCTACTTTCCATTATTCTGGATTCAATCTCAAAGGCAAAGACAGATATCCTTAGGCACTTTCTAACAACTGTTAAGTAAATTATTCCACGTCACTGGAAATCCACAAATCTCCAACTTTGGTGAATGAGTGGAAGAGGTTAACAATATTATGAAAATGGAAAGCATGATTGCATATGATAACAATCGTCTCAAAGCTTTTCATTGCCAATGAACATTTTGGATATTATTCAGTAAGGGGAATAACCTGGCAATGTGGTTGTAAGAAAATAATACTTAAAATAGAATGTCGTGGTAGATGTGGTCTCCTCTGAAGTACTGGTTTCAATAAGTCTAGTTTTGTGTTTGTTTTTGTTTTGTTTTTTTGTCACCCCCCCCCCCACACCTCCTTTTACTTCCCATTCTTTCTCTTTCCGAAACAAAATTAAGACTTTGAAGTGGCATAGTCACAGTCCTGACCTTAATCAGATTGAGATGCTGTGGCATGACCTTAAAAAGAAGGTTAAGGCTCGGAAACCCTCCAATGTGGCTGAATTACAACAATTTCACAAACATTAGTGGGCCACAATTCCTCCCGAGCGATGTAAAAGACTCATTGCCAGTTATCACAAATGCTTGATTGCAGTTGTTTCTGCTAAGGGCGGCCCAACCAGTTATTAGGTTTAGGGGGCAATCACTTTTTTGCACAGGGCCCTGTAGGTTTGGATTTCTTTTTCCCTTAATAATAAAGACCTTTTAAAAACTGCATTTTGTGTTTACTTGTGTTATCTTTGTCTAATATTTAAATTTGTTTTGTGATCTGAAATATTTAAGTGTGACAAAAATGCAAAATAATAAGAAAGCAGGAAGGAGGCAAACACTTTTTCACACCACTGTATATTAATACCTTATTAAGCTGATTATACTTTAATTCTAATGTTTAACGATAACTTAATATTAACAACCGTCAACTTTTTATTATTATTGAACGAAAATGAAATGTTCTGTTTTCATATCAATGTTGTTAAAACCCAATAAAAATGTTTAAAGTAAAAACATTCAGTGCTTGCTTTCTCTTGTCTCTTAACTGTGCCCTCTGGAACGCACGGTCAGCGTGCAACACACACTTTACATCCTGTGATATTCCCACTCTAATCATGAGCGACTCCCCATTGCTGATCCGCTCTCCACATCTGACACTCATCTTTTTTTCTCTAACCTCCTACTTTGGTCTTTCACACTTTACTAACTGTCCTAGACATGAAGATGGAAATACTTTGGACCTAATCTTCTCCCGGCTCTGCTCAGTGTTCAACTTTACTCCCCTCTTCTGCTCTCTGACCACAACCTTCTTTCCTTCTCTCATAAGAATTTTCTCCACGCCCAGGACATCCCCACTTGTCACACATGCAGAAATATATGTTCAATCGATACCCAGCAGCTTCTGGGTCATCTTTAGCCCCAAACTCCTCCTTCTCCTTTCCAGCATTGTCACTATATAATAATACATTGCAGAATGCCCTGGATGAAGCAGCATCTGCTACACACAGAAAGACCTGACACAGATGTCTGCAACCCTGGCACACGCTGCAAACACGTTTTCTCCAGCATTGCTCAAGGTGTTCTGAGCTTCAGTGGAGAAAATCTCGTTCAGCAGAAGACTTCATTCACTATAAGTTCATGCTCAAAACTTCTAACTGTTTTCTCCATCTGGCCAAACAAGTCTACTTCACCACACTGATCACTTCACAATTTGACAATCCAAAACAACTCTTCAAAACTTTCCACTTCCTCCTGAGCCTTAAAGTAGACTCCGGTCACCAACCTCACCGTTGATGATCTGGCCACTTATTTCCTAGACCAAATCAACCATATCAGTCAGGACATTTTTTGCACAATCCCCTCAGATCCTGGATCCCCTTCCTTCCCGCACCTCAAATTCACTTTCCACCTTTGAGCCTGTCACAGAAGAAGTTACCAGGCTCCTTACTTCTTTTCACTCCACAACTTGTACCTGTGACCTTATTCACTCACATCTCCTCCAGTCCCACTCTCCAGTTGTCACTACCTACCTAAAATATTTAACCTCTCTTTCTTCATTTATTTTTCCCTCTTCATTCAAACACGCCAGCATACACCCATTACTTAATAAAAATATTCTTCAACCAGCACTGCGCTGCAAACTACAGACATTTCTCTAATCTCCCCTTCATTTGTAAACTCCTGAACCACGTTGTCCATGCTTGTCTAATATCTCTCAGGTCACTCTCTTCTTGACCCTTTACAATCTGGCTTCCACTCTTTACACTTTACTGAAACTGCCCTCACTAGAGTCTTTAACAATCTATTATTTATCAGCTAAATCTAATGGTCACTACTCCTTGCTCATTCTCATGTATCTCTCTGCAGCATTCAACACTGCGGATCATCAGCTCCTCTTCACTATGATCCGCTCTATTGGTTTCAAGGCCACTGTTCTCTCTTGGTTTTCCTCCTTACCTATCTGACCACTCCTTAACTGTGTTTTGCTGGCTCTTACTACTCTAATCTTACTCTTACTGTTGGCTTTCCTCAAGGATCAGTCCTAGGCCCCCTCCAAAATCAGCAGATTTCTTTTCCAGTATCATCTCTATGCTGATAACATCCTGTTATACGCTACTTCTTCTGACATTATCCCTACCTGAATACAAATTACCAGGGATTGTCTGTCCACTGTCTCTAACATCTTGTTTTCACTTTGTCTGAAACGAAATCTCTCTAAAACTGAACTTCTCATGTTTCCTCCCACTAGTAATCGACTTGCACCCTATACTGAAATTGCCTTGGATGGTTCAACGATAAGCATGCTTGCGGTCTTGGAGTTATATTTCACACAAAACTTTCTTTTATTCCCTACATCCATTCGCTCACTCGCTCATGTTACCTGCATCTTTAAAACATCTCCAGAATCTGACCATATCTAACCTTTGAAACTGTAAAAACTCTTATGGTCATGCTTATTCATTCTCGCCTGGACTACTGCAACTCTTTACTGATCTGTCTCCCTCTATCAAGACTTTCTCCTCTACAATCCTTCCTGAATGCGGCAGCCATGGATATATTTCTGTCCAGCCGCTACACTGATGCCACTACCCACTCATTGCACTGGTTGCCCATTCGCTACAGAATACAATACAAACTTATCTCGCTCACTCACAAGGCTCTTCACAGTTCTGCACCACCATATCTCTTCCCTCATCTGTCTTTCACCCTACCTGTGCTCTCTGCCCCACAACTGATCTAAGACTAACATCCTCCATAATCCGAACTTCCATCTCTAAGACTTCTGTCGAGCTGCGCCAGTTTTCTGGAATGCGCTAGCCTGGACAATCTGACTAATAACTACCCCCCACGTTTTCAAACGTGCTTTAAAAACACATCTCTTTAGACAAACCTATCACCTTAATTCACCATTCTAACTCTCCACTGATCCCTCTTTCTAAATTTTATTCAGAACCTGGTCCCTCCTATTTATTTGTGTCCATTTCCTCTTTGCACCCAATAGCATTTGGCAACTGTACCCTAGACTGATACTGACTGGTGACCCGATCACGTAGCTTATTTGAAATGCTCTATTTTTTTTATAATGATGGACCGTACATGACGAGCACTTTCTACCTATTGTGTCCTCCCTATTTCCTTATAGATTGTAAGCTTGCGAGCAGGACCCTCATTGTAACTGGTGAACTATGTGTTACGTTGTGATATCCTTTTGGTTTGTACATGTCCCCACTTAATTTTATTTATATAGCGCCAACATATTCTGCAGCACTTTACAATTATTACTAGTAGTAGTATTATGCCCAGGTGCATGCAAAATAAAATCAGTCCCCATACTGTAAATACCCCTCTAAGCTTAATGGGGTTGTCCACTACCAGGACAACCCCTTCTCATTCCTTATGTTTGCCTCCGTTAAAATAAAAACACCTATACTCACCTGTGCAGCGCCGTCCCAGCAGTGTTGGCGCTCTTGTTTCTGGGCTCACGTGAGGTTGTTACATCACGCGAGCCCTGCACCCAAACAGTGCCGGATTCACTGACCCCGCCTTCGGACGCATTGAACATCAACAGGAAGCCAGATAGGAGATATCTTTTAGAAGATTTTTTTTTGTCTAGTAGTGTATAGTGTCTTTTGCATGTTTTTCATTTGCACATTTTTCAAGTCTATGCTGTGTGTTTGCCTGTTTCTTCTTCTGTTCATTATTGTGAACGGAGTTTGGGGTTTTTCCAGAAGTTTTTGGCTGATTCACCAGTTGGAAATTTTTAAAAATTCACAACATTTTTGTGAAAATGTACTGTAGCCCCTTTCCTATTCCCTCTGAATTTTTTTTTGTTCTTCTGCATTTTTTTCAATATTTTAGTTGAACATGCATTTTTTGTGCTAAAAATTGCAAAAAAAGTTTAGACAAAAATAAAGAACATTTTATGTTTGCGCAAAATTCATAAACAATATGCCCCATTGAAGAATTTGGCTCAAAAAAGTCAACTAATATGCCAAAAAAAGGTTACTTAACCCTAGAACGCATACCTGGGGCCTCGCAGGCCCGCCCTGATAATTGTTTTCTATTTTATGCAAGATTACTTTAGTAAGAATTTTGAAACTCTAGGTATTCCTCAGGTATATAGTTGTTTGTCATTTTTGTTTGAGTTATTCCATGTTATTTGCACACGGAGGCCCCAGGTACGTGAAAGTGTAGATTTTTATGGTCATGCGTTCTAGGGTTAAAGGAGTTCTCTGGTCCAAATCTATAAGTCTGCAGTCACTCTGTATGAATCCCCCCAGCTCATGCACTGTGCACTGCGGGGAGTCGCCGGTTTCTGACCAGAAACCGGAGGATATGTATGCATTATACATACTCCGGGCGAGGGTGCATCTAGTGGGCATGGCCTCGCTCCATACAAGTGTATGGAAGCGAGGCCGCAACCACTGGCCGGGAGTATGTATAGTACATACATACCCTCCAGTCCTGGGTCAGAATCCGGCGACTCCCCGCAGTGCACAGTACGTGCACTGGGGGGATTCATACAGAGTGACTGCAGACTTAACTATTCGGACCAGAGAACTTCTTTAAAGGGGTTGTACACTACTTTATATTACTCCCCCAATGTATCCCCCCAAGACTTTTTGTAAATACCTTATGTTGCAGATAATGCCTGTGAGCGGCGCAATTCATAAGTCTGCTGTCACACAAAGTGCAGACTTATCGATTTGGACCGTACAACCCCTTTAAAACCACCCACAAATGATGAATGGTGCCCTTTATCTTTATAGCAATATGAACTGTAGATTAGAACACTGACATAGAGATGTATCCTGGTATTGGATAGTAGGGTAGAAGATGCTGTTCCTAAAAGCTTCCCACTCAAATGGAGGGATCATCTTCTATAAGATCCACAAGCCCTGAAAGGACATAGGGATGACGTTAAAGCGAGCAATTTAGCAATTTTTCATTTTTGCACTTCCATTTTTCCCTTCCTTTCTTCCAAGAGCTGTAACTTTTTTATTTTTTTATCTTCCTGCTGACAAAGCCATGTTGTTGTTTTTTTTGTTTTTTTTTAGGGACTTCTGAGTTGGTACTTTTAAATGGCACCATGCATTTCATCACATAGTGTACTGGAAAATGGGGAAAAACATTCCAAATGAAGTGAAATAGTGAAAAAAAAAACAATGGAAAAAAATGCAATTCCACAGTTGTTTGGGTTTTGTTTTCTCGGCGATCATTCTGCAGTAAAAATGACATGGAAATATCATTATTCAGTCAGTCCGATTAGGAGGATACAAAACTTGCATATTTTTTGCTTTTAAGTGGTGTAGAAAATTCATAAAAAAATGAAGATTAGCTTGAAATACCATGTTCCAAAACCCATAACATTTTTATTTTTCAGTCAATAAAGCGGTGTCAGGGCTCATTTTTGCGTGGTAACCTGATATTTTTATTGATACTATTTTGGGGTATATACGATGCTTTAATCACTTCTTATTGCATTTTTTGTGAAGTTGCGGCAACCAAAAACCCACGATTCTGCATTTTGATTATTTTTCTCTTTGCAGTTTTTACAGATCGGCTTAATTTTATATATTCATAGATAGGACTTTTCTGAACATGTTAATACAAAATGTGTATTATTTTACATTGCTTTGTTAACTTGGGAAAAGGGGGGTGATTCGAATTTTTATATATATTTTTTTTTTAACTTTTCTTTACTTTTTACTTTATTAGTCCTCTTAGGATTGTGATTACAGTGATTTTTAATACATAAAGCAAGCAGTCTAGGACGCCTAGCCACTGTCTGGATGTCACAGAGGAGATCATATGACAGGGTTCACCCCGTCCCCGGCTATCATAGCAACCCATCAGTTTCTTGATATTATGTTGCAGGGAAGCCGATGGCCACCCAAACTGTGTCCGGGCCGGATTGTAGCACTTAAATGCTGCTGTCAGCAATTGACAGTGGCATTTAAGATTTTAAAAGGGTTCTCCGAGAAATTGAATAAAATACATTTAAATATTACAAATTTTACTAAATATCTGTATTTAGCAAAAAAGGTAATTTTATTTAGTGCAGTGAACAGAGGAATATGCGTTCACAATACCTTACAGGACGCTGCTACCCTCATCCCAACGTCTGTCTCGAGAGGTCTTTACGCAATCAGTCCTACTACGTCATAGCTGGGAACTGCTACGGCAGCTGATATTTTAAACCCTGACAGTTCTCTAAATAAAGATTACCGTATTTTTCGGACTATAAGACGCAGTTTTTTCCTCCAAAATTTTGGAGGAAAGTAGGGGGTGCGTCTTATAGTCCGAATACTATATACTATGGCTGTGCGTGGTGGAGTAGCGACAGCGGGGCACAGGAGGCAGCAGCCGCTTGCTGCAGCCTACCCTGTGCCTGCCCGCGACTAAAGAAAATGAATATGCCCTGATCCCCATGCCCATGGGCGTGGAGAGCAATGAATATTAATTTTCCTTAATAGCCGGCACACTGTACCGCAGCGCGGCTTCTGCTGCTGCGGTCTGTGTGCCCACTATTAAAGCTCATGAATATTCCCTACAACCCACTCCTATAGGTGGTAGTGAATATACATGGTCTTTAATAGTGGGCACACAGACCGCCGAGCAGCAGCAGGAGCCGCGCTGCGGTACAGTGTGTCGGCTGTTGAAGAGATTGAATGGTCACTGCTCCCCACGCACAGAGTCCCGGTGTGGGGAGCAGTGACTATTTCGGCACATTACTTCACTGTGTGCCATGCGCGCCTCATACAGTGAGTGTCGGCATCAGAGCGGGACAGCGTTGGAGGAGAGAGGAGGTGAGTATGATTGTTTATTTTTTTTCGTGGGCAAACTGATGGGGGCTCAAGGGGTGCCATGCCTACCAAGATGGGGGCTCAAGGGGTGCCATGCCTACCAAGATGGGGGCTCAAGGGGTGCCATGCATATAGTTACATAGTTAGTAAAGCCGAATAAAGACTTGCGTCCATCAAGTTCGACCTGTAAGTTATGTGGTTGCTAAAGTTGATCCAGAGGAGGGCAAAAACCCCAAATGATTTGGCCAATCTTCACCTGAGGAAAAATTCCCTCCCGACTCTGAAACCAGCAGTCAGAATAAATCCCTGTATCAACATACTATTTTTTTTTATTTTTAAGTATATGCTGAAATCTGCCTGGTATCTAGAAATGCATCCAGTCCCCGCTTGAACTGGTTTAGTGAATCCGACATTACCGTCTCCTCACTCAGTGAATTCCATATTCTCACTGCTCTTACCGTAAAGAACCCCTTCCTATGCTGGTGCTGAAACCTTTTCTCTTCCAGTCTTAGTGAGTGCCCTCTTGTTACCGTAATATCCCTCCTTATGAACAAATCCCGGGCAAGATCTCTATACTGTCCCCGAACATATTTGTACACATTTATTATATCCCCCCTCAACCTTCTTTTTTCCAGGCTGAATAGTCCTAGTTTTGCCAACCTCTCTGGGTATTGCAGTCCCTCCATTCCCTTTATTAATTTTGTTGCCCTCCTTTGTACCTTTTCAAGCTCGTTTATATCCTTTCTATATATTGGGGCCCATAACTGAGCACAGTATTCCAAGTGTGGTCTGACCAGTGCTTTGTACAGTGGAAGAACAATGTTCTCATCCTTTGCAGCTATACCTCTTCTGATACATCCCATTACCCTGTTTGCCCTTACAACAGCGGCCTGACTTTGGGCACTCCAATTTAGTTTACTATCAATTAAGATGCCCAAGTCCTTCTCCATCTCTGAATTCCCCAATGATTTCCCATTCAGTGAGTACTGGTGACTTCCATTTTTCCTTCCCATATGTATGACCTTACATTTCTCCTCGTTAAACCTCATTTGCCATTTAATGCTCCACCTACCCAGCTTATCCAAATCCCTCTGTAGGTCTGCACTGTCCTCTTTTGTATTAATTGTTTTACATAACTTTGTGTCATCTGCAAATATTGATATTTTACTATTTAACCCGTTGACCATGTCGTTAATAAAGATATTATATAACATTGGGCCTGGTACAGACCCCTGTGGTACCCCACTAGTGACGCTTACCCAATCTGAGTATATTCCATTTATAACCACCCTCTGCCTTCTATCCTTTAGCCAGTTAGCTACCCACTTGCAGACATTTTCCCCCAGCCCCATCATTCTCATTTTATATACCAACCTATTATGTGGCACACTATCGAACGCTTTTGAGAAGTCGAGATACACGACATCCACTGGTTCCCCCTGATCTAATCGAGAGCTAACCTCCTCGTAGAAGTCAATCAGGTTTGTTTGGCAGGAGCGATTCCTCATGAATCCATGTTGGTTCGGGGTTAATAGATTATTAGCATCAAGATGCTCCATAATTGCCTCATTAATAAAGCCTTCAAAAATTTTGCCCACAACGGACGTCAGACTCACCGGCCGATAGTTTCCGGCGTCACTTTTCGCTCCCTTTTTGAATATTGGTACTACATTCGCCTGTCGCCAATCAAGTGGTACAGACCCAGTCTCAACTGCATACCAGGATGGAGGCTCAAGGGGTGCCATGCATACCAGGATGGGGGCTCAAGAGCTGCCATGCATACCAGGATGGGGGATCAAGGGGTGCCATGCATACCAGGATGGGGATGAGGGCCACGTATACCAGTAAAAAGGGGCCATACATACCAGGATGCAGGATATTAACAGAATTGGGGGACATTACCCCTATACCGATGTCAGCAGCAGACCCCCTCCCCCATAACAGGGCATCATGACCACAGTTTTTGCTTACATTTTTTTTCCTATTTTCCTCCTCTAAAACCTAGGTGCGTCTTATGGTCCAGTGTGCCTTAGGCTATGTGCCCACGATGCAGAAATGCTCAGGATTTTTTCCAGAGCGTTTCTGCATCTCCCTGGCAGAAAAACGCATGCGGATTGTACATGCGGATTGTACATGCGTTTTCCTGCCAGAGACATGCGGATGTGAAGCGTTCTTCACTTGCATTTCTGCATGCGGGTTGTCAAGCGCTTTCCAAGCGATTTTAGCATCACTTGGAAAGTGCTTGACAACTCAGTCACACTATATAAATCCATGCAACCAGCATGGATTTATATACTGTGACCCAAGAGAATGTCAAAAAATAAAAAATAAATCTATACTTACCTTCCGATGGCCCCCGAGACTTGCTGCGCTCATGTGCTGGCTGCTGGCAGATCACGGTACGCTGTACTGAAGGACCTGCCGTCACATGACTGTGATGTCACCGCAGGTCCTTCAGTCCTGCGCGATCTCTCGGCAAGCACAGAGAAGGAGTCCGGGGGCCGTCGGAAGGTGAATATAATCTTTATTTTTTATTTTATTTACAGCTTTTAATGGTACCTAGGTGTGTAGGAGAGTCTCCTGTCCTCCAGACCCGGGTACCATCCGCACATTAGAATGCGCCAATTATGCAAGTACAGATGCAGTCTTGCGGAATTGGCGCGTTCTAGTGCAAGTCAATGGCGGCGAAAACGCAGCACTTCCGCAAAATAATTGGTAGTGCGTTTTTTTCCGCAATGATAATCCGCAGCGGAAATTTCCGCAGCATGTGCACAGCACATGCGGATTATCATTGGGGAACATGGCAGACCTTCTACCATGCATTTTTTAAGCGTTTCTGCAGCGTTTTTGCCGCTGCGGAAACGCTTAAAAAAAGCATCGATTATGCCACCTTACTACTAATTGTAAGATATACTAATGTAGTTGTACAAATTATAAAAGTACAGCAACATAAATAAAAAGTTACAAAATCAATCCGGAAGGTTTTTAAAAATCGATTTTAATGAAGAAATAATTCCATTCCAAAATATAGACACACAGTTATAACCACTTCAAAATAGGACATGTCCCATGTAGGTTCCAACACACACAAAACAATACTTAACAGCAATACAAAATTTTCCATACAGTAGTAGTTTTGTTACAATACCAATGAAAGTTGTCAAACTTTGTGTTTCTGTTCTTGCGGTCTTCAAGTGGTCAAGTACACTAGTTATAGAATTACAAATATCAGTAACCTTGAGATTTTCTTAGTTTGCTATTTTTTGGTTGTGAAGATACAAGGCCTGTTCCAATATTGAGGATCACTCATATCTGCTTTGTCTATTAGTATGACTCCACTTGATGAACGACGCAACCTGAGGCTGCCCATATTTACAAGGTCTATCTACAATTACCTAATCTGTTTCCTGCACAGTGATTTAGCAGCTATTTTGTGGGCTGAACACATGTTCTAGAGAACTCCTATAACAACGTTCTTCAGTCCCAAACCAACAGAATCAGTGGGGTCATCACTCCACAGGTAATAAGGATTAAAACATTTTAATACCTTTTTCAGCCCACAAAATTTGAGCTCCTTTACTCTGTGCACTTGACAGGAGTATTACAAGGTGGGAAGTAAACAGAACACTATAAATAATACCTTTGCTAACTAATTATTACATGACCCATGCAAAGAAAAAGGAAAACACAACACAAAAGTATCCTAGTAAAGTATCGTAATGAAGGCCACGCAAATCATATGCTAAAAACTGTAAATATTCTACATTCTAATTACCTCTCTGTATACATTCTGTGAACACTCAAAAAGCAATATCTGGAAGCCAGCCTGCTCTATGATTAAACCCTACATATGGTTACCACGGTATGAAGTAGGCTACACGAACCACTTAAAATAATAGTTGGAAATATTACTTCAAACTCACAGGGTAGAAATGGCTGATCCTCTATTGCCAAGCACTTCTCTAGAAAGCTCCTTGCAGATAACGCTTAAGTCTCATTCAGACATCTGTGCAAATCGGTCCGAGATTGGACTGCAATGCACGGACTAGCCACGGATCTCCTGACCCTAGAGCGATAGCTTCATAGAAATGTATGACGCCATCACTCTCTGGTAGGGAGAGCTGTGGCCAGTCCATGCATTGGTGGTCAGTGCTCAGACCGACTGGCACGGATGTCTGAATAAGCCTTTACCCTGACTCTTCATATGAAAGCACCAATGACTGTGACATACCATTCATCTATTTTTTTCATGGCACTTTTTCTTCAACTCATTTTTGGGTCATGAAATCAAAATCAAAGAAATAATAGCTATAAACCATAATAGATAAAAACAGACATCATAGAATACCATGCAGTTATTATATAGTGTATAGTAAATATCCTGTAATCTGGAATTAATGGCACCTCAAGAGTCAGATTATCATACCTCTGACCAGAACACCACAAGAAAATAGGGCGAAAAAAAGATCAAAGGATACAAATATAAATTCTGAAAAATGATATAGCTAGAACCATACGTGATTGGAATAACAAAAGGGACCTATTGTAGATTGTGTGAACACTGGACACAAAGCTTGGCATAAAGTTCTGCTGAAATAACTGGTGCCCTACATCCAGAAGCTTGCCAAAAATTTCAAGTGTTCTTCAACCAATGGTTTAATATGGTATGGGACCCTAAGCGCAAAATAGGGTGCTCTTCTCCAAAGATACTTTATTATGAGTGCTTTGTCAGGGACTGTGAAACAGCCCTACTGAAAGGGGTTCCAGGTCTTTGGACCACTGGGAATCAGTGATGGTCCCAGAACATTAATCTCCACCAGTCATCTATGTGACATGCAAGATTATATCTTTTTCTTTAAGTCAACTTTAAAGCTAGATATTGTCCAATGATGGGAAACCCACAACGTTTTCAAATATTTAGTTAACCATTTTTTTCTGATCTATTGAGATCTCTCAGCATGAACCACTTACGATAAAAGCCAAGTGCTGGGTGACATCAGGTTAAAGAATTACTACTAATCATTTTTTCTAAGATAAATTGGAATAAACACACTTGAACTGTAACAAAACCACTTCAGGATTTATTTTAGGGAAGCAACATAAAATACCCAAAAACTGAACAGCTAAAAGGCGTTATAAAATAATAATCAAGCACACAATACACTCAAGCCTTTATTCATCCACCAGATTTCTCACCCACCTCATGATTTTCAGTTGGGGACACCTTTATGAGGTATCTGGATTGAGTGGTTTAAAGCAATGGAGAGTTACGGCTAAAACAAACAAATGTAAACAACCTTGGTTTTATGAGGTTAAAGGGGTTATTCCCTTTCAGAAAAGATTTTTTCTATAAGTGCTCTTAGTAGTTGTGACAAAACAGCTTCTAATCTTATTCAGCCAGACGGGTCTTCACAGTAGTAAAAAAAATAAATAAATAAATAATTGTTCTTTACTCACCCTGCCCAGGTCCAGCAGTGAGTTTCTGTGGCTACTCTCAATGTCTGTTGTATGTAGCGCTGACATGTTCACAGTGCTACAGACATCGGAGTTCAGGGGCTCTGCCCATGCAATGGCACAAGCTCACTGATTGGCTGCAAATGAGCTCAGCTGTCTGCAGCGATGTCAACATGACGTCAGCTCTACAGACAACAGAATTGGATTAGCCAGTGAGACTCAGCAGAGTAAGTAAAAGACATTTTTTTATCTTCTTTACTACTAGGAGAACATATAGGAAAACCGCTTCTGAAAGAGGACAAAACCCCTTTAACCTTCAATCAGAACATACATATTACAGCGCTTTTCAGATGATTCATTCACATTGAATTGGCAGCCACTTAGAAAAGAACCAAAGCCAAATTTACACATCCATGTTTCGCAACTATGCAACACGATGCATGGTCAGGCTGCAGGAGTCCTGACGTGAACTCGACAGCTTCATTTATGAGGCTAATGAGATCAGCTCATGAGTCCCGCCGCCGGTCATCCATAAAACTTGGATGTGTGAATCTGACTTTAGAGGACAACCTCCATGAAATTCATTATCTGCAATCATGCACAATGTAATTAAACTCCAATATAGCAGCATGTCTAACATCTTTAAATAAGATGCATCTAAAGCAGTGTGACCTACGGGACCTTTACTTTAGTTGCACTTAGCAAAAAGGTAACTGTTTGATTCACTTTGAATTCCCCATCTCTACCCACCTTTCACCCCTATAGATATTAGTGACCAATTACTTTCCAGTATTATACACTGAAAAGGCCCTTGTCAGCACTGCAGGTCTGTTTTCAGAAAATGATTGTAATCCCTGATAACTGAAGTGGAGCGTCTTTCTTTGGATCTTTGCACCATGCGGCTCCTCATGTAAATTTATTAATAAATTGACAACCGTGTGTTATTTCCCTAATGAAAGGGGTGTGTCCCTTTACATTCTGACACTGTTACCACTGATTGCACAGTATGAGTGAGTAGGGACACACCCCCAACTAGTAACACCCATTTGACAATTTATACATTTCTGTGCGGAAGACCAAAAATTGCACAATGCAGAGTTTTAAAAAAGTGGCCCATAATTGTTAAATGATCAGTAATGCAAGTGTTTACGAAAGCATGTCAGGAGAGCTGATAAGTCCTCTACAAAATCACCTTTAGGCGGGGGTCACATGAGTGTTGATTCTCTCGAGAGAATCTGCTCGATTATGCTAATGGCACGCCGATCAAACTATGATCTAAATTTGATCAGTGTCAGCTTAGTGTGATCCAATTCTCTCACATGAGAGAATCGTATCACAGGTTAGAAGATGGTGAACTTAATTTCTCCATCTTCTCCACTGTCTGATTCCACGGATATTGGACCGCACTGCATTTGTAGGACATCAGAGTGCAGTCTGATGTTTTACATGCACCCACAGACGTGTCATCCAATTCGCAGAGCAAATCACAGCATGCTGCGATTTTTTACCACACAGATTCGGTCTATAACATACCAGTATATAACATTGGTCCGAGTGCCATCCGATAACACATCGGATAGCACTCGTCTGATTTATTCACTCGTTTGAGCGAGCCCTTAGAGAGGACTTATTAGCTTTCCTGACATGTCTTTTTAGTAAAACATTGCATTCCACATAAACAACAGTACCAATATGTAATCGACAACTGGGCATTACCATTGCCCTTGTCAATAAGCTGTATACGTACATGACATGACCAATCAGTGCTGATGGTGTCAGACTATAGTGACCTGCGAGGAATGGGAAACCATACTAAAGTTTTCCTAGAATGGTTATTCCATATTAGAGGCACAATACTGTGCCTTGGATATCTGGGCAGACGCTTAGCGTGTACTTAAGCAGAGGAAAGCTGTATGTCCTGGGCAACTAACATAAGAGGGATGATATTGATTTTCCAACAATAATGACCTAAAGGAGGGTGGGAAAATTAGGAAATACCCTTAAATATAGTTTTTAGGTAACAATCCAGGATCTCCTTGTTTACGGTTGTAAAAATGCTGGCATATATACAGAACCCATTCCACATAGACTTATACAAAGGAAATCCTGGCACCATTTTTATTTGCCCTACTAAAGGCTTTGGGCCCCAGCAACAAGATTCTTACACCTTAAGGATCATATTGAATTAGAAATGGGAGAACAAGTTTCATGCTGTAATCTTTATGCTTTCATTTTCAGACCCTCCCTTCATATTTTGTTTGCAACTCGCTTTTTCAAGACTTTTCTCATGTGAATGTGTCTCTCCCAGTAATAAATGTTGGACATGATTTCTGTGAATCCAGAATGCCGTTGCCTTCACTAGCTCTCATGTATCAGTATAACTTTATTTCTCTACATCTAAGGCTACTTTCGCACATAGCATCTCCAGTGTGAACCTCCCGTAGCGGTGATGCCATATTTACTGCTGTGAATATTATTGAAAAGTTGGGGCAGTGAAGCTGCACATTTCTCCCTTTGCATTGCAAAGAGTCAAATTCACACCTACATCTGCAACATCAATTGACTTGCTGCCTGATCTCAAACCCACAGCTCCTTTCAATTCATGCTGTAGATATGTGGGAGACTATGGGGTGCATTATGCTTTATGGGCTGCGCTTTATGCATGATGGGTAACTATGGGCCGTGCATTATACTTCATGGGTGACTAAGGCCCGTGCATTATACTTTATGGTTGTGCAAGAGATTACTTAAAATCTCATACACTATTTTGCCACTGTAAAATGTAGAGGATTTTTCACAAGTAAATATGTGGAGAAAATCTGTGTGTTCACACCATCCAAATTGAGCCTTACCTTTTCTACATCCAATGAAATGTAGACATATTCCACACTATCTTTAGTTAACAACTAACATAGAAAATGGAAAGCCAACAATTTTCTAACATGACAAATACCCTCCTCAGCCATAATCCAGTGCATCCCATAATTAGGATTGTGTGTTTCCCCATATTCTCTCCCAAACATGCAAGCTCTTGTGCTTTTCACTGCTACCCTTACTTGCCCCCCAGCACACATGCAAAATGTCTGGCGGCCATAAGGCATTCAGAAAACAACGTATATTTGCCGCTTATATGTAGGGGACATTTTGCTGCATATCTGTGTGTATGTTATCACGTTAGTAGGACCTTGCAATATCATTTCGCTAACCGTAAGTGACAGATTTCCTTTATTTGCAAGCATGCTGTAATGCTGTAACAGTGATTTACAAAGGCTTTACAAAAAAAAGCAAAACAATTTAAAAAAAACACAGCTGATATTTTATATGTGCAAAATTACAATGAAAAGAAAAATATGAGGCAACAGCAACATGGTAGAGAATATGTTTTTGCTAGTTTTGGGGTTTTATGGCACCTGTGGTTATAAACAGCTTTATCCTTTCAGCTGCCAAGGACGGGCATGCTGTGCCCGGAAGAACCCTGCAGCAGTGAGAGGGTTAATTATGAGTAGCTCTAAACATAGTTCACAGTTTTAATAGCATCTGTGTGGATTGCAAAAACTAGATTCTAAATAGTCTGAACAATGTATAATTTTGACTATTTTTTTTTGTATATGATAGTGTCTATATTGAAAATGAAAAATATATATATTTATATATAGATATATACACTAAAAACTTGTATGGCTGATTGGTGAGCTCTTGAGAGGAAAAGAAATACAAAAATTATACAATTAGCCCTAACTTTATTATTTTATTTCAATGGGCTTTGTACACATAAATCTCTACCTTTTCAGAGCCAATAAAAATAAATGTGAATCAATGCATTCAATTCTATCCAGTGACTTAAATAAACGTAAAGAAGAACTCTATGGGACTACTGCCATCACTGCCTCCACCAAACCGATATCCAGGATTGCAGTCCCAAGTAAAGTGCAAATCCTGCTGTAGTAGAATTAAATAAAAAGTGCTGTCAGAAAGAGATCACCATCCATGAGCAGTGCCGGCTGCGGGACCGGTAGCGGTCTCAGTTGTTATAGTCCCAGCTAAAAAACGGGGCTGTACTGCAGCAAGGCCATGCATTGCACAATGGCTGACCATGCAGCGGTGCCGCTTGCCTCGATACTGCTACTAGATAAGTGGCTGAGTAGGTTCAAATGGAACTAAGGCACTCAGACAAATAGTAGTAACAGCTGATATCATACAAATCATTGGCTTCTGTGGTCCACCACCACGTGGTGAGAGGATCTCCTCTGGTAGTTTGGCGAGTGACAGAGAAGACATTTGCATACACCTGGTTGATGGATTCAGTGTTTCTCTACAGTGCATTCACAAGCTTGTCTGAATACTTCTTTTCCCTTCCCCTTGGAAATAAGGGAGATTTCACTTCTCAAAAGACGAGACTGTCTGGGAATCTGCATTGATTGACAGCTCGACTACATCTGTTGTATGACAATGAATGAGTATGTGCAAATGGCTATATTTTTTCTAAAAGGAGAAATATGATTTAAGATCAAATAAAAGGTTTTGTTTTCTTTTGGAAAGTAATAGTTATAACACACATCTACAAACTACACGGCTTAGAACAAATGTGCTCTGCTACATTCTGGTGGACTCTGATGGGGTTCATTGTACTAGAAGATGCAGCAGGTGAGGTCAACCTGCATTTTTCCTGCGGGATTGATGGTTGACATCCACGACTTTTCATGCTACGTGCATCTTCTCCATACTACGACTTTTCTGGAACAAAATAAAACAGGATAGATTCAGTTTACGTTACCTAGATAAACATGGTGCACCTATACATACATCTTGGGAAGTAATTAGATATAACACTGGATAATTACAAAGAATCCAATTCATGACGAGCGGCGACATTTGCTATGCCACAGATCTTACTCCAGCAGTGACTGGAGTGGGGTTTGTGGCAAAGCTCACACAGAGGGTCAAGCCACTTGTCCAATGCTCCCAATTCATAAAGAAGCATATGCCTCTTCATGAATCGGAAACGTCTGACTCTAGCACATCTCATCAAGACCGGTGGGGGTGTCGCTGGCATCTAAGATCTGGCGCTCCAGCCCCGAACATTTTGCCCAGAGCCCCAGATTTCCTGCGACCGCAGCATTGAACTGTGTTGGCGTCAACTTGACACCAATACAGTTCAAAGGGGGCGTGCCGTGCAGGAGAAGAACACTGACCAATGAGCATCAGACTGATAGAAGAGCTGATTGGTCAGTGCTCCTGTCCTTCTGCACAGCACATCACTGAGGGAGAGCGCCAGCAGCCAAGCTGCAAGGTCTGCCATATCTACCGGTGTGTGCTCCCAGGGAAAAATAGTGAAGCAGCTCCTGACCGCACGGTCACATCTTCTCCTGCTCTGGTCTGCAGCCCCAGCAGAGAAGGAGACAGCGGGGAGGTGCGTGATACTTGTGTGTGAGGTATCTGTAGTGTGTGTGTGTGTGATACTTGTGTGTGAGGTATCTGTAGTGTGTGTGTGTGATACTTGTCTGTGAGGTATCTGTAGTGTGTGTGTGTGATACTCGTGTGTGAGGTATCTGTAGCGTGTGTGTGTGATACTCGTGTGTGAGGTATCTGTAGTGTGTGTGTGTGATACTTGTGTGTGAGGTATCTGTAGTGTGTGTGTGATACTTGTGTGTGAGGTATCTGTAGTGTGTGTGTGAGGTATCTGTAGTGTGTGTGTGTGTGATACTTGTGTGTGAGGTATCTGTAGTGTGTGTGTGTCATACTTGTGTGTGAGGTATCTGTAGTGTGTGTGTGTCATACTCGTGTGTGAGGTATCTGTAGTGTGTGTGTGTCATACTTGTGTGTGAGGTATCTGTAGTGTGTGTGTGTCATACTCGTGTGTGAGGTATCTGTAGTGTGTGTGTGTGTGTGTGATACTCGTGTGTGAGGTATCTGTAGTGTGTGTGTGTGTGATACTTGTGTGTGAGGTATCTGTAGTGTGTGTGTGTGATACTTGTCTGTGAGGTATCTGTAGTGTGTGTGTGATACTCGTGTGTAAGGTATCTGTAGTGTATGTGTGTGTGATACTTGTGTGTGAGGTATCTGTAGTGTGTGTGTGTCATACTCGTGTGTGAGGTATCTGTAGTGTGTGTGTGTGTGTGTGTGATACTCGTGTGTGAGGTATCTGTAGTGTGTGTGTGTGTGATACTTGTGTGTGAGGTATCTGTAGTGTGTGTGTGTGATACTTGTGTGTGAGGTATCTGTAGTGTGTGTGTGATACTCGTGTGTGAGGTATCTGTAGTGTGTGTGTGTGTGTGTGATACTCGTGTGTAAGGTATCTGTAGTGTATGTGTGTGTGATACTTGTGTGTGAGGTATCTGTAGTGTGTGTGTGTGATACTTGTCTGTGAGGTATCTGTAGCGTGTGTGTGTGTGTGTGATACTTGTGTGTGAGGTATCTGTAGTGTGTGTGTGTGATACTTGTGTGTGAGGTATCTGTAGTGTGTGTGTGTGATACTTGTGTGTGAGGTATCTGTAGTGTGTGTGTGTGATACTTGTGTGTGAGGTATCTGTAGTGTGTGTGTGTGATACTTGTGTGTGAGGTATCTGTAGTGTGTGTGTGTGATACTTGTGTGTGAGGTATCTGTAGTGTGTGTGTGTGATACTTGTGTGTGAGGTATCTGTAGTGTGTGTGTGATACTTGTGTGTGAGGTATCTGTAGTGTGTGTGTGTGTGATACTTGTGTGTGAGGTATCTGTAGTGTGTGTGTGAGGTATCTGTAGTGTGTGTGTGTGATACTTGTGTGTGAGGTATCTGTAGTGTGTGTGTGAGGTATCTGTAGTGTGTGTGTGTGATACTTGTGTGTGAGGTATCTGTAGTGTGTGTGTGATACTTGTGTGTGAGGTATCTGTAGTGTGTGTGTGATACTTGTGTGTGAGGTATCTGTAGTGTGTGTGTGTGTGATACTTGTCTGTGAGGTATCTGTAGTTGTGTGTGTGTGATACTTGTGTGTGAGGTATCTGTAGTGTGTGTGTGATACTTGTGTGTGAGGTATCTGTAGTGTGTGTGTGATACTTGTGTGTGAGGTATCTGTAGTGTGTGTGTGATACTTGTGTGTGAGGTATCTGTAGTGTGTGTGTGATACTCGTGTGTGAGGTATCTGTAGTGTGTGTGTGTGTGTGATACTCGTGTGTAAGGTATCTGTAGTGTATGTGTGTGTGATACTTGTGTGTGAGGTATCTGTAGTGTGTGTGTGTGATACTTGTCTGTGAGGTATCTGTAGCGTGTGTGTGTGTGTGTGTGATACTTGTGTGTGAGGTATCTGTAGTGTGTGTGTGATACTTGTGTGTGAGGTATCTGTAGTGTGTGTGTGTGATACTTGTGTGTGAGGTATCTGTAGTGTGTGTGTGTGATACTTGTGTGTGAGGTATCTGTAGTGTGTGTGTGATACTTGTGTGTGAGGTATCTGTAGTGTGTGTGTGAGGTATCTGTAGTGTGTGTGTGTGATACTTGTGTGTGAGGTATCTGTAGTGTGTGTGTGAGGTATCTGTAGTGTGTGTGTGTGATACTTGTGTGTGAGGTATCTGTAGTGTGTGTGTGTGATACTTGTGTGTGAGGTATCTGTAGTGTGTGTGTGATACTTGTGTGTGAGGTATCTGTAGTGTGTGTGTGATACTTGTGTGTGAGGTATCTGTAGTGTGTGTGTGATACTTGTGTGTGAGGTATCTGTAGTGTGTGTGTGTGTGATACTTGTCTGTGAGGTATCTGTAGTTGTGTGTGTGTGATACTTGTGTGTGAGGTATCTGTAGTGTGTGTGTGATACTTGTGTGTGAGGTATCTGTAGTGTGTGTGTGAGGTATCTGTAGTGTGTGTGTGATACTTGTGTGTGAGGTATCTGTAGTGTGTGTGTGATACTTGTGTGTGAGGTATCTGTAGTGTGTGTGTGATACTTGTGTGTGAGGTATCTGTAGTGTGTGTGTGTGTGATACTTGTCTGTGAGGTATCTGTAGTTGTGTGTGTGTGATACTTGTGTGTGAGGTATCTGTAGTGTGTGTGTGATACTTGTGTGTGAGGTATCTGTAGTGTGTGTGTGATACTTGTGTGTGAGGTATCTGTAGTGTGTGTGTGATACTTGTGTGTGAGGTATCTGTAGTGTGTGTGTGATACTTGTGTGTGAGGTATCTGTAGTGTGTGTGTGATACTTGTGTGTGAGGTATCTGTAGTGTGTGTGTGATACTTGTGTGTGAGGTATCTGTAGTGTGTGTGTGATACTCGTGTGTGAGGTATCTGTAGTGTGTGTGTGTGTGTGTGATACTCGTGTGTAAGGTATCTGTAGTGTATGTGTGTGTGATACTTGTGTGTGAGGTATCTGTAGTGTGTGTGTGTGATACTTGTCTGTGAGGTATCTGTAGCGTGTGTGTGTGTGTGTGATACTTGTGTGTGAGGTATCTGTAGTGTGTGTGTGATACTTGTGTGTGAGGTATCTGTAGTGTGTGTGTGTGATACTTGTGTGTGAGGTATCTGTAGTGTGTGTGTGTGATACTTGTGTGTGAGGTATCTGTAGTGTGTGTGTGTGATACTTGTGTGTGAGGTATCTGTAGTGTGTGTGTGTGATACTTGTGTGTGAGGTATCTGTAGTGTGTGTGTGTGATACTTGTGTGTGAGGTATCTGTAGTGTGTGTGTGATACTTGTGTGTGAGGTATCTGTAGTGTGTGTGTGATACTTGTGTGTGAGGTATCTGTAGTGTGTGTGTGAGGTATCTGTAGTGTGTGTGTGTGATACTTGTGTGTGAGGTATCTGTAGTGTGTGTGTGAGGTATCTGTAGTGTGTGTGTGTGATACTTGTGTGTGAGGTATCTGTAGTGTGTGTGTGATACTTGTGTGTGAGGTATCTGTAGTGTGTGTGTGATACTTGTGTGTGAGGTATCTGTAGTGTGTGTGTGATACTTGTGTGTGAGGTATCTGTAGTGTGTGTGTGTGTGATACTTGTCTGTGAGGTATCTGTAGTGTGTGTGTGATACTTGTGTGTGAGGTATCTGTAGTGTGTGTGTGAGGTATCTAGTGTGTGTGTGATACTTGTGTGTGAGGTATCTGTAGTGTGTGTGTGATACTTGTGTGTGAGGTATCTGTAGTGTGTGTGTGATACTTGTGTGTGAGGTATCTGTAGTGTGTGTGTGATACTTGTGTGTGAGGTATCTGTAGTGTGTGTGTGTGATACTTGTCTGTGAGGTATCTGTAGTTGTGTGTGTGTGATACTTGTGTGTGAGGTATCTGTAGTGTGTGTGATACTTGTGTGTGAGGTATCTGTAGTGTGTGTGTGAGGTATCTGTAGTGTGTGTGTGATACTTGTGTGTGAGGTATCTGTAGTGTGTGTGTGATACTTGTGTGTGAGGTATCTGTAGTGTGTGTGTGTGTGATACTTGTCTGTGAGGTATCTGTAGTTGTGTGTGTGTGATACTTGTGTGTGAGGTATCTGTAGTGTGTGTGTGTGTGATACTTGTGTGTGAGGTATCTGTAGTGTGTGTGTGTGTGATACTTGTGTGTGAGGTATCTGTAGTGTGTGTGTGTGTGATACTTGTGTGTGAGGTATCTGTAGTGTGTGTGTGTGATACTTGTGTGTGAGGTATCTGTAGTGTGTGTGTGTGATACTTGTGTGTGAGGTATCTGTAGTGTGTGTGTGTGATACTTGTGTGTGAGGTATCTGTAGTGTGTGTGTGATACTTGTGTGTGAGGTATCTGTAGTGTGTGTGTGTGATACTTGTGTGTGAGGTATCTGTAGTGTGTGTGTGTGATACTTGTGTGTGAGGTATCTGTAGTGTGTGTGTGTGATACTTGTGTGTGAGGTATCTGTAGTGTGTGTGTGTGATACTTGTGTGTGAGGTATCTGTAGTGTGTGTGTGTGTGTGTGATACTTGTCTGTGAGGTATCTGTAGTGTGTGTGAGGTATCTGTAGTGTGTGTGTGTGTGATACTTGTGTGTGAGGTATCTGTAGTGTGTGTGTGTGATACTTGTGTGTGAGATACTTGTGTGTGAGGTATCTGTAGTGTGTGTGTGTGTGATACTTGTGTGTGAGGTATCTGTATGTGTGTGTGTGTGTGATACTTGTGTGTGAGGTAGTGTGTGTGTGTGATACTTGTGTGTGAGGTAGTATGTGTGTGTGATACTTGTGTGTGAGGTAGTGTGTGTGTGTGATACTTGTGTGTGAGGTAGTGTGTGTGTGTGATACTTGTGTGTGAGGTAGTATGTGTGTGTGATACTTGTGTGTGAGGTAGTGTGTGTGTGTGATACTTGTGTGTGAGGTAGTGTGTGTGTGTGTGATACTTGTGTGTGAGGTATCTGTAGTGTGTGTGTGTGTGTGATACTTGTGTGTGAGGTATCTGTATGTGTGTGTGTGTGTGTGATACTTGTGTGTGAGGTATCTGTAGTGTGTGTGTGTGATACTTGTGTGTGAGGTATCTGTAGTGTGTGTGTGTGATACTTGTGTGTGAGGTATCTCTAGTGTGTGTGTGTGATACTTGTGTGTGAGGTATCTCTAGTGTGTGTGTGTGATACTTGTGTGTGAGGTATCTGTAGTGTGTGTGTGTGTGATACTTGTGTGTGAGGTATCTGTAGTGTGTGTGTGTGATACTTGTGTGTGAGGTATCTGTAGTGTGTGTGTGTGTGATACTTGTGTGTGAGGTATCTGTAGTGTGTGTGTGTGTGATACTTGTGTGTGAGGTATCTGTAGTGTGTGTGTGTGATACTTGTGTGTGAGGTATCTGTAGTGTGTGTGTGTGATACTTGTCTGTGAGGTATCTGTAGTGTGTGTGAGGTATCTGTAGTGTGTGTGTGTGTGTGATACTTGTGTGTGAGGTATCTGTAGTGTGTGTGTGTGATACTTGTGTGTGAGATACTTGTGTGTGAGGTATCTGTAGTGTGTGTGTGTGTGATACTTGTGTGTGAGGTATCTGTATGTGTGTGTGTGTGTGATACTTGTGTGTGAGGTAGTGTGTGTGTGTGATACTTGTGTGTGAGGTAGTATGTGTGTGTGATACTTGTGTGTGAGGTAGTGTGTGTGTGTGATACTTGTGTGTGAGGTAGTGTGTGTGTGTGTGATACTTGTGTGTGAGGTATCTGTAGTGTGTGTGTGTGTGTGATACTTGTGTGTGAGGTATCTGTATGTGTGTGTGTGATACTTGTGTGTGAGGTAGTGTGTGTGTGTGATACTTGTGTGTGAGGTAGTATGTGTGTGTGATACTTGTGTGTGAGGTAGTGTGTGTGTGTGATACTTGTGTGTGAGGTAGTGTGTGTGTGTGTTACTTGTGTGTGAGGTAGTGTGTGTGTGTGTGATACTTGTGTGTGAGGTATCTGTAGTGTGTGTGTGTGTGGTATCTGTAGTGTGTGTGTGTGTGATACTTGTGTGTGAGCTATCTGTAGTGTGTGTGTGTGTGTGTGTGTGATACTTGTGTGTGAGGTATCTGTAGTGTGTGTGTGTGTGTGATACTTGTGTGAGGTATCTGTAGTGTGTGTGTGTGATACTTGTGTGTGAGGTATCTGTAGTTTGTGTGTGATACTTGTGGGTGATACTTGTGTGTGAGGTATCTGTAGTGTGTGTGTGTGATACTTGTGTGTGAGGTATCTGTAGTGTGTGTGTGTGATACTTGTCTGTGAGGTATCTGTAGTGTGTGTGTGTGTGATACTTGTGTGTGAGGTATCTGTAGTGTGTGTGTGTGTGTGTGATACTTGTGTGTGAGGTATCTGTAGTGTGTGTGTGTGTGTGATACTTGTGTGTGAGGTATCTGTAGTGTGTGTGTGAGGTATCTGTAGTGTGTGTGTGTGATACTTGTGTGTGAGGTATCTGTAGTGTGTGTGTGATACTTGTGTGTGAGGTATCTGTAGTGTGTGTGTGTGATACTTGTGTGTGAGGTATCTGTAGTGTGTGTGTGTGTGTGTGTGATACTTGTCTGTGAGGTATCTGTAGTGTGTGTGAGGTATCTGTAGTGTGTGTGTGTGTGATACTTGTGTGTGAGGTATCTGTAGTGTGTGTGTGTGATACTTGTGTGTGAGATACTTGTGTGTGAGGTATCTGTAGTGTGTGTGTGTGTGATACTTGTGTGTGAGGTATCTGTATGTGTGTGTGTGTGTGATACTTGTGTGTGAGGTAGTGTGTGTGTGTGATACTTGTGTGTGAGGTAGTATGTGTGTGTGATACTTGTGTGTGAGGTAGTGTGTGTGTGTGATACTTGTGTGTGAGGTAGTGTGTGTGTGTGTGATACTTGTGTGTGAGGTATCTGTAGTGTGTGTGTGTGTGTGATACTTGTGTGTGAGGTATCTGTATGTGTGTGTGTGTGTGATACTTGTGTGTGAGGTAGTGTGTGTGTGTGATACTTGTGTGTGAGGTAGTATGTGTGTGTGATACTTGTGTGTGAGGTAGTGTGTGTGTGTGATACTTGTGTGTGAGGTAGTGTGTGTGTGTGTTACTTGTGTGTGAGGTAGTGTGTGTGTGTGTGATACTTGTGTGTGAGGTATCTGTAGTGTGTGTGTGTGTGGTATCTGTAGTGTGTGTGTGTGTGATACTTGTGTGTGAGCTATCTGTAGTGTGTGTGTGTGTGTGTGATACTTGTGTGTGAGGTATCTGTAGTGTGTGTGTGTGTGATACTTGTGTGAGGTATCTGTAGTGTGTGTGTGTGATACTTGTGTGTGAGGTATCTGTAGTGTGTGTGTGTGATACTTGTGTGTGAGGTATCTGTAGTTTGTGTGTGATACTTGTGGGTGATACTTGTGTGTGAGGTATCTGTAGTGTGTGTGTGTGATACTTGTGTGTGAGGTATCTGTAGTGTGTGTGTGTGTGATACTTGTCTGTGAGGTATCTGTAGTGTGTGTGTGTGTGATACTTGTGTGTGAGGTATCTGTAGTGTGTGTGTGTGTGTGTGTGATACTTGTGTGTGAGGTATCTGTAGTGTGTGTGTGTGTGTGATACTTGTGTGTGAGGTATCTGTAGTGTGTGTGTGAGGTATCTGTAGTGTGTGTGTGTGATACTTGTGTGTGAGGTATCTGTAGTGTGTGTGTGATACTTGTGTGTGAGGTATCTGTAGTGTGTGTGTGTGTGATACTTGTGTGTGAGGTATCTGTAGTGTGTGTGTGTGATACTTGTGTGTGAGGTATCTGTAGTGTGTGTGTGTGTGTGATACTTGTGTGTGAGGTATCTGTAGTGTGTGTGTGTGTGTGTGTGATACTTGTGTGTGAGGTATCTGTAGTGTGTGTGTGTGTGTGTGATACTTGTGTGTGAGGTATCTGTAGTGTGTGTGTGATACTTGTGTGTGAGGTAGTGTGTGTGTGATACTTGTGTGCGAGGTGTGTGTGTGTGTGTGATACTTGTGTGTGAGATACTTGTGTGTGAGGTATCTGTAGTGTGTGTGTGTGATACTTGTGTGTGAGGTATCTGTAGTGTGTGTGTGATACTTGTGTGTGAGGTATCTGTAGTGTGTGTGTGTGATACTTGTGTGTGAGGTATCTGTAGTGTGTGTGTGTGTGATACTTGTGTGTGAGGTATCTGTAGTGTGTGTGTGTGTGTGATACTTGTGTGTGAGGTATCTGTAGTGTGTGTGTGTGTGTGTGTGTGTGTGTGTGATACTTGTGTGTGAGGTATCTGTAGTGTGTGTGTGTGTGTGTGATACTTGTGTGTGAGGTATCTGTAGTGTGTGTGTGATACTTGTGTGTGAGGTAGTGTGTGTGTGATACTTGTGTGCGAGGTGTGTGTGTGTGTGTGATACTTGTGTGTGAGGTATCTGTAGTGTGTGTGTGATACTTGTGTGTGAGGTATCTGTAGTGTGTGTGATACTTGTGTGTGAGGTATCTGTAGTGTGTGTGATACTTGTGTGTGAGGTATCTGTAGTGTGTGTGTGATACTTGTGTGTGAGGTATCTGTAGTGTGTGTGTGATACTTGTGTGTGAGGTATCTGTAGTGTGTGTGTGATACTTGTGTGTGAGGTATCTAGTGTGTGTGTGATACTTGTGTGTGAGGTATCTGTAGTGTGTGTGTGATACTTGTGTGTGAGGTATCTGTAGTGTGTGTGTGTGTGTGATACTTGTGTGTGAGGTATCTGTAGTGTGTGTGTGTGTGTGTGTGTGTGATACTTGTGTGTGAGGTATCTGTAGTGTGTGTGATACTTGTGTGTGAGGTATCTGTAGTGTGTGTGTGTGTGATACTTGTGTGTGAGGTATCTGTAGTGTGTGTGTGTGTGTGATACTTGTGTGTGAGGTATCTGTAGTGTGTGTGTGTGATACTTGTGGGTGATACTTGTGTGTGGGGTATCTGTAGTGTGTGTGTGTGTGTGTGTGATACTTGTGTGTGAGGTAGTGTGTGTGTGTGATACTTGTGTGTGAGGTAGTGTGTGTGTGTGTTACTTGTGTGTGAGGTAGTGTGTGTGTGTGTGATACTTGTGTGTGAGGTATCTGTAGTGTGTGTGTGTGTGATACTTGTGTGTGAGGTATCTGTAGTGTGTGTGTGTGTGATACTTGTGTGTGAGGTATCTGTAGTGTGTGTGTGTGATACTTGTGTGTGAGGTATCTGTAGTGTGTGCGTGATACTTGTGTGTGAGGTATCTGTAGTGTGTGTGTGATACTTGTGTGTGGGGTATCTGTAGTGTGTGCGGGGAGGAGTGTGATACTTGTGTGTGAGGTATCTGTAGTGTGTGTGTGATACTTGTGTGTGAGGTATCTGTAGTGTGTGTGTGATACTTGCGTGTGGGGTATCTGTAGTGTGTGCGGGGAGGAGTGTGATACTTGTGTGTGAGGTATCTGTAGTGTGTGCGTGATACTTGTGTGTGAGGTATCTGTATTGTGTGCGTGATACTTGTGTGTGAGGTATCTATATTGTGTACTGGGCTGCTATTTGGTCCCAGTCAGGCCCTGATCGCCGTACTCATGTAGGTGGCGCAATGACGTCATTGAATTCTGACACTCTGCAGACCCATAATTGGAGAGGAGATGGGCGCTGCGGTGCTGGGAATCAGGATTAGGCGAGTATGATCTTTCTTTCTTTTTTTTTATATTATCCGGTTGTGGGAGCCATCATATTATACACTATGTAATGCAGCGCCTTGCTGCATTGCTAAAATGTCCAGGGGGTGTGTTCTGGCTGACCATGTACCTCCCCTCAGGTGACTGATCACATGACTGACATCATCACAGGTCCTGTGTGCACAGAAAGATATAAATCCGCATGGTTTTGAAACAAGTTGGAGAGGCCTGGTGAGGCAAGAGGCTAGATCCCTGTGTTTGGGACCCAGTAGCCCTGGAAGGCACGTGGCTTGGAGACCATGGCTGGGGAGCCTTAAAGTCACAGCTGTGGCAGAACAGAGCTGAGAGAAGAAGCTAAGACCCGGCAAAGGTAAAAATGGTTCTTTATATGGACATTGATGCTGTACCTTGCTGAAGCTTGTATCTGAAGCCAAGCGGGCATAGCTGCCACTGAAAGGCTCTAGGACATTTCATGTGTAACATTCCTGCCAGCCACTGAGATGGACTATGTTATAAGCCGTTTATGATGTGTAATAAACTGCTGGACTTTAGTTTACTTGAAAACGTTGCATGTGTGCTTTAATTGACCTGGTGAAGTGAGTGCCCCCCAACTTGATCAATACCACTACCTTACAATTGGTGGAGAATGGGGGCAACTGCAGTCTGGTTGCTAGGGGTAACAGCACAGGACGACGAACGTGGATGCAAGCATCTTGCTGTGGCTCGGTGGGGTCATAAAGATTAAAGCATCTGGCTGTAACTCAGCAGGGTTACAAAAATTGTCGTCGGACTCAAACCTGGTTTGCTGTGGCTCAGCGGGGCCACGAAGATTAAAGCATCTGGCTGTAACTCAGCGGGGTTACGAAAATTGTCGTTGCACTCAAACCTGGTTTGCTGTGGCTTGGTGGGGCTACGAAAATTTTTCTGGGGAGAGTGGTGTGAGCAGAATCCCCAGACGGAATGGAGAAGGGGTTAGATGACCGGCTGCAAATGCTCTTCAACAAAATAGAGTATCCTGAGGAAATGCAGGAGCTGATAAAGATGGCTGTGAAGGGAGCAGCAAATGAGACTGAAGCTGTTAAGTGATTAAAGTGCCTGCAGCAGGTATTTGAAAAACAACAGCAGGTATTTGAGAAACGACAACAGGACTTGGTGCATGAATGGCAGGAGCTGTTGGCACCTTACAGAATGGTGGCAGCGGACCATTCCTTGAGTTCTCCTGTGGCGCCGGTACTATCCCAGAGTGCCCAGGGAGGTAGTAAGAGATGTTGTGAACTGAGTTCTAAGACTATTGCTTTTTTTTTTGTTAAAGTACCCCCTACAGGTGTGGTTGTCCTAGAGGGGGTGGAGTCTCAAAAGGGGGTGGAGCATAGAATACCAAAGTTGGTTACTAGTCGTGTGTTGGTACCGCCTAAAAATGACAATTCGACCGTTGATAACTGGGTAGCTCCAGTAGAAGGGGTTTGCGTCAAAGTGGGAGGTGACTTGTTAGTCCAGAACACCAGGGGGAGTGACACAGACCCCACAACTGACGGAGATACTACGAAAGTAGAAAGAGTTCAGTCAGGAGGAGTTTAACGAGGTGAGAAAGTCCCCCTCTCGTCGTCGAAGGCGCAAGGGTCACAAAAAAGTTGCTCCTGTAGCCTTTGCTGAAAGGGCAGATAAAGAAAATGCAATGCTGTGTGCCTTTATTCCGAGTGTGGATCCTCCTTTAGAAGCAGAGGAGATCAGGAGGGAAGAGGAGGTGACGTTGCCAGCAGCAACCTCCGGTACAGTATCAGACAACAATGAAGATCAGGTGGAAGAGTTGGATGCAGTTTAGCAGATTCGTTACAAGAAGGATGATCTACTGAGACAAAAGGATCAGGATCCGACAGCCCTGAAAGAGGAAGTGGCCAATCATGACCAAGAACTGGAGGAAAGCAGCGAGGAAATCAACCAATGGAAGGAAATGTTCCAGGAAAGTAAGGAGGACCTCCGAAAAACCAAGGAGGAGGTTTTGCAGTTGAAGCTTGAGAAGGAGGCGCTGCAGGATGAAGTTCAACCGGGAGCTGTGTGAATCCAAGAAGGAGCATGGTGAACTCATGAGGGAGCTGCAGCAATTCCAGGACCAAGTAAAGCCTCTAATGCAGGAGAAGGGGCGGCTGGAGGACTTTCTGTACCAGCGAGACCGGGAGCTATCCGCCCTGAAAGGGGCATTAAAAGATAAAGTGTCTGGTCACGACCGGGAGGCAGAAAAGATGCGTGAAAAATTCAATAGGGAACTGCAACAAACCAAGAGAGACTAGGAGGATCTCCTCAAGGTTAAGAAAAAACTAGAAGATGATAAGGCTGATGTAAAGCACATGCGCCAAGTGATTGAGACCACTCTACAGGACACCCATGATGAGAATGATGATCTCCGCAGAAAGATCCTGGGACTGGAAGCTCAGGTGATGGAGCTGCAGACGTTCTGTGATGATCTCCAGAGGGCAGAGACGTGCCTTAAGGATAGAATCTGCAGGATGGAGGCTGAACGGAAAAAGTTGGAGGAGTCTATCAGAGAAGCCACAGACCAGGGTCAGGAGTTTGCCACTGGAGAGGGGAGGTATGAAGTAAATACCACCTCGAATAATGCGAGCTTGGATGATTCGGTGGATGTAAGAGCCGAGATCAAGGAGTTCAAAGAGACGCTACAAGCCCATTTGAAGCAAGAGAAGCTTGAGAGACTGGCTGTCGAGAGCCGAGAGGGCGCATTGGAGACAGAGAGGTCTGAGAGAACTCTACTGATAAAGGAGCAGTTGAAACAGGAAGAGCTTCAGAGATGGGCTGCTGAGAGGCGAGTAGCTGAGCTAGAGGAAGAAGTTTTCGAGCTCAAAGGTCGCCTGGCAAAGTACCAAGCAGTGAACGAGGCCGCCTTGGAGAAGGAAAAGGGCAAACAAGGTGCGCTTAATCCTTTATACCATGAGAAGGTGGACCTGAGGAGAATTCTTAAGTTCATAGCTGTGAGTCAGCTCAGGGGAAGCATACAGGGTGAAGAAGCTGAAAGTCAGTTGTCCCTGAAACCTGAGCCAGATGGTCGTTTGGAGACCACTGGTGAGACAAACTTCTCGGTACAAGTGCCTCATAGATGTACCTGAAGATTTGAGAGAAAAATGCACCAACGAGTCCGTGCATGAAGCGTTTAAGAAGGCCGTGGGTGCCTGTATGGTGTACTCGACCTCAGAAGCTAAACAGCTGGTGGTCCTGTCCACAACCAAAGTCACAGTGAAGAGGGTGGCTATCCTAAGTGACATGCACTGGCGATGTGTTCGCATGAAGCGGTTTGTCCGGTTGAAGACGGAACAAGCCATTAGACATCTGGAGCTTATGAGAAAAGCTCAGTCTGCGGAAACAAGTCATCCGGGTGCCTCATGCTCTGGTAAGAAAGCTCATTGGGAGAAATGGCCAAGCCATGCAAATGATGGTAAAGAAGTCTGGTGTGATGAAAGTAAGCAGTCCACATGATCGTCAGGACTGGATACCAGATGAAGACGGCATGGTGTCATTCTCCGCTGTAGGAACGGAAGAAAATCTTGCATATATATGCATGCCAATGGAGTACTGAGTGACCTACCTGCGAGAGGTAGAACAGTTGAATCTTGCCAGACGGCGAGTGGAAGGACAGCATCGCCTGAGCATCAGAAAATGGCAGCCGTCTATAAATTGTGAGACCAGACAGAGAAAGGGCCCTCCAAATAATAGAATGGCTACAGTAGAAGTTAGAGTCCTTTCAAGATGTCCTGAGGATAGTGGGCGTGGGTTTAGAGGTAGTGAGACCTCCAGTAACTCAGGTCTGAGAGGCCCATACAAACGACCCAATAGAGTACGAGACCGTACGGAGTCGGACCGGACCTTTAGATACAAGGGCAAGTGAGTCACACTGCTGTACTGACCGCTGGGAGAGGGGAAGTCTGACAAGGTTACAACTGACCGCTGGGAGCGGGGGAGGTCTGACAAGGTTATGACTCGGAAATGTGACTTGACGAACTTAGTGACAATGACAGATGGTAGGTCCCCAAGGAATGGGCTAATGTTGAGGACTAATGTTCCAGGGGCTGAGCGGCGCAATTGTCAAGTACATGGTCTCTGTGTGAACCGTGGGTTATAATGTGATTGTGTATATTATGTGTTCAACCCCACAAGTTTGAACAGAGGGGGGGGGGATATGTAATGCAGCGCCTTACTGCATTGCTAAAATGTCCAGGGGGTGTGTTCTGGCTGACCATGTACCTCCCCTCAGGTGACTGATCACATGACTGACATCATCACAGGTCCTGTGTGCACAGAAAGATAAAAATCCGGGTGGTTTTGAAACAAGTTGGAGAGGCCTGGTGAGGCAAGAGGCTAGATCCCTGTGTTTGGGACCCAGTAGCCCTGGAAGGCACGTGGCTTGGAGACCACGGCTGGGGAGCCTTAAAGCCACAGCTGTGGCAGAACAGAGCTGAGAGAAGCAGCTAAGACCCGGCAAAGATAAAAATGGTTCTTTATATGGACATTGATGCTGTACCTTGCTGAAGTCTGTATCTGAAGCCAAGCGGTCATAGCTGCCACTGAAAGGCTCTAGGACATTACATGTGTAACATTCCTGCGAGCCACTGAGATGGACTATGTGATAAGCCGTTTATGACGTGTAATAAACTGCTGGACTTTAGTTTACTGGAAAACGTTGCATGTGTGCTTTAATTGACCCGGTGAAGTGAGTGCCCCCCAACATGATCAATACCGCTACCTTACAACTGCTCAAAAAAATAAAGGGAACACTCAAATAACACATCCTAGATCTGAATGAATGAAATATTCTCATTGAATACTTTGTTCCGTACAAAGTTGAATGTGCTGACAACAAAATCACACAAAAATCATCAATGGAAATCAAATTTATTAACCAATGGAGGCCTGGGTTTGGAGTCACCCCCAAAATTAAAGTGGAAAAACACACTACAGGCTGATCCAACTTTGATGTAATGTCCTTAAAACAAGTCAAAATGAGGCTCAGTATTGTGTGTGTCCTCTACGTGCCTGTATGACTTGCCTACAACGCCTGGCATGCTCCTGATGAGGTTGCGGATGGTCTCCTGTGGGATCTCCTCCCAGACCTGGACTAAAGCATCCGCCAACTCCTGGACGGTCTGTGGTGCAACGTGACGTTGGTGGATGGAGCGAGACATGATGTCCCAGATGTGCTCAATCGGATTCAGGTCTGGGGAACGGGCGGGCCAGTCCATAGCTTCAATGCCTTCATCTTGCAGGAACTGCTGACACACTCCAGCCACATGAGGTCTGTCATTGCCCTGCATTAGGAGGAACCCAGGGCCAACCGCACCAGCATATGGTCTCACAAGGGGTCTGAGGATCTCACCTCGGTACCTAATGGCAGTCAGGCTACCTCTGGCGAGCACATGGAGGACTGTGCGGCCCTCCAAAGAAATGCCACCCCACACCATTACTGACCCACTGCCAAACCGGTCATGCTGAAGGATGTTGCAGGCAGCAGATCGCTCTCCAAGGCGTCAGCAGACTCTGTCACGTCTGTCACATGTGCTCAGTGTGAACCTGCTTTCATCTGTGAAGAGCACAGGGCGCCAGTGGCGACTTTGCCAATACTGGTGTTCTGTGGCAAATTGCAAGCGTCCTGCACGGTGTTGGGCTGTGAACACAACCCCCATCTGTGGACGTCGGGCCCTCATACCACCCTCATGGAGTCGGTTTCTAACTGTTCGTGCAGACACATGCACATTTGTACAAATGGAGGTCATTTTGCAGGGCTCTGGTAGTGCTCCTCCTGTTCATCCTTGCACAAAGGCAGAGGTAGTGGTCCTGCTGCTGGGTTGTTGCCCTCCTCCTACGGCCCCTCCACTTCTCCTGGTGTACTGGCCTGTCTCCTGGTAGCGCCTCCAGCTTCTGGACACTACGCTGACAGACACAGCAAACCTTCTTGCCACAGCTCGCATTGATGTGCCATCCTGGATGAGCTGCACTACCTGAACAACTTCTGTGGGTTGTAGAGTCCGTCTCATGCTACCACGAGTGTGAAAGCACAACCAACATTCAAAAGGGACCAAAATATCAGCCAGAAAGCATTGGTACTGAGATGTGGTCTGTGGTCCCCACCTGCAGAAACACTCCTTTATTGAGTGAGTCTTGATAATTGCCAGTTATTACTTGGAGTTATATTCTGTTTAAGTGTTATCTTTATTTTTTTGAGCAGTGTATATAAGGGGCTGTGGGCCATCATGCTATAGATAAGGAGCTGTGGGGGCCATCATGCTATAGCTAAGGGACTGTGGGGCCATCACATTATATATAAGGGGCTGTAGGTGCCACTATAGGTGCCATCATACTATATATAAGAGGCTGTGTGTGCCTTCATGCTATAGATAAGGGGCTGTGGGTGCCATCATATTATACACTGTATATATGGAGCAGTGGGGCCATCATACTATAGATAAAGGTAGATAAGGTGCCTTGGGGTCATCATACCATACATAAGGTGCTGTGGGTGCCATCATACTATATATAAAAGGGGCCATGGGGGGGGGGTCATCATACTATATATAATGGGAAGTGGGTGACATAATATAGTGTATAAGGGTCTGTGTGGGGCATTATACAGTATATAGGGAGCGGTGGGGGTCTTAATATAGTTTACAAGGGTGTATGGGGGCCATCATACAGTATATATGGCACTACAAGGGCCATCATACAATATATATGGGGCAACAGGGGCCATTATACAGGATATAGGTAGTTGTAAGGGACATCATATCGGTTATAGTGAGCTGTGGGGACCATCATACAGAGTGTAGGGAGCTGTGGGGACCATCATACAGTGCATAGGAAGCTGTGGAGGCCATCATATTATACTACTTTCTATGGGACATTATTATTTTATAGGCTGCCTCTATCTGGCCCTTTGTCTTTGGAGCACTAATTTGTGGAGGGATAATCATAGTAATGAAATATTTGAAGTATTGGGGTTACTGTTCCACGCCAGAAGAGCAGCCAGGATGGGGAGGTTGTGAAGGTTGGGAATAGATGGGGATCGTGCTGGAAATGTGAGAAGTCAGATGTGTCTTTCTTGTAATCTCTGCAGACGAGTACTGACTGGAAGAAACTGTTATGCGAGTCTGGACCAAATTAAAAAGACGAGAAAAGTAAATGACTCCATCATAAAGCACGTCAGCTGTAAGTCCCTATACTGTATATATCTGTACTGTAATCTCTGTAATATGGTTGGCAGGACTGGTATCCGCCATTATATGGTCACCGTATGGTGGTAATATTAGTCTTTTCAATAGCGTTTTTTTCCCTTTAATTTAGTAACTGCTTAATGCATTTCAGTCTTGCAGTGGTATATGTATGGCGGTATTATTGGTCTTTGTACAGTGTGTGTTAAGTAGAGGCATATTATAATACTATGTACTCACTGTGTAGTGATAATGGGCATTGTGTAGCAGTATTATTTTGGCCTTGTATAGTAGTAATTTTGGTAATATTGGTCTTCGTATAGTGTATTTTACGTTCGCAACAGTGGTATACTGTAATTATATATGTATAGATCCGCTTTTAAGTGGCGGGGAGGTTGTATGGGGAAAATGCATACTTTGGGGCTTGGGCCCATGATCTTTTAGGACCCTAGCAATGCCACTGAAGACCAGTGTGAAAAATGTCAGTTTTGATGAATCGGGACCAAATTTTTGATATAATGGCTGATAAGGAACCATTCTATCTTCATACTAAACTTTGTAATGTTAGGGCTGCTTAGGGTATGTTAACATGGGTTTTACACGCAATAGATTATATGTCCAGATTTTCCGTATGGAAACTCTGCTGTGTTAGTTTTTTTTTTCAGTACCAGCAGGGTGAATGAGTCTTTATGAAAACTCATCTACAACCTGTGCAAAAAGAATCTGCAGTGTAAAGTTCTGCAAATTTAACATCCAAGCATGTGAATTCACACTGAGGATTTTATCTTTCATTGAGTTTGGTTAAATCAATAGAGAAACTGGAGTAAAATCCATGAAAAAAAATCTGCATGTGAATTATGCAGATTGTGCCACAATTGATATTTGCAATAGATTTATTTCTGTGTATTTTATTTTTTAAGTGTCTTTCGTTGCGAGCAGTGCTTTGCTCACTAGGCATTGAGTGCCCTCTGCTGTTCAGATGACGCCATATTCCTCCATGAGTCCTCGCAGCCATTCAATATACACATTAACTACATAAAACAAGCCTCATAAGTTATTTCATTCATTACATAATCAGGCAGATGAGTTTTGGACTATGGCTTCCCCTCAACTGATTAATAAAAAAAATAGTGCTATAGTGGAAAATACTCACTTCTGAGGGGAAGGAAAGAGAACAGTGCATTCAGCCCTGCAAACTGACCTACAGGAGAAAAGAGTCAGATGAGGACATTATTATTATTATTATTTATTATTATAGCGCCATTTATTCCATGGCGCTTTACATGTGAAAAAGGGGGTATAATACAAGAACAATTACAATAATCTTGAACACAATGTGACAGCGACTGGTACAGGAGGAGCGAGGACCCTGCCCGCGAGGGCTCACAATCTACGAGGGCATAAGTATTAATGGTGTTCTAAGGGTACTCATACACATTAGATAAAAAGTTGATGGAAATGGCAATTGATACTCGTTCGTTTTGGCTGACTAACATCTGTAATAGTCCAAACCACTGATCGCCTTTGTTAGATTTTTTCGGCCGATGATCTGCACTGTCAGCATCAAAATACTGTTTGGTGTAGATTATTGGCAGATGTAATCTGAAGCGCATATGGGGCATCACTGAGGGCAGCGCGGTGGCTCAGTGGTTAGCAGTGCAGCCTTACAGTGCTGGGGTCCTGGGTTCAAATCCCACCAAGGACAACATCTGCAAGGAGTTTGTATGTTCTCCCCATGTTTGCGTGGGTTTCCTCCGGGTTCTCCGGTTTCCTCCCACACTCCAAAGACATACTAATAGGGAATCTAGATTGTGAGCCCCAATGGGGACAGTGCCCATAATGTCTGTAAATTGTCTGAATTGTAAAGCGCTGCAGAATATGCTGGCGCTATATAAGTAAAAAGATTATTATTATTATCATCACAGTGGATGTGACTGGAAATGGGGTCCGCCTGGATGGCCGGCACTCACTTCTTTTAATTGTATCTGTGTTTTAATGATAAGGATACAGTTAAACACTGGCCCTTGGCTCCCTGCTCCATCACTAGCTCTGAGAAGTCTTATGCTCAATTGGATCTACTGCAACTAACTGGTTGCAGATGGCTCTCAAAACCTCCCACAACTCAGATCCTCTCAGCAGGTGCAAATAAACAAAAGTGGAGCAATATATGGCACTCATTGAAATCAATATACAGTGCCTTGAAAAAGTATTTTAACCCCTGAACTTTTTCACATGCTTTCACGCTTCATCTACAAACTTAAATGTATTTTATGTAATATATCAACACAGTGTGGCAAGTATTTGTGAAGTGTAAATGATACATGGTTTTCCAATTTCTTTAAAAATCTAAATCTTAAAATTGTGATGTGCATTTGTATTCAGCACCCTGTAGTCTAACACCCCTAAATAAAAATCTGAGTGACCAATTGCCTCCAGAAGTCCCATCATTAGGAAATTGAGTCCACTTGTGTGTAATTTATTATCAGTATAACTACAGCTGTTCTGTGACAGCCTCAAAGGTTTGTTCGAGAACATTAGGAATCAAACAGCATCATGAAAACCAAGGAACATAGCAGACAGGTCAGGGATAAAGTTGTGGAGAAGAGTAAAGGAAGGTTAGTGTGACATGCAGAAGTAGTGCTGTTGCTTCCAAAGCATCCAGCAACTGTTACAAATAACACAAGCACAGGAGACAGGAAGTGTTTCGCTTCAGAAGCATCCAGCAACTAGAGGGGTTAACACAGTCACAGGAGAGGGAGTATTGTAGCAGAGCCCCAGGGGGATTGTGGGGAAATTGTTATTGTAGTTTGGCTGAAGCCAAAGAGAAAGGTGGAGTTTCCTCTGGATCTGTCACAGGGATCATCTCCCTCATCAAACCCTCTCACCCTCCATCTCCATGCAGGATAAATAATGCTGTATACTATTGTGTCCTTGTGAAGGAAAAGCCTGTGGTTGTGTATGAATAGAAGTGTGGTGCTAAGAAATCTAATCTATGCTGAATTATGCTACTGAAGAGACTGTAATACTGTACCTTGTGAAGAAACTATTGTTACTGGAGCCGGTTGCTCAAGAAACTCAGACTGTACTGTAATGAAGATTGTTGCTGTAATATCCCTGAATTGCACTGGCCGTGCTTCAGATTAAATTAAACTGTTAAACTGTTGAAAAAGACTCGTCAGATGTGTCAGGTCAGAAATTGAATCTATCGTGTGCCTGAGAGAAGCTGCAGCCTATGGTCGCCCAGAGTAACGGTTGCCCCAGGATTCCAAAGAATTCATGAAACCCATCTCGCCCTATTTGAACCTAGCGGCCTGCATGTAACATTAGGTTATAAAAAAAATAGCTAAAGATCTGAACAGCTCATGGAGCACTGTTCAATCTAATCCAAAAATGGAAGGAGTATGGCAAAACTGCAAACCTACCAAGATATGTCCGTCAACCTTAACCCCTTTACGACCTTGGGATTTTGCGTTTTTTGCATTCTCGTTTTCTGCTCCCCTTGTTCCCAGAGCCATAGCGTTTTTATTTTTTGGACAATAAAGCCATGTGAGGTCTTATTTTTTGCGGGACGAGTTGTACTTTTAAACGCCATTACTAGTTTTACCATATCATGTACTGGAAAACAGGAAAAAAATTACAAGTGCGGCACAAGTGCAGTGAAATTGCAAAAAAAATGCAATTCCACAGTGTTTTTTTTTTTTTCTTTCCACGTTCACTGGATGCTAAAACTGACCTGCCATTAATCTTCTCCAGGTCATTACGAGTTCGTAGACACCAAACATGTATAGGTTCTTTTTTATTTAAGTGGTGAAAAAAAAAATCCAAATTTGCTAAAAAAAAAAAAAAAAAAAATATGGCGCCATATTCCCAGACCGTAGCGTCTCCATTTTTTAGGATCTGGGGCCGGATGAGGGCTTATTTTTCTGAGCCAGGCTCACGTTTTTATTGATACTATTTTGGGGTAGATACGATGTTTTGATCACCCGTTATTGCATTTTATTGCAATGTTGCGTCAACCAAAAAAACGTAATTCTGGCGTAACAAGAAAAAATTCCAAACGCCGTTTACCAATCGGATTAATTATTTTTTTATATTGATAGATCGGGCGATTCTGAACACGGCGATATCAAATATGTGTATGTGGGGTTTATTTTTTATTATTTTATTTTGAATGGGGCAAAAGGGGGTGATTTAAACTTTTATATTTTTTTTTAGTTTTTTAAAAACATTTTTTTTTACACTTTTTGCTTGCTTCAATAGTCTCCGTAGGAGACTAGAAGCAGCAACTGTCTGATCGCCTCTGCTACATAGAGGTGATGAACAGATCACCTCTATGTATCAGAAATGCTCCTGTGCAATGAGCGCCGACCACTAGGTGGCGCTCGTAGCGATCTTTACATGACAACCACTGGGGTCTGCTGCAGACCCAGGGTTGTCATGCCCACCCATCAGTGACCTGCGATCACGTGACGGGGTCACCGATGGGCGGGGTAAGTGACGTGCTTCCGGCGCGGCGCTGTCAGAGATTGACAGCGGCATTTAACTGGTTAACAGCCGCGGGTGGATCGCGATTCCACCCGCCGCTGTTGCGGGCACATGTCAGCTGTAATAATCAGCTGACATGTGCCCGGTTCTGTGCGGGCTCACCGCCGGAGCCCTCACTGAACCGGGGGTGATGGCCTGCAGCGTACTAATACGCCCCAGGCCAGAAAGAGGTTAATGGTCATCCCAAGCAAGAAGAGCACTAATTAGAGAAGCAGTCAAGAGGCCCATGGTCTCTCTGGAGGAGCTGCAGAGATCCACAGCTCAGGTGGGAGAATCTGTCCAGAGGACAACAATTAGTCACATACTCCAGAAATCTGGTCTTTATGGAAGAGTAGCAAGAAAAAATACATTTTTGAAAGCAAGTAATAATTAGTCCTGTTTGCAGAAAACTAATGCTGCACATCACCATGAAAACACCATCCCCACTGTCAAACATGGTGGTGGCAGCATCATGCTGTAGGGATGGATTTCTTAAGCAGGAACAAGGAAACTGGTCAAAGTTGATGCGAAGATGGATGGAGCTAAATATAGGGCAATAATGGAGGAAAACCTGTTTGAGGCTGAAAAAAATGACTTGCGACTGGGGCGTAGGTTCACCTTCCAGCAGGGCAACGTCCCTTAACATACCGCCAGAGCTACAATGGAATGGTTTAGATCAGGCTAGGGGAATCTTTTTTTCTGCCAAGGACCATTTGGATATTTATACAATCATCATACAAAATTATCAACTTGAAATTTATCCTCCTATATTTGGTCAGGCAATTAATTAACTCACCCCTAATGTGATGGCTGGAACTGCTTCACTTTGGGGAGGTGTGTAATGTTAAGTGGTATTGATGATGTTGCTACTTGCACAGTCGTTTCCAGGTTTGTGTCAGTTTGGAGTGCAGTCAACTCTTTGCGATAAGTTTTGTAAAGACTTGATCTCAGCAGTAAGATATTCCGAACACACGTTTATCACACTGCAGGTCTGCTCACAGTGGGAAATTCATCATTGCTCAAGTTACAATTATACAACTCAAGCAGCGTGAGGTCTGCAGTATACATCACATAGTTTATACATCACAGCTTACTTTGAGGCTGCTGGGTATACTTCACATAGATAAAGTGAGACTATTGTATACACCACATAGGAGACACCAAGACTGCTGTATATACAACACATAGGAGACACCAAGACTCATCATATCATAGGATACACTGGGCTGCACCTTATACATTACACAGGGGCTGCAGCATATACATGATATAGAATACACTTGGGCTGCAGTCTTCATCAGTAGGTATAAAAGCACAGAGTAGACCAAATAAGCCCACAAAGTAGGTCCTGATGCTGACACTGGCCAGCATCTGGACGTAATCCTTCATTACATGCACTGCAGCATTCAGTAGTTCTCAATGTGAGAAAGAATTAAAGGATCAGCAGGACCCACTCGGAGAGAAGGACATCGTTTAAAGCCCTTGGGCTGGAGGTTCCTCACCCCTGGTTTAGAACAAAGCATATTCATGTGTGTGAATGGTCCAGTCAAAGTCCAGACCTAAATATCATTGAGAATCAGTGCCAAGACTTGAAAATTGCTTTTTACAGACGCTCTCAATCCAGTCTCACTGAGCTAGATTGCAAATAATGGGCAATATTTTCAGCCTATAGATGTGCTAAGCTGGTAGATACATACCCGAACGACTTGCAACAGTAATTGCAGTGAAAGTTGGTCCTACAAATTATTGACTCAGGGAGGAGATTTAAATTTTTAAAATAATTAGAAAACCATGCATCATTTCCTTTACACTTCACAAATACTTGCTACTTTGTGTTGGTATCACATAAAATGTCAATGAAATATATTTAACTTTGCGGGTGTAGCGTGGAAAAAAGTGCAAAAGTTCATGGGGTATGAATAATTTTTCAAGGCTTTGTATCTAATGCATGGATATCAGTGATCCCAGTGATCCCTCCAGAGTGAGAAATGCCCACTTTAAACTCAATCTTCTAAGTAGCTCATTTAACGCTCAAGATTTTGGTTGTTCTCCACTTGTCTGGCTCAGATTCTTATATGAATGAGAACTATTTTGCGTAAATTATGCTTGGGTCATTTGTAGGGAAAATTCTTAGTCATCACTTGTTTAGACCAATGTGTTTCTTGAGGTAGCAGCACAGTTCTGTTTACCTGGTAGGCTTCATCCTGCAGCTTTTGTTTCAGATATTCTTCCATTTTCAGCTCATTTTCAAGTTGGCGCACAGAGTCATTCTCATAAGTTTCATCATCGTGACGGTTATATGCATCTTCAGGGACTCTGCAAAAATGTTTAAAAAAATAAGAAGAAGTAGTTTCAGCTTCCTTAAAAAATCTGCCAGTTTTAATCCTAAACAGAATACTTAAACAATCACATACAGTTGAAACCAGAAGTTTACATACACTATATGAAAAGACACATATGCATGTTTTTCTCAATATCGGACATGAAATCAGAATAAACCTTTCCCGTTTTAGGTCAATTAGGATTACCATAATTTTTAATATTTGCCAAATGCCAAAATAATGAGAGAGAGAGAATGGTTTAAGGCATTTTTATTACTTACTGCAAAGTCAAAAGTTTACATACATTTCATTAGTATTTGGTACCATTGCCCTTAAACTGAATGACTTGGGTCAAAAGTTTGGGATATCCTTCCACAAGCTTCTCACAATAGTTGGTTGGATTAGAATTGGGGCCCATTTCTCCTGACAAAACTGGTATAAGTGATCCAGGTTCATAGGTCGCCTTGCTCGCACCTGCCTTTTCAGCTTTGCCCATAAATTTTCAATAGGATTGAGATCAGGGCTTTGTGATGGCCACTCCAAAACATTGACTTTGTTATCCTTAAGCCACTTTGCTACCATTTTGGCAGTATGCTTCGGGTCACTGTCCATTTGGAAAGGCCATTTCTGCCAAAGCTTTAACTTCCTGGCTGATGTCTTGAGATGTTGCTCCAGTATTGCTACATAATCTTCTTTTCTCATGATGCCATCTATTTTGTGAAGTGCACTAGTCCCTCCTGCAGCAAAACAACCCCACAACATGATGCTGCCACCCCCGTGTTTCACAGTTGGGATGGTGTTTTTAGGCTTCCAAGTTTCTCCCTTTTTCCTCCAAACTTAATTATGGTCTTTATGCCCAAAAAGTTCAATTTTAGTTTCATCAAACCACAGGACATGTCTCCAAAAATTAAGGTCTTTGTTCCTGTGTGCATTTGCAAACATTAATCTGACTTTTTAATGTTTCTTTTGAAGTAATTGCTTTTTCCTGTCAGAGTGACCTTTCAGCCCATGTTGATACAGTACTCGTTTCACTGTGGTTATTGACACAATCTTACCAGATTCTGCCATCATCTTCACAAGGTCTTTTACTTTTGTACTTGGGTTGATATGCACAGGTCGGACCAAAGCACATTCATCTCTGGGACAAAGACCCCATCTTCGTCCTGAGCGGTATGATGGCTGGACATTCCCATCTTGTTTGTACTTGCGTATAATTGTTTGTACAGATAAACAAAGCACCTTCAGGAATCTTGAAATTGTACCCAAGGATGAGCCAGACTTGTGCAAGTTCACAATTCTCTTCCTGATATCTTGGCTGATTTCTTTAGACTTTCCCTTGATGCTACACAAAGAAGCAGTGTGTTTCAGGTGTGCATTAAAATACATCCACATGTGTCTCTAATTAACGCAGATGTTTCCAAAAAAACTATCGGAAGCTTCCAAACACATGACATCATCATATGGGCAGTCCAGAATTGTTTAAAAGGCATAGTAATCTTAGTGTATGTAAACTTTTGACTTTGTAGTAAGTAATAAAAATGCCTTAAAACATTCTCTCTCTCTCTCTCATTATTCTGGCATTTGGCAAATACTAAAAATTATGGTAATCCTAACTGACCTAAAACGGGAAAGGTTTATTCTGATTTCATGTCAGATATTGAGAAAAACATGCATATGTGTCTTTTCATATAGTGTATGTAAACTTCTGGTTTCAACTGTACCTTCCTGTCCTGTTTTAGCAAAAGCATTAATGATAAACTAATCAGCGCTCTCTCTGACCAATTATTTGAAGAGGATGCTGCTCAAAATTTTTTTTTAAAGCAGCCTTTCAAAATCTTGCAGCGTTGTAACACTCACTAATAGAACAATGCTGAAATATCCTAAACAGCCGCTAAAAAAAATACAGCGCAGGCAAATATAAACCACTGTGGAAGAATCTGCAGTCTCTTCAAACTGCTGCATAGAGGGGGTGCAGATATTTGGACCCTCCATTCTAATCATAAGGACCAAGGGGGGGCTGCTTAAGCTATTAATTATAGAAGGCTGGATAACTCTTTTAAATAATGACCTATGGCAATGGTTAACAGGTGACCCTTGTAAACTTTAGGTGAACCCAGATTACAAGAGCTTGATTTATAGCGCCCACCCCCCCAGCAACACAGAGGGGGAGGGGGGATACCACCATACAGAATACAATGTGCATATAAAGGTGCAGGGGGGCTGCATATAAAAGTGCAGGGCAGATGCATAGAGTGACATGTAAAAGTTTGGGCACCCCTGGTCAAAATTACTGTTATTGTGAACAGTTAAGCAAGCTGAAGATGAAATGATCTCTAAAAGGGCAAAAGTTAAAGATATATATTTATATATTCATCTTTTACATTTTACATGTTACTGTATGAAGGTGCACGGGGGCAGCATTTAAAAGGTGCAGGGGGCTGTTTTTTTTTCTTTCCAGCTGTACAAACATATTCTACATGCCTAACAAATGCTAAAAAATAAACTTTTAGTAGTCTATGGGCATGTTGTTCAGTAAATGAGCTGGGAAGCAGAAGGAATACATCCAAAAACTACTAAATATAAAAAAACAATGGCTTGACTGATAACAGATACATACATATCGGCACGAATATTTCCAGCAGCTGAAGAAGAATTATGGTTGTATGTTGGTTTTCTGGCATGAATCTGAGCAAGGAAAGCTTTCTCTGAGGTTGGAGACGGGACCAAGTCATCAAAGTGAACCCTCCCGTACTCTGCATTCACACTGCCTTCTGCTTCATTTCCCACATCTAGAAAAGACAAAAATGGAGCATGAATCACATGACTAGGCCATGACACCCTATCTTAAGGATGTTTTCTCTGAATGAATAGCCTTACAGGTTGTCTTTAATGCTTGCTTCCCTGATGGTCTAGGGTAGGTGATGCTAGCATCTCTGATGGCCTAGAATAGTCCTGGGAGTAAAGACTGCTGGCATGATGGTCTAAGGTAGTAAGGTATACATTCACTGGAGGTCTAAACTAATACCACAACCAAAACATTTTTAAATATGGGTCTAATATATACATACAACCCCCACGTGAACATCCTAAGGAAAATGAATGCTGATCTCCAACCCATATTCCACAGAGACCACAAACTCCGCCCGCACAATTCTACTGAAACTGCCCTGACTAAATTCACCAACGATCTACTAAAAGTCAAATCCAAGGGACACTACCCTGTCCTCCTCTTCCTAGACCTGTCATCTGACTTCGACACAGTGGACCATTCCCTCTTATTACAGACTCGCTCATCATCACAGACTTGGCCCTATCTTGGATCTCCTCATATCTAACAGACCGGACATTCAACGTCTCCCACTCACACACCACCTCATCATCTCGCCCCCCTATCTGTCGGTGTCCGCCAAGGTTCAGTCCTAGGACCCCTGCTTTTTTCTACACCTTTGGCCTGGGACAGCTCATAGAGTCTCACGGCTTTCAGTATCACTTCTATGCGGATGACACACAGATCTACCTCTCTGGACCCGATATCTCCTCCCTACTAACCAAAATCCCAAAATGTCTGTCCGTTATCTCATCCTTCTTCTCTGCTGGATTTCTAAAATTTAACATGGATAAAACAGAATTAATCATCTTTCCACCTTCTCATTCATCCCCCGGCATCTGACCCATCTATCAACATCAATGGCTGTTCACTCTCCCCACTCCCAAAAGCTCGCTGCCTTGGGGGAACCCTGGACTCTAATCTGTCCTTCAAACCACATATCCAAGCCTTTTCTACTTCCTGCCGATCACCAACTCAAAAATATCTCCTGGATCCGCACATTCCTCAACCACGAATCTGCAAAAACACTAGTGCACAGCCTCATCTCCCGCTTCGACTACTGCAACCTCCAGCACTGTGGCCTCCCTTCCAAAACTCTCGCACCACTTCAATCTATCCTAAACTCTGCTGCCCGACTAATCCACCTGTCCCCCCGCTATTCCTTGGCCTCTCTTCTCTGTCAATCCCTTCACTGGTTCTCCATTGCCCAGAGACTCCAGTTCAAAGCCCTAACCACGGCATACAAAGCCATCCACCACCTGTCTCCTCCATGTATCTGTGACCTAGTCTCCCGGTACATACCTGCAAGCAACCTCCGATCCTCACAAGATCTCCTGCTCTACTTCTGTCTCCTCTTCCCACAATTGCATACAAGATTTCGTCCGTGCATCCCCCCTACTCTGGAACTCTCTACCCCAACATATCAGACTCTTGCCTACCGTGGAAACCTTCAAAAGGAACCAGTCACCGTCACGTTTTGTTAAAGATCATTGTAATTGGTTTTTGTATGTATACCCCTTTTTTCACATGTAAAGCACCATGGAATAAATGGCGCTATAATAATAAATAATAAAACAAAGAAATATTCCCAGAACCATCACTTCTCTCCTACAAACAATCCCCTAACATAAGTAATCTCCTTGTCAGAAGTGTCCTCTCATCACCATCAGTGACGGGCACACTCCTATGTAACAATAAAAACTGCAAGAATTTTACCCACATATTACCAACAAATACAGTCCGCATACAAAACACAAATCAGTGTTAAAATCATAAAAAATATATATATAAAATCATGGATGTCTTTTCATGTACATCCTCCAATGTGGTGTACATGATACAATGTACCAGGTGCCCTGGAGGTTTCTATATTGGGGAAACTACAGTTAGGTCCATATATATTTGGACAGAGACAACATTTTTCTAATTTTGGTTCTAGACATTACCACAATCAATTTTAAACAAAACAATTCAGATGCAGTTGAAGTTCAGACTTTCAGCTTTCATTTGAGGGTATCCACATTAAAATTGGATGAAGGGTTTAGGCGTTTCAGCTCCTTAACATGTGCCACCCTGTTTTTAAAGGGACTACAAGTAATTGGACAGATTAAATAATTGTAAATAAAATGTTCATTTCTAGTACTTGGTTGAAAACCCTTTGTTGGCAATGACTGCCTGAAGTCTTGAACTCATGGACATCACCAGACGCTGTGTTTCCTCCTTTTTGATGCTCTGCCAGGCCTTCACTGCGGTGGTTTTCAGTTGTTGTTTGTTTTGTGGGCCTTTCTGTCTGAAGTTTAGTCTTTAACATGTGAAATGCATGGTCAATTGGGTTGAGATCAGGTGACTGACTTGGCCATTCAAGAATATTCCACTTCTTTGCTTTAATGAACTCCTGGGTTGCTTTGGCTTTATGTTTTGGGTCATTGTCCATCTGTAGTATGAAACGACGACCAATCAGTTTGGCTGCATTTGGCTGGATCTGAGCATACAGTATGGCTCTGAATACATCAGAATTCATTCGGCTGCTTCTGTCCTGTGTCACATCATCAACACTAGTGACCCAGTGCCACTGGCAGCCATGCATGCCCAAGCCATCACACTGCCTCCGCCGTGTTTTACAGATGATGTGGTATGCTTTGGATCATGAGCTGTACCACGCCTTCGCCATACTTTTCTCTTTCCATCATTCTGGTAGAGGTTGATCTTGGTTTCATCTGTCCAAAGAATGTTCTTCCAGAACTGTGCTGGCTTTTTAGATGTTTTTTAGCAAAGTCCAGTCTAGCCTTTTTATTCTTGATGCTCATGAGTGGCTTGCACCGTGCAGTGAACCCTCTGTATTTACTTTCATGCAGTCTTCTCTTTATGGTAGATTTGGATATTGATACGCCTACCTCCTGGAGAGTGTTGTTCACTTGGTTGGCTGTTGTGAAGGGGTTTCTCTTCACCATGGAGATTATTCTGCGATCATCCACCACTGTTGTCTTCCGTGGGCGCCCATGGCTTTTTGCATTGATGAGTTCACCAGTGCTTTCTTTCTTTCTCAGGATGTACCAAACTGTAGATTTTGCCACTCCTAATATTGTAGCAATTTCTCGGATGTTTTTTTTCTGTTTTTGCAGCTTAAGGATGGCTTGTTTCACCTGCATGGAGAGCTCCTTTGACCGCATGTTTACTTCACAGCAAAACCTGCCAAATGCAAGCACCACACCTCAAATCAACTCCAGGCCTTTTATCTGCTTAATTGAGAATGACATAACGAAGGGATTGCCCACACCTGTCCATGAAATAGCCTTGGAGTCAATTGTCCAATTACTTTTGGTCCCTTTAAAAACAGGGTGGCACATGTTAAGGAGCTGAAACTCCTAAACCCTTCATCCAATTTTAATGTGGATACCCTCAAATGAAAGCTGAAAGTCTGAACTTCAACTGCATCTGAATTGTTTTGTTTAAAATTCATTGTGGTAATGTCTAGAACCAAAATTAGAAAAATGTTGTCTCTGTCCAAATATATATGGACCTAACTGTATAAACAAAAATGAATCTACAAACACACATTCAGGAATAAACTGGACAGGCCTGTGGGAAAACACTTCTCTGGACCTGGACACTGTATGACCGATTTAAAAGTCTTAATATTGAAAGGTCATTTTAAGGACGACAGAGAAGAATTTGGGAATTCAAACTAATAAGGATGTTCAATTCTTTGACAATAGGACTCAATTTAACACCTGGATTTATGACTGACTACATGGATACAATTCACACCTCCACCAGACAGACTCCAGATAATTAAGTGAATATTTCCACTGCCTCTCCATTTGTAACAAAATCCCTAATTTGATTTCCTTGGCTTATCTTTAGGAGGCATCACCCCTTCCGCCTCATGAACAAATGTCCTGCTGTAATATCTCTTAAATGTTATGCTCTTGTCTTATTCATTTGTAAACCTGCGTGAAGGAGCCCCTGTGCTCTGAAAGCTCGCAAATATATATATTTTTTTCTGGTTAGCCAATAAAGGTATCACTTCGAGGATACTTTTGTTATCTTTGGGCATAAAAGATTGACATGCGTTTTTTCTGCCAGAGAGAAGCGTTTTTTCAGCGTTTTCGCATGCGTTTTTTCAAGCAGTTTTCCAAGCGATTTCGAGCATCACTTGGAAAAGTGCTTGACAAGTTGGTCACACAATATAAATCCATGCAACCGGCATGGATTTATAATGTGTGAACAACTGATGCTTTAAATGCAGCATCTACAGTAAAAAAAAAAGAGAATTAAAACGTTAAAGATAAAAAAAAAACCTGTATACTCACCTCTCCGGTCTCCTCCAGTCTACTCCCAGCGGCGTCCACTCTCCTCGGCGTCCTGCAGTGTACTGTCAGGACCTGCGGTGATGTCATTTAGTCAGCTCATGGTCACTCGACCATCACCTGACCGCCGACGTCAGCGTGACCATCAGGTGACTAAATGATGTCACCGCAGGTCCTGGCAGTACACTGCGGGACGCCGAGGAAAGAGGACGTGGCCGGGAGCAGACCGGGGGCCGCCGGAGAGGTGAATATACAGGTTTTATTTATTTTTAACTTTATTATTTCTTTTTTCCACCGCGTGGTAGCCGGGATGAAGAGGAGCTGTAGTCTCCTCTTCATCCCGGGTACCACACGCACCGCGATTACGATGAAAAATTTGCGGCCATTGAATTTAATTGAAACGCAGCAAATCCACATATACCTGTTGGTTTGCTGCGTTTCAATGTTCCTCAATGGCCGCGAATTTGCAGCGTAATCGTGGTAGAAATGGTCATGCTGCGTTTTGCAACGCAATGCGAATTCGGCGCGCAAATTAGCGCATCATGTGCACAGCACATCCGAATTCACATTGCTTTGTATGGCAGACTGTTTTACAAGCGTTTTCGCATCCGTAAAAACGCTACAAAAAAGCTACGTGGGCACTTAACCTTAAAATGTGGACCAGTATATTTCTTGCTTACTTCTATCATTAATTTCCTTTAAGGCCAAAATTAGCCCAGTGATCAAGAAAATAAACTAAATATTTTCTATCCACATCCTAAATAAAATCCCTCCGTGTTCTGCCCTTTACCCAACTGTGCAGAACATTACACTATTCATTACCCATCGGATGCAGGTCTTTTCTTTTAGCAAACAGCGAAAGCAAAGTCAGTGCAGCCATTTTTACCTGATTTAAGCTCCTTTACTAGAGAAGACATAGTGTTGGTTATGGAATCTGCTGCCACTAACAAGTCATTCCGCAGATTTCTTCTTGCACCTAAAATGTCAAATTAAGAAAAGCTGATGACAAAGATACCTGCAGCAGAAATTAAGCTCATGAACGGTCCATACAACTTCTGTACCATTGTAGATAGTCTGCTAAGATCACAGGAGTTTGTAGGATCCACGTTGGCTTTTCTCAGATACTCTAATGTAACCCCATACTCTAAAAAAAAGTTTAGATTAATTGGCTTCCAACTATACTAGCCCAACCATGTGTGCAAGGGAACTAGACTGAGCTCCACTGGAATTTGGGCAGGACGTGAATGTCAATTTAAAAGTGTAGATCTCAATATTACACCGTGTATCAGAGACCGGCTATATGAACTCAGCCAGGTGTGCTGGACTCTGAAACGTTGTGGCGTTTCAGAGAAAAACATACTTTAACTGCCGCCAGGGACCGAGCCGCATGAGAGACTTGTCGGACAGAAAGGTCCCTGGCGGCTTCTCCCTGTCCGCTGCCCCGGATTGACAGGTCTTTCCCTACGTGTGCGTATAGGATGCCCTGGAGCTAGAAAAATGTACAAATAAGAGCCACAAAATTGATACTGCGCATTGAATATCTTTGTTATGATGAAAAAATTAAAAGAATTAATTTGATCCTGAGAAGAGAGGTGCATAATTAGCTGCACAAGTAAATATATGTCCCATACAAAATTATGGTCAAAGGTTTTTTTTTACATAAAATTACTCCAAAAAACAAGTCGCTCTGCCTGGAGTAAGAAAACTGAAATCTCCAGAGGAGACCAGGCTTCTTTACCATAAGAGCTAATATCTGTGGAATACTCTAGGAGCAGGTCACAGCGGGAACCATTGATAATAATTTTTTAAAAAGGCTTAGATGCTTTTCTTAGAAGAAAATAACAAATAATTACATAAATGTGAAAAGTTCTTTTCTGTTTGATCCAGTGGATCTATAATTGGGATCTGGAGGGAAAAATTCACTTTTGTGGTGGATTGAATCATGTGGCCAGAACTTAGCAAAAAGGGGTAGAGCCACGCACAGCCCAACAAATTGACACCAAAAGAGGAATAAATTATAGTGCAAATGCGGCTGGTGGTATTTTTTGGTGCATGCGCAACAAAAAATAACTTAGGCGCATCTTACTCCAGCGTACTTTTTATTGTGACTGATGGAAAGAATGCCGATCTTAACAAATTACAATGGCCTTATATTCACAAGTGAAAACATTAGGTAATTATAACAAAAAAGCACATACTGTACAAGCAAAGTAGTCTGTATGCAACATGAATCTTTATTTGACTATAATTCAAGACAATACAATTGAAAACCCTTAAAATCGCAAACAGCACTGGAACCTGGTCCATAATCCATGATACTGTTAAGGCTTAGGATGAAACTCTCCAATCTCTCCATGCGACTGCAGACTTCTGAATCCTAACCATGCGTGGTATGTATACTGGCAGGATTCTCTGTTATTGCTTTTGAGATTGGACAGTCATGTGACCGCAAGTGTGCGATTTGCATACTAGCGGTCGAGTGCGAAGTGTAAACGGAAGTATGCAAACTGATTACATGTAGTCATTTATCTGCACCCTCCTGCCAGTAATACCAGAGAATCCTGATAATGTGCACACCACACACTGTCAGGATTCAGAAGTCAGATAGAGTGACTGCAGAGTTTCATCCCAAGTCTGGACAACCCCTTTAAGGATGGATACACGTGAGATCCGCTTTCTCACATGGTGCTATTAAAATGAGATGCTTCATCACAATGATTTTGCAAATAGCACTTTTTCGTTATGGTTCTACTGCTCAATTGTGTGAATAACCGCACTGATCACCTGACACTGCATTGTTTTTTAACTATGTCTTACTGTTTGTATATCTCATCTTTTATATGCCTGCATGTCTTCTATATCACACTGGGAGTAGTGTTCACTGCCTTTTGTACTTTAGTACAATTATATGTCTAATCTGATCATTTTACCAGCAATGTGGGATGATCCTTAACCATATTAGGGGTTATGAACCAGGCTCTGGAGCTTGGGCATTGTAAGGGTTTTTAATAGTGTGTTTTTGAAAAATATTCAAATAATGATTCATGTTGGATGTGCGACCTACTTTGATTGTATGTCTTCTTCTCTTTTTGGTATGGATATGTTTTCCATGTACAGTATATTGGTAAGCAGTCCATTTGATAATATGCGGTACCCACTCTTCTGGTCTTTTTACTGTTTCTGGTAATTATATTTGTATTAACTTAAAGATATTTTTGCCATTTTTTGGCAGCAATTTTTGCATGGGACACACACTGTGACAACAGATATAGGGCCTAATTGGTCATATTCTGCTAGAACTTACTTTGCGCAAAAGCCTCTTGCACATCTCCGCCAACCCCAGTGAGAGAGTCCTGAGGGGTGTGTGTTGGGGTGGAGCAGGCCGATGCAGACCGTATAGGCATTGGAATAGGCCGGCTGATGGTGTGACTGGGAGAGGAGCGAGGAGAGCCAGCGCCCTGAGTCTGAAAAAAACAAATAATGATCAGGGGGGAAATAGATATATGACAAAGTATGTATATTATTATCTGTTTGTAATGTAGTAATTGTTGTTCATATGACCGGGAGCCCAATCAGATATAGTCATTATGGATTCTTGACTCAGGACAGGACACCCCATCTGTAATAGTCATCGCTCTACTTTTCTACAGACAAATCTAACTAAGAAACAGCTGACAGAAGAAATTATTTTGTATATATTAGATGGTGCCGCCCTCAAAAACATTCCTGTTTGCCCGATTTGTGATTAATGTGAATTCAGTAGCTAAATCTGAGTCCAAACAAGTCTTGCAGGTAATGTGTCAGATTGTATAACAGGAATAATGGAACAGAACAACAAACATCACAACTTGTATCACATATGTAAGTAGCAGCATGCATGGCGGCAGCTTCTGACCCAAGTAGGTGTTGTGTTATTAGCCATGCACCATCAGTCCTACACACTTCTGCTCAACGTTCAGGACAAATGCCACATAGAAATCTAATATTTGCACATTACTTCTTTGTATCTATAGATATGCATAGAAAAGAGGTATAGGCAGATGTTAACGCATTTAGTGGGACACCTATGCGTGGATTTTAGGGCACGCTCTGGATTTTCACATCTGCGGCATGCCTTTTCTGTTGTAGATCGACCACAGATTTCAGCACTTGCAATTTCCACTTATTTCTGCAAAATAAATGGCACCTACTAAGGCTCAGAAAAATGGATTGCATCTCACCATGTGCGTATTTGTACACTCATTACTAAGAACCGTACAGAACAAAAGTGAAGGAGTTGTCCTTAGCAGCTATTTAGATTATTTCCCTTTTCCAATCCAGCAGTGAAATATGCTGTCATTGCACAGCCGACAACCAGGGCAACAAAAATAAAGGTCAAAGAACAGTTTTTGGACACCCAAATACATTTACTCTACAGACATAAAATAGCAAAAAAACATAAGGACCATAGCATTCAGGCGATTGTGAATACAAGTAAATATAGATTATGTATGCACACAACTTATACACAAAAAATGCAATACTGATGATCCATAATAGCAACTGACTGTTTATAACAAAATTACACAAAAGCACTTAAAGTTCTCTAAAACATTGAAAGTTATACGATTGTTAATTTTGTTAAAATAATATACCATTTTTCACATCCCATGCCAATACAAGACATGCACCCAGTGATGAGAATATACAGGAGGACTTACTGCCTGTCTCAGCTCTTGTTCCTGTAAAATGTTCATACGCAACAGAAAACAGAATATGAAGGTCCATTAATACATACAAGGCTTCCCATTATTAGAGGTTACAGATACAGAGTGATCAGTTCAAAAAGGTTGTACAGAATTAGAAAAATATGGCTGCTTACCTTAAAAAACAGGACGACACACATCTAGCCCAGATTCATTAAGAATGGAGTTTCATATGCCAGTTTCAAAGAGGAACGTGCAGGAATAAGATGCGGCAGATTGATTAAGTGGCATCTTATCACTGGCTTGTACCTATGTGAGCATCGCCAGAAATATTACTCTAGTCAGAGACCGGAGTAACATTTCTGGTTTAAGAACGGCAGCACTTTTTCTTTATTTGATGGGAGAGAATAGCCATGCCCAGCCTCAAATACAGACTGGTGTGAAAATGTCAAAAGTCATAAAAAATGTTTGCGGTACTCTGCATGGTACAAAGGTTTTGCAAGTATTCAAAGTGTTTTTACGCCAGTTTTCTGGTGTAAATACTTTGATTTATCGGCCCCTAAGTGCATTATTCAAGCTCAGTCTCATTAACCCTTAAGGAGCTAAGCTGCAATATTGGACACAAGCCAAAGGCAAGTGTGGCATTGTTTTTGGAGATAAAGAGCCATGTTGCTAATACTGTATAAGCTCTTAACTTCTACTATAACTGTAAAAGTAACTTCTATTCCTCACCTTCAAAAGTTTCATGAGCCCTTCAAGCTGCACCATCAGTTCCCTCCTGCTTTCTTGTAATGCGGACATCCTCTGCTCAAGTTCATCTTTTCTTTGTCTGAAGAATGATAGGAATCAGATCAGAAAGCTTACCATGCATTAATTATCATAGATTACAATCAACCTTTCTGTCTCTCCCTTCGTTGACAGCCGTTATCTCACAACTTCGGTGCTAATGTGGTATGTGCTCAATTAAATTAATGGAAAAATATATCAGTGAGACAATCTATATACAGCTAAATGTTATTGTCACTTTAGTGTGAGACAGAAATTCTGGGCTTAGAAAGCCAGGTACAGCTGTGAGTCCGCCCTCCGCCTGTGCCGGTAGGTGCACACACACAGCTGGGAGTCCGAGACAACTATTGAAAATGAATCCATTACATATTATTTTTCATCGCAATCCAAAATGACAAATTTTATTATCAGCATTTAATGCGAGTGCAAAATCGACTTCAAGAGGTTGTGTGCAAAACGTAATGATCTTTATTAGTTCAGCAAGAACAAACATTTTTCCAGAGGATTTTAGTTTATTGAACATTTGCCTTTTCCTTCTCTTCAAGTGCCCCCTATAAAAGTGCGGCAGGGTTGCGATCAGGCGACTTTGGTGGCATGTCCATGAGTATGATTGTGAGATACAACTTAAAATCTTCGTTAGCCAGACGATTAGATTTGCTAATCCAAGAGAAATACCTTATCGTGTTTAATTAATGATTGCTGGCTGTGTTTCATTAATGTTCTGCTTGCTCGTCAGTTTATGTACACTAACTTAACTTGTAAAGTGTCCAGCATTCCACTAATCTCATTATTATCTCTGGAGCCTCTAACCATTGTTCAAAAATTGTCTAGGCCAATTGTGTAAGTGTTGAAAGAAGATCCGGCGGAGCCTTCACTACAGGGAGTCTCACATGTAGACCCAGGCGATGTGGTCGACCTGAGAAAGATACCTCCACTAATGCACACTTAGCTTTAAGGAGGGGGGGGGTGAGAGCAGTTCAGCCATTCAGGGAGTTGAGCCCAGAGAAGCAGAAGGGACATGTGTTTTTTGTAGTAGTCAGACTTGGGACAGAGAATCAGAAAGACTTAACAATGAAAATGAGAAACATCCTTCAGGAAAGTAGATGGATTGCATGGCATTACCCAAAGAGACACAGATTTGGAATCTATATGATTCTAGTCTAAGGATATTGGCCCTGACTGGAAAGATTGGGATCTGCTCCATTAACCATTAGAGAAACACAGATATATTTTGGGGAGACCAGGGCTGGGACGAAGAAGTCACCTGGCCCCAATGGATATGTTGTTTGGGGTAGCCATGAGGGACCCACCGGTCGCCTGTAATCCATGGAGATATTCGAAGAAGCCAGATTGGGACCCACCAGTCATCTGGCCCCGTGGAAACTCTCAGAGAGGCCAGGTTGGGATCCTCAGATCTCATGGTCTTGTACCTCAATGGACTGCTAGCTTCCTAAGCTTGCTGCTTCCTTCTCTCTTTGGGGGCCTGCCAGAAGCAGGGGGACCACTGGTTGAGGTAGTTGGCTCTGGGAGTCTCCAAAGTCGCAGCTCTTCTATCCCAGGCGGGCGGAGAAGGAAGGGTGAGACTGTGTAATGCTGTACCATCTTGGGTACTTGCTGGGACTGTTCTGTGTGTTTATTGTCCGCTTTGTGGTTCAATAAAGTATTGCCACGCTGTTTTACCCTCACCCTGTGTTGTCTGAGTAGCGTTACGCCCACGGAAGACCCCGGGTCTTCACAATGATAAAGAACATTTGTTTGTTCGAAACGCATCAGATGAATCTCTTGCTGGTGTGAGTGGGATTTTAATTTATGGACAATAAAGCCGTAAAGCTTTTCTCTTCAGAAGAGTGCTGGATCTCCCTTTCTTGTGCTACACGCTGTATGGAATGCTGCATCTTACTTCAAGGGTACGCTGGTTTTTCTCTCTGATTAAGTATTATCATGGTTACAGACTAGAAACCCCCTATGTGCTGCCTGATTTTGCACTAATGTGTTACTGCCTTCCGTCTGACCCCTCTTATAATATTATGTTACCTACAATTTAGGTCGGAGGAGCAGAGAGATTGGCATAACACAAAACTAAAGGATCAGGCAGGTACTGTGTAACTGATGTCAATACAAATTCCTATGTGAATACATATTCGGCAGAATGGGGCAATTTTATCCCCATTAAGATGAGGCAGCAATGCACATGTCTGATCACCTCCCTGTTCATTCCCTATGGGGCTGCTGAGTGCTACGCGCTCGGCTTTTTCCAGCAGCCCCATATAAAATTAATGTGGCAGCTATTGGGCTGCTAATTCATTCTAGAAGAGATAAAGGTTCCCTATTAACTGTTCTGCTGATTAGTGGGGGTCCCAGTGGTTGGCCCCCCATCGATCCCAAGGATATGAGACATGTTTTCACAAGACAACCCCTTTAACCTCTCGCTGCTATTTAGTTTGGTCTTAAGATTACCTTTACCCACCATTATGTAGGGGTAAATATGCCACACAGGTGCATGACTATTAATGTTTGGAATGTCTTTCTTTCATAGGACTCTTTTAATGCGTGCAACCATGAATTTATTTATGACCTCTGGTTACACAGTTTCTCATGTAGTTGTAGACATACAAGCAAAGTGCTCTGGTGCTGGCACAGAGAATAAACGAGAAACTAAATAAAGGCCATCTAAAGCGCTAAAATCCATTTACTTAATGACAACAGGAACACTATGTGACATTATTTTATGCTTTATATACAGAGGGTTTTATGCTCTGGTTTGTTCTTTTTTTGTTTGAGGTTTGGATTAAGACAATTCTGCGGCCATAATGGCTGTCCTGCACCCTCATTAGTAATGGTATGGATAGGGACGGGAGGTAAATACTGGGCTTCATTAGGATATTCTGTAGCCAAGCTCTGACGGATTTTATCTTTTGCTACCTGAGCAGTCGGAGTTCTGCCAGAAGAGTGGGATTCTGTTGTGCTTTCTCTGGTGTGGGCTGGGAGGCCTGCTCATGTTCAATTCTCAACCTCTGGATTTCCTGTAATATTTCTCTGGAAAAAAGATGAAACAAAATGTTACTGTGTTGTATAACATATGGAAATGTATCACCATTCTTTAAGAAGGAAATCTGGAATTATCCATTTAAGGTTTACAAATACATAATATTAATCAATTAATTCATCTAAAATAAGTTTTATTATATGAGAAGATGGTCAGTGACACTTCAGATTAATTCTCTTCTGATTCTGCCCTTAACATAAAAATTAAACCATCATGTTCTGGTAATCAGGATGCTTTGTTAAAGGGTTATTACCATCTTTATACGTATATCTACCTTTTAAAGGGAATCTGTCACCAGGTGTTTGCTACCTCATCTGAGAGCAGCATGATGTAGGAAATGAGACCCTGGTTCCAGTGATGTATCACTTAGATTACTGGGTGCCGCAGTTGTGACACAGTCAGGATTCTTAGATGTAGCAGAGCTCAAAAAGCTAAACCCATCCACTCCCCAAATTAGCAGCTTTCTGTGTACATTGTAGATTGACAGTAATCTGCTAATCAGTGGTGTTGGCAGAGTTGGACCAGGATGCAATCTCCTGCTGATAAAACATTCATTGTGTGGAAATAACAGCACACAGCCTAAGAAAGTGACACATCCCTGAAAACTGTGTTTCAGCCCCTACCTCACACTGCCCTCATATTACATAGCAAAAACTGCTGACAGATTCCCTGCATTTTTTTTAAATTGTTGCAACAAACTTAGCATATTTTATATTTTTGTTGAAGTTATTCACTTTGTCTTCTGACGGTTTACTCTTAATTTGGCCTCTGGGTGCAACTGATCCACCTTTGGTAGAGTGTTTTAGACTGTCATGCACAGTCAAGACAAGCTCAGAAAATATTCATTTGCTTAGAATCATAATTTTGTTGCCATATTCACACTGTCACAATGATGTCATATTCTCAGAACATAAGTCTAAATATATAGAATTTGTATTTAAAGGGAACCGGAGCGCTGATTTAGACCTCCGGACCTGCAGGCAGCAGACACTGGCTCTCATTTCAGCCAGGTATCTTTCACTCTGAAATGCTTCAGCGTTTCAGAGAAAACACAAATTAAAAAACTGACTAGGAACAATGTAGCTTGGGTGACTAGTCCAAAAAGGCCAGTACCCGACAGCATCTCCAGCTCCCCTTGAGTGACAGACCTCTCCCTATATGCACATGTTCCTAGCCCGCTGAAATGACAGAGCCAGTCCAGTGTCTCATTCATGCTGTCAGTGGTTCGGGCAACAAGAAGTCAGCTGTCAGGTTCACTTTAATTATCTTTGGATGGCAGTGGGGTGGTCACCTTGTTTGAGCTTAACAGCAATTACATAGACTTCATCTTAATTCCTTTTTGAGTCAGCCCCTATCATAAAAGTTAGACAATCATGTTCTGGTAACCAGGATACTTTATTAAAGGATTATTACCATCTTTAGAAGTTTTCACCTGTTCATAGGATGGGTAACAATTTGCTTATCGGTGGGGGTCTGACAGCTAAGACCCTACCAATCCTGAGAACAGAGCTGTGAAATGTCTCATGTAAATGGAATGGTGTCCGAACATGTGCACCACCACTCCATTCAGTCTCTATTGGACTGCTTGAGATAGCTGGGTACTTCTTAGCTTTTTCAGGCAGTCTCAGAGACATAATGGAGAGGTGTGCGTGCTCGGCTATTGCTCCATTCTGCAGAGCCCAGTCCTCAGGATCAAGTTGTTGGGTCATCACCATTTAGCAAGTTATCACTCATTCTAGTGATAGGTTATAACTTCAAAATACGGGAATAACTCTTTAAAGGAACATTTCATCCTTATCCTTGGTAATTTACCGCAATAATAATTAATATTAACTACAACGGATTAACTACAAGATTTCATACAATGAGTAGTACCGCAAAGGCTTACTTAGATGAGTAGATAATCTGCCCATCCTAAGCATCAGTGTAGTAAGTGGATTGCGGTCTTTTATATACATGCTTTAGTTATTATGCGATTCTACTACGTTGGTATGATATGGTATGATAGCGGTTTCTCCAGAGTTCCCATTATTGTCAGCATCACATTCCGCTTTACATGTGCTGCTGACAAACAATGAGTTTTATGTCAACATTAAAGATCAGACCAATGTTGCTGGACATGTTTGCACTGACAATGCTCAGTACTGACTTTATGAGCGGTCCTTCAATGCTCAGTATAAGTGGGCCATTAGACAAGTTCACCACTTCAAATGTATAAATGAGCTGTAATAAATTATTCGCAATTCTATAGCGTGTAGTCTAGAGGCATTTCCAAACAATCAGGCTCTTATTCCAGGTAGAAGTAACATTTCCCTGCAGTGTAATTACTTTACTTACTGAGTGTCCACAAAAGAAGCCATAAAACAAATAACAGATACTGTACCGGTTTTTATTTTCCAGCTCTGCAATAAGCTGTCTCTGCTGCTTATTTGCATCGATGGTAAAAGAGATGTCTGGGCCTCTCTGCTGACTCTGCTGCAATAAAACAAAACGTTCTGATCAAGAATCTCCCCGGCACAAGCCGCACAACGACACCCTATAGGGGAATAGACCTTCTACCGCAAGATGTGCTGAATGTATAGGAAGAACAAAGCAAGAGGTTTGCCTCAAGCTGTTTTGCTTCAAGAAATGCTATTTATTTTCAGGACATCAGCAGACTATTCTCTTACATGGTGATATAATAAGAAAAATGAGTCTGTACAGATGTTAAAGGGAATGTGTCACCACTCTGGAGTTATCAGACCTCTACTATGGGCATTCAGGGTATAGAAAAGTAAATCTATAGATACCTGTATGGGCCATAGCAGAGGTCCGAATGCAGAGAAATGTAGTTTTATCTCCTTGGCTTTTCATACGCAAAGAACGGCTCACAGGGAGCGCGCTTTGTTTCCTCCTGGGCCCGTTTGGCTGAGCACAGTGCAGTAGTGCTCTATTGCGCAGGTGCCGGGGAGTCACTGTGGACTCCCCGGCACCTGCGCAATAGAGCACTGTGTGCTCAGCCAAACGGGCCCAGGAGGAAACAAAGCGCGCTCCCTGTGAGCCGTTCTTTGCGTATGCACTGGGAGGCGAGGAAAAAAAGCTCAGGTCACAGGGATCAATAACGTGCGGGGAGGGTGGAGGACTATGGTAAACGTGGACATAGGCAGGGAATTGGTGGAATAATAAGCAGATGGGCGGGGATAGCTTTTCATCCGGGGGACACAAAGCCTGTGAAAAACCAAGGAGATGAAACTACATTTCTCTGCATTTAGACCTCTGTTATGGGCCATACAGGTATGTATAGATTTACTTTTCTATGCCCTGTATGGCCCATAGTAGACATCTGATATCTCCCGGAGGTGACAGATTCCCTTTAAGCAGGTTCTTCAATGCTATGCATTTATGACATGGCCTCATGAAAGGCATTTTTTTTTCATTTATCTGACTCGCAAAACATAATTCTCCAGGTCAGTACAATTACGCACATACTAAACATGTACTTTTTTTTTTTTTTTTATTCAAATGGTGAAAAAAATTCGGAAAATTGTAAAAAAAAGAAAAACAAAAAAAACCCAACAAATAAATTTGCTTGTGTCGCCACTTTGAGATTGTAACGTTTTCATTTTTCGGGATCTGCGGCTGTGTGAGGGCTTATGTTTTGCACCCTGCACTGACATTTTTACTGATGCCATTTTGGGGTAGAGTCTTGATCGCCTATTATTGCAATGTTGTGGTGGCTAAAAACCATAATTCTGGTATTTTGATCTTTTTTTTGTTACACCGATAGGATTAATTTATTTTATACTTTGATAGATCGGACTTTTACAAATGCAGCGATACCAAATGTGTATTTTTAATTGCTTGATTTCTAATGGAGCAAAACATTTTTTTTACTTTAATTTTTTTATTTCATATTTTGAAAAACTTTTTTTTTCACTTTTTACCTTATTTGTTAGTCCCATTAAGGGACTTAAAGCTGTGATCATCTGATCGCTTGTACTATTCATAGCCGTGCATCAGCACTACTATGTATACTATGCATAATAGAAAACACGGTCTCCTATGAACACCAGCTTTTACAGGAGAATCATCATGACAAGCATGGAGGTCTTCAGCAGATCCCCAGCTGTCTTGGCATCCCATGATCACGTCATAGGCGCATGGAATGACGCCCCCACCACCTTCCCGCCAGTGTGTGTTAGATGCCACGGTCAGAAATTGACAGCGGCATTTAACATCTTAAGAGTCGCAGGAGTAGACCCACTCCACCTGTCGTTGTTAGAGGCTGATGATGGTTGAATGATTCAGCCATGATCAGCCGGGAAAGATGTGGGCTCGGCTTGCATCTAACATCACAATATCTTTTTTTTTTTTAATGTGGAGCCCAAAACTGGATCCCATGTGGCCTTACAAGTGATTTATAGAGGAATAATAATACCTTGAGATCATGGGATTTTCTCTCGCTCTCTTTATATATTTTTATAAATGTTGTTTGCTTTTGCAACTGCTGCTTGACATGGAGTACTGCTGCTTATGACCATTTTATAACTGAGTTATTGCTACAGGCATAGCAATACCAATTATGTGTGCTTTTCTTAAAAAATACTAAAGCTTTCTTTATATACTTAGGATATATATTTTTATTTCTATAAGTTGTATTGATTTTTTTTTGTATATTTTTTTCCCACCATGGGATTATTTTATTGCTTTCTTAACACACTGAAAAACTTCTATATTGCTGGATAAAACTCTGGCAGGGAGTTACAGATTAGATTGCAGAATTGGGTTAGGGGCGAGTTGACTTGTGTTAGAATGTGCGGGCGATGGCAACCCATCAGTGCCCAGGCACTGACCACAGCATTTAAGGGGAAGAATGCATTACAACAGGGCTCTGGTATCATTAGACAAATGAGCACCCGCTCCACCTCGCATTGGACATCTGTGCACGGCATATATTACAATGCTGTAAAAAAACACTAAAAGGCACTAAATAAACATTATACTAGATATTGGGACATGGAAGACTTACAAAAATGTAACTTTCTTGTTCCTATTCTAAGAGAGATGTACGGTACTTACTGAAGACGTGGTCTCGGCTGCCAGTCTCGCTGCATATCTGGCAATCAATCTATGTTCTTCATCAAGGCGGCTGGGACTGTCGAGCATTCTGTGCAAAGGAATGTAGGACAGGAAGAAAAAGGAAAAAACAACATTTTACACCTGGAAACTTATTACATCATAAGCAAGTAACCCAGGCAGCATGTATGTGAATGGTGTTTTCACTTTCTTAATATGCTCCACTACTACAAAGAGCAAGTGTAAGCTGGAAATTGCTGCTAAATTCTCTACCTGTAAAGAAAATGTTTAAGTACAGTAAAGACAATTTGGTAATAAGCATATTTTGAGTATTTTGTCCCGGGGAGCTGTAGTCTGGATTACATACACTCAGACATCATGAAATCGCTATTTATCATTTGGTAATCACGTGATAACTTTAGTCCAGTTTAGCAGTAGTTTGCGCTCCATGGATTCTTGCATTTCCACTAACCAAAGAGGGATCATATTCCCAGTAGCTCTGATGTCAAAGTGTAAAGATACTTGCACGTTATGGAGACAGTTAATTCATAACTACATGGTCATGAGGATGTCTCTTTCATTTTTCTACTCGGTTAGAAAAATCAAACTGACTTTACAAAACACATGATGATGCTCTAATCAGAAAGACAATTCTTCTTTTAAATGATTAAAAGAAGTTTTCCCATGAACAAAGTTAATTTTAATCAATAGATCTTAGAATAAAAATAAATTCCACAATTGGATGTGTTAAAAAAAAAAAATGCTCCTGACACCTGATCCAAGCTGCTAAAACGATCATTCCTCGACATTGGAAATCCACGATTGCCCCATCTATGGAGGAGTGGGTCTCGGAGGTTGCCACCACTCAATGTATGGAGTCGCTGATTACCCACTCTCCTGTGGAAAGGGACAAGTTCGTTTACAAGTGGTTCCATTGGGACGTCTTTTTGGATTCCCCATTATTTAAATCAATTGTTATGTAAACTAATCATTGGATCTGCCTTGAGTGGTATGAGGTCTCATTAAGTTCTCATCAGGTCTGGTGCCCATCTACTGTCTCTTACTAGATGTTTCCCCCCCTTATGTCTGTCTTGTATCTATGTTGACCACTCATTTATTGATATGTTCGAGAATAATTCTTGGTTTGATTTATGTTTCATGATGTTATGATAAAATCCTCAATAAAGTTTTGAATTGGAAAAAAAAATGTTCCTGAGATAATCTTATAAATGTGCCCCTGCTGTGTAGTGTGTAATGGTCGTGTCTGACTGTACAGGAACATGGTCTGATCATACCACATCTCCTGGGCAGGGGAAAAAGCAAAAAAGCTGCGATCCCATGCTGTACTCTTTTGCTTCCCCCCTGCACAGGAGCTGTGGTATGATCAGACCATGTTCCAGCATGGTCAGACACAGCCAAAATTAACTTTGTTTGTCGGAAAACTCCTTTAAAAGGTCTGCCCACTCAATGAACAGAAAAATAATTATTATGAAGCATAAATCTTTGCGATATATCATGTAAAACAAACAGGGCTGTGGAGTCTGTATAAAATGGACCGACTCCTAAAACATAATAAATTGGGTATAGTAGTTCAATGCAGTTTGTGGGGAATATTTTTTCATAAGAATTTGGGAAAGTTATGAAATGTCCTATAAATGTCTGTCCTATTACTGATCTAAGGGTCTAGACTTTTAGCTGAGATGAATCTGTGCTACAGTAAATTTATCACTTAAACATGAGCCCTGTATGAGGGAGTCGGAGTCGTGGAGTCATGGAAATTGAGGAGTCGGAGGTTTGGCTTACCAACTCCACAGCCCTGAAAACAAATGTAACTACAATGTTTTACTGCTTTAAATGCAGGGATCTTCCATAGTTTGGGGCTATGACAAATGATAAATTAGTGTTCCTATTGTATATGATATACACCACATACATCTGGCATGACCAAGCTCCCAACATGAGGCACCTCTTCTAAGAGGCCACAGCTGCTTGCAAGTGAAATACCAGGGAAGGTTTGGGACAGATTTTATTTTTTGAATATTAAATAATCTCACGTTTTAGAGAAAAAAATGTTACTAAAAAGAGTCACAATAACATTTCTACATTGTGTGATGAACACATGAGCAGGAAAATCACTAAGTTATACCTCTGTGGGAATGGACCCCAGTGGACTGCATAGTCATAGTAAGTTATCTAATCACTGTCCCACGCAGCAATTTAAGTGTTATATTGTCCGGTAAATTGAATTTAACAGTAAGAAAAAAAAAAATCAGTAAGGCTGTGTTCACATGTCCAGTAATCATCAGTTAAAGCATTGCTGCTGGATCCGTTCTAACAAAAAAGTTGTGCAAACACAAGTTTTTTATCCTGCTAAAAAAAACAGATTTTTTTTTTTAACATTGAAGTCTTCGGAAAACGGATCCTTTAAATAGCCATCTGTTTTATTCCATTTGAAAGTGATCCAGTAAGCAACAAACAGATCCTTTTCAAGTTGAAAAAAAAACTGAGGGCTATTTAACTGATCAGTTTTCCATAGACTTCAATGTTAAAAAAAACAGATCCAGTTAAAATCAGTTTTTTTTAGTTGGACAAAAAACTTGTATCTGCACAACTTTTTTGTTGAAGGGTTGCTGCTGGATCCATTCTAACTAATAATTACTGGACATGTGACATAACCCAATACCCTGTGGCTCTATATTCAGATTACATAAATTTGTATTTAGAAACAAGACACAAGGTGGCCGTACACACTAGGTAATTGTCGGATGAATGCTTGTTTGACCGACAGCTACTTCTTGTGACACTGCGATGCAGATGCTTTGCTGGTCATTCCGACCTCCTGAAATGTCCATTACATTACAGTAAACTGGCACATTTTTACACTTTTACTTGGCAATAAAGAAAATTATTGGTCAGTAAGGCCACATTCACACGTTCAGTATTTTACATCAGTATTTGTAAGCCAAAACCAGGAGTGGAACAATCAGAGGAAAAGTATAATAAATACAGAAGTGGTGACATGTTTCTATCACCCACTCCTGGTTTTTGCATACAAATACTGATGTAAAATACTGAAAGTGTGATCATATCACAATTTTATACATTAGAAAAAAACATGCAGGGCTTTATGCCTCATTTACAATGACCAATTTCCTTTTTCTTTTCCCCAAGAATCATTGGGTCACTTTCTGAGGTGTAACTTGTCCCCACTTGCTATATCTGTTTTAGGCTGTTTTTGTACTATGGGAATAGAGGGTGATATAACAAATGAAGCAACAAAATAACATTAACAATAGATGGATTGCATTTGTTGTATTCAGCCATTTCATACAGTCATTCACAGTAGTACGTGGATTCAGAATTACCATCCCCATCGATATTTACAGCCTAACTGGCTTAAAAGGTTATTTTCAGCTGTAACATTTATGCCAGTATCCAAAGGATATTTGTCACAGGTTTACCGTGACAGAGAGGAGCCAGAAGACCGCAGCGTCTGAGTTCATGTACTCCTGCATTGAGTAGAAGCACTTCTCCCTCTTAATAAATGGTGCTAGATTCTTTCAGCAGTGCAGGAGTTATTCAGCTCAGCTTTGAGTATCTGTAGCTTCCTTCTTGGAAGTTTTCAGCTGTGCAGTATCAGCCACTCCCCTCTCCTATATATTCTCGCTTCTGGCAATCTGGATTGCCAGTGTTAAGTCTTGTTCTGCCTAGTGTGGAGTGGAGGATTCGGTGTTCAGTAGAGGCATTTAAGGAGAGTTGTTCTGTGACTGTTGCTTGGTGTTTTGGTTGTGTTCATAGTCCCTTCCTCTTCTATTTATGTTTACCTTCCTAATCTCTTCGGTGTTTTCCCTCTGTTGTCTGTGAGTGCATATTTTGTATGTTTGGTATTTTCAGTTATCCCTGTACGTAAATTCCTTGTTTGACTGGTTTGTGTATTTACATACATTATTCCTCCCCACTTCCCTGGGTGGGGAAGGGGACAGATAATGGCTGATTCAGGAGACCAGTACGGTACGTGGCCCCAGCATCTTCACCATCAGAAGTAACCTGGGGAGCAGGGATAGCTAGGGCGCCACTAGCGTTATGGACAGGATAGGAGCACCTGGTCCCAGGTTGTCAGACAGCATTGTGACAATATTTGTTCATATTAGCTGTGAGACAGGGATCGGGAGATCTGTATTCTCAAGATCAGTGCGGGTCCGAGAGGCTGGTCTCTTCTTTCAAGCATACATAAAATATCCTGAGGATTTGCCATCAATATCCGATATGTAAAATACTCCTTTAGATAAAATAATTTTTTTATGAAAATTTCTAAAACTGTTTAAAAGGAAATGTTATTCAAAGAAGCCAATAACAAAGCACCTTCCATGTATGAGGGTGCAGCCACATGTTACGGCTAGCCACACAGCTAAACTCCTCCAATCCGTGGTGGGGCCAATGGCGACATGGTTGTGCAACAACAACACGCAGTTATTGGCCATCACTGTTGACAGACTTTCATCCGCATGTGGTCACAAACTTATAGTGCAATTGAAAAATGGACAATATGTTAGAATTGTTTGTTATGGACAAGAATTCATAAATCTACCCCATTTGTATATTTGTTGAACACTGATATAGATGATAAGTTGAATCCACAGGAATCAGTAGTGCAGCTTCAGGCTTTGGACCTGTACCTTTTAAAAGGGAATCTGTCACCGAATTTTACCCCAGCATGAAGTAGGAGCAGAGGCCCTGATTCCAGTGATGTGTCACTTACTGGGTTGCTTGCTGCAGTTTTGATAAAACTATACTTTTTCTCTGTAGCAGTGCTACCAGTTCTCTGAATGCTTAGCCCTGTTTAACCTCCCCACACCACTGATTAGCAGCTATCTGTGTACACTGTGCATAGGCAGAAAGCTGCCTATCAGCTGTGGGGGTGAGTTATACAGCCATCATGAATGTAGAGGACTACATGGCAGCAAGTTTACTAGTCCTCTAGTGGTATTCTCCTCCTGAAAAAAAACAGCAGTAAGTAGGCCAGTAAGTGACACTTTGCTGAAATTAGGGTCTCTGCCCCACTACCCTGCTGCACTCAGATTAGGTGGCAAATACCTGGTAACAGATTCCCTTTAAACATTAATAAAAAAGCAAACAATATTTGGGGGATTACTCCAACAGTTCAAACACATTTTTTAAATATAGATACTGTAAGTAGTAGTAAAAGGCAACAAATGATGGACTGAGTTAATGATTTATAAAATTAATATATATTAGGAGGTTGTGTTGAATAAGACAAAGAGCTGCTCTTTACAGTGGCTATGATGCTCCTATGACCTAATGAAAAAAGTTTTCATGGCTGTTAATGTTCACATTTTTGGCACATTTCCCTTTAGCAGGCCTACTTAGGATATAGCCACGAGATGTAAAAAGAGTGGAAAAATTCTACATAGAATCACGAGTTATATGCCTCCAATTTCACCCCATGTATTGCGAAGATCAGCAGTGAAAATCAGCAGCATAAATGGATTGATTTAAAATCTGCATAGCAGTTCGATTTCTATGTGGATTCCATACGGATTTTTTGTACAAAATTTGTGGCTGAAATTAAATAGTAAAATCGAAACCTCTTTGCTAGTAATGTAATTACACCGTGGATTTTTCACTGGGGAAACACTCTGCTGTGTATCTTTCCTGTGTGAATATACCCTTAAAGTGACACAGAATAACCAAAAACATTAAGAGAATTGCATAAATGCACAGCAGTGGAGGTCCGAGGACAATGGCAAAGAAAACGCTTTTTTACACAATTCCTTTTTATTGACTGCAACCCTATTGAGTCCCCCTTCAAAACCAATTTTTACTTCCCATGGGTATCTAAAAAATGGTAACCAGCAACAATCAAATCCAGTGCGTCTCATCATCCAGTCGTACTTCTTATTAATCTGAAGAATGTAAGTTTACAAAAAAAATGATGGAAGAAAATATGTAAGACTACACGATCTTACTGCACTGGATATGTAGTTTGTTACCATGAAGATCCATAGGCCTGCATAGGAACTGAAGATACATGTGGCCATATTTTAGTCAAAATCTATAGCAAAGTTGTGTAACATATTTTAGCTCCTTTAAACAATTAAAAAAAGAAAAATAAGTAGAAAATGTGTACGTAGCATTGAAGACTGTGGGGGGATTCATTTTGGAGCAAGCCAAATTTGAACTTTTTTTTCCTTTCGTTACCTTTCATTAGTGGCTAGAAAAGTAGGCATATTTAAGCAGTAGAGAAAGGCCTGAAAATGTATTATGAAAAGGAATCGGTCAGCAGGTTTTTGCTGTGTAATCACAGAGCAGTGTAGTGTAGAGGCAGAGACCCTGATTGCAGCCTTGTATCACTTACTGAGCTGCTTGCTGGCATTTTGATACAATCCGTTTTCTCTGCTGCAGATCTAGCAGTGCTCTGAATACTGAGCTCTGTATAACCCCGCCCACACCACTGATTCACAGTTTTCTGTGTACATTGTCAAATAGTTGGTGGCGGGATTAGGAATTATACAGAGCAGGAGGACTACATCACACGGGACAACTGGTTCTCTAATGATAATATCCTGCTGATAAAACATTTAATTTATTGAACCACCACAAAGTCCAGTAAGTGACATCACTGGAATCAGGGTCTCTACCCCAACATCATGCTTTTCTCAGGTTACATATCAGAAACCTGATAACAGATTCCCTTTTACAATGCTAGAACTTGGTGCATACTGTATTTTGTAGTCCTAGCAGATTTCATCTTATCTACCTCCATGTGAAAACATTCCAGATGTGAATTTTAAGACAAACCGTTGCATTACAATGGATGGAACGTACTGAAAATCCCAAAGAAATCTGAAAGAAATGGTTAATGGGATTTTATGAAATTGCAATTCAAATATATTGCACTGTACTTTATTGAAAATTGTTGCCGTGAAGATTAAAAAAAACCATGATGTGCTAAAGTGCTTGAATATGTGCCCTGGCTGTTTGTTGTGCTCCCATTGTGAGGCATTGCTATTAGTTGGCTGTGCGGTGCTCCCATTGTGAGGCATTGCTATTGGTTGGCTGTGCGGTGCTCCCATTGTGAGGCATTGCTATTGGTTGGCTGTGCGGTGCTCCCATTGTGAGGCATTGCTATTGGTTGGCTGTGCGGTGCTCCCATTGTGAGGCATTGCTATTGGTTGGCTGTGCGGTGCTCCCATTGTGAGGCATTGCTATTGGTTGGCTGTGCGGTGCTCCCATTGTGAGGCATTGCTATTGGTTGGCTGTGCGGTGCTCCCATTGTGAGGCATTGCTATTGGTTGGCTGTGCGGTGCTCCCATTGTGAGGCATTGCTATTGGTTGGCTGTGCGGTGCTCCCATTGTGAGGCATTGCTATTGGTTGGCTGTGCGGTGCTCCCATTGTGAGGCATTGCTATTGGTTGGCTGTGCGGTGCTCCCATTGTGAGGCATTGCTATTGGTTGGCTGTGCGGTGCTCCCATTGTGAGGCATTGCTATTGGTTGGCTGTGCGGTGCTCCCATTGTGAGGCATTGCTATTGGTTGGCTGTGCGGTGCTCCCATTGTGAGGCATTGCTATTGGTTGGCTGTGCGGTGCTCCCATTGTGAGGCATTGCTATTGGTTGGCTGTGCGGTGCTCCCATTGTGAGGCATTGCTATTGGTTGGCTGTGCGGTGCTCCCATTGTGAGGCATTGCTATTGGTTGGCTGTGCGGTGCTCCCATTGTGAGGCATTGCTATTGGTTGGCTGTGCGGTGCTCCCATTGTGAGGCATTGCTATTGGTTGGCTGTGCGGTGCTCCCATTGTGAGGCATTGCTATTGGTTGGCTGTGCGGTGCTCCCATTGTGAGGCATTGCTATTGGTTGGCTGTGCGGTGCTCCCATTGTGAGGCATTGCTATTGGTTGGCTGTGCGGTGCTCCCATTGTGAGGCATTGCTATTGGTTGGCTGTGCGGTGCTCCCATTGTGAGGCATTGCTATTGGTTGGCTGTGCGGTGCTCCCATTGTGAGGCATTGCTATTGGTTGGCTGTGCGGTGCTCCCATTGTGAGGCATTGCTATTGGTTGGCTGTGCGGTGCTCCCATTGTGAGGCATTGCTATTGGTTGGCTGTGCGGTGCTCCCATTGTGAGGCATTGCTATTGGTTGGCTGTGCGGTGCTCCCATTGTGAGGCATTGCTATTGGTTGGCTGTGCGGCGCTCCCATTGTGAGGCATTGCTATTGGTTGGCTGTGCGGCGCTCCCATTGTGAGGCATTGCTATTGGTTGGCTGTGCGGTGCTCCCATTGTGAGGCATTGCTATTGGTTGGCTGTAGACAGATTTCTGACTACATGAAGCGCATTGCAGCCTTCATAACTGGGATATTGTCATACTATTTTAATGAAAACATAAATAAGCCTCATTTGAATGAAATTATGAAAACTTGCTTAAAACTAGACAATACTTCCTGCAGACAAATGAATAAAGTAATCACACTTCTAAATCAGATTAGTATCGGTGTAAAAAATAAATAGTGAAAAGGAATAATAACATCATCTGTAAAACCAGAGTCGACGCAGCTTTGTATCGAGAGCATGATGCAAGCTCAGTCCCTTCTTACACAGATCTCTCCCGTAGCCGGGCCACCTGAGCACATGCTGAAGGCATCTGACTTGGCTCACTAAGTTTCAACAACAAGTGACCATCATTTGCGTCAACCTCCATTTTGTACAAACAAGACATTTGCCAAGCCTTAACTAACCGTGAAAGGTTGTTCTGCAGCATATTGGCATATACCCCGATGAGAACATGTTCATCAGCCAGCCTGTCTGCCACATCCAGGCTGTATTGTAACCTAGAAGGATGGTTTGGAAATGGGAAAGGCTTAAATGTAAAAAATAAAGAAATTAAACAAATGAAAAATATAATGTGTGCATGCTGGGAATGTAATTCAGGAAAGCAAAAGCAGAGAAAAGGGCATGCTGCAAAGGAAGACATCACCTCTAATCCAGAGATTAAAACATAAGAATCGTGCACTAGTTCCTAAAAGCCACCTATTTGCATCGAATGCATGGCCACCTAAGAATTTCAGTGAAGTAGACTGCCAAGCAAAGCATGCCAACAAGAAATCCGACACAAAAACTGCTAGAATCCCTAACGGGCCCATACACAATAGACAGTTGTGAGAGGATGGTTCGTCCGATCGTTTGTTTGGCAGCTATCTCCTGCCTTGTTCCTACACAGAAGTACTTGCTTTACTTAACGCTCCTGTGTTCTCTACGAGAAAGCCGCTGACAAACCCCTCTGGCGGCCTATCTCACTGGGAACAAAAGGATCTCATGAGGTTGGGGGAAGAGTCGGAGGTCCCAATACACATAAGACTGTTGGCCAAGCTTGCGGATATTGGCGGTGCATCTGATGATAGACTTATGTGTATGGGGCATTAAAGGTTCATTTTAATCAATAGATCTTGGAATAATAATAACTTCCACAATTGGATGTGTTTAAATAAAATGTTCCTGTGCTGAGATAATCTTATAAATGTGCCCCTGCTGTGTACTGTGTAATGGCCGTGTCTGACCGTGCAGGAACATGGTCTGATCATACCACATCTCCTGGGCAGGGGAGGAAGGAAAAGAGTATACAGACATGACAGCATGGGATTGCAAATATTTCTTTTTTTGAGGTAAAACATTTTTTTTATAAAACAGGCAGGGAAATGTTTTACCTCACAAAAACAATCAGATGTGATCCCGTGCTGTAATGTCTGAATACTAATTTGCTTCCTCCCCCGCCCAGGAGCTGTGGTATGATCAGACCATGTTCCTGTACGGTCAGACACAGCCATTACACAGTACACAGCAGGGGCACATTTATAAGATTATCTCAGCACAGGAACATTTTATTTAAACACATCCAATTGTGGAACTTATTATTACTCCAACATCTATTGATTAAAATCAACTTTAAAATTACCGTAACTTCGTTTGTGGCAAAACCCCTTTAAGGCTTTGTTAATATACTGTATATTACTTATTACACTTCAGACTATTTGGGCTCGCTCACACAAATGTATAAATCAGACGAGAGCAATCCGATAAAAAAAAGGGATTGCACTGGGACCAATGTTATTCTATGAGGCAGCGCAGATCTTTGTATTTTTTTTCAGCTGTATTCGGCTGGAGTAAAACATCACAGCATTTTGTGATTCGACTCTGAAATTGGATGGGTGCAAAAAAAAATGCCATGTAGACCATCAGTGTGCCATCTGATTTTTATAGATACATTGTAATTCTGTAACTTAGGAAACTGTAAATGGTCGTGTAAAAAATTAATAGCCGCTGAGTTAAAAAAAAAAAAACTGATTGCACGCGGTTAACAAGTGAGAAAAAATTGTTCAACTTTTCTGGATAAAAACTGGATAGATGTTTTAGACGCTTGTGTCATTCCCAGCCTTTGGCTGAGCCCACCAATACAATGCTGTTGTATTGGGCATTCAGTTGTATTGAAAAGTAGATACTGATGTATACTGGTCAAATATATGACTTTTGGCAAAGTTCAAGCTATTAGAACTCAACACTCGTGTGAGACATTTCTAAATGTTAGCAGCACTTCCCTATGTATATGCCAAATGTAGAAAGCCATGTGACCCTAGCCAAAACAATGAAGAGAGTCACAATGGATAAAAGCAGGGATAAAGGGGTCAAATCATTTTTTAAACAATGTTAAAGTTTAGAAAAACATTGCGGCTTTCTTCCAAAACACTGCCACATTTGTGCTCAGGTTTTGTGCAGTATTGCAACTGACCCCTATTCACTTTAAAGCAGCTTAGCAGAGAAAACCATGGACAGGTGTGGCGCCATTTCGGGTAGAAACAAAATATGTTATTTTTATTTTATCCTATACAACCCCTCTTCACTGTTCATCCATGAATTTGTGCAGTATATGGAAATGCCTAGCATGTAATCCAGTAATACCTGCGCAGGTAGCACACATGCTCCCTAGGTTTCCTGTCATGTGTGGTAGACCGGTCTGTGGGTATCTCGCATCTGGTCTGGAACATACAATGTGGCTGGCGCTATCTTCCATACCTATCCTACTAGGGACCCCTGGGAAGTTTTGTTGCATCATAAATCCTCCACGTTCACTTGGTCTCAGTATAAACTTCAACCTTTTCTCTTTTTAGCGGCAAAGCAAATTATAGCCCAAGCTTTACAAAAACACACATCCCATTCTTGGGAGTTTTTGGCCTGTGTGGATAATTTTATAACCATTGAACAACTTACAAGTGTCTTGAATGACACTCCTGCTACATTATTCAAAACCTGGGACTGTGGAAAGCATTCAGTATATGCCCATCCCCATCCGTCAAGTGCAAATCTGTTCTATGGTAAATTAAATACCATAACACATCACATATACTGTGTTATGGTTCCTTTTTATTGTTTATGTGTCTCTTCCCTCACTTATCCCCCCATCAGTTTTTTTATTTTCTTATACTTCTTGGCTGTCCCCATTTTTATATTACTGGAATCAGGGTCTCTGTCCCTACATCATGCAGCAGTCAGATTACATAGCAGACACCTGCTGACAGATTCCCTTTAAAAATGATTTGCCGGCAATGTCCTGCACCTTATTTTTCTTTAATAAATTGATGCACAGGTTAACTTACAAAACATCTTATTCTAGAACAGTGGTTGGGAGAGCTCTTGAAACAACAGTCATGCCAAAGATACCTCCTTTATAGAGAATAGGAAGGTTTTATTTTGCAAAGATCAAAACAGATAAAGGAGTCCTAACAGTTGTTCTATCCCAATAAAATATTTGTGGGGGAAACAATCGACTCAACACAATGCTGTATACGAGCAAAGTGTCTGCAAACCCTTCCCAATAGGGAATGCTCAACATAAAATCATGAATAAACCGTTCCCATCAGTCCATGGTAACAACATGTAGGTAAATAGGAAATGCCATCATATTTTAAAACATTTTAAAAGCTTCTTTCACTGTCATAAAACTCAACCCCTCCTATATTTTACTTATCAAAACAGTAAGACTCCATCACCAAGCTTTGTTCCAAATCTGCAGGCGGCAGCTGGTAAGAAGTAACCCTAGTTATCACTGCTAAACCCTGACAATTGATGCACTGTACTCACCGGGGTCGCATATTCTCACATTTGTTGCTATTATATATGGCCAGAATAGCAGGAAAAGTGATTTTGAGGAGGGAGTTTTGTGGAAGGACGGCAATTCTGAATATCCTGCTGCTCCTGAAAACGTCAAACAGTCGCTGTCTGCACCCTCCACATCAGAAAGCCTCATTATAAGGGGACTACGGAGGCAGAAAAGGCTGTAAACTGGCAGATTATTGTAGAAAAGAGCAACTAACAACGCCTCTTGTACAGAGGTGAGGGGTCTCATCGGGTAGAGGAGACAGGCGTCCACTCTGACCACATGTGGAAGAGACCTTGGCCTTTAAATCCTCCTGCTTTCTGGGCCAAATTGGCTTTAATCAGGTGATAATAGACAAGTATGACAACAGCAGGTGGAGCAGCGGATAGTGGAAGGCATTGTGTTGCTATGATAATAGTATGATTATTTGGATCTCCTGTGTAATCCCATAGGACACATCATTGTTGCCAGCGAAGCTCATGGCTACAACGGAGATGAATCTGAGAACTTTGGGAAAACAGCATGGTCTTGCTGTTACAGCGGAGTCACACTGTGGTTATAAAATCCACTATATCTGACATACTGGCAGTGAATAGGACTGAGCTATATAAACAGACAACCAGTGGACAAAGGTAGCTCTGTTTTAAGCAAAAAGAATATAAAGATGTCCTTTTTTCAGTCCTGTTGATAATAACTTCACACAAAATGCAGAAAATTCTAGATAAATATTAGAAAGAATTTCATTACAGGGATCCAATCAAGTTAATGCTGGGAAAATGACACATTTTTGTGACTTTTCGAAATGATGCCAGAATTCAGCACTACTTGCATGGTCATTAGTATGGATTAGTAGGATTAAAGTACCGCTACCCGCCTGCTTGCTCTAGGGCACAACATGCACATTCAAGTACTACAGGCCAATCTCAAACTTACCCTTTGCCTTTAAGCAAAGTTGGAGCAGCCATAGCCAGCTGTCTGCTCTGCTCTGTTTCTGAGGTCTTTTGAGTAGAGCTGGTTAACAAGACAGAACATTGCTTAGGACAGTTCACATGAAGAACAAAGGGGTGCGATAAACAAGTGGTGAATGAACGCTCCAGAATGTAAAGTGATCGGTCCACTGGTTACAGAGAATTAAATGAAGCCCAAAATATCATTTGATGTAGAAAGAAATCTAACAGAGGAGGACGAGGATGATTGATATTCATTAGCCAAATTAAAGTAGTCTAGACAAGAAAGAAGCAGTCCGTTTTATATCTAGGTAATAAAAAGATATTCAAAGGGAATTAGGTAATGGAGCGGACCACAGACATGAGATTCTTATCGGAAATCCACTGTCAAGCTAATGTGGGAAATAATTATCAGCAGCGGGATTTTCAGCTGTCAGACACTTGGATTCGGGTTTGGTTACTTTGACCTCAATGTATAGCTGAATTAATAATTACTATATATTAATGCTCCAATACCAGATTCCACAAGTCAGCATTTGTGATCCGTTGATTTGCTGACTTTGCTCGTGTGTATTCTGAAACTCCTCATTCTTTATCTTCGTCTATACCTTTTATTTATGTAGCACTGCTGTATTATATACCATTAGTGGATAGTTTAATTATCCTATCACAGTATAAACCATTCATACTAGAGCAGCCAAAGAAAAGGATCCGATATGCAGTCAAATAGTGTAGTCATATAAAGATAATGCAAAAAGCTTTATTGAAAACACAAGTTGGTGTGCAGTGGTAATGTAGGAGACAGGCGCATACACACTCATTGGGTAAAATCAATTAAATGGAATAAACATGGAAAGTGGCATGTGCAAGGGGAAGCTATAAGGTACATATGTATGAACATATATTGTATACGGACCATGTAGTCACATGTAAAAATGACAACGAATATAACATAGTAGCTGAATAAACAAAGTGCTAAAAGTGAATAACATAATATGTATATCAACAGCAGTAATGTGACAAGGTTTAAAGAAAATCAAATAGGTATAAACCTGTATAGGATCCCGATAGTAAGTGTGGAGCCCACCCCGACGCGCGTTTTGTTAGAAGATAGTAGTCAACCTGACCAAGGTATCTAGCAAACGCGGAAACGCACTAAAAAGGCACATTCGTCAAAAACTCATTGAGGAAGTTTCGCCTAACACTTCCAGGAGTATGACCCAAATAGATAATAAGACAACCTCTATAAAAGTTGGAAAATGCTCATTTTGGAAGAAGTTGTTCACTTGTAGTAAATTGGGTACCAAACTGTGTAAAATACCTAAATAACAAACTCAGCATGTATTCTCCCTCCCTGGATCCAGCACGAGCTCTAGGCTGCTACTCCAGTCCCGGTATTTTGGCTGTAGCAGAAACGTCTAGCCAGTCACTGAGCTCAGCGGCTCGTGCATGGAGTTCAGTGGCTGTGCTGAGGATGACATCATGCAACGCTGAGCTCCGTGTACAAGCACTGAGCTCAGTGACTGGCTAGGGTGGAGATGTTTACTGTTAACACTGGCAGAGTTTGGTATTTTAGACAGTTTGGGGGCCACTTTCCTGAAAGTGTATAACCCCTTAACCCCTTTACCCCCCAAGGTAGTTTGCACGTTAATGACCAGGCCAATTTTTACAATTCTGACCACTGTCACTTTATGAGGTAATTACTCTGGAACGCTTCAACGAATCCCACTGATTCTGAGAATGTTTTTTTTGTGACATATTGTACTTCATGATAGTGGTAAACTTTCTTCGATATAACTTGCGTTTATTTGTGAAAAAATGGAAATTTGGTGAAAATTTTGAAAATTTCCCAATTTTCAAACTTTGAGTTTTCATGCCCTTAAATCAGAGAGATATGTCACACAAAATAGTTAATAAATAACATTTCCCACATGTCTACAACACAATTTTGGAACCAACATTTTTTTTGTTAGGGAGCTATAAGGGTTAAAAGTTGACTAGCGAATTTTCATATTTCCAACAAAATTTACAAAACCATTTTTTTAGGGACCACATCACATTTGAAGTGACTTTGAGGTGTTTATATTACAGAAAATACCCAAAAGTGACACCATTCTAAAAACTGCACCCTCAAGGTGCTCAAAACCACATTCAAGAAGCTTATTAACCCTTCAGGTGCTTCACAGGAATTTTTGGAATGTGGAAGAAAATTTTTTATATTTTTTTACAAAAATGTTACTTTAGACACAATTTTTTTTATTTTCTCAAGGGTATCATTAAAAAATGGACCCAAAAATTTGTTGTGCAATTCTTCATGAGCCGATACCCCATATGTGGGGGAAAACCACTGTTCGGGCGCACGTCAGAGTTCGGAAAGGAAGGAGCGCTATTTGACTTTTTGAATGTAAAATTTGCTTAAATAATTAGCAGACGCCATTTTGCGCTTGGGGAGCCCCTGATGTGCCTAAACAGTGAAAACCCCCCAAAAGTGACACCATTTTGGAAACTTTACCCCTCAGGGAACTTATTTAGATGTGTGGTGAGCACCCTGAACCCCCAGGTGCTTCACAGAAGTTTATAACATTGAGCCGTAAAAATAAAATTTTCACATTTTTCCCACAAAAATGTTTTTCAGCCCCCAATTTTGCATTTTCATAAGGGTAACAGGAGAAATTGCACCATACCATTTGTTGTGCAATTTCTCCTGAGTAAGCCGATACCCCATATGTGGGGGAAAACCATTGTTTGGGCGCACGGCAGGGTTCGGAAAAGAAGGAGTGCCATTTGACTTTTTGAATGTAAAATTTGCTTGAATAATTAGTGGACGCCATGTTGCATTTGGAGAACCCCTGATGTGCCTAAACAGTGGAAACCCCCAACAAGTGACACCATTTTGGGAACTAGACCCCTCAGGGAACTTATCTAGATGTTTGGTGAGCACCATGAACCCCTATGTGCTTCACAGAAGTTTATAACATGGCGTTTTTTCCACAAAAATGATGTATTAGCCCAAAAATTTTTATTTTCACAAAGGTAAGAGGAGAAAATGGACCCCAAAAACTTTTGTGCGATTTCTCCTGAATACGCCCATACCCCATATGTGGGGAAAATACTCAGCAGAGTTCAGAAGGGAAGGAGCACTGTGTGACTTTTTGAACACAAAATTGGCTGGAATCGAGAGCGGACGCCATGTCGCATTTGGAGAGCCCCTGACGCGCCTAAACAAGGGAAAGCCCCCAGAAGTGACTCCATTTTGGAAACTAGACCCCTCAAGGATTTTTTCAAGGGGTATAGTGAACATTTTGAACCCAGAGGTACAACACAGAATTTGATAACATTAGGTTATCATATTGAATAAGTTGTCATTAGTCTTGAGCGCAAGTGCTCGCTACTTGAGTTTGCATCGGGTACTCAGGTATGCACCGTGTATCTCGGGTGCTCAAGTGACATGCTCGAGTCCCCACTCTGCATGTTTCACGGTTATTAGACACCCAAAAAAAAAAACATGCGAGGATCGCTCGTGCATGGCAGGCAATCCCCGCAAGATTTTTTTGGCTGTATAACAGCTGCAAAACATATGGGGCGGAGATTCGAGCATGTCACTCCAGCACCCGCGATACTCGGTGCATACCCGAGCACCCAATGCAAACTCAAGTAGCGAGCACTTGCGCTCAACACTATTCGCCATATTGTCGTAATTTTTTTTCTTTACTTTTGTAAAAATCCCAAAAGCAACACAATCCTAACCTCAATCCTAATACAACCCCAGCCCTAGCAGAACCCCAACCATAACCCCAGCCCTAGCACAACCCCAACCCTAACCCCAGCCCTAGCACAACCCCAACCCTAACCCCAGCCCTAGCACAACCCCAACCCTAACCCCAACCCAGCCATAACCCTAGCCCTAACCCAACCCAGACATAACCCTAGCCCAACCCCAACCCAGCCATAACCCTAGCCCAACCCCAGCCCAACCCCAACCCAGCCATAACCCTAGCCCAACCCTAACTCAACCCCAACCCTAGCCCAACCCCAACCCTAGCCCAAGCCCAAGCCCAACCCTAGCACAACCCCAACCCTAGCACAACCCTAACCCTAGAGTTTATTATTTACGCCATTCCTCGTGCGGTATAAGTGATTAGACGACTTTATTCTTCGGGTCGGTGCAATTACAGCGATACCAGATTTATATTGTTTTTTTATGATTGACAGCTGACACATGCTAAAAGACGCTTTTTTTTTTTTTTGCAAAGACTAGTTTTTGCATCACCATATTTTGAGAGCTATAATTTTTCCATATTTCGGCCGACCGAGTCATGTGACGGCTTGTTTTTTGCGGGACAAGATGTCGTTTTTATTGGTACCATTTTCGGCCACATGACATTTTTTGATCGCTTTCTATTCTGATTTTTGGGAGGCAATAAACAAAAACCAACAATTCCGGAATTATTATTTTTATTATGCTGCTCCGCGTGTGGTAAAATTGATAAGGCAGCTTTATTCTTCGGGTCAGTACGTTTACAGCAGTACCACATTTACCGTATTTTTCGGACCATAAGACACACTTTTTTTCCCCAAAATTTGGAAGGAAAATGGGGGGTGAGTCTTATGGTCCAAACGTTACTTTACCGGTGGTGGGGGAGCGGGGATCGCAGGGTCCTCCGGTGGCAGCAGAGGTGAGATGCGGCTGGAGCCGGGGCCTGTACCTGTGCTGATGTCGGGTGGTGAAGCAGAGGAGCCAGGGCCTGTGCCGGGCTGTGAGTGGCGTCCGGCGGTGAGGCAGAGGAGCCGAGGCCTCTGCCGGGCTGTGAGCGGTGTCTGGCGGTGCGGCAGAGGAGCCGAGTCCCCTGCCGGGCAGTGAGCGGTGTCCGGCGGTGCGGCAGAGCAGCGTGTGTGGCTTCTGGTGGCCGCAGCCATCTTCCCGAGGCAGTGATCCACGGGAAAATGGCCGCCGGAGCTGGCGCAGACCCGGAGCTCCAGCGGCCATTTTCCTGTAGATCACAGCCTCAGGAAGATGGCCGCGGCCACCAGAAGCCACACACGCTGCTCTGCCGCATCGCCGGAAACCACTCACAGCTCGGCACAGGCCCTGGCTCCTTTGCTTCACTGCTGGACGCCGCTCACAGGTCCAGGCCCCAGGCAAGTCCACAGGCCCCAGGCCAGTCCACAGGCCCCAACCAGACACCGGCAACTCACCTCTTCTGCTGCCGCAGGGTTCCTGAGGCTGGGAACGGAGGGACCTGCGATCCTGCTCCAACATCACCGCAACTCACAGCTGCTGGAGCACCGGCTTCATGTATCCAGGGTCCGCAGCATTCCTTCACTTCCGCCGGGCCGGTTTCCTGAAGGACCCTGCCTCCTGCTCCACCACCACCCCCAGGTAAGATACCTAATCAGACTATAAGACGGACCCCATCTTATAAAAAATATTTTTTTTTCATATTTTCCACCCCAAAATTTAGAGTGTGTCTTATGGTCCGGTGCATCTTATAGTCCGAAAAATAGGGTATATCGTTTTTTTAGGTTTTGTCGCTTTTACACCATAAAAACTATTTTATAGAAAAAAAAGAATTGTTTTTGCATCGCTTTATTCTGAGAGCTATAAACTTTTTTTTTTTCGGCTGATAGAGCTGTATGGCGGCTTGTTTTTTGCGAGACAAGATGAAGTTTTCAGCGGTACCATTTTTGTTTGAATTTGTCTTTTTGATCGCGTTTTATTCCATTTTTTTGTTTGGTGGTATGATAAAGCATCATTTTTTGCTTCGTTATTTATTTTTATTTTTTACAGTGTTCACTAAAGGGGTTAACAACTGGGACAGTTTTATAGGTCCGGTCGTTCCGGAAACAGCGATACCAAATATGTGTACTTTTATTGGTTGTTTTTTTTTCATAATCAATAAATATTATGGGTACAATATATATATATATTTTTTGGGGGGGGGATTATTATTATTATTATTATTTTTTCTTATATTTTTACAATTTTTTTTACTTTTTTTTTTCACTTTTACATATTGTCCCACTATGGGACTTTCACTTTTTGCAGCCTGATAGGCTGTATAGCATAGAGAGCAGCAGTTCCCTATGCTATGCAGCCTGTCAGTGCTGCACAGGGAGAAGTTACTTTGGTCATGCACTGTGCATGACCAAAGTAACTTCCTGCTGTCTGGTGACCCGGATGTTGTCATTACGACATCGGGTCATCATGACAACATCCGGGAGCCGCCTCAGACACCGCGGGATGCCGGAGAGGAGGTGAGTACCGGTGCTTACCTCCCCTTGCCCCTGCAATGCTGCGATCGACTTCGATTGTAGCATTGCGGGGGTTAATGTGCCAGCAGCAGTGCGGGACCGCTCCTGGCACATAGCACCGGGTGTCAGCTGTGACAATCAGCTGACACCCGGAAGCGATCGCCCTGCACCGCTTGTGTGCGGGCACGATCGCAGCGCGCGTTATAGTACATAGCTGGCCCTATGGGCCCAGGGCGCAGTTGCGTACTATTACTGACAAGGTCGGAAAGGGGTTAAGGCCACGGCCCCACTATCAGTATTTGGTCAGTATTTTTTCTCAGGAGTGAGAGCCAAAACCAGGTGAGGAACAATCAGAGAAAAGGTATAATAGAAACAAGTCACCAATTCTGCATTTATCACCCACTCCTGGTTTTGGCTCCCACTCCTGAGAAAAAATACTGACCAAATACTGACCAAACACTGATAGTGGGGCCGTGGCCTTAAGATGCAAATCACATACTGTAATAGTCATGTGACCAGGCCAATCATTAACCAAGACTGCTGTGGCCTAGTTAGCACCCGAGGATAATCACAGAACCATTGAAGCTGGAGTGACATAACGTATAGAAAATCCATATTTTAATATTTGCATAGTAATCAAACCTTTTGGGTATTAAGTGGAACTACCCAGAACACAGCGCATCCGATTTGCCCAGATCATTATGCTCTTAAGCTGACATGCTTTACATCACTCACTGTCCCCATTGGGACTCACAATGTAGATTTGTTACCAGTATGTGTATGAAGTGTCGGAGCAAACCAGAGAAATGGTAGGAAACCTAATCAAGCACAGAGAGAACATAAAAACTCCAAGCAGATCTCATCCTTAGATTTGATCCCAACCCAAGAAATGACTAATCACTGGATTCATTTGCCATTAAAGTATATAGGAAACATATTATAGTGGATGGTCATCCGTTAACAGATCTGTTTGTTAGCACTGCACATGCCCAGAACACTAGAGGTATGCAGAGACACCTCCAGAAAAAAATGGGTCAATTATAAACGGAAAACAATACTGGATGCAAAAGAGAAACCAAAGTGTGCATCCGTTTTTGCCTCAACTGTAATGGATTTTGTTTTTTTTTGTTTTTTTTTTATACTGAATCTCTTAAAAGATAATCTTTCAGCAGGTTTGTGCTATCTAATGTGAGGACTGCATGAGGCACTGAATTCAGCCATATGTCCTTTTCTTGGCTTTGTGCTGCTGTTTACTTACAATGAAGGTTTTATCACTAGGAGATAATCACTGCTGGACTACAGCAGTGTGCGAGCCCTGGTGTGACCACGCCCCCTCCTGTGATAAGCAGCTCACTGTCAATATACATTGTACATACAGAGCCTGGTGTGGGTGGGGTTAGCTTCATCAGCTTTGATGAATTCCACTACATCTAACAACTCTGATAGTTTCCTATGCAGCAGTTGTGACACAAAGTGATACATCGCTGGAATTAGGCTCACTTGCCCTATATTATGCTACGCTCAGACTAAACAGCAAAAACCTGCTGACAGATGCTCTTTGAAATGGATGAGAACTGGACATGTAAACAAACGCCTAACAATGCTAGCCATATACTTGATGTCAAACCCATACCCATCTAGCTGGACAGCATTTATGGTCATCACCCTAGCTAGAATAAATGAAAAAACCCATGCAAGTATACATAAAACACGTTATCCAGATTTCTGTTCCGAGGCCATAAATAATTAGAAGAACAAACAAACATAAGCTCTAATGGGCATGCTGAGCCAATAAGAGAAGGCAGGGACACACCTATAAGTGGTGCAGAGGTTACAGTTCCACCTGGAGGTCAAATATTTTAAAGAGTAACAGTTGTTTTATTTTAGTTTTTTTTCCAGAAATCAATAGTACACATGAAAATAGGCAACTTTGTAATATATTTTAGCAGAGAATTTAGTTTTTTTCTCCACCTGCACTGATCTCAATTCCCAGGTAAAATCTGCAAAATCTATATTCAGTGAAGACAGATCTCTCCACTAAGGAAAATAAGACACAACATTTGGTTCTTTCAAAATTCTAGGGAGGAGAGGAGCTAGAGGCAGCCACAGACATTCTGCTCCAAATACTCCTGAAACAAGTTACATTTCTCCATAGAACTTTATCAGCACCAGCTGTCATCTCCTATCTTAGTCATGGGAAAATCTGTTTTCACAGAAGATACATTTTCCCAGTGAATTGAGAATTTTGAGAAATTTGAGATTGAATGATCAGTTCAGGATTGTAATAAGATACATTACATAGATATCTTACTCTAATAAGATATATTACATAGTTTCTTATTTCCACGTGTAGTATTGATTTATGAAGAAATTAACCCGACAGTTACTCTTTAACTATTTTGGTTTTAATATCTGACACTATAATCCAATACAGACTCCTTGCAGTCAATGTCAGGTACCAGTTCAGATCAATTAAACAATGGACAATCAAGAAAACCACAGTAAACACGCTGTCTGCATTTACTAACCACTTTCTTTGTCTACTTTAGCTACTTATATTATTGCATGGTAATACAGATGTCACATCAAAGAGAAAGAAGAGGCAGTTCTGTTACAGATTTCTTTTAGTCTCTGGCCAATTATTTATCCAGAGCTGCTGGTGTAGAGCAAATCACGCCTTCTAGAACAAAAGACCTTTTCCCCAACTTGCATACATCTGTTTCAGGATTTATGAGGCTCCTTTTTAGTATTTGTGATGGAAACGATGCATTCAGTTTTTAAAAGGCAATGCAGAACTTCAGTGTGTGGCGGCTTTTTGGTTCCTTTTATCCTACTACATCATATTCACAGTGGATATCCAATATAATATTACGTAAAGGGAATCTGTCACCAAGCTTTTGTCACCTAATCTGAGAGCAGCATAATGTAGGGCCAGAAACCCTGATTCCAGCGATGTGTCACTTACTGGGCTGCTTGCTACAGTTTTGATAAAAGTTGCTGTTTTATCAGCAGGAGATTATTACTATAGTACTAGAAAACCTGCTGCCATGTAGTCATCATTCTATATGAGCGCTGTATAACCCTGCACCCAGCATTGATTGGCAAAGTTCTGCCTATGCACAGTGTACACAAAGTATTCAATCAGTGGTGTGGGTGGGGTTGTACAGAGCTCAGCATTCAGATAACTATGGGCAGCACGGTGGCTCAGTGGTTAGCACTGCAATGGCTCAAATCCCACCAAGGACAACATCTGCAAGGAGTTTGAATGTTCTCCCCGTCTCCAAAGACATACTGATAGGGAACTTAGATTGTGAGCCCCAATGGGGACAGTGCCCATAATGTCTGTAAAGCGCTGTGGAATTAACAGCTCTATATAAGCGAGTAAAATAAATAAATAAAATCTGCAGCAGATAAACAGTGTTTTTTTTTAAAGACTGCAGCAGGCAGCCCAGTAAGTGATACATTGCTGGAGTCAAGGTCTCTACCCCTACATGGTGTAGTAGAAGCCTAGTGACACATTTCCTTTAATACATTACTCTAAAGAAGTAATACAGAATAAAATCCAGTATACAGGTTTGCCATTGATTGCAAATGAAGAATAATTATTGATCTCAAAATCATCTCTACTTGTGCTATAGACAACTATGAAGTCCAACTATGAAAATATTCATTCCGACACAACACTCCCCAATGGTTTGCTTTCAGAGGAGTCATTGGTGACATAAAATAATGTCACTATAAAAGATATGACATGCAGTCTACGGTAACGTTACGCAAGCTGCCACCCTTGGCTTATCTAGAAGCATCTAACCACTCCCAGATGCTAATGGTTTAGTGTACGACCTACTGAACTAAGGTGGTTAGTGGTTTAGTTCTCATACTGACCGTGGAAGGCTCTGCAGCTGACACACATACATCTGTATCAGCGAATGCTCGTCAGTGATGCCACTAGTTACACTTACATTGTCTGGTAACCTGAATGAGTCAAACAGTGGAGTCCATGGTTATGTTACAAGAAAATGTCACAAGTACTTGTGTGGATCCAAAGATTTTCTACTACTACTGCATCTTCATAAAATACCCAGAATACAAGCTGAAAATGCAGTAAGAGCCAGATGGTCTCAAAACAGCAGCCAAACCACGCAGCATGCATTAATGTATTGCAACATAATTTGCGCTCTTAGCTTTGGAATTAGGTTAAAGGGGTTGTCTGGTCTTAACCTGTGTGACTGCAGACTTGTGATCCCTCAAATGTCGCACACCGCACGCTGTGAGGATTCTTCGGTGCCAGGAGAGGAGGGGGTGTGACCAAAAGTATGTGATTTGCATACATGTGGTCACGCGCCGACTAGACTATCTGGCCTTGCTCAGTGCAAGTGTATTGAGCGAGGCCGGATACAGTCTAGTCGGAATGTGGCCAGAAGTATTCAGGAAGAGTGACTGCAGACTTGTAGGTTAAAACCCTATAACCTCTTTAAAAACAGAGGCCCCCATTCATCAAGATCAGTGTTTTTCACGCTCGTCTTGATGAGAGGCAAGGTGGAGTGTGAGGCACTCGATTCACTAAGAGGCACAAGGGAGTAAGATTTGTGGAGTAAGGAACGCTGCTGCTCGGAGTGGGGGTCACCTCACCGCGGCACTGCCCATGTTGGTGGCGCTGGGTGAAAACGGTGTGAAAATACCAAAGGTCACATTTTTGCAAAGCCTTGTGTTGCAGAAAAAATGTGACGTTTCAAAGCTTTTTATGCCAGAATTCTGTCAAAAAAGCTTTGATGAGTCGGGTCCTCAGTTCTTCTCTGCATTATATTCACTTCCCATGTACAGAAATAGACAGATTTATCCATGCAGTACTGTAAATTTTGTATAGATAAGACTTAGACGCCGCAAACAGTGTGACACAAGTGAACTGAACATCCAGTTATTAATCCACTGTACAGGTATATACATGTGTATATGATTGATACTTACATTTTGTTAGTGAAGGGGCTTCCTGAGGGAACGGAGTGAGAAAATATAGTGTCATTCATGCTGGTAACTGGTCTTGGAGGCCTACAAGAAAAGCAACTCTTTAGCGTCATAGCTTGTCGAACGTTGCACAGGATACAATGTACAACTACCTAATGATGTGAATGTAAGCTCCAGTGACAGAATATATGTTATAATAACCAGTCCGCGGAAGTAAAACCACTCCGCACTGCCGCCATATTAAATTAGATTAGGCAGCTTCAGTCTCAGCTTTGTGTTCTCAGATCTCGGTGATGGTCAGAGGCTGCTCTTTGCTAAGAGCTCTTCACATAACATAAGTGGTGTCAAGGGGTTGGCATTAGGGATGAGCGGACCCATGTAAGTTCAGGTTATACCAAACTTTAGTCCAAAGTTCAGTTCAGGAACCAGAACTGTACCTAAACCCCATAGAAGTCAATGGGGACCTGAACTTTGGTGCTATAAAATGGTCATAGTAAGGGTTAGGGGGCTGCCAAAGGCCTCGGGGTCTCTCTCTCTCTAATACAAGAAATCCTAAATGTTAACACTTTCTGAAAGGGAATCTGTAGCCAGATATTTGCTGCCCCATCTAAGAGCAACATAATATAAGAAAATAGACTCTGATTCAAGTGATGTGTCATTTATTAGGCTGCTTCTGTAGTTTTGATAAAATTACTATTGCATACTTTGTAGATCTACCCGATCTCTGAATGCTGAGCTCTGTATATTGCCACACACATCATTGATTGACAGCTTTCTTTCTACACTGTGCATAGGCATTAAATAAACTGCGGTAGGGGCAGTGAAAGAGAAATCAAATATGAGTCATCATGTTGCAGGTTTACTATTCCTATCAGTGATAATCTGCCAATAAAATACTGTTTTATCAAAACTACATCAAGCAGCCAAGGAAGTGACCAAGCGCTGGAATCATGGTCCCCAACATTATGCTACTCTCAGATGAGGTACAAAAGTCTGGTGGCATATAGGTTACCCAGTAATAACTTGTTGATTGGTGGGGTCTAAATGATTGGATTTCTTTAGAATAGAGTGGGAGTGCACATGATCATCCACTGCTCCATTCATCACCTATGGGGCTGCCAAGTGCTGCACTCAGCGTCTTTACGTCAGAACAAATGGAGGGGCGTTCAGGTGTTGACCTGATACTACCTTCTGTAATGGGGGTAAAAGGTCATCGATTTCCCAACTGACGTGGTTACCGGCAGTGGGATAATATGTTTTCATTGGACAACCCCTTTACAATCAATTATTATTAATCTTCAACATGTAATGATAAATTTATAGGTAATCATTAATCTCAAAAATTTCAAATTCAATCAATTGACTTGTTCACACACTATGCTTTTGCAGCGCACAAAATGTAGTATTTTACAGCCAAGTGAATGAGATTTCTGAATTCTCATGCACATTCTCCTTATTTTTTTCCCTGCAGATTTGAACCATCAAAGCGTTTTTGCAAACCTGTAGCGTGTCAATGCTTTCTGTGTTTTTGCAATGCTTTTCACCCATTCAAATGAAAAAAAAAAAGCATCAATAAAGCATGCAAAAACAAGCGTATTTTATGCAAACATTTTTCCTGCCAACACTTTGGTTTTTGCTGCAGAAAAATCTGCGGTAAATATTCAACGTGTGCACATATCTTGTAGTACTTAATAAAATTGGCATAAGAAGAAATCAACTATTTCCTGCATATGATTTGTAAGAGAAAAGTAAAAAACTCCTATGTGTGAGATATTTTGACAATGTACTATCACACTTTACATAACAAAGGAGTCAGGCATAGATGAAAACATGGAAGAATAATGAATGTATATGAAATAGTGTGCATGGCCCTCTTAATATTTTAATATGTAAGAAGGAGAGTAAATGTCAATGAATACTAAGCACAATGCAGGATCTATACACGAATGATGAGTATGGTAGTGATCTCCAACTAGACTGGTTGCAGGTGACAATACTCACCAAGTGTCCCTTTTTGAAGGCAGAAAAGAAAGTACAGAATTATAGACACAAATTAAATAGAGTACATTTATTAATACAAAACAAATCTGGCCAATGAGATTATATATTTTTGGATCCACCTCCATGACAATGTGCATAAAACATTAAAACAAATATAAAGAACAATGGCATATAAAATGTATAAAGTATATAAAAAGACAGAAGCACAGTGAAGAGACAGAGCTCTGGCCGTACGAGCCTATATTGTACAATTTTGCTACAATTAATTTAATGTGATATCAAGTTATTTTTTGACTAAATTAAAGTGAATTAAAGACATACTATCCTAATCCTTGTAACATTTTCCATATTTTTCGTAGACTGAAAGAAGACCAGTCATCAGCTCATAAGTGTTCAGTTTTCACTGTTATTTTATGGTAACTGCTCCACTGAGTATTGCATTGGGTTTTTTTTTAATCCGTCACACAGTTCCAGAGATATGGGGCATTTTTTTTCACCACACCCAATATGCAAATTTTTATGGTCTTAATCAAGAGGATGTTGCTCTCACATTAATTATTCAGACCAGCCTAAAGATACCCCCTTCCATCTTCCACACCAAGAGAATTGTGCAAGCAACACCCCAAGGTAAAGACCTTAAAAATTTGCATAAGGAGCACATTAAGTTAAAACGCCCGTATATCTGGAACTGTATGGAAGGTTTAAATAAACTGAATACTCAAGGGAACAGAAAGAATAAAATAAGGTAAAAAAATGTGTCCCTTTTGACCCGGTGACAGGTCCTCCTCAAATTGAATAACACCTCTTCAAAATCAGTGGTTGTCCCTGTTGAGTTAATGGGAGCCTGGTTTTCAAGTATCTGAAGTTGCACATTGTACACAAGATACATAAATGCAATGTGAAAACAATAATTACTCCAATTCCTTCAATGCCTGAACATTGATTAACCCTGTGCCTGGTGTCCCTGATGAGTCAAAACTTTTAAAGGATGTTCACGGTGAGTCCAGAAGCCAGAGCAAATAAAAAGTAATACAATAAGTTTTGAACTGTAAGAGAAGCAACAGACACAGTCCCCAAAAGCCAGGCAAAAGCAGAAATCATGCAATTACTAAAAGCTTTGTATACAGAAATTGTTTTCCAAGTTGTTGCGCAGCATTCATGCATCAGAAGGGTCAAAAAAGAAAATAATACGGCGCTGATCAGATCTGGATTGTACATTCAATCAAGTTATTAAAAATAGAAAAAAAAAACAAAACAAAAAGAAGCTAATGTAGAAGTCAGACATCTAAAAGATGACTGTAAGAATCCAAGACGGATTTTTAGAGATTGTGAATACAGAATAAATGTTAAACTTCAATTAGCTCTTGGCTTTTATATAGCACCACACTCCACAGTGCTGCACGGAGATGGTCATCCCCAGTCCCAATCCCAAATAGTCCCATAATCTAATTTTCATGGAACACACTCAGAAATTTCATAACTTTAGTTAACTAATCATGTTCCAGGAAGATTTGGTTCTCTGTTTATAAAGGAAGCTCCGCCAGATCCACAGTGTCTCAAGCTAACAAGATTCTGATGTGGTGCCCGGCCGTCTGATAGTTTTAATAGCGCTGTTTGCTGCTCTTTTCTTGTGATCAAATGTGATGAACGGTTATCAGTGGCGTCAACAGACCAGTAATCTGACTGCAGGGAAAAATATGATTGATACTTTTTGCAGAAAAAAAAATATATACGGCGCATAATTTTGGAGAAACGAAATCAACAAAATAATTAGCAGAGTGCACCCATCGAAGCGAGCACCTAAAGACAACTCTGGTCAAAACTGCACAAGCAGGGATATCTGTACTAACATTAAGCACTTTGAACAAAATCAAAGTGACGGAAAATTATACTTAAAGAGAACCTGTCAGGATGATTTTCTAATATTAAGCAAAAACATGGCTGTAATGGCGCAGTAATGAAGATTTAATTGATACATTTGGTGAAGAAATGTATTTTGTTGTTCTTCTTTAATCATTATTTCTTTACTTTACACTGAAAAATCATGCAGACAAGTTTTCTTTAACCCCTTCATGACATATGACATATATTTACGTCATATGTCGTGTCCCCGACTGATGAGAGCTCTGACGCTGAGCCCACATCTTTCCCTGCACATGATTCAGTCTTTAACAGCCACGGGTGGATAGGAGCTCCACCCACAGCTGTTAACCAGTTAAATCCAGCTAACAATCTCTGACAGTGGAATTTAACAAACGCCGGCGGGGCGTGCGGCATTCCACTCTACCATTGGCGCGCTTGGGATCGCGGGGCAGTGATGGGTTGTCATGACAGCCGGGGGTCTGCAGAAGACCTACCATTACGATACTCCTGTGAATACCAGCCCGTTCACAAGAAAAAAATGGCGTGGGGTCCCCCAAATTTTTTTAATAACCACCAAAGACTAAGCAGACAGCTGCGAGATGATATTAATAGGCTGGGAAGCTCCATGTTTACTGGGCCCTACCCAGAATAATAAGACCAGCTCACAGCTGTCCGCTTTCCCTTACCTGGTTATTAAAAATAGGGGAGACCCCACGCCATTTTTTTCATTTATTTATTTTTTTGCTAAATGTATGTACAGTAAACACACGCATGGCACTAATTCTATATCTCACGGACATCTCTCTATCCTCTATCTTTGCACATCTAACACCTAAACATTTGTCATTTCTATTCTGCATTCTATTCCAGTATGTGCCACGCTGATGGTGCACACAGATGGCACACATACACACGGACACTGTGTACTGGGTACACAGCACAGCTACTGGGTTTTCCAGTACCGGAAATATCAGGACGTGTGAAAGAGGCCTAACCTGGGGAATCATATTGCCAGATCAGTTTTACCATATAGTGAACATGGTAAATAAAAAAACAAAAAACAACTGTGGAATTGCATCTTTCTCATATGACTATATTGACAAAAATCTAAAAAAAAGTTATGGCTCTTGGAAGAAGGGGAGGAAAAAACGGAAAATGGCCAAGGCATGAAGGGGTTAAAGAGGTTCTATCACCATGTCAAAAGTGGCCAGTTTTTACTCTCATCTTATTCCCTCCTCTGAGCATTCAGAGGTTCCAGAGAGGTGTGCCTTTTTATTTACTGCCCCCAATATGTTATTATTTATGGTTGATACCAAATGGGTGTTGCCTATAGGGTAATTATGCAGAGCAGCCTATAGACATGCCCCCAGAGAATCCTGCCTGCTACGCATCTTGGTAAAGATCATTAAAATAACAGACTTAAAACAAGAAAAAAAAAAAAAAAAATATTCAGGAGAGCAGCGGGAATAATATAAGAGCAAAAACTGGCCACCTTTGTCCTGGTGACAGGTCCTCTTTAAAGGGTTGTCTGACTATTTTCACATTTTTCAAAAATTTCTACATTGAGTTTCCTTCATAAACTCTTAACCCCTTCATGTTTTAGACAGAACCGCAAAAAAGCTGTCTGGAAGACACAGGAGGTCACAAAATTCCCAGTAGGCACAATTGTTTTATATGTATATCTGGTTTGGGCAAAGATTTTAATTATAGCCCTTTACTGATGACAGGTATAAATGTAATAACTATCTTTGAGATAAAAAGTATATGGCATTGAGTGGGAAATGTAAATCTATTAATTGATGAGATATAATGAAGTCACCAATGACAAGTGTATTATACGTCGTACCTTAGAGGTTTTCACTAGATTCTCATTATTACATGGTTACGGTCACCAAGTAAAACGCATATTATTCATTTCAGCGTTTCGACCTTGAGCATGTTGCTCTGCTTCATAAAAGATATGGAATACAAAGGATTTGCATTTGCTTTTATACCCAAGGCTAACAAACAATTCACAGCAACCTAAAGATCTGTGGTGCAGAGGACACCTCTATTGCGGAGCCCACATACATGTGCAGGCCCCGGACGTTGTCCATGGCTGAGAGGTCTGATACTCACACAATATGAGCCAGGTTTAAAGGTTTTTCCGGCTGATCAGGAAACATGGGATGCAGCGGCTCACGGCTGGAAGCACAGCTTAAAGACTTGCTTAGTGCATTAGTGAGCTTCTTGGCAGGGGATTTCTGTCAACAGCAAACACATCTAATCAATATATCATTTTCTTTAATTAGAAGCCATATTTTAACCAGTCTTTTTTTCCCAGATCACTGAGCTATGACAACTGTTATAAATATTCTCACGACTTACTAAACTTGATAGAAACTATTACATTGCAGCGTTTTAGCAGACACAATTCTAGCATCACACGGTCAATATCTTGCTCATGCTCTATGTTGGAGTCTACACGTCTTTTTTAACCCTTGTCTCCATTCCCAATGGATAAGCCAGGGACTATAACACATGCTGGATGGATTTTTTTTGTGTGTAGCAGCTCCGGGTCTTACAAGTTACATCCATAATTATAGACTTCTATTTCTATCCATCTTGCACACTTCCACTGTGATATTAAATACAAAGACATATAACCGGTCTATTCTACGACTCTGACGCAGCAGATCTATAATAAGAGGATGAATGACAATACCTGATTGTATCCAGGACTGCGTAGTACCAGCATAGCCCCCAACACCCCCCGTGCCAAGCTAAATACTTACACGTGTGCCATTCATAAACCAATGTCTTCCAGAGTCATAATCAAAGTAACACTCTGCCTCTCTCCCTACATTCATTGCCGGCCCTGCCCTGTCTGGGTTAGTCCACTCTTGTGTGCGCCTCTGTACGGTGCAGCTGCCGAGCCCAGTGAACCTTCTCTTACCCATGACGTATACTCTTTCATTTGGTGTTGGTTGCTATGGGAACCGCTGGCATGTCCCCTCCAGAAGCAGTCCTGACAGAGCTGGTAATTGTGACATTGCTGGCAGCGATAGCGGAAACCCATCATACTCTCACTGTGGCAATAGGAACACTCGACAGGGTGGAAGACTAAGACAGACAGAGAAGATTTTTTACAATTAAAACATAAGAGTGAAAGGTTATTATCTGGTCAGACCGCTCTTCTAGTCCATTTATATTACTGTCTTTACACCAAAGGAAATGACAGTCACTTCTTTACTTCGGGGGGTGAAGTGGAAGATCTTACTTTACTGAAAGGAACGTCCCAATTGTATCTGAAGGGGAGTCTGTCAGAAATTTTCCCCTCCAAAACCATTAATAATTGTGTAGCCCCTTAAAAGATAAGCCAGTTGACCCTTTATGACCGCAAAGTGCTGATTTAGCAGTGAGAAATCACATTGTGTCTGGAAGTGCATTGGGGCGTGACGGTGCACTTCCACCTTCTCAGCCTTGCACTATATTTCTCACCCAACAGCTCCTTCCTCTAGCTGATTGACAGGTCAGTGGCCATGTACCAAAGCAAACCATCTGTCAATCATCCAGGGAAGGAGGCTCCTAGGTAGGAGATAAAGCATGAGGCTGAGAAGCTAGAAGAGCATCGTCACATCCCAATGCACTACAGACACAACTTCAAAATGCGATTTCTCGCTGTTGGATCAGCACTGACTTATATTTTAAAGGCCTACACAATCATATTAATGGCTGGGGTTTGAGGGGATGGTAAAAGTTTCTGACAGGCTTACTTTAAGGAGAATCTCTTTTCATAAAAGGAAGATATCATAAATATACTCTGTACTGTAGGTTTATTGGGGTAGATTTGGCAAAACTGGTTGTAGCTTATATAAACCAATTTGATAAATGAGGCCCCGAGGGGGAAGTTTTAGGAAAAAAAATGTCCAAAATTAGAATTATCTTTGTTGCCCATAGCAACCAATCAAAATGCAGTTTTTATTTTACCAGAGCTCTTCAAACAATAGCTGAGCTCTGATTGGTCACTATGGGCTGCAAAAAGTTTTTCTTTTAGGCATGTTTGATAAATGAGGCCAATTGTCTTCAGGCAACACACCCTGTGATCCACCCAAACATCCTCTACTTTTTTCATCTTTTTAGATTGCGTCATTTAGCAACTTCCTCGACAATCTGACAGCCGATATCACATAACCTCCCATTTACTGCAGAGTCAGAATGATCAGTGAATGCCATCACTAATCCAGTCTTTAGACCCAGAGAGAAGAAATCTCTGATGGTGCATTTAAACAAGTCGATTTCGACCCATCAATGCACTTTAACAAGAACCAGTCAACTAAGTTGATCAGCACAAATTTACCTGCCTGTTTACACAGGCTGTTGAATATACATGGGAGCAAAATGACCGTTGATATGAACAATCTGTCCCCATGCATCATCATGTTGTTATCGGGAGCACCTCCTTGGTTTACATAGGTGAAGTACGGTTGATAATGATTTTTATACCAGCATAAAAGATCTGATCACCCCAAGAAGGAGCATTTTTTGCTTGAGCATCGGGTGATCACCGTCATGTTTACACGAGCTTATAGTTGGGAATGAGCATTCTTTAGAATCCGGATCATATTAACCGGTTCAAATTCACCATCAGACTTAAAAGAATTAAAAGTTCTATTATAATATATATATATATATATATATATATATATATATATATATATATATATATATATATATATATATATATATATATATATATATATATATATATATATACATACACAGTACAGACCAAAAGTTTGGACACACCTTCTCATTTAAAGATTTTCCTGTATTTTCATGACTATGAAAATTGTACATTCACACTGAAGGCATCAAAACTATGAATTAACACATGTGGAATTATATACTTAACAAAAAAGTGTGAAACAACTGAAAATATGTCTTATATTCTAGGTTCTTCAAAGTAGCCACCTTTTGCTTTGATGACTGCTTTGCACACTCTTGGCATTCTCTTGATGAGCTTCAAGAGGTAGTCACCGGAAATGGTTTTCACTTCACAGGTGTGCCCTGTCAGGTTTAATAAGTGGGATTTCTTGCCTTATAAATGGGGCTGGGACCATCAGTTGTGTTGTGCAGAAGTCAGGTGGATACACAGCTGAAAGTCCTACTGAATAGACTGTTAGAATTTGTATTATGGCAAGAAAAAAGCAGCTAAGTAAAGAAAAACGAGTGGCCATCATTACTTTAAGAAATGAAGGTCAGTCAGTCCGAAAAATTGGGAAAACTTTGAAAGTGTCCCCAAGTGCAGTTGCAAAACCATCAAGCGCTACAAAGAAATTGGCTCACATGAGCACCGCCCCAGGAAAGGAAGACCAAGAGTCACCTCTGCTTCTGAGGATAAGTTTATTGGAGTCACCAGCATCAGAAAGCGCAGGTTAACAGCAGCTCAGATTAGAGACCAGGTCAATGCCACACAGAGTTCTAGCAGCAGACACATCTCTTTAACAACTGTTAAGAGGTGACTTTGTGCAGCAGGCCTTCATGGTAAAATAGCTGCTAGGAAACCACTGCTAAGGACAGGCAACAAGCAGAAGAGACTTGTTTGGGCTAAAGAACACAAGGAATGGACATTAGACCAGTGGAAATCTGTGCTTTGGTCTGATGAGTCCATATTTGAGATCTTTGGTTCCAACCACCGTGTCTTTGTGCGACGCAGAAAAGTTGAACGGATGGACTCTACATGCCTGGTTCCCACCGTGAAGCATGGAGGAGGAGGTGTGATGGTGTGGGGGTGCTTTGCTGGTGACACTGTTGGGGATTTATTCAAAATTGAAGGCATACTGAACCAGCATGGCTACTACAGCATCTTGCAGCGGCATGCTATTCCATCAGATTTGCGTTTATTTAGGCCATCATTTATTTTTCAACAGGACAATGACCCCAAACACACCTCCAGGCTGTGTAAGGGCTATTTGACCAAGAAGAAGAGTGATGGGGTGCTAGGCAAGATGACCTGGCCTCCACAGTCACCAGACCTGAACACAATCGAGATGGTTTGGGGTGAGCTGGACAGCAGAGTGAAGGCAAAAGGGCCAACAAGTGCTAAGCATCTCTGAGAACTCCTTCAAGATTATTGGAAGACCATTTCCGGTGACTACCTCTTGAAGCTCATCAAGAGAATGCCAAGAGTGTGCAAAGCAGTCATCAAAGCAAAAGTTGGCTACTTTGAAGAACCTACAATGTAAGACATATTTTCAGTTGTTTCATACTTTTTGTTAAGTATATAATTCCACATGTGTTAATTCTTAGTTTTGATGCCTTCAGTGTGAATGTACAATTTTCATAGTCAAGAAAATACAGAAAAATCTTTAAATGAGGTGTGTCCAAATTTTTGATCTGTACTGTATGTATATATATATATATATATATATATATATATATATATATATATATATATATATATATATATATATATATATATATATATATATACATATATACACACACACACACACACACATACATACACACACACCTTATCCTTAGAACGAGCTATTCCCAATCAGTGGAAGTCTGACTTGTGACATTTGTGTCCCTTTCATGGTTTATCGTATACAGCGCCATCCACTTTCCATTGTAGGATCTGTGCCTCGTCCTGCAGCTCTGTGTGGATCAGTCCCATTAGTGAGTGAGACTGAACTGTAATACCAGGTACAGCCGAGGGAAAAAGTATACAGTTATGTCTGGTAAACAATAATGGTGACATATCACTCAACCTTCAGTCTACTGATCGGTGTGAGTGCCGGAGCCAGACCCCCACTAATCGGTTTCGGTGTTGGGAGTTAGATACTCATAGATCTGATATGGATACTCTATCCTAAGAAAAACATAGAATGTCTACATAGTACAAAGCTTTATTGCAGACTGTACTTACCATTTTCTACATTCGCCAGTCGATGTAGAAGAGGTAACCAGACAAGACACTGAGGTGGTGGGTCAGACATAAGTGTGTCCAAAAATAAATTTAAGCTAACTTTTTTCTGTTTGGATTAAAAACAAAGATGAGAAAAATCACTATTAGCATATACATATAGATTAAATATTAATGAGTAAGACTAATTGCGATGAATGGTATTTACATTATGTCTTGTTATTGGTGTACAATATACAATGTAACAATTTTTATTTCCCTCTCCCCTCTTGCGGATCTGTGCCTTAAGTATGCTATTTTCATAATTGTGCCTAAATGGTTAACTACATGAGGGAAAAACCCTACTGCAACCAGTTAAGAATGGCCACATGACTGTCTACATGAACACTAGATACAAGTAATGCAAACTTAAAGGGGCTGTCCGGTCTAAAATGACAAGTCTGCTGTCACTCTATGTGACTGCAGACATGTGAATCTTAACATAGCGCGTTATGAGGATTCTCTGGTGTCAGCACCAGGAACGGCAGTCACGTACTGGGCACACCGGAAGCAGTCTAGTCAGAAACTGGCCAGAAGTATGCCAGCGCTGACACCGGAGAATCCTCACAGTGCATAGTGAGTGCTATATGAGGATTCACAAGTCTGCAGACACACAGATTGACTGCAGACTTGTCATTTTAGACCAGACAACCCATCTAACCCTTTAGTCTTTACATGAGTTTCAAAAATAATGAAGAACAAAGGCAGAAGAAATACAACTTAAATGGACCGGATCATGAAAAAAAATGATCAACTCCTTAAATATGGCTTTTAGGTTAAATGTGTTAACATTTTTAGCATTTTTTTTTCAATTTTCATTTTCACTACCTAATAGAGTTGAGTGAAAAGATTTTCAGGACCCCATTCCAGCAGCTACATTGGTAAGTTGTGAAGACTGGACCAGTGCAATGTCACACATGCATTGTGCCACAATGATGACGTTGCGTCAGGCCTACTAATTAGAAGAGGTGTCTGTGAAGCCAGCAGGCAGGGCCGGCGTCAGCACCCGGCGCACCCGGGCAAATGCCGGGGCCCTGAGCAGGCAGAGGGGCCCACTGGCGGTCGCGCACCCCGCTGGGCTATGGGCGGAGGAGAGCGGTGTCAGCGCCGCCTTTCTCCGCCGCTTGCTCAGGGCCCCGGCAGCAGGATACTTACCTCTCCCCGTGCCTCCGCAGATCAGCTGTCTTCCTGCTCTGCGCTTCCTGTGACGTGTCAGGTCAGAGGGTGCGGTGATGTCTTTACACCGCGCCCTCCCCTGAGCCGTCACAGGGAGCGCTGAGCGGGAAGACGCCGACAACGCTGGAGTTCGGACCCGAGCAGCAGGCAGCAAGCAGCAGGTGAGGAGAAGGGAGGTGAGTATTTGATTTTTTTTTTTAATGTATGGAGGCATGAGGCAGTAGAGAAGGGGGGGGGCATCCTGCATGGGGCATTATAAAGAGGGGGGGCATCCTGCATGGGGCATTATAAGGTGGGGAACAGCCTGCATGGGGCATTATAAGGGGGGGGGGGCAGCCTGCATGGAGCATTATAAGGAGGGGGGGCAGCCTGTATGGGGCATTATGTGGGGGGTAACAGCCTGCATGGAGCATTAAAAGGGGGGGGGGCTGTATGGGGCATTATGTGGGGGGTAACAGCCTGCATGGAGCATTATAAGGGGGGGACAGCCTGTATGGGGCATTATGTGGGGGGTAACAGCCTGCATGCAGCGTTATAAGGGGACCGGTATCCTGTATGGAGTGTTATAAGGGGACCAGTATCCTGTATGGAGTTTTATAAGGGGACCAGTATCCTGTATGGAGCGTTATATGGGGGCCAGTATTCTGTATGGAGCCTTATATGGGGGGCAGTATTCCGTATGGAGCCTTATATGGGGGGCAGTATTCCGTATGGAGCCTTATATGGGGGCCAGTATTCCGCATGGAGCCTTATATGGGGGCCAGTATTCCGCATGGAGCCTTATATGGTGGCCAGTATTCCGTATGGGGCCTTATATGGGGGCCAGTATTCCGTATGGGGCCTTATATGGGGGCCAGTATTCCTTATGGGGCCTTATATGGGGGCCAGTATTCCGTATGGGGCCTTATATGGGGGCCAGTATTCCGTATGGGGCCTTATATGGGGGCCAGTATTCCGTATGGAGCCTTATATGGGGGCCAGTATTCCGTATGGAGCCTTATATGGGGGCCAGTATTCCGTATGGGGCCTTATATGGGGGCCAGTATTCCGTATGGGGCCTTATATGGGGGCCAGTATTCCTTATGGGGCCTTATATGGGGGCCAGTATTCCGTATGGGGCCTTATATGGGGGCCAGTATTCCGTATGAAGCGTTATATGGGGGCCAGTATTCCGTATGGAGCCTTATATGGGGGCCAGTATTCCGTATGGAGCCTTATATGGGGGCCAGTAAACCGTATGAAGCGTTATATGGGGGCCAGTATTCCGTATGGAGCCTTATATGGGGGCCAGTATTCCGTATGGAGCCTTATATGGGGGCCAGTATTCGGTATGGAGCCTTATATGGGGGCCAGTATTCCGTATGGAGCCTTATATGGGGGCCAGTATTCCGTATGGAGCCTTATATGGGGGCCAGTATTCCGTATGGAGCCTTATATGGGGGCCAGTATTCTGTGTGGAGCGATTCACCGGTTTCTGAGCTATTGTGGAATTTACAATAGATATCACTCATGTAATGTAAGAAGTGAAATCTTTGCATTGTACTATATTATATATATATATTTCTCTGCGGTATCTGTGCATCATGAATCGTGTATGTGTTAAAGGGGCCACTGAGAATCTTTCGCCCGGGCCCCAGAAAAACCTGGAGCCGGCCCTGCCAGCAGGTATGAGATTCGCAAGACTCTGGTCGGGTCGGCCACAGACTACAGTCATGGCCTCTGGACCATGGTCCTGTGAATATTTTTGAACAACTGTACTATTTACAAAACAAAAAAAAGACAAAATGTTGCAGCTTTCACACAGACTACCTAATACTATATACTCACACTTCTTGTATTGTACAGATGACATTTCAGCAGTCTTATTATCATAAGACACATGCAAAAGAAAACAACCTCCTTAATCAGCGCTGCTTTCCTAGATCGAAGACATGCACATGCAATAAGGTGCAACGATGAAGAACTTTTTTTGCAAAGAAGTTCTACGTTGTAGCACGTCACTGTCTTTGGGGAAGCAGGGCCGATTAAGGAGGTAATTTTGTTGTACATGTATCATGACATACCATCCAGAATCCGGTGGGACCCCTGGATGTAGCATCCTGCTACATGATTGATATGCCCTCTGGGTTGTCGTGCACTTAGCACAATGCCATCAGGTTAGCAGCTTACATACACGTTCTATTTTGTTTTTGTCGGGTTAATACCCTTTGTGTACTGGTATCTTTGTTTTTTCTTTTTTAGAATATATTTTATCACAGGCAGGGTTAAGATAAAAGGTGACCCATCTATAACATAGGATCCCCCCATTTAAAATAGGTGATGTCACAAATCACCTCCTCACACTCTTTTCAGTGACATTTGCCCAGATCACAGTTTGCTCAGAAAATACTTGAATGAAAGTTAATAGGGTTAGAGCCAGTCTATTGCCTCTTATGTACATGTGGCTGCTGAAAAGAACAAGATCAATCAGTCTAATATTAGGTTTAGTGGCCAGTGTGAAATTTTAATATAGATCGTGATCTGGAAAATTGAAAAAAAACAAAACAACAAAAAAAAAGCATAAAAACCTGTTTTAAGCAATAGGTCATTTTTATGACATTCCTTCTAACATCAAAACGTAGAATACACTACGCTTGTTCAAAGTAACATTTTTGGGCAAACATTTTTTATGTCATTAGGTGATTTTCTTTGTAAATTGGTGCTATAAACAGTGTATTTCCAAAAAAAAAAACCATCACTTGTCATTATGAAGTGGCCAGCTTAGGGGCTTCTTTACATGCCTGTATCTGAGGTCCATGTTCCATTCCATACTTTTTTGCCAAAACCAGTAACGGATCCCAGCAGGAGGAAACAGGGAAAAAAAACGTAATGATAAAATATTTTATTCAAAAATGAGCCACACACAGGCATGATATGTTCTGTGCACAAACAGTTTTGTACATGACTAACTACTTTGATAAACTTTAATAAATGATTAAACAGAGGATATAACTGTTCTGATGAAAATATTCTCCCTTCAGTAGATCTAGAATGTGCAGATCTCGTTGGCTTTCCATATAAATATTTGCTTCTGGCTAAAAACAGCATTATTTTAAAGGGGGTTGTTCATAGGTCAACCTCTTTAAGGCTAACCAAATTGGCAATTTCTGTAGTCGAAACCACGTGTACGTTTAACATGTAATTACATCTATAACACAGAGTCACTAAAAACTTTGGATCTTTTTATTTATTATTAGACTTTGTTCACACTGATGTTTATAGCCTCCTTTAGGGGTTTAGTCTGCAATTCCGTATCTTTGACTGCAAAGTTTACAGCGCTGTTCTTGCCATTAAAACATACCAGAATGCCCAGTTAGTGCCAGTTTGGATCCATCATAGCATCTATTATAAATAGAAGCCAATGGGCCCGATTCATCAAAGCTTTTATGCCAAAAAAAGTGGTGTAAAAGCTTTGAAAAGCCACAAAATTTTGGTGCAACTCAGAGTTGTGCCTAAACTTTGCAACTTTTGCCATTTTCACGCCAGTTTCTCCCAGCTTTGCCAAAATGGTCGAAGCTAGGTGGGACGGGGTGCAACAAGAACGTGACGCAACAGCTGATCTAATCCATGAAGAGCTGTGGCGTTCCTTACGGCAGAAATATTACTCCAGTCAGGGACTAGTGTAAGATTTCTGGCCTGATGCATGTCACTTGTCAGACGCTCCTAATTCATCAAGAGTCGTGTGCCTCGTATTGAATCAAGAGCGTCCGACTCCTCCATGGCCCCTCATCAAGACCCGCAAGAAAATTGCCAGTCTTGATGAATCAGACCCATTATGTTATAAAGCACCACATAATCATCATGCTGCATTCTTCATACCTGCTGTGAGAAACAAGACCTTGCAGATTGCTCTGTGTAACCAAATGAAGGTCCTTCAAACACAGCGGTTGGCAGTTTCAGCACTTCCTTCAAAAACTGGTCATACTTCTGGTAAACCATGACACCACCTGAATCAGAGATCAGTGAGAAAATGTCTGTAAAAAGAAAAAAAAACAGATTAAAAAGGAAAATAAAGTGTCAACAACATCTTGCTGAAACTCTCCAATACTCATATGTGTTTTTAGCAATTCACTCACAGGTAAGCAAATTTAGCCCACTGGTAATTAAGATTTATTCTTAGTTACTTACATGCAAGATAACAGAGAGTAGAGAAGTACTATTAAAGGGCTTATCCGGGAGTATTTGATTTTTTTTTTTGCTGGTGATTCTGCTGCTTGATGTCAACACAGTAGCTCTTCCTCTTCCGGGCTGCTCCGTTGATGGGACCGATAAGGCACCAGGGAGTCGGTTGTCAATCAACAGTCATGCCCAATCAACAGAGCAGAGCGGAAGAAAAGCTACTGCTCAGCTAACATGTCTGTGACTGCCACTTGTCGGCAGAGATCTGTGCCGGGCACAACAGGCAGGTAGCAAAAACCTGCTTGTTAGTTCTTAGGCCCATAGTTGTCAAATCACACCTTCTTTAAAAGGACTGTCCACCCTCAAATTAACCCCTCCCATAACCCCCACCACTCCCCCGCCCAAAAAAATAGCTTTATCTCAACATGCTAATTAATATTCACCTTACCGATCCATTACAACTCTTGTTCATGGCTCTTCTCTCTTGTCTCCATGCTTCCACATTCAGCATAAAAGGTATGTGACTATCAGTCAATCAGTAGCTGCAGCGGTGTAAAATGCAACACTGCGGCACCTGTGATAGGTTGCAATGGTCACATGTCCATATAGCTGGAACACAATGGTCTGGCCGTACATCATGTTCTCCAGAAATTTGGTGAAACAGTGTCGCATTTTAAAGGGGTTTTTCAATAGATCTTGTTATAATAACTTCCACAATTGGATGTGTTTAAATAAAATGTTCCTGTGCTGAGATAATCTTATAAATGTGCCCCTGCTGTGTACTGTGTAATGGCTGTGTCTGACCGTACAGGAATAAGGTCTGATCATACATCTACTGGGTAGGAGAAGACGCAAAAAAGTATACAGCCAGGACAGCATGGGATCATAAATTATTCTTTTTGTGGGATAAAACATTTCCCTGACCGTTTCTAAAAAATGTTTTACTCCTGTTTTGTTCACGGGACCCCTTTAAGTCACATCCTTATGAATGAAGCCATGCACCATTCCTGTTTGCCCACCTCATCCTTTTCAAACATGCAATAAAAAGTGTCTTAAACACATAATAAATGAAGAATGTAAAGCATAGACTTACATCTCAATTTGTCCATAATTTTCCCCCCACACAGTGTCGCCAATGCCATTTTGACAGCAAAAACTGTGATCTTACCATGTCCTTCCCTGTACAATGGAAAGAAATGAAAAACAAAAATAATAGAAATGCATCATTTTAATAGTGAGCTCTTTCAGTATAAGATTAATATAATTGTTTTTAAAACATACAAATGAGGGGTGAGCATATACAGTTGTGCTCAAAAGTTTACATACCCCATTTCTTAATACAGTGTATTGCCCCCTCTAACATCAATGACAGCTTGAAGTCTTTTGTGGTAGTTGTGGATGAGGTTCTTTAATTTCTCAGATGGTAAAGCAGCCCATTATTCTTGGCAAAAAGCCTCCAGTTCCTGTAAATTCCTGGGCTGTCTAGCATGAACTGCGAGCTTGAGATCTCCCCAGAGTGGCTTAATGATATTGAGGATAGGAGACTGAGATGGCCACTCCAGAACCTTCACTTTGTTCTGCTGTAGCCAATGACAGGTTGACTTGGCCTTGTGTTTTTGGATCGTTGTCATGTTGGAACGTCCAAGTACGTCCCATGCGCAGCTTCCGGGCTAATGAGTGCACATTTGCCTCCAGTATTTGCTGATAACGTGCTACATTCATCTTTCCTTCAACTTTTACAAAGTTTCCTGTGCCTTTGTAGCTCACACATCCCCAAAACATCAGCGATCCAACTCCATGCTTTACTGTAGGAATGGTGTTCCTTTCATCATAGGCCTTGTTGACCTCTCTCCAAATGTAACGTTTATGGTTGTGGCCAAAAAGTTTTATTTTGGTCTCATCACTCCAAATTACCTTGTTCCAGAAGTTTTGAGGCTTGTCTCTGTGCTGTTTGGCGTATTGTAGGTGAGATACTTTGTGGCATTTGCGCAGTAATGGCTTTCTTCTGGCGACTCGACCATGCAGCCTATTTTTCTTCAAGAGCCTCCTTATGAGCCATGTTGAAACACCCACACCGTTAGTTTTCAAGAGTCCTGAATTTCAGCTGATGTTATTTGTGGGTTTTTCTTTGCATGTCGAACAATTTTCCTGGCAGTTGTATCCGAAATATTTGTTGGTCTACCTAACCGTGGTTTGTTTTTTACAGAGCCCCAGATTTTCCATTTGTTAATCACAGTCTGAACGCTGCTGACTGGCATTATCAATTCCTTGGATATTTATCTGTATCCCTTTCCTGTGTTATACAATTCAACTACCTTTTCCCGAAGATCCGTTGACAATTCTTTTGCTTTCCCCATGACTTACAATCCAGAAACGTCAGTGGCTGGATGAAAGATGCAAGAGTCTGTCTGGATCCCAGAAACTCACTCAGCTTTTATGCACACACACTGATTACAAGCAAACAGGTCACATGTGAGGATGTTACCTTTAGTAGCCATTCAAACCCATGTGTGTCAAATTCTGTGCATGTTATCAGGCCAAAACCACCAGGGTAAGTCAACTTTTGATCAGGGTCATTTGGATGTTTTTGGTTGTCATTAGGATTTAAAAAGAGAAAACACAGTAGTTTGACTATAAATGGCTTCACCCAACCAATAACCATGAGTGGAAAAAAAGTTTTTTTGTTATCATTCATATTCTCTGAAACAAGGCCAAGAAAGGAAAAATTTTGCCGGAGTATGTAAACTTTTGAGCACAACTGTAGCTGACCTGTGGGCAACAGAAACTTAGTCAATTCATATGCTAGTCCAATGCTGCATATGTGGCCAGGACTGAATGCTTGACGGATTACAGCTGATTTAGTTGGTATAAGGGATTATCCGTTTCACCAATAATCGCTCCACAAATAGTTATTGCTTTGAGGTAACAAAATACCTACTCATTTATGCCCCTGCCTTTCTTGCACCACTTTTCCACTGCTCCCCATGTTTCTTTTGTTCACCGGTGACAGCTGCAGCTAATCACTGCCTTTAGCGGTGGTGTTGATGTAGACAGCAGGAACTAAGAGGTGGTAACAGGGGCTTCAATGGGTAAGTAACTCTTTTATTGAGATATTCAAGCATCACCTATGCCTTGGCCTTAAGGTTGTGTGAAAAGACAACCTTTCTTAGAAGCCACTCCATTTTCTATAGAACAACAATTGCTGGCTTCCTGAGACAACAGTCAATTGTTATAAAGAGATTCTCTAGTAGACCACATCTTGCAGTTATGAATATAGCATACTTGGAGTCTATAGGACAACTACAAAGAAACCATATCATCCGCCAGGAAACCTCCTGAAGCAAAATACCAAATTATAACCCTTTCCCAAATACAATAGAAATATACACAATATAAACAAACACACACTCATACATACATTTCACAGTCGTGTCCAAAGATTTTGAGACTGACACAAATTTTGGTTTTTACAAAGGTTGCTTCGTCAACTTTTATAACAGTAATTTGCATTAACTCTAGATTGATCAGATGAATTGAAAAAAATTGCAAAGTCATTCTTTGCCAAGAAGATTAACAATCTCCAAAACTCTATTAAAAACTGATTTTCAGTCACTTTGCAAAATTTTCTGCTCGCATCATCTCAGTTACCTTCTAGTTAGCTCAGTAGAAAATATTAACAAGGACAAGGCTTCTGATATCACTCTGTGATAGACAGACTGGTTGCTTTAAAGGGGGGCTGGTTCTTGAAATTGTTCTTTTCTGCTGTTAACCATTTTTTACTTCCAAGGTAACACATACATGATTTGCATCAGAATGGTTTTACAGGCAAGGAAATGGCTGCTTCTAAGATTGTCTCTCAATCAAACAATTATCAGATCATTAACAACTTCAAAAAGAGAGGTTCAATTGTTGTGAAGAAGGCTTCAAGAAAGTTCAAAAAGGTTCAAGTGCCAGGAACGAGTCCTTAAGGAGATTCAACTATGGGATTGGCTTAAAGCAAACCTGTCATCAGGATTTTGCTAAGTAAACTACAGACAGTGTCAGGTTGGTGCTGTTACACTGATTAAAATGATGCCTGGGTTGAAGAAATCCGACTTGTGGTTGTTGTTTAATCTGTGTTTGCAGTTTTAAGTTAAAGAAATGCTTGTGCTTCGGGTCGGGCCTGTGGGCGGATCTTTTTTGGTGCTTGGGCCTCATCGTCATCATTCTGGGGTGAATTGACAAGTCACTGAACCTTCAGTGACCTGCCTCCTATTTTAAATACTGTGCCTGCGCATTTAATATTGTGGTCGTCAAAAAAAATTTGGCTCCAAAAAAATGGCGGTGGCACATGCGCAGTAGCATTTAATGGGAAGCGATGCTTTCAATCTGCACATGCGCCGCCCAATGTGTTCTGAGGACAAGTGCGGAAGTGCGCACAAGAGGAGGAAATTGAAGCCGCTGAACATAGCAATGCAGTGCACACAGGAGATTTGGTATACGCACTGATAAATAATGAGTTCAACCCCACTGTGCCACCAATGTATTAAAATATATCATGAATATTAATTTTCTGGCTGGCTACTTAGTTAGATAGGAATGGGGTAAGATAGTGTATGTATATATACATAGGGATATTTTGTATAGGATTCATCAGACACTAAATAGCATGGTGAAGGTAGTTAGTGAAGATAGAGATTAGAAATCAGCTAAATAAGCTGATACAAGATAATGAAGAGTTTGACAGGTATATTGATTGGTAGCTAAATAGTTAGATATTCATTAGGTTGATATATGCTCTATCCATCTAGACAGAGCACCAAAAAAAGACCCTGCCCACAGGCCCGCCCCGGTGCACGAGCATCTCATTAACTCAAAACTGCAAACACAGATTAAACAAGAACCACAAGTCGGATTTCTTCAGCCCAGGAATCATTTTAATCAGTGTAAGAGTGCCAACCAGACAATGCCTGTAGTTTACTTAGCAAAATCCTCATGACAGGTTCGCTTTAAAACCAGTACAGAGCTTTCTCAGGAATGGCAACAGGCAGGTAGGTGTCAGTGCATCTGGATGTACAGTGAGGTAAAGGCTTTTGGAGGCTGATCTGGTGTCGAGAAGAGCAGCAAAGAAGTCACTTCTCTCCAAGAAAAACAATAAGGACGGACTGACATTCTGTAAGACGTACATGGACTGTACTGCACAGGACTGGGATAAAGTTATCTACTATGATGAAGCCCCCTTCAGACTGTTTGAAAATTATTGTCAACAGTAGAGCATCCAAAGACCATTCATGTATGGGGTAGCCTTTCATCTAAGAGAGTGGGCTCACTCACTATTTTGCCTTAAAAAACTGCCAAAAATAAGTAATGGTATCTAAACATCCTCCAAACGATCCATTAGAAATTTGATGATGAGCAATGCTTTTTTCAGTATGATGGAGTTCCATGTCAAAAGGCAAAAGTGACAATTAAGTGGATTGGTGAACAAAGCATTGAAATTTTGAGTCCATGGCCAGGAAACTCTCCAGATCTCATTCCTATTGAGAACCTGTGGTCAATCATCAAAAAGTGGATGTACAAGCAAAAACACAGTAATTGCCTAGAAGCCGATATCCAGCATGTCAGGGCAAACTGTAGAAGTCTTGAAAAATAAGGGTCAACTCTGTAAATGTTGAGTCTTTGCATAAACTTGATGTATTTGTCAACAAGAGTTAAAAACGTATCAAAAGCTTATAAATTCATGTAACATACCTGGCGGCGTCCTTGCATGGTGGTCCATCTCCCACTGTGCAAGAGGGCGCACTTGATCTCCTGTCCAGAATGTCTCTCTGGCTTCCCTCCATGCTGTCTGTTTGTGTCTGTTTCTGCTGCTTAAGGGCGGCGCCCGATCACTTCCTGCCTTTTGTACCTGCTGTGGGTCACACCCCTTGTGCGTCCTCAGCCTATTGCTGTCTGTCACTTGGTATATAGCTCAGCAGCTCCCTTCTATCCCTGCCTGAGCATAGTGTTTCCTTCAGTGTGTGCTTGCACTCTGAAGGTGCCAGGTCCCGTCTCTTGTCTCCTGCCTTTTGTATCAGTTCCCGTGTCTGAACTGAGTCCTGTATGTCTCCTGCTTTGCGGTATCAGCTCCCGTGTCTGAACTGTGTCCTGTATGTCTCCTGCTTTGCGGTATCAGCTCCCGTGTCTGAACTGAGTCCTGTATGTCTCCTGCTTTGCGGTATCAGCTCCCGTGTCTGAACTGAGTCCTGTATGTCTCCTGCTTTGCGGTATCAGCTCCCGTGTCTGAACTGAGTCCTGTATGTCTCCTGCTTTGCGGTATCAGCTCCCGTGTCTGAACTGAGTCCTTTCTGTGCTCTCTTGTCTGTCCTGTCTGAACACGCTCCTAGCCTGTTCCTCTCGCCTTCTAGTGGCCGATTTCCTAGACCCGCTCCTGTGTCTGGTCTGTCCTGTCTGAACACGCTCCTTGCCTGTTCGTTCCGCCTCTCTGGGGGCCGTATTCCCAGACCCGCTCCTGTATCCCTCTGCAGTGTCGGTCTCCTCCGTTCACTCAGTTCCAGTCTGAACTCTCTCCTGTCCTTTACCTGTTTTTGCCTCTATGTCCGTTCCCTTCCTTTTTCTGCAGAGTCTGAACTCGTACCTAACTCCTGCTTGTTGTCTCTGCAAGTACTGTGTGAGTATCTGGCTCTGTCTTTCCCTTCCTGTCTGTTCCGTGTGAACAGAGCCCTGTCCTCCCTGCTCAGCCTTGTCTGCACTCTAGCTGTGCTTGCCTGTAACCCTCTGCCTGTATTGTTCCTGAGTCCCGGTGTGTACTGGGTCCTATCCCGCCTGTGTTCCTACCTGCTAGTGCCTCCCTGTCTGCACTCTAGCTGTGCTTGTCTTTACCCGCCTGCCTGCATACCAGTCGTGCCTGCCTATACCCACCAGTCTGTGTGCCAGCCTACCTGCCTGTTCCTGTATTCCCCTGTGTGGGTCAACAGCCGTGTCCGGGGTCTGTCCTGGAGTAGCACCTGGTCCCTCTGCTCGGTTCCTCCTTGGTGCACTGGCGTCGTATGCCGTCGTGCGACCCTGGTCGGATCGGGTGAATACTTAGTCACGCCCCTCCAGGCATTCACTCTCCGGCACGGTCCAGTGGAATCACTACCAATCACACGCACACGCCGCTTAGCCCGGGCGTGTGCATAACAATTCACATCAGTAATAATAGAGACTGACAATTAAAAGAGGTTAAAACACTAAAGCAGCAGACTTTGTGAAAACCAAAATTTCAGTTAGTTTTAAAATGTTTGTCAACAACCCTATATATACACAATGTGTGTGAATATAATGTAATATAATATAATTAGACAAATTAAATACTTTCCTCTCCAATGCCGCTAAAAAAGCTATAGCCCAGAGAGAGAAAGACAGAAGTCAGCTGAATTTGGGCTCTCCACTTTCACCCTATTTTTATGGCTTTGTGAGACTTTCTGCTTCAAAGTCTTTACCAATGTGTGGGGGAGAGTGTGCAACAAGTAACACAAAGATGTGTGCTGCTCTCTTACTTCATGTAGGATGTTATTATATAACACTGAATGTAAGAATGTGTCATGGAACAGCAGGAGGATAGAAGCAGCTGATGTAAATCTTACAGCCTTCTTCCGTGTGGCTTGGCTGGTGACGGGCCTGTACAGTTTATAGTAAAGGACTCAGAATAATCCTGTATTATATACTGTACTACCTATGTACAGTATATTGTAAGAGACCCTTGTATAAGCAAATAAACTCTTTAGAAACAGCAATGTTCACTCTCCTACTGCAGATTAACCCTTTAGAAGCAGCTATATTCTCTTCCTTTAGCAAAGTTGCAAAACAAAGGGGATTTTATTACATGGTTAATAAATAATATTTTGTATGAAAGCTCATGGCTGTAGGAGGGGTACATTTTGTATTTCACTGATTTCTAATACTTTGGGATGCACTGGTGAAATAATTTACCATGTTTGTTAATCTGCTTAGTGGAAATATTGAGGAAAATAGGTGAATCAATCGCTAATATTGATTGTATTCTATGGACCAGTGAGTTGACAAAACAGTCAAATTGAGGAGTCCAACCTAAAGCCTGCAGATCTGAGTACAGGCTCCATTTCCATTCAGAGGCTATATAGAATCACATGTTCCCCCTGATGGTTGGCATCTCCTAAGGAAGAGCATCTCACAAGATTTGGTGCTACTGCTTACTCAAAAAAAAATAAAGTAAAATCTGCTTCCCTGTATTAGAAGTGTCTTAGCATGTAATTTCTGCCACTTGCATTTTTCTAAGAACTGTTAAATTGTTTTTAAGATGATAACTTTCCTTATTGAAACCAAATGGTCCCTATTCAGTTAGCAGCTCCCACGTTCACAGATTATTATACATCCTCTAGATTTATACAGCAGAGAAATACTTACGGGTCATAGGCTGCCAACAAGAAGTTTAACAACAAGCCGATCGACTGTTCTACATTAATTTGATGAGTTGTAGGCATCCGCTTATTGAGCTGATAAAATATAGTTGATAAAACAGCTTCCAGACGTGCCACGTTCAGTTCTACATTAGGATCCAGATTGTTAAGTGAATTTTCTCGGAGTGCTTCAATAATGTTCCATATATCTACCAGATGTACTGAATGGAAATATACAGTAAGTAAGAAAAGTTTAGGACACTTGTTGGAATTATATGTAATAGACTGACAAGACATCTCCATGCAGCTCAAAATATTATTACGAGAAAAATTGAGTATTATATGTACTCCTTGAATACAAAGTACATCTATATTCATAGTATACTCCTTGTTTTGTTCACATTATGTCCTGGTCAGAACAATTCCTTTCTGTTGGCTGCTACATGTTAACATCTGTCTTACAGTTGTGCTAAATAAGCAAGGGTGCCAATGTTGGTTATAAATAAAAAAGATTATATTATTGTTATAAATAAGCGAAGATCTTCTGAAATACGGTAAGTGGATATTTTCCACATCTGCATTAGAATTTTTAATAGCATGTCCAAATACATTCAACAAAAGTTGACCATACATGTGGTTATTTAAAAAAAAAAGAAGAAGAAAGAGTTAAAAAGGCATAGACCAGATTAAAGGCACCCTTCCCCTAATTGTTTGCCCAACCTTTGGCAACAATGGCAACCTTCACATGTTCTTTTTTGTAGCCCTCTGTGAGCTTCTTGCACTTTTCTTCTGGTTGTTTCTTCTAATACAATTCTCTCAAGTCCCAGAATGTTTGCAGTTAATTTTCCTAAAAGCAGATTTAAACTCTTTTCTAAGGATTGCGAACTGGGATCATTGCTGACCATTTTAAAATAGTCAATTTTTTTCCTTCTTTACCATTCTTTTGTTCTTTAGGATTTGTGCTTTTGGTCATTATTTCACTGTAGGACCCATATTGTCCGACTCAAAGCTAGTTTTCTAAAAGTGCATTTACACTGCAAGATTATCGTGAATGAGTATTCTTAAGAACTCTCATTCACAATAATCTTGCAGTCTAAACAGATCGTCAATAACCCAATGAACAAGCAAAACGTTTGTTCACCAGGTGAAATTATCTTTTGATTTTCACAAAAAAATAAATAATCTTTTTAGGCAACTCCTCATCCTGTGTAAACATGACTCGCACTGCCGATAACAATGAAAGTCTATGCGCTTTGAATAATCTATTACACATCGTTAGAGAGCACATCCTTAAAGGGGTTGTTCACTACTATTAATAACTGGCCAATCTATTTTTTATTTTCAACATAAGTATCTTTGTAAATACCTTGCGCTGCTGTTTCTGCCTGTGAGCGGCGCTATCACGGACTGCTCACAGGGATCACGTGACCCCCGGCTGCAGCCGACTCCGACATCCGCTGATGTCACATCAGGTTCCGGATGCAGCCGAGGGTGACTCACTGCTGCGTTCCACGGTGGATGCTGGGCTGTGGGCGGGGTTACTCAGCATCCACCGCGCGCTCTCCCTCTCTCCATTCATTGGGAAAGCGCGCGGTGGATGCTGGGTGTGACGCGAGGGGGTAACCCCGCCCACAGCCCAGCATCCACCACGGGGACCGCGTCACTGATGTCATGCCTCACTTGACGTGACATCAGCAGGGGTCATGTAATGCCTGTGAGTGGCCAGTGACAGGCGCCGCTCACAGGCTGTAACAGCAAAGCAAGGTATTTACAAAGACACTTATTTTCATCACAAAAATAGATTGGCCAATTATTAATAGTACTGGACAACCCATTTAAACGGGGGCTGTCTGTGTAGACAGGCTATTAAACAACTGCCATTCAGTAAATATTAACCATTCAATGGTTGTTTAATGCTGCCAAATCAGGTAATGTATACCCACTTTTACACCAAAATACTCTGATAATCCTTCTCAGTGCTCCTGGAACATGTTCAAGGCCTCCAATCCCAGAGACAACAGAGCAGCGCCCAAGCAATATTGATCCCCCACCATTGTTTACCGTACTAATACGCATTTTTCTTTGTGGGCATAGTCTGTATAAACACAACAAGGAAATGGGTTGCCAAAGAGATCTAGTTTAGTTTCACCGGTCCGCAGAACATTTTTCCAGAATAAAGCTTTTTTATCCAGTGTGTGGTGAATGATGCTCTTTTGAAACCATATGAAAACTCCACCTAAGCTAGCAATTCTTCGGAAATTGTATATGCCTTTGTATTTGGCAAGTTGATCTTTGAATGTTGTACGTGATTTCTTTTAAGCCAAATTTTATAGAATTATTTAATCAATTATCCTCTTTCCACCATAATTCACTAGATGTTCATTTTGCTTTTCTAATCTTAACCGGTAGGCAATACATGGTCATTGATGTATTTTGGAACAATGTGATCTATAAGTAATAACAATACCAAATATAATGTATAAATATACAAGCGTAGCAATACCAAATATATGCTAAATATCTGTGCACTCAGCATGTACAGAAGTAGCCATGTTTACCCCAACACAGCTCTGGAATATCTCGGAACAAACAAAAAGTGTTGTTTGACACCTTACATGACACCTCAGGCAATGACTTGTGCAATGTTAGTTTATCGTAATCCTCTTAAGTGAGGTAACCTTATTTGATAAGTTATCAAGAAGGTCATCTCCATCTATCTCTGCCCTTCTCTGACTATTGAGCCAGAGCTGTCAATCAAAGAAAAGGGGGGTGGAGACTGAGGGAAAACAAGCCTGTGGGATGAGGTATTTAAATGACTGGCCCCGCCATGAAGCACCGAGCAGTGGGACTTGGGTTAAACATTCATTCTGAGCGGACAGAGGGCCTTTCATGGAAATGCCATCATGACAGGCACAGCAGACGACCGGCCACCATGGTAAACCATCGGAACCCAGCAATTGCATTTTTGGGGGATGGTCATGTATGTACAATGGCGTGCCAATATTGACAAGAGCATTTCAGAAGTTAACAGCAGTGAGTAGAGCTCAGCTCCTTTTGCAGTTGCTAGAGGCAGATGATGACTGAATAATAGCCACCATCTGTTGACAATAAGGCAGCCTCAATTTTTGAGCCTGTTTTAAAGACAAGGAAAAAACATATGACGTACCAGGACGTCTTATGTCGAGAAGGGATTAAATGACCGCTGATCAGCAAACAAGGACCTGATTGGTGGTCGTTTAATGCCGTCAGGTGTTAATGCACTTTTACATTATCAGGATAAAAGTATGTCCTGCATGCTGTCAGCACACAGTACAGTGTGAGGCTGTAGAGACATGCCAGCCAAATTGACAAAGAGAATGGCAACACATTTTTGGGTCCCTTTATTCATATATTTCTAGGAGGAATAATATAGAACATTACAATTCAGAAAATGCTCCAGAACTGTTATTTGCAATGGATATCATTGCGGAAAAAAACGCAGCACTACCAATTATTTTGCGGAAGTGCTGCGTTTTCGCCGCCATTGACTTGCATTGAAACGCATGGATTACTCATCACTGCATATGTAGATGCGCATTCCACGCGTTTCAATGTGCGGATGGTACCCGGGTTTAGAGGAGAGGAGACTCTCCTCCGGACCCTGGGTACCATAGAACCTGTGAAAAAAAGAATAAAATAAAAAATAAATGTTATATTTACCTTCTGATGGCCCCCGCTGCGCTCGTCCTCCCATGCCGGCAAATCGCAATGGACTGAAGGACCTGCGCTGACGTCATAGTCATGTGACGGGTCACGCGATGCTGACGTCGGCAGGCCCTTCAGTGTACTGCAAACTGCCGGCAGTCAGCACCGAGCGAAGCAAGACTGCGGGGGCCATCGGAAGACAAGTATAGATTTATTTTTTCCATTCTTTACGGTCACAGTATATAAATCCATGCCGGTTGCATGGATTTGTATAGTGTGACCAAGTTGTCAAGCACTTTCCAAGTGATGCTAAAATCGCTTGGAAAGCGCTTGTCAACCCGCATGCGGAAATGCATGTGAAGAACGCTTCACATCCGCATGTCCCCGGCAGGAAAACGCATGTACAATCCGCATAAGTTTTTTCTGCCAGGGAGATGCAGAAACGCTCAGGAAAAATCCGGAGCATTTCTGCATCGTGGGCACATAGCCTTACATGTATTTTCTAAAACAGATGCCAGGGGTAGTGACAGCTCCTCCTCAAATGTTATTTTAAATGCAATTTGAAATGCCAATGGTTTAAGAATAGCATAGGTCTTAATGAAATGATAAATAAGTATTATAATATTAATGCCCAAAGGGTGCTAATAGTGTATTTTTATAAAAATTTACATACCGAGCATATTGGAAGAGGAATCATGACCTATGAATTAAAGGGGTCATTAGCTAATTAGCCTGTATGACAGAAAGCTTTGTAGGAGGTAGAATATAGAAAATCTATTTGAAAAGCTAAATCTATTATTTCTATTCTACCAACCATTGAGTGGGCAGGCAAATTATTAAAATCCAACACGGCTAGTTGGGTCATTATCAGCTGGTAACTGCAATTGAAGTACATAGTAACAGCTGTTGTTGCCTTAATTAAGTACCCCCCATGTCTTGTCATTGCTTTCTCCTATTCCTATAATTTACTGGTATAAATTGACTAAAATACAGTACGTGGTCATACTCGAATCTATTACTGACCGACCGTGTTTCTCCATGCACCCTACACCTTTCTAGAGTATGAAACACGTCTTACTAATAGCAAAACAATAAAATAGCACAAGAGTGGGCACTGATCTACTGAACGTTTTACCACTACTTTCCTGCCAATCCCACTGCTTTCCACCAAATATTTAGAATGTGATATTTACCATTTATCTTTAAATTTTTCACTCTTTGTTTCATTGCAGCCATTTGGTAAATTCTAAAAATTTCATTTTTTTTTCTTATTAAAGTACACTCTGCACCCCATCTTGACTTAAAAAAAAAATAAAATGTAGAATTTTTACAAATTTATTAAAAAAGAAAAACTGAAATATCACATGGTCATAAGTATTCAGACCCTTTGCTCAGTATTGAGTCGAAGTACCGCAATGAGTCTTCTTGGGAATGATTCAACAAGTTTTTCACACATGGATTTGGGGATCCTCTGCCATTCTCCCTTGCAGATCCTCTCCAGTTCTGTCAGGTTGGATGGTGAACGTTGGTGCACAGCCATTTTCAGGTCTCTTCAGAGATGCTCAATTGGGTTTAGGTCACAGAATTGTTGTGAAGCCACTCCTTTGTTATTTTAGCTGTGTGCTTAGGGCCATTGTCTTGTTGGAAGGTGAACCTTTGGCCAAGTCTGAGGTCCAGAGCACTATGGAAGAGGTTTTCATCTAGGATATCTCTGTACTTGGCAGCATTCATGTTTCCTTCAATTGCAACCAGTCGTCCTGTCCCTGCAGCTGAAAAACACCCCCATAGCATGATGCTGCCACCACCATGTTTCACTGTTAGGATTGTATTGGGCAGGTGATGAGCAGTGCCTGGTTTTCTCCACACATACCGCTTAGAATTATCACCAAAAATTCTATCTTCGTCTGATCAGACCAGAGAATCTTATTTCTCTTAGTCTGGGGGTCCTTCATGTGTTTTTGAGCAAACTATGTGGACTTTCATAAGTCTTGCACTGACGAGAGGCTTCTGTCGGGCCACTCTGCCATAAAGGCCCGACTGGTGGAGAGCTGCAGTAATAGTTGACTTTGTGGAACTTTCTCCCATCTCCCTACTGCATCTCTGGAGCTCAGCCACAGTGATCTTGGGGTTCTTCTTTCTTCTTCTCTCTCGCCAAGGCTCTTCTCCCACAATTGCTCAGTTTGTCTGGACGACCAGGTCTAGGAAGACTTCTGGTGGTCCCAAACTTCTTCCATTTTAGGATTATGGAGGACACTGTGCTCTTAGGAACCTTGAGTAATGCAGAAATTCTTTTCTAACACCTTGGCCAGATCTGTGCCTTGCCACAATTCTGTCTCTGAGCTCCTTTGAGCTCATGATTCTCATTTAGTCTGGCATGCACTGTGAGCTGTGAGGTCTTATATAGACAGGTGTGTGCCTTTCCAAATCAAGCCCTATCAGTTTAATTAAACACAGCTGGACTTCAATGAAGGAGTAGAACCATCTCAAGGAGGATCACAAGGAAATGGACAGCATGTGACTTAAATAAGAGTGTCTGAGCAAAGGGTCTGAATACTTCTGACCATGTGATATTTCAGTTTTTCTTTTTTTAATAAATTTGCAAAAATGTCTACATTTCTGTTTTATTTCAGTCAAGATGGGGTGCAGAGAGTACTTTAATGAGAAAAAAATGAACGTTTTAGAATTTACCAAATGGCTGCAATGAAACAAAGAGTTAAAAAGTGAATACTGTCCGTACCCACTGTAGGTAAAAAGCATAAATGTAACACAAATGCAAAGTGTGAAATGCACATTGGGTATGTTTGGTTGGCGAGCTGTTTCTATTCTAATGCTACTATTATATGTACTCTGTTTGATCAGGGTTTCATTATTCCATTCGCTCTCCTGCTTACATTTTATGCATAACCGATTCTGCATAACTTATTAACTATTACCATATTTTATGGGTAGATTTATTTCTTATATATTGTCCCACTGATATGACCAGTGCAATATCAATTATGGGGGTTTCGCTGTCAGTCCACCCACCAGTATGTCCTTGTGTCTGTTGTGCTTGACATATTTACTTTTTTTGTTTTTTTTACTTATATTCAATAACAGCCAATTTAAACTTCTCTGCAACTATTTTGTTTCCTGCATGTTTAGCTTTTTTTTGGGTGGAGATAGATGGAAACCAAGCAGGTAGGAAGGTGTATATAAATGATTGGCCTCGTCATTAAGCACCGAGCGCCTGTGCTTGGTTTCAGCAGTCATACTGTGCTGTCAGACTCCCTGTCACAGGGTTACCGTGACACAGAGGAACGAGAAGACCACGTTGTCTAATTTTAAACAGTGCAGGTTTCTTCTAGAAGAGAAGTGCAGGGGTTATTCTGTTCAGTTGAGAGCTCCTGGAAGCTTTCCTGCTGTGATGATCTCTGCTGTTCAGTGTTGGCCACTCCCCTCTCCTATATATACTCTCCTCTGTCAAGCAGTCATTGCCAGAGTTAGCTTCATGCTGCATGGTTTCAGGAGTTGGTGGAGTGTTGTTTGAGGAAGCATGACTGTTGCTTGGTTTTGGTTTTGTGCATATCATCTTCTTCTCCTACTTTGATTTTTCCTTCCTTCACTCCCCAGTGTTTCCCTCTGTTGCTCGTGAGAGTATATTTGAATGATTGGTATTTTCCTTTATCCCTGTTCGTATTACCTTGCTAGTCTGGTTGGTGTATTGCCATACACTACTACTCCCCTATTCCCTGGGCGGGGTGTGGGAACAGACAAAGGGCGGATTCAGAAGCTCAGCAAGGTATGTGGCCCCGGCGTGTTCGCCATTAGAAGTTAACTGGGGAACAGGTATAGCTAGGGTGCCCCTAGCACTAGGGACAGGGCAGGAACACCTGACCCCAGGATATCAGACAATAGAGTCGTGATGCTCCCTTTAAGGCCATGGCACTGCTATCAGTATTTGGTCAGTATTTTTTCTCAGGAGTGGGAGCCAAAACCAGGTGAGGAACAATCAGAGAAAAGGTACAATAGAAACCAGTACACCAATTCTGCATTTATCACCCACTCCTGGTTTTGTGTTACCAGCTTCACTGTGCACGCGTGGGGAACAGAGCGTCATAGTGCACGCACAGTGAAGCTGCGAACTACACAGATTCAGCTGGTAATCACACAGCCTCACTGTGTAGGCGGCCGGACATGTACAAATGTGCATGCGTCCCACAATATCAGCGCTTGCCGGGAGCAATATTCAAATACATGGGTGGCCCCAGCAGTGAGTGAATGCTGCGCCCACCCATGACTGAATATGATTATCACACCCCTATGACTGAAAGAGCAGGTAGGATCTAAGTATATAATATGTTATAGGCTCATTATGATACCACCAATTTTAATGAAAAAAGCTGGTTAGTGATGCACACTGCATCACTAACAATGCTATGGGGGCAGTGTAGAGGGCAGCTAGGACGTGACAGGTTCCCTTTAAGTCAATTTCTGTACAAAAAATTCCACAGCAGGTGAATGAATTTTTTTGTATTCCACATGGCTGGTAAGGTAAATAGATGCAGGTTCTTTGTGCGCAGATCGTGTTGATTGACCCAAAATGGTTTTGGCTACTTATATCTTATAAAATGGTCAATCAAACATACAAAGAATGTGGACCAAACTGAAACAGAAAATTTACACCACAGAGTGTTTGCACTACAGGGTGGCTTGGGCTATTAACCCCTCATTAGCAAAAAGAAAAGTGTGTCTTGCTTTGCATTGCCTAGCTACACAGTGCAGGAGAAATATATATTATTCATTAGGAGTATACGGTCACAGCAAAAAACACTTTGTGATGTATCTTTTTTTCTCTTTGTAGTAGCTGAAAATAACACAGCAGTCCTATTACAATTTATCTTCACTGTGGTATAGTAGAAATATGTCTTTTGTCACCTTCTTACTGACCAATAGGGGCACTGAAGTCTATTGAAGCTGTCTGTACTCTTTACAGCTAAAAAATGTATTGTATGTAGCAATCCCCTTTAGTTTGTAAAATGGTGGCCATGGCAGCCTGCAGCATTTTCAGTGAAAAACTATAAACTTTTAAGATTCTACACATGGATTGACCATGGTTGAGAACATCTAGTAAATACTATATGTTTGAAAGGCCCAAACTGTCAACTTTGCTCATTATTGTGTTGGGCAATAGGTGAAAGCGCAGGATTCTGCTAAAAATAAAAGAGAAAAAAAAAAAAAAAAGTTGTAGCTGGGAATTGAAGCTGATCATAGGGATTTTGCATATTCATGTATACATAAGCATCATATCCACAATAATTCCATTTAACATGGATGCTCCTTTTTTATTTGGTATCTGTTTTGTGCACTGTGTCAACAAGCGGACTATCAGTTTACTTTTATGTATTCTATGTCTAATGTGAGACAATATTGTTCTACAGTAGTTTTAGCAGCCGTATACAGATTTTGTATGCAGCTGATAATTCATCTTTGTGTATACATGTGTATATATATATATATATATATATATATATATATATATATATATATATATATATATATATCTATCTATCTATCTATCTATATATATATATATATCATAGATAGATACACATACACACAGTACAGACCAAAAGTTTGGACACACCTTCTCATTTAAAGATTTTTCTGTATTTTCATGACTTTGAAAATCGTACATTCACACTGAAGGCATCAAAACTATGAATTAACACATGTGGAATTATATACTTAACAAAAAAGTGTGAAACAACTGAAAATATGTCTTATATTCTAGGTTCTTCAAAGTAGCCACCTTTTGCTTTGATGACTGCTTTGCACACTCTTGGCATTCTCTTGATGAACTTCAAGAGGTAGTCACCAGAAATGGTTTTCACTTCACAGGTGTGCCCTGTCAGGTTTAATAAGTGGGATTTCTTGCCTTATAAACGGGGTTGGGACCATCAGTTGTGTTGTGCAGAAGTCTGGTGGATACACAGCTGATAGTCCTACTGAATAGACTGTTAGAATTTGTATTATGGCAAGAAAAAAGCAGCTAAGTAAAGAAAAACGAGTGGCCATCATTACTTTAAGAAATGAAGGTCAGTCAGTCCGAAAAATTGGGCAAACTTTGAATGTGTCCCCAAGTGCAGTTGCAAAAACCATCAAGTGCTACAAAGAAACTGGCTCACATGAGGACCGCCCCAGGAAAGGAAGACCAAGAGTCACCACTGCTTCTGATGATAAGTTTATCCTAGTCACCAGCCTCAGAAATCGCAGGTTAACAGCAGCTCAGATTAGAGACCAGGTCAATGCCACACAGAGTTCTAGCAGCAGACACATCTCTTCAACAACTGTTAATAAGAGACTTTGTGCAGCAGGCCTTCATGGTAAAATAGCTGCTAGGAAACCACTGCTAAGGACAGGCAACAAGCAGAAGAGACTTGTTTGGGCTAAAGAACACAAGGAATGGACATTAGACCATTGGAAATCTGTGCTTTGGTCTGAGGAGTCCAAATTTGAGATCTTTGGTTCCAACCACCGTGTCTTTGTGCGACGCAGAAAATGTGAACGGATGGACTCTACATGCCTGGTTCCCACCGTGAAGAATGGAGGAGGAGGTGTGATGGTGTGGGGGTGCTTTGCTGGTGACACTGTTGGGGATTTATTCAAAATTGAAGGCATACTGAACCAGCATGGCTACCACAGCATCTTGCAGCGGCATGCTATTCCATCCGGTTTGCATTTAGTTGGACCATCATTTATTTTTCAACAGGACAATGACCCCAAACACACCTCCAGGCTGTGTAAGGCTATTTGACCAAGAAGGAGAGTGATGGGGTGCTACGCCAGATGACCTGGCCTCCACAGTCACCAGACCTGAACCCAATAGAGATGGTTTGGGGTGAGCTGGACTGCAGAGTGAAGGCAAAAGGGCCAACAAGTGCTAAGCATCTCTGGGAACTCCTTCAAGATTGTTGGAAGACCATTTCCAGTGACTACCTCTTGAAGCTCATCAAGAGAATGCCAAGAGTGTGCAAAGCAGTCATCAAAGCAAAAGGTGGCTACTTTGAAGAACCTAGAATATAAGACATATTTTCAGTTGTTTCACACTTTTTTGTTAAGTATATAATTCCACATGTGTTAATTCATAGTTTTGATGCCTTCAGTGTGAATGTACAATTTTCAAAGTCATGAAAATACAGAAAAATCTTTAAATGAGAAGGTGTGTCCAAACTTTTGGTCTGTACTGTATATATACAATATACATATTACATATGTAATATACATACACATACTGTCAGATCTTCATCATGCATTTTTTTATCATTTACTCAAAGTTACAGTGTGGATTCGTATTATAGCTCTGTATACTCTAGATCAATGTTTCCCAAACTCAATTTCTCACGGCCCCTGTTTTCAGGATTTCCATAGAATTATACACAGGTGAGAGAATTCCTGATGCCTTGATGATACTTCCACCACCTATGCAATATTAGGGAAATCATGAAAGCCTGAATGGTTGGGGGCCGTGAGGACTGGAGTTTGGGGTCACTGATTTAGACGTTGCTCACAGCTATGAAACAGTAATGTCCATGAGACCTCAATAATATAGTTTGTATTGTCAATATTGATAAGCCTTTGTAGAATGAATTCACATCTTATCCTCTATATTGCAATAAGGTAGTGTAATAGCCGCCATCTGTCTTGTAAAACACTTGGTTATTTCTTACCGTCTTGCACCATTGTTAATTTCCAGCTTTAGTCTTTATACTTTCCTTCACTGCATGGTCAGATATATTGATGCACTAAACAAATCCAGCAACCTTTCCTCTTATGTAAAGCAAGTTCAAAATCACTGTACTGAGCGATATGTAATCTCCATACTGAATGCACAGACCGTAAAACCCAAGAATAGAATGGAAGAGTATTGTTAGTCTACCCAGGCTGAACAATACATTATCATCAAAGAAAGGCAGGTTTTAAGCTAGAAAAGCTAATGATATTCAGTTGTGACATCACCGGATTTCCCTTTTGCCACTGCAGAAAGCAGTTTCTTGCTGAGCTGTAAGAATCATTCGAGACTCCCACACTTCTGAAATCCAACAGGTGCCAATATAAATACACAGATGGAGAGCAAGAGTCGGCTTTAATTAAGTGTGTTTGGAAATAAAAGTGGGACCATTTCTCGTTTGGCTTCAAAATTACAACCTGTTGGAGTTTATATGAGGACCCGTACTTAAAGGGAAGCTATTAACAGATAATTACCTACTGTTTAAATGGAACCGATCAGCAGATACATGCTGCCCAAACTGTGGGCAGCATGCATCACCCCACTGTCTGTGTGATCACAGCCATATAGGTTTGTCCCTGAAACACTGCAGCGGGAAGCATGTATCAGCTGACTGGTTCCCTTTAACTCTGTTTTTATTGTTAAATATATATTTTTAAAATATTTTGCCAATGTTTTTTTTCGTAGATCCAAATCTGTATTTAAAATAAAAGAGCAATTTTCACACTGACCACTGGAACTTTTAGGGTTAAAAAAAACCCATAGGTGGCTAGTATGAAATTTCCAAGATTTTTTTTTCACAGGAAACAACTTATGTACATTAGCCACAAAGAACAAACTCAGCAGTGAATTTAAGCAGTTAATGAGTATGAGTAAAGGTCACTGTGATGGGTCTGAGCGCAGGGTCATCTGTGACATCACCTATTGTGAATGGTGGATCCTGTGTTATCAGCTGAGTATAGAAGTGTCATTGGGAGCCTGCCAAAAAGTGCAGCAAAGTAATAAAAAATTAGAAGTGTAAAAAATAAACTATTATCTATTAAAGGGCTATCACTGCCTGCTCACAGGCATCACGTAACCCCCGGCTGCAGCCGGCTCTGACATCCGCTGATGTCAAGACAAGTCCAGGCTGCAGCCGAGGGTCTCTCTTCCGCGTTCCACCGGTGGCTGCTGGGTTGTGGGTGGAGATACCCCGCGTGTCACACCCGGCATCCACCGAGTGCTCTCCCTCTCCTCATTCACTGGGAAAGAGCGTGGTGGATGCTGGGTGTGACGCACGGGGTAACCCCACCCACAGCCCAGCGTCCACACGGGGAGCGCGTCACTGATGTCACGCCTCACTTGACGTGACATCAGTCGCGGGGTCACGTGATGCCTCTGATCAGCCAGTGATAGCGCCGCTCAGATGCAGAAAAGGTATCGCAAGGTATTTACAAAAACACTTCTGGGCCCCGGGGGGATACATTGGGGTGTTCATATAAAGTAGTGGTCAACTTCTTTAACAAAATGCAAAGTCAAAGAACAAAAGAGAAATCTAAATCAAATTAAAAAAGCATTCCCATCAAAATTTTTATCAGCTAAATAATTAGCAGTCATCATATTATATAGCCCTCTGTACTTACAATTGCTCATTTTGCCCTTCTACCCAGTTAGTTCTTTTCTTTTCTGTGCTCTATGTAGAATCAGGAAGTCTCTTTTCCCTGCATGAGACATCCCCCTGTTCAACACCTGACCCAGCTGCTCTGTTCTTCCTTTTGCAATGATGATTCATACAGGAAATATAGACCTCCTGTTTTCACATAGAGGTTAGAAGGATTCAGCAAGTCTGTTTTTAATTACGTGATGTCATAGACCTAATGGGAAAAAAAATTACTGGGTAGAAGGACAAAATGAGCAATTGTAAGTACACAGTGCCATATAACATGATGACTGCAATAGATTAAGAGGATAAAAATGTTAATATGAGTGCGTCTTTAATATCTAGTGTAACCATCCCTTGCTTTCAAAATAGCATCAATCCTGCGAGGTACACTTAAACACAGTTTTTGAAGGAACACGGCAGGGAGGTTGTTCCAAACATCTAGGAGAACTAACTACAGATCTTCTGCGTTTGTAGGCTTGCACAAATCCTTCTATCTCTTCATGTAATCCCAGACAATTTAAATTATATTGAGTTCAGGGCCATTTATTTCAACACTTTCAGGACTTCTTGATCTTCTTACACTGAAGGAACCTCCACCATGGTTCACTTTTGCCTTCACTTTTGTATCGCTGTCCAGCCCTCCGAGAAATATACTGTCTTCTGCTGCAAAATATTTAAAATTTTGACTCATCAGTCCAGAACACGTGCCCCATTTCCTATGTTTTCATGCATAGTTGAGTCAGTTGGCCTTGCTTCCATGTCGACGGCATGACTCTTTGGCCACAATTCTTCCATGAAGACCACTTCTAGCCAGACTTCTCTGTACAGCAGATGGGTATAGCTGGGGCCCACTTGTTGTTCCTAGTTCTGAGCTCATGCCACTGCTGAGAATCTTCAGATTTAGAAAAGAAGTAATCATGATGCGTTTTTCATGTGCTGCACTAAGTTTCCTTGGCCGACCACACTATCTATGGTCCTCAACATTGTCCATTAATTAGTGCTTCTTCAAAAGAGCTGCAACAGCATATCATTAAACCCCAGTCTGCTTTGAAATCTTTTCCAGGGAGAAACCTTGCTGGTGCAGTTCAACTAACTTGTGTCTTGTTGCTGAAATCAATCTTGCTATGGCGAATGCATAACCTGTGACCTTAAACGGTCTTAAAACAACCTCCCCTTTGTAGCAGAATTTGGCTAATATTCACCCAGTTTTAAGCCTCCTACATGGCTGTTTCTGTTTCAGATGAGCATTTCAACCTACATATGAAAAGGATGATCATTATCACCTGCTTGGTATAATTGGTTACTCATACACCTGACTATAATTCTACAAAATCCCTGAATCTGTACAAGTATACCTAGAAGAACAGATGTGGTTTTGAACGCAAAGGATGATCAAAAAAAGAAATTTAACCCCTTAAGCCCCGGAGCATTTTTCGCTTTTGCATTTTCGTTTTTGCTCCCCTTGTTCCCAGAGCCATAGCGTTTTTATTTTTTGGTCAATATGGCCATGTAAGGGCTTATTTTTTGCGGGACGAGTTGTACTTTTCAACGCCATTACTAGTTTTACCATATCCTGTACGGGAAAACGGGAAAAAAATTCCAAGTGCGGTAAAATTGCAAAAAAAGTGCAATACCACAGTTGTTTTTTATTTATTTTTTTTACCACGTTCACTGAATGCTAAAACTGACCTGCCCTTCTTATTCTACAGGTCATTACGAGTTAATAGACACCAAACATGTATAGGTTCTTTTATATTTAAGTGGTGAAAAAAAATTCCAAAATTTGGTAAAAAAAAAAATAAAAAAATAGCGCCATTTTCTAAGACCCGTAGCGTCTCCATTTTTCGTGATCTGGGGCTGGTTGATGGCTTATTTTTTGCGCGCCGGGCTGACGTTTTTATTGATAACATTTGGGGTAGATCCGATGTTTTGATCGCCCGTTATTGCGTTTTATTGCAATTTTGCGGCGACCAAAAAACGTAATTCTGGCGTTTAGAATTTTTTTCTCGTTACGCCGTTTACCGATCGGATTAATTCTTTTTTTATATTGATAGATCTGGCGATTCTGAATGTGGCGATACCAAATATGTGTATGTGGGTTTTTTTTTATATATATATTTTATTTTGAATGGGGCGAAAGGGGGGTGATTTAAACTTTTATATTTTTGTATTTTTTTTATATTTTAAAAAACTTTTTTTTTTTACTTTTTGCATGCTTCTATAGTCTCCATAGGAGACTATAAGCAGCAACTATCCGATCGCCTCTGCTACATACAGGGGACGAGCAGGTCCCCTGCATACAGCAGAAATGGTCCTGTGCTATGAGCGCCGACCACTAGGTGGCGCTCATAGCGACAAGATCATGACAACCACAGGCGTCTGCTGCAGACCCTGGGTTGTCATGCACGCCCATCGGCGACCCGCGATCACGTGACGGGGTCGCCGGTGGGCGGGGCTTATGATGCGCTACCCGGAAGCGCGCGTTAAATGCTGCTGTCGGAGATTGACAGCAGCATTTAACATGTTAACAGCCGCGGGTGGATCGCGATTCCACCCGCGGCTGTTGCGGGCACATGTCAGCTGTAAGAATCAGCTGACCTGTGCTCCGTTCAGTGAGGGCTCAGCGCAGCAGCCCTCACTGAACGGGGGGATCGCAAATATGCGTACTAATACGTCCCCGGTAAGTAAGGGGTTAAATCAGTATTTCGTTTGTTCATTTTGAATTTTGTTAGTTGATTAAAAAAATAAACTAAAAATTTCTGTTTTTTAAAGTATTCTTACTTTGCAGCATTTTTCTATGCCTGCCTAAAACTTCTGCACAGTGCAGTACAAACTTGCTTCCAGGTCATCTGTTTTGCAAACAGTATTCACCATTTGTATTTGTGCCATTTACGTTCTGGCTGCTACAATCATCCACATTCACCGTTCTCCCACAAATTCGGCACACTTCGTCCATACTAAACCCTCTCTCCTCTCTTCTCCTATGTACAGCTGTCATGCTCTCTTCACAATGTTATACCACACAGATCCATTCATTCCCACCATACAACACTGGAAAGGCTCTCACAAATCACTCAACTATCTGCTCACTTTCTGTATCTTCCTTCTCTTAGTCGGAGGTGATATTTCTCCTAATCCAGGACCCTCCAGAAATAATAACACTAATTCTTTCCCTGTTACATTCAGAAACCCAGCTAATCTCATTAATATTCCCTGCATATCTTCGGTCTCATTCAACTGTGCCCTTTGGAATGCGCGCTCAGCATGTAATAAACTCTCTTACATCCATGACTTTTTCCTCTCTAATTCCCTCAACCTTCTGGCTCTCACTGAAACCTGGATCCAGCAGTCAGACACCACCGCCGCTGCAGCTCTCTCCTATGGTGGCCTACACTTCTCTCATACTCCGAGACCTGACAACAGATCAGGTGGAGGTGTTGGTCTGCTTCTTTCAACAAAATGTACTTTTCAGGTTATCCCCCCAGTACCCTCCCTTATCTTCCCTTCTTTTGAGGCCCGCACAGTCAGACTCTACCGGCCCTTCTCCCTGCGAGTGGCGGTTGTCTATCGCCCTCCAAGTCCCTCCCGTCAGTTCCTGGATCACTTTGCTGCTTGGCTTCCAAATTTTCTATCCTGCGACATCCCCACGATAATCATGGGAGATTTTAACATCCCAATTGGCGTTTCTCTTTCCCCATCTGCCGCTCATCTTTTATCACTAACCTCCTCCTTCGGCCTTTCACAGCTTGCTAATTCTCCTACACATGAAGACGGGAACACATTGGTCCTGATCTTCTCCCGGCTTTGCTCAGTACATGACTTTACTAACTCTCCCCTTCCACTCTATGACCATAATCTTCTTTCATTCTTTGTCAAGAACTGTGAGGCTACTCAAGACACTCCCACTTTCCACACTTATAGAAAATATGCGCCATTAACACTCAGAAATGTCTGAAAAAGTTGCAATCATTTGCCCCAAACTCCTCCCTCTCATGTCCCGACTCTGCATTGAAGCATTATAACGAAATAATGCTATGCGCCCTGGATGAAGCCGCACCTCCTACACAAAGAACAATTTTGGCATAGATTGCGACAACCCTGGCACACGCCTCAAACACGTCTTCTCCAGCGGTGCTCCAGGTGCGCTGAAAGGCTGTGGAGAAAATCTAATCTGCCCGAAGATTTCCTCCATTATAACTTTATGCTGAAAACATATAACTCTGCGCTTCACCTCTCCAAACAAACCTACTTTAACAACCTCATCATCTCACTTTCCAATAATCCTAAACGACTCTTTGACACGTTTCATTCTCTCCTCAATCAAGCAGCACAGGCCCTGATCACAGACCTCAGTGCTGACGATCTGGCCAATTATTTCAAAGAAAAAATTGACCATATCCGACGGGAAATTTTCTCCCTATCCCCAAACGTTATGCATACTCTCCCCCGCCACATTGTATCTTGCTCACTTTCTGACTTCGAACCAGTCACGGAAGATGAAGTGATCGGGCTCCTTGCATCTTCTCGCCCTACCACTTGCACCAGTGACCCTATTCACTCACATCTCCTTCAGTCCCTTGTTCCAGCTGTCACCACTCACCTAACTAAAATTTTCAACCTCTCCCTCTCATCTGGTATCTTTCCCTCTTCTTTTAAACATGCCAGCATACATCCATTACTTAAAAAAAACATCCCTTGACCAGAACTGCACGGCCAACTACAGACCTGTTTCCAATCTTCCCTTTATCTCTAAACTTCTGGAACGCCTGGTCCATTCCGTCTAATCCGCTATCTCTCAGACAACTCTCTTCTTGACCCTTTACAATCTGGTTTCCGCTCTTTACATTCTACTGAAACTGCCCTCACTAAAGTCTCTAATGATCTACTAACAGCTAAATCTAATGGTCACTACTCCCTGCTGATTCTCCTGGATCTCTCTGCAGCATTCGACACTGTGGATCTCCAGCTCCTCCTCACTATGCTCCGCACTATTGGCCTCAAGGACACTGTTCTCTACTGGTTCTCCTCCTATCTCTCTGACCGCTCCTTCTCTGTGTCTTTCGCCGGCTCCTCCTCCTCTCTCCTTCCCCTTACTGTCGAGGTTCCTCAAGGATCAGTCCTAGGCCCCCTTCTTTTCTCCTTATACACCGCTCCCATTGGAAAAACAATCAGCAGATTCGGTTTTCAGTACCATCTCTATGCTGATGACACCCAATTATACACCTCTGCTCCGGACATCACCCCCGCATTACTACAAAAGACCAGTGATTGTCTTTCTGTTGTGTCTAACACTATGTCCTCCCTCTGTCTAAAACTGAATCTGTCAAAAACTGAACTACTCGTATTTCCTCCCTCCACTAACCTACCTGTGCCCGATATTGCCATTTCCGTTTGTAGCTCAACCATTACTCCCCAGCAACAAGCCCGCTGTCTTGGGGTCATTTTTGATTCAGATCTTTCCTTCACTCTTCACATCAAATCACTCGCTCGTTCATGTCATCTACACCTCAAAAACATCTCAAGAATCAGGACATTTCTCACCTTTGACTCAGCAAAAACTCTTACTGTAGCTCTTATTCATTCTTATCTGGACTACTGCAACTCTCTACTTATCGGGCTCCCTCTTACTAAACTCTCCCCTCTCCAATTCGTCCTTAACGCAGCAGCCAGGATCATATTCCTCGCCAACCACTACACCGATGCCTCTTCCCTGTGCCAGTTATTGCATTGGTTGCCCATCCAATATAGAGTTCAATTTAAACTTATCACGCTTACCCACAAAGCGCTCCATGCTTCAGTACCCCCCTACATCTCCTCCCTTGTCTTAGTCTACCACCCTACACGTGCCGTCCGTTCTGCCAATGACTTAAAACTAAAATCCTCCATAATCCGAACTTCCCACTCCCATCTCCAAGATTTCTTGCGTGCTGCGCCAATTCTTTGGAATGCACTACCCAGGACAGTTAGATTAATTCCCAATACCCACAGTTTCAAGCTGACCCTAAAAACCCATTTCTTTAGACTGGCGTATCACCTCCACACACTATCTGTCTGTCCCAGTTTTCCCCCATATTAAAATCTTCTTCAATTTCAGGTTCATACCAACCATGCACTTAATAGCCTCGGTCAGGACTGCACACATACTGGCAGGCGACCAGTCCATGTATTATTTATCCTATTTAGTATATCAAGGCTGCATTATACAATATATGTACATTCTACCTTTTGTGTCTCCCCCATTTCTCATAGACTGTAAGCTTGCAAGCAGGGCCCTCACTCCTTTCGATATGAGATATGCTTATTCTGTATTGTCTGTATAAGTCCCCCCTAAAATTTGTAAAGTGCTGTGGAATATGCTGGCGCTATAAAAATAAAAATTATTATTATTATTAAAGTATATGCAACACAAAAACTTGATTTAAACAATAGGTCATTTTCTGATGTTAGCTTCCCCATAAGTCATGAAGGTGTGTACATTCCTTATCTTGAGCACAGACAGTAGTTTATTGTGTACCAAGTCACCAATAAACGCATGCGCTGAGTGAATATTTCATAGTGTCTTTCAAGGCCAGTAGCACTTAAAGGGAATGTGTAAGCAAGTTTTTGCTACCTCATCTGAGAGCAGCCTGATGTAGGCAAAGAGAAGCTAAATCCATTGATGTATCACTTAGATTACTGGGCACAGCCGTTCTGACAGAGTTTTTAGATTAAGAATGAAGCAGAGCTGAGAAAGCTAACCCCGCCCACACCAGACTCTGAGTACAATGTCCATAGACCGCGAGGCACTTAGTTGCCGGACTAGTCCGGCACTTTTACAACTGACAACCCTGTGTTTCACCCTCTGTCTCCTGCTGTCTTCAGACTACATAGCAAGAACCTGCTGACAGTTTCCATTTAAACAGAGAAATGCCTGGATTTAGTGTTGGTTCACACTTTAAATGAGGGGGGAAGTTGCAAAGCAATTAAGAATAATTAAAATTATTATATTATGTTATCTGATAAAGCTACTAAATGTAAAGTTGCTTGGGGAGAGTACAGACTTACTAAAAACTGAATGTCATCACCTACTATGAATATGTTTCAGAAAATGCAGCCATAATCACCCCATTTCCGTTGGGGATCATAGATTTTTTACAGCAATATTACGGCTGCAGACTGCTATTCTGGGCTGCAGACTTCGCCATCACTGGGGATTTTGCAGTTAAAGTTGGCTCAAAGATCTACATCAATTTGTGCTGCGAGGATTGTGCTGATATTTGTTTTGTGCTTTGCTTTGAGTGGATTTGATGGTTCAGATATTTTTTCATTGTATAATAAAAGAAATCTGATCAGCGTCCCAGGTTTTTGCTGTGATTGGCAGTTGTGGTTTACTCAGAAAAGCAGTCCCTGGAAATGTTCACGGCTTTCTGCCACATTCTATAAATGAAATGTATCGCAGCAGCCAAAAACGTGTAACGTATGCAGCACCGGAATCTTGCATCACAGTTCAATAAAACCATTTATTTAGAATTTGTACTGTTTCATACGAATAGAAATGGCATCAAAGCCCAAAACAAGGAGAGATGTCTGATCAGAATGGATAACACTACTAATATTTTTGCAATGACTACTTTCTGACAAATAAAACCTAAAATTATAAAATAAAATCATACCATACCTCTGTATCTCTACATTTCTGAAAGTAAACATTTGGCACACTGTCAAAATGCAACTCAGCATTCTACAAAGATGGGTGTCATAATGCAACTCATGCAGTAGAACATAATATTCCCCCCCCAAAAAAAAAACACTAAAAATATGCGTAATTCCAGCGCTTTTTTACGGAGGCGCAGGACAAACTATGGATACTCACCTATCCGATGGATGGGAGAGGCGTCCGGTCCGGTCCTGCGCTTCCAGAATCTGCCGGTGAAGCGATCAGCTGTTAGCTAACCGGCTTGTAACCGGCCGGTCAGCTGATTTACAAGCCGGTCAGCTGACAGCTTCACCGGCAGATGCTGAAAACCGCGGGACCGGAGTGGACGCCTCTCCCATCCATCGGATAGGTGAGTATCCATAGTTTTTTTATTTTAATAACTTAGCAGTGTATGTACTGCAGCCAGATGCTGTCTGTACATACACTGCTAAGGGGACACTCACACACACGACACAGACACAGAAAGAACACACAGGACACACAGACACAACAGTACACACACGACACACAGACACATACATTACATTACATACAGACACATACCATTACATTACATACAGACACATACCATTACATTACATACAGACACATACCATTACATTACATACAGGTGTCCATGCTCATCACACTTCATTTCTCCTGCACCTCCGTAAAAAAACGCAGTGTGTGAATGGAGGTGCTTTTTTTACCTGGGTAAAAAAACGCAGGTAAAAAAAGCAGTAAAATACGTGCGCTTAAAAAAACGCAGGGAAATGCGCAATGTGTGAACACAGCCTTAATATGGTACCAAGATCTAAACTCTAAACGTTTGCCGTAGCTAAAATCAAGAGGTATTAGGCTATGTGCCCACGTTGCGGACCTGAAGCATATTTTTTACGCTTCTCCCTGGCGGGAAAATCGCATGCGGATATTACATGCGGTTTTCCCGCCAGGTAGAAGCGTTTATGAGGCGTCTTTGCATGCATTTCCGCATGCGGGTTATCAAGCACTTCTCCAAGCATCACTTGGAAAAGTGCTTGACAACTTGTTCAGAATGGTAAAAAATAAAAAAATAAACTTTATACTCACCTTCTGATGCATTCTCTGCCCCGTCCGGAGGCTTGAGCGGCTCACGCTGTTGTGTGCAGGACCTGCGGTGACATCATTGAGTCATGTGGTGGGTCACATGACTCAATGACGTGGCAGGTCCTTCAGACAACAGCGCGACGGAGGGAAAACATCAGAAGATAAGTATAAACTTTGTTTTATTCTTTTTTTTACAGGTTCTTTGGTACCCAGGTCTGGAGGAGAGTCTCCTCTCCTCCAGACTTGGGTACCATCCGCACATTGATTCCGCTGCGCTTCCGCAAAATTAATGAACATGCTGCGGATTTTTGACCGCAGCATATACGCTGCGGAAAAATCCGCAGCATGGGCATTGACATTGCGGAATGCCATTGGGGACCATGGGGTGCGGATATACATGCGTTTTTCAAGCGTTTACGCTGCGGAAATTCCGCAGCATATACGCTTGAAAAACGCTACGTGGGCACACAGCCTTACATATTGTCTTTGTCAACAAAAGATTAACCATGTCATCTAAAATTTGAAGAAAATTTTTCCTTTTTTCTTCTTCCAGAGACCGCTCCACAGGTTGTGTAAGGTATTACAGCTCAGCTCCATTCATAAGAGTATACCAGGCAGATGGACAAATGTCACTAGTTTCCTTTTCTAATCCTATACAACATCTGGAAGGATTGCATAAAGCATAAATGAAAACTGTATTTTATCTGGTTGACAACCTAGTCACGTTTTCCTCTTGCATAACATTTATTTTCACAATCTAATCAACGTGATAGCACAATTTCCCATAATTGCTGAGAAACATTTTGTTCTAGTTACAAAAGTACTTCCCCATTTAAAGGAAGTCTGTCAGCACAAAACAAGTGTCCAAACTATGCAGTGTCCCTTATAAGACACACAGCCCTACTAAGAACTGTACCCTTGGTGGCTTAAGCCACAGCTGAGTTTGTCTGAAATTTTTCTTTATTATAATAGTCTAATGAGATGCATGGCGCACCCTTAGCGTGGCCCAGTGGTTCTGCGCACCTTCCCACCTACTTGTTATACCTATATTTCTGCACCCCCTCCTTGATTGACAGCTCTGTCTCCCGCGAGGTGTTCATGTTATCATAGAAAAAATTAAAATACATAAGTCAACTTCAGAAGGAGAAAGAGCTTACAATCTAAAATTCTCTATGAAATAGACTTCATTGGACATACGGGGCAGAAAGGAAATTAGTGGTAGCTAAGAAGAGACAAAACTAATTAAAACTCCTTTTCAAGCCCCGACTCCCTGCCGTGGACAGGAAATTAAAACAGGATACCAATTGTAGGAAGAAGTCATAAAGACTAAGATTTGTAGATTTGAGAGGAAGGGAAGCGAAATTCTAACACCTTTAGAGGTAACTATTGTTCTCTTCAGAGGAAACTGGACATCTGCAACTAGACACTTGGGCACCAGTGGAAAGTTATGAATGTTGGGGTTTGTATAGATCCAATATTGATGGGACATACATTTTCAGCTTCAGGACTAATAGGGGAAAGATTATGCATATTTTTTCATAACTGTGAGACATGCAATAAGCCACAAATCAATAGTAACCAGATAGGAAACATGGCATGGTTGTTGTCAGCTATCTATGAAAAGGTAATATCACAATAAAAATGTGATGGCAATATCAAAAGACTGTGATCATCAGGAGTTGAAATATTGTGAATGCTGGGAATCTCATCATTTTCTGAAACTTAAGCCGCATCCCATAACCAGCCCTGTTATGAGTCATCAAGGAGATGTGTGTGGGTGTAACGTAGGTGCTGATAAAAAGACAAGGCAAATGATCTGTGTTCAATGCCGGAAAATATATCGCGTGTAGGCTTGGTCCATTTTTTTCAATCCGATTGCTTCCATCCGCTAAGCGAGTAGTTGCTTTCATTATTGCAGAGCTGGCAGTGACCGTACCGTGGTATATACACATATTCCATGTGTTGGAATCGGAGGTGTGTATACCTAATGTTCACTGTTAGTTCTTCAATAACTGGCCTGGCAGTGGTAACAGCCTGTGGCCTCCTCCATTACTCATCGGTCAATTGTATAATTGTCCTGACGATAGAGGGCAGCAGAGGACTGTTTGTGACAAAAAGGTTCGGCGCGACCCCCTTGGCTGTGATCTTTGACAATGTATAACAAGTATCAGACATCAAGTGTAAGGTTATGTTCACACTATATTTTAAAGCCTCTGTTTAAAGTGTACGCTCTTGATGTGCATGTTAAATGGAGGCTCCGACATTGTATTCGTTATCTATAGACTTCTATGTTAAAAAAAAATATATATATTGGTTTAACAAATATGTTTTTTACTGCATCCAGCAATATGAAAAGCACAGTCTACTATAATATTCCATACTTTAATATTATGATATACTGATGTATACTGGCCAGCCGGAAGCAAAAAAAATGATTTTTTTTGGCCTCTGTTAGGCAATAAAGCCCTATGGAAATGTTGGCTTGTATGTCGGAAGCTTTCTTAGTATACACGCTAAGTAAGTGTAGGGAAGAGCAAACTAACAATGTCACCGAGGCCTGCATAGCATAATAATATTCACCAATGACTATTACTCCTCCCGCACTGCACCTCTAAAGCAGAACACCCAGCAGATTAATGAAGGACATGGTGATGTAATGATACTAACTGGAAGCATCAGTGATACATCAAGCCCGCCTCAATTTATCTGGATTAAGATGGTAAATTAAGACATGCAACGATGGTTATGAAAATGTGAATACCTCCTGCAGGGTCCACATCAATCAGATGTAAAATGCAAACATTCCTGGATAACAGATACATGAGCACTTAGTAAATGACATTTCTACCCAAGAACTGTGGCTGTTCCAGTTCACCATTTGACCAGTAGATGTCTCTCCCATAAAATAAAATAACTACCAGTAGTTCATTTCTTGGCTATATGCCGAAAAGGACACAAGAAAAGTTCCTTTAAAAAAACATAAAAATGGTTGTAGAACAAGGTCGTGCACACAGTAAATTAATATTATGCACAGATAAAGAATTTGATAGGAAAATGTATTAAGAGTCCGAACAATGCATATAAAAATAAACATTATTGTATAAAATACTCCAGCACAAATTAAGACACCATCGCTGACTAGTGACAAAGCAAGAATATATTTGATGCCCCAAGAACACGAAAAAAGCATCATCTCTATAACTCACTTGCTTAGATTATAGCCATATGGTTAAGTAATTTTTTTATTTAATTTATTTTTTAAAATAGGCCATTACCATGTTATTTGTTTTCTTCATATATCAGTCTGGACCCTTGTTGAAGATTAAACATGCAGGACCAAAATCCAAACATTATACTATTATGTTTGTACAATTGGGTGTCTAATATCCCCCTTGCACCTTATTATTGCATGTGCAGGTGCCTATATACAACCCCTAGCAAAAATTATGGAATCACCGGGCTCAGAGGATGTTCATTCAGTTGTTTAATGTTGTTGAAAAAAAGCAGATCACAGACATGGCACAAAACTAAAGTCATTTCAAATGGCAAAATTTATGGCTTTAAGAAACACTAAAAGAAATCAAGAAAAAAATGTGGTACTCAGTAAGGGTAATTTTCAGACCAAGCAGAGGGAAAAAATTATGGAATCACTCAATTCTGGGGAAAAAATTATGGAATCATGAAAAAAAAACACAGAAAAGAACACTCCAATACATCACTAGTATTTTGTTGCACCACCTCTGGCTTTAATAACAGCTTGCAGTCTCTGAGGCATGGACTTAATGAGTGACAAACAGTACTCTTCATCAATCTGGCTCCAACTTTCTCTGATTGCTGTTGCCAGATCAGCTTTGCAGGTTGGAGCCTTGTCATGGACCATTTTCTTCAACTTCCACCAATATTTTCAATTGGATTGAGATCCGGACTATTTGCAGGCCATGACATTGACCTTATGTGTTTTCTTTCAAGGAATGTTTTCACAGTTTTTGCTTTATGGCAGGATGCATTATCATCTTGAAAAATTAGGTCATCATCCCCAAACATCCTTTCAATTGATGGGATAAGAAAACTGCCAAAATACCAATGTAAACTTGCTCATTTATTGAAGATGTAATGACAGCCATCTCCCCAGTGCCTTTACCTGACATTCAGCCCCATATCATCAATGACTGTGGAAATTTGCATGGTTTCTTCATGCAGTCATCTTTATAAATCTCATTGGAACCGCACCAAACAAAAGTTCCAGCATCATCACCTTGCCCAATGCAGATTCGCGATTCATCACTGAATATGACTTTCATCCAGTCATCCACAGTCCATGATTGCGTTTCCTTAGCCCATTGTAACCTTGTTTTTTCTGTTTACAGTCATGGCCAAAAGTATTGAGAATGAGACAAACAGTAATTTTTCCAAAGTTTACTGCTTAATTTTTTGTAATGGCAATTTGCATATACTCCTGAATGTCAGAGTGATCAGCTTAACAGCAATTACTGTACTTGCAAAGTCAATATTTGCCCAGAAAATGAACTTTAACCCCCAAAACACATTTCAACATCATTGCAGTCCCGCCTTAAAAGGAGCAGCTAACATCGTTTTAGTGATTGATCCATTAACACAGGTGTGGGTGTTGATGAGGACAGGGCTGGCGATCAGTCATGATTAAGTAAGAATGACATCACTGGACACTTTAAAAGGAGGCTAGTTCTTGGTATCATTGTTTCTCTTCAGTTAACCATGGTTATCTCTAAAGAAACACGTGCAGCCATCATTGCACTGCACAAAAATGGCCTAACAGGGAAGAGTATCGCAGCTACAAAGATTGCACCTCAGTCAACAATCTATCGCATCATCAAGAACTTCAAGGAGAGAGCTTCCATTGTTGTCAAAAAGGCTCCAGGGTGCCCAAGAAAGACCAGCAAGCGCCAGGACCGTATCTTAAAACTGTTTCAGCTGCGGGATCGGACTACCAGCAGTGCCGAGCTTGCTCAGGAATGGCAGCAGGCTGGTGTGAGTGCTTCTGCACGCACTGTGAGGCGGAGACTCTTTGAGCAAGGGCTGGTTTCAAGGAGGGCAGCAAAGAAGCCACTTCTCTCCAGAAAAAGCATCAGGGACCGACTGATATTCTGCAAAAGGTACAGGGAGTGGACTGCTGAGGACTGGGGCAAAGTCATTTTCTCTGATGAATCCCCTTTTCGATTGTTTGGGACATCTGGAAAACAGCTTATTCGGAGAAGAAGAGGTGAGCGCTACCACCAGTCTTGTCTCATGCCAACTGTAAAGCATCCTGAAACCATTCATGTGTGGGGTTGCTTCTCAGCCAAGGGAATCGGCTCACTCACAGTCTTGCCTAAAAACACAGCCATGAATAAAGAATGGTACCAGAATGTCCTCCAAGAGCAACTTCTCCCAACCGTCCAAGAGCAGTTTGGCGCCCAACAATGCCTTTTCCAGCATGATGGAGCACCTTGCCATAAAGCAAAGGTGATAACTAAATGGCTCATGGAACAAAACAGAGATTTTGGGTCCATGGCCTGGAAACTCCCCAGATCTTAATCCCATTGAGAACTTGTGGTCAATCATCAAGAGACGGGTGGACAAACAAAAATCAACAAATTCTGGCAAAATGCAAGCATTGATTATGCAAGAATGGACTGCTATCAGTCAGGATTTGGTCCAAAAGTTGATTGAGAGCATGCCAGGGAGAATTACAGAGGTCTTGAAGAAGAAGGGGCAACACTGCAAATATTGACTTGCTGCATTAACTCATTCTAACTGTCAATATAACCTATTGGTGCTCATAATATGATTGCAATTATATTTCTGTATGTGAAATAAACATCAGACAAACACTAATAAAAACCAGAGGCCAGCAGATCATGTGAAAATATTATTTTGGTGTCATTCTCAAAACTTTTGGCCATGACTGTACAAGCTGTTGAAAAATGCTTGTAAGACCTGTGTAACTTCGGCCACCACTGCTACACTGCAGTGGTGGCTAGTAACCTAGGCAACAAGCAGTAAACATTAAAAATCTTGCAGTCCTTGAGAATGGAGATGATTTTTAATAACAGATTGCAAAATTGCATGTTTTTACAAGCCCTTTATAATTTTGGGCATTAAAGAACATGAGAATAATCCTTTAGTGTTTTATTCCCGGACTATCCAGGCTTACACGTATAAGACTGACCCTTTGTTTCTATAGCTCCGAGAGCCGCACAGAACTCACAAAACACAACACAGTATATAATTTGGAGTATATTTTGTGGGTGTTCTTTTCGGAGCTGACAGTGGAAGCCCCTCTCTCCTGGCTTTCCTTCGCTTTGAGGTTACATTGTGTTTGCTTACCTAATCTGCAAATTAAATATGTTTTTCATCCTAGGACTGCAGGAACTACGGTGCGAGTTCAGGTAGCATATTTCTAGCAGGATTAGTTCCCTTTAATAAATATCTTGAGGTGTTAGTTTCATGCTAATTGAACAATGGTGATATGTGCCGAGCGCAGAAAGCAGAGAATGGATATTTAATGTAAATGCGGAGTGAATATCAAATATGTAGAGGTGCCAAGAATTAAAAGCGTAAACCCGGAATAGACCAGGATGTAATATTAAATGGCGAATACAGTGCTATAAATGCATCAAGTTACACAGTAACTGAGAATTACATACAGAAACCATAGAGCGCCATCATCTGTGGTTAGATTGCTTCTGTTTTAACCACTTCAGCACCTGGCTATAATTTTCCCTTTACTTGACCAGACGCAGGTAAGCAATTTCAGTACAAAAAGTCGCCAAAACGCAATGACCGCAGGCAGAGATCATGCTTTAATATCCTGCATTTGTGGATTGCTTATAAAGAAGGAACCATTATTCAAGCGGTGAGGGCCGCACATTCATTTCTTCTTGACATGATGACTATGGGCTATTTTGTGATGTGCTGAGCACCTTCATGGTTATATAATCAGCACCGGCTATTTATTTCAGGTGTCGGTAGCAGTGCCAGGGGTTACTTTTTATGGTTGTATTACTACATAGTGACACATAACATTTATCATGACTTCTGCACTATTTAATAGATTTGCTTACTCACAATTGCATTTCTTCTGTACAAATCGAATTTTACATGCCGTTCTATATGTAGACAAGCGAATACGATCCAGATCTTGAGCCCCTGGGTAGGAAAATAAATGGATCACATTAGATAGTTACAACCTGTGGTGCAATGATGAACACGGGCTTCAATATGACCTAGGGTGGAGTCACATATTACAATTTTATCATGTCATTGGTTCCGCATCTTACCAGATCACGGAGCATCTTACACCATCTCCACTGTAGAGGTCGCTTCAGATACCTCAGTATATTTTAGGCCACATGCACAAGAGCAGATTCTAGTTTTGTGTTATCCGGATCCAGAAACTGATGCCCCTTGTATCCTACCGAACCCAGCTGAACCTCCAAGTGCAGCACATTTTTACACACAGGACCTTTCTCACTTTATTTCTTAAGAAATAAATGTGACATGCTGTGAAATGTTCTATATGATAGTGAGTATTCCCCCATAGAAGCAGTGCTTGCTATGTACTAAAATACGGACCTAAATACAGGTTTGTCTGTGAACCTCTGTGCAAAAAGGCATAATACAGAATTTAGGATAAAAACAGAATAAATAAAAGGAGCGGACATAGGGTGAGTAAGTACTGGGAACAAAAAGATCCACATAAATTAAGAGTCTCACCTTGAGAGGTTGTGCCAGGTGAGCACAACTCCACTAGTAGTTAAAACACGATGCAGCCTCTGTCTTGCAAAGCCAAGTGGTAACAATGTTTCCAAGCGTTCGTTGGGCAATTCCCAACTAAACTCCAAAACAGTCCAGGCGCAAGGTCATTAAACACTTCTTTATAAAAATCTCAGTACACACGTTTTGGGCTCCAGGACCAAAGTGGAAGAGACATTATCTATGCCACTTGAAAAAGGGGCTTGAGTTGTGTACAGAGATTTTAATAAAGAAGTTTTTAATCACCTGGCGCCAGGTTTGTTTTATCACTATTCTTTAATCCGATTCTCACTACAGAACCTACTTGAGGAGAATCCTTCCTGACCATCCATTACTTACTGCAAGAAAAAGTCGGAATTTGAGAGACATCTTGGTAAGGAGCCACTATGTGGCAAATCCTCCGAACCCGTTCGGTGCTGGTGTACAGAGATGGGGCTGTTTTCCATGCGGATCTTGCCTGGCATGCAGAAACATCACTAGAGCTACTAGTTTTTCATCCTCTGAGGGGGGAAGGGACTACCGGATCACTCATTACATCTCCCGTAGTACGAGTTACGTTATTTATCGTGCTACTTGTACTTGTAACCTCCATTATGTGGGACTCACATCCCGAGAGCTGGGCATAAGAGTGAGGGAGCATATCAGAGACATCAAAGCCGCGAGCACGGCTGAGGATGTCTCTGTATTAAAAACCATCCCAAGACACTTTAGGTTACACCATAAGTGCAATACTGATGAAATTAAATTTATTGGAATCGACAGAATATTATGTGGTATCAGGGGAGGTGACAGAAAGAAAAATCTTAGCTCAAAGGGAATGCCGTTGGATTTTCGCTCTGGACACCATGTCCCCCTCTGGGTTAAATGAAAAACTATCATTTTCACCTTTTCTATAATAGATTATCTAGCTAATCTGGGTTTTTGACTCTCTCCAATTGGTTTTAAATTTGAATGTTGTTCTTTTAACTGACTTTTATTATATTTTTTTCACATTCCATAGTTGGACACAAGATTATCTTTGATGTTTCTATTTATACTCCCTACTTATTGATGGACGTGACCCTCAACCCTATAAGCCATTATGGGATCCTGTGAGAAATGGAGCGTATATGGAGATAAACACAGTCCTAGATTTGGGAACACAGAAGAAATATAGGATATCTTCCTTGGGACCACATATGCCGACGCATATTGTATTTGAGTGATGTCCCCTTCAATGAGATTTACTTGTTCCCATACGGATTGTGACTGTCCCGTCTGTCGTTTCTCTATGCTCCTCTCTTGGTTCCCTGGTCCCAATACTCTCCACAACCCACTAATAAGATAATGGTTTAAGACGAGATAGTGGTGAGTTTTGCCCTTCACTTTTGCCCAAAAGGAAAATGGCCACCTGGATGTGCGCACGCGCAGTGGGTCCCTGCAGTACCACCACCAACGAAGGCATCCATATGATGCGACGCGGGAAATGAAGTCACAGGAAACACTTTACTGACCCGCACCGTTATCGCGATGGCCGGAAGTGATATGTGGATGCCGGGACTTCGCTGCACGTGTGCCGTTACCAACGGCTGTCACAAGCATCTTGATTGAGGATGGGGATATAAATGGACAAGAGATATCATACACACCACACCGCCCCCCGAGGAAGCCCACCACGCGAAACGCACATCGGGGCACGATCACAGCGGGATACATATGGGTAAGCCTGACTCATGTTAAGCGGCGAGCGCACATACATATGTATATTGTTCATTAGGTCGTTATTTCAATTGTGCGCATGGCACTGGCACTGTCCCATGAGTCTATGCATGTTTGTGGCTTAAACTATGAATACTGCCTTTTTGGCATCTATTAGCACAAAGGACCCTTATGCATTGCCTATAGAGCCTCTATGCCCCCCTGTGATCTTTCTTTCATGTATATCTCACCTCATACCCATTGATCTCGCTTTTATATTTTTGTAGTGATTTTGGTTTTTAAATATACTTAAATAAAATATATATTTTTTAATTCATTCTCTAGCACTGAGTTGCATTTTTGGGGTGCACCATTGTTCTTATAGGCTTATATACATTATGATGTGGTAAAATCCCCTCTTTCCCCATGAATGGGATAACATGTGAGTTATTCACCCGTTGCGTAGGTATTATGCATATAGAGACATTATCTATGCCACTTGAAAAAGGGGCTTGAGTTGTGTACAGAGATTTTAATAAAGAAGTTTTTAATCACCTGGCGCCAGGTCGGTTTTATCACTATTCTTTAATCCATCAATTATTTATTTACTGAAAAGGCTCAGGGTCAATATAACAAAAATAGCTCTACTTACCCACCTCAGCTCCAGGGTCGGCTCACCGAAGCTGCCCTCAGTCTTTACTGACAGGCTGCAATAAGGAAATAACGACTACAGCTTTTGTGACTGCTGCCGCCAATCACTGCCCAGCGGTCTCATGTCAAATACCTTGGCATCATTATTGAGCCCAGTGATTGGCTGCAGCATTCACATGCGATGTAATTGTAGCGTTCTTAGAGGAAGCTGTCAAAAAGGACTGGTGCAACGCCAGGCGAGTAAAGCTTTTTTTTTTGTTATTGTTCAACTAGGCAGTCCTTAGTAGTGTTGAGTGAACATGCTCGACACTGGTCGGTACTCGCCCGAGCATCACGCTACTCAGGATGTTCGGCGAGCACCGAGCATTTCCGGGTTACTCGGGCGGGAGCTCGGGTCTCCGCCCTGCATGTTTGGCGCTCTTTACAGAGCCAATGAACATGCAGGGATTGCCAGACAGTCACTGTAATGCTGCAGCCATGTTGGTTGTGGGCATTACAGTGATTGGCTGGCCGCACAGCGTCACCTCGAGTATTTAAAACGGGGCGCCGCCATCTTGGACACAGTCGCTCCGGATTAGACAGTGTAGGGACAGCTCTGCTGATTTAGGGAGAGATATAAACTGCGAAATAGTTAGTGTAAGGTCTGTAAAGGCTGCCAGAACAAACAAACAGTCCTTCTCAGGACTAATATCCATCCCAGATACCAGGCAGGCAGGCACTATAGGAGACACAGTGGTTATACCAGCAAACGCTGCATTACAGTCCTGTGTGCTCCTGTTGCTGAAATTGCTGGACTTAGCACCAGGTGTCGGGGGCCAGGAAAAATCCTTTTTTTTCCATCTAAATCCTCCTTTTTTTTTCCTCCTTCACACTGTACAAATACCCGTCTTATTAACCTTTTGGTGTCCCCCCCCCCCCCCCCCAAAAAAAAAAAAGCGTGTCTCTGATTTTTCAGACACAAATATAACTGTTGAAAATAGTCTGGTGTAGGCTAAAGAAACAGAAGTGTTGTTTTGCACTTCCACGGTTCAAACCTCTGTATTATCCATTTTGGGCCATTTGTATCTAAAAAAAAAACAGTTTGAGTGTGTCGCTCACTGTTCAGCCGCAAATATCTCTATTTAAAAAAGTGTGGTATACCCCAGTAAACAATAACTGTGGTTTTGCCACCCCACGGTAAAAAATCTCTATTATTCAGCTTTTGGTAGTTTTTTCCGTAAAGAAAAACAGTAGTGTCTCCTGACTGTTGTGACACAAAAATATATCTGTTGAAAATAGTCTTGTGTAGGCCCGACATCCCAGTGTGGTTTCGCAGTTCCACGGGTCAAATCGCTGTACTATCCAGTTTTGGGCCTTTGGTATCTAAAAAAAAAGCAGTTTGAGTGTGTCGCTCACTTTTCAGCCGCAAATATCTCCATTTAAAAAAGTGTGGTATACCCCAGTAAACAATAACTGTGGTTTTGCCATCCCACGGTAAAAAATCTCTATTATTCAGCTTTTGGTAGTTTTTTCCGTAAAGAAAAACAGTAGTGTCTCCTGACTGTTGTGACACAAAAATATATCTGCTGAAAATAGTCTTGTGTAGGCCCCACATCCCAGTGTGGTTTCGCAGTTCCACGGGTTAAATTGCTGTACTATCCAGTTTTGGGCCTTTGGTATCTAAAAAAAAAAGCAGTTTGAGTGTGTCGCTCACTGTTCAGCCGCAAATATCTCTATTTAAAAAAGTGTGGTATACCCCAGTAAACAATAACTGTGGTTTTCCTCTTCCACGGTTCTAATCTACTCTTTATTACCCTTTTTCCATTGATAGTGCAAGTGTAAGCTATTTTACTTCATTTACAATGGGCAAGGCGCGTGGCAAGGGACGTGGAAGTGGACGTTCTGGTGATGGTAAATGCAGAGGACGGGGCCGTGGCCAAGGTGAAAATGTGCCACAACCAACAGCCACATCTTCTCGCTCCCACTTCTTGACCGAATTACTAGGGAAGCACAGAACAACACCAGTATTGAGAGCTGATCAGTGTGAACAGGTTATTAATTGGATAGCAGATAATACTTCCAGTTACCTGGGCACCACCACCTCCGGTCTGTCTTCCACACGGTCAACTCTTAGTAGCCGTGAGTCTCGACCGCATACTCCTCCTCACCCTGATGCTCCTTCCTCCCACCATGCAGAGTGTCGTCAGACAGCAAGTGATCCCACACTTGGACACTCTGAAGAGCTGTTCACTGGTCCATTTCCATATTTGGGCCCCTCGCCTGATACGCTTGAAGTGGTGGAAGAGGAGATCCCATGTTGCGATTCCCAAATATTTGAATAGCCACGGCCACAGGAAGTCGACGTTGGCAATCTGTCACAAGAGGTGGACGATGACGAGACACAATTGCCAGGAAGTGAGGAGGAGGATCGTGGTGCGCAAGTGGAAGAGGAGGAGGTGGTGGTACCTCAACAGGCAGGAAGAAGCAGTGTGGTGGCCGCAGACAGAAGGCAGGCAACCGTTCCCCGTAACACCAACACGAGGGACGTTGCCAGTACAAGCGGTAGGTCTTCCAGAGTCTGGAATTTTTTTAAAGACTCTGCTGATAACCCCAAAAAGGCCATATGTTCCACCTGCCATGCCAGCATCAGCAGGGGTGACAAAACTACCAGCCTGACCACCACCAGCATGATCAGGCACATGGCAGCAAAGCACCCGACTTTGTGGGGCGAAACCCAAGGTCCACGACCAGTGTCAGCGGGTGTCACCATCGCTTCTTCCACTGTTGTGCGTGCAACAGAACCCCCTGTTGTGTGTGCAAGGCAATCCCCTGTCCATACTGCATGTAAATATGCCCCCTCCTCTCAGTCTTCACTTGTTGTGGCAGTTTCTCAAGAAACAGCATCAACGTCCACGTCCCACCGCAGCGTTCAATTGTCCATATCCCAGACCTTTGAACGAAAGCGGAAATTCGCAGCTAACGCCCCACAGGCCACAGTCCTAAATTCGCACATTTCACGACTGCTTGCATTGGAAATGCTGCCTTTTAGGCTGGTGGAGACGGAATCCTTCCGCAATCTTATGGCGGTGGCCGTCCCTCGGTACTCGGTCCCCAGCCGACACTATTTTGCCCGGTGTGCCATCCCCGCACTACACAAGCACGTGTCCCAAAGCATCTGCCGTGCCCTCAACAACGCAGTTACTGGGAGAGTCCACCTGACAACGGACACGTGGACAAGTGCTTGTGGCCAGTGATGGTACATATCTCTGACGGCACACTGGGTAAACATAGTGGAAGCCGGGACCCAGTCGGACCTTGGGACGGAACACATCCTCCCCACACCGAGGATTGCGGGCCCTATGTCAGTCAGAGTTGCCCCCACAGTGTACAGCTCCTGCTCATCCTCCTCCTCCTCCTCATGTTCAGCCTCCATCTCAGATATCACCACATCAGTTACAAGCTGGAAGCATTGCAGTACTGCCTCCGCCAAGCGGCAACAGGCTGTGCTGAAACTCATAAGCTTAGGTGATAAACCTCACACTGCTTGTGAGTTGTGGACAGCTGTGAAAGAGCAGGCAGATCTGTAGCTGAGACCGCTGAACCTACATCCCGGCATGGTCGTGTGTGACAATGGCCGTAACCTGGTGGCGGCTCTGAGGCGAGGTGAGATCACACACGTACCATGCCTGGCTCATGTGCTTAACCTCGTGGTTCAGCGGTTTCTTAAATCGTACCCCGAGTTGCCAGATCTGCTCGTGAAAGTACGCCACCTGTCAGCTCATTTTCGCAAGTCGGCTACAGCTTCCGCCGCCCTTGCTGTGTTGCAGCAGCGTTTGCAGCTTCCGGCACACCGACTGGTGTGTGATGTCCCCACACGTTTGAACTCTACCCTCCACATGTTGCAAAGGATTTGTGAGCAGAAGAGAGCAGTTGTGGAGTACCAGCTGCAACAAGGCCGTCGATTTTCAGGTCAGACTCCACACAAGACCTCAGGAGTGGACCTGGATGTCTGACATATGTACCATCCTGACCAACTTTGAGGAGGCCACCAAGATGGTGAGTGGCGATGACGCCATCATTAGTGTCAGCATCCCACTTGTCTGTCTTTTGCAACGCTCTCTCCAGAGAATTAAAGAGGAGGCATTGCAGCCAGAGTATGATGAGATGGATCAAGAAGAAATAGCGGGCGATAACACACAGCCCAGCCTCATCTCATCCCAACGTGCATTGGGGGACAATGAGGGAGAGGAGGAGGAAGAACAGGAGCTGCTATCATGCGTTGTAGACGGTAGTGCCTGTACAAGTGTCATACCGTCGGTTCAGCGTGGGTGGCCTGAGGACAGGGGGGAGGAGGAGGAGGAGAGCATGGTCAGTCGTCATCTTGGTGAGGACACGGAAATCTTGCCCGTTACCAGTCTGGCACGCATGGCTGACTTTATGTTACGCTGCCTTAACCGTGACCCTCGCGTTGTCAAAATGTTGGGTGACAGTCATTACTGGTTGGTGACACTTGTAGACCCCCGCTACAAGGAGAACTTTCACTCTCTTATTCCTGAGGTGGAGAGGTCTACAAAAATGGGGCTGTACCAGAAGGCCCTTGCTGCAGAACTCTTAAAAAAATTCCCATCTGAACACGCTAGCGGCAGAGGTCACAGTTCGTTGCCCAACCAAGGCGTACAGGCGAGAGAGATGCAACTCCAATCCAGCAGAGGCAGGGGAACACTGTCAACGTTCTGGTACAGTTTTCTGACACCCGCCCAGCTTACAGGCCCTGAGGCGCGGGGTACTCTCACAAGGAGTGGAAAGTTTCAAAAGATGGTGAGGGAGTACCTTGCCAATCGTACCAGCGTCCTCCGTGATTCCTCTGTGCCTTTTAATTATTGGGTATCCAAGCTGGACACTTGGAATGAACTCGCTCTGTACGCCTTGGAGGTCCTGGCCTGGCCTGGCCTGCCCTGCCGCTAGCGTGTTATCGGAGCGTGTTTTTAGTGCCGCTGGGGGAATTATAACTGATAAGCGCACTCGCCTGTCAACTGACAATGCTGACAAGCTGACCCTTATCAAAATGAACAAGGGCTGGATTGGGCCAGACTTCTCATCACCACCAAATGACAGCAGAGTAACAAAGTCAAATCCACTGTGTTATTTCGGGAGGTGTATTCACATGCACCGCTTCACACCCACACATGGGTATACGCTTCCTCGTTTCGGCTGTTTAATCTTCTTCTCCTTATCCTCAGCCTCCACCACCACTATACCACCAGGGTGCCAGCATTGCAAGTTCCTCCGTCCTTATTTTTGGCAGCTTTTGCTTGCAAGGCATAAGCAAATACTATGGGACACCCACTCCCCAATAATGGGACTTATGTTTGTAATATGCTGTACTGCATGGCTCTTGTAAGGGGCATTGCAAGTTGCTCCGTCCTAATTTTTGGCAGCTTTTGCTGGGAAAGCATAAGCAAATACTATGGGACACCCACTCCCCAATAATGGGACTTATGTTTGTAATATGCTGTACTGCATGGCTCTTGTAAGGGGCATTGCAAGTTGCTCCATCCTAATTTTTGGCAGCTTTTGCTGGGAAAGCATAAGCAAATACTATGGGACACCCACTCCCCAATAATGGGACTTATGTTTGTAATATGCTGTACTGCATGTGACGCGCCCCCTGGGCCGTGTGTACACGTGTGTGGGATACCCGGTGCCGGGTCTCTGGCGTCTGTAGTCTCCGTGGCGGTGACCCGGTCCCGTGGCTCAGGCTGGTCAAACCAGTGGCAGTCTTTCTTAGGGTTTGAGGTTAATTGTCCGACTGCGCCACCCGTGGATTGCGGACCGGGAGTACCACCGCTGCGAGGCAGACCGCTGAGGCTGGTGTTGTGTGCGCAGCATAGAATGGGATAACTTGACTCGGGAGGAGTATAGCCTCAGGGCAGTGAGTGTGGATGATGGGGGTGATGGTGCACGAGCACAGCAGGAATGACTCAGAGTCTTTGCAGTGCAGTTCAGGGTCTTTACTGATGATTATAAGGCAGACCCTCCCGGGAGTACTGGCTAGCATAAGAGACCTGGTCAGTCTGTGAGCAAGCAGGAGTTCCCCTGGCCAGGTGGAGTTGTAGGCCTCCCCGTCTGTCTGCACTCTTCCTGGCTACCTTGCTGTAAGCGGGTAGAAGTAGCCCACGTCCCTGAGTGTACCGTGTAGTGCTCACCCGTATGGCTGGTGACTTGGGGCCTTCTGCTAGCCTCCGCTCCACGACGGCTGTGCTGGTCCCTTGCTTGTGACTGAGCCTCCGGGCTTCTATGGCCAGAGGACCTGAAATCCCCTGCCGGCTGGTTTCTGTTGCTGGATATATAAGTCCTCACAGCTTCGGACTCCTGTGTCCGGTTCCTATTGTCTTCTGCCAGGGCGAGCTCTGCTCAGCTTCCAGCCCCTGGTCTTTAGCTCCTACAGAGCTCCTTGCTGTTACTTTCCCTTGCTCTCACTCTGACTCTGACTGTTCTCTGACTCATTCAACCCCGCCCCAGATCCAGTTTATAAGGGCAGAATTCTCCCCTCCCAGGATTGGGGCAGGAGGATGTTGCATGTTTAAGGGATCCTGACCAGGAAACCTCCCACTTGCTCTCCGACGTAATATCTCTATTACTGTGGTGACCAGACCCCTGGGGTGCCACACATGGCTCTTGTAAGGGGCATTGCAGTTCCTCATAATTTTTGGAAAGCCTTCCATTCACTGCTTAGGCCAACAGTGCACGGGAGACCCAGTTGCTATAAATGGAAAAAAAGGTTTAGTTAACGCCCTCTGACCTCCATGTCATTTCCAAGGGGCATTGGAGTGGCTCGAAATTTTTGGTAGGCATTGCACTCACTGTATGCCCTATAACTGTGCAGCCGAACCGCTCCTTTTGTTACAGAAACATATCCTACAAGTCATATCTGGTTGACTGGCCTGATATTGATGTGAATGGTCCCTGTTCCTCCTGCTCTTTCTCCTTTGCCACTACCTCATCCATCATTTATCACCTGAAGCTTTGTTTTAACGGGAGTCATAGAACTTGGATAGTAGCAGGAAAACATCCAGCAATCCTCGGAGGAGGTAGGATATGCGCCAAAACGCTGACCACCTCAGGCCTAGCCGCTACTACATACATGCGCTTGCATTACAACAAAACAAAGCAGATGCTAACTTCTATCATCCTCATCATGCTCCTCACCTTGGCACTCTCAACTCCCCTGATGGAGAAGCCAGGGCCCACCAGAGGAGTCTGATAGTCCGGTGGGGTCGGCCAATGCTGCCCTAAAGCAGGCCAGGCTAAGAAAAGTGTGGGAAAGGTTACCGGGACAAATAGGGGTGGCTGGGGACCGAGTATGCACACCCGGCCACCCCCTGGAGGCTGGGGAGCAAGCGGGGACACCCGGCCACCAGGCGGCTGGGGACTGAGTATGGATACCAGGCCGCCGACACAGCCATGGCGTGGTGGCCAGATTCCGCCTCCACATGCCTAAAAGGCCCAATTTAAAGTGCAAGCAAGCAAGCAGTATGGTATTGCAGCCTGGGGGTGGGTGGGTGGCAGGCTGCATACTTGCGCTTGCACTGCAAGGAATGGGAGAGGTACAATTGAACACTGCCCTGGGACAAGGACTTGAATGGGGATAGTTGCAAGTCTGCAACGACAGGTGCAAGGTGGGAGGCATCTTCGCATGTACCATGAACAGGGGTTTGGCATGCACACACTACAGTGGAATAGGCTCTCCTTCCCACTAAATGCACTGGGGAGGGCACAGGTAATGTTTTGGTATACGCGCTTAATCTTATGTATAAGGCACACCAGGACAAATATGGCCGGCTGGGGACTGAGTACGGATACCTCGCTGCCGAAGCAGCCATGAGGTAGTGGCCAGCTTCGGCCTCCTCCAAACTAAAAGGCCCCATTTCAAGTGCAAGCTAGCAGTATGGAATTGCAGTCTGGGGGTGGGTGGGTGGCAGGCTGCACACTTACACTTGCATTAAAAGAAAACATAGCAGATGCTAACTTCTGTCATCATCATCATGCTCCTCACCTTGGCACTCTCAACTCCACCAATGGAGAAGTCAGGGCCCACCGGAGGAGTCTGGTTCTCTGGTGGGCTCGTACAATGGTGCCCAAAGCAGGCCGGGCTAATAAAAGTGTGTGGGGGGATGTTCCAAGGAGAAATAGGGGCGGCTGGGGACCGTTTATGGACACCCGGCTGCCCCCAGGCGGCTGGGGACCGTGTGTGGACACCCGGCCGCGGGGCGGCTGGGGACAGAGTATGGACACCCGGCCGCCGGGCGGCTGGGGACTGAGTATGGATTCCAGGCCGCCAACACAGCCATGACGTGGTGGCCAGATTCCGCCTCCACATGCCTAAAAGGCCCAATTTCAAGTTCAAGCAAGCAAGCAGTATGGTATTGCAGCCTGGGGGTGGGTGGGTGGCAGGCTGCATACTTGAGCTTGTATTGCAAGGAATGGGGGAGGTACAATTGAACACTGCCCTGGGACTAGAACTTGCATGGGGATAGTTGCAAGTCTGCATCTTCTGATGCGGTAAGGATCACTTATGATGGGCACACTTTTAGACAGTGACCTGGGAGTCAGAGATGCTTCCAGGGGTCTTCCCCATGCTGTTCCCTTGTCTTTTCAGCACTTTATGCATGTGTCACACAGCACATGGCCAGATAAGGTTGTAAAATGTTAAAATGACATTTCACGGTGAATGCATTTGTCATAGTTGAAAGCAATACAAAAGTGCAAAAACGCATAAAAATGCTACTTGTGAACATAGCCGAAGGTGTGGAGGAGTATTTTTGTTTTTGGCCATTTATTTTAACTTATACACAAGTCTTTACCCTGGAAAGGATGTTCCTTAACATATTTCACAGGAAAAAAGTTTCACTTTCGTTTTTGAACGTTTTATTGTGAGCCTGTAAAAGTGGCTTAATACCTCTGACCACGTTGTTGACAGCAGTGACCTGGGGGTCAGAAATGCTTCCTGGGGCGATCCCCATGCTGTCCCCATGTCATTTGAGCACTGTCACTATCGTTTTGGGCACTTGTTAGGCTTTTAAAAGACTGCCGGGGGTGCCACCGCAAAAATGCTCGAGTCTCCCATAGACCAACATTGGGCTCGTTGCTCGGGTCGAGCACCCGAGTATCACGGCGAGCTCGGCCCGAGCTTCGAGCACCCGAGCATTTTAGTGCTCGCTCAACACTAGTCCTTAGCAGTAAAAGAATATAATTGTTGGAAAGTAGAGATGAGAGATTTATTCACCGGGTCACAGTCCAGCAGCCCGGTCAGTATTTCATGACAATTGGATGGAGCCCTGTAAATTGTGTGAATCGCATCCTACCTGAAGGCATTAGTGGCTCCTCTTTTGATTAGCTGGGCTGGAGTGAAATCAGTGAGCCTTGATGGACACACAATGTCATGCCTGCCCAGGTAATCACAAGAGAAGTCGTGGATGCCTCCGGGTAGGAGGCGATTCACAGGGCTGATCCGGGGTCCTGTGTATCGATTCACCCATCTCACGTGGGGCCACAATGTTTTGAACACAGAAATAAATTCATTCATTGAAATTGTTCCAGAAAATCAAGTTTTTCTCCCAGAAAATGATTGCAATTGCACATGTTTTGTTATACACAACAATACTCACCTTGAGATGTTGTGCCAGGTGAGCACAACTCCACTAATCGTTAAAACACGATGCAGCCTATGTCTTGCATCCATGGCTGAGCTGCCAACTATGTTAATTTCCTTTGTGTGCATTGAAACTACACAAAAAAAAAAAAAAAAAAAAAAAAAAAAATTGGACATAATTTCACACAAAACCCCCAAAAAGATTGGCAAGCTCAGACGTGGATGCAAGACCTAGGCTGCATGGTGTTTTAACGATTAGTGGAGTTGTGCTCACCTGGCACAACATCTCAAGGTGAGTATTGTTGTGTATAACAAAACATGTGCAATTGCAATCATTTTCTGGGAGAAAAACTTGATTTTCTGGAACAATTTCATTTTCTGGAACTTTTGGCCATGAATGTATATAGGCATCAGAGCTCATGTAGTTCCTTCTTCACAATATTGAAGGTCTCGCTAAGGCTACATTGTGAATATTTAGTGAGTTTTTATTGCACCTATTTGGTATATTAAGTTACTTGTAGGTTTTTTTTTTTCCATTGTATTTTTAATGCATTTTTTACATGTGTTTTATTGTGTTTTTGTCTACTTTTGGTATGTCAGGTTTTACACATTTTTTTTTCAAATTCAATTTTTATTGAAAGGTTATATAATTTTCAATTATAAAACTACAAAAAAAGAAGAGTAAACGGGACAATACCCTGGAATCAATGGCAGGTTTTACTTACCGTAATTTAATGCAATTCTATGTGGAAAATCTTCACATAAAACTCAGCATACCCAGAAGAGAAATTCACCTGTGGTGCATTTTTGTGAGCCCGAACAGGTCAGTTTACATAGCGTAAAAAAAAACAACAACCCACAGTGGGTGAAATTAACCTAGGAGCTGATCAGAGTTTTAAGATGAACAAAGTTTGTTTCACTGCTAGACCCTCGAGCGGGCAGCTGTAAGCTATGGTGGAAACTAAGCAACAAGTGTTCATCCTCTACAGCATCACCGCAAGAAAAACTAAGCAACACATTGTGCCCCCTGAAATAAATTGGTCATCTGCTTCCAATATGGTTGATTCCTTAAGGCTATGTGCCCACAATGCAGAATTGAAGCAGAAAATTTCCGCAGTGTTTCTGCATGTCCTTGGCAGTAAAAACGCTTGCGGATTTTACACGCGTTTTTTAAGCATTTTTTGCTGCGTTTTTACATGCGGATTTGCCATGTGTTTTTCAAATGCATTGAGTAGTCAAATCAGCTTGCGGAAATGCACAAATAATGGACATGCTGCGAATTTTTCCGCACAGAAAATCCACAGCATGTGCACAGAACATGCGGATTTTCATTGGGGACTGTGGGGCATGGATTACCAAGTGTTTTAAAAGCGTTTCCGCTACGGAGATTCCACTTGAAAAACGCATCTTGGGCACCCAGCCTCAGAGTGAGAAACACTCTTGATAGCAACTTTCTTATTCAGCTAATTGATGGAAATTGCTAACCAGGAAACCGTCATTTAACTCATAATGCCCATATGGGGTTTTTGAGAAAAAGACTCCAAAAGAATGTTCACACTTACAAATTTTGCACTGCAGATTTTGCTGAGCATCAGCTGGCCTACTTCACAATTTATTTGCAAAAAGTGTAAATTTGTTTTGTAGGTCAATGTCCTCTGTTTGCAGATTTTCCATCCAGATTAAAAAAAAACCAATGTATTCACTATGTGTGAACATGCCTCTTTGGCCATGACATTCTTTTTTCTTTTGATATAGCTAAGGAACGGTTTGTTTATTGGAGGACGAGTTTTATTTTAATGGCACCATTTAAATTTACCGTATATTATATTGAAAAATGGAGAAAAAAAATCTTTGTACAGAGGTTTTGTTTTTTTTTGCATTCACCGAGGGGAATTTACTATGGTCTAATTTTTAGATAGTGTAAACCTACAGTAGCCAGTCTTAAAATATGCCATATTTATCACAATAGCTCATGCTTGTCAATTTGGTGCATTTTTAGACAGTCTAGTCTAATGTTACAACCTCAATCCATTTACTTTTCAGCAGAAAAGTGCCTCACAATGATGGCAGTGTCGCTTAGACCATGCCCCTTTTCAGCAAAGCTGAATGATTCGATTTCATGATATGTCATACCCCTTGTCAAAAGACTGGAAAGTGTCAATAACACATAGGATCAGGTCATAGTAGATCGTTTTTACCAAAAAGTATGCAAGAATTCCAGCATAATTAGCTGCTTCGTAAATCTCCCACAATTCACAGTAAAAATAGCATGGCAACGTTACTCTGCCGGTCACTTTGAAGTTCTGTTGAGAAACCTTCTTTGGGGTGGTTACATACACACATTTTTTAAGCACACCATGTTCTAGGTATGGCATTTTTGGGTGACTTATTTCCAATAGCTTCTTTATAAAACAGTAAAGTGTAGAAAAAAAATGAATGTATAAAAAAATATATATTTCACAAAACATTTTAATAACACGTGAAGTGAAAAGGAAGCCTTATGGATTTTTTTCCCCATACACTATATATAACTTAAATGGTTTGTGTCATCAATAACGATCTATTGTCCAAATATGAGTTTCACTTTTTGTATTGAAGAACTGAAATAAATTAACCTTTTGATGATTATATATATATATATATATATATATATATATATATATATATATATATATATATATATATACACATATACACACACATACATATATACATACATACAGTACAGACCAAAAGTTTGGACACACCTTCTCCTTTAAAGATTTTTCTGTATTTTCATGACTATGAAAATCGTACATTCACACTGAAGGCATCAAAACTATGAATTAACACATGTGGAATTATATACTTAACAAAAAAGTGTGAAACAACTGAAAATATGTCTTATATTCTAGGTTCTTCAAAGTAGCCACCTTTTGCTTTGATGACTGCTTTGCACACTCTTAGCATTCTCTTGATGAGCTTCAAGAGGTAGTCACCGGAAATCGTCTTCACTTCACAGGTGTGCCCTGTCAGGTTTAATAAGAGGGATTTATTTCTTATAAATGGGGTTGGGACCATCAGTTGTGTTGCGCGAAGTCAGGTGGATACACAGCTGATAGTCCTACTGAATAGACTGTTAAAATTTGTATTATGGCAAGAAAAAAGCAGCTAAGTAAAGAAAAACGAGTGGCCATCATTACTTTAAGAAATGAAGGTCAGTCAGTGCGAAAAATTGGGAAAACTTTGAAAGTGTCCCCAAGTTGGGGTACAGAAACGCCTCAGTAGCATTAAAATAAACAAATCACCAGGACCTGATGGCATACACCCACGGGTACTAAGGGAACTAAGTAATGTGATAGACAGACCGTTATATCTTATATTTAAGGACTCTGTTGAGACTGGGTCTGTACCACTTGATTGGCGACAGGCGAATGTAGTGCCAATATTCAAAAAGGGAGCGAAAAGTGACGCCGGAAACTATCGGCCGGTGAGTCTGACGTCCGTTGTGGGCAAAATTTTTGAAAGCTTCATTAAAGAGGCAATTACGGAGCATCTTGATGCTAATAATCTATTAACCCCAAACCAACATGGATTCATGAGGAATCGCTCCTGTCAAACAAACCTGATTGACTTCTACGAGGAGGTTAGCTCTCGAGTAGATCAGGGGGAACCAGTGGATGTCGTGTATCTCGACTTCTCAAAAGCGTTTGATAGCGTGCCACATAATAGGTTGGTATACAAAATGAGAATGATGGGGCTGGGGGAAAATGTCTGCAAGTGGGTAGCTAACTGGCTAAAGGATAGAAGGCAGAGGGTGGTTATAAATGGAATATACTCAGATTGGGTAAGCGTCACTAGTGGGGTACCACAGGGGTCTGTACTAGGCCCAATGTTATTTAATATCTTTATTAACGACATAGTCAATGGGATAAATAGTAAAATATCAATATTTGCAGATGACACAAAGTTATGTAAAACAATTAATACAAAAGAGGACAGTGCAGACCTACAGAGGGATTTGGATAAGCTGGGTAGGTGGAGCATTAAATGGCAAATGAGGTTTAACGAGGAGAAATGTAAGGTAATACATATGGGAAGGAAAAATGGAAGTCACCAGTACTCACTGAATGGGAAATCATTGGGGAATTCAGAGATGGAGAAGGACTTGGGCATCTTGATTGATAGCAAACTAAATTGGAGTGCCCAAAGTCAGGCCGCTGCTGTAAGGGCAAACAGGATAATGGGATGTATCAGAAGAGGTATAGCTGCAAAGGATGAGAACATTGTTCTTCCACTGTACAAAGCACTGGTCAGACCACACTTGGAATACTGTGCTCAGTTATGGGCCCCAATATATAGAAAGGATATAAATGAGCTTGAAAAGGTGCAAAGGAGGGCAACAAAATTAATAAAGGGAATGGAGGGACTGCAATACCCAGAGAGGTTGGCAAAACTAGGACTATTCAGCCTGGAAAAGAGAAGGTTGAGGGGGGACATAATAAATGTGTACAAATATGTTAGGGGACAGTATAGAGATCTTGCCCGGGATTTGTTCAAAAGGAGGGATATTACGGTAACAAGAGGGCATTCACTAAGACTGGAAGAGAAAAGGTTTCAGCACCAGCATAGGAAGGGGTTCTTTACGGTAAGAGCAGTGAGAATATGGAATTCACTGAGTGAGGAGACGGTAATGTCGGATTCACTACACCAGTTCAAGCGGGGACTGGATGCATTTCTAGATACCAGGCAGATTTCAGCATATACTTAAAAATAAAATAAAATAGTAGGTTGATACAGGGATTTATTCTGACTGCTGGTTTCAGAGTCGGGAGGGAATTTTTCCTCAGGTGAAGATTGGCCAAATCATTTGGGGTTTTTGCCCTCCTCTGGATCAAATTTAGCAATTACAGAACTAACAGGTCGAACTTGATGGACGCAAGTCTTTATTCGGCTTTACAAACTATGTTACTATGTTACTAAGTGCAGTTGCAAAAAACCATCAAGCGCTACAAAGATACTGGCTCACATGAAGACCGCCCCAGGAAAGTAAGACCAAGAGTCACTTCTGCTTCTGAGGATAAGTTTATCTGAGTCACCAGCCTCAGAAATCGCAGGTTAACAGCAGCTCAGATTAGAGACCAGGTCAATGCCACACAGAGTTCTAGCAGCAGACACATCTCTATAACAACTGTTAAGAGAAGACTGTGCAGCAGGCCTTCATGGTAAAATAGCTGCTAGGAAACTACTGCTAAGGACAGGCAACTAGCAGAAGAGACTTGTTTGGGCTAAAGAACACAAGGAATGGACATTAGACCAGTGGAAATCTGTGCTTTGGTCTGATGAGCCCAAATTTGAGATCTTTGGTTCCAACCACCGTGTCTTTGTGCGACGCAGAAAAAGTGAACGGATGGACTCTACATGCCTGGTTCCCACCGTGAAGCATGGAGGAGGAGGTGTGATGGTGTGGGGTGCTTTGCTGGTGACACTGTTGGGGATTTATTCAAAATTGAAGGCATACTGAACCAGCATGGCTACCACAGCATCTTGCAGCGGCATGCTATTCCATCCGGTTTGCGTTTAGTTGGACCATCATTTATTTTTCAACAGGACAATGACCCCAAACACACCTCCAGGCTGTGTAAGGGCTATTTGACCAAGTAGTAGAGTGATGGGGTGCTACGCCAGATGACCTGGCCTCCACAGTCACCAGACCTGAACCCAATCGAGATGGTTTGGGGTGAGCTGGACCGCAGAGTGAAGGCAAAAGGGCCAACAAGTGCTAAGCATCTCTGGGAACTCCTTCAAGATTGTTGAAAGACCATTTCCGGTGACTACCTCTTGAAGCTCATCAAGAGAATGCCAAGAGTGTGCAAAGCAGTCATCAAAGGAAAAGGTGGCTACTTTGAAGAACCTAGAATATAAGACATATTTTCAGTTGTTTCACACTTTTTTGTTAAGTATATAATTCCACATGTGTTAATTCATAGTATATTGTCAGTATTTTACCTCAGTATTTGTACGCCAAAGGAGAAACAGGAGCCTAAACACCAGAGTACACATAGGCTTATATCCATATGAAGGTGAGGTGCTCTGGCACCCTGGATGGGCCCGCGTGGCCTGAAGCACACTTAATCCCACAGTTTCACAGGCTAGCCCTGAACTGCAGTAATGATTGACAGCACTGAGAGATACTAAAACTGTGGGAGGAAGGATGCTTGTAACCGGTCAGCCATACCCATGTTGCTCCACGCACCTCATTTGAATGGGAACATGAAGAAGGTTTACTCCAAAATTAAATTAAAGATATGGCTCTTCTTAGCGCAACGTCTCCTACTAAGGCCATGGCCCCACTATCAGTATTCGGTCAGTATTTTTTCTCAGGAGTGGGAGCCAAAACCAGGAGGGGAACAATCAGTGAACAGGTAGAATAGAAACAAGTCACCAATTCTGCATTTATCACCCAATCCTGCTTTTGGCTCCCACTCCTGAGAAAAAATACTGATAGTGGGGCCTTGGCCTAAGACCTGTGCTTACTTTAATACAGATTTCAGAGCCGACAAACTGCCTCTAAAGAGTTAATATAGTATTGGAAAGAGAAAAAAAAGCCAAATGACAGTTGCCCTGATGGCACAGTAGATGACATAGTGCGCTGGTCCATGTTATATAGAAACCCAAAGCCATCAAAGCTGTGTTATTAGCCACTCACAGACATGCAACATTTAATTTACTCAGAGTATTTTCCAGGTTTGCCATTATCAGTTTTTGCGGATTTTGAAGGAAAAAAGTCAGTTCTGAGCTCCGCACTCATCAATTATATGTAAACATAGTGGTGCTTTCTTCTGTACCCAACAATCCCCCCCAAGTCACACACAGGAGACAGATGCGCAGATAATGTCCCGGCATTAGACGGCACCTGCAGGAAGCATCGTCTGCGCTCTTACTCCATTAAAAGTCGTTTCCACTAAAGGAAACAACTGAGTGCAGCGCTCTTCTGTCAACATTAGCTCCATAGACTTCAAAAGAGCACAACTCATTCTCAGACTTTTTATTTCTGCAATCATGTAGCGAACGTAATAAGGGAGAGAAAGGAACCAGAATCCCTTGTTCTAAAGATCCCAGGGATCCCAGCATTAGGACCCCAGACTATCTGAATAAATTATTTTGGCTGGAATACTCCTTTAAATCAGTCAGTCTGGTAAAACAGGTCTGCAAAAATGTAAAAGCTAAAAGATGCTACTCACGCATTTCTGCAAACAACTGCCTTCTGTCGGCCATGTTATTCCCCCTTTTCCCACAGTCTTCAATCATTCTGTAAAGAAACAAAATCAAGATGAAGCACGAGGAGATGAGAAGTGAAACAAGGGGAGGATATTTATTGCAAGACATTAAAAAAGATTCATTTTTTAGAGCAAGATTCAACACATTTACATAACAAAAGCGGTCTACAAAACAGATTTCTAAATTTATTAGGCTATTGAAGAGATTTGGTAATTCAGTGTGTGAAAACACAAACATATTCCTTATGTAGGTTGCTAAATAAAGGCGTTCGGTTCAATAAATTGAGCGATTATCTAAGAATGTCACATTATTTATTAGCATTACAGTTTGAGACAGTCATTACAACAAGACATTCAGAAATATACAACAAACAATACATTACATAATAGTTAAAGAAGTTGTTCACAACTTTATATTACTCCCCCAATGTATTCACCCGGGGCCCCTGAGGGATTTTGTAATTACCTTGTGTTGCAGATACTGCCTGTGAGTGGCGCTACCGTGGGCCGCTCGCAGGCATCACGTGACCCGCCACTGATGTCACGTCAAGCGAGGCGTGACATCAGTGACGCGGTCCCCGCGGTGCATGCTGGGTTGTGGGTGAGGTTACCCCCGTGTCACACCCAGCATCCATTGCGCGCTTTCCCAATGAATGGGGAGAGGGAGAGCGCGCGGTGGATGCAGGGTGTGACGTGTGGGGTAACCCTACCCACAGCCCAGCATCCACTGGTGGAACGCAGAAGAGACCCCCGGCTGCATCCGGAATCATGATGTGACATCAGCGGCTGTCCGAGCCGGATGCAGCCGGGGGTCACGTGATGCCTGTGAGCAGCCAGTGATAGCGCCGCTCACAGGCAGTAACTGCACCGCAAGGTAATTACAAAACCACTTAGGGGCCCCGGGGGAATACACTGGGGAGGTAATAAAATGTAGTGAACAACCCCTTTAACATAATTTATACAGTACACAATCAGCTTAGCTAGGAAATGTCAGACTCAAAGGGATCCCAGGAGCTGGGTCTGAATCTGCTGGCCAGGTTCTTGCACTGGAGGGAGCTGCAGAACTGCCATGGAGGGAATGCAGAGATCAAAAATAAATCTTTGTGTTTCTGCTGAGAGAATCTATCTTTCACTATTTGTCACACAGTGCCTTAGGACTGTGGTCACTAACCAGGTCCCTAGAACTAGGGGCATCCTAGTCTATCCCTCTTCCCCAGATTACTCCTAAAGTGGAGACGCCGGGGTCAGATGCCTTGCTATGCTCGTATAACAACCCTTATCTGTCCTATCCCCCACCCAGGGAGGTGGGAAGCTGAAGAGTACAGCATAACACTAACCAGACAAACAAGGGAAGACGGACAGGGATAAATGAAAATAACTATCATCCAAAATACACTTACCAAACAACAGAGTGGAACACAGGGGAGTAAAAGGAAGGAGAAACGAAATAGGAAAGGATGAGGATGTGCACACAAACAAAACACCAAGAAACAATCTCCTGAACAAATCTCCAAATGAAAACACCAACCACGAACTACATCTCCAACTCCACACCAGGCAGTAAGAACTAACACTGGAAATCCCTAAGTGCCAGAGGCGAGCATATATAGCAGGGTGGAGTGGCCAACACTGAACAGCTGAGACAATCCAAGTAGGAAAGCTCCAGGTGCTCCAACTGAACAGATTAACCCTTGCACTGCCAGCGAAGAAAAAACCCGCAAGATGGTGAAATACTTCTAACCGGTGCAGGAGTTTGTGAAACCAGAAACAGCAATCTTCTGGCCCCTCTCTGTCGCGGTATCCCTGTGACACTAAAATCCTGAAGGGCGCATGTCTTGCTCCTCAGATATTGGTAATGACTTACGCCATGGTATGGACAAGTAAGACACTCAGTGCAAGGACCCTACAAACAGCAGAAAAGGTCAGAGCTTCATTGGGTCCTATAAGCATGAGAAGGGTTAACATCACCAAACCCAAATTTTTTTATTTTTTTTTTAAAAGGAGGCTTAGATAAACTTGACAATCATAACACAACAATCTTTTGGTGTCATAAAAGGTTTCTATTTTAATACCGTTCATTAAGTAAAATGATCAACCAGCCTCAAATGGTGGATGGCACCAATGACTACAAAAACAGTGACATAACTTCACAGTAACTTACCTACATAATACTGAACTATTTACAAAATATACAGTAATTTGATTTCTAACATGATATCAACAGTTTGTAAAAATGTAGTTTGTCCCAATTGTGATTACGTTGTGGTCATCAACACAATCCCATTAACAAACTGTACGTGAAAACCTCAAATGCACAAAATTTTTTCCAGAAACGTTAAAACATTTGTATATAGGTTTTTCAATATACATGTCCGATAAAGAGGATTCGCCAATCCACATTTTACCAGGCAAGACGGGTACTGCATTCAGGTAGGGAGTGAATGGAGAGATAACTATTCATATTAATTGCTCTCCACATTTAAATCTATTGGAAATATAGAAAAAGAAAAAGCAAGCAAGTTCAGGGATTCCCATTCTTTCCAATTCTATCAGCTTAATAAGAAAGATAAAATTGTAGCTCGTGTTATATTCAGATACGTGCTGTCATACATTATCTTGACTTCCCTATTAGGTACCCTTTAGATACAGTTGTCGGCTATTTGTTATATATCTGATATGTGTCTTTCACCAGGAGACAGCAATCAGAAACATTTTTTAAGTAGGAACCTTTGTCTCTATTCACTTGACCTCATTAAATGTCTATTCTAGGAGATCCCATTTATTACCCGTCTACTGTATACCACTCTATATACAGTGGGTACAGAAAGTATTCAGACCCCTTTACATTTTTCACTGTTTGTTTCATTGCAGCCATTTGGTAAATTCTAAAAAGTTCATTTTTTTCTTATTAAAGTACACTCTGCACCCCATCTTGACTGAAGAAAACAGAAATGTAGAAATTTTTGCAAGTTTGTTAAAAAAGAAAAACTGAAATATCACATGGTCATAAGTATTCAGATCCTTTGCTCAGACACTCTTATTTAAGTCACATGCTGTCCATTTCCTTGTGATCCTCCTTGAGATGGCTCTACTCCTTCATTGGAGTCCAGCTGTGTTTAATTAAACTGATAGGACTTGATTTGGAAAGGCACACACCTGTCTATATAAGACCTCACAGCTCACAGTGCATCATGAGCTCAAAGGAACTGCCCAAGGAGCTCAGAGACAGAATTGTGGCAAAGCACAGATCTGGCCAAGGTTACAAAAGAATTTCTGCATTACTCAAGGTTCCTAAGAGCACAGTGGCCTCCATAATCCTTAAATGGAAGAAGTTTGGGACCACGAGAAGTCTTCCTTGACCTGGCTATCCAGCCAAACTGAGCAATCGTGGGAGAAGAGCCTTGGTGAGAGAGGTAAAGAAGAACCCCAAGATCACTGTGGCTGAGCTCCAGTGATGCAGTAGGGGGATGGGAGAAAGTTCCACAAAGTCAACTATCACTGCAGCCCTCCACCAGTCGGGCCTTTATGGCAGAGTGGCCCGACGGAAGCCTCTCCTCAGTGCAAGACATATAAAAGACTGCATAGAGTTCGCTCAACAACACATGAAGGACTCCCAAACTATGAGAAATAAGATTCTCTGGTCTGATATGACGAAGATAGAACTTTTTGGTGATAATTCTAAGCCATAAGTGTGAAGAAAACCAGGCACTGCTCATCACCTGCCCAATACAATCCCAACAGTGAAACATCGTGGTGGCAGCATCATGCTATGGTTTTTTTTTTCAGCTCCACGGACAGGACGACTGGTTGCAATTGAAGGAAACATGAATGCGGCCAAGTGCTGAGATATCCTGGATGCAAACCTCTTCCAGAGTGCTTTGGACCCCAGACTTGGCCGAAGGTTCACCTTCCAACAAAACAATGACCCTAAGCACACAGCTAAAATAACAAAGGAGTGGCTTCAGAACAACTCTGTGACCATTCTTGACTGACTCAGCCAGAGCCCTGACCTAAAGCCAATTGAGCATCTCTGGAAATACCTGAAAATGGCTGTCCACCAGCGTTCACCATCCAACCTGACGGAACTGGAAAGGATCTGCAAGGAAGAATGGCAGAGGATCCCCAAATCCAGATGTGAAAAACTTGTTGCATCATTCCCAAGAAGACTCATGGCTGTACTAGCTCTAAAGGGGGCTTCTACTCAATACTGAGCAAAGGGTCTGAATACTTATCACCATGTGATATTTCAGTTTTTGTTTTTTAATATGGGGTGCAGAGTGTCCTTTAATGAGAAAAAAAATAACTTTTTAGAATTTACCAAATGGCTGCAATGAAACAAAGAGTGAAAAATTTAAAGGGGTCTGAATACTTTCCATACCCACTGTAGGAGTTACTGGCTTTCTCACTTGGCAATAGGTACGTGTCTTAGCGTCCAGACCTGTACTGATTTATGAGCTATGCACTGCAGAGACGATAAATGTCGGTGGGAATACCTCCTTAAGGTATTTTTAAAAGGAAAGTATTATTTTCGTCTTTGATCTTCAATGTTAACCCCTTAGTGACCAATATATGTCTTTTTACTGAGCTGCGATATAAGAGACTAGCGTTCCCCCGACAGGTGACAATCCTGTAACTCTCACCTGTACACTATAGCTGACAACTTGCTGCATCAGCCACAATCAGTGTTGGCACTGACCATGCACGTTTGACCCCTTAGATTCTGCTGTCAATAGTGACTACAGAATATAAATAGTTAACAGAGTGTGTGGGGGCTTCCTCTTTAACCTCATCAGCACTTTGAGATCTTGATTGTATGGTCCTGATGTTTGCCATGGCAGTTCATGGCCAAATAACGGCCTAAAGGCCCCGTCACACTTAGCGACGCTGCAACGATCCCGACAACGATACGACCTGTCAGGGATCGTTGCTGCGTCGCTATGTGGTCGCTGGTGAGCTGTCAAACAGGCAGGCTCACCAACGATCAGGGGAGCAGCGACATCGTGGAAAGAATCTTTCCACGATGTCCTGCTCCTGGTTACCTGCCTGCTGAACCAGGAGCAGGCTGGTAACCATGATAAACATCAGATTACTAGGGGCACACGCGCACCTAGTAACCCGTTGTTTATCATGGTTACCACTCTGCTACAGTGAGCGGGAGGTTACCGCTCACTTTAGCAGGCTCGTAACCATGATAAACAGCGGGTTACTAAGTGCGCGTGTGCCCCTAGTAACCCGATGTTTATCATGGTTACCAGCCTGATCGCTGCTCCCGCTGGTCACACAAAGCGATGTGTGCTGACCAGCGGGAGGGCAACGACCAAAAAAATGGTCCAGGACACTTTGCAGCGATCTCACAGCAGGGGCCTGATCGCTGCAAAGTGTCACACATAGCGACATCGCTGGTGAGGTCGCTGTTGCGTCACCAAAACCGTGACACAGCAGCGATCTCGCTAGCGATCTCGCTATGTGAGACGGGGGCTTTAGAGTCTGCAGGCTATAGTGGCCTGTACAGAAGTTATCATAATTTAGGTGATAAAAATAAACTTTTTCATTCTTGACATGCCACTTTCCATTACTTCCTGAAAAGAACCAGAAGGGTTAATGAACTACCTGAAAGAAATGTTAAATACGTTGAGGGGTGCAGTTTTTAAAATGGTATCACTTTTGGGTGGTTTCCAACATATAGGACCCCGAAATTCACTTCAAAACTGAACAGGTCCCTATAAAAATACGTTTTGTAAATTTCCTTGAAAAAATGAAAAATTACTGCTACATTTTTAAACCTTCTAAAATGCTAACAAAATAAAACACTTTACAAATGGTGCTGATGTAAAGCAGACGTGAGGGAAATGTTATTTCTTCATGTTTTTGTGTGGTATGACTATTGGGATTAAAGGGATAGCCATTCAAATTTTGAAAATTGAAATTTTTAACACATTTTTGTAAAATTTCTGATATTTTTATAAATAAATGCAAAACATATCAACCTAAATTTACCATTATTATAAAGTATCATGTGCCACAAAAAAAAAAACAATCTTAAAATCCATGGGATATGTTGAAGTATTCCAGAGTTAATACTACATAAAGTTACACTGGTCAGATTTCAAAAAATTGCTTTTATATATATATATATATATATATATATATATATATATATATATATATATATATATATATATATTATATATATATATATTATATATATATATATATATATTATATATATATATATACTGTACAGTTACCAAAGATAGAAATTATGTAAAAACTTTCTACAAAACATTCTCAAGGTAGTTAAGGGTAGAAGATACAACTGTGCTGAACAGTTCATTTCTAAAAAGAAGTGCCTAAATGTCTGAGAGAAGAATGGGGGGGGATGTCCTATAAATTTGGGTTCATCTTATAGTCCATGACTATACGCAGAAAAAAAATGTAATTATAAACACCAAAAATTAAATACATTATGAAAACAAAAGGTTCATGTACCTGACAGCAGAATAGTTCCGGTCATTCTGAACTCAACATGCATCGTGATTTTGCATGACAGCGTTATAATCGTCTCTCAATAGTAAGCGCTCAGAATTTTGTACTGTGATTAGACGTTTTCAAATATGGAAAAAATTCTTAAAGGAATCAGGTTTCATGCATTCTGATTTGCTGCAGTGGCTTACAGCTAATCCTAGCACTTGGCAAGTTTGTACTTATTAATATTACTCAAAGTGCATACAGCTATCGCACAAGATAAGTCTGAGCCCACAGAAAAATAAAAATGTTTTTACAAGCTGCCAAACTTAATTAAACTTTCCTCATTGCAGTAAATCTGCCTTTTCCTCCAAAGCCTATGTCGATAGTTCATGGACCACCTAAGTAGACGACACATGTACAAATTACACAGTCCTTTTAATCTAAGATTTAGAAAACTAAACATTGAACAAGAAGATTGGAAGAAATGATTCACCTTAAAGAGAACCTGTCAGTCGATTCATGCTGCCCAAACTACGGACAGGATGAATCAAAGCCTGACTAAATGATGGCAGCCAGGTATATTATTATTTGAAATGCTCTGGGGTTTCAGAGAAAATATAGTTTGAAGAGCCTGGGTCTATAGGCAGAGACAAGACTAGTCCGGCGCTGCCAACGGACGGCTTTTTCCTCTGCTGATCCAAGTAATTGGAAGGTCTCTTCAATGTGTGTACCCAGTGAGAGACCTTGCAATCACCTGGAGCATCCCTTCAAAAAGCTGGTCGGGAGTAGAGGGGCTCCAGACTAGTCTCCTTTCCGCCTATTTTCCCCAGCTAGGTTTTCAAGCTATGTTTTCTCTGATTCATGCTGTCACGGGTGTGTCAGATGTGACAGTCGCCCTGCAGTTGGTTGCAGGAGATCTCTTCTTTTGGCATTACAGACACCTTCTTAGATCTGTCTCACTCTAGGACCCATCGGCTACCTTCCTCTTGCTAATTAACAGCCTGGCCTTGGAGTATAAATACCTTCACTTTGCAATAGGGAGGCGCTGGTGATATTCACATGACCCCTTGTGAAGGCTTGGAGCAAGTGTAGTTCTTACTTCCTCTCTGGTGCTAAAAGGACGTGTGTGCAATCTCTCTGAAGTCAACTCAAGCTAAGCTACTTCCCCCGTGTCTGTCTCCCCTTGCTGTCTTTAGTATTAGTGGGGACTGACTAGAGCTCACCCCCCCCCCCCCATTCCCTAGCCAGACCTCAACTCTAGGGAGAAAAAGGATTTAGGTTCCTGCTCGGCGATTGGTGAGCAACCAATAAAGGGACGATAGGGAAGGACAGGGTGATATCAGATCAGCCAAGGAGGTCTTCACCCCCTCTGTCCTTAGCGTCTGAGCTCCCTTCGGTTCATCCCTTCGTGTTGCACTTTGTCTTTCCTACACTGTGTGTGACATTTGCCTGCAGATTCGATTGCATTGGTTCCCTTTAAATGACTGTTAGAATTTTGCCACATTTTATACTGCGCAGACCAATGTATCTTGCACCTTCAACCCACTTTCCATTGTGAAAGCATAGGTTTATTTTCCTAATTAGTAGTTCCTTCAATTCCAGAGAAGCCATCAGTAGAATTCTCACTGTTGTACTGCTATTTTCTGCTGACAGAAAGCAGAGAGAACCGGCAGGGAATATGAACAAGCCATAGCCCTGTATGATATTTTCAGGTCACTTCTACTGCTAATGTCATAGAATTAAATAACAAAAAGAGTAGCAACCTAAAAAGAAAGCATGGTGGCCAAAACCTGGTGATTTCTGATAAAATACTGATGGATCTAGATCACTAAAACTTTAATTAAATGGTTACTATGAAGATATCAAGCTCTCACCTATTTGTGGGATAGGTGATACCTTCCAGATCGCTGGGCTCCCACAGATTCTGAAAACTACAAAGTAACATGGGAATCGAGTGACATTTAAGCATGTGCAGCTCCGCTGAGAACTGTGATCGGCTCTTTCCAACAGTCCCATAAACAATGTATGGGCTTGGGTTGCGAATGATTGACCGCCACTCCATTCAGTTCTCAGGATTGCTGGGGGTCCCAAAGGTTAGACCCCCAGAGATCAGCAAGTTATCATGTATTACCCACCTCTCGTCTTTGGTTCAGGCAGCGGCTCCCCTCCCCCCCTTCTCTTTAGACTGGCTGCTGTATATGCATGCTAATCTATCACAGGCTTATCAGAGATTGAGGGTACCAGGAGAAAATTTTCAGTAAAGCAAGTGCAGAATGATTATAATAAAGTACAGATTATTAAAAGAGGGCTTACCAGGGAACTGCGATGCATTGAAGGGATATTCCAGTCTCCAAGATCCTATCCCAATATGTAGTAGGTGTAATAGTAATATTAGCAAATACCTCCAATTAGAAATATAGTATAGTTCTTCTGATGTCTCTTTCCTCATGTTGAGGCATTGTAGGACCTTAGGTATCCATGGTTATGACCACTAGCAACTAGCTAACTGTCACTATATCAGTGGTCATAACCATGGATGCCTAAGGTCCTGCAATGCCCTGCTCATGAGGAAAGAGACACCAGAAGAACTATACTACATTTGTAACTGTAGGTATTTGCGAATATTAATATTATTAATATACCTACTACATATTGGGATAGGATCTTGGATATGGGAATACCCCTTTAAAGCCGAGGTCCACTTTTTGGACAAGTCCTTATTAAAAGCGCCAACGTTCAGCATACCATAGCAAAAATGTACCAATCGGACTAGCACTATTCCAACAACCCAACTGGACAAGCACCATTCCTCCTATCTCAGCACTGTCTCCTCTGGGGAGGTAAGTGCACAATTTTTCTATTTAAGCTGCATAATGAAGCTATTAATAAGGAACTGTCAAGTCTTCAACAAACCCTTTAAGGGGCTGAGTCTTAGTAAGCAGGGCTGTGGAGTCAGTAAACCAAGAATCTGACTCCTTTGTAAATGGCCAATAAATAGTAATAACAAATTTATTGTAGTAAAATGGTAACGTCACTGAATCACAGTTTGTTACCCTATAGAGTCACTCACAAGTCATATGTAAGAGGTGATGGAGGGGGCTAATAACTATGCAATGTTTTGACAGTATTATGGACTTTCTGAAATTCACATCACCAGCTCTTATTATATTCTCCTCATGGTGTTTATCTCTGGCTAGAACAGGAGGCCATATTCCTTCTGTTTGGTAAGTTATTCCAGACAGCATTTCCACTAAACAAATGTCAACTAAAATAACATTTTCATGGGTACTGCTGTACAAAATGCTGACTTCCAACTCACAAGAAGGGACCCTTGAATAGCTATGAATAATGCTCCGCTCATCCTCACGAAGCAGGAAACAAGGAGAAATGCTTAATTCATACGAATCAAAAATGTTTTAATGAATTATTTAAGCCTTTTGCAAGTCAATGTGATTTTCACATTCTCTCAGAGATATCCATGCACATGTTGTGCTCCTACGCAAGTCTATGTATAATGCAATCAGCAAGGAAGGTTATACACAATGATCAAACCCCAATGCCCTTGTACCAGAATCAATATTAGTGGGAGAACAGCGGCCCTAGTGAGGCCATGCAACCACCATAAGAGGCAGTCACCTAGTCATCTCATAATGATCTCAGTATATCTGATCTTCTCAGGCATACATGGTCAATGAGTCACATTATTAACAAAACCTCTACAAAACTGAAGGCAATCAGGATAAATATCACATTCCACATTTATTGGAAAAAGTCAATTCTTATCTTGTATAGCCAAACTTAATGTGAAGGCTGTTACTGGAGCAGCTGCCAACTCCTCTTCTCTTCAAGTGCCCCCTGACATCAGAAGATCAAGGCCAGAGGGTGCTGCTTAGGTAGATCATTATGGGAGGTAATCTGTCTTTAGGAAGAAGGAGTCTTTTGAGGTAGACGGTATATAGCCTTAAAGCCCCCGTCACACTAAGCGAGATCACTAGCGAGATCGCTGCTGAGTCACAAGTTTTGTGACGCAACAGTGACCTCAGCAGCGATCTCGCTATGTGTGACACTTAGCAGCGACCATGCTCCTGCTGTGAGATCGCTGGTCGTGTCGGAATGGTCTGGACATTTCTTTGATTGTTGAGGTCCCGCTGGGTAGCATGCATCGGTGTGTTTGACACCTTACCAACGACCTTGTTGACGACTCAAGACACAGAAACACATAGGCGTGCATCGTTATACAGATCGTTACGGGTCGCCGCATCATTGCTGCGTCGTTGGGAAGATCTGACTGTTTGACATCTCACCAGCGACCACATAGCGACGCAGCAACGATCCCTGACAGGTCGTATCGTTGTCGGGATCGCTGTAGCGTCGCTTAGTGTGAAGGGGCCTTAAGAGTATAAGCATAGTTGTGGGGTCAGCATTTCTAGAATGAAAAAAAGTCAGGCATCAAAACGCAAAATATGCATCATAATCTGAATTCAGTCCATGTGGTTTCACCATGGATTTCAGTAAAGATATTCAGCGCAGTGCAACAGTTTATATTTTATACTGTGTGTGAACTCGACCCCCCCCAGGTTCTACCTTACTAACAGGGCGGTGGAGTTGGAGTCAGTGGAAACGTACAGAATGCCGTCAGGTAAGGAAGTCCAGCACCATATGACATTCTACTATTCACAAAAATAACCAATGGGACATGCACCTCCTGGAAAGGGATTCCGAATGAGGCAAACAATAGTCACTGAGTGAGAAAGGTGGCACTCACATCCCTTAAAAGTCATTTTATTCAGAAATAGTTAAAATGGTTGAGGGAGTATATGGGACACAATATGGACAAAGGCTGTTTCGCACCTTCTTGCGCTTCAACGGGTCCTTCAGTGTTTCTATAATGAAAAAGAGTCAAGCATCGATGCATCATAATCTGCATTTAGCCCAATGTGGTTTCACCATGGATTTCAGTAAAGATATTCAGCGCAGTGCAACAGTTTATATCTTATACTGTGTGTGAACTTTAACCCCCCCCCCCAGGTTCTACCTTACCAACAGGGCGGTGGAGTTGGAGTCAGTGGAAACGTGCCGAATACAGCTTCAAAAAATATTATCTGTTATTTATATTGATTAACTTATTATCTTTCATAGAAATTTAGAAATGTTAATATAATTTATGCGGTATCAATCTAAGATTCCTAAAAAATAAAAATAATAATTATCCTGTGATACAGTGATGTTCCAATTTTACTACAGTAAATGTGTGTGGGGGGGTCATGGGGGTCTGTTTTAGCCAGGGTTGCTGACTTGACTTACTATTTTTTCTGGACAGCTAAACAAAAATAATCACAGACAGAGAGAAAATATTTTTTATGGACACATTGGAAAACCATAATAAATCATTATGATTATAAGTGATCCATGTCTACAGCCAATAATTCTGATATGAAGACATCGGCTGTACCACTGTAAAATTATGATAAATCACAGTCAAAAATAATCTTTATAGGTTCCATCAGCTTCAAAAAACATTGTGGACACCTCAATTTTTTATGAAAAGGGCAAAAAAAGTGCTTTAATTTTATAAACAGTCCTGGAATTTCCAGAAATTCATTTAAAATGACCTCTGGAGGCAGATTTTCATTCAGATCTGTGTCTTGTCCATAGCCTGGTACAGCTCAATTACATATAAGAAAAAAGTTCTTTTTGTTCTTTTTTGTGGGGCACAAAGCATAGTCAACTATACTCAGTGCATCAACCTGACCCAAATGCACCCCCAGGCTCATGTGCATGTGGCTTCAAAGATAAACAGTTGAAACCAGAAGTTTACATACACTATATAAAAAGACACATATGCATTTTTTTCTCAATATCTGACATGAAATCAGAATAAACCTTTCCCGTTTTAGGTCAATTAGGATTACCATAATTTTTAATATTTGTCAAATGTCAGAATAATGAGAGAGAGAATGTTTTAAGGTATTTTTATTACTTACTGCAAAGTCAAAAATTTACATACACTAAGATTACTATGCCTTTAAACAATTCTGGACTGCCCATATGATGATGTCATGTGTTTGGAAGCTTCCGATAGTTTTTTTTGGAAAGATCTGAGTTAATTAGAGACACACCTGCCGATGTATTTTAATGCACACCTGAAACACACTGTTTCTTTGTGTAGCATCATGGGAAAGTCTAAAGAAATCAGCCAAGATATCAGGAAGAGAATTGTGGACTTGCACAAGTCTGGCTCATCCTTGGGTACAATTTCAAGATACCTGAAGGTGCCTTGTTCATCGGTACAAACAATTATACGCAAGTACAAACAAGATGGGAATGTCCAGCCATCATATAGCTCAGGAAGGAGACGAGTTTTGTTTCCCAGAGATGAACGTGCTTTGGTCCAACAATTGCATATCAACCCAAGGACAAAAGCAAAACACCTTATGAAGCTGATGGCGGAAGCTGGTAAGATTGTGTCAACATCCACAGTGAAATGAGTACTGTATCAAGATGGGCTGAAAGGCCACTCTGCCAGGAAGAAGCCATTACTCCAAAAGAAACATAAAAAAGCCAGATTAATGTTTGTAAATGCACACAGAAACAAAGACCTTAATTTTTTGAGACATGTCTTGTAGTCTGATGAAACTAAAATTGAACTTTTTGGGCATAATGACCATAGTTATGTTTTGAGGAAAAAGGGAGAAGCTTGGAAGCCTAAGAACACCATCCCAACTGTGAAAAACAGGGGTGGCAGTGTCATGCTGTGGTGTTGTTTTTCTGCAGGAAGGACTGGTGCACTTCACAAAATAGATGAGAAAAGAAGATTATGTAGCAATACTGAAGCAACATCTCAAGACATCAGCCAGGAAGTTAAAGCTTGGGCAAAAATGGGTCTTCCAAATGGACAATTACCAGAAGCATACTGCCAAAATGGTAACAAAGTGGCTTAAGGATAACAAAGTCAATGTTTTGGATTGGCCATCACAAAGCCCTGATCTCAATCCTATTGAAAATTTATGGGCAAAGCTGAAAAGGCAGGTGCGAGCAAGGCGACCTACAAACCTGGATCAGTTACACCAGTTTTGTCAGGAGGAATGGGCCCAAATTCCGACCAACTATTGTGAGAAGCTTGTGGAAGGATATCCAAAACGTTTGACCCAAGTCATTCAGTTTAAGGGCAATGGTACCAAATACTAAATGAAATGTATGTAAACTTTTGACTTTGCAGTAAGTAATAAAAATGCCTTAAAACATTCTCTTTCTCTCTCTCTCATTATTTTGGCATTTGGCAAATATTAAAAATTATGGTAATCTTAACTGACCTAAAACGGTAAAGGTTTATTCCGATTTCATGCCAGATATTAAGAAAAACATGCATATGTGTCTTTTGATATAGTGTATGTAAACTTCTGGTTTCAACTGTATATCTCGGCGCTGGCATACTGCATTACTAAAAAAACTGAAATCCTTTTTATTGTTTCTCTTGTGCAGCAGTCATGTGCACTGTAATAGTGACAGCACTGCTTCAGCCATTAAATGAAGAACAAAGAGGCAGCAGAGAGATTGCACTCGACCTGGGAAGCTTGATTATCAGTGTGTACAGTATATCACAAAAGTGAATACACTCCACACCTTCAAGACAACCACTGCCTTGCTAAAGAAACTGAGGGTAAAGGTGCTGGACTGGCCAATCATGTCTCCAGACCTAAATCCTATTCAGCATCTGTGGGGCATCCTCAAATGGAAGGTGGAGGAGCACAAGGTCTCTAACATCCACCAGTTCTGTGGTGTCGTCACGGAGGAGTGGAAGAGGATTCCAGTGGTGACCTGTGAAGCTCATGTGAACTCCATGCCCAAGAGAGTTAAGATGGTGCTTGAAAATAATGGTGGCTACACAAAATATTGACACTTTGGGCACAATTTGGCCATTTTCACTTAGGGGCATACTCACTTTTAATTCCAGCGGTTTAGACATTAATGGCTGTGTGTCGAGTTATTTAGTGGGCACACCAAGTTTACACTGTTATACAAGCTGTACACTGACTACTTTATGTTGTATCAAAGTGTCATATCTTCAGTGTTGTCCCATGAAAAGATATAATAAAATATTTACAAATATGTGAGGGGTGTACTCACTTTTGTGACATACTGTGTATATTCTTCAACATGCAAGCCTTTAACCCCTTAATAACATTTGACGTACTAATACGCGTCTGTGCCCTGGGACTTAAGAGCCAGACCCGTATTAGTACGTCATGGCGATCGCGCGCGCACACAGGCTGTGCGGGCGCGATCGCCGCCGGGTGTCAGCTGATTGTCACAGCTGACACCCGGTACTATGTGCAGGGAGCGGTCCTGCACCGCTCCCAGCACATTAACCCCCGCGATGCTGCGATCGAAGTCGATCGAAATCGATCGCGGCATTGCGGGGGCAAGGGGAGGTGATCGGCGATACTCACCTCCTCTTCCGGCTTCCAGCGCAGACTGCAGCGGCTTCCCGGGTGTTGCCATGACGACCCGATGTCGTCATGACAACATCCGGGTCACCAGAGAGCAGGAAGATTGCTTGGACATGCGCAGTGCATCTCCAAGCAATCTTCACACTGTGCACTTCTGACAGCCTTCATGGCATAGGGATGGTGCTCCATTCCTGTGCCATGCAGGCGATCAGAAAAAAAAAAGTGAAAGTCCCAGAGTGGGACAAAGTAATAAGGTGTACAAACTGTCTGAAAGTGGAAAAAAAAAAAAAAAATGTGCAAAAATATTATAAAAAAATAAAAAAAATAATACACCAAAAATAAAAATATAATGTACCCATCAATAAATATTATTATAAAAAAAATTAAAAAAAAACAATAAAAGTACACATATTTGGTATCGCCGCGTCCGGAACAGCCTGACCTATAAAACTGTCCCACTAGTTAACCCCTTCAGTGAACACGGTAAAAAAAAAAAACGCAGCAAAAAACAATGCTTTATCACCATACCGCCAAACAAAAAGTGGAATAACACGCGATCAAAAAGACGCATATAAATAAAAATGATACCGCTGAAAACGTCATCTCGTCCCACAAAAAACAAGCCACCATACAGCTCCATCAGCCGAAAAATAAAAAAGTTTCAGCTCTCAGAATAAAGCGATGCTAAAAAATATTTTTTTCTATAAAATAGCTTTTATTGTGTATAAGCGCCAAAACATAGAAAAATTATACAAATGTGGTACCGCTGTAAACGTACTGACCCGAAGAATAAAGCTGCCTTATCAATTTTACCACACGCGGAACAGAATAAAAAAAAAAAAAAAACAATTCCTGAATTGTTGGTTTTTGTTTATTCTGCCTCCCAAAAATCAGAATAGAAAGTGATCAAAAAATGTCACGTGCCTGAAAATGGCACCAATAACAACGTCAAGTCATCCCGCAAAAAACGAGCCGTCACATGACTGTCTGCCAAAATCTGGAAAAATTATAGCTCTCAAAATATGGCGATGCAAAAACTAGATTTTACAAAAAATGCGTCTTTTAGTGTGTGACAGCTGTCAGTCATAAAAACCCCATATGATTCTGGCATTGCTGTAATCACACCGACCCGAAGAATAAAGTCGTCTAATCACTTATACCGCACAAGGAACGGCGTCAAAAATAAACTCTTGGGTTAGGATTGGGCTAGGGTTAGGGCTGGGTTTGGGGCTAGGGTTGTGCTGGGGCTAGGGTTGTGCTGGGGCTAGGGTTGTGCTGGGGCTTGGGTTGTGCTGGGGCTAGGGTTGTGCTGGGGCTAGGGTTGTGCTGGGGCTAGGGTTGTGCTGGGGCTAGGGTTGTGCTAGGGCTAGGGTTGTGCTAGGGCTAGGGTTGTGCTAGGGCTAGGGCTGGGGTTGGGATTTTTTTCAAAAGTAAGAAAAAAAGATGACGATATGGTGACTAGTGTTGAGAGCAAGTGCTCGCTACTTGAGTTTGCATCGGGTGCTCTGGTATGCATTGAGTATCGTGGGTATTTGAGTGACATGCTCGAGTCTCTGCCCCATATGCTTCGCGGCCAAAAAACTTTACGGGGATTGCCTGCCATGCACGAGCGATCCCCGCATGTTTTTTTTTGGGTGCCTAATAACCGTGAAACATGCGGAGCAGGGACTCGAGCATGTCACTCGAGCACACGCTGTACATGGTGCATACCTGAGTACCCGATGCAAACTCAAGTAGCGAGCACTTGCGCTCAAGAATAATGACAACTTATTCAATATGATGACCTAATGTAAACAAATTCTGTGCCGTACCTCTGGGTTCAAAATGTTCACTATACACCTTAATAAAATCCTTGAGGGGTATAGTTTCCAAAATGGGGACACTTGTGGGGGAGCTCCACTGTTTAGGCACATCACGGGCTCTCCAAACGCGACATGGTGTCCGCTAACAAATTGAATGGAAAATCGGCTCAAATTGTTAGCGGACGCCATGTTGCGTTTGGAGAGCCCCTGTGTGCCCAAACATTGGAGCTCCCCCACAAGTGACCCCATTTTGGAAACTAGACCCCCCAAGGCACCTATCTAGATGCATAGTAAGCACTTGGAACCCCCAGGTGCTTCACAAATTGATTCGTAAAAATGAAAAAGTGAAAAAAAAAAACACTTTTCATTTTTATGAATCAATTTGTGAAGCACCTGGGGTTCCAAGTGCTCACTATGCATCTAGAAAGGTGCCTTGGGGGGTCTAGTTTCCAAAATGGGGTCACTTGTGGGGGAGCTCCAAAGTTTGGGCACAGAGGGGCTCTCCAAACGCAATGTGGTGTCCGCTAACAATTTGAGCCGATTTTCCATTCAATTTGTTAGCGGATACCATGTTGCATTTAGAGAGTCCCTGTGTGCCCAAACATTAGAGCTCCCCCACAAGTGACCCCATTTTGGAAACTAGACCCCCCAAGGCACCTATCTAGATGCATAGTAAGCACTTGGAACCCCCAGGTGCTTCACAAATTGATTCGTAAAAATGAAAAAGTGTTTTTTTTTTCACTTTTTCATTTTTACGAATCAATTTGTGAAGCACCTGGGGGTTCCAAGTGCTCACTATGCATCTAGAAAGGTGCCTTGGGGTGTCTAGTTTCCAAAATGGGGTCACTTGTGGGGGAGCTCCAATGTTTGGGCACACAGGGGCTCTCCAAACAGAACATGGTGTCCGCTAATTATTCAAGCAAATTTTACAATCAAAAAGTCAAATGGCGCTCCTTCCCTTCCGAGCCCTGCCGTGCGCCCAAACAGTGTTTCTTCCCCAAATATTGGGTATCTGCGTGCCCAGGGGAAATTGCACAACAAATTTTGGGGTCCATTTTTTTCTGGTTACCCCTGTGAAAATAAAAAAAATTGGGTCTAAAGTAACATTTTTGTGAAAAAAGTTAAATGTTCATTTTTTTCTTCCACATTCAAAAAATTCCTGTGAAGCACCTGAAGGGTTAATAAAGTTCTTGAATGTGGTTTTGAGCACCTTGAGGGGTGCAGTTTTTAGAATGGTGTCACTTTTGGGTATTTTCTGTCATAAAGACCTCTCAAAGTGACTTCAAATGTGATGTGGTCCCTAAAAAAATGGTTTTATAAATTTTGTTGGAAAAATGAGAAATCGCTGGTCAACTTTTAACCCTTATAGCTCCCTAACAAAAAAAAATTTTGGTTCCAAAATTGTGCTGATGTAAAGTAGATATGTGGGAAATGTTATTTATTAACTCTTTTGTGTGACATATCTCTCTGATTTAAGGGCTTAAAAATTCAAATTTTGAAAATCGCAAAATTTTCAAAATTTTCGCCAAATTTCTGTTTTTTTCACAAATAAACGCAAGTGATATCGAAGAAATTTTTCCACATTCATGAAGTACAATATGTCACGAAAAAACAGTCTCAGAATCAGGGGGATCCGTTGAAGCGTTCCAGAGTAATTACCTCATAAAGTGACAGTGGTCAGAATTGTAAAAATTGGCCCGGTCATTAACGTGCAAACCACCCGCGGGGCTTAAGGGGTTAAAGGGAATCTGTCACCTCCTGGGAGATATCAGACCTCTATTATGGGCATACAAGTTATAGAAAAATAAATCTATACATACCTGTATGGCCCATAGTAGAGGTCTGCTTGCAGAGAAAAGTGTTTTTATCACCTCTGCTTTCCACAGGTTTGGCGTCCGGGGGACGCCAAGAAATCCCTGCCTAACTGTTTATTATTCCCTGAAATCCCCGCCTATGTGCTTACTTACCATATCCCCCCCATCCCCAGCATGTCACAGAGCCATGTGCTCCTGACTTCCCGGGCATGCGCAAAGCGCCGCTCACAGAGAGCACGCTTTGCTTCATCCCAGCCCGGTCTCTCCGTACACTGCAGGGTACTACTGTGCAGGCGCCGGGGGGGGTCACTGTCACTTCCCGGCGCCTGCGCAATAAAACCCTGCGGCGTAGTATACGGAGAGATGGGGCCGGGATGAAGCAAAGAACGCTGTATGTGGCGCTTTGGGCATGCCCGGGAAGTCAGGGAGCACAGTGCACGTCACAGGGCCCTGTGACGTGCAGGGGAGGGGGGGGGATATGGTAACTAAGCATATCGACGGGGATTTCGGGGAATAATAAACAGGCGGGGATTTCTTGGCCTCCGGGGGACGCCAACCCTGTGAAAAACAGAGTGGACAAAAACACTTTTCTCTGCAATCAGACCTCTACTATGGGCCATACAGGTATGTATAGATTTACTTTTCTATAACCTGTATGCCCATAGTAGAGGTCTGATATCTCCCAGGGGGTGACAGATTTTTTTTATTAAAGGGAATCTATTTCCAGAAAACCCCTTTAAGGGTGTGTTTACACTAGTGGATGGTGTCTGTTACTTGACCGTTGATTGGCAGTTGCTTAATTACATGTTTAGACAAGCCGCTCATGCTTCCCATGCGCACGATTGGTAATACGACTGTTCCACACATATAGGCTGTCATTGTTCTCGTCAGCATATCGTCCTGTTAAACAGAACATGCTGCAGAGAACAATGATTTTTCAAATCATTTCGCCCAATGAGTGAGTACTTTGCTTGTTCATCGGGTGATTGGTAGCCTGTTTAAACTAATTGGAAAAGAGGGATGGTCGGCACTCCAACGGATAAAATCAAAAAGCTTTATTGGATCATCTTAAAAGGTTTAAAAAACAGTCTGACGCTCCTGCTTGGTTCCCGTCACTTGCAGTGAGCTGTAGGACCTGCGCTGACGTCAGAGTCATGTGACGGGTCACGTGACGCTGACGTCGGCAGGTCTTTCAATTCAAAGTTGCCGGCGAGGGAGAATGGATTGAGCAGGACAGCGCGGGCCATCGGAGGTAAGTATATACACTCTCTCGGGTCACACTATATAAATCCATGTCGGCTACATGGATTTATATAGTGTGACCTAGTTGTCAAGCACTTTCCAGGTGATGCTAAAATCGCCTGGAAAGCGCTTGTCAATCTGCATGCGGAAACGCATGTGAATCCGCATGTGGATCCGCATGTATTCTGCAGGAAAAACGCATGCACAATCTGCATGCGTTTTTTCTGCCAGGGAGATGCAGAAATGATGCAGAAATTTTCTGCTTCATTTCTGCATCGTGTGCACATACCCTTACGCAAAATTAATTGACATGCTGCGGATTTTTGAGCGCAGCGTTTACGCTGTGGAAAAATCCGCATCATGGGCACAGCACATGCGGATTTCAATTGGGGATCATTGCTGCCCTTCTACCATGCGTTTTTAATGCGTTTCCGCGGCGTTTACGCAACTGCAAAAACGCTGCGGAAACGCATTAAATACGCATCGTGTGAACTCAGCCTTAAAACGGACTTCCGGGAGAAGACAGTGTTCAGAGTTTAGCACCAGCCCGAACTTTTAAGTTCAGGATCACTCATCTCTAATTATGTATATACATACTGTGGTAGATCCGCTCACTTGGTTGCACATCAAGGAATACATGAACACTGTCTCTTTAAATTCTTCCCAGATTTATTAGGCATCATAAAATATGGGAAGTAAAAGAAACACGGCCCTTTGGGCAAAAACAGGAAAGATAAAGCCAAGTGGGGATACCAAACACAGTCCTTGTGGTAGCGGGGATACACCAGCTCAGAGTCCAGCAAACACAGGATTCAGATTAGCACAGAACACACAAGCTCCTCTCTGGAGCCAGCTTCTCCAGACACTGAACACTCAATGACTCAGCAGCAGAGTATTTAAACTCACAGACCAGACCCTGAGGTGGAGATATGGAGAACAACCTCCCATCTGCTCTATGGTTGTTCTCAGTAAAACACGCCCTTTTACAAATTGGTGATTTAACCCCTCAACAAATAACATGATGGAGGAAACGTAACAGTTTTAATTCACTGAAGCTAATAGCCTCAGGGAAACATATCTCCCCACCAGCACTTTACCAGTGACTTAGTCACAATACACACATATTACAGACTCACACTAGTGTACCTTCAGAGTGTAGAAGACGAGATTGGGCAAGGATATATGTAACGTTATACATAAAACTATTAAATATTTAACGCTACTAATATTACAGAGGTCAGGTAACATCTTGTAAGTTAACACCAGTCTCCGAGTGTAAAGTAAGTGACAATCTGAAAATAGATCAGACAACTTTATGAACTTTTGCAGGTTCTTTTCTTTATGTTTCTTTCATGACATTAATATACAGCGACATGCAGAAGTTGTTTTAGATTTTTATACAGAAAAGTAATCAGAAAGTGTAAGGCTGTGTGCCCACGATGCGTTTTTTAAGAGTTTTTACAGCGGCAATTCCGCTGCAGAAACACTTAAAAAACGCTTGGTAATAGGCCTGCCATGTTCCCCAATGATAATCCGCATGTGCTGTGCACATGCTGCGGAAATTTCTGCTGCGGGTTATCATTGCGGAAAAAAACGCAGCACTACCAATTATTTTGCGGAAGTGCTGAGTTTTCGCCGCCATTGACTTGCATTGGAACGCATGGATTACGCATCACTGCATCTGTACATGCGCATTCCATGCGTTTCAATGTGCGGATGGTACCCGGGTCTGGAGAAGAGGAGACTCTCCTCCGGACCCGGGTACCATAGAACCTGTAAAAAAAAGAATAAAATAAAAAATAAATATATACTTACCTTCTGATGGCCCCCGGTGTGCTTGTCTTCGCTTCCCGGCAGATTGCGGTGGACTGAAGGACCTGCGCTGACTTCATTTAGTCATGTGACGGCAGTTCCTTCAGTGTACCGCGATCTGCCGGCATGAGAGGACGGAGGGAAGCAAGACTGCGGGGGCCATCAGAAGGCAAGTACAGATTTATTTTTTATTTTTTGACATTCTCTCGGTCACACTATATAAATCCATGCCGTTTGCATGGATTTATATAGTGTGACCAAGTTGTCAAGCACTTTCCAAGTGATGCTAAAATCGCTTGGAAAGCGCTTGACAACCCGCATGCAGAAATGCATGTGAAGAACGCTTCACTTCCGCATGTCCCTGGCAGGAAAAACGCATGTACAATCCGCATGTACAATCCGCATGTGTTTTTCTGCCAGGGAGATGCAGAAACGCTCAGGAAAAAATCCGGAGCATTTCTGCATCGTGGGCACATAGCCTAAGGCTGCAGCTGTGGTGAGTTTTTATTTTGCTGCAATAGCTTTTTTGACTGCAAAGTGTGAACACAACCTTACATGAGTTTAGGGTACAGACACAAATTTCTTAATTTTTTTTTACATTATGCAAAGCCGAGTTTAAATATATTTATTATATGTATTAATTTTATTAAGCAATATTTGTATTTTCTAACATTTCCACTAAATAAAATACATTTCTGAGAAAGAGTTGAGTGAATTTTTGTGCACCTTTTTTATTTAAATAAACTTTATCTTTTTAGTCTCACTAGGGGACTTTACATCCTGTTCTTCCAATCACTGATAGTACAATAATATTAAATATTCAGAATACTAAAGCACTGATGCTGGTCAGTGATAGGCATATCTATTAGGCTGTGCCAACGGTTATTTTTTGTCCTGATGAAGAAGTCTGTTGTACTTCGAAACGAGTTGAATAAGAAAAAACCCTAAGACGTCCTGTCTGGACTTGGATCTATCAGAAGGGTATACCAGCAGCGCAGATTATCCACAAATCCTTCCTATTTCAGGTTGCTAACAATGGCAGACTTGGTGGCCTTTGTTAGGCCCTTGGTGACATGGCAACTCACGGGCACCCACATCAACCTTGTGACGTAAGTGTTCATCTCTTTTAGGAGTGCACAGTTAAAATAGACATACAGTTACATCCAACTGTGGTAAAGGGTTAATTGAACAAAGTGTTCCCTGTGTGCACAATTATTAGGCAAGTGAGTATTTTGACCAAATCATAACTTTTATGCAGATTCTCCAACTCCGTGCTGTATAATCTTGAATGCTTATTGGATGAAGCAGATCAGGAGATGTGTATTTGTGTAATGAGGGAGTGACGCGCCCCTGGGCCTGTGTCGCGCTGCGTTGCGCACGCGGGAGCTTACCCGGAGCCGGATCTCTTGAGGGTTGTAGTCTCGTGGCGGTGATCCGGTCCGTGCCCAGGGAGTCAGACTAAGTGGCGCTGTATCAGCGGTAGATGATGGACGACTACGCCACCCGTTGAATGCAGCTATGGAGCTGCCGCTGCAGGGCAGACCGCTGAGGCCGGTGGAAGGATGGTGCAGCGTGGATGGTATAACCCCCAACGGGAGGGGTATGGCCTCAGGGCAGCCGACGTGGATGATGGGGGTAGCAGGAACCACTCAGAGACGATGCGGTGTAGTTCAGGGTCTTTACTGGTGACAAAGATAGACCCTCCCGGAGTACTGGCTAGCGGTTGGGGCCTGGTCAGTCCTTGAGCAGATGGGATCTCCCCTGGCCAGGCGGAGTTGTAGGCCTCCCAAACTAACGATACTCTTCTGGCTACCTTGCTAGAAGCGAGTATAAGTAGCCCACGTCCCTGAGTGTACCGTGTGGTGCTCACCCGTATGGCCGGTGACTCGGGGCCTTCTAGTAGCTTCCGCTCCACGACGGCGGTGCTGGTCCCATGCGTGTGACCGTGCCTTCGGGTTTCTTGGCCAGAGGACCTGAAATCCCCTGCCTGACGGATTCTGCTGCTGGGTAGGAGTTAGTCCCCACAGCCTCGGACTCCGGGTCCGGTAAGAAATCTTCTCAGTCAGGGCGAGCTCTGCAGCTGCCAGCCCCTGACTCTTTGTAACACTGCTCCCACAGAGCTCCTGTTGTTTCTTCCTATGCTGCTTCTCTTCTCTACTTCTGGCATGGCCCAGGAGCTGGGCCCAGCCGGAGCCACAGCTCCCTGTCAGCCCTCCTGGCTGAACTCTCCCTCTCAACTCTCTAACCCTGCCTCAGCCCCAGGTTTATATAGGGGAAGTTCTTCCCCTCCCAGGACTGGGCAGGAGGTGTGGCATGCATAGGATTCCTGACCAAGAGACCTCCCACCTGCTCTCAGACATAACATTGCCGTTACTGTGGAAACCAGACCCCTGGGGTGCCACAGGAGCGTGAGGCCTAAGGATATCAAGGTGTGCAGAATTAGTAGGCAGCTTGATTTCCTCAGGCAAAATGGGCCAAAAGAGATTTAACTGATTTAACTGATTCTAAAAAAACTGATTCCAAAATTGTTACACGTCTTACAGAGCGATGCAGTACTCTCGAAATTGCTAAGATATTGGGGTGTGATAACAGATCTATCAAAAGTTTTGTTGAAAAAACCATGTGGAGAAAAAATTACACACAACTGCCAAGGATTTGAGAAGAATCAAAGGTGAAGCAACCAGGAACCTATTGTCCTCCAGTACTGACATATTCCAGAACTGCAAACTCCCTGGAGGCCCAGAAGAACAAGGTGTTCAGTGCTCCGCTACATGGCCGAGGTAAGGAAGGCTGAAACCCGACCACCACTGAATGTAAGGAAAATTCCACAGTATGAGGTCTAATAGAGTGTCAGCAAGCAGACACTACTCTGTATAGGACACAATATAATACAACGTACCAGTTGACCATAGAATGAACCTTTAACGTGTATTCTCAAGCTTGGAAGTTATTGCCTACCCAGTTGATGTTATCCTGATTGCTGGGGACCGACTGCTGGGCCTACCGTTTCCAAGAACTGGGGCTCTTCCTGTGTGAGATTTGAGCGGTGGTCAATGATGCACATTGAGGATATTCATTCTTATGCAACATCAAAAAATAAGGCAGATAAACAACTACACAGCCCAAGTTGAAAAATGCCAAAGCTTTAATAATAACACATAAAAGCAAATACACACAACAATAATAAAATCAAAGACACACCACAGATGGAAAAAGTGGAGTGCCTGGACTAAATAGTGTAAGAGATGACATTATACTCTGACATAGAGCTCCCACTGGTAATATGTAACGATAATATAAAGTAAAACCAAGGGCATAAAGTACAAAAAGCAGCAAAAAATGATAAATGCAGTGAAAATAATGAGGCTATCAAACAGATATTTCACATATATATTGATATATTAATGTATTAATGTGGCAGATCACATAGAGCTAATAAGATCAGTGCATCAATATATACAGTGACTCTGCCTCCAAAGTACATACATAGCCGCTAGATAACCTCAATAAATACCTTATGCCAAAATAGCTGCATATATGAATGACCAGTGTCAATAAAAATAGCCCCAAATGGTTAACAAAGTAGCCATAATTACCCAAAGAGCATAGATCACCAGTCCAGGCACCCACCATGCACCCGACGCGCGTTTCGCATAGGAAATGCTATGCTCTTTGGGTAATTATGGCTACTTTGTTAACCATTTGGGGCTATTTTTATTGACACTGGTCATTCATATATGCAGCTATTGGCAATTTTCAACTTGGGCTGTGTGGTTGTTTATCTGCCTTATTTTTTGGTGTTGCCTATTGACTTTCAGTCTATATGACTTATTGGTGTTTATTCATTCTTATGGGAACACAGTGGTCGACTATCCCATCATTCTTATTAAGAATGGATGGAGCAGGAGAGCGCATGATTGACCATGCCTCCATTCACACAGTGCTCTGAGCCCTGGTTCTCATGATTGGTGGGGGTCCCAGCGGTCTGACCAACAGTGAGTGACAAGTTATTCCCTATCCCATAGATAATGGATAGTTTACAAAGTTGCTCCAACCCCTTTAACCAGAAATGTTTAGAAATCGCAATTGAACCAGAAATCAACCTAAGTAACCAGCATAAACAATGAGAAAACAAATCACAAGGACTAAATAGCCCTACTGTCACAATCCAATCTGGTCTTCAACCACTCTAATTCTAGGGACATTAATAAATGGAGAATTCTTACTAATTAAAATGTATTATAGGGAATAACACTGTGGGATAATTATAGAAATGTGAACGTGCAGTACCAAGGCTCCAACCTATAAAATCAGACTAAGCTTCCATCTGGATGAGATTCAGTGTAACAATCCCTTAGTCAAACAGGCTAAGAATGCACGGATTATATGTGTAGGCCTCAAAAATCACAAGGATTAGGTAATGTGGGAAAGTTGGTAATGAGAATTTGCAATATTTATGAATAAGGATAAACAGGAGCACATGACTATATCCTTTTGTGGATTTAGAGACCCGAAGAGCCATGTGGCTTGTAGTTGAGGTTTAGAAGATTCATCTAAAAAGCCTTAAAAATAACATTTCAGACACGCCAGGCTTGACTGTCACAGGCGGCTGTGCAATTCCCCAAGGCATTTGGTACTGCAACCATACACATTACTATAAATTTGTAGAAGTAGCACTGACCCAGGGGTACATACACAAAAATTGTACAGGTGGGAAAATGTCACCCCATGGGTACGAGCACACAACGTCTTTTTCATGGGGGTAAACTGATGGTAAACAGCATGTTTTTTACTGAAGTGTCTTTTGTAGCGATTTTTTTTTGTTGTTGTTACGGTTGTTTCCCGAGTGCTTTTTTGACAGACGGCATTTTTTTTTTAGCTTTTATCTCTATGTTTTTACAGTGTATTTTTTTACTAGCGTTTTATGGTTGTTATTTATTTATTTATTTATTTTTAACTCCATTCAACAATGAAGAAACTGCTAGTGGCATTTCAAACAAATACACTGGCAAAACACTCAAAAAGACGCCCTTCCCTTTTACATTTATTACTAAGTATAGAGGAAAATGTCACTTCTTTTAACCGCTTCGCATCTTAGGAAGTCTGAAGTGGTTCAAAGACACGTAAAAGACTGAACATATGCACAGCAAATCGTTTTTATATGGAAATGCATCTGTTCATTCTTTTGAGAGTTTATTTAGTACTTTTTCAGACGGGTTTCAGAGCACAATCTGCCTGAAAAAGATGTGTGAACATACCCTAATAGTTCTCCTACTCTAGCCCAGGAATAAAAGGAATCGATCATGTCCAAATGCTATTTATCTACAGATGTAGGGTAAAACTGCAGGTAAGCGCAAAGTACAAAATTCACCAGCGCCTGAAGATTGGCTGTGAGGGTCCTTCACATGGAACGTAAAAGCCCCTGCTTGGCTTGAGATGCAGACAAAGCAATTGAAGGTATCCAGCCATGTGGATATAAAGTTTCACTAATTTAATAGTACAGCTTAATCCAAAAGGCGGAATTAATCGCGTTAAAATCATTCTATAAAGAGAAAATAAAATTATATTCTTCGTGCAGCTACTCACTTCCAGTGAGAAGGGCGGTGCAAGAAGCGTTACAGTCACCATTCACTACACAGTGAACACAGCTATAATCACTCCCTGGCACTTTGATTTACAGCATGCCACACACACACACACACACACACACACACACACACACACACACACACACACACACACACACACACACACACACACACACTGCACAGCTTGCTGTCAAAGTGGCAAGAATAGATTACAGCGAGCTCACAGTATAGTCAGCAGTGACTGTAATCGCTTTCTGCACCTCCCCTATGACTGGAAGTGAGCAGCTACAGGGAGGATAAAAGTTTATTTTTGCCCTGTAACTTCCAGTATGGCAGGCAGGCAAACAGGATTTTGACCCTGTTTACCAGCAGATTAACCCTGTACCTGCAGGTAAATAGCATTTCTAGACAATCCAGGATTGTATTTAAAGAGGAACTTCATGATAGGACAGTCTTTTCTCAGAGGCCACTTACAGATCTGCAACAACTTAGTCATCATGTTGGCATCTGAGAATGTGGACAGTGTGGTCACCCATTGCTGGGCCTTTTACCTGGAAGTTCTCACAAAAACCTAAACTGCTTAGGAGGCTTGTCAAAGACGTATCACAGGTAGATTTGTATGGCAATTCACCACCAATCAACTTCACTATGACCTACTAAAATTGATCCTTTTCAAGAACCATGTAGTTTAAAAATAGAAATAAATACGGCCAACTGACTTTCACAATAGACATCTGCATTAATTAGTCATCGTACCATCTCACTGTGGTACACTCATCAAGGCATACTTTCTAAGTTATGTAATTATCCTCCCTGCTCAATCCAAAGGACAGTCAGCCTGTGATGCAATGGAACATGTATGGATGCGAAACAGTCAAGTACTTCGAGCTCACTGAATCCCAGCATGCATTTCCCTATCATCAGCATCTTTCTTTTGCCACCACTTCCACATTCTGAACCCAATAATTAAATATTGAATGCTTCTTTATCTAGATATTGCTGTTACATTCTTTCTGTGGTGCAGTCTGCACTTTTTTCTGCTAATAACTCATTGCAATCTCAGTCTGGAAAAAAACTGAATTAAAAACACTGAAAGAATTGACATGATTATTTAAAAAAAAAAAAAAAAAAAAAGTACTATAGGTCAAGAAATACAGTGTGTGAGTGAGATGTTAGAAATCTCATTAAATTTGCTGTTACTGTAAACTGTTATGAATGTGCCACATTCTGCTGGGACCTGTGGTACATCTGAGATTAGAAGATCACAGGTCCTTTTTAAATCGACACGGCCATTCATGAGTTAACATGTTTCTTGTGGCATGGAAAGGGTTTAGAGTTCCTGTGGTCTATTGGCTGTGCTGCTTATTGGAACCACACCCTTCCATTAGATAAACCCGTGTCTGGCTTCCCTCCATGCCAGCAATAGAATCTTCATTCTGTTCCTGGCTTCTGGGGAGAACGTGTTCTGGAGAATCGCTCTTGTCGTCTTGAGATTGTTGCATGTGGTTTGTTTTGAATACATCTACCTTCCCCTTCTGGAGTTTTTTCATGTTGCTTTTCTGCTCCTTTAATGTGTACCCATTTTCCCATTGTATTTTTATCCCGTATGTGTGTTTCATTGTGCCTTGGTTTCCCCCTGTCTGTCCAGCCTGTCCTACCCTATTTCTCCTGCCCCTTTCCTCCCTGGGGGAGGGTGGGAGTTGTGTAGGATTTTGTGGGAACACAGAGAGGCACATGAACCAGGCATCTCCACCTTCAGGGGTAACCCCAGGGTTAGGGATAAACTAGGGTCCCCCTAGAATAAGGGACAGTATAGGGTCTCCCAGTCTTTCCTACTGTCATAGTGTGACAAACACTACATATTTTCTTCACTGAAAAGATGCATCAAAAATGCAACGTGTAAACAAGTTCTTAGATGTACCATATTGTGGTGCTGATGAGAAAAAGCCACCTTATTGGGTCAGAGGGTGATTGTACTGGTGAGATGACTACTACATGGTAAATGTATCATATACATATACAAGCTGCAGCAACAATCCTAACCAGAAATATGCAACAGATATTCAGCAAGATCATTTTTATTTTTAAAACTGAAAAGTAAAATATGTACAACTTTTAAAAGTTGATGTCTCACTTCGCACAAGCCATTTACATATAACTATGACACCCTTCATGATCTTCAACCCCGTTTGGTGAAATTAAATCATCAACTGTGAAACGTACAATTGAGGAATACAGTGGATAGACATCTGCAAGGAGTTTGTATGTTCTCCCCGTGTTTGAGTGGGTTTCCTCCGGTTTCCTTCCATACTCCAAAGACATACTGATTGTGAGCCCCAATGGGGACAGTGATGATAATGTCTGTAAAACACTGTGAAATTAATGGCGCTATATAAGTGAGTAAAATAAATAAATATAAAGTCTACACACCCACATTAAAATGCCAGATTTTTATAATGTAAAAAAATCATAGTAAGAAGAATCATTTCAGAACTTTTCCCCTTTTTTATTTTTTTAATATCACCCATAATCTCTACAAAACCACTAAGAAAAAAAAAATAACCTGCAATCTTAAAGGGGTTGTCCACTACTCAGACAATCCCTTCTCAATCAGCATATTTCCCCTCAGTAAAATAAAAACACTTAAACTCCTCTCCAGTGCTGGCGCCATTTCAACGGTGGCAGCACTGGCTCTCCTGGTGATTGTGTGATATTGTTATGTCACGCAATCCCTGCGACTCATCAACGTGCCTTTACACGAATCAGTCATTAAGAGGATGTGAGAGCTGCAGCTGTTCTCCGATCCATCTGAAGGCAGAGATTGTGAAGTCAGTGCTGACTGGTCTCAGGGATCGTGTGGCATAATGTCATGCAATCCCCGGAAGAGCCAGTGCTGACACCGCTGGAACTTCATTGGCCCCAGAGGTGAGTATAGGTGTTATTTGAAAGGGGGGAAAACATGCTCATAGAGAAGGGTTTGTTAAAGGGGTTGTCCACTACTTATTATACCCCCCACAATGTATCCCCCCTGGGCCCATAAGTGTCTTTGTAAATTACCTTCTGTTGCAGTAACTGCCTGTGAGCAGCACTATTGGTGGCCGCTCACAGGCATCACGTGATCCCCGGCTGCAGCCGGCTCTGACGTCACGACAAGTCCAGGCTGCAGCCGAAGGTCCCTCTTCCATGTTCCACCGGTGGCTGCTAGGTTGTGGGCGGAGTTACCCTGCACGTCACACCCGGCATCCACTGTGCGCTCTCCCCATTCATTGGGAAAGCGCACGGTGGATGCTGGGTGTGACGCGTGACATCAGTGGCGGGTCACGTGATGCCTGTGAGCAGCCACCGATGGCGCCGCTCACAGGCAGAAACTGCAACAGAAGGTAATTACAAAGACACTTATGGGCCCCGGGGGGATACATTGGGGGGGAATAATAAAAAGTTGTAGCCAACTTCTTTAATTTCCACTAGTTATAAATATTCTTTATTGATAATGCAATCTTCCATCAATCAGATATATTGCTTTAAAGCAGGGATGTCAAGCTCAAAACACACAGAGGGCCAAAATGCAAAACTTGGACAAAGTTGCGGGCCAACCAGTATACAGTATAATGGGCCTGACATAGTCCTCCATACAGAATAATGGGCCCCCACACAGTCCTCCATACAGAATAATGGGCCCTGCACAGTCCACCATACAGAATAATGGGCCCCGCATAGTCCTCCATACAGTATAATGGGCCCCGCATAGTCCTCCATACAGTATAATGGGCCCCGCATAGTCCTCCATACAGTATAATGGGCCCCGCATAGTCCTCCATACATTATAATGGGCCCCGCATAGTCCTCCATACAGTATAATGGGCCCCGCATAGTCCTCCATACAATATAATGGGCACCACATGGTCCTCCATACAGAATAATGGCCCCACATAGAGGTGGCGGTTCTGGAGTCTCGGGCCAAATATAATCACCCTGTGGGCCAGATTTGGCCCAAGGGCCAGAGTTTGACATGAATGACGTAGGAAATATGTCTTTAAAGGGAATCTGTCACCCCCCTAGGAGATATCAGACCTCTACTATGGCCATACAGGGTATAGAAAAGTAAATCTATACATACCTGTATGACCCATAGTAGACGTCTGATTGCAGAGAAAATCACTTTAATCAATTCTTTTTTCCACAGGCTTGGCGTCCAGGGGACGGCAAGCAATCCCCGCCTATGTGCTTATTATACCCCTAAATCCCAGCCTCTCTGCTTACTTATCATATCCCCCCCTCCCCTGCACGTCACAGGGCCTGTGACGTGCATTGTGCTCCCTGGCATACACAAAGCAGCGCTCATATAGAGCTCACAGAGAGCGCACTTTGCTTCTTCCCGGCCCCATCTTTCTGTGCTCTGCGCCGCAAGTTTCTATTGTGCAGGCGTCGGGGGAGTCACTGTCACTTTCCGGTGCCTGCACAATAGAAACCTGCGGCGCAGAGCACAGAAAGATGGGGCCGGGAAGAAGCAAAGCGTGCTCTATGTGAGCCTGTGACGTGCAGGGGAGGGGGGATATGATAATTAAGCAGAGAGGCTGCGATTTAGGGGAATAATAAGCACATAGGCGTCTGTGGAAAAAAGATTTGATTTAAGTGCTTTTCTCTGCAATCAGACCTCTGCTATGGGCCATACAGGTATGTATAGATTTACTTTTATAAACCCTGTATGGCTATAGTAGAGGTCTGATATCTCCCAGGGGGTGACAGATTCCCTTTAATAACATTCAGAAAGTATTTAAAGCCTTTTTTCTCTGACATGAAAACGTCCAAAAAATGTTATATGAGAAAGTTAAAACGGTTAATGAAGACATTGTGCTTATGATAGACAGTTACATGGCTACCTCACATTCCTAAAGCAAGAAGCTACCCGAGACACTGGCCCTAATGAGTGTGACACAGGGAGATTAGATTCGGTGAACCCTTCTGAGGACAGGGATTGATGTGAGTGGCTTCAGTGTGTATTATACAAAGTGTGCGGCTGTATCAACAACAGGAAAGAAAGTGACAAACATCCTCCCTAAAGCCCCCGTCACACTAAGCGAGATCGCTAGCAAGATCGCTGCTGAGTCACAAGTTTTGTGACGCAACAGTGACCTCAGCAGCGATCTCGCTATGTTCGACACGTAGCAGCGACCAGGCCCCTGCTGTGAGATCGCAGGTCGTGTCGGAATGGTCTGGACATTTCTTTGATTGTTGAGGTCCCGCTGGGTAGCATGCATCGGTGTGTTTGACACCTTACCAACGACCTCGTTGGCGACTCAGAACTGAGAAGTCGTCCCTCATCGAGGTCTGAATCGTCAGAGTAGCTGCTATGTGACAGGGTCCCAACGACCGCCGACATCGTTATACAGGTCGCTACGGGTCGCCGTATCGTTGCTGCGTCATTGGGAAGATCTGACTGTTTGACATCTCACCAGCGACCACATAGCGACGCAGCAACGATCCCTGCCAGGTAGTATCGTTGTCAGGATCGCTGTAGCGTCGCTAAGTGTGACGGTACCTTAAAGAAGTCTTCCCATCTCCAAGATCCTATCCTATTATGTAGTAGGTGTAGTAATAGTAATATTAGCAAATGCCTCCAATTAGAAATGTAGTATAGTATTTTTGATTCGCTATGCCACTTTCCTCATGTGCTGGCATCGCAGGACCTTAGGTATCCATGGTTACGTCCACTGATAGTTGGCAAGCTGCTAGTGGTCGTAACCATGGATACCTAAGGTCCTGTATTGCCTGCACATGAGATAAGTGGCATAGTGAATCAAAAATACTGTAGTACATTTCTAATTGGAGATATTTGCTAATATTATTATTATTACACCTACTACATATTGGGATAGGATCTTGGAGATGGGAATACCCCTTTAAGTTCATTATGTCCTTATCTAATAACAGAAGTAATGCTGAAGTAATTCAGAACATTCTATGGGGAAACAATGTAATGTTACAAATATATGAAAAAATGCACAGATCGTCACACAGAAAAAAAAAAGACACCAAAACATTGAAAATGCTACTTCTGTAAACTTTACAGGACTCTGAAATCTGCAGAAACACAAGAGTTAATACTTTTGCAGTCACAGATATATGTGGATTTGCACAAAGCCAAGACTGACCTGACTGTATACACTCATGAAGCAAACTCCTTGTCACTCCACTCCGATATATTAGAGAACAGAGAACTTCCACATGGCAGGAAAACCGTAACCTTCAACTTCAATGAAAGAGGAAAAAAGCTTGGTGGTGTCTGTGAGCATGATCACAGCGCAGCAATTTAATACACCTTATCATGTGGCCTGTTGCTATAGTAATCCCGAATCCAGCAGCTCCTGCAAATGACAAAGGGTCTCCCCCTCCCCTTCCCTCTGGTGCAAGGTAATCCGCCGAGAGACAGACCTACATCACCTTGCGCTCGGCTACGTGCAAGGAGTTTGGCCTTGCATTTTAATCTGTTTATCTGTGAAAAGTACCGCACCGAGATACAAAGCCAGTCCGAAATCTACTGTTTGAAAGGTAGGAAAAGCTTGGATGATTTTTTTCTACTGCATCTCAGAAAAATATAACGGATACTACACTGATGGTACAAAAACAGAAGTAAGGAGCAAAAATTGGATGAAACAGGCACACTGATGGAAAACAGTCACATTTCTCTCGAACGCAAATGTAGTCTGAATCTGGCCCCACTACTGTGGTCTGGTTACACGAGGACATTAGTGCATCGCATCCGCAAACAGTTACCTGACAAATCCAGCTCCGCTAAATCTGTCTACAATGGTATGCGGACTTTCTGAAAAAGGTTTTACTATAAAGCAGACCTGGCCAAAGTGCGGCCCTTTGGCTGGTCCTGTGTGGCCCGCAGAGGGGAGACAGGCCTGGAAAAAGAGTGGCATCCAAAGGATGCAGATTCCGGTGAATACAATGATGGAACAGGATGCCATCAGCTCCCTCATACACCATTGAGCCTGGGTGTCTGAGAGCGCAACAAGCGTGTTGACGTCACTACATCGCGCCAGCTGTGTGGTGCCTCAGTATACTGCTCAGCCCAGAGCAGCCGGGGAACGGGGTTAGGTGAATCGTTTTTTTTTAATATTAGTCAGTACTTGTGGGAAACTGTGGGGACATCACACTGTGTGGGGGGCTGTGTGGTAACATCATACAGTGTGGGGGGCTGTGTGGTGACATCATACAGTGTGGGGGGCTTTGTGGTGACATCATACAGTGTGGGGGGCTGTATGGTGACATCATACAGTGTGGGGGGCTGTGTGGTGACATCATACAGTGTGGGGGGCTGTGTGGTGACATCATACAGTGTGGGGGGCTGTGTGGTGACATCATACAGTGTGGGGGGCTGTGTGGTGACATCATACAGTGTGGGGGGCTGTGTGGTGACATCATACAGTGTGGGGGGCTATGTGGGGACATCATACAGTGTGGGGGGCTGTGTGGGGACATCATACAGTGTGGGGGGCTGTGTGGTGACATCATACAGTGTGGGGGCTGTGTGGTGACATCATATTGTGTGGGGGGCTGTGGGGTGACATCATATTGTGTGGGGGGCTGTGGAGTGACATCATACTGTGCGGGGGTCTGTGTGGTGACATCATATTGTGTTGGGAGCTGATGATCAAGGTACAAGGGCTGAATAACAGGAGAAGTAAATTATATGGTTTTGATTATCTGCTACAGATAAGAATACAGGTTACAATAAACCCCATTGTAACATGTATTAGCGGTAGCAGCAAGATAACATACTTAATTCTACTCAATATTAACTGGTACAAATTTAAATAAAACAACAATAATAATAGTAGAATAAAGTTTGTTGGTTGTGCCCTCTGCAAAAGGCACAACCACCCCCCGCTATAAAGGCCATGTCCACATGTTCAGGATTCTGAGAGAAATCACTGACGTTCCTCCAGAAATATATGTGAATGAGGTATTTTACAATCCACAGCGTGTCCATTATTGTCTCAGATTACACATGGAAAAGCAATGAATGAAAATGGGACTAATCTGCGGTGGATAATCCCAGGCATCACACAGCAGCAGAAATTCATTTTTCAGTAGCAGATTTCTCTTACAGATTTGGCAAATCCAAGGTATGTGAACATGGTCTAATGATTCTTCTACATGACATTACAACTATGACAGCAAATGGAATCCCTATTGGTTTGTACAATGTGGATATAGGCCTAATATATACCAAAACCATGCAGCTACGCAGTCTGGGCAAAACGGAGTTTTACTAAATTTAGGTTTTTGTTTTGTTTTGTTTTGTTTTTTTTTTAAAAAATCAGGTTCCATTTTTGGTTCTGACTACATTATCATGGTCAGGGGATTACTATTACTGGTCTTCAAATTTTGGCTCAAAAGGGATCAGTATGCTATATCCATCAATAGCTACAATCTGAAGCCACGTAGCTCTGTGTGTGGTTCCAGGTAAATGGTATATAATCTGGATTATAAATGGAGGACTAAGTGTGGTTTCAAATTTATTACCTACCGGTATATTTTAAGTTTCTTGCATTTATTTCTTTCTTAATCCATTTGCATAATGAATGGCAACTATACAGAAGTCAGGTTATTCCAGACACAGTCTAGGTGAGCGATAATGGCATCATTTCCAATCAGTACAGCATTATGACAGAATATGCCAACATGATTATAGCGGTATGCTTAACGTGCATGCTCCTGACCTGACAAAGAATTCAGAGCCATCATTTTCTATGATCATATCTGCTGCCATTTTGTGCAGTTACTATGTCTGTATATGATGAGGTCAAGAGAAATCTAGCTATGCTGAAGAATCTCATACATATCTTATCTACCTAAAAATTCTGTGTGCCAAGAACAGGCAGAGACAGGACAACACTTGGCGACATGTATTATTAAATATAATTAATCTGCCATATCGTTATTAATTACTCAGTTTCCCAAGGACTCATGAACACAACAAACCCCTGGACAGTATGGCATTAAGTCTCTTAGTAGGATGGTTGCTCAATGTCTCCAAACTATGTCCCAGATTTATCATTTGTACTATTTTTTTTTTTTAAAGTGACTTCTTGCCTTGTGGCATTTGTTGCCTTTTTTTGCAGCAAATTCTTGAAGAAGGTGCACGCGGGGTAGTGAATTTTGCACAAAATCACAGCAGCTCTTATTTTGTCTTTTACCTTCTTTGCACCTATTTTAGAGCAAAAAAAGTTACAAGACCTAAATGGACGTTCGTGTTCAACTGCACAAAAATAAATTTGGACTTTGTACTCAAGAAAGGTACTAAAGAACAACCGCACAAAAATGTTGTGACATTTTTAAACACTGCATGAACTTGGCTATAATATCTGGATAAGGAAAACAAAGAACAGGACAAACTAAGTAAAGTTAACTTAAAATTAAAAAAGGCGTAAAAATAAATAATCTACAAAAATAAAAGACACTATAAGGCTATGTGCCCACGATGCAGAAATGCTCAGGATTTTTTCCTGAGAGTTTCTGCATCTCCCTGGCAGAAAAAAACGCGTGCGGATTGTACATGCGTTTTTCCTGCCAGGGACATGCGGATGTGAAGCGTTCTTCACTTGCATTTCCGCATGCAGGTTGATAAGTGCTTTCCGAGCGATTTTAGCATCACTTGGAAAGTGCTTGACAACTTGGTCACACTATATAAATCCATGCAAATGGCATGGATTTATATAGTGTGACCCGAGAGAATGTCAAAAAATAAAAAATAAATATATACTTACCTTCCGATGGCCCGCGCTGTCTTGCTTCGCTCGGTCCCGGCTGCGGTACACTGAAGGACCTGCCGACGTCAGCGTCGCGTGACCCGTCACATGACTCGGACGTCAGCGCAGGTTCTTCATTCCATCGCGAAGTGCCGGGAGGCAAGGAGGAGCGCAGAAGGGCCGCCAGAAGGTAAGTATACATTTATTTTTTATTTTATTCTTTTTTTTTTTACAGTTTTCTATGGTACCCGGGCCGGGAGGAGAGTCTCCTGTCCTCCACACCCGGGTACCATCCGCACATTAGAACGCGCCAATTACGCAAGTACAGATGCAGTCTTGTGGAATTGGCGCGTTCTAATGCAAGTCAATGGCGGCGAAAACGCAGCACTTCTGCAAAATAATTGGTAGTGCTGCGTTTTTTTTCGCAATGATAATCCGCAGCAGAAATTTCCGCAGCATGTGCACGGATTATCATTGGGGAACATGGCAGGCCTTCTACCATGCGTTTTTTAAGCTTTTCTGCAGCGCTATTGTCGCTGCGGAAAAGCTTAAAAAACGCAACGTGGGCACACAGCCTTAGGCCACGTGTACACGTTGAGTGCGGTATTTGGTGAGCTTTTTACCTCAGTATGTGTAAGCCAAAACCAGGAGTGGAACAATCAGAGGAAAAGTATAATAGAAACACGTCACCACTTCTGTATTCATCACCCACTCCTGGTTTTGACTTACAAATACTGAGGAAAAAAACTCACCAAATACTCAACGTGTGAACGTGGCCTGAGGGCGGTTTCAGATGCCCATGCTCGGGTCAGGAGACCCGTGGCCATCTGTGCACTGCGGACCAAATTTGTACGGACGTCTGAAGCGCCATTAGGACTCGCTCATATGAGTGTATAACTCGGACGAATGCAATCCAATAAAGAAAAGGGATTGCACTGGGACCAATGTTATTCAATGAGGCAGCGCAGATCTGCCATTTCTTCCTCAGCTGTATTCAGACTGAGAAAACAATCGATTTCAGGCCGGGGTCCCACTAGTGTATGGCATCCGATGCAACATGCTAATGACACTCGGCTCCTCCTCTGCTGCGAGCGGGAGCCGAATGTCAGTGCTCTGATCCTCTCGCACACAGGGGATCGCAGCACAGCTGTGGAGGAGACAGAGAAAGTAATTTCTCCATCTCCTCTGTGGCTGGCGTCGGCGGCTATCGCACTGCACTTGGGTGATATCAGAGTTCAGTGAGACGTTTCACATAGGCTTATATGGGTGTGCTGCGATTTTTTTCCAGCCCGATCGCAGCTGGAAAAAAAAACACCACTGAGCACACACTCATGGAATTAAATTGGTCCGAATGCAATCCGATTTTTTATCCCTCACTCCGAAATCGAATGAGTGCGAGAAAAAAAAAAAAAATCGGATATCATACAGTCCATCAGTATGGCATCTGATTTTTACGGATACATTGCAATTCTGTAACATAGGAAACCGTAAATGGTCCTGTACATGATTAATAGCTTCTGCACACGACCAGCACATAGTCTTATTTTTCTGGATGAATAATTGGACCGATTTTTTTACATGCAGCCTTAGAAACCCTTTTATTCCAGAAAAAAGTAGCAACACAATGAGGAATCATGGCCTGTGTGTTTACAGAGATATTCGTATCTACAATCAATACTTCTAGGGAGAATACCTTCATACACACAGAGTCCGATAATATATGTCACTGCAGAATCGGGCGGAGAACGCCTCTGTCGGAAATCTGAGGAAACCGTATGCACCTATATAAAAGTCCTATTACCACTTAGGGCTGTTGGACAGCTGTAGTTCAGTCTATACCAAATCCCAATACACAGTTGTGATCAATAAATTGAGTTTTTTTGTAGAAGTTATTTTTCTACAGGCTTTTAAATCAATCATTAAAGCTACATTCCCACTATGAGCTTTTGAAGCTGCGCAATTTCTCCACCCATTATTTAAATTAGGTTACTTGCGTCTTTGGGTGCGTTTTTTTTAACGCTGATGTTTTTGTCTTTTGTTGGTGTGTCATGCTTTAAATAAAGCTGCTTTGTTTTTGATACTTCCTGATATTTGGCTTTGACAAAACTGACATATTTCGGTGCGGATTACATGCATTTTTGATGTGTTTCTGCAGCGGAAAAGCACTAAAAATGCATGTGCATTTTTTACCGGTGGTATTTCCGCACCTATTGCAAGTCTATGGGGAAATTCCACACACAAAACTCAGCGTACCCGTTAGACAAATTAACAAGTTGCGGATTTGAAACACGCCGCAGGTCAGTTTACGCTGCTTTAAAAAGAAGCACAGAGGGCAGCAGATTTCTATAAACCCCATCCACTTTGGTGGAACTGTAAGAAGCTGCGTTTTTGACGGCGCAAAAATACGTAGTGTCAAAAACTCACCAAAAGCTCATTGTGGGAAAGAAGCCCAAAGCATATTAAACTGAGCTTATATGAATGAAAATATTGAAGGGGTTGTCCAGTCCAAATCGATAAGTCTGCAGTCACTCTGTGTGACTGCTGACTTATGAATCCCCCAGCGCACGCACTGCGGGGATTCACTGGTTTCTGAGCCGGGACCGTAGGGCATGTATGCGTTATACATACTCCCGGCCAGAGTCCGTCCAGTGGTCGCGGCCTAGCTCCATACACTTATATGGAGCTAGGCTGCGCCCTCTAGTCAACCATGCCCACTGAACGGCCACAGCCTCGCTCCATATAAGTGTATGGAGCGAGGCGGCGCAAACTAGTCGGACTCTGGCAGGGGGTATGTGTAACACAAACATACTCTACAGTCCCGACACAGAAACTGGCGAAGTCCAACAGAGCACAGTGCGTGCGCTAAGGAGGATTCATAAGTCACACAGAGTAACTGCAGACTTATCGATTTGGACCGGACAACCCCTTTAAAGTACATTTAATTCTACTCTTTTGAACAATTTATTAGTAAAAGTACTTAATCTGGTTCTTTTGGTGTACGTTTTCAAGCTGCCATTTTTCTACTGCGTTTTTTTGTGCAGAAAATCCGCTACTTTAAAAGGGAACCTGTCACCAGTTATCACAAGATCATAAGAATGAAGATCCTGCAACTCCTTTATATCCTCAGACGTGCCCCTGCATACCTCAGGAAAAGGGTTTTATACTTGTCCAGAAATGTATGTAAATTGCACTGTCCGGTCCGATGGGTGTTTCCAGATCATTCTCGCCCCGGTCCCTTCAAACGCCGCCTTTTCTAACTGCATGTAGTGGATGATGTCTCGCTGTCATCCACATAGTGCCCAAAGTCTCGCGCCTGTGCAGTGGAATCAGAAAGCGTTTGAACGGACTGGGGCGGCGCTGACCACTATTTGGAAACATCCATCGGACTGGACAGTGCAATTTACATGCAGCGCAGGACAAGTATAAAGCACTTTTTCTGAGGTATGCAGGGGCATGTCTGAGGTTATAAAGGATCCTTATTCTTATGATCTTAAAGGTGATGGGCATAGTTTATAAGCGACAAAATTGGTAACAGGTTTCTTTTAAAAGTTCAAGCAGTGTTGAAGTAATTTAGTGAAAACTCATGCCCACTGTGCCTCTAAAGAGGACCCGGCTGCTCCCCTTAGTCTTCCGTTTCTTTCTTTTTTTAAATCTGCCAAATGGTTAGAAAAATAGGGGTCTTTTTATTTCATGCTCATTTTTCTGTACAAGCAGGCGTGGCTCACAGCATTCTCTATAGTATGTCTTTGGGCAGCTCTACATTATTACCCTGTGAGCAACACCCACTTAGTAAAGACTATAAAAATCATCAATAAAAAAAAAAACGTGGATTTTCTCGGATCGCAGATATCAAGCTATCATTTTATTCAGCTTCCTATGACCTACATGCCCATATATACGACTTAGGAGGTTTGACGCTACTGACAGATTCACTTTAACACCTCGAAAAAAAAGGGGGTGAATGCATAAAAAAGCCACATAAATGCAATAATCAGAGCAGATTATTGCTACTTTCAGTGATATGTGGGAAAAAATGTGCACATGGGCACTTGAGACCCCCTGCTACTCACCACTACCCAATTGCAGAGCAGCTTCCAGTGGTCATCTGGGTCTGGTTATAAAGCACCTTTATTGTCTAAAGTGAGCTACATCAGTGGAACTAAAATAATTGTGCCACTTGAAGGTGTTGTTCGCCATTTTTTCTATACCCCATGGAACAAAAAATGTTTTTAAATATGTTTTGCAGAGTAAAAAAATCTACATGAACACACATTCTAGATGTAATCACTCATGTGTACATTAAATACACACTGAACCTTGGTTTCAGAACTTCCACCTTGACTCCAGAATACTGGATAGGTCAGAGTGCACGGAGCGGAGACAAAGAAGATAACTTTCAATCTCCTGTCTACACAAATGAAAAATGTTCACACAAGTGCTGCAAATCAACACTGGGACTAAGGGAGTTATCACACACAAGGTGCATTATGTCAGAACTATGGAGTCTATAATAAAGCATGTTATATGGAAAAGGACCCAAACATCTATTAATATCAAGTCCCCAAACCTGAAAGATTTGGAGGAGATCTGTATGGAGGAGCCAAAATCCCTGCTGCAGTATGTGCAAACCTCGTCAAGAACTGCAGGAAACGTCCGACCTCTGTAATTGCAAACAAAGGTTTCTGTACCAAATATTAAGTTCTGTTTTTCTATTGTATCAAATACTTATTTCATGCAATAAAATACAAATTATGTAAAATCATACAATGTGATTTTCTGGTTTTTATTTTTAGATTCTGTCTCTCACAGCTGAAGTGTACCTACGATAAAAATTACAGACCTGTCCATTCTTTATAGGTGGGAAAAAGTGCAAAATCGGCAATGTATCAAATACTTATTTTGCCCACTGTAGATGTGTAGCAAGAATAATTTAAGGAAACTGTGGACAGATTTTATACTCGCTAACCCCTTCACGACCTTTGATGTATAGGGAAGTCAAAGGTCGCGTCCCTGCCTTGATGCGGCACTGAACCCGCATATTTCCCCACACATGACAGCCCATCTGATCCGAGATCCACCCGTGACTGTTAGCCTGTTAAATGCCGCTGTCAGTCACTGATAGAGGCATTTAATACGTGTCGTCTGGAAGCGCATTACAAGTCCCGCCAATCGGCGCCCCGGTCACGTGATAGTGGGGCGCCAATGGGTTGTTATAAGAGCCAGGAGTCTTCAGAAGACCCCCGTGCCTGTCATCATGATTTCTGCTATGTCCTAAGGGGACTATTGAAGCCAGTAAAAAAAAAAAAAAAAAAGTTTTAAAAAATATAAAATAAAAAAAAAACACTAAAAAGTTCAAGTCTCCCCCTTTTGTCCCATTGAAATAAAGCAATTAAAGAAAATACACATATTTGGTATCGCTGCGTTCAGAAATGTCCGATCTATCAAAATATAAAGATCAGTAATCTGCATAACGAGAAAAAAAAAAAAAAGAAGCCAGAATTATGTTTTTTTTTGGTTGCTGCAACATTGCAATAAAATGCAATAAGAGGCGATCAAAACATCGTACCTAACCCAAAATGGTATCAATAAAAAAGTCAGCTCAGCGTGCAAAAAATAAGCCCTCACCCGGCCCCAGATTCTAAAAAAGAAAGACGCTACGGGTCTCAGAAAATGGTAACATAAGCCAATTTTTTTTATTCTTACAAATTTTGTATATATTTTTTTTCACCACTTAAATAAACAAAGAACCTATGCATGTTTGGTATCTACTTACTCGTAATGCCCTGGGGAATCATATTACCAGGTCAGTTTTAGCATTAGTGAACATGGTAAATAGAAAAAATAAAAAACAATTGTGTAATTGCACGTTTTTTGCAATTTCATCGTACTTCAAAAGTACAACTCATCCCGCAAAAAAACAAGCCCTCATACGGCTATATTGATGGAAAAACAAAAAAAAAGTTATGGCTCTGGGAAGAAGGGGAGCAAAAAAAGAAACGCAAAAACAGAAAACCGCAAGGTCATGAATGGGTTAATGAGTAACACGTCCATATATACGCTATAAATAGTTGAAAAGCTTTTTATAGATAACGCAAACAAAATACACATTAAAGGGGTTTTCTAAATTGATTAGAACAGTGGTTAAGAAATTGCTCTGTGGCTCCTAACAGTCATGAAAGACGAGATAGCAGTCACCCATGGTTTCCTTCATTCGGATTAGACTGCTGCCTCTATCTTTATTGCTTTTATCTTGAGGATCATATTGGAAAAATATTATAGAAAGAACATTGCAGAGGTCTGTGCTGCTATCCATTCCTGTCTAGTAAATAAATTCCGGGATTATATAAAAAAAAAACAACAAAAAAAACAAAACACAACACTGGATCAATGGGGTTACACTCGACTATCTGGGATTACAGTGACTAGGAATAGTGACAAATCATTTTGACAGCCTCTGACCATTACACACTGAACACCACATGTTCAAGTGACCATCAGGATCATCAGATACCCAGTGCTAAATAGGAATTAAAAAAAAATTTGTAATCTTGCAATTCTCACACTGACCACTGGGGCCATTTCAGATTTGTACTTCCTACTGCTTCAGGAAGAGTTTACTGCCGTTTCTCTATTAATAGAGGCAGGATTACAATGTCACAATGACTGATGACGCCTCTACACACAGCTGATGACTCCGGATCCACCAATCACAATAGGTGATGTCACAGCTGACCTGCTCCTCCTTCCTTCACAAAGACCTTTGCTCACGAGCCTTAGATGCGCCTTCAGTACAAAAGATAGGGTCAAAAACTGTTCATTACTGCTAATGTACATGTGGATTTCTTCAAACAGGATGTTTAGAGACTACAAAAACAGTGTCTAGTGCGAAAATTTGTAAGATTTCTAATATTTTTTTTAATAAAAATTGTGATCTGAAAACAAAATAAAAAAAAAAAAAAACACATTACCAAGAGTTTTTAAAAATTTAATAAAAAAAAAAATATTTGAATATAAAAATGCATTTAATACAAAAAAAACAGATTGAAACAATAGGTCATTTTCTGATGACAGTCCCAGATATACCGGTATTACCCTAATTAAAGAATCCTGTAAGAAACAAAAAAACATGTTTTTATTATACTAGTCTTCGATAGAAAAGTATTGTACAGCTGACCGGTCCACTATCAGATTACAAATTACCAAAATGTTTTTATGTGGTGTAAATGACAAGACATTACGTTATTGAGAACTAAATACAACAGGAAAAAAACAGATTTCACATTACATTAATCCAACGTGATAAGGTGATGTATTCATAAACCAGCCTATAGGTGACAGTGTTTGTTCATCTGCCATTGGGAAGACAGCCACATGGCGTATACACAATGCAGAAAATGACAGGAAATTAATGTAGTTCTTGCAATGAGGGTCAGAACACCTTCCATGTATTACTGCAGCAACAGATGGTCGCAGGTGAGCATGAACAAGTGCCAGATTATACTTTGTACACACGCACATGCTGTTATAAAGTTATGTTATAAATATACACACACACACACACACACACGTGTGAAAAAGTGTTTGCCCCCTTCTTGATTTTTTTTATTCTTTTGCATGTTTGTCACACTTAAATGTTTTAGATCACAAAATAAAATTTAAATATTAGACGGACAACACAAGTAAACACAAAATGCAGTTTTTAAATGAAGGTCTTTATTATTAAGGGAAAAAGAAATCCAAACCAACAGGGCCCTGTATGAAAAAGTGATTGCCCCCTACCCCTTAAAACATAAATTAACTGTGGTTTATCACATCTTTGGGAAGCTACGTTCACATTTCCAGTTCCCATACACAGGCCTGATTACTGCCACACCTGTTCTCAAATGAAGAAATCACTTAAAGCGCACCTGTCAGCAGGATTGTTCTCAGTAAACTACATACACTGTCAGGTGGGCGACATTACACGGAGTAAAATGATACCATGGTTGATGAAATCGGTCCTCTGGTTCTTGTGCAATCCTTACTTTCAGTTTGGAGATAATGATAGGCTCGTGCTTCGGGGCGCTCTATCTGGTGCTCTGCTTACATATTCATCTGTAAGCTCTTATGACATCTCACTGTGCCTTCACTGACCTGCTTCCTATTTTACATAATGCATCTAGTAGTGTGGCGCTAGGTAAAATAGGAGGCAGGTCAGTGAAAGCACAGTGAGCTGTCATAAGAGCATACAGATAAATAAGTAAGCAGGGCACCAGATGCAGCCTGTGGGGTGGGCTCTATCTAGTGCTCTGCTTACTTATTCATTTGTATGCTCTTATGACAGCTCGTTGTGCCTTCACTGACCTGCTTCCTATTTTACATAATGCATCTAGTAGTGCGGGGCTAGGTAAAATAGGAGGCAGGTCAGTGAAGGCACAGTGAGCTGTCATAAGAGCATACAGATGAATAAGTAAGCAGAGCACCAGATAGAGTCCACCCCATAGGCTGCCTCATAGCACGAGCATATCATTATTTCCAAACTGAAAGTAAAGATTACACAAGAACCACAGGACGGATTTCATCAACCAAGGTATAATTTTACTCATTGTAATGTCACCCACTTGACAATGTATGTAGTTTACTGAGCACAATCCTGCTGACAGGTGCGCTTTAAATAGGACCTGCCTGACAAAGTCAAGTAGACCAAAAGATCCCAAAAAGCTAGACATCATGCTGAGATCCAAAGAAATTCATGAACAAATGAGAAACAAAGTAGTTGAGATCTATCAGTCTGGAAAAGGTTATAAAGCCAATTCTAAAGCTTTGGGACTCCAGCGAACCACAGTGAGAGCCATCATCCACAAATGGCGAAAACATGGAATAGTGATTTGGTGAACCTTCTCAGGAGTGGTCGGCCGACCAAAATTACCCCAAGAGCGCAGCGACAAATCAGCCAATAGGTCACAAAAGACCCCACAACAACATCCAAAGAACTGCAGGCCTCACTTGGTCTGTGTTCATGATTCCACCATAAGAAAGAGACTGGGCAAAAATGGCATGCATGGCAGAGTTCAAAGACAAAAACCACTGCTTAAAAAAAAGAACATAAAGGCTTGTTTTTATTTGCCAGAAAATATCTTGATGATTGCCAAGACTTTTGGGAGAATACTCTGTGGACTGACGAGACAAAAGTTGAACTTTTTGGAAGGTGTATGTGACGCGCCCCCTGGGCCATATTCTTTAGGGGAATACCCGGAGCCGGATCAGATGGGGGTTGTAGTCTCCGAGTGGCTGTGACCCGGTCCGTGCCCAGGGTGTCAAACTCAGTGTGTGGCAGTCCTTACTGATGTTACTAAAGTTCTTTATGTCGACTACGCCACCCGTTGAATTGCGGTCACTACGGCCGCCGCTGCAGCAGGGTCCGCTGAGGCTGATGGTGTTGGTGCAGCTTAGGTAGTATAACCCCCAACGGGAGGGGTATAGCCTCGGGGGGTCAGGTGCAGAGGATGGTGGTTGTGGAAGTGCAGGGATGATGGTAATGAGAGTCAGAGTCGGGTTGTGCAGTTCAGGGTTCTTTACTTACTGCAGATGTTCCGGTCACTCCGGCCTTGAGTGACCACCCGAGCCGTGCTGCGTCCACCAGGTCCTGGACTCGGCCAACCCCCAAGTAGTTCTGGAGCGTGGTTCTGAGCTCCCTTTCTGTCCTGTCCTCGTCTCTGGCCTTCCCCACCAGGGATCCACCTATGTCCGGCTCCCTCGGGCCTCTTGTTGGCGAACCCTTGCCTCTGGGTTCCCTGACCCTATGCGTGGTCTGCCTTCCGGGTGGATTTGGTGGGTGGCCGTGGCAGATGCTGCCCACGGCCTCCGGTCTCTGGCTGAGGTATGTTGTAGCCCCCACCAGTTTGGGATCCGGTACCCTGTTGCCAACTCTTCACCCTGTGATTATATTTGGGGTCTCAGAGTTCCTTCTTTCTCCCCCTCTGGGTCTTTCTTTCTCCTCTCTCACTCTTGCTCTGGGGCTGCTCTGCTCTTCTGCTCTCTCCCTCTGACTTCTCTGCAAAGACTGGCTGACTGACTGTGGCTGACTGACTGACCCTGATCTTAGATGGTGCCCACCTTAAAAATACTCCCTCTATGTGTGAGCTCAGGTGACCAGCACCCAATGAGCTCCTATCTTTACCCAGGCTGCTCCCCCTATCTGCCCCTACACTACTGGGATGTACCACCCCCCTCCCACTCCAGCCAGGAACAGACTCTGTCGTACCTGCACATTTCTAAGTGGGAGTACCGTTGGTCTGTTCCTCGGAAATGGGATGTGTGTAGTGCATGCAGCTTTCTGAGCTCAGCTCCACACTCCATCCTTACCCGGGAGTGGAATACCACACCTCTGGCTGAGGTGCAATACCCCTGTAGCAGCCGAATCCTCAGGGTGCTACATTCCCCCCTGGTAAATCACAGCACGTCCTCGGGCTGTAAGAGATAAAAAACACCAAACATACAATTTTTTTCATAACATAAACATATAAAACATATAAACATTATCATCAGCATAAACTTTTCATATAAATAACATTCTTGTCTTCTGGTACCTCCGGTCACGGTGCAACTTGTGACCGGGTAAAGTGCGACAGTCTCTTGAAGAAAAATCAGTTCTTCTATAAAACCAGTAGGGGGCGCTTTAGGAAGCGCAACTATATACAAAGGGAAGGTATGGCCGCTCTCAGTCCTCGGCCAGGTATTAGGAAAGGGATGACCGCTCTCAGTCCTCGGTCAGTGGGGTTAAGGGACACACGGGTTAACAGTTCAGTTCTCTGGTCCCAACGGGGACTATATTAGCAGCAACGGTTCACTGTGCCCCGACGGGCAACTATATACAGCTTCTACTCTGCTGTACTCAACGACGACGTCCTCCTGCTCTTTCTTTGTGATTAACTTTAGCTTCAGACCCGTCCGGGTCCTCTTGCTCCTCTTCACACCGCAGCTCCTCCTCCGTCAGGCGATGCACATGGAGGGCATAGGGTCCTTTGGCACACTTGTGCCGGGTGAAGGTGACCTCGTCCCCTATATACAGGTCACGTCCTCTGTGTCCCTCCGGTAGGTGGGACTCAACGTCTCTTCTTGTCACGAAGACGTCGCCTGGGGTGCGGTGATCTCGGATGAAGCCCCACCCGTGCTGCATATTAAACTTGATCACAGTCCCGGTGGAAGGGGGACCATGAGCTGCACGGGGACTCCTCCTGGCCCGGCTCTTCTGCTCCGCGCTCTTTATTTGGGCTTGTTGTTCCCGGACCCGCCTCTCTCTCCGCTCCCTCTCGAAGACCTCGAGTTGCTGGCGGCAGCACTCTGCACGCTCCGCTGCAGCTGCCCAGGTCTCCTGAGTGAACCCCATGAGATCTTCTCCGGTGGGGTCCCACTCAAACTGTGCCTCCTCTAGCGGGGGCGAGGTCCTTTTTACGGGCTTTGGAACCGGAATCAGGGGTTCGTCTAGGGGTCTCTCTTTCCGGAGTCGGGGATGGTGAAACTCCGGTGGCCATATAAAGGGCTGCCCATCCGGGCACGTATGTTGGGCAAACAGATCTTCTCCCAGATGCGGCACTCTTGGTTTTATGGGCGCGGTGGTGGTGGCGCCCGGGTTGCCCAGGCCTTGCGGCCAGGCCTGGGGCACCTGGAAAGTGAAGGGCACCGTAAGGACGGCGGCGCCCTGGGCTACTTGGCCCTGCGACCAGGCCGGTGGCTCCGCGGAGGTAGGGGGCGCTGTTGGTATTGCGGCGCCCGGGGGTACTAGGCCTTGCGACCAGGCTGGTGGTACTTCCTGCTTGGTCACGCTCGGGGTCGAGGCGTGTGACGTCACAGGGGTCGCGGCTGCGGCTTCCGGTTGAGGCCTAGTCTGTGGCGGTGACGTTGCGGTTACGGGCACGGCAGGGGGTACTTCGGGCTCTGCGACGGGGAGCTGGGGCAGGTACGCGGTTTCCCGGTTTGGGGTAGAGACGTCCCCTTTACCTGCCTCCTTTCGTTCGGCTCCCTTCTCGGCGCCGTCTCCGGCCTTCAGTCCTCCTGCGCCATCCTCAGAGGCGGTCTGTCTCCTCGTCTCGGGTGGCGTGCTCCGCTGACGAGTTCTTGTCTGCTGGGCCATCTCTCGGCTCCACTCCGCCAACGTCTCTCGTTGCACCCGGGCCATCCTCCGTGCGAGGCTCTCCAACGCGGTCTGTGCACACTCCCGGTCTCGGGGGAGCTGTGCCAAGACCTCCACTAAGCCTAGTGGGGTCGTTGCTTCTAGCAGGCTCCTGACCAACGGGTCGGTGCTGCTCTGCTCTCCTTCCGTTGTCTCCAGCAGGTCTTCTGGAGTGGCGACCGGCAACAGGCTCCTGACCACTGGGTCGGTGCTGCCTGGAGTGGCGGCCCGCATCAGGCTCCTGACCTCTGGGTCGGTGCTGCCTGGCTCTCCCTCCATCTCCGGGTAGGCTCTTTCTGGACTCTGCTCCAGGCTTCTTGTCTCCGGGTGCGCTCTCTCCAGACTGCTCCAGGCGACACCCATCTTTGCTCTCTTGTTCTCAGTCCTCCCACTTCGAGGGCGGTCCCGGGGCCACTTGGTGATTGTCAGCTCCAGGGGCAGTTCTTTCACGCTGACAGACACCTCTAGCATCACAGTCTCTGTTGGTGGGGGCGGTTTCCACTTTTGGCGCCATTTTCGGTCCTGGCCCACGATGGGAGGCGGCCTCTTGCCACCCTCTGGCACGCCCATAATGGCGTCCGCTCTTCCAAGGCGGGAAACCTTTGGAAATGGCGGGAATCGTCTCCCAGTGGCGGGAAACTCTGCAGATGGCGGGAAAAAGCTGTTAATGGCGGACAACCGGCGGGAATCGATCTGTGATGGAGTCCGATGGCGGGGACCCTCCGGGACCGGCGGGAGACTTCTTTTTGAGGTAAACTCGTTCTTTTCTTCAGGCACGCAGTACCCGGGTGTTGCGGGCACGTAATCCTGCCGACTACGCCAAAGTTGACGCGCCCCCTGGGCCATATTCTTTAGGGGAATACCCGGAGCCGGATCAGATGGGGGTTGTAGTCTCCGAGTGGCTGTGACCTGGTCCGTGCCCAGGGTGTCAAACTCAGTGTGTGGCAGTCCTTACTGATGTTACTAAAGTTCTTTATGTCGACTACGCCACCCGTTGAATTGCGGTCACTACGGCCGCCGCTGCAGCAGGGTCCGCTGAGGCTGATGGTGTTGGTGCAGCTTAGGTAGTATAACCCCCAACGGGAGGGGTATAGCCTCGGGGGGTCAGGTGCAGAGGATGGTGGTTGTGGAAGTGCAGGGATGATGGTAATGAGAGTCAGAGTCGGGTTGTGCAGTTCAGGGTTCTTTACTTACTGCAGATGTTCCGGTCACTCCGGCCTTGAGTGACCACCCGAGCCGTGCTGCGTCCACCAGGTCCTGGACTCGGCCAACCCCCAAGTAGTTCTGGAGCGTGGTTCTGAGCTCCCTTTCTGTCCTGTCCTCGTCTCTGGCCTTCCCCACCAGGGATCCACCTATGTCCGGCTCCCTCGGGCCTCTTGTTGGCGAACCCTTGCCTCTGGGTTCCCTGACCCTATGCGTGGTCTGCCTTCCGGGTGGATTTGGTGGGTGGCCGTGGCAGATGCTGCCCACGGCCTCCGGTCTCTGGCTGAGGTATGTTGTAGCCCCCACCAGTTTGGGATCCGGTACCCTGTTGCCAACTCTTCACCCTGTGATTATATTTGGGGTCTCAGAGTTCCTTCTTTCTCCCCCTCTGGGTCTTTCTTTCTCCTCTCTCACTCTTGCTCTGGGGCTGCTCTGCTCTTCTGCTCTCTCCCTCTGACTTCTCTGCAAAGACTGGCTGACTGACTGTGGCTGACTGACTGACCCTGATCTTAGATGGTGCCCACCTTAAATACTCCCTCTATGTGTGAGCTCAGGTGACCAGCACCCAATGAGCTCCTATCTTTACCCAGGCTGCTCCCCCTATCTGCCCCTACACTACTGGGATGTACCACCCCCCTCCCACTCCAGCCAGGAACAGACTCTGTCGTACCTGCACATTTCTAAGTGGGAGTACCGTTGGTCTGTTCCTCGGAAATGGGATGTGTGTAGTGCATGCAGCTTTCTGAGCTCAGCTCCACACTCCATCCTTACCCGGGAGTGGAATACCACACCTCTGGCTGAGGTGCAATACCCCTGTAGCAGCCGAATCCTCAGGGTGCTACATTTGCCCTATTACATCTTGCGTAGAAGTAATACATCATTTCAGAAAAGGAACATCAGACCAACAGTAAAATATGGTGGTGGTAGTGTGATGGTCTGGGGCTGTTTTGCTGCTTCAAGACCTGGAAGACTTGCTGTGGTAAATGGAACCATGAATTCTGCTGCCTACCAAAAATCCTGAAAGAGAATGTCCAGCCATCCGTTTGTGACCTCAAGCTGAAGCACACTTGGGTTATGCAGCACGACAAGGATTCAAAACCCACCAGCAAGTCCACCTCTGAATGGCTTAAGAAAATAAAAATTAAGACTTTGGAGTGGCCTAGTCAAAGTTCTGAGCATAATCCGATTGAGATGCTGTGGCATGACCTTAAAAAGAAGGATCATGCTTGAAACCCCTCCAATGTGGCAGAATTACAAAAATTTTGCAAAGATGTGTGGCTATAATTCCTCCAGAGCGTTGTAAAAGACCCTTTGCCAGTTATTGCAAATGCTTGATTGCAGTTGTTGCTTCTAAGGGTGGCCCAACCAGTTATTAGGCTTAGGGGGCAATTGCTTTTTCACACAGGGCCCTGTAGGTTTGGATTTCTTTTTCCCTTAATAATAAAGACCTTCATTTAAAAACTTCATTTTGTGTTTACTTGTATTATCTTTGTCTAATATTTAAATTTGTTTTGTGATCTGAAACATTTAAGTGTGACAAACATGCAAAAGAAATCATTAAGAGGGCAAACGCTTTTTCACACCACTGTACATATATACACACACAGATTAGATTTTCATAATGTCATAATTCCTAGCTGTACACCAGTACAATAACATTTCAATGTGCAACTAAATTCAGATTATCTCAGCAATGGATCATGCTGCAGACTTTCTGTGTGAGGTCCGGAGCAGAAAGTACATCTTTATTGTTCCAGTATTAGCCTAAAAGTTACCAACTTCCAAACAATCGGACCATATGAGGGATGAACAAAGCAGCACTAACATATAAAATATCTCAGGCTGACCATCAATTTACTGGATTAAAATATTCCTCTATATTAAAAGGTAACCTGTCACACAAAAAAGCACTATTAACCTGCACCTGCAGATATGGGTTTAATCTGCAAGTTAATAGCGTTATTAAACTGCCCGGCGCCTGCACTTAGCCTAACTCTGTGGAGAGAAAATGAACTTTATTCCCCTTCCCCCACAACGTTCCAGTTTCAGTCACCGGGGTGGTGCCGGTTCAGTCATGACTCTGGAGAATACAGAGCGGTAGTTGTAACCGCACCCTAGGTCCTGACCGACAGCCGGTCGCAATGTAGAGCTAATGTCAGTCAGGGCCAGGGGTGCGGTTACAACTGCCGCTCTGTATTCTCAGAGTCATGACTGAACCGGTGTCAACCCGGTGACTGAACCCGGAACACTCCGGGGGGAATAAAGTTCATTTTCTCGCTGCAGCGTTCGACTAAGTGCAGGCGCCGGGCAGCATGATAACCATTAACCTGCAGATTAACCCCATATCTGCAGGTTAATAGTGTTTTTCTGATGACAGGTTTCCTTAAAGGGCTCATTCAGATGTCAGTAATGAGTTTTTCATGGATAGAACTCGTACCTATGGTGCTTTACAGGGCTGTTCACATATTGGTATATTTTTGCAGATTGAGTGGTCCCATACCAAATCACGGAAATATATTCTACTTTTAATCCAAGTCACAGATGAAATTCACCAACAAAAGCCTATAAATCCTTATAAAAAAAACAAAAGGACAACTCTCAGATGTCATCCATGTGTGGTCCATTTTTTTTTTGCTAGGAGAAGCTTGAGAAACCGCCATCACTTTTTTTTTTGCATACGAGAAAAACTGCTGAAACTCTGATGATAAAAACTGATAAACTGAGCAAACAATGATCAAGAAAAATCACTGACGTCTGAATGAGGCCATAGGAGTATTGTTATTCTGAATATATACCTGGCATCCAAACAAAGCGCAGCCTGCTCTGATGAGTGAAATGTAACACTCATCCAACTGAGAACACGTGGGACGGGGAAGAGTTCCCGGTACTGACTGAAAAGCCAGCTATTTATATGTGTACAGTAGATAAATATAACTAATAGGCAGCGGCTCAGTTACTGATATAATAAGCATAACCTACACTGCAAAGACTACATGCTATTGCCAGAACTACAAAAGGAGAGGTTATTCGCAACTAACGGCTCTGATCCACATATATATATATACATAATCCACAGCTCAGAAATAGATGCTGCAGTCAGTACAATCCTATCGTCCATTAATGCTACACGTTATGATTCCCGGCACATGCCCAGGAGATGGATTAGATTGAAACCAATCTACATTTTCACTAAAAGAAAATACACAAATACCACAGATTCGCTGTATAGTTCTGTTCTCTACTTTTCCAGATGTCGCCTATCATTACACACAGAGCTGTTTCTTTATGTTATCACATTTTGTACATTGTAATGAAGTGCATGCGTTTTTACAGTTCACAACGTTTTGTATCATGTTTTAATTGCGCATAAAAAAAGTCCTGTTTTTTAATGTCCCTATTTTGTGTTAAAATGGACACATTACCAAGATGCACTGATGTGGGGGGGGTCACTCCTATATGGGTGATACCATATCATAACAGAAAAAAAACGATAACGGAAAACGGAATACTTCAGCTTTTATTTTGGCTTCCATCCCAAAAATTATAACATTTGTTGATTTTTTTGCATTATTTTTAATGTATTTATCATTTAATTTAGAAATCACTTGAGAATTTTGAGAAGCAATTTTGCTGAGCATGATCACTGAATCCTCAGCGTCCTGTACAAGTGTTAGGTACAATCTATGAAAGTTCAATTACTCAAACTCAAGATAAGGTGGATCTCTCATATCCATGTTTCCCGGTCAGACAACGGACCAGGACTTATTACTGGCCACAGGTCTCCTGACCAGAACTCAACAGCCTAAGTGGCATATATGAGGCTACTGAGCTCAGTTCAGGAGACGCGCAGTTAGTCTACACATCACAATCCGTAATGGGACTGTGAAACTGGCCTAAGGCTGCGTGCCCACTACGTGTTTTTCAAGCGTTTTTGTTTCGGAATTTCCGCAGCAAAAACGCTTAAAAAACAATTGGTAATACGTGACCCATGGTCCCCATGCTGTGCACATGCCACGGAAATTTCTGCTGCGGATTATCATTGCGGAAAAATAAGCAGCATGTCCATTAATTTTGAGGACACGCAGTGTAATTGCCGCCATTGACTTGCATTGAAACGCATATTATCCGTGTCAGCACATTTGCACATACGGATATTATGCGATTCTATGTGCGGATGGTACCCGGGTCTGGAGAAGAGGAGACTCTCCTCCAGACTCAAGTACCATAGAACCTGTAAAAAAAAGAATTTAAAATAAAAAATAAATATTATACTTGCATGGATTTATATAGCGTGAACAAGTTGTCAAGCACTTTCCAAGTGATTCTAAAAATCACTTGGAAAAGCGCTTGATAACCCGCATGCAGAAATGCATGCAAAAACGCTTGACAAACGCTTCTACCTGGCAGGAAAAACGCATGTAAAATCCACATGCGTTTTTCCTGCCAGGGAGAAGCGGAAAAAATATGCAGCATCGTGGGCACTTAGCCTAAGAATTCACAAGTTGTCAATAACGGGGGCAGCACGCAGCACATGAATGTTTTATGGTAAATCCATATAGTCATGGACTAGTTTTCAACGAGATAAATCAGTGAATAGTCACTAAAAACATACAGTTTCAAGAGAAGAGGAAAAAAAAACTTTATGATGCTGTAAGCATTGGACAATAAAGAGGACCTGTCAGGACTTGCCCATCTTAGGATAGGTTCACATTAATACAGAGCTCTACGATTGAGCACTCTGTCCGGGTCGGAGTTCCTGAGAAACATTTTTCAGACAAGAACCCTACCAAAGACCCGACGGAGTAATTCAACTGAATGAAACCGACAGAGCCACTTTAGAAGGATTCCCCTTGAAAAAGCAAAGATACTAATAAGCAAAACGCGCGTTAGGGACTCTCTTCTTTATGGGATGTGAGCTTCTTCTACGTGCACAATGGGCAAGAACTTTATATACTTATCATGGTTTAACTGTGACTATTAATGGATGGTACTGTGTGTGGATAAGGACCATTGTGTCCACCACATTCATTTTTGTGCTCCTATGTATATCGATTCCATTGATGCAATAGTTTGTGCTTGGTATTCTATTAACTGTCTGCCTTTACATTTTAAATTTGTTTTAAGCTCTATTTTGACATATTAATAAATAAATTTTTAGCTTCAAAAATTCCAGTTTTTACTCCTTGTTTTTACCACTTTAGAAACTATCTAATCTACAGCCCAGCAGTATTAGTCTTTTCCAGATACACGCAAAAACATGGTTCAACTGAAGGGCTGTGTTGGGGCTCCTCAACCCCGACGTAGTGCTTGTCGGAAAGCACTGAGGTAATGTGATCCTAGCCTTTGTCAATACTTGTACTCTCCTAAAATAGGACTATGGGAACAATTATTTAAATGTTCCCTCTGTTTTTCCTCCTGGAAAAGTAGGAATTGTCAACTGGGTGTGACCCTTTCAGGGTGTATTCTTATAGCTTGACACTGCCTAATCAGTGATGACTGTGTAGGGCCCACATTTTTTACAAGAGGAATGGTAAAACTAAACGTTCAATTTATTCCTAATATTCAGAACGAATATAAGTATGTTCACATGTGACATCTTTGTGGTGTACTTTATGCAGCTTATTTGGTTTGTAAAATGCGCAGCACTTTACAATATTAGAATAATCAATGAGATTTCTGAATTCTCATGCATAAGCTGCATTTTTTTTCCACGTGTATTTTGAGCCTTACTGCGTTTCTGCTAAGACGCAGCATGACAATTTTTTCAGAGTTTTTACCCAGCGTTCTCCACCCATTGAGTGGTTGAAAAGTGCAATGGTTGAAAAATGCTGCGAAAAAAAAAAAATGTGAGCAAAATTGAAACAATAACACAAGTATTGTAAGCAGCACCTGCCAACACATTGGGTTTATCTGCAAAGAAAAAAAAAAGCTGTGAAAATACTCTAATAGTAACGGCAGGAGGAAGAGTTATTAAAAAAGGTGCTGCACAATTATTACATTGGGAAAAGATTTACTAGAACAAACGTATTCTGTATACAGTGGGTACCGAAAGTATTCAGACCCCTTTAAATGTTTCACTCTTTCTTTCATTGCAGCCATTAGGCAAATTCTACAAAGTTTATTTTTTTTTCTCCTTAAAGTATACTCTGCACCCCATCTTGACTGAAAAAAAACAGAAATGTAGAAACTTTTGCAAATTTATTAATAAAGGAAAATTGAAATATCACATATGAATTTATATGGAGGACTATGTGAGGTCCATTATTCTGTATGGAGGATTAGGTGAGGCCCATTTCTCTGTATGGAGGACTATGTGAGGCTCATTATTCTGTATGGAGGACTATGTGAGGCTCATTATTCTGTATGGAGGACTATGTGAGGCTCATTATTCTGTATGGAGGACTATGTGGGTCCATAAATTTATATGGCGGACTATGTGAGTCCCATTATTCTGTATACAGGACTTTGTGGGGCCCATTATACTGGGTACTGGTTGGCCCGCGACTTTGTCCAAGCTTTTTATTTTGTCCCTCTGTGTGTTTGAGTTTGAGATCCCTGACTTAGAGTGTCTGCAGACTTGTGGTTTTAGACCCCACAACCCCTTTGGAATGATGGCTTCACAGGGCTCCCGAGGGGACTATGGAAAGGTGAACCGACAGTAAACTGAATGTGGCATTTCCAGCAGCTACTTCTTTAGGGGAAGTAGAGCCAGTTTTAGTTGTGACTGTTCAGAGGAAGATGGGTGACCACAATGAAGACTGCAAATTTTATTCATGTGGCTCCTGACTCCAAAGCCTGTGGCACGCAGCAAGTTTCTTCTTTGTTAGGCTACGTTCACACTAACGTACTTTCGGTCTGAGTGCAGTCTGTGAAAAAAAAAAAGCCTGTCATCACACGGACAGCACTCCGACCAATGTTCCACAATTAGGCTGTTCAGAAGATCTTTATTTTTTATTATTTTTTTAAAACACTGATCAATTTTCTGCATGTAAACAAAAATTGCAGGATGCGCTAATATTTTTCCTTATTTCGCCTATTCATGTCTATGGATGTGCAAGAAAAAAAAAATGGATCCCATATGAATCAAGCGTATATTAACCGATTTTTAGAGATACATTGCCATTATAAACATAGGAAGCTTTATTTGGTAAATTGTATTCATTGCTAATGTGTAACAAGTGTGATATGGATGTTAAAAGGACCTACGGATAGGATACAAATAAGAATACAGATGGAAAATCTTACTTTTTTTTTCTGGATGGAAAGTGGACAATTTTTTTATATGCTTGTGTGAACTTAGCCTTATTAGGATAAGGCATATATAGTAAACATAAGCAAGATATATTCCATGCTTCATATCCGGAGCAGCAGTAAGCCAGTGCCATGGCTCCCAAGGGTCAGTTTACCGACAGTAATCATCCTGTGTGTGAGGCTACAAACTGAGTCACTGGTATTGGATCAGGTTTCTTACTCTCCAACAGTGGGCTCCTAAGTTCAGGATGGCTCCGTGGAAGTTTTGAAACCAGTTTAGCAAGAGCTCCATAGACTGGACCTGAAGACCCCGGCTCTACAAGCACAGATCAGTCAGCTAGTCAATGTACCGAGAGACGGAGGTTCCATAATGGCCCTTCAGGAGCTAAATATTGCTCACAACCTTACACCCCGAAAACTGGAGGCAGACGCTGGAGCAGAAATGGCGGAGGCTGACCTTACTGCAAGTCACTGTGCATAAGGATTTAGCAACATAGTAACATCTTTTTTGACTGCAGTTTTGGTTTCAGACAGAGCACACATATTTTGTAGCTTCAATACGACAGATGGTGCGATGGCACATTAAAATTGATAAGGAAAAAGCCTGTTTAAAGCAACACTCCAACCTGGGACTGAAAAATGGCGAGGTTCAGACTTACTACTGCACTCTCCATGTCACTGCGGCGGTGGCTATCTTGGAAGCAGAGGAACAAAATGCTGATCAGAGCGCAGAAAGCAGCAACAGGCAAGCGGATAGCGCCATTATACTGTATGGAGCACTATGTGGGGCCCATTATACGGTATGGAGGACTATGTGGGGCCCATTATACTGTATGGAGCACTATGTGGGGCCCATTATACGGTATGGAGGACTATGTGGGGCCCATTATACTGTATGGAGGACTGTGTGGGGTCCATTATTCTGTATGGAGGACTAAGTGGGGCCCATTATACTGTATGGAGGACTAAGTGGGGCCCATTATACTGTATGGAGGACTAAGTGGGGCCCATTATACTGTATGGAGGACTAAGTGGGGCCCATTATACTGTATGGAGGACTAAGTGGGGCCCATTATACTGTATGGAGGACTATGTAGGGCCCATTATATTGTATCGAGGACTATGTGGGGCCCATTATACTGTATCGAGGACTATGTGGGGCCCATTATACTGTATGGAGGACTATGTGGGGCCCATTATACTGTATGGAGGACTATGTGGGGCCCATTATACTGTATGGAGGACTATGTGGGGCCATTATACAGTATGGAGGACTATGTGGGGCCCATTATACTGTATGGAGGACTAAGTGGGGCCCATTATAATGTATGGAGGACTAAGTGGGGCCCATTATACTGTATGGAGGACTATGTGGGGCCCATTATACTGTATCGAGGACTATGTGGGGCCCATTATACTGTATCTAGGACTATGTGGGGCCCATTATACTGTATCGAGGACTATGTGGGGCCCATTATACTGTATCGAGGACTATGTGGGGGCCATTATACTGTATGGAGGACTATGTGGGGCCATTATACGGTATGGAGCACTATGTGGGGCCCATTATACTGTATGGAGGACTATGTGGGGCCCATTATACTGTATGGAGGACTATTTGGGGGCCCATTATTCTGTATGGAGGACTATGTGGCGGCCCATTATTCTGTATGGAGGACTATGTGGCGGCCATTATACTGTATGGAGGACTATGTGGGGCCCATTATACTGTATGGAGGACTATGTGGGGGCCCATTATTCTGTATGGAGGACTATGTGGGGGCCCATTATATTATATACTGGTTGGTCCTCGACTTTGTCCAAGTTTTTCTGTCTACCATAAATGTGAACAAAGCCTTCAAAATGAACTACGGTATATCACTGAGAAATCAAGGCGGTACAGGAGGATGCCATTGACTTTATTACTGTTTTACCCACCACCTATTTACTGTCCGTGGAAATAACTGTTGAAGCCATTCATCCAGCTCTAATGACATGTTTTCATGGCATGTAATTTGCATGTAACCCTTCAGTTTCAATGGGGTGACTGTATCCCACAAGGGATATAATCGCATAATTCCACTAGTAGACTGGATAATTTATGGCCAGACTATTGTTTCACCTTGATGGACAACATTTCAGATTTTTCTGGTTAAGGGGAATAAACCTTCCAACCGGACATCTAACAAAGGATTGGTAGTCTACTAATAATGGAGCTATAAATCATAAAAAAAACGATTAACCTCGTGATCTTTTACCACCTATGTTCTGCAAGGAAACAGATCTGAAGCGTGTAATTCACATTATTAATTGTGCTTAACGCTAAACTAGAAGCACAAGAGGGAGGTCTGGAGCCTGGAAGTCAGAGCTGGGGCCAGTCACCATTTGTGGTGGACACAAGCAGGTTAAACACCTTCTCGGCTCCAAGTGAAATGATTTATCTGGATTTTCAGAGCTTATAAAACACTCATTGCTGACACTGTCACTTATTTGTTAAGATACCAAAACCTCCAGATGTTTCCCTTTGTAGCAAATAATGGCTGCTCCTCCTTCACATGTTCCCCAGAGATAATACAAAGCAGGGCTGCCATTCCTCAGCCTCATCAATACCGGATAATTGTCAGAGGCAGTGTCAATACTACGCTCCTGTTTCCTCCTCATTATCTCATCTCAAACCCCCCACTGAAAAATGCAAGAGAATGACAGACTTCACATAGACAAAGCAAATGAATCCTCACAAGGATACTCTGACCAGTGAACAACAAAAAAAGTCACAAATCTATAGTATGTGTTTTGTTAACACACAGAGAAATATCTATAGATAAAAGTCCTCTTATTCTCTGAAGAGGCAATTTGCATATTAGATCGATATCTATATATGTGTATGTATATACATGCATGGATAAATATATATAGATATATACACACACACACACACATATAGCTGTGAACATTGCGCTGTTTTCAACCTTTTACATACCACATTCTAACAGGCAATAATAAAAATCAGAGGAAAATGCTGAATATTTCAATATAGCGCTGCTTCAGAAGGAAGAGAATGGTCTCTGTCCGCAGGTGGCTACACCAGAAGCATGACCCTTTAAAGCCATATTCACATGGTGTAGATACACAGCAGTTTTTCTATCTGAAGTTTCCAAGTACAGAATCTCTGGGTTGTTACATTGTAATGAAAGTAGATAAGACTTCACAAAATTTCAACCACAAGATGAATACAAAATCCGCGTAGAATGACCCTGTGGGGCGGCTGTTGTATGCAATGTGTAGGATGAGATTTGCAACAAATCCATGTTTGACCTATTTGGATTTTGCAGCACATTCATTGCAGATTTTTGCCATCAATTCTGCTACAGGCGTTTTTTGCGTAGTTTCCATATTCCGTGGACATACACTTGGGGTATTTTCATAGGATGTGATCTCGATGCATTTCTTGTTACGATTTTCCGAAATCTCAATATAATGACTGTGGGTTTTTTTTACATGATTTTTGAAACTCTATGCAAAAACTATGCAATTTTACATCAATTTTGGAAAATATCTGTTAAAAAATGCAGCACAATATATAAACATGCCCCCCCAGTTTCACCAGAAAATCATTACAGCGGACCTGCTTCCAAACCACCTGAAAAAGGTGTTGTATGAACATACCCTTAACACAAAGCTTCAGATACCTTCATTTTTTTTTATGAATGTGAGAAAAACTGATGAAACTCTGATGGTAAAAACTGACACACTTACGAAAATCTGATCCAAAATCATTCAGTTTTTCAAATACTCAGAAAACGTCCCAAAAACTTTAATGTGAAAGCGAAGTTAAAGAGTAATTTCTCAGGGAAAAACCATGGTTAAAAAGAATAGTCCGTAATTACACGTAAAGAGGTTGTCCACTACTTTTACATTTAGGTCATCAATGTCTGATTGGCGGGGAGCCGGGTGTCGGACCCTGGCCAATCAGCTGTTATCGGTGTTGGCGGCTGTAAGTACTCAGTTGCGGTGCTGCTCAGTCTTCTGATAGTGGCCGCCGCAGGGTACTACACATCCGCCTCCTATTTATTTGAATAGGAGGTGAATGTGCAGTTCCCGGGCGGCGGTCACTACCAGAAGACGGAGCAGCACCGCAAGTGAGTATTTCCAGCCAGCGGCCGCCATCGATAGCAACTGTTTGGCGGAGGTGCCGAGTGTCGGAAGCCGACCGATCAGATATTGATAACTTATCCTTTGGATAGGTATTGGACAACTCCTTTAAGGCTCGTGCAGACATACCTGGTTCTCAGTCTGATCAAGGACTGGCCGCGGCTCTCCTGACCCGAGCGGAACAGCTTCATATATTTTCACGGGCCATTCCGCACATTGCGGTCGGTGATCGAACAGAGATCCACGGACATTTGCATGAGTCCATAATAAGGTAGTGGTGCAACTTTCTTGTGTACTACTATGGTTGCGTGCCAATGGATTCGATTTCACGACCACTGTAATTGCATCATAAAAACAGCAATTTCTGACTTTCTCTCAATCTATTTTTAAAACTGGATTTTTTTAATATATCTAATAGGTTTACCATTTATTCACGAGTAAACAAACCAATGAATCAGTCAATTAATTAATGTAAGAAGATAGAGACAAGAAAAATATTGCTTGTCATCAGCATTTTATACCAATACTAAAGACTTGTATGTAAAGGTGATTTGATGCTGAGTAAATCCTTAACTTTCTTGTAGATATCAATTTTGTTGTTTTAGAAAAATCCATAGTTGGAATTACAGTGGGAAAATAAGTATTTGATCCCTTGCTGTTTTTGTAAGTTTGCCCACTGACAAAGACATGAACAGTCTGTAATTTTAAGGGTAGGTTAATTTTAACATTGAGAGATATAATATCCAAAAAAAATCAAGAAAATCACATTGTATAAATTAAATACATTTATTTGCATTTTGCAGTGAGAAATAAGTACTTGATTCCTCTGGCAAACAACACAATACTTGGTGGCAAAACCCTTGTTGGCAAGCACAGCAGTCAGACACTTTTTTTTGTGGTTGATGATGAGGGTTGCGCACATGTCAGGAGGAATTTTGGTCCACTCCTCTTTGCAGATCATCTCTAAATCATTCAGATTTTGAGGCTGTCGCTTGGCAACTCGGAGCTTCAACTCCCTCCATAAGTTTTCTATGGAACTAAGGTCTGGAGACTGGCTAGGCCGCTCCATGACCTTACTGTGCTTCTTTTTGAGCCACTCCTTTGTTGCCTTGGCTGTATGTTTTGGGTCATTGTCTTGCTGGAAGACCCAGCCACGACCCACCTTCAATGCTCTTCCTGAGAGGAGGTTGTTGGCCAAAATCTCGCGATACATGACCCATCCATCTTCCCTTCAGTATGGTGCAGTCACCATGTCCCCTTTGCAGAAAAGCACCCCCAAAAGTATAATGTTTCCCCCACCATGCTTCACGGTCGGAACGATGTTCTTAGGGTTGTACTCCTCCTTCTTCCTCCAAACACGGAGAGTTGAGTTAATGCCAAAGAGCTCAATTTTTGTCTCATCTGACCACAGCACCTTCTCCCAATAACTCACAGAATCATCCAGGTGTTCATTGGCAAACGTCAGCCAGGCCTGCACATGTGCCTTCTTGAGCAGGGGTACCTTGCGGGCACCGCAGAATTTTTAACCTTTAAGGTGTAATGTGTTACCAATGGTTTTCTTGGTGACTGTGGTCCCAGCTGCCTTGAGATCATTAACAAGCTCCCCCTGTGTAGTTTTAGGCTGATCTCTCACCTTCCTCATGATCAAGGATACCCCACGAGGTGAGATTTTGCATGGTGCCCCAGATCGATGTCGATTGACAGTCATTTTGTATTTCTTCCGTTTTCTTACTCTTGCACCAACAGTTGTCTCCTTCTCACCCAGCGTCTTACTTATGGTTTTGTAGCCCATTCTAGCTTTGTTCAGGTCTATGATCTTGTCCCTGACACCCTTATAAAGCTCTTTTGTCTTGCCCATGTTGTAGAGGTTAGAGTCTGACTGATTAATTGAGTCTGTGGACAGGAGTCTTTTATACAGGTGACTATGTAAGACTGCTGTCTTTAATGCAGGTAACGAGTTGATTAGGAGCGTCTAACTGGTCTGTAGAAGCCAGAACTCATAATGGTTTGTAGGGGATCAAATACTTATTTCTCATTGCAAAATGCAAAAAAAATTACATAATTAATACAATGTGATTTTCTTTTGGATATTCTGTCTCTCAATGTTAAAATTAACCTACCCTTAAAAGTATAGTCTATTCATGTCTTTGTCAGTGGTCAAACTTACAAAAACAGCAAGGGATCAAATACTTATTTCCCCCACTGTATATGCCAATGAGCTGCAAGTGCAGAGGACAGGCCCTGCACTTATAACTCTCCTGCTTTTGTTTTTCCCCACCCACTGCCTACCTCCTATGTAAGCAGAGCACCAGATAGAGCCCCCTCCACAGGCCGCGCACGATATCATTATCTCCAAACTGAAAGTAAAGATTACACAAGAACCACAGGACGGATTTCATCAACCAAGGTATCATATTAATCATTGTAATGTCACAATGTCAGGTGGGCATGTAGTTTACGGAGCTCAATCCTGCTGACAGGTGCGTTTTAAGAGCGATGCCTTCAATTGGTTCTGTCAGGTCACTGAAACATGAGTGAGCTGTCATTCAGAGGCAGGAAGCAGGCAGTGGGTGAGGAATAGGGAGAGGCAGGACGCAGGCAGTGGGCGAGGAATAGGGAGAGAGGCAGGACGCAGGCAGTGGGCGAGGAATAGGGAGAGAGGCAGGACGCAGGCAGTGGGCGAGGAATAAGGCGAGAGGCAGGAGAGATAGAAGTTCAGTGGCTGCCCACTGCACTTGCAGCTCGTTTGCATATAATTTCAACTATGGATTTCTCTAAAGCAACAAAACTGATTTCTACAGGAAAGGTAAGAATTTATCAGCAGTAAATCATCTTTACATACATGCCATTAGTTGTTGGTATAGAATTCGGATGACTGGTCTCTAAGCTGTTCCTGAATGCCTAACCAACACAAAACTCCATTGGCCAACATACAGGAGACAATGCTTATAATGAAATCAAGCCATAGCAAATTGTCACAAGGACCCGAATATTATGGAGTTAATTTTTACTAAATTCATGTTAACCCCGAATCAGCATATGATACCACTCTCCGCTAAGAACCGTGCCAGACATTTGTAGGCAAGTTCAACAATGGTTTCATTGTATTCTGAGAAAACACAGCAGAGTGGAAATGAAGCCAAATACCAGCTTATGCCTATCCTAATCTACTGACACCTTCTTATGCTAAAAGCAAAAAAATGCTGCTAAACCTAAAAAGTCTTTTCACCAACAATGTCACAATGTCCACATTTAGCAGATGATGCTGAGGAATGGATTAGCTCCTGTGTTATTCGAGTAAAACTTCTTTTTAATATTAATCACATAGATTAATTATTATATTTATTCAGCCTGGAAACTATAGAGGAGGTATTGTAGTTTACTTATCATTATCAATGTTGTTACACAACATTTGAGTATCTTAGATGCCTATGGCAGAAGATTTTCCTGGTATATATGCCAGACTGGCATTAGATCATGTTGGATAACACATGTTAGGTGGGCTGCGCTGCTGGAGGAAACCAATTATTCAAAAATGATGATAAAAAGCTTTTGTTATTCACAACGCGTTTCAGGTTGTTTTCTTGACTTTATAAAGATGCCAGTACAGCATTGAAACGCGCTGTGAATAAAAAAAAACTCATCATTGTTGAAGAATTGGGTTTACTCCACCAGTGCACCTAATGCGTTTTATCCAACTGGATCCAATATTTCCTGGAGGATCTATCCACCAGCCATGGGGCAGCAGGTGTTTCTATTCATGCCTACATAGGAGTTGTGCCTGTCACATCACCACCAGGTGAGCCTTAACCAAACACTTAACCACTCTCCTCCATAGGGTATCACCCAATTGTGCGCTCTGTTCCCCACATCAATATTTCTTCATAGACATATGCCAAAAACAAACCTTGTAATAAATTACAATAAATACAAATACCTTTTTTTTTTAATTAGAGGAGAAAAAAAATATACAAATAATACATATGTTATAAGAATATGTTCAATAGAAAGTTAAGAAGTACCACCAAAATGAATGCCCGAATTCGGTGTGGATTAATAAGTAGAAGTGATGTCACTTTTCTCTCTCTTGCCAAGTATTGTGTGCTGAATTTACCATTACATACACCCATTATTTCATGCTGTTTTACAGAAGAAATATCATACAGGCTGAGCTTGGAATCACCAGAGTGGAGAAATTAGGAACGAAGCATTCTAATGCCAATCAAATCCACAGCTCGGCACCGGCAGGAAAAAAAAAGGATTAGCATAGTGAAAGGCCATTTGACCCATCACTAATAAGAAAAACAACGCTGCAGTCAGACATCTGCCAAGCATGTATGAACACATGCTTTGGAAATGAAGAACAATACACTGAACACGCTAGACCTGCATCTATGCAGCCAGCCAGGAAATATCCCTTTTCAAAGAAATGAAAAATGACAAGCTGCCATTAAAAGTTCTGTCTCGACATTTTGCTTAAAGAAAATGTTACCAGTGAAAGATGATAAAACGTATTGTTCTGCCTCAGCTGTCACTGTATGTAACGGAGACTGATGTAAGCAATTACCTAATCGTTCCTAACCGTTCAGTACTGGTATAACATGCTTATACTGGATTCTGGCAACTTTCAGCAGAACACAATTATTTAGGTAGTTTTTTTATTTTTTTTTAGTAAACAGCTAATAAGCCCGCCAACTAGTAAGCTTTTATTTTCCATCCTATATCAGGGCTATGAAATCCTGTTACCATGATGGATTTTGATAGGGAAGAGACAATCACATACCAGTCTGAATCTCCCAATATTTAAAGGGCTTCCTTCACTGATGTTTCTGTTTAAATAACCATGCAGAGGTAAATAGCTAAATAAAATGAATCGCACTCAGGGTACTGATGCCTGTAGCTCCTTTTCTAAGAGCAATAGAAAAAAATCAGCAATCCCAAAAGAAAAAAATGTAGACTATGAGGATATAAGTAAAAATCATGCTGGTTCGAAATAAGTCATCCTTTCTCTAATTTTTTATGTCTCCTTTTCCAATTCTCCTTTAACATGTTTTTAATTATTTTTCATTAAATGTGAAGTTTTAATATTCTACATTTTTTCTTTTGGGATTTCTGGATTTTTTCTATTGCTCGTCCCTCACCTATCCTCCAGCTGGGATTTTTTCCTTCCGTGCATCCCTACCTTGATTGAAAGATCCCAGGGCTACACTACACTTCAGGAGAGCTTATAAGTATTTTTTCCTTTTTTGTATTTGCTCCTTTTCTAACACTGTCTGAATTCCCCGGCGGTCTCTACACTTTTTCATCTGGTGGGATGAGCATATGACTGCTGCAGCCAAATCACTTACAGTACATTTATATACACACAGTACAGACCAAACGTTTGGACACACCTTCTCATTTAAAGATTCTTCTGTATTTTCATGACTATGAAAATTGTACATTCACACTGAAAGCATCAAAACTATGAATTAACACATGTGGAATTATATACTTAACAAAAAAGTGTGAGACAACTGAAAATAGGTCTTATATTCTAGGTTCTTCAAAGTAGCCACCTTTTGCTTTGATGACTGCTTTGCACACTCTTGGCATTCTCTTAATGAGCTTCAAGAGGTAGTCACCGGAAATGGTCTTCCAACAATCTTGAAGGAGTTCCCAGAGATGCTTAACACTTGTTGGCCCTTTTGCCTTCACTCTGCGGTCCAGCTCACCCCAAACCATCTCGATTGGGTTCAGGTCTGGTGACTGTGGAGGCCAGGTCATCTGGCGTAGCACCCCATCACTCTCCTTCTTGGTCAAATAGCCCCTACACAGCCTGGAGGTGTGTTTTGGGTCATTGTCCTGTTAAAAAATAAATGATGGTCCAACTAAACGCAAACCGGATGGAATAGCATGATGCTGCAAGATTCTGTGGTAGCCATGCTGGTTCAGTATGCCTTCAATTTTGAATAAATCCCCAACAGTGTCACCAGCAAAGCACCCCCACACCATCACACCTCCTCCTCCATGCTTCACGGTGGGAACCAGGCATGTAGATTCCATCCATTCACCTTTTCTGCGTCGCACAAAGACACGGTGGTTGGAACCAAAGATCTCAAATTTGGACTCATCAGACCTGTCCTTAGCAGTGGTTTCCTAGCAGCTATTTTACCATGAAGGCCTGCTGCACAAAGTCTCCTCTTAACAGTTGTTGAAGAGATGTGTCTGCTGCTAGAACTCTGTGTGGCATTGACCTGGTCTCTAATCTGAGCTGCTGTTAACCTGCGATTTCTGAGGCTGGTGACTTGGATAAACTTATCCTCAGAAGCAGAGGTGACTCTTAGTCTTCCTTTCCTGGGGCAGTCCTCATGTGAGCCATTTTCTTTGCAGCGCTTGATAGTTTTTGCAACTGCACTTGGGGACACTTTCAAAGTTTTCCCAATTTTTCGCACTGACTGACCTTTTCTTAAAATAATGATGGCCACTCGTTTTTCTTTACTTAGAATTTGTATAATTGCAAGAAAAAAGCAGCTAACAGTCTATTCAGTAGGACTATCAGCTGTATATCCACCAGACTTCTGCACAACACAACTGATGGTCCCAACCCCATTTATAAGGCAAGAAATTCCACTTATTAAACCCGACAGGGCACACCTGTGAAGTGAAAACCATTTCCGGTGACTACCTCTTGAAGCTCATCAAGAGAATGCCAAGAGTGTGCAAAGCAGTCATCAAAGCAAAAGGTGGCTACTTTGAAGAACCTAGAATATAAGACCTATTTTCAGTTGTCTCACACTTTTTTGTTAAGTATATAATTCCACATGTATTAATTCATAGTTTTGATGCCTTCAGTGTGAATGTACAATTTTCATAGTCATGAAAATACAGAAAAATCTTCAAATGAGGTGTATCCAAACTTTTGGTCTGTACTGATATATATATATATATACACATACACATATACATACATATATACACTCACACACACACACACACACACACACACAGTACAGACCAAAAGTTTGGACACACCTTCTCATTTAAAGATTTTTCTGTATTTTGACGACTTTGAAAATTGTGCATACACACTGAAGGCATCAAAACTATGAATTAACACATGTTTAATTATATCCTTAACAAAAAAGTGTGAAACAACTGAAAATATGTCATATTCTTGGTTCTTCAAAGTAGCCACTTTTTGCTTTGAGGACTGCTTTGCACACTCTTGACATTCTCTTGATGAGCTTCAAGAGATAGTCACCGGAAATGGTTTTCACTTCACAAGTGTGCCCTGTCAGGTTTAATAAGTGGGATTTCTTGCCTTATAAATGGTGTTGGGACCATCAGGTGTGTTGTGCAAAAGTCTGGTGGATACACAGCTGATAGTCCTACTGAATAGACTGTTAGAATTTGTATTATGGCAAGAAAAAAGCAGCTAAGTAAAGAAAAACGAGTGGCCATCATTACGTTAAGAAATGAAGGTCAGTCAGTCTGAAAAATTGGGAAAACTTTGAAGGTGTCCCCAAGTGCAGTTGCAAAAACCATCAAGCGCTACAAAGAAAGAAACTGGCTCACATAAGGACCGCCCCAGGAAAGGAAGACCAAGAGTCACCTCTGCTTCTGAGGATAAGTTTATCCAAGTCACCAGCCTCAGAAATCGCAGGCTAACAGTAGCTCAGATTAGAGACCAGGTCAATGCCACACAGAGTTCTAGCAGCAGACACATCTCTTCAACAACTGTTAAGAGGAGACTTTGTGCAGCAGGCCTTCATGGTAAAATAGCCGCTAGGAAACAACAGCTAAGGACAAGCAACAAGCAGAAGAGACTTGTTTGGGCTAAAGAACACAAGGAATGGACATTAGACCAGTGGAAATCTGTGCTTTGGTCTGATGAGCCCAAATTTGAGATCTTTGGTTCCAACCACCGTGTCTTTGTGCGACTCAGAAAAGGTGAACAGATGGACTCTACATGCCTGGTTACCACCGTGAAGCATGGAGGAGGAGGTGTGATGGTGTGGGGGTGCTTTGCTGGTGACAACTGTTGGGGATTTATACAAAATTGAAGGCATACTGAACCAGCATGTCTACCATCCGGTTTGCGCTTAGTTGGATCATCATTTATTTTTCAACAGGACAATGACCCCAAACACACCTCCAGGTTGTGTAAGTGCTATTTGACAAAGAAGGAGAGTGATGGGGTGCTACGCCAGATGACCTGGCCTCCACAGTCACCAGATCTGAACCCAATCGAGATGGTTTGGGGTGAGCTGGACCGCAGAGTGAAGGCAAAAGGGCCAACAAGTGCTAAGCATCTCTGGGAACTCCTTCAAGATCGTTGGAAGACCATTTCCGGTGACTACCTCTTGAAGCTCATCAAGAGAATGCCAAGAGTGTGCAAAGCAGTCATCAAAGCAAAAGGTGGCTACTTTGAAGAACCTAGAATATAAGACATATTTTCAGTTGTTTCACACTTTTTTTGCTAAGTATATAATTCCACATGTGTTAATTCATAGTTTTGATGCCTTCAGTGTGAATGTACAATTTTCATAGTCATGAAAATACAGAAAAATCTTTAAATGAGAAGGTGTGTCCAAACTTTTGGTCTGTACTGTATACATATATATATATATAATATACACACACACACACACACACACACACACACACACACACACACACACACACACACACACTGGTGGGGGAGCTAGGCAGGGTTAGAAGTGGAGTGATTGATATGGGTAAGGAGATTATGCTACATATTATCCTTTTAGAGCCTACAGCATACTTATTTTAATTCATTTCATGCATGGAAAACTCATTTAAAGGGAACCTGTCAGTATGTTTTTATGTATAGAATTAGTGGTATGGCTGAATATGACGCTTGTCACTTAATAAAAAATTATGCCATTTTTGTAGAAATCTGATGCACCAATCAAGGGAAATTTAGGGAAGAAGCCATACGCAAATCAGATGGGTGGTGTCAATGCACTTGGACCACTTCTTTCAAAAGCATTGACTCGCCCTCAGTGCTATTCCAGCCTTATTTGCATACGGTTTGTTTGCTAAATTTCTCATGACTGGCACTTCAGCTCTCTACAGGGTATCACTTTTATAAGACAAAGTTCAAAGAAACTGCAGTGCTACAACACCAAGATAAAATAATGTCAGAGTTCGGGGAGGTTGGAAACTCACCACCACTGCAGGGATGATCAAGGGAAAAAAATTCCAAAAGAACAAAGTCAAGTCCTGCAATTATTCCATACAGCTGTGTCCGCGATGAGCGTGTAGATCCCAATGCAACTCCAGTGCTGAAGATCAAATCCTAGCTACTGCTTCTTGTGGATAAGGGATGTAATTACCCATCTAATCAATTGAAAATATAGTGCGGAATCTCCAGATATCAAGTGAAAAGTTGGTTTATTTATTATACTCACTAAGGCAGATTAACACTTACATTAAAAACATCCAAGGATAGCCACGTCATGGTGATCACTAAAAGCCCGACTCAGGGTTTTGCTAATAATACTGCCCCAGAAGAAGTGGTTATTGTTGGCGAAACCCTGAGACCCTTTCAGTGATCATCGTGAGGTGGCTGTCTTTGGATGGTTTTAATACAAGTGCTATGTTCATGTGCAGTATACTAAATAAACTTGATAGCTGGAGGTTCTGCCCTATATTTTCCAATCATTAAACAGGTAACTACATCCCATATAAGCATGAAGCAGCAGCTGGTATTAGATCTGCAGTAGTGGAGTTGCATTAGGATTTACACGCTCATCGCAGACATATCTGTATGGAATAATTGTGGGATCTGACTTGGTTCATTTGGAATTTGTTTTCGCTGGATCCTACAATGATGGTGAGTTTACATCCTCACCAAGCTCTGACATTATTTTAGCTTGGTTTCTTCACTACTGTATATAAAAAGAATTTGGGGACTTATTTTTCACTTGCAGCAGCTCTACTAAAGCTTATGGACTGAGCGGCACCACATCCGTTTACATATTTTATCATTTTTATAAGAGATCAAGAACCCTCCAAAGCTATACCATTATTTGCATAAGTAAAAACATACTGACAGGTTCTATTTAAAGGGAATCTGTCAGCAGCTTTTTTCCCACCTAATCTGGGAGCAGCATAATGTAAAGACAGAGACCCTGATTCCAGCAATGTGTCACTTATTGGGATTCTTAGTGTAGTTTTGATAAAATCACTGTTTTATCTGCAGGAGATTATCATTAGAGGACTAGTAAACCTACTGCCAGGTGGTCAAGCTTATTCACGAGCTCTGTATAACCCCGTCCCCACCACTGATTAGCAGCTTTCTGTGATCACTGCTAGATTTGTAGCAGATAAAACAGTGATTTTATCAAAACTACAGCAAGCAGCTGAGTAAGTGGAAAAAATATATTGCTGAAATCAGGGTCTCTGTTCCTACATTATGCTGCTTTCGTATGAAGTAGCAAAAACCTGATAGATTCTCTTTCAATCTTAAAAATGGATACAACATCTTGTGGTTGGTTTATATCTTTATGATGTGATATCAAGAGGCATTTTTACATGCAATATCTAGTCACTACCACGCCAGAAACATCGTCCTGAATATCTGTGCTACATAGTGCGCTTCATGGACATTCCCATTCAGCGTAAGCTCTGGGGTTTCTCTGTTGTATGTGCTGCACCCGAAATCAGAAAATGAATGACAATGTGAGGTCATTCCCTCCCACTGACAGGAGTTCATTCCCTCCCACTGAGAGGGATAGGAGAGGAGAAAGTAACCCAGGGAATAAGCTGATGCAATCAACCTGGAGGTTTCATATCAGATTGGGAAACCAAAGGTATCATCACACTTAGCGACGCTACAGTGATCCCGACAACGATACGACCTGGCAGGGATCGTTGCTGCGTCGCTATGTGGTCGCTGGTGAGATGTCAAACAATCAGATCTTCCCAACGACGCAGCAACGATACAGCAACCCGTAGCGACCAGTATAACGATGCAACGCAAATGCACGCCTATGTGTCTCAGTTCTGAGTCGCCAACGAGGTCGTTGGTAAGGTGTCAAACACACCGATGCATGCTACCCAGCGAGACCTCAACAATCAAAAAATGGTCCAGGCCATTTTGACACGACCAGCGATCTCACAGCAGGAGCATGGTCGCTGCTACGTGTCAAACGTAGCGAGATCGCTGCTGAGGTCGCTGTTGCGTCACAAAACTTGTGACTCAGCTGCGATCTCGCTAGTGATCTCGTTTAGCGTGACGGGGGCTTAAGGCTGCAGCCTCCTGAGATAAGTCCAACACATCCTTCCTGCCATCTGCTGCATGACACTGACAGGTCTAGAGGAATCTGTAATAATGTTGCATTTTTGGAAGGAGGCATTCTCTAAAGCTAATAAAACATTATTTATTGTTATATACAGTAATATGCCTACACAAAGTAGCACTATGTATACTGAATGAGATGCATCCACTTTCCATCATTACATATCAGAATGGTGGTTAAAACTGCTAAATTAATTCTGCATCAAAACTGCCTTAAAAAGCAAATTCTTGATACAGACAAATAATTTGGTTTTATCATTGCCTCTTACTATAGAAATAAATGGGGAAGGGAACATACATGATTCTTCCTTATTTTGAGGACAAGATAGATACAGAATTAGTGCCGTAGGTTCCTCCAATCACAATTTACAGTGGAGAATGGAAAAGTAAGGGATAGGAGGACAATTACCCCATGGGAGTGTAAATTCATGGCGATAATACTTATTACTGTTGGCAATAAGATTCGTTGTCAGCCTCGCTCCTCCTGTACCAGTCGCTGACTCGTTTTGTTCAAGGTTATTGTAAGTGTGTTTGCTATGTATACCCCTTTTCACATGTAAAACGCCATGGAATAAATGGCGCTATAATAATAAATAATAATAATATTATTATATCTGCAAAGTGTGGCTTCAAGCTGAATATTTGCCTCCAATTTTGGCCAGTGTTCACACAAGCACTATTACGCTATCACTATTATGTGATCACTATTCACTGGCACTATTCCGTTATATTTTCCTGCTTTCTTTCATGGTGTCTGTTATTTTACTAGAGAAAACCAGCGCAGCAAGCTGAGGAGAGCCTCACAAAGAGGAAACGTTCAGGTGTCAGCCACATATGAAAGCCTTTTATGTAATGTTTTATCTAAATGTGATTGATTTCAGAGCGCCGCTTTCTGTTTTCTATACCTTTGTAGCCAATTATGGACCGTTATGCAATCACATTAATTGATCGCTGGTATACAAAGAGAAGACAGCTATTGTCTGGTCTGAGCCAGCACTCGTGATAATGTAATTTATCTTAAAACCAGGACCCTATAGAACCTATAATTTTCTAAACAAAGATGGGAGCAAGCCTTTGATCTGACAACCTCCATTGTCCCAGGCAACATGAACAGGTGGCGGGTGCGGATGACATATCCTCAGAAATGGCAGCTAATGGACCCCAATATTAAACACTGGAAAGGTGAAATGGTATTGGAAAGGTATTGATTCAGTAATTCAAAAAAAATAGTAACGGCTCAAAGTCCCATTTCACGAACAGACCAATAAAACTTATTACTTTTTTATATATAAGAAATAAATGTCAATTATCAATTACAAGCATGGGATTGTGAAAGTCTAAAATCATTAATAGTTGGTATAGAGGAAGAGTGGGTCTCATACGAAATGGTGGGTAGCCCAATTGTCTCAATAGTCCCTGGTTTTATGTGTAACCGCAATAAAGTGTGAAACGATTTAGACTTTTCATCGAGTGGTGAGTGCCCCTTATTACTCTTCGGTTTTTACATTTGATATGTGGACTATTCTCTTAAAACTGGGGTCACACGTGTGTTGACTGTCTAATGCGAGAGAATTGGGCAGATTAACTACTGTCACTCGGATCAAACTGTCAGTTTGATCCGAGTGTCATGTTAGTCTGATCCAATTTTCTGGCATAAGAGAATCACAGCACAGGTGCAGAAAAGACAGAGAATTTAATTTTTCCATCTTCTCCATTGTCTATGTCCATGGATGTTGGACTGCACTAGGATGACATCCGATCATCGGATGTACCCGCAGCATGCAGCGATTGTTTTCTCATGCCGGATTGGCATGTGAAGAAAAAAATCGCAGATCTTCACTGCCCCATAGTATAACATTGGGCCGAGTGCTGTCTGATAAAACAATGGATAGCACTCGGCCGTGTTATACGCTTGTGTGACTGAGCCCTGGGGTTGAGCACCAAAAATGTTACATACGCTGTGGATTTAAACAAGGAGTCTGGCAGGTCGAGATTGACCATGTGTGGATAAGAGCAATGCCAGTGCTGTATTTTTTCTGTCTTGCTATTAAAATGTAGCATTCATCGACAATTTTGAAAATTGACTAGGAAATAAGAACAAAATAGCAACTAAAGTTTAAAAAAAATATATATATATATATTTTTTGTGCCTTAAATTGTCTACATATCTGTGGGAGTCTGGGTCATCGATCACTCAAAAGACCCCTGAAAAGTGTGCAGCTCAGGATCAGAGCATGGATTTCATAGAATGTGTTTGCTTTCTATTGAATCCGCACTCTACGCGCCAGCTGTGATTTTTGACAAATCACAGCCGATATCAACTCAAATACTATTAGCCCAATTGCCAGTGCACCAGTGCAATCGGGAAGAGCCAGGCAAAGTGCCAGAATTGGCGCGCCTCATGTGATGTGACAATTCTGGAGTGGCTGCAGGCTTTTATTTTTAGGCTGGGAAGGGCCCAATAACCATGGACCTTCCAAGCCTGATAATATCAGCCCACAGCTGTCTGCTTTACCTTGGTTGGTTATCAAAAATAAGAGGGGGACCCAAAATCGTGTTTTTTTTATTGTGGCTTTTTTATTTATTTATTAGGTTGATTCATGTACAGTAAACTACACACAAAGCACTAATTATATATCTCATGGATATCTATTTATCAATCTATCATCTATATAACTATATTTGTATATAAGACTGCTTTATTAGTTTGAAAACTACAGTAGCTTTAGAGGGGTTGTCCACTACTATTGAAAATAAGGCAATGTATTTTTATGATGAAAATAAGTTTCTTTGTAAATACCTTGCATTGCTGTTTCTGCCTGTGAGCGGCGCTATCACTGGCCGCTCACAGGCATCACGGCTTTGACATAAGCGGATGTCACGTCATGGTTCCGGATGCAGCCGGGGGTCTCTCTTCTGGGTTCCACCAGTGGATGCTGGGCTGTGGGCGGGGTTACCCCGGGCGTCACACTCTGCATCCACTGCACGCTCTCCCTCTCCTCATTCATTGGGAAAGCGCGCGGTGGATGCTGGGGGTGACGCGCAGGGTAACCCCACCCACAACCCAGCATCAACCGCGACACCGATGTCACGCCTCCCTTGACGTGACATCAGCGGGGGTCACGTGATGCCTGGGAGCAGACCGCGGTAGCGCCGCTCACAGGCAGTAACACCTCTGCAAGGTATTTATAAAGACACTTCTTTTCATCATAAAAATACATTGGCCTATTTTCAATAGTAGTGGACAACCCCTTTAAATTACAGCGAGAATTACAGTATGTAAAAGGTGATGTTAAAAACGCATTGCATACGCAAGTCATACGGACGCTAGGTGAGAAAAATCGCAATGTACTCGCATGACACTCGTCCTACTTTTCTGGATCAACATTGGAGCGATTTTTTTATACGACCGGGTGACTCATGCCTTAGGCCGAGTGTAGACATAATGAGTGTCAATTGTCTATATAAAAAGTTGATTGATGCTCATGTAATGTACCTTCTACATGGAAATATGCAAACTGTATAATATAAGGGCAATCATCAAAATGATAGTTTGATTTCTAAACAGTTTGTATATTGTCGGCTGCACATTGCCATTTTATACAGGGAAAATGTGTTACTGACAGCAATAATTTTTAGGCCCCCTATAAAAGATTTCATTGACTGATCACTGCCATGTTTAAACAGGCCAATGGTTTGGAACAAAGGCTTTCTGAACACTTGCTTACCCAATTATCTACCAGTGAAAAAGCGCCTTCATGCTGTATAACAACAGTATAAAAATTTCACTTCTGCAAAGCAGAAAATATCCATAAAAATAATGGATGAAAATGACATCTCATCTTTTTCAAAATCTATAGCATGGCTATCAGTCTGGGAGGTAAATGTTAAAAGGCTGATTCTTTATAGCCCATAAAGACCCTCATCAGAATATTCCATGTGGACATACTCTCACCTATTCATACTTCCATCTTATTACTCAGAAATGCCCTTCTTATTCTTATTGCTTTAATTACATGCACTGTTATCTCTGACATCGCTTCCTAGGCTATCTAAAGATAAACTGATCTCATTTGGGATGCGCCTTCTCTTAGGTTTCCAGATTTTGTCAAGGTTTTGACGCTGTGTATTTTGGCTGCGACAAAAACGTCTCATTTTACGGTTTCAGCAAAGTGGATAGGATTTCTAGAAATCTCATGTCCACTGTGCTCTTTTTAATCAATGAGCTGCAGTGTGTGACTGAAATCCGCAACATGTCGATTTCTCTTACTGGTATGTCAAGTGTGGATTTTCTCCACAGAATTGCATTAGATGCAGAAAATCCACAGGTAAAAAAAGCACATGGTGTATTTAGTGAGGAGATGTACTAAAAACGCAAATAATGCGCACCTGACTGTATCAATAAAGTTTAGTCAAATCCAAATATCTGGAAGAATCAAAAACAAAGCAGCTTTATGTAAAAAGTGACATACTGGGAAAGGATAAAAAACGTCAGTATCAATAAAGTGATAAAAATGTATGCAAGAAAAAAAAATTAATAAAAACAAAAACAAGTAACTAATTTACCTAATAGGTGCAGAAATGCTGCGGAAAATCTAAAACATCAAAAACTCACCAAATACTGACCGTGGGATCATAGCCTTAGGGCTCCCTCACACTAGCGTATTCATCATGAGTGCTATGTTTTATCAGATAGCACTCGGACCAATGTTATACTATGGGGCAGTGCTGATCTGCTACTTTTTTTCTCATGCTGATTCGGCATGAGAACAGTGTGTGGCTCCACCATTACTCCTCTGCAGCACGAACACTCTCTTGGGGTTACATTTGACTCAGATCTTTCCTTTACTCCCCACATCCGATCGGGCGCTCATGTCATCTACACCTCAAAAACATCTCTAGCAGTCGACCGTTTCTTACATTTGATTCTGCAAAAACTCTTACTGTTGCTCTTATTCATTCTCGTCTGGACTACTGCAACTCTATACTGATCAGTCTCCCGCTTACTAAACTCTCCTCTCTCCAATCCATCCTGAATGCAGCAGCCAGGATCATTTTCCTCTCAAACCGCTACACTGATGCCTCCACCTTGAGCCAGTCATTGCACTGGTTGCCCATCCGCTAGAGACTCCAATATAAACTTATCACTCTCACCCACAAAGCTCTCCACAGTTCTGCACCACCATACATCTCCTCCCTCATTTATGTCTATAATCCTAACTGGACCCTCTGTTCCCCTTACAACCCAAGACTAACAACCTCCATAAACCGAACCTCCCACTCCTGTCTCCAAGACTTCTTGTGAGCTGCACCACTTCTCTTGAATGCACTAGCCTAGACAATTCAATTAATTCCCAAGACCCCCAGTTTTAAACGTGTCCTAAAAACACACTTCGAATGGCCTATCGCCTCACCTCACTTGTGTAACTATTCCAGTTCTACCCTTCCTAAATTTTCTTACAAATCTGGTCCCTCATAGCAACTGTTTACACACCCTCCAAGCATTTAACAGCACTTTTTACCATTCACCTTTCGTTCTCCCCTAATTCCTCATAGATTATAAGCTTGAGAGCAGGTCCCTCACTCCAGTTGGTATCTGTTGAAGTATGTGTTTACTCTTTTAAGTCTTTAATGTTTGTACAAGTCTCCTATGAAATGTAAAGTGCTGTGGAATATGTTGGTGCTATAGAAATAAAAATTATTATTAGTAAAAGTATGAGTACTATCAGTGAAAACCTTCAGACAGCACTTGTACGGGAAAATCGGATGTCTGAATGAGGCCTATCCCTCATATATGCATCTTTGCAGTCACCAGCTTCTCTTTCTGCTTCTCTCCAGTGTTCTATTGAGGGAAACAGAGCAAGAGATTGAGATAGAGAGAGGTTTGTCGGCATATCACTGCACATACGCAAATTGCAAAAGAGCAATTTTTACGTGACGACTACTCGGATCGGCAGGCAGAGTGGAATCCTTACGGAGTGTGTATCACATACTGACAAAATTGCATCAAATGGCTATTTATTTTTTTTTAATAACTTGACATTTATAGGTGACTTTAGAGAATGATGATTTGGACAAAAAAGAATTAGCTAAATTAACAGTCAATATTTGACTTCAGTTAATTTCTAATGTAAAGAGAAACTGACAAGTTGGTAGAAAGATGGTAGAAAATGTTCAGTATCTGACTCTTTGGCCATCACTAATCTCTAGTGTCCTGTCAGTGTAACCCTACAGCACTCAGATGAATATATTTATTTTACTCACTTATATAGCGCCATTAATTCCACAGGGCTTTACAGCATTATGGGCACTGTCCCCATTGGAGCTCGCAATCTACATTCCCTATCAGTATGTCTTTGGAGTGTGGGAGGAAACAGGAGAACCTGGAGGAAACCGACGCAAACACGGGGAGAACATACAAACTCCTTGCAGATGTTGTTCCTGGTGGGATTTGAACCCAGGATCCCAGCGCTGCAAGGCTGCAGTGCTAACCACTGAGCTGCCCATTAATCTCTCATAGGGTGGTTAATAAAGCCTTATTTACAGATTTTTTTATGAAGTGCACTGTGGGGGGCATAGTGGTCTTTAATAGAGCGGTGTTGTGATTAAGGGTTTTACATGTGCTAGTGTGAAGTAGCTTTCCCTAGATGCAGTTCTGGAAATGTTGGACAATTTTTTTTTTAATATGCGGTAGAGACATGGCAGAGCTCAAATGCCAAATGTCAACAAGGCCTAATTCTAATCTTAGCCCACACTTCTAGGGTCACATTAGTGCAGCAATACATAGCTATTAAATGGCATTGCTGCTAGAGAGAAAGAAAAGAAGTTATACTCAACAGTTTGCTCAATCCAAAGAGTTAAAGGTCTGAGGTAGTGGTTATCTGTAGTAGGTGTGATCACTATGTCACCGTTGGATTTACATTACTTAGACTGACCCGATTTCAGTTCTGGATGTATTGCATCATGGTTTTTTTTTTTTTTATATTTTTTCAGATCTCTGTTTTTGTACTATATTTTCCCCACTGGGAATGGTAATATTGCTCATTATATCTCGTCTATCTCAGATATGTTTTATTTTTAAATGTATTTATCAAATCCTGCCCACCATGTTGATGTCTTTTTTGGGCAGCACGGTGGCTCAGTTGTTGCTTTGGAGGTCCTGGGTTCAAATCCCACCAAGGACAGCATTTGTAAGGAGTTCGAATGTTCTCCCCATGTTTGTGTGGGTTTCTTCCTGGCACTCCCACACTCCAAAGACATACTGATAGGGAACTTAAATGGTTAGCCCCAGTAGAGACAGCAATGATGAGATCTGTAAAGCGCTACGGAGGCGCTATATAAATAAGCATAATAATAAATTAAGCACTGATTTATGCTTTTTTTTAGATCTTGAAAGATGTATATTTATATACCTGTGTGTATGTGTTTTTTGTTGTTGTTTGTAAGTTTTAAGCATCCACAGCATACAGTGGGAAAAAAGTTACCAAACATGTAAGAGATATTCCCAACTTGTTCATTTACGGTAGGAAACAGCATAAATGTGATATAGGACAACTACTTTATTAAAGAACCCCTGAACCACATTACTTGTGCCTAATAAGATGTGCGTTAAATAAGGTTTTTATTACTTTTATGGTAACAATAACATGCATGAAGCTTTATTCTTCCAGTAGAAAGAAAAAAAATGAACGAAAACCAACGGAGCCCTATTAATGTCAAAGGGGTTAGCAGTGACTGGAATTAAGGACGGATCAATCATAGCGTCAGGTAGTCATCAGTCATAACACCTTGTGAGCAGAGGATGTATATGTGGTAAGCTTATCTAGGATCACTGAACAAGTCTGGATGTGGGGAACAGAGCGCACAATAGGGTGATACCCTATGTAGGAGAGTGGGTAAGTGTTTGGTTATCGCTCACCTGGTGGTGATGTGACAGGCACAACTCCTATGTAGGCATGAATAAAAAAATAGCTGCTGCTCCATGGCTGGTGGATAAATCCTCCCAGAAATAGTGGACCCAGCTGGATATAACACCTAAATTGGGTTACACTGCTGGAGCTTTGCAATTCTTCAATAAAGGTGACTATAAAGTTTTTCCATTCACAACGCATTTTAACGCCGTACTGGCATCTTTATTAAGTATTGATAAAGACGCTGGTACAGGGCTGAAACGCGTTGTGATAAAAAAATATATTATCATCATTGTTGAAGAATTGGGTTACTCCAGCAGCACAGCCCACCTAATGTGTTTTATCCAACTGAATCCCCCTATCTAGGATCACTAACAGACATGAGAATAAGGAATATTCAGGGAACATTAATATATCAGCAATATACATGACCGTGTACAAAAGTACAAAACCATTGGGTAAAACCTCCAAAGTCACAGGCTACTGACAAGACTTTTTCTCGCTTTATGTCTTCTAACAGGTGCGACGACTACATTGGTTTCAGACACTCACAGTTAGGAAATGCCATCAAAGTAACGCATGTTAGTGATATCACTTCTCTAAAAATATAATGGTACCATAGCGACCCATTCATGACATTTACATGTGCCCACGTTACACTATTAAAGTATATGACTATCACCTTGACATGAACACAGCAGCACAAAGTTACAGCAGTTACAAGTCATTTCTCCTGGCGCCAAAAGTAGCCAAGTACGCGTCCCCCCAGGCATTAATGGAAGGTTTCGTTTTTAGTTGACAAGGACACCTTCTGATCAATCTCATGGTATTTCTGATGAGTATTACATGTGACTAATGTGAACAGAATTATAGAAATCTATGCAGATCACATATAACAAATCCTGCTAGTCCCCACATGGAATACACTGTAAATCCTCTACAAGTAACTTGAACTTGACTCCGCTCCTACCTGCCACAAGTAATACAGTAACCTGTGCTCGCCTTTTTACTCCATTGGTCTTCAGACAGTTACCCTACCGTCACAAAGGACTTTCATATGCCACCAGCTACACTAGAAAGCACAAGAAAGCTGTAGCACTTACCCAATAGTTTGCACCATGTCTTGGAGGGGCGCTGTCTGTATTTTTAGCTGTTTGCACAACCCATACAAAAATAAACGCAGGCTCGATCAAAAATCTCCACAGCACAAAACAAACAAAAAAACACAAAAGACTAGAGCGCGGCGAGAACGCTGACACAGGAACAGACGAATATTGGATTTGGACTTGGGTTTTGGCTGGAGATGCTGAATATTCTGTGGCTATCTATAACTTGCCAGTGATTCGGTTTCACATACCAGTGTAGTTCTGAAGACAGATGCCTTTGCAGAGCTGACCAATCCCCGCCGATGCCTCTACATTCCCCTCGCCTCCCTCCCCCACTTCGCCCTGTCTTTTCTAGGATATCTAGCTAAATAATCATTCAGCTGTCTCCAGTCTATCTTACAGGATGAAAGAGGAGCTTTCCCCGATTGTCAGAGGGAGACCTGAAAAATGAAGACCAGCCCTTTCTATTCAATTGTGAGGACACAAGACAGCAATTTACTGAGAGCTGGGTTTTAAAGCACATTCCTCTGGACTGTTGGTTACCAGGCACGAACTGTCGCCTCTGCATGAAAACCCAATAAAGATCCAGTGAAACTAAGCAATGGCACAGAAGAATGCCAATAAATCAAGAAGAAGCTTTTATGCGTCTGATTAATGAATCTTGCTCTTCACTTATAAAGTTAAAACAGAATAAACAAGTTGTGTCAAGAAGATCTTACTCATTTTTTTTCCCTTTTTGTTTGGCTGATGACAATCACTTTCCAAACAATTTCTCTCTTTCAGTAACTGGAGCACAACTTCCACTACTACAGCGAGCATTGATTATTCAACTTGGACACAATGTCTATACAAAATCTTCCCACCAGGGGGCGGTAAACCCAAAATGCAGAGAAATTAGAGGTTTTCTTTGTGGTCCTTAACATGGACCATGACCAAGTTGTGGTGTAAAGACCACTCCTTCGTCTATAAAAATAATACTGTCAGTCCTGGATAACAAAGCATCCAGACAAGGGCATACAGTAGGGAAAATACGTATTTGATGGAAAAATTTTGCAAGTTTTCCCACCTACAAAGAATGAAGTGTACCTATGATAAAAATTACAGACATCTCCAACTGAGAGACAGAATCTTAGAAAAAAATCCAGAAAATCACATTGCATGATTTTTACATAATTAATTTGCTTTTTATTGCATTAAATAAGTATTTCATACAATAGAAAAACAGAACTTAATATTTGGTACAGAAACCTTTGTTTGCTATTACAGAGGTCAGACGTTTCCTGTAGTTCTTGACCAAGTTTGCACACACTGCAGCAGGGATTTTGGCCGACTCCTTCATACAGATCTCTCCAGATCGTTCAGGTTTTGGGGCGGTTGCTGGGCAACATTGAGTTTCAGCTCCCTCCATAGATTTTCTATTGGGTTCAGGTCTGAAGACTGGCTAGGCTATTCCAGGACCTTGAAATGCTTCTTACGGAACCACTCCTTAGTTGCCCTGGCTGTGTGTTTTTGGTCATTGTCATGCTGGAAGATCCAGCCATGACACATCTTCAATGCTCTTATTGAGGGAAGGAGGTTGTTGGCCAAAATCTCACGATACATGACCCCATCCATCCCCCCTTCAATGTGGTGCAGTCGTCCTGTCCCCTTTGCAGAAAAGCACCCCCAAAGTATGATGTTTCACCCACCATGCTTCATGGTTAGGACGGTGTTCTTGGGGGTTATACTCATCCTTCTTCCTCCTAACAGGTCTGAGGGAGCCAGAATTCTTGCTGGTTGGTAGGTAATCAAATACTTATTTAGTGCAATAAAATGCAAATTAATTATTTAAAAATCATACAAGGTGATTATCTGGTTTTTATTTTTAGATTTGGTCACAGTTGAAGTGTACCTACGATAAAAATTACAGAATCTCCATTATTTGTAGGTGGGAAAACTTGCGAAATCGGCAGTGTATCAAATACTTATTTTCCCCACTGTATGTACATACACAACGGACAAGATCTATCATAACAAGGCAATGGGGCCAATGAAGGTGTCATAATCTGGAAAAGAACTTATTCACAGTCGTAGAGAAAAATTGTAAAATCCATAAAGACATCTCCAGAGAGTGGACATATTATCCTCACAATGAACATATGGGATTAATTATAACTGGGAAGTGAGAAAGATCTGACACTTCAACATCCATTGAGGTAGGGCCTCCTGCTGTGAACAGGTAATTGCAACAAGTTATCTGATGAGAACCAGTCAAGAAGGCTAGGTCTCTTATACTCAGAGGCAGAGAAATGCGCTCTGGAGACAGTGGTCAGTTATGAATACTGGGGTTTGCATCGATCCAATATTTATGGGAAATATATTTTCGGCGTCGTAGCGACAGGACAAACATAACGCATTCACTCACATCACTGTACGGTCGGCAGAACATATCGGACAGATGGATGGTCTTAGTGTAAAGTGCTACAGAGCGGTAGTCGCAACCGAGCAGCTGTTCGATTGCGCTTTGGCACTTCACAGACGGGAGTGTCCCAGTGTGCTGAAGGGTGTGGGGTGCATCACACCTGTGGGCTGTAGGTCTCTGCTTCCTCCAGGCTTCTGTCCTCAGGAGCCACCACCGCACACAATGCATGGGACACCAGGTTCTTTGCAACATTCAAACTTTTACAAAACAGTCCAAGTTCATCAGATAAATACAGGTGGGATAGGACACAGAAACGCAGACTTCCTCCTTCCTTAGCACAACTGTTCTTCTCTTCTGTCACATGCTCATTCTGGACTAACCCCAAGCCCGCTGACTCCATCAGCCTCAGGGACTCTCTGTCCATTCTCGCAGTGCACCCGGGACTGGCCTCCTGTCCCCCATGTAATTCCACGTCCACAGACCTCGAAGAAGACCAGGCCTATTCCTTGGTACCCGGTCCGAGCCATAGGCTCCAGATATTAAAAGAATAACCATCATAGATCTCAGCTTGGCCTCCCACTGCCTTGCTCGACGACCACATGCTGTTTCTAGTAGGCCATGGCATCTGAACCTGGACCCCATGCTAGGCACTTCACTACCTTTGACTGAACTCACTGTAAACAGGAAGTGCCCTCTCTTATATCTCAACTATGCCCCTTCCAACTGGGAAATACCCTAAACACATTAACTAAGCCCCTCCCACACTGGAGCTATTCTTTGAACAATTAATTCTGTCATCGCTGGCACTACACACTTCCTATTTCTATTGTGCCCACAACTGCACTATCTAAAGTTTTAGCTTATACCTAATATTAATTCTATACCTATGTGTTAACTTCTTATTCTTACACTGTCCCTATCTAATCATGTAATAATAGAACATATCAATAAAAAATATTTATATCATTCACAGCGTTAATAATCATAAAAACTTACACACATTACAACAAGAGTGTACCTATTTCATTAGGAAGGGATGAACGGCATGAATTGCCCCAAACACACCCTTACATTATCTATGCCATGTTTCATCTCTATAGAAACATAAAATCGTGATAAGAAACATGACAACGATATCTCCCGCCTGGGACCTCCAGGGACGAAGATATCCTGAAAGGTGGGGATCTCATAAAATTCTAAAAGACCTAGCACATTCCACGACCAGACCCCATATGAGCTCACCAAGGGGAAGTATGTGGGAGTACCCTTGATCTAATAAAAATCAGAGTTTGGGTTTTGGTCTTTTGTCTGTCCTGGAAGGTATAGCTTGCTGTGGTTCTGTCTGTTTCCCAAAAAAAGTACCTCCCTCAGCTAAGCTCTGAGCCATTTCCGTGACACAGGTTAGTACTTTTTCTTTGGTTATCCATATTATTTTATGTGATTGTATATACCATATGTTTTCCCATTTTGTATCATCTTTGTATGTTTTTTAAAAACATTGCCTACCTTTCCAGATTAAATGTTGTTAAGTGGCTGCCAAACACATAGTGGATGGGAGATATTACAGAGGTGCATGTCCTCTGTGATATAAACCTGGAGCAATGCTCTAGTTCACATAGTACTAAGATGGGTTAATCGGCCATGTTATAATATTATATAATGGCCAGTATATATATTAGTATATTACAATAAAAATAAATGAATAACAAAGAATATTGTCGTAAAAGTTTCTATTCTATACTGCAGAGTACAGTAAAATCAAGAACAAGTTAAACAAAGGAGTTTACCAAGTAACCAATGTCCAACAGTGGTATCAGTCACCCATAAGCTATAATCCATTTAAAGAGGACCTTTCACCAGTTTGAGCATGTTGAACTGGAAACATCATGGAATAGTGGCTACAGAGTTGAAAAAAGTCTCTACTTTTACATTTCTCCTATCTGCTGTGGAATTATTAGCTTGTAAAGTTTGGATTAAAAATATATAATAAACCCAACTGGTGTTACCATAAATTTCTTTCCTTGACGTTGACCAATCATAAGCAGGAAGCGCCACGCAGGGGGTAAAAAGAACGCGTCCCCAGAATGTGAAAAGATCATGCTATTTCCTGTGAGACATGTTAGACAGCCCTGATCTCTGCACCTACTGTGTAGAGTACAGCAGAGCGGAGTTTGAGTACATCCACCACTATCATCTCTCTTCTGGCAGTCAGTGTGCAAGAAGAGGGCATACAGATCAGCAAAGTGTGAATACAAACACTTTTAGCAGCTTTCATCTCATGGCAGTCAGTGTGGAGGGGGAGCATTATGAGAGGAAAGCTGTAGAGGTGTTTGTAATTACAGCCTGCTCTGTTGTATACCCCTCCCACCACGCTGACTGCCATAAGATGAAAGTGTAGTTACAATCAGATCTGCTCTATACTATACAGTTGGTGTAGAGATCAGATCAGGGCTGTCTAGAATTAAATCTCAGAGGAAAAAGCACGTTCTTCTGACTTTCTCGGGGCGTGTTCTTTTTCTCCTGCATCATGCCTCCTGCTTATGACTGGACAGCTTCATACAGGTGATGAATAAAAGCCACAGACAGAATTTGGCTGGTCTTATCATAAATTATAACCTAAACTTTACAAGTTAATATCTCCGCAACAGAGAGGACAACTTAAAAATTAAAAAGACATTCAGCTCTTCAGTCACTATTTCATGATGTGGCTAATTCATCATTCTAAAAATGAGGAAAAATCCTCTTTAATGGATACATCATGAAAAGCTATTGGAAAGTTCATGATTAGGGTTGAGCGAGTATGTTCTGTCCGAGTATACTCGGGCCGAGCTCCGAGTATTTACAGCTGCTCGGTGATATGGTTTAATCGCTCCCGTGTGCATGATTTGCAACTGTTTGACAGCTTTATTACATGTGAGGAATGTGTAAGAAAAAGACATTCCTCACATGTAATAAAACTGTCAAACAGTCGCAAATCATGCACACGGGAGTGATTCAAGCATATCACCGAGCAGCTGTAAATACTCGGCGAAAGGGTTAACAGAACATACTCGCTCAACACTATTCATGATGTATCTGTTCAACATATACCAATACAGGATAAGAGTGACAGATGACACAGTAATGGAGCATTTAGAAAAGTAGATAAATCAGTGAACTAGAATTTCCAATTATCCAGTTGTGTAAACATTGAGGTGATCACCCACTGATTGAGCAAACCATTCATTCATTGGGTAATTAGATCGCTTACAATGGCAAAAAAAATCATTGTTATCAGCTGCACATTGTCTCCATAATTGCTCAATGGTAAATTAGCACCAAAGGGTTCGTATATAGAAAAGTTTGCAAAAGTGCATTAAGTGGTTGATAGGGGAACATTTAAATGCACAGTTAGTCATCAGTTAAAGTTTAAAAATAAACTGTCAGCCGATTCATGCTGCCCAAAACACAGGCAGAATGAATCCGAGCCTATGTATAAAATAGTTTAAATAACGGTTTGAAGTACTAAACAATATTCATATAGAGGGGATCAATACAATATGTAAACATAAATCCTCGAAAAACAAGTTTATTCTTATACTATTAAAAAACACCAAATAATCCCATGTGATAAGGAAGATCCAATTCCGTCACAAATGGTGTCTAGACAAGATAGGAGAGTAGTATAAAAAAACAGCACCTCAACAGGATTCGATTATACCCAAATGGTGCGAGTTATAGACAATATGCTTAAAATTGTCCTATTAATAGCCTGAAAAAATCCTGCCTGGCATGGGGGTTGGCACTCTAGATACGATTTTGTCGCCCCGGTTCCTCGGCGGCTGTCCCTCACTTGCACTGTTATGCCAAAGAGGGTGAGCTATATACAGGAATGAGCGACTGCCTACTCTAATACATTTTACAAACTACATCTACATTTGATAGAAAGAAATTAAGTAAAACATGATGAACAAGCTTATCTCATAAATCCGGCCGCGTTGCCCCGTCCTGTCGGTTCATCAGTAGGCTAGATATTACAGTGTCTAGAGGAGGTCAAAGATGCATGGTGGATGATGGCAGGCTGTGATGACCGTTAAAGAACTGGCCAGAGTCAAGACTGGTCCGCTGCCACCTCACAGCACACGTCTCCCCGCATCACTCCAGGTGATTCAGGAAGAGAAAATAGTTTTCTCTGAAACGCCGATCGGACATTTATAGTATATCCTAACAAATTACAAACAACATAGTTAGAAGAACCCTGTCACCTTGAAAAATACCATATACCTGCAGATATATTTTTATTTTACCAGCGCCAAACATTTAGATCAAGAAAGGGTTGTCTAGGAGTGGAAAACCCCTTTAAGTTGCTATTACATAATTAAAATATTATTTTGCACTTAAAGGGGTTTTCCCACTAACAAAATTATATTTTAATCAATAGATATTGGAATGATAATAAGTTCCACAATTTGAGGTGTTTAAATAAAATGTTCCTGTGCTGAGATAATCTTATAAATGTTCCCCTGTGTAATGGCCGTGTCTGACCATGGTCTGATCATACCACTTCTCCTGGGCAGGGGAGGGCGCAAAAGAGTATACAGACATTACAGCAGGGGAGGCAGCAAAAGAGTATACAGACATTACAGCAGGGGATCGCAGATGATTCTTTCTTTGAAGTGAAACATTGTTTAAAAACAGGCAGGGAAATGTTTTACCTCACAAAGAATCAGCTGCGATACCATGCTGTAATGTCTGTATCTCCCCACCTCCCGCTGCCCAGGAGATGTGGTATGATCAGACCATGTTCCTGCACGGTCAGACACAGCCATTACACAGTACACAGCAGGGGCACATTTATAAGATTATCTCAGCATAGGAACATTTTATTTAATTACATCCAATTGTGCAATTTATTATTATTCCATCATCTACTGATTAAAATGAACTTTTGTTCGTGGAAAAAACCCTTTAAGTAGCCCTGCAGACATTACCAGGAAGAGTAATAGAGGAGATCTGCAGGATCCGGAGGTATTAGTGCCCAATGTGTTATGACGGTTTTATTGCTTTGTGATGTATCCATTTCTGCTTAGGTTACAGCTTTTTTGTGATAAAATACATGTTCTTGTGCATCAGTTACAATTGTGCAGCAGCTGACAATATAATCTCTCTGCCGCCCCAGCAACACATTCCTACAAACTTCCTCGATCCGGTGTCTGTCCCAGTGAATGTGCAAAGATAACAAATGCTTTCATTCTATTTAATTGCACTTAGCCAATACAACTGCAGTGTACCCTCGAGCTATGCAAAATCTGCACCAATCGGAATGGGGAGTTCTCAATAATACTGCAATCAAAAACAATAAGATAAAACAAACACTGTACAGATGTTATTAGATTTGATATTAAAAAATAAAGATATGATTAATACCTAGCTTTATCCAGCAGGCTATGAAAAAGACTTCACCCGGGGAGCATCCTCTGCTCTGCATAATACAAGTAGACAGACAGATGCAAAATGTTTGTGTTTTGGTTTTTTTTCAGTAAATCTTCCAGCCTCTAATACTTAGGCAAAATGCATTGCTAAAGGCCATCATTCATAATATTACATGTACCATTAAATAAAGATTTCCTTATTCTAAAAGGAATTGAGGAGAAATAAAGCAAAACCTGTCAGAAAATCAAATTATATAAAATACATGAATCCATTTCTCAAAATGAGTGAATATATTCCTATTAATTCCCCATATTAGATGCATCATTTTCTTCCCGTTTATTAAAAGCATGATCATCATAAAAAATAATAAATGTCAGGGCTGTCAGAGCTAGAAGATGGTAAACCAAATGTTCTCCCACTGAGAAAAAATACCCAGAACATAAACCACCTGCTAAAAAAAAGCTTAAATTCAGAATGCAAAGTAATTGTCAATAAGAAGTCACAGCCGAGTGCTCATTTTCCTTACCCCACCATAAACATACATGCTTGGCAGGGTATGCATGTTTATTTCAATGGCAGAGCGGAATAAGTGGCTGTCCAAATGCACTTGCAGCCGCTCATCTCCCACAGGAACAAGAGACTGTGCATCTTAAAATCTAAAGAAACCAATATAGAAAATAAAATGGAAAATAAGTATTTTACATGGTGTAAAAACTTTACCCAAATAGATAATTTTCTGTATAGGGGCTGTCCAAAACTTTTATATTGATTGCCTATGCTTAGTGCTTGTGCTGACGACTGTGACACATCAAACTTATTGAGAATTTCATAAGAAAAACAATGGTGTGCTTGGTTTTATCGTAACTGTATTCTTTCATGAGTTTTTTACAAGTTTGAACACATTTTATAAGTGGTCAAAGTGCTGCCCATTGTGATGGATTGTCAATGCAACCCTCTTCTCCCACTCTTTACACACTGATAGCAACACCGCAGAAGAAATGCTAGCACAGGCTTCCAGTATCCGTGGTTTCAGGTGCTGCACATCTCGTATCTTGATGGTATATGGTGTGGTATATGGGATACAAAGATAGTGGGGCCATTCTTCATCAATGCCACTGGATATCTGAAATTGCTACATGATGATGTGTTGCCCTCTTTATGCACTGAAGATGGCACGTTCCCTGAGTTTTTCCAACAAGATGGTGCACCACCACATTATGGGTGTCAGGTCTGAGCATTCCTACATGAACAGTTTCCTGGAAAGTGGATTGGTCGTGGTGGGCCAGTTGAATGGCCACCAAGGTCTCCTGATCTGACCCCCTTAGACTTTTATCTTTGGGGTCATCTGAAGGCAATGGTCTATGCTGTGAAGATACGAGATGTGCAGCATCTGAAAGAACGGATACTGGAAGCCTGTGCTAGCATTTCTTCTGCGGTGTTGCTATCAGTGTGTCAAGAGTGGGAGAAGAGGGTTGCATTGACAATCCAACACAATGGGCAGCACTTTGAACACATTTTATAAGTGGTCATAAACTTGTAAAAAAACTCATGAAAGAATAAAGTTACGTTAAAATCAAGCACACCATTGTTTTTCTTATGAAATTCTCAATAAGTTTGATGTGTCACATAACCCTCTTCCCATTGAAAAAAATAAAGTTGGATGGAAAATGGCCGACTTCAAAATGGCCGCCATAGTCACCACCCATCTGGAAATGTTTTTCCCCTCCCATATACTAATGTGCCACAAACAGGAAGTTGATATCACCAACCATTCCCATTTAATTTAGGTGTATCCATATAAATGGGCCACCCTGAATATCTGATCAGAGTGTGATTTGCATAATCGGCTCTATTTTCCCAGATGAGAGAAACTACGGTGGTGTGACCCGAGCCTTAGGATAGGTAATCAACATCTAATTGGTGGTGGTGTGATAACCAGACCTCCCGCCAATCAGCTGTTTCCGGTGGTGACAATGGTCGCAGTTCCGGTGTGGCACAACTGTGTCCAGTGTATAGTGGCCACAGCCGGGTACTGTACATCCACTCCCTATTGATTTGAATAGGAGGGTGGATGTACTGTACCTGGCCTTCAGTACTATGCAGTTGAAGAAGCTGTGCAGCTCTGCAACTGAGCACTTCAGCTCGCCACCGGCACCGGGGAAAGCCGATTGGCAGGAGATCCGGGTGTCACACCCCCACCAATTAGATATTGATGAACGAATTGAAAATAAAAAAGTCCTGGACAACCCCTTTAAGTTAAATCAAAGGGAAAAATCCACATAATACTTCAGGATCTGTTCACATCACATCCAAGCCTTCCATCAGATGTTTAATTTGGCAGTATTCTGACATTTACCTCCAGCATTTGCCACTATGTAGTTATATACAGCCCACTGACTCCAACTGAAAAAAAAGTGTAATTTTTTTTCTAGGATGCCTATGCATAGAAAAACACCGCTTTACACTGCACTTTACATACAGTAAAATGGACATTATTTTTGCCTCTGAAGAGTGAATCGAGTCCTATGAATACAACTACCATACACAGTGGCGCTTCTCCCAGCATATACAGGAAACAAAATGCAAAGAAATGTGAATAGTCTTACAGTTTTCAATCATTAAGGCTTCATTCAGACGTCCATGAATCAGGAATGTGTTCAGTCTGTGAAAATACCTATTATATTAGCTGTTCACGTGAGCATGTATTCATGTCTCTCAGATGTGAATATACATTTGAACACTGCAGTGCCGGGACAGTAGTAGAGGGCCGCTTACCATCTCCCCACCCTGACGTGCAGTTGCGTAATGAGGTCAGCACACTGCTGATCTCATCACTCTGCTACTGTGGCCGCTGTGCCGCAGAGGCGGCAATGATGAGTCAGGGAAGTGGGGAAAATTGTGAGAGGGAGGAGCATGGGGACAATATGGAAAAGTGGTGGCATAGTATGGACAAATGGGGGGGCAGTATGGAGAGGAGGGAGCATAGGGGACACTATGAGAGAGTGGGGGGGACCATAAGGAGAAGTGGGGAACATTATGGAGAGGTGGGAGTGTGAGGGGACTGTATAGAGAAGTGGATGTGCAATTTGAAGTGGGGGCACAGTATGGATAGATAGGAGCATAGTGGACAATATGGAGAAGTAGGGGAACAGGACAGAGCAGTGGGAACAAAGGGGACAATGTGGAGAAATGTGGGAACAGAATGGAGAATTGGGAGCGTGTAGGGACCATATGGGAGAGGTGAGGGCACAGTATGGAGAAGTGGAAACATGGGGGACAATATGGCGAAGTGGTGGAACAGGATGGAGAATTGGGACCATGTGGGGATAGTATGGAGTAATTGGGTAACAGTATAGAGAGGTGAGCGGACAGTATGGAGAAGTGAGAGTGTGGGGGACAATATAGAGAAGTGGTAGCACAGTGTGGAGAAGTTGGATTCATGTGCGAACGGTGGATCTGCTAATGGATTCATGTACTGACCATGGTTCTGATCGTGTACAAATTTAGCAATCCATAACTGATCAGCGGTCTTCACCCAAATGAGGCAGTCACCCTAACTGGTTCCGTCACCCTGCTGGGTCCACCACCCTGCTGGGTCCACCACTTGCTACCACATATTTGCACAGGGCATTTTTTGCAATGGGGCAATTTTAGCATCTAGTGGGCACAAAGGAGGCGTTATTACTATGTAAGGGGCACAGTGCTGGGCATTATTATGTGGGCGACTAAGAAGAGCACTGTTATTGTGCCAAAGAGCAGTTGCAGTAATATGGACACAGCAGCAGCAACTCAGCATTGGGGTATCAGTAGGATGATGGTGTGTGCAGGTTGGGAATAGATGGGGACGGTGCAGGAAATGTGGGAAGTCAAATGTGTCTTTGTTGTAATCTCTGCAGATGAGTCGTGGATAGAGAAGTTGTCATGTCGGTCTGGGGCAACTGGAAAAGAAAGGAAAAGTGAACAACGCCATCAGAAAGAACATCATCTGTAAGTTACTATATATAACTGTACTGTAATCACTTGTATGTTCTCCAGAACCGGAATCTACCACTGTATGGCCAGCATATGGTGGTAATATCGGTGTTGGTTTTTGTGTAGAGATTTATTTTCTGTAACAGCATGCAGCATGGTTGTCTGCTGAGGTTTTCCTATACCCACAATCAGAGTGCATAGTTGTAACCAGGGTTAACGGTTAGGGGCCCACTCCGTTTTCCCCCACCTTCCATGAGATGTACCCCTAGCTACGCCTCTGTATAGGCTTTAACAGTGAGAGACTGTAACATATTCTGTTGTTGTCCAATAAAACAGAAAGAGTGTAAGCAGTAGCCATCTACATGAAAAATTGGACCATTATAAAAAACTATCTATTGTAATGAACCATGACGAATCATGTTAGGTCCCATGGGGCCATTTGTAATATATTCAGACAAGCATTTATCTTAAGCCCCCCCATACACATTAGACTAATGTCAGCTGACATAGACTAGAACCAACTGGTATCGTCTGTGTATGTGGGCGCAGGCCAACTGATTGTTGAGAGAGAGGTCGATCGGGCATGTCTGATTTCAGACTGCCGAATGCATTCGTCTCTCGAAGATAAGCCGCAGACCAACATGTCAGCAGATGGCTTACTCACGGAGACCACAGCAACGCTCGGACAAACAAGTAATTCTGTGTATGGTAGAATCAGCTGTTGACTGAAGCATCATTCGGCCCACAGCTGGCTTTAGTTTCTGGGTTCTCCCAAATTCTGCTTCTGGCTGTTCAGACTGATTCAAATTTTAAAATGTATCACCCACATGTATCACATCTTTTAGATGCCCTAATAAATGAAGCTTTGTCAGGCACAAATTATATTTATAATCATGATCACCTTTGAAACTGAAGTTGTGAAATATAGCTTATCCCAGATAAAAAAGATTGACTAACTTCCATATAATTTTTTTTAATGGTGTGTCACAACATGTGCTAGACTCACAATTTAACTCTGTGGCTGTGCATGGGGGAATGTCGGTGTCCTTTATGCTAGCAATTACAGTGGGCATGGTATTCCAAGCCAGCACCTGGAAGAGGAGCAGGCAATAGTAGGCACTTTCCTGGGGTGCAATTCAACTACCGAAGTTTGGACGGCAATTTAATAAAGAAAAACAACACTCTAAATGTTTCTTTCAGCCACTTTCTCATGTTAGAGCGGCTTGTTATACAGTACAGTGTGATGAGCTCTTTCCCTGCACTAAAGAGCGGTGCCAAACAGGAGAAGGCTAATTCAACCACACAAAAGTTTAGCCTTGGTGCAGGGAAAGATTTCTGAATAGTAACTTCTGGTAGAGTCGCTGTCACGACTCTGTTGTTGGGTATCCCGGGGCTAGGCGCTCCTACCTTGTCCCTAATGCTAGGGGCACCCTAGCTCGCCCTGTTCCCCGGATTACTTCTGAAGGTGAAGACGCCGGGGCCACGTACCTTGTCTGAGCTCCTAAATCCGCCCTTAGTCTGTTCCCTTCCCCCCCAGGGAAGAGGGGAGTAGCAGTGTATGGCAGTACACCAACCAGACTAACAAGGTAATACAAACAGGAAAATACCAATCATACATATATATGCACACAAACAACAGAGGTTAACACCGGGAAGTGGAGGATGGGAAACAAACCAAAATAGGAGAATAGGATTAACACGCAACCTAAACCACACAACAGTCTAAGCTGAAATCCACCAAATGCCTTCTCAAATAACCACTCTCCACCACACTCCTAGAACCATGCAGCATAGCTCTGGCAATGATAGCCTGCCAAAGCCCATATATAGGAGCGGGGAGTGGCTACCACTGGACAGCTGAAAGCCTAAATGAAGGTAAGCTTCCAGGAGCTCACAACAGAGCAGATTAACCCCTGCACTGCTAAAAGAAACCTGCACCGTTTAATATGAAGACAAAAGGCTTCTAATGAGTGCTTAAGTGGGAGAAATCAGATGTTGCGATCTTCTGGCTTCTCTCTGTCGCGGTAAACCCGTGACAGTCGCACTAAGGTGACAAGGACCCACCATTAACATTGGTTCTGAGGGCCCACTCTACAGTTATATTAAAATATTATCTGACCTTTAGGGAAAATTTTCAAGCCAATTCAAAGAGGACTGCAGCAAGGTCTCCACTGAATTGTATGGAGTATGAAATGGGGTGAAATTAGTGGACGTTCATCTGGCTCAGGGGTGAGGAACCTTTTTTCTGCCAAGGGCCATTTGGATATTTGTGCCATCATTTGGGGGCTGTACAAAATTATAGCAGGATCATTTTCAAGTTAATATTTGGTCAAACAATAACCCCCTACCCTAATATGATGGCTGTAGCGGCTTCGCTTTGGTGCGATGTATGATGTTAGGTGGTGATGATGATGTTGCTACTCGCAACTACTTTTCCAGATTTATATCGGTCTGGAGTGCAGTCAACTCTTTGCGATGTTAAGTTTTGTGAAAAAAAACTCGCAGCAATAAGATGTTCCGAACACAGATGTATATTACACTACATGTCTCCTCAAAGAGGGAAATTCATCACTGCTTATTACATCTCAGCTCATTACATTTATAGATCTCAAGCAGTGGGAGGTCTGAAGTATACATCACAATAGGAGACACTGAGCCTGCTATATACACATCAAATAGGAGACACACCAAAACTGCCGTATACATCACATAGGAGACATTGGGGAGGAGCATATACATCACATAGAAGATACTAGGGCTGGAGTACATCCATCACAGGAGACACTGGGGCTGAAATATATACATCATAGGAGACACTGAGGCTGTCATCTTCATCTTTGGAACAAGAGCGTTTTGTGCGCCAACTCCGCCCACAAAGTACATCCAGGATGTAATTTTTCATTACATGCACCATACCGTTCAGTAGTGAACGCTGCGTGCTCATGCGCTCAGTGCGAGAAGGAATTAAAGGGCAGGCATAACAGAGCTGCCGGGCTGAGCTCTGCGGTCCCCAGGAATCTGCCCAGGGGCTGGAGAGAAGGTTCCTGCTCCTGATCTAGCTGATAAACGAGGATTTCAGAAGGGACTTTTATGGCATTTCTGGTGGTACATGCTTATACTGTGGTAGGTGACCTGCCTGTATATCGTGCTACAAGTGTAGTGTCCAAAGCACTGCTCATGTAGAGGGCATTCACTTATACCCCTGAGGGGCACCCTGAGCCTGATTTTAGGGTCATAAAAAGGGGACAGAGCACATCAAGGAAGTATGTGTCTATATGCTATATATTGCATGTGGCACATGTAATTGCCAGCTCTTTGTATGAAGGCAGAGTGGGATGAAAAGCACTGCTTAATCTATACTGCTACCTATTAGGTATTTTGCTGTGTAGACAGTAGACGTTGCTGAAATCATAATACCACGTCCCACAGCTAACATGCAGCCTATTCATTATGACCCACCATTGTCTAGAGTGTTGCTTTTTGAAAAATACAGGTACGTAAATTATCTCTTTTGTATAATGCATGACTTTGCTTGCTGTGTGCAGTTGGTGTATCCTGGATAAGTGTGAGCAATAATCTGGAGTATATGCAGATGCAGTTGCTGAATTTTGCTTTGGGCGCCAAAGTGCTTGTCCCACCACTGGTATAAGCCCCATCAATCAGTAAAAATCATAAGAAAAGTGAAAAAAAAATAGGTCCTACAAACCCAGATAGCAAACAAAACGAGTATAGCAACACACAAAAAAGAAAAAGATAGCTATATAAAGTGGGTCATGCACACTGAAACAAATGTAGTTTATTAGGTGAATCAATAAAAGTAATCAATGTGGTAAAAAATACAATAAAAAACATTTAACAAGTGCATAATCGTACAAAATGAAATACAAGATGTACAAAAACACCATAAGTGTTGGGATCAAAAATATATATAATATAAAAGACTGCAAACCCGTTGGCAAGAAAAATGCAAGACATCACATACTGTGTAAAGAGCCAACAAATTAATGCAATACACGAAAGTCCAAGATAATAAATAAACCAAATAAAATAGTCTAATAATATAACAAATTAATCTATTAATATACATGTCACCAAAGTGAATACTACAAAAAGCCAAATAGGTCTGCCAATAGGATAATAAGGAGGTACACACACACGCACACATAGTGCTGTGCAAAAGTTTTCGGCAGGTGTTGAAAAAAATGCTGTAAACTAAGGATGCTTTCAAAAATAGAATTGCAAATAGTTTATTTTCATAAATTAACAAAATGCAAAGCGAATGAACAAAAGAGAAATGTAAATAAAATCAATATTTGCTGTGACCACCCTTCGCTTTGTAAGCAGCACAAATTCTTCTAAGTACACCTGTACAAAGTCAGGGATTTTGTAGGATTATAGTCAGGTGTATGAGTAATCAGTTACACCAAAGAAGTGATAATGATCATCATTTTCATATGTGGGTTGAAACACAGTCATTAACTTAAACATAAACTGCTAAATAGAAGGCTTAAAACTTGGTGAGGAGCAGCAAGCTTTACTACAAAAGGTGAGGTTCTGGAAGACAGGTTAATGTCACAGCTCCTACACCAAAGCAAGACTGAGTATAGCAACAAGACACAAGGTGCTAATAACAATACATCGGCAAGATCTCTCCCAGGCAAAGATTGCAAAGAAGACTGGGGGTTCAAGATTTGCTGTTCAAGCTCTTTTGAAGAAGCAACAAGAAATGGACAACGTTTCGCATCATAGACACAGTGGTTGCCAAAGAAAATTTAGTGCAGCAGATAAAAGACACATCATGCTTACTTACCTTAAAAATTGGAAGATGTCCAGCAGTATAATCAGCTCAGAAGTGGTAGTAAACAGTGGGACCAGCTACACCCATCTAAAGTTTGGAGAAGTCTGGCCAGAAGTGGTCTTCATAGAAAAATTGAGGCCAAAAAGCAATACCTTTGACATGAAAACAAAGCCAAACAACTCTAAAAGGGACAAAAACATAGGAACTGGAGAACAGAAAAGAGCCAGCAGGTGCTCTGGACTGATTATTCAAGTATTTGGCTGTAACAGAAAGCAGTTTGTTTGCGGAGGTTTGGAGAGTTGTACAGTAATTAGTGTCTGCAGGCAACAGTAAAGCATGATGGAATTTCCTTGCAAGTTTGGGGCTGCAATTCAGTGAATAGAGATAGGGATTTAGTCAGTATTAATGGACAATAAGTAAAGAGGGTACTACTCAATATCCGTGATCAACCTGAGGCATGTCAAGGAGAGCATGAAGACAAAACAGAAATAAACATGCCATATACACAGGGATCACAAAAATGTTAAATATTTTATTGATACAAAACAATCCAAAAATTAAAAACATTTAAAACGTCAAATTGACAAATAATATACCCATCTCAGTCCACAATAATAATAGCAATAGGTTACATAAATATGAATCAGAAGACAACCAACAACGGTCTATAGAGCATTTGCGTATTCTACCAGCAATTTTCGCACCAAAAAATAATAGTGCAAAGATAAAGACATACTACCAAAAAGTGCATATATTACTGATATAATGTGGTAAATTAGGATATGTATTATAGCTATAGCTACAAAGATCCTGTATTAAATGTACACAATGTCAAGTCCCAAAATAAATATAAAAAACATATCATACTGATTAATGTGTAAGAAATATGGTTAATAGTCCTAATGACAAAACCAAATAGCAAATGATAGAGCCAGACATGCAATAATGACAAAAAAAATCCGCAATGCTACTTAACAAATCAGCATGGGCAGCAAGGTCCTGGACCATAAGTAGTAAGTGAATACGGTGGGGCTGAATGCCCAACGTGGGTCACCTAAGGAAGCCACATTCATTTAAATGTTTTTCATTTTTAGCTTGTTTTGTTTCAACAACATATTGTAAATGTTTGGTGATCCCTGTGTATATGGCATGGTTTTTTTTGTTTTGTCTTCAGGTTCCCTTTAATGGTGTCCTACTGACAAATGCAGGCAGTTACTTATCCATCATGAAATACTACCAGGAAAGTGTCTGTCTAGTTTCATTTTTATTCTCCAGCAGGACTACAATGCCAGATATACAGTTAATGTTATTAAGATCTATTTTCAGGGTACAGAAGAGCTAGGAGTCCTGGAAGAGATGATATGGCCCCAACAGAGCCCCGATCGCAATGACAGGATGAGACAGATTTGCCCAAGCCTACATTACAGAAGATCTGTGGTGAGTTCTACAAGATGCATGTATCAGCCTATCTGCGGAGTTCCTTCAAAAAACTTTGTGCAAGCATACTGAGAATTCATGCACTTCTGAAGGCAAATGCTGGTCACACCAAATATTGATACAATTGAAACTTCTCTTTTGTTTATTCACTTTGCATTTTGTAAATTGATAAAAATAAAATACCTTTATTTTTTAAAGCATTCTTACTTTACAGCATTTTTTCTAAGACTGTCTTTAATTTTCGCACAGTACTGTATATTAAAGAGGTTGTTCACTACTTTTACATTGACACCCTATCCTTAGGATAGGTCATCAATGTATGATCGGCAGACGATTAGCTGATATAGGTGGCGGCCGCCGGCCGGAAGTACTTACTTGCGGAGCTGGCCGACTACTTGTAGTGGCCGCCGCAGGGTACTGCACATCCACCTTCTATTCATATCAATAGGAGGCGGATGTGCAATAACAAGCCCCGGCCACTACAATAGACGACCAGCTCCGCAAGTAAGTACTTCCTACCGCCACCGATAGAAGCTGGGTCGGTTGGGTGCCAGGTGTCGGACCCCGGCCGATGAGACATTGATGCCCTATCCCAACAATAGGGCATCAATGTAAAAGTAGTGGACAACCTATTTAAATATATATTATATATATATATATATATATATATATATATATATATATATATATATATATATATATATATATATATATATATATATATATATACACACACACAAACACACACAGTTTACAGTACAGTATAACATGTTGCTAATCCTTCTCTATTTTCCCTGCAAAAAAAAAAGTTATGCCATATTAAATTAACTACAAGTACACATTGTTATCTCCCTTTAATACTTATACCATTGCACCAGTGTAATAATTGATACAGGTTAATGAGGTACTGGACTGTACGCTGAGCAATAATTTACAATATAAATTTATGACTGTTCAATTTTAAAGTACTACCAAACGACTCAAACACTGAGTATGTGCTAGTAAACATGCCAAGTGGCACTGCCAATTGTCCAAGCTGTCTGTTAGAGCAGATACTCTGCCAATGTTATTCATCATTAACACTTCTTCATAATGTACAATTCAATACATGCTAATTAGCTTGAAGTACTTCTATTCCATTCAAGAATAATGGCTACATTCACTTTTACATGTTTTTTAATAGAATGCCCAATATTGTTAACTGCCGCTCAATGTTTGATAGCAGGATCCATTTTGAGCACATTAAAATTTCTAGCACTATTTAAATTCATCAAAAAGACCCCTGAAATGCGGACGCAAGTTTTATATTAGATACAAAGGAAGATATGCTGTAAGCAAACAGTGCCTAGCATGATACAGAAGTTCGGAGAGAAGGTGAGAATAAAAATAAAAAGCTAAAATACATAAAACAAGGAATTCACCAGCACGTATATCTTATATCTGTCTCTTCATGACACAAAGAGAAAGAAAAAAAGGGCAGCAAATATTTAGCCCCAATCTGCTCTGGAAATCCTTCTCCTGCAGGCATCAATTGAGATGGTTTAGGAGTGTTAATTTATCATATTTACTGTCTAATACGCTACTTTTGTAATACTTTGGCCCTTTATAAAAGTGTTAAAGCCAGAAAACTGGCATGAAACACTTTGAAAAGTCGTAAAATATTTGCGGAATGTAAAGTTGCGCTAAAATTGTTCAACTTTTGGAGATTTCAAGCCAGCACCTGGCACCTCCACCATAATGGACAGAGCTGGGGAGGACCCGAGGTGGGATGGGGCATGGCTATGCCAGTTCATGAAACCAAATCAAAAATTTCTTATGGCAAAAAATGTTACTGCAGTCCCTGAATGGATTACAATTTCTGACGAGACGTAAAGGACCTTCTTGTGGTCGGTGTAAGTTCTGGTGATCAAAGATTTATTCTATTCTAAGTGACAACTGTAGTATGTGGGCCAACTACTTTTAGAGTTAGAGTTATTCTCTTCCGTTTTAAGCAAAGCTCTGCAACTTTATCTTCCTTTGCAAAACAGACATTACATAATTGTACACTATAAATACAAGCATAGTGTATGGTGTGCGGCTAAACTTGGGGAAAAAAGTGTAAAACTTGGAGCATTTTACAGAGCACGTGCCCATTGCACAAGGGCTTTGGCTAGAATAAATCTTCTGTTGGCCGCACTGACTTATTAACTCCCTCTGGACGAGGTTGCTGTCTCCCCAGTCACTGCTGGGCAGGTTTGAATGTCTTACATCATTTCATTTCTGATTGTGGTGTGAGAAACAATGACTGCCCAACTGGTGATTTGCTTGAAAAATCAGATTTGTTTTTTGTGGTCTGAGGGCAAGTCTGGTGCTGATATTTATCGAAGACTTTGAGCACAGTATGGAGGAAGTGTTTTATCATGAAGTGTGTGTGTGAATGGATAGAGAAGCGCAAGAAAGGTCGCGCAAGTGTTAGCTAAGAAGGAGCCGGACACCCATCCATTACCGGTGACAACATTGAGCATGCACATGAACTTATTCTGTAAAATAGAAGACAGCAAAGGGATTATGAACTCTGAAAGGAGTCCTACAGAGACGGAGGTTCACGTCTGATGAAGAAGGGAAGACAGCGGTGCATTCGTGGCTCACAGCTCAGCCCAAAATATTTTTTAATGAGGTAATACAAAAGCTTGCTGATAGATGGACAAATTGTATTGAAAATGGTGGAGATTATCTAAAAAAAATGATGTATATGTATTTTCTGTCTTTTAAAGAAAATGTAATAAATTCTGAAGTCAGACTACAGATTATTTTAGACTAACCCTTGTAGTCAATCAATCACTTCACGGGTTCATATATATTTTTTGTAGACCAAGTGGTTCGCAATAAAAAAACCAAGACTGGTCCATTTTTGCTCCCGTCTTGATTAGATTCATCTATAAAAGTCTATGGAACTGTGAAAAAGTCAGAACACATATGCAATCCTAGTTTCATCCTAAAGCTGTCCGTTTAATACTGTTTGCAAGGAGAAGGATGAGAACGTTTTTTTTTTTATTGCATTCCAGAAAAACTAATGAAGGTAAAGGAACAATGAAGGTAACAACTGATAAAAGCTGATCAGAAAAACTGATGGAAATAGGTCTGTTTTTGTGGATGAGAAGAATCATTGAATACGGATGTAACCTCCCTCTTATAGATACATATTTGCTGTACTAATTCAATCGACTCCAGAGCAGAAATCACTATTTAGGGTTGCTAGGCTACAGGCAACTTTCTTGATTAAAGACCTAAGTGCATCAGAGACATGAGGCTAAGGCAGCTGAAAAAACTGTGAATAGTATACTACTCTATGCAATCTATTAAAGAACAATGAGCAACAGAACAATCAAAGGGATCAATCCTCCTAAGCCGTCCATATGAGCATGTAGGTCACAGGAAGCTGAACAAAATGATATCTGCGATCTGATTACTTATTCCAGAGATATCCATATTTTTCTTATATGTAAATGAAATGTTAAGATCTATGGGCCGGATACTGATCTGCATGAGAATCTGCCTCCAGAGATTATTAGTGTTGTTACCTGTGTGACATGTAACTAACACAAAACAATAAAGATGAACCTTGTCTTCTTACAAGCAAGTTAGCAACTGCAGCTCTCACAGCTCTGCTGTATTGCGATAGTGGGTGCCTGACGCCTGTGATGGAAGCGGAGAGGAACCTGCAGATGTGTCAGTTATAATCACACACAGCTCGGCAGTGAGATCAGGGAGCAGAGTGGCCATTACATTGGTAACGCTCCCTGTGCTACCACGGCATACAGAATTACCAGACTTGTCTCCCATCGAGCACATCTGGGACGTCATTTGTCAGCAATTGCAAAGAGAGCTGCCCGCAGTGGATTTTGATGATCTGTGTGCTTAAGTGCATTCAGCGTGGCAGAACATTCCTAAATACGCAATAAATCGAGTTCTTACAAACACATTAGCAGCTGCAGCTCTGCAGGAGTACAACAATATTGCAACACTGGCTGCCTGTGAGATGGAAGCTGAAGCTGAGAGGAACCTGCAGATGTGTCAGTTATAATCACACACAGCTCTGCAGTGGGAGCAGAGAGCAGAGAGCGGCCATTACATATCACACTGGTAATTCCCTCTTTCATTTATAATAATCTCTGGAGGCAGATTCTCATGTAGATCAGTGTCCGGCCCATAGCCTGGTACAGCTCATTTACATGTAAGAAAAATGTGGATTTCTCTGGAATAAGACAACAGATTTCAGATATCAAGGTATCATATTATTCAGCTTCCTATGACCTGCATGGCCATATAGATATCTTAAAAGGGTTGATACTACTGACAGATTCCCTCAAAGTTTTTTTATACAGTTTTTACATGGCAAAGTCAGCAATGGATCATAAACCAAAACATCTGTAAAGGAAATGCCAAGAAGCCACCTACTTTTTAACCCACTCTTGGCATGGTCTTAAAAAACTGCTTAAAAAAAACCTGAAGGTGAAAATGCAGCCCAAGAGTATATTCACATTGTCATATTTTTGGATTGCCTATCTTTTTTGATAATAAAAGCAAAAAAAAAGCAAGGCAAGAAGCACCTTTACTCATGTCCAGGAGGATTTTCATAATTTTTCCTTTGTACGCCAAGATAGACCTGAAAACAATCAATCTGGATATGTTTAAAGAAGACTTAAAGTGGCTTGTGAAAGTATTCATCCCATTTTTCGTGTTTTGCTACCTCACAACCTGGAATTTTACTGTTTTTGATGGTTTGTATCAGTTCTGTAAAGAACATACCTACAACTGTGAACATTTGGTTTTATTTTTAATGTGAAGCAAACAACAAACAGGACAAAATAACTGAAAACTTCAGTGTGCATAACTATTCACCCCCCAGTCAGTAAAGTCAGTACTTTGTAGAGCCTCCTTTTGTGGCAGCTACAGCTTCAAATTGCTTTGGATAAGTCTCTATGAGCTTTTCAGATCTTGGCACTGGGATTTTTGCCCATTCCTTAAGGCAAAACTGCCCCAGCTCCTTCAAGTTAGATGGTTTCCTCTGGTGAACAGCAATCTTCAAGTCTGACCACAGATTCTCCATTGGATTTAGGTCTGGGCTTTGACTAGGCCACTCCAAAACATTTACATGTTTCTCCTTAAACCACTCGAATGTTGCTTTAGCAGTGTGATTGTATTGTTGCAAGGTGAACCTCCGTCCCAGTTTCAAATCACTGGCAGATGAACACGTTTTGTTCAAGAATATCCCTGTATTTCGCACCATCCATCTTCCCCTCGACTTGGACCATTTTTCCTGTCCTTGCTGCCAAAAAAGATCCCCACAGCATGATGCTGCCACCACCATGTTTCACTGTGGGGATGGTGTTCTTGGGGTGATGAGCTGTATTGGTTTGGCGCCAGACATAGTGTTTACCTTAGTGGCCAAAAATGTCAATTTTGGTCTCATCTGACCACAGCACTTTCCTATATTTGGGGAGTCTCTCACGTCTTTTGCCAAACTCAAAACGAGCCTTACAATTTGTGTGTGTAAGTAAAGGTTTGCCCACTCTTTCGTAAAGTCCACCTACTTTTTGAGAACTGACCACAGGTTCTCAATAGGAGTAACACCTGGAACGTTTCATGGCCATGGACCCAAAATGTCAATGATTTTGTTCTCCGTGCTACTTAGTCATCACTTTTGCCTTGTGACACAGTGCTCCATCATGCTGGAAAAAGCATTGTGTGATCACCAAACTGCTCATGTGTCACTTTGGAGAAATTGTTTTGGAGGAGTGTTGAGATACCAACCTTTATTCATTGCAGTGTTCTAAGTTAAAAGAGTGAGTGAGCCCACTTCCTTCAGTAAAGTCGACACATGAATGATCTTATGATGCTTTACTGTTGGCATGACACAGGACTCATGGTAACGCTCACCTTTTCTTTTCTGAACCATCATTCCAGATCTCCCACACAATTAAAGGGAGTTTCAAAAAGAAAACTTTACTCCATTAGTCTCCAGATCAATCTCTGTATTTTCTGCAGAACATCCTCCTGTCCTTGATGTTGGTCTTGGAGAGAAGTGGCTTCTTTGTTGCCCTTCTTGACATCAGACCAAGCTTCCAAAATCCTTCACCTCACTAATGCACTGACAACTACCTGCTGCCATTCCTAAATGAGCTCTGCACTGGTGTCGAATTGATCCCGGCCCTGGCTTTTGCTGTACTTTCTTGGACACTCTGAAGCCTTATTCGCAACACTGAACCTCTTGATGTTGTTGATGATTGGATAAATAGTTCATTAAGGCTATGTGCACACGTAGCGTTTTTGATGCGTTTTCGCGGCGGTTTTCAGTGAAAACGCTGGTAAATAGGTCTGCAATGCATAGCAATGCGAATCCGGATGTGCTGTGCACATGATGCGGAAATTTCCCCTCCGGATTCGCATTGCGTTAAAATATGCAGCAGGACCATTTCTAGCGCAATCCCACAGCAAAATTGCGGCCATTGAGGTACACTGAAATGTAGCAAACCTGCAGGTATATGTGGATTTGCTGCGTTTCGCGACAGAAACGCGAGGAGAGGAGGACTCCATTTCCTCTCATCCCGACCACCGTTCTCACTGATAACAGCGGGAGCGGTGTGGATGGGAGGAGCAGTAGTCCTCCTCTCCAAGTCGGCTACCACGCTCTGTGAAAAAAAGAAAAAAAAAAAGTTAAAAATAAACCTGTATTCCCACCTGTCCAGCAGCCAGCAACGGCGATCTTCTCCTCCCCGCGGCCGGCGGTATACTACGGGGAGCGGGCTCGCTCCCCGCAGTATACTGTGCTTACAGAACCTGCACTGATGTCACAGATCAACTGAGTGGTGTCATGACCATCAGCTGATTGGTGACGTCAGCGACCAGCTGATGATCACGTGACCATCAGCTGATCAACCTCAGTGACCTCCTGCAGCATATATACTGACAGGAGGTGATTTTACACCCCTGTCAGTATACATTGCTGTCTTCTACAGCAGTGACATCAGTGATGGCTGATGTCACTGCTGTAGAAGTGACACAGATCGTCGTGGGACAATCGTTGACGGTATGTGGACTACGTCATTGACTGGCAGACAGGTCAGGGATATGGTTGTTTGTTATTTTACGCTATTTTCAGGAGATAGAGGGCTGCGGGGTAATAAAAAAAATTGTAGAACCGTGTGTGTTTTTTATTTCATTAAAGTACTTTATTCTGGCCGTGTTTTTATTGAAAAGGCAGCGACCATTTTACTACGCAGTTAGTAATGGGGGCGTCTTATAGATGCCTCTCCATTACTAACCTGGGCTTCACGTCAGCAGCCAATACAAGGCTGACGTGAACCCTAACCCCATTACCCCACTCGCCACCGCTACAGGGCAGTGGGAAGAGCGGATGCAAAGCGCCAGACCGCAGCTGTCTAGTTTAGCCTTTGCTAGTTAGATTTTATAGGGGGACCCCACGTAAAAAATTTTCTGGGGTCCCCCTGTAATCTAGCCAGTAAAGGCTAAACAAACAGGTGTGGGCCGATATTAATAGCCAGGGAACATTGTTGGCTAATGGCCCCTTACCTGGCTACCAATATCAGCCCCCAGCGGTCGACTTTCCCTCCGCTGGTTATAAAAATGACACGAGATCCCATGCCATTTTTTTTTTTTTAATTTTAGGCTCTGTGCCCACGATCCGGACGTAGCAGCGCTTTGGACGCATATTTTCTGCTGCGTCCAAAACGTTGCATTCTATTGAATGCAGGTAAATTTACATGTGTTCACTGAACCATGCATATTTACCGCATTCTATACATTCTAGTGGTCCAATTTCTGTTGCAGAGACTAGCGACTCTGCAAGAGAATTTGACATGCTGCGGTCCTGGAAGACTCGCCGCATGTCAGTGTCCACGGGTGATTCGCAGCTTCAGATGCACGCATAGTGGACATGGGATTTCTAGAGATCCCATCCACTATAACGTAACATCTGGACTCTGCAGGTTTGGCGCTGTATAAACACACAGCTTTAAACCTGCAGCGGCTCCTGATCATGGCGACGTACCCAAACTCACCCGCAGCATGTCAATTTCTGTAGCGGACATGCTAGTCTCCGCTGCAGATTTTGACCGATTGAAGTGTCATTAAATGTGGTGGATTCACATGTACCGACAACAAAAGTGCGGCATTAAAATACAGCGTTTTGGACGCAACAAAAATATTCTGCATCCAAAGCGCTAGCTTGTTGCGGTTCGTGGGGACCTAGCAGCTAACGAACCAGCTGTGAGATGTTAATTATGGCCATGGAAAATGTTTACAAATGGCACCTTCCCAGGCTAAAAATAGCAGCTCACAGTAGCCGCATAGATTACATAAATAGAAATGCTAATGAAGATTGGGTGAATGGGACTAGCTGACACCCAGTTCTTTTGTTTTGTGATGACAAGGTGTCAGACCTTTTCATGACCAAAACTAATTAAAGTAAAAGTAAAAAGAGTTAAACATACAGAGCAAACACTTTATTTGAAATACAACAGACACATTATTTAATCATTCAAATTAACCAATATACTCACCCCAGTTCTGATGGTAATTCAAGGTTTAAGCAATGTGCCATCAAATAACTTTATTTATCTCCAAAAAGCATTAATTGATGTAAAAAAAAATTGCATGTAAAAAGCGCATCAAAAACGCAAGAAAAAAAACACATGCGTTTTTCCTGCCAAGGAGATCCAGAAATGCTCAGGAAATTTCTGCTTCAAATATGCACCGTGTGCACATAGCCTTAGGGGGAATCTGACAAGCAACAATGTCCTTGCCTGTAAAGCTCCTCTGATGCAAAGCAGTGATGACTGTTTATATGGTAACCATGGTTAACAGAATACAATGATTTTAAGCAGCAGTCACTTTTTAAAGCAACCAGACTGCTCTTATAATTAAACCCATTAGTATGACAGAGTGATATCATCAGCCTTGTCCTAATGAAGCACTTTCTACTGACCTAATGAGAAGATCACTGAAATGATGTAAGCATGTCATTTTATGGCAGGGCTGAAATTAATTGGAATTGGGGTTTTTGTGATTCAGCTAATTTTCATAGCAAAGATTTAAATTTTTTGAAGTTCATCTCTCCACTCTTAATAACAATCTAATGTTAATGGAAATTGCCACTATAAAAATAGAAGCAGCAAATTTAGTGCCAGTCTAAAAAATTTCAGCCACGACCGTACATGGGAGAGTCCAAACTCATCCCAAATTGATAATGTTGGAGGAAAGAAGGATCAGGGCACCAGAGTGGTCTGGCAGCAGATTTCTCCTCTCTCTACATTGAAAATGTATGCACCAAGCAAGCATGTGTAATGGGAGTTGGGAGAAATACCTGCTGGCGAAAAAGAATGTACAACTGCTATTAAAGGTGTATGGGCAGAAACCACGCAGTAACGGAAGAAATCTGTAGTAAAGGCCTAGCGAGGCAAGGACATTTGGTGACATCCATGTGTTACAGACTTCAGAGCGTCACTTACTCATTCACATCCAAGTATTGCAATTAATGCTTATATCATGATTATGTTATTTTTTCAATTAGTTTACAGCAGTTCACCTAATCCTATGGCAAATCTATGACTCCTACCAGATCAGACAACCAAAGGTTGACAGGGTATGATGGGAATTGTTGTATTGCTAATGTTAAATTCTAGATCTGGAACCAACTGTATAGGAGGTCAATGGGTTGAACAAAAGTGATGACTATTTACCAGTGGTTTAATCAATCATCTAATGACCAACATTTCTGCATGATGGATGTATGCATGAAATTTGTGCTGCCATACTTCAGCGTGATCCTTTACTAAGAGCAGTGCTTCCATGGAAGTATAGAAACACTGCTGCAGTTTCTGCAGGGGTTATTTTTGTCAGCGTCCGTAATATCCCGTGTGCGCCTCCATAAGAAACCTGAGGTATATGGAAGTAAAGTAGGGCCCTGCTGACTACTAGGAGTGCTGACTACTAGGAGTGCTGATGGATGGCTCTGAATAATTCAGATCTTGGAAGGAGCTGTAATACCCTTGCGTAATGGAGAACTGAAACAGTAACTGTATTAATTTTAAGATCTATTCTCTATTTTATGGATCTGAACTATAGATAATCTTTATTTGCTTCTTTATGTTAAAGAATCTGGAGCACTTAATATGAAATCTGTAGCATTCCTTGGAAAGAAGAAAGGTCCTAAATGCATATCTACCCTGTGGCCTGATCTTGATTACGCTCCACTCCTTAAAGGGAAAGAGAGCAGCGTCACTATACCAAGCAGAGGCCAGTGATGTCCCTTGCGGGGGCTAGTCTCCTGCACCGCCGGGTATAGTGACACCGCTTGGTTCCCAGCTTATTACTATTCATCTGTACAGACAACAGAGCACACACAGGAGAGACTGTGCACATCGCACAGGAGACAGCAGGAACAATGATGACGCTTTGTTTCAGAGAGTGGGCAGGGGCTGTGACAGTGACCACTGCCTCTGCCCCCTGCTCTGATGACGCTTTGTTTCAGAGAGTGGGCAGGGGCTGTGACAGAGACCACTGCCTCTGCCCCCTGCTCTGATGACGCTTTGTTTCAGAGAGTGGGCAGGGGCTGTGACAGAGACCATTGCCTCTGCCCCCTGCTCTGATGACGTTTTGTTTCAGAGTGGGCAGGGGCTGTGACAGTGACCACTGCCTCTGCCCCCTGCTCTGATGATGCTTTGTTTCAGAGTGGGCAGGGGCTGTGACAGTGACCACTGCCTCTGCCCCCTGCTCTGATGACGCTTTGTTTCAGAGTGGGCAGGGGCTGTGACAGTGACCACTGCCTCTGCCCCCTGCTCTGATGACGCTTTGTTTCAGAGTGGGCAGGGGCTGTGACAGTGACCACTGCCTCTGCCCCCTGCTCTGATGACGCTTTGTTTCAGAGTGGGCAGAGGCTGTGACAGTGACCACTGCCTCTGCCCCCTGCTCTGATGACGCTTTGTTTCAGAGTGGGCAGGGGCTGTGACAGTGACCACTGCCTCTGCCCCCTGCTCTGATGACGCTTTGTTTCAGAGTGGGCAGAGGCTGTGACAGTGACCACTGCCTCTGCCCCCTGCTCTGATGACGCTTTGTTTCAGAGTGGGCAGGGGCTGTGACAGAGACCACTGCCTCTGCCCCCTGCTCTGATGACGCTTTGTTTCAGAGTGGGCAGGGGCTGTGACAGAGACCACTGCCTCTGCCCCCTGCTCTGATGACGCTTTGTTTCAGAGTGGGCTGGGGTTGTGACAGTGACCACTGCCTCCGCCCCCTGCTCTGATGACGCTTTGTTTGAGTATTCCAGCATGCATTGGGATACTCAAGCAAGAAATAGGAAAAAAAAATACAATAGCTATTAGACAGCGTAGTTAGGGAACGGTAAGAAATTTTTAAAGCAAGTATATTAGAAAATAGCAAAGCATCAAATAGATAGGGAGTTAGGAGCTAAATGACTTTGCCTTCAGACCACCCCTTTAAGACTGGCTGGCAGCAAGTACTGAAAGCCAAAAAAACATATAATGGGTCACATTTTAGATCACTCATGTTACATTGTACCCAATCATATCCATCTCTCTCCTCCATTACATACATCTCCCTGGCAGCTTTTCCGTTTCTCTTCTGCTTTTCATTAGGTTCACTCCAGTGATTAGCTTTTCCATGTATGACTTCTAGTCCCTGCAGATCAATGTAATCTTTTACAGGAAGCAACTACTGTATTCAGATGAGGTTACTGGAAAAAAAGCCATGCTTCAAGCTTGCCCTGAAATGTAAAATCTCGCAGTACTGCTATAGTTTTATAGTTTTGATCATAGGAACTGAATGAATAAACAAGCACTTCATTAACATTGGAGCTCTTCAGAAGATATATGGTACCTTCATTCACTTTGACTTCTATCAAGTCAAATACTTCATATATAACTCCAGGGTAAAAATAAATAATTTAACTTTGTGCCCAAAGCTAACCCCTATAACAACCTGTTCCTTGGATGCAACATAAAATACAAGGATGTGGGAAAAATGGACCAAATGCTGTGTCAAACAAACTTGGTTTTCTCATGCTCTATCTCCATGTTTCCATTTTGATTTTCCTTATGAGGGCTCCTCTTTGATTTAAATGATTCTCTGTACTTTGCGGTTCAAAGGATTTAATTGCGGCGTATACAACATGGGGATTGCCTTTGGTAATCATTAATTATTATTTGGATTGTTTTGGGATGATCTCGAGAGTGGGGCTTTACATTGCCCAATCTGAATTGAGCAGAGGTCGAGTAGGTGCATCTCCACTCCATTCATTCTCTAAAAGACTGCCAAAAATAATCTACTACAGCACCCAGCTGTCTCTGGCCATATCTTAGGGAATGAATAAGGTGCAAATTGAAAACTAGGTGCAAACCCTTTAAAGAGTTGTCTATTTTATTAAACATGTTTGGGACATGATTTTGTAGCACTTCCTAATATATACTTATTACGGATTCAGTGCTGTTCCCTTAAGTGAAGTGCCATGTGCTTGTTAGTTCACCTTCCACACTTTACTTACAGTAATATGAAAAAGTTTGGGCACCCCTATTAATCTTAAGCTTAATGTTTTATAAAAATTGGTGTTTTTGCAACAGCTATTTCAGTTTGATATATGTAATAACTGTTGGATACAGAAATGTTTCTGCCTTGAAATGAGGTTTATTGTACTAACAGAAAATGTGCAATCTGCATTCCAACAAAATTTGACAGGTGCATAAGTATGGGCACCCTTATCATTTTCTTGTTTTAAATACTCCTACCTACTTTTTACTGACTTACTAAAGCACTTTTTTTGGTTTTGTAACCTCATTGAGCTTTGAACTTCATAGCCAGGTGTATGCAATCATGAGAAAAGCTACTTAAAGTGGCCACTTGCAAGTTGTTCTCCTGTTTGAATCTCCTCTGAAGAGTGGCATCATGGGCTCCTCAAAACAACTGTCAAATGATCTGAAAACAAAGATTATTCAACATAGTTGTTCAGGGGATGGATAGAAAAAGCTGTCTCAGAGATTTAACCTGTCAGTTTCCACTGTGAGGAACATAGTAAGGAAATGGAAGAACACAGGGACAGTTCTTGTTAAGGCCAGAAGTGGCAGGCCAAGAAAAACATCAGAAAGGCAGAGAAGAAGAATGGTGAGATCAGTCAAAGACAATCCTCAGACCACCTCCAGAGAGCTGCAGCATCAACTTGCTGCAGATGGTGTCACTGTGCATCGGTCAACTATACAACGCACTTTGCACAAGGAGAAGCTGTATGGGAGAGTGATGCAAAAGAAGCAGTTTCTGCAAGCACGCCACAAACAGAGTCGGCTGAGGTATGCAAAAGCACATTTGGAGAAGCCAATTTCTTTTTGGAAGAAGGTCCTGTGGACTGATGAAACCAAGATTGAGTTGTTTGGTCATACAAAAAGGTGATATGCATGGCGGCAAAAAAACACAGCATTCCAAGAAAAACACTTGCTACCCACAGTAAAATTTGGTGGAGGTTCCATCATGCTTTGGGGCTGTGTGGCCAATGCCGGCACCGGGAATCTTGTTAAAGTTGAGGGACGCATGGATTCCACTCAGTATCATCAGATTCTTGACAATAATGTTCAAGAATCAGTGACAAAGTTGAAGTTACGCAGGGGATGGATCTTTCAGCAAGACAATGATCCAAAACTCCGCTCCAAATCTACTCAGGCATTCATGCAGAGGAACAATTACAATGTTCTGGAATGGCCATCCCAGTCCCCAGACCTGAATATCATTGAACATCTGTGGGATCATTTGAAGAGGGCTGTCCATGCTCGGCGACCATCAAACTTTACTGAACCTGAATTGTTTTGTAAAGAGGAATGGTCAAAAATACCTTCATCCAGGATCCAGGAAATCATTAAAAGCTACAGGAAGCGACTAGAGGCTGTTATTTTTGTAAAAGGAGGATCTACTAAATATTAATGTAATTTTTCTGGTGAGGTGCCCCTACTTATGCACCTGTCAAATTTTGTTTGAATGCAGATTGCACATTTCCTGTTAGTACAATAAACCTCATTTCACGGCAGAAGCATTACTGTGTCCAACAGTTATTACATATATCAAACTGAAATAGCTGTTGCAAAAACACCAATTTTTATAAAACATTAAGCTTAAGATTAATAGGGGTGCCCAAACTTTTTCATATAGCTGTATGTTCTTAAAATTGTGGTTGATGGAAGAGCAGTGACCAGATTGAGGGCCTCCTCTAATTGAAAAACAGCCTTCTCATTTGCATGCGTTTTTCAATAGGAGGAGACTCATGAGCGGGTCTGGTCATTCTCCTCCCTGAGAAGTCATTTTAAGAACAGGCGTAAGGTGCAGTAATGGGATGAAGGGTGCACTAACAAGCCAAACAAGGAATCTGGCACTAAACTAAGGTACAGGCAAGTTGCAGGAACACCTACTGTTTACTCCTTATGATTGCTTGCACGTTAGTATTACTGGCCCCTTAGTGCTCTCATTTTCTCTACTATAATTTAAGCTAATTACCTAAAACTAAGCACATTCAATGGTCTAAATATCTGGGGACAATGAAAAATGACAAAAAAGTAATCATGATATTTAGAATTACAGTGAAGTAAAATTATCCATCAATTCACAACTGCTTTAGTCTAATTGATCCTTTATGTGCACTGCCAAAAACGGTTAACGTACGTTACATTTACTTTGGGTAATTTCCGCATACACATCCATTAGTAAAATGTCAGTTTGGAAATAATACAATTAGATGGAAGTTTTTAATTAAAATCTACACAGACACTGAGCAAAGAGTACATTCCAAAATCATTACATAAAAGTAATGAAAAACTACATTTAGAACTTGTATATGGGCTTTAGAAAGTGAAGCAATCGAGCACACCAGTATATATGGTATAACCTTGTCATTGTACCATTTAGAATACTGTACAATTATTTATGACCAAAACAAACATCAGTTTTTAAAATAACCCACATTTTTTGGAACAAACCAAATTGCAATAGAGATATTACATTTCCCTTTAGTACACTAACCTCGGTTTTTAAAATTCAATAATATAACCCACTATTGGCCACCATTTGAGACTATTCATTGTTGATACTCTTTGGTAAGATTACTTTGATTGGCAAGTGAGCTGTGCAGATGAGCACTGATCACATGGGCTAAAGTCATTGTAGGTAATAAGAGATGAGAAGGGCAAGTCAACGGAACTCTGTATTCACATATCTCGGGAGGTAAATAGCATACGCCGCTTTGTCGTCATACAGTTCAGGCTTCTCAACCATAAGTGACAGCATTACAATTGTACATCTACACTGCTCAAAAAAATAAAGCGAACACTCAAATAACACATCCTAGATCTGAATGAATGAAATATTCTTATTGAATACTTTGTTCTGTACAAAGTTGAATGTGCTGACAACAAAATCACACAAAAATCATCAATGGAAATCATATTTATTAACCAATGGAGGCCTGGATTTGGAGTCACCCCCAAAATTAAAGTGGAAAAACACACTACAGGCTGATCCAACTTTAATGTAAGGTCCTTAAAACAAGTCAAAATGAGGCTCAGTGTTGTGTGTGGCCTCCACGTGCCTGTATGACCACCAAACAACGCCTGGGCATGCTCCTGATGAGGTTGCAGATGGTCTCCTGTGGGATCTCCTCCCAGACCTGGACTAAAGCATCCGCCAACTCCTGGACAGTCTGTGGTGCAACGTGACGTTGGTGGATGGAGCGAGACATGATGTCCCAGATGTGCTCAATCGGATTCAGGACTGGGGAACGGGCGGGCCAGTCCATACCTTCAATACCTTCATCTTGCAGGAACTGCTGACACACTCCAGCCACATGAGGTCTGGCATTGTCCTGCATTAGGAGGAACCCAGGGCCAACCGCACCAGCATATGGTCTCACAAGGGGTCTGAGGATCTCATCTCGGTACCTAATGGCAGTCCGGCTACCTCTGGCGAGCACATGGAGGGCTGTGCGGCCCTCCAAAGAAATGCCACAGAACACCAGGATTGGCAAAGTCACCACTGGCGCCCTGTGATCTTCACAGATGAAAGCAGGTTCACACTGAGCACATGTGACAGTGTCTGGAGATGCCGTGGAGAGCGATCTGCTGCCTGCAACATCCTTCAGCATGACCGGTTTGGCAGTGGGTCAGTAATGGTGTGGGTTAAGTGGCTTAACTACAGCAATAGGCCACTATAACTATGGGCCGCTGCCAGATATGTATTACAGCTGGCATATGACACAAGGTGAGGACTCATCTTCTGAGCCCGATTGATACACGAGACCCAACATAACACGTGTGGTCTGTGAGCTATCTGCAAAAACAGCACACACACCAAAAAAAGTGATGTGTGAAATCGGCCTAAGGAAATATGCCATGACTAGTTATATCTGGTAAACCGCAAATACGTTCTGGACTATCAGAATATCATTACCATCAATTGCTAACAAAAAGACATTTTACTGTATTACAGGAAGTGGTAAATGCTTAGTACAAAAAAAAAAAAATACTAACATGCATGATTTACTCTATAGTAATAGAAGCCGCCCCCAGATACCATATTTTTTTCTTTATTTTGACAGGTTCGCTTTAAGTCCACGTAACAATAACTACAATGGTTTTTACAGGCTTCGCTAGTTAGCTTCATTAGAACAAAAAATATTCATGAAGTTCAAACATCAAATCTAATTTAATGCACAATTACAGATGGCACATTAAGCTTTTTAGAAATAAGTGTACATATTACACTCAATATAAGTTTTTATGCCTGAAGCCACACATTTTGATACTGTGCACTAAAATTACCATTTTGACTGAAACTTTACAAATTGTAATCAGTAATTAAACTCTTAACAAATAAAGCAAAGTAATGACAAAAAAAATTGCACATTACACAGTGGCCTTATTCAGTCATTTCCTAAGTGCTCATTAAAGTGAAGATCAGGCAAAGATGCGCCCTGCTGATGGCGTTCCAGGGGTATTAAAGGGAGACAGTAATTTGATTTATGTTACCTGAACAACGGGCAGCATGAATCAGACACAGGCTATGCGATTACAACCAGGTATGTTATACTCTGAAATGCTGCAGTGTTTCAGAGTAAACATACTTTAAAAAGCCCCCCCAGGCACTATGACCCCAATTCATCTAAACGTTTACGGCAGAAAACAGGCGTAAACCACTTCGAAAAGAATTATCGCGACCTTTGAAGTTTTCATACCAATTTCGGCCAGATCCAACAAAAAGAACGGAGCTAAAGTGGCAAGAGGTGTGGCAGTGTCCGCTCATCTAATTCACGAAGCGCTGGGGTGTACCTGATGCCACAAATCCTACTCCAGTCACTAACTGGAGTAATATTTGTGGTGAGGCACATGTTACTTTTAAGACACTTCTTATTCATTAAGAGGAGTAAACCTCTGAATGAATCAGGCGAGTCTGACTCAACCACGCGCCTTCATCAAGATCAAGACCAGTGTGAACAACACCAGTCTTAATGAATTGAGGCCATTGTTTCTTGAACAACTAGTCTGAGATAAGTCCCTGACCAACTTTTCCTTGTCCCAATCCAGGTGACTGACAGGTCTCTGCCTATGTGCACTCATAGGAAGAAACTCATCAGTCAACTGGAACAGGGCAGGAAGAAGCATTTTTAAGTAGCGTTATTCTGAAATGCCACCAGTATTCAATTCATGCCGCCCATGGTTCAGTCAGCATGAATCTGATGACTGGTTCCCTTTAATGTACAAAAGATTTAAAATCAAAGCCCAAAACTGGTAAAAAAAGGGGAATCTATCAGTAGGTTAGACACCCTAAAACACCACCAAAGCATTATCCTAAACTTTAGGAATGTCCCTAAACTGTATGATATCACGTTGTCTGAAAAACAAAATCATAACCGGGTGTGCTGTTTGCCAATTACCTGCTACTAGTCATCTAGGCAAAACCGTTCTACTTAACAGTCACTAAGTCCAAGGCTGAAGTCATATCTCCTGGACTTGCACATCTGAGCGAGTTGTATTTGTCACAGCTTCATTTGCGAACTGGGTGTGAGCAGTGTTTGAAATTGAGCAAATAAGGTTCTTTGAGGTGGAGGTCCGTGTCCATTCCTGATCCACCCACAAGCCCATCCATCTGGTCCGTCAAGAGTCACTCATCTCATTAGTCCATAAAACCTTTGATAAATCTATCTTCAGATATTGCAGAGTTACGGAAGACCGCAGGTAGACTGCAGAGTTACGGAAGACCGTAGGCAGGCTGCAGAGTTACGGAAGACCTCAGGCAGACTGCAGAGTTACGGAAGACCTCAGGCAGACTGCAGAGTTACGGAAGACCGCAAGCTAGACTGGAGACTCAAGGACTTGAAGCCAAAAGGCAGACATGAGGCTTCATTGAGATGCAGATAGGTAGATAGAACTCCAGAAAAACAAGAAAATCTACATACTATGGAAGCCACAGACTTTTAGGAGATATCCTGGAAACTGCTGGCGGACACATAGCAGAGGTCCTAGAAGACTGGGAACAGGTAGACAGAATGCAATAGGAACTAGAAAGTCTGAAAACCATGGAAGCCGCAGGCAGATATGAGACGTCCAGGAGAATCTAGCCAGTTAGCAGTGGTACTGAAAGCCACAGACTGTTAACTCAGGGACTGGAAACCACAGGCAGCCAGGAGGTGTCCTTAAGCCTGCGGACAATAACTGTGCACAGACAAACTAAAAGACAAAGTAAAAAGTCTTAATACCAAGCCCCAGGAGGCCTTAAAAAGGCTTAGGAAGTTCAACACATGGGAGCACGCTGGGCTAGTTGTAAAGCCAGATGTGGAGCACAAGCAAGTTCAGTGGACCGGGGTGTAAGGAGCAGAGCCCAAACCCGGGCAGGTGTGTAACAAAGACTCTCACCTTTATTCATACATCGTACTTGGTACCATATAGAGTTGTCCTATGAAGCACAATATTTAATTTCTGTATATGTCTTTATCACATTGTTATATCAGTGAGTGACTAGGTGGATAACCAAGAAGTAAAATATTGCTGCTGTAGACTTTAGGTGAGGTTAACACTTAGGTGTATAAATATAATATCGCATAGATCATTTGAACTATAACATTGTGCCCTTCTCATCTGAATAGGAGTACGGCAGAACCACATAGCCTGGAATAATTCACGGAGGACAAAAAACTATTCAGAATATATCCACAAAGTATACCATCATCCTGACTGGTATTAAACCTGGTCCAAGGTTTCTCATGTTTTTCTGCCCACCCTCCTGCTATAATTGGAGCTCCATTAGGAGGAGTTCATATTCAATCACGACAAGATAAAGCAGAAATCACTAACAATCCTTCATACCAAAGAACATTATTTCTTAGATGAATGCATAGGACTTTTCCAGATTTCCATGGAAACTGCAGAAGCCATTATTGTACATTATGACATTCAATGTTTGTACTGATGCGAGTGAATACATACAATCTGTGTACAGAGCTGCAGGGAAAGATGTGGCTAAATAAATATCTGCAAATACACAAACAATACATTGCTAGGGATAGAAGTAAATTATAATAATGCCAATTAAATATGCGAAATGATCAACAATCAGCAAAAAAAAAAAGTTTCATTTAACCTACTTGTTGTAAATTGATGTCTAAAACAGGACCCCACTTAAGTGCTGCTTTTCATGCAGGAGTTGTCTGCCACTTGCCAGTTTTAAAGGGAATCTGTCACCACTTCGGGGTTATCAGACCTCTACTATGGCCATGCAGGGTACAGAAAAGTAAATCTATACATACCTGTATGGCCCATAGTAGAGGTCTGATTGCAGAGAAAAGAACTTTAATCAATTATTTTTTGTACAGGCTTGGCGTCCGGGGGACGCCAAGCAATCCCCACCTATGTGCTTATTATTCCAGCAAATCTCCGCCTATATGCTTAATTATCATATTCCCCCTCCTCCCCTGCACGTCACAGGGCCCTGACTTCCCGGGCATGCACAAAGCACAGCTCACAGAGTGCGCTTTGCTTCATCCAGACCCCGTCTGCCTGTGCACTGCGCCACAGGTTTCTATTGCGCAGGCGCCGAGGAGTCAATGTCACTTCCTGGCGCCTGCGCAATAGAACCCCGCAGCACAGTGCACAGGCAGATGGGGCCGGGATGAAGCAAAGCGCGTTCTATGTGAGCGGCGCTTTGCGCTTGCCCGGCACAAGAGGGAGCAGAGTGCATGTCACAGGGCCCTGTGACGTGCAGGGGAGGGGGGGAATATGGTAATTAATCACATAGGTGGGGATTTGGGGGAATAATAAGCACATAGGCAGGGATTTCGGGGTATAATAAACAGTTAGATGGGGATTTCTTGGTGTCCGGGGAACGCCAAGCCTGTAAAAAACTGAGTTTATAAAGACAGATTTCTCTGCAATCTATGGGCCAAACAGGTATGTATAGATTTACTTTTCTATACGCTGTATGCCCATAGTAGAGGTCTGATATCTCCAAAGTGGTGACAGATTCCCTTTAAGGGAGTTCCTTCTCCTATTAAGAATGACCAACTTAAAAAACAAACAAAAAAACAACAACTTTTTTTAAACCATGTGATTTACTTTTCCTCCGTTTTCCTTGTTTATAAAAAAATATTGGATTGAGGTTTTCTAATCTTCTACTAGCAACAAGTGGACAGCACACAGATGCCAACCGTATGCGGCTGTTTATTTTTCACTAACCCATTCTTTGATGCGTCTTCAATTTTATTTTTTTTTATATGTAAATCATTGATCAGAAGAATAAAAACAGATGTGAGTAATCCCAAACAATATATTATGTCTGTGTGCTGTAGTTCTCCCATTCTCCAGATGTCTGGTACAGGACGTACAAGGGACCAGCAGGGACAATGGTAATGTTGGAAAAGGAGCTGTGGGGAACCGGGAGGCAAGTGTACTGTATTATTTTTACAGATTTTTTCTGAATTGAGAAGACAACTTTAACCTGCAATAACCGTATTAGAAATTCATTGTGAATTGCATGCACATTGGTAATGGCCATTGGAAATCGCGGCTTGAGCGCTATATGAAACCCCAGGTTCATGTACAGGACTGCTTTGCCAGAGAATGGCTCAGGGTTTGCATTTCTTCACTTTGGCGCATAATATTTTCACAGTTAGGAACCCTTCTGCCTCTATGATGGCTATGTTAAAAGGGACTATTTTCATCAGAATATACCTTTATGCAACATTTCCTAGCTATGCATAGGTATCCTGTATTCTACATAGAAAAGATTAGGGGGAAGCTTTAAATCAGAAAACTACTTATTGTTTAAATTAGGATTTTTTGTTAAAAGTCGTTTTTAACATTTTTTGCCAATGTATTTTTTCCCTTACATATCCAAATCGGTATTTAAATAAAATAAAAAATATATCTTGCAATTTTCCAATTTCCCACTCTACCGTCCTATTGTTTCATGAAATAATATAAGTACATTAGCCACAATACTTGGATCTCAACACTATCTTTTGCTTTCAAGTTTCTAATGAGCATGTAAAAAAAGTAAAGGTTATTGTGAAGGGAGGGAGAGCAGGGTCTAGTGTGAGTGCTGGATCCTGTGTCATCAGCTGTGTATAGAGTTGTTACTCGTCAGTGTAATCCTGCCTCCGATAATATAGAACCTTGATGTAAACACTTACTGAAAAGATAGGAAATACGAGTCTAAAAAAGCCCCCAGGGCCAATGTGAAGATTGCAAGATTATTATTTTTTAAATAAAGATAGCAATATAAAAAAAAAAAAAACACTGACAATTAACCCTCTCACCCCACAGCCAGTTTTTACCTTCCTGACCAGCCCAATTTTCTCAATTCTTACCAGCGTCACTGTATGAGTTAATATTTCTGGAGCTCTTAAACATATCCAAGTAATTCTGAGATTGTTTTTTTCATGACATGTTGTACTTCATATTAGAGGTAAGTTTAGGTCGATATGATTTGTATTTATGAAAATACTAAAAATTTGACAAAAAAAAATGTGAAAATTTTGACAATTTTCAAACTTTTACATTTTATGCCCATAAACCAAATAGTTATCCCACACAAAATAATAAATAACAGTTACCACATGTCTACTTTACATCAGCATCATTTTTTAAACATATTTTTCTTTTTTTTAAGGAAGTTAGAAAGTTAAGAGATGACCAGCAATCTCCCATTTTTCCAACAAAATTTACAAAACCAATTTTTTTTTGAACAGACCACAGCACATATAAAAACAGTCCAGACGATAGCCGGCATTCACAGCTTCTTAACCCCTTTACAGCCTGGGGCGTAATAGTACGCACCAGGCTGTCACCCCGGGGCGTAATAGTACGCACCAGGCTGTCACCCCGGGGCGTAATAGTACGCACCAGGCTGTCACCCCCTGTTCAGCGCGGGCTCCGGCGCTAAGCCCACACTGAACCGGGCACATGTCACCTGATTTATACAGCTGACATGTGCCCGCAACAACCGTGGGTGGAATCGCGATCCACCCGCGGCTGTTAACATGTTAAATGCCGCTGTCAATCTCTGATAGCGGCATTTAACAGCGCCGGAAAAGGGTCTCTTACCCCGCCCATCGGTGACCCCGTCATGTGATTGCAGGTCACTGATGGGTGGGCATGACAACCCTGGGTCTGCAGCAGACCCCAGTGGTTGTCATGGACTGATTGCTATGAGCGCCACCTAGTGGTCGGCGCTCATAGCACAGGACCATTTCTGCTACATACAGGTGATCTGCCCATCACCTCTATGTAGTAGAGGCGAACGGACAGTTGCTGCTTCTAGTCTCCTATGGAGACTATATAGAAGCAAGCAAAAAGTGTAAAAAAAAAGAATGTTTTTTAAAATATAAAAAATATATATATATATAAAAATATAAAAGTTTAAATCACCCCCCTTTCGCCCCATTCAAAATAAAATAAGAATAAAAAAAAACAAACAAAAAAAAACACATACACATATTTGATATCCCCGCGTTCAGAATCGCCTGATCAATATAAAAAAGGAATTAATCCGATCGGTAAATGGCGTAACGAGAAAAAAATTCTGAACGCCAGAATTATGTTTTTTGGTCGCCGCAACATTGCAATAACGGGTGATCAATACATCGGATCTACCCCAAAATGTTATCAATAAAAACGACAGCCCGGCGCGCAAAAAATAAGCCCTCACCCGACCCCGAAAAATGGAGACGCTACAGGTCTTGGAAAATGGCGTTGTTTTTTTGTTTTTTTTTAGCAAACTTTGGAATTTTTTTTTCACCACTTTAATAAAAAAGAACCTATACATGTTTGGTGTCTATGAACTCGTAAAGACCTGTAGAATAAGAAGGGCTGGTCAGTTTTAACATTCAGTGAACGTGGTAAAAAAAAATTGAAGAAAAAAAACATCTGTGGTATTGCACTTTTTTTGCAATTTCACCGCACTTGGATTTTTTTTCCCGTTTTCCCGTACACGATATGGTAAAACCAATAATGTTGTTCAAAAGTACAACTCGTCCCGCAAAAAATAAGCCCTCACAAGGCCATATTGACCAAAAAATAAAAACGCTATGGCTCTGGGAACAAGGGGAGCAAAAAACGAAAAAGAAAAAATGGAAAATCCCAGGGTCCTTAAGGGGTTAAAATAATCGCTTTATTGATCCAGTAGTATAAATGACAAAGTGGTTTAACACAAACAACAGCACAAAATTAAAAAGGCAGAAAATAAATATCCACTGCGCTCACAGGCAGGGCTGTGGAGTTAGTAAGCCAAAACTCCGACTCCAACTCCTCAATTTCCATGACACCGGAGCCAACACCGACTCCCTCATACATGGCTCATGTTTAAGTGATAAATTTACTGTAGTAAAATGGTAACATCAGGCTTTTAATAATTATTATGATACAATAATCAAGCTATTTAGATAGAACATAAGATATATTTATTGGAATACAACTTTAGAACAAATTTTTTTTTGCATATTTACAATTTATTATACACTATGCAGGGAGTGGGAAAAAAAACAGTTTTCAACAAAAACGTATTGAATAACATTTGTGCAGTCTATGAATTTGTTCTGAGAAATAGTATCGCCTCCATCAGATCCTCCTTCAAAGATGACCTCAAATCTGACCTAATTATTTTAAAGGCTAGAGAACAACCTCTCTACACAAACTTGGGTTGGAGACAAAGCCGTAACCACATGGACAACATCTCTAACAATTTCAGGGTATAAAGGAATTGCCTTGTGCACAGTCAGTTTAGATAAAAAATTGAACTCTTCTACTTCTTTGAGAGCAAGTGAAAAATTTTGTAATTCCACAATTGACTCTTTTCCAGTACGTCTCTTCAAGATGGAATCAATTTTAGGGGTCCTGGCAGCAATAGCCAATTTCCTTGCTTTGCTAATAAGAGTTGCAGCATGTCCCTCTTGCAGACCATCTCTTATTGTCAGCTGCAGCATGTGCACAACACAGCGCATGTGATGAATAGGAAAGAGGTGTGAAGCAGCTTCAACAAGATCATCTAATTGTAAAGAATAATTTTGTTGTTCTACTGTAGTAATATCCGTTTGTTCCTCCTTTATGGAAACAGGACTGTGGCCTTCCATCTCCAACATACTGAATCTGAAATGTCCTTCTAGCTGCTGTTCACCTTCATTATTCTCATTCATCAGTTTAATTGTACTTCTGTTTGAAGCATTATCAGTTATAATAGCAAGAACCTGTTCTTTTTTGTCCCTAATCCTGCTTTCCTGTTCACTCCAGCAGTTCTGAGATGAGTGCAGGCATTCCTTCCCTATGTGTGTTATCTTCCCCCCTTATCCGTAGAGGAGGAGCTTCACTACATCGCATGTACATAAACTGCAGCACAGATTAATCTCAGCTAGAAGTCCAGTCCCTTAGATCAGGAATAGGACATTTCATAACATTCCCAAATTCTTATGAAAAAATATTCCCCACAAACTGCATTGAACTACTGTACCCAATTAATTATGGTATATATTTTAGGAGTTGGTCCATTTTATTGAAAAAAGCGTGCAAGGGGCTGAAACGTCTTGTTGTAGTTTTCCTACATGTGGAATAAATGAATTGATCGAATACACGTGAGTGCCGGGATTTCTCTACTTGGTCCATTTTATACTGACTCCGACTCCATCAAAATGGACACCGACACCAAGACTCCACATCCCTGCTCACAGGCACATATAAAGTGATATTGGGGGGCCTGTGTGACAGAAAATACCCTAAATTGACACCATTCTAAAAACTGCACACCTCAAAGTCCTCAAAACCACATTCAAACAGTTTAACTCTTTAGGTGCTTCACAGGAATTAAAGCATTGTGGAAGGAAAAAATGAAAATTATGATTTTTCCCACAAAAATGTTGCTTTAGCCCCAAATTTAAAATTTTTACAAGACTAATAGGAGAAAATGGACCCCCAAATATGTTGCGCAATTTCTTATGAGTACGCCGATACCCTATTTATGGTGGATAAATACAGGATTCAGCGCGGTAACTGAAACTTGCAGCGCTGTATATGTACAGTACAGACCAAAAGTTTGGACACACCTTCTCCTTTAAAGATTTTTCTGTATTTTCATGACTATGAAAATTGTACATTCACACTGAAGGCATCAAAACTATGAATTAACACATGTGGAATTATATACTTAACAAAAAAGTGTGAAACAACTGAAAATATGTCTTATATTCTAGGTTCTTCAAAGTAGCTACCTTTTGCTTTGATGACTGCTTTGCACACTCTTGGCATTCTCTTGTTTGTGGCGATTTTTGGAGCAGTGTTTTTATGAAAGCTCAACATGCTGCAGGTGGAGTACTTTTTCTGATTCTGTATAGGACTTCTATGATACCAATAAAACCATGTCCCAAAACAAGTAACATTAAGGCTATGTGCCCACGATGCAGAAATGCTCCGGAATTTTTCCTGAGCGTTTCTGCATCTCCCTGGCAGAAAAAAACGCATGCGGATTGTACATGCGGATTGTACATGCGTTTTTCCTGCCAGGGACAAGCGGATGTGAAGCGTTCTTCACATGCATTTCCGCATGCGGGTTGACAAGCGCTTTCCAAGCGAGTTTAGCATCACTTTGAAAGTGCTTGTCAACTTGGTCACACTATATAAATCCATGCAAACAGCATGGATTTATATAGCGTGACCCCAAAGAATGGTTAAAAATAAAAAAATAAATCTATACTTACCTTCTGATGGCCCCCGCAGTCTTGCTTCGCTCCGTCCTGGCTGCCGGCAGATCGCGGTACACTGAAGGACGTGCCGACGTCAGCATCGAGTGACCAGTCACATGACTATAACATCAGCGCAGCTCCTTCAGTCCACCGCGAGCTGACGACATGGGAGAACGAGCGCAGCGCCGGCCGTCAGAAGGTAAATTTTTTAATCTTTTTTTTTTTTTTTTTTACAGGTTCTATGGTACCCGGGTCTGGAGGAGAGTCTGATCTCCTCCACACCTGGGTACTATCCGCACATTGGAACGCATGGAATGCGCATCTACATATACAGCGATGCGGAATCCATGCGTTCCAATGCAAGTCAATGGCGGGGAAAACGCAGCGCTTCCGCAAAATAATTGGTAGTGCTGCGTTTTTTTCTGCAATGATAATCCGCAGCGGAAATTTCCGCAGCATGTGCACAGCACATGTGGATTATCATTGGGGAACATGGCAGGCCTTCTACCATGTGTTTTTTAAGCATTTCTGCAGCGTTTTTGCTGCTGCGGAAACGCTTAAAAAACGCATCGTGGGCACACAGCCTTAAGGCTATGTACTCCTTCAAAAAGATATATATATATATATATATATATATATATATATATATATATATATATATATATATATATTTTATTATTTATTTATATATTTGCTACCAAGGTACATAGATAAAAGGGGATGTCTTAAGTCCAGAAGTGGATAAAATTGTGAAGTACTTGTATAGTAATAATTAAGAAAAAAAAGCAACAGATTTACCCATTATTAAAAATTCTCTCTGTTCTCAAAAAAGAGGGAATTTTAATTTCACAGACCGGTTACAGACCGTTGACTAGTAGTGTTGAGCGAGTATGTTCTATTAACACTTTTGGCGAGTATGCTCAGGTCGGTGATATGTTTGAATCGCTCCCATGTGCATGATTTGCAACGGTTTGACAGCTTTATTACATGTGAGGAATGATTGTTTCTTTTGCATTCCTCACATGTAATAAAGCTCAAACTGTCAAACAGTTGCAAATCATGCACACGGGAGTGATTTAAACATATCACCGAGCAGCTGTAAATACTCGGAGCTCGGCCCGAGCATACTCGGAACAGAACATACTCGCTCAACACTATTGACTAGGTCACTGGCCATCTTGCAGTAAGAGCGGCCATTTCCCCATGCAAGAAGCATACGGCATGAGCCTGCGCGCCGCTCTGAAGCTGGCTAGATTTTTGGATCTGGCCAGCTTTAGTCCCCTTGCATTTTTCCCATGCTGCTGATCCAAAGCCGCCTCTACTAGCAGCTCGGGAAAGACGACAGTTTGGACCAGTATCGCGAGCTGTCAATCTTCAGGAGCACACAGACCCCCAGCAAAACAAGAAACTGAGGGCCTGGGAAGCAGTGCGCTACTGAAGATATTTCTTGAGGACACTCCTTTAAACAACTTTCTAGTCTTCATTAAAAAATTCTATTTCGCTGCTGCAGGTTGACTGTAAGCCCTAATGTACGAGTACAGTACTTTGAAAAAAAAATATTACAACTCCATCAAGGATGCTGCTCAGTTATGATGGCTTTGTTCTTCCTATTTATTTTCTCAGTGTAAGGCTACATTCACACATGAGTTGAGTTTCATTGATCGATACACACATCAGTTAAAGGGTTCGCTCATGTGTGTACTATAAATTGTTCCGATGTTCATGCCAAAAAGTTGGGCGAGTGTCATGCACATGTAATTTCGTATGTTATGTGAGTGTGTGATTTTTTTTCTCGCCTAACATCCATATGACATGCGTATGCAATGCATTTTTAACATCTTTTACATACTATAATGCTCTATGTAATTTAAAGCTAGTTTACAAAACTAATAAAGCAATCTTATATAAAGATCTAGATAGATGATACAAATATATTATATATAGAATAGATATCCTGCAGATATATAATTTCACAACACCCCTACATGTTATACACTTGCTCCCTTTAGTGCCTTTCATGTGGATTTTATTGTCCAGCTTTATATGTTTGCTTAATCTAATAAATAATGGAAAAAAATGAAGTGGGGTCCCCCTATTTTAGAAAACCAGCAAAGGTAAAGTAAACAGCTGTGAGCTTTTATTATCAGGCTGGGAAGGTCCCTGGTTATTGGGCCCTTCGAGAGCCTAAGAATACCAGCCTCTAGCCACCCCAGAAGTGGCGCATCACATTAGATGCGGCAATTATGGCGCATCGCCTTCACGCTTCCTGATTCCACTTGTGCGTTGGCAATTGGAGTACTGGGGCTTGGGTTTTAAGTCAGCTGGGAATTGTGCAAAATCACAGCTGGCATCAAGCCCTAGTGTTAGTAATGGAGGGGTGTTTATCAGACACTCGCATTACTAACTCAGTAATAAAAAGTAAGAAACACACACAAAAATACTTTATTTTAAAAAACACTCCCCAACACTTTCCCTCGGTCACCAATTAATTAAAAAAAAAACATGCAGGTCCACAGGTCGAACGTCAATCAAGGAATCCGACGTAGTCCATAAATGGAAATCTGAGAGACATAAAAAGAGAAATAAACACAAGATACTGATCTCGCTCATCAATTTATTATAAATTAAGGGTCCCATACAGGTCCGACGTAGGCCAGAGCTTCCCACGACTTCCCTCTATTCAGTCGTGAAAAGCCTATGGAGCCTCATTCTGAGGCTTCATAGGCTTTTAGAAGCAGCCACTCCCAGCTCACGCTGCTCTCCGCAAGACCTGGCGACTGTGCAGAGCAGTAACGTTACTGATGTCACCACTAATCAGACTCGACGGCTCACGCTGCACTTCGCAAGACCCAGCAACGATCCAGCTCATCAGAGTCGCTGGGTCACATTGCCCTCTGTGTGACTCGGCGGCTCTGACAATTGGTAATGTTACTGACGTCACCGCTCTTCAGATCCACCGGGTCTTGCGGAGCGCATCGTGAGCCGGGAGCGGCTGCTGCTAAATGCCTATGTATCCACACAACGAGGCTCTCATGTGCCTCACAGCGGGAACGATCAGTCAATATTTGAATGAAATGCAATGATATGGCAGGAGCCCCAGGAGGACCCAACTGCTGACAGAGACATAAAAAGCTAGACTGCAGTTTGCCAAAATGTACGCAAGTCAACCTTCTAGGAAAGCATCTTGTGGACAAATGAGACCAAGATAGAGATTTTTGGTAAAGAACATCATTCTACTGTTTACCAAACATTAAATTAAGACTTAAAAAAAAAAAAAAAAAAAAAAAAAGAAGAACAGTACCCCTACAGTCAAACAGTCAAATATGGTGGAGGTTCAAATATGTTTTGGGGTTGTTTTGCTGCCTCAAGCACTGCGTGCCCTGTGTGCAAGGCATCATGAAATCTGAAGATTACCAAAGGATAAGTTTCCTGGTTCCCAGCTCTTGCTATACACAGATGTCCTTGAAAAAGACCGCTCTCGGTCGAAACAGTGGACCATATCTATTTTGATTCCTTGCCGGATGAAAATAAATAACACTGCAGCAAGACCTACAGTCCCATTTTCTTTTTTGTGGTGCTGAGGTTTCTACTTTGATTAGTCTGGATCACGAGTCCCTTCCTTGAGCATATTATAATTAAGAGGACAGTGCTGCTGGTCTTTCTCCTTCACCAATTTGTATCTATCTATACAAGGCCGGTTTCAAACTTCCAGATATTTCCGGTACCGGAAAAACCCGTACCAGAGATATCCCTGTCCGTGTGCACCTGTGTGGCACATGTGTGCCGCATCAGGAGCACACGTACCGGCGCCTGGGAATCAGTGTACAGTTAGCGCTGTTACCAAGAGCCGGGTGCTGAATGTTGCCCCTCATCATTGTTCCTTGCTCGCGCTGTGATCTGCACAAGCAAGTGACAATGTTGGGAGTAATAGTCTGCTCCCACAGTGTCCAACTCTAAAAATAAAAAAGTAAAATCCTGGATGACAGCCTTCTTCTGGTTGGTGGAAAGGCATTTGCGCCTAGGGTCCCGCACCAGGACCATATGGGTATGGGGCTGGTGGAAGTGGTGGGTGCTGTCTAGGATGTCACAGAAGTGACAGAGGGCGGATTTCTGCGTCACCTCAAATGGCACCGCTCAAAAAAGTCAAAGACGACCTGGGGATCACTTGGAGGCATTACACCTTCCAACATAAGGAGCATGGACGATTGGGTTCTGAGTTTCAGTTCGGCTGGGACCTGGCGAAGATGGTGGGCGAGGCATCGGCCAAAGGCCCCATCATCATCATCATCTTCATTCATGGTGCGAGGTAGAAGTGAGATGTTGGTGAGGCCCTTCCTTCTTCGGTGGGCCACGCAGGGTATGGGTGCCACAGGAAGGAATGTGTCCAAGGCCAGAGTATGACTACTGCTGGACGCCTGCTCTTCTTGGCCAACCCCAGATGACGGTTGTGTAGATGGTCCTGCCTCCTCCTCCTGTCCTTCGCTCACTTCCGACTCAGATGGCGAGTCCCGAATATTGGAAGTGGTCCTGAAAAAATAATGTGTTCAAATTTGCTAGATTTTATGTAAAACAATAAAATCAAGCGACTAAATTAAACACTTACGGCTTTAGCTCCATGATGAGCTCAAGAAAATTTAGCCTCTGCATATACAAATGTGGCCTCTTTTTTGGGGCAGCATCCCTACTCTTCCTCTGCTGCTAGTGCTCCCTCCAAAATTTATCCCGACATCTTCGGCTAACATCACCCACTCTTTTTGGAGAAAGGGTATACTTTATCGAGAATATAACTGACGTTTAAATGTAACCAAACATTAGAACAGATGTGATAATCGTAGAAACTTAATATTCGTAAAAATTAATGGCTTTTTTTTTTTTTTTTTTTTTTTTTTAGATAGATTTAAAATAACTTCTGCCGCCAAGTTCACACAAAGCATTGTGCCACTACCATATAATAGAGGGAGACGACTTAAAATATATTACAGTTACTGAAGCCATACGCTATTCCTGTTTTGTGATGAATATTTTGTACTTTTTGGACAAATATGTCAAACAAAAAAATCTCTTACAACCTAAACCAAGCAAGGGGTCCTAAATTAAGGACGTCAACATTTGGCATGTTGGGCTGCTTTGGATCTACATCATATGTTTGGTTTGTTAGTAGCATGTTAAATTCTGATAGGTTTGGTAGTGCGGCACATAATATTTACAGAGACATTTGTAATGTTGGCCTAGAAGAATATATCAGCATCAGAAAACAGGTGAGTGCATCAAAAAGATTAAAAATCTTAAAACACTTACTTAGCCAACTTACACTTCACGTGTGCTCTCATCATAATGTGGGAACAGTTGGCGACATATGCATGTCCACGAGGCATCTTTATTGTGTCTGTCGATGCCCTGGGTCCCTGGTATCCCATAGCTTGGGCCGCTCCTGCATCAGCACCAGGAGTATCTCCACATTCAGAGCTCTAGACATTTTGCTGGTCTCTGTGGATAGATGTCAGAAAGTGCAAATACTTCCCTGTGTGCGATCGTCCTGTCCGGTCACGGGATGTTTGAATATCCTGTGATTTTTTTTTATTTCTCGGCGTAAAAATCAGTCGGCATACGGATGGTCCATGTGATTTCCGTTTTTTATTCTCGCACCCATTGACTTGCATTGGCTAGTCACGTCCGATATATGTGGCCACATATTGCATGCTGTGATTTTTGTCCTCAACCCGATTATAGCTGGGGAAAAACTCGCAGATCTGCACTGTCTCATTAAATAACGAGTGCAATGCGATTTTTTTTAGCAGATTGCACGTAGCATATTTATAAGCAAGTGTGAGCAAACCCTTAAATACGCATCCTTGTGTCCCATCCAGGAGACCCAGAGCATGTCCTAGTCTCATCCGTTATTCAGACCAAACTCAGGCATTGAAGTCCATGGGGATTCTTTAACAAAAACGGATGAAAATTGAAAGAAATACTTAGAACTTTAGTGTTTAATCTGTTTTTATACTGATTCATCACTAAGAGTCAATGGATAAAAAATACTTCAGTTTACCTTCTTCAGTTTTTTAAAAAAGGGAGTAATTTTATTAACAAAAGAAGACCATGAACGTGTAAAAAATATTTTTCCATGTTAAATGGGTCAATAGCTTTTAAAAATGTAATGCATGGTTTGAGACCTAACAACAGCACAAATTCTCCAAAGCTTTAAGGGGGTGGTCCGGTCCAAATTGATAAGTCTACAGTCACTCTGTGTGACTGCAGACTTATGAATCCCCCCAGCGCAGGCACTGTACGCTTTGGGGATTCGACGGTTTCTGATCTGGGACAGGACTTTATATACGAGTTATACATACTCCCGGCCAGGGCCCGTCTAGTTCATGAAATGGGGGATTCACAAGTCTGCAGTCACACAAAGTGACTGCAGACTTATCAATTTGGACTGGACAACCCCTTTAAATGTACATTAAATGTAAATTCTTCCATTGTAGAATATAATCATAATACATCAACCCAATGCATTAATATTCTGGGGCCTCTGTACATAACTTTTGACCAACTTGCTCTTTTCAAATGTAATCTCAATTTGTGTGAATGCATCCAAGCAAAACTGTACCAACATTAAAAGGTGCACACAGACTAAAAACTGTACTGGACAAACTGGATTGGTGACTGCACACATAAAACTAAAGTAAAATGCTGCTAAGAAAAACAGGAGCATTATTACTAGGTACAGGGGATACATTATAGGAAGACAACACAGACAAAGTCACTGAGAAGTCATAACAAGGAATTATTACTCTATCAAAAGGGACTTGATGCTTCTAGTAATCCCTAAATTCACTACAACAGGAGCGCAAAAGCTGTCAATTACAGCTTAGCCTGTTAATACGGCAGTATGTGTCAGATAGCACTCGTTTTAGACAAGGCAACAAAAAATATGTCTGTGAATTAGTCCCTAGGGTATACTTACACATGGCCGCTGTGCCATAGTTCTTGCCATGTTGCCTCAAACTGTGCTGCAAAAACCAGAGGGTTTTACCAATAGTGTAGCAGAAATCTTATGGCCCACAGTGAAAAATCAAGGCCCCTAACTATCAAAGGTCTGTAATATTAAAGGGGTGATACCGTGTCTAAAATGTCCTTTCTAAATCTCTATCTTTACAGCCTAACCACTTTTGCAATTAGCTTGATCATAAAATACCCTACACTTCCCCCGGCTAGCTAATATCTAAATAGGTTTTCTTTTTTACTTCACTTCCTGTGATGTTTCATTGGAGAGAAGTCACAAACAAGACGTCACAGGAGGCTGGGGCTGCACTCCCTTCCCTGCAGAGTGTATCGCCTTTCCTGGAACAAGACATCATCAGGGGGCAGCGCTGCAGTTACTTCAGTTGCTTGCATCGCTGCCCTCTGAAGACGTTTTGGATCCAGGATGGTAGACGTTGCAGGAGAGGTGAGTGCAGCGCCCGCACTCTGCTTCTCTCTTTGCTGTCGCATCTTCTAATGGTGGAACTAGATGTTGTCAGGGGGCAGAAATAGAAGTAGTGAGTGACACCAGCACCATGCCACATCTTTTAGCACTGCCCTCAAACAAACAGTTATCAAGGAATGATGCTGGTATCACTCACTGACTTTCTCACTGCCCCTGAAAATGTTGTGTTGCCTTTAGAAGATGCAGCTGCTGAGGTAGAAGCAGCGTGCGTGTGCTGTACTCGCCTCTCCCACAGATTCCATCAGCACCATGAAACCAGGACATCTTTAGAAGGTGGTGATGCAAGAAACTGTATTAAGGAACTGCAGCGCAGCCCCCTGTGGCATCCTGCTCCAGGAGGGGTGATAGATGCTGAAGAGAAGTGCAGCCCCAGCCTTCTGTGATGTTCCTTTTGAGACTCTTTCAAACTAAATGTCACAGGAAGTGCAGTGAAAAAACAAACATATTTAGGGATTAGCTAGATAGGGAGAGCTAATTACAAAAGAGATTAGGGTGAAAAGCTAGATATTAAGGCTGTGTGCCCACGATGCGTTTTTGGTGCGTATTTGCAGCGCGTAAACGCTCCAGAAACGCATTGCATACCTTATCCCATGACATTCTGCAAGTTCTGTGCACATGGTCCATATTTTTTCTGAGCAGATTTTACTCGCATGACCAATTCTTGTGAGTTTCTGCATGCGTATTTGCCTATACAATGCATTGGAAAAACGCATGGCAAATATGCGTCAAATACGCATGCGCTTTTCTGCCAAGGAGATGCAGAAATGCTCAGGAAAATTTCTGCTTCATTTCTGCATCGTGGGCACTAAGCCTTAGAAAGGACATTTTAGGTGCAGGACCAACGGCTTAATGGTCTTCTCATATGAGCCAAAGGGACTAGCGACTGCAACCCCAGCAATTACCGTACTATAGCTATGCCTCTAGACTTTACCTTAAACTGCAAGCATTGTACATGAGCTTCATCTATGCTTGGTTCTCGGTCTAATACAAGACAAGAAGGCACCTTTCCTATGTGGAAAAATACCCCAAGCATTTAAAATAAGACGTAGTCTACAGTTCTTGATCCACACAGCTGAGAAAAAAAAAAATAGCAAAAAAAAAAAATTAAAAAAATAAACTCAACCCCATGGTTTTAACAAAACTTGGCACAATTTCTTGAAATTAATATGCTTTGACCATGTTAACATTAAACAGCATGAGCCACTTTACCGTATTTTAATATTGTCTAGTGACATTATCCAAAAATTTGAGTTTTACTGAAACCGTCCCAATATTTACCTTGGACTGTATTTCAATAGTTAAAAACCAATCAACAGAACTATAAAAAAGGTCTCAGTGTAGCCGTAACCTTAGAAAATAATCAAAAAACCTAGAAATTGGTTAAACACTGATGCCTTGATTCATCAAGACTGGTGTTTTGCATAATTGTCTTGATGAAGGGTTTGCTGGACTAAGATGTGCCAAATTTATTAAAGAATTTGGCGCATCTCTCAGCTACCGTAAGAAATGTACTGCATTCAGGAACTGGGGTATATTTCTCTCATAATTTATGCTATTTTTTTTTTAGGTAAATTATAAAAATCTGTAGCCCACGCCCCATCCCAGATAAGCACTACTCACTTGTAAAGGAAAAAAAAAAAAAGGTTGGCAGAGCTGGTCGGAAAGGACGCGAAAAGTCACAACATTTGTTTGCAACTACAAGCTGTGCAAAAATGTTTGTGACATTTCTAACACTAAATAATAAGCATCCAGCGCCCTTTAGGACGAATGATCCCAGGAAATCCAAGGTTTCTTAAAACATCCGTTTATTTCTTCATATTAAAAACAAGTAACAAGAAGGTCAGGCGATTGGATACACTCATGATTGCAAAAAAGGCATAGAAACCAACATGTTTTGACCCAACCAGGTCTTAATCATGGAGTTGCATCTGTATGTCTGCTTAAAAAGTCTTAACTTGACTTTTAAAGGGGTTGTCCAGTACTTTATATTACCACCCCAATGTATCCCACTGGGGACCCTAAGGATTTTTGTAATTAGCTTACGTTGCAGATACTGCCTGTGAGCTGCGCTATCACTGGCCGCTCACAGGCATCACGTGACCCCTGGCTGCAGCCGGCTCTGACATCCGCTGATGTCACAAGTGCTGGCAGCAGCCGGGGGTCTCTATCTTCTCCGTTCCACGGTGGATGGCAGGCTGTGGGCGGGGTTACCCCCCGCATCACACCCGGCATCCACCGCGCGCTCTGCCTCTCCCCGGTGAATGCTGGGTGTGACGCACGGGGTAACCCCACCCACAACCCAGCAGCCATCGCGGGAACCCCAGCGCTGAGTCATGCTTCACTTGTTGTGACGTCAGCGTGGGGTCACAAGATGCCTGTGAGCGGCTAAGGATAGCGCCGCTGACAGGCAGAAAGAGCAACGTAAGGTATTTACAAAAAGCCTTAGGGGCCCCAGGGGGATACATTGGGGGGGGTGGAGTACTGGGCAACTTCTTTAAGCAGACATACAGATGCAACTCCATGATTAAGACCTGGTTGGGTCGAAGCATGTTGGTTTCTATGCCTTTTTTGCAATCATGAGTGAATCGAAACTGCCTGACCCTCTTGTTTACCGGTTTTTAATTTGAAGACCTAAACGGATGTTTTAAGAAACCTTGGATTTCCTGGGATCATTCGCCCAAAAAGGCTCTGGATGCTTATTATTCTGTGCATATCCACTTTCACCCAGTGGATCCGTGCAGCCCGGAGGGCATGAGCTGATATATATTATATTGTTTGGACACACCTTCTCATTTAAAGATTTTTCTGTATTTTCATGACTTTGAAAATTGTACATTCACACTGAAGGCATCAAAACTATGAATTAACACATGTGGAATTATATACTTAACAAAAAAGTGTGAAACAACTGAAAATATGTCTTATATTCTAGGCTCTTCAAAGTAGCCACCTTTGTGCAAAGCAGTCAAAGCAAATCTTGGCATTCTCTTGATGAGCTTCAAGAGGTAGTCACCGGAAATGGTTTTCACTTCACAGGTGTGCCCTGTCAGGTTTAATAAGTGGGATTTCTTGCCTTATAAATGGGGTTGGGACCATGAGTTGTGTTGTGCAGAAGTCAGGTGGATACACAGCTGATAGTCCTACTGAATAGACTGTTAGAATTTGTATTATGGCAAGAAAAAAGCAGCTAAGTAAAGAAAAACGAGTGGCCATCATTACTTTAAGAAATGAAGGTCAGTCAGTCCGAAAAATTGGGAAAACTTTGAAGGTGTCCTCAAGTGCAGTTGCAAAAACCATCAAGCGCTACAAAGAAACTGGCTCACATGAGGACCGCCCCAGGAAAGGAAGACCAAGAGTCACCACTGCTTCTGAGGATAAGTTTATCCCAGTCACCAGCCTCAGAAATCGCAGGTTAAAAGCAGCTCAGATTAGAGACCAGGTCAATGCCACACAGGGTTCTAGCAGCAGACACATCTCTACAACAACTGTTAAGAGGAGACTTTGTGCAGCAGGCCTTCATGGTAAAATAGCTGCTACTTGTTTGAGCTAAAGAACACAAGGAATTGACATTAGACCAGTGGAAATCTGTGCTTTGGTCTGATGAGTCCAAATTTGAGATCTTTGGTTCCAACCACCGTGTCTTTGTGCGACGCAGAAAAGGTGAACGGATGGACTCTACATGCCTGGTTCCCACCGTGAAGCATAGAGGAGGAGGCGTGATGGTGTGGGGGTGCTTTGCTGGTGACACTGTTGGAGATATATTCAAAATTGAAGGCATACTGAACCAGCATGGCTACCACAGCATCTTGCAGCAGCATGCTATTCCATCCGGTTTGCGTGTAGTTGGACCATCATTTATTTTTCAACAGGACAATGACCCCAAACACACCTCCTTCAAGATTGTTGGAAGACCATTTCTGGTGACTACCTCTTGAAGCTCATCAAGAGAATGCCAAGAGTGTGTAAAGCAGTCATCAAAGCAAAAGGTTGCTACTTTGAAGAACCTAGAGTATAAGACATATTTTCAGTTGTTTCACACTTTTTTGTTAAGCATATAATTCCACATGTGTTAATTCATAGTTTTGATGCCTTCAGTGTAAATGTACAATTTTCAAAGTCATTAAAAAACAGAAAAATCTTTAAATGAGAAGGTGTGTCCAAACTTTTGGTCTGTACTGTATATATATATATATATATATATATATATACATATATACACACACACACATACACACTATAGGGAGGACATGAGCTGACACACATGCGCACATATATTATATATATTTATATACATACAAGCGCACACATACACACACATATACACACACACGCACGCACACATACATTTCTAACAGTTTTGCATCAGAATACTGTCAAAAACGGTATGATGAACGGGGGCCTAATTCTTTTTGATAATGTAATACAATGTGCAGTAATCCTAATGTGGACCTATGAACTAAAGATATAACCAGCTATATAATTTCTAGAAGATGCCCATAAAAAGTTAAACCAATACGTTAATGGGTTACGTGGCCATAACTGGAAAAATATGGCGCCCAAGGTCTCAATGTACTGCCTTGTGTCTTCGGTTTTATACATTTTTTTTTTTTTTTTAAATTCTCATGGATTCCTGTGCAATCCATGAAAAAATAAATAATGCAATGTTCCCATATATATATATATATATATATATATATGTAATGTAATACAAAGTTACTCACTATAAGAATAGTTTCTAGAGGAGAATACGTTGTTTTACCAAGCATGACATGGAGCCCCGCTTATTATTTGGAGTTCAGCCCCAATAAAGCAAAATGTATAAGAAGATCAAAAAGTGATCTAAAAATTTTTTTAAATAAAAATGGAAATTTTTATTTTTTTCACTGCATCTTCCATAAAAATATCAGTAACAAATATTACCTTGTAGGAGCATCAAAATTCAGTTGGGTTTAGACAAAAACAGAACAATTCATCTTGTCCTTATTACAAAAGGGTTTGTTGTATCCTAGGGATTATGTCCCTATCGGTGACTTATGCTGGGCAATCTGAAAACCCTTTGGAAAAAAAAAATGCAGCTCTGTAGTAATATTGTGCACAGATGTGTATTACTGTCAGGAAAAAAAGTCATCATCACAAGAGATTTTATAGGATTGGAGGACAAAAGTAATCATACACCACCAAACTTCTTAAATATGCAGCAAGTCCCGGCTGGCATTGATTACACATGTAATGAAGTCTCACTGGCATTGCTTTCCAAGTGATTAGAAATTGCTTCTTTGTTCTTTATTTATGGACTCTTAGGAGGTTATCCAGATTGACAATGAAAATTATAAGCTTCCAGAAAAGCATGCTAAAGCTTCTAAAATTGACTGACACTACAGTGATTTTTTTTCTCTTTATATTACATGTCCGCTTTTTTTTACATATACCGTGTTTCCATGAAAATAGGCCCTAGCATGATTTTACTGCATTTTTGAAGTATGATTGAACTATAAACCTTACTCCAAAAATAAACTCTAGTTACAGTCAGGGCCGGTGGGCAGTGTGTGCAAAAATACATACACACATGCGCTTAAGTATATGCAGTGTATGAACGTGGTGGTCTCCTTGTAATAAGCGGACACCCTTCTACTTACATCATATTTACACACAAATAATTCTTACTCGGACGGGGGAAATAGAAGAACACCATACACTGGCAATATTATAATATAGGAGTCTCCATCCCTATTCATGGGTGAATGGTTTGGATGAATTCCAACACCTGGTTGAAAAGTCTCCATGATAGTACTAGTGCCCCTCATTGTGTACCCAGTTCATACAATCATTCTAATTTAAAGGGGTTGTCCACAACTAGTACAACCCTTTCTCAATCTAAGTGTTTAAAATTTCTACTTCTATGGTTAGGAGGCCAGTGGGTGGTTCTTAGACAGTCTTGTCTATATAAAAATGCATAATAAGATAGCTGTCAATCACTGATAAGGTGATTTTACATATGCAAATCCACACAACTGAGCCAACTGGCTCAGTGTCAGCAGGGCTGTGGAGTCAGTAAGACAATCTTTCGACTCCTCAATTTCCCTGACATTCGACTTCAACTCCACAGCACTGCCTAACTACCAGGGCTGTGGAGTCTGAATCATAGAGTCGGAGTCCATTTTGGTGGAGTCGGAATAAAATGGACCAACTCTGACTCCTAAAATATACACTGCTCAAAAAAAATAAAGGGAACACTCAAGTAACACATCCTAGATCTGAATGAATGAAATATTCTCATTGAATACTTTGTGCTGTACAAAGTTGAATGTGCTGACAACAAAATCAAACAAAAATCATCAATGGAAATCAAATTTATTAACCAATGGAGGCCTGGATTTGGAGTCACCCCCAAAATTAAAGTGGAAAAACACACTACAGGCTGATCCAACTTTAATGTAATGTCCTTAAAACAAGTCAAAATGAGGCTCAGTATTGTGTGTGACCTCCACGTGCCTGTATGACATCCCTACAATGCCTGGGCATGCTCCTGATGAGGTTGCAGATGGTCTCCTGTGGGATCTCCTTCCAGACCTGGACTAAAGCATCCGCCAACTCCTGGACAGTCTGTGGTGCAATGTGACGTTGGTGGATGGAGCTAGACATGATGTCCCAGATGTGCTCAATCGGATTCAGGTCTGAGGAACGGGCGGGCCAGTCCATAGCTTCAATGCCTTCATCTTGCAGGAACTGCTGACACACTCCAGCCACATGAGGTCTGGCATTGTCCTGCATTAGGAGGAACCCAGGGCCAACCGCACCAGCATATGGTCTCACAAGGGGTCTGAGGATCTCATCTCGGTACCTAATGGCAGTCAGGCTACCTCTGGCGAGCACATGGGGCGCTGTGCGGCCCTCCAAAGAAATGCCACCCCACACCATTACTGACCCACTGCCAAACCTGTCATGCCGAAGGATGTTGCAGGCAGCAGATCGCTCTCCACAGCGTCTCCAGACTGTCACGTCTGTCACATGTGCTCAGTGTGAACCTGCTTTTATCTGTGAAGAGCACAGGGCGCCAGTGGCGACTTTGCCAATCCTGGTGTTCTGTGGCAAATGCTAAGCGTCCTGCAGGGTGTTTGGCTGTGAACACAACCCCCATCTGTGGACGTCCGACCCTCATACCACCCTCATGGAGTTGGTTTGTAACCGTTTGTGCAGACACATGCACATTTGTGGCCTGCTGGAGGTCATTTTGCAGGGGCTGGTAGTGCTCCTCCTGTTCATCCTTGCACAAAGGTGGAGGTAGCGGTCCTGCTGCTGGCTTGTTGCCCTCCTACGGCCCCCTCCACATCTCCTGGTGTACTGGCCTGTCTCCTGGTAGCGCGCCTCCAGCCTCTGGACACTACGCTGACAGACACTGCAAAACTTCTTGCCACAGCTCGCATTGATGTGCCATCCTGGATGAGCTGCACTACCTGAGCAACTTCTGTGGGTTGTAGAGTTCGTCTCATGCTACCACCAGTATGAAAGCACAACCAACATTCAAAAGTGACCAAAACATCAGCCAGAAAGCATTGGTACTGAGATGTAGTCCCCACCTGCAGAACCACTCCTTTATTGAGGGTGTCTTGATAATTGCCAATAATTTACATCTATTGTCTATTCCATTTGCACAACAGTATGTGAAATTGTCAATCAGTGTTGCTTCCTATGTGGACAGTTTGATTTCCCAGAAGTTTGATTTACTTGAAGTTATATTCTGTTGTTTAAGTGTTCCCTTTATTTTTTTGAGAAGTGTATAATAAATTGGGTACAGTAGTTCAATGCAGCTTGTGGGGAATATTTTTTCATAAGAATTTGGGAAAGTTATGAAATGTCCTATAAATGTCTGTCCTATTCCTGATCTAAGGGTCTAGACTTTTAGCTGAGATGAATCTGTGCTGCAGTAAATTTACTACTTAAACAAGAGCCTTGTATGAGGGAGTCGGTGTCATGGAAATTGAGGAGTCGGGAGTCGGAGGTTTGGCTTACTGACTCCACAGCCCTGCCTCACTACTGAGCTTGTACATAAAATGTAGCACAGATTCATCTCAACTAAAAGCAGAGATCCTTAGATCAGGAATAGTACAGACATTTATAGGACATTTCATAACGTTCCCAAATTCTTATGAAAACATTTACAGCACATCCTGCATTGTACTGCTACACCCAATTTATTATATATTTTAGAGTTGGTCCATTTTATACTGAGTCCACCAAAATGGACACCGACTCCGACTGCACAGGCCTGATAGTCAGATGCAGGATTGTTAGGAGAAAGGAGTTGAAGATGGATTTCTCAGTTGTAATATGAGACAATTAAAAGTACCAGTAGATGTATTAGATACTGAGGGTTCTAAGTTTTATCCCTTATTAGTTCTAACTAACATCTAGGATGCTTTTTAAAAAACATTTACATGAGCACAATTTAGTTTTGTACTTTATCTCAATCTGGTTTTTCAAAAATGGAAAATAATCTCAGCTGAGGGAAGAAGACGACTCTTAGGGCCCACTTCACAATTGTTTTGGTAAGTACTTGCTCACTTGTCAACGTCTATCTGGCTTGGAGGGTTGGGGAACAGGACATAGGCCCTTTAAGAGAGGACTTGTGAAATGCTGCACTTATTTTGTTTGCACTTGGGTTAAAGAGAGACCAATCACAGGCTTAGAAAAACCCTTTAAAGTAGAGCAGCCACCTCCTGCCAAGGCATGGCTTACCGTCATGTAAATATTATGTTGGCCAGAATATTCACAGAAATTTGTAGTGTGGATACGCGAGTATAGTTTTGGTCTAAGGATAATATAAGGATACAAAGATAAAATAATCTGAACTGTCATACTCAAACATAATGAAGAACAGCTCCGAACTGGTAGGCGGCATCTCTCATGCATATAGTCGTGACCCTGTGTAGCAATACGCTTATGACCTATTTCCAAAAGATATCAGGCACTGTATGAGGAATAACTCTCTCAGCAAATTAGCTATCAGAAAATATACAGGCTGCCTGCAGAGCGTTACTGTCACACAAATAGGAGCCAAGTTGCAAAACAGAAAAATAAAGCAGGATTTTTACTGCAGCAAAATAAAAACAAGCTGCTGGAATAAAGAGGGGCCATATTACATGTAAATTACAATGGAATATAGAAACATTGAAAAAATAGTGCTGATATGGTTCTTAGTAGAGCAAACCTGATCACCAATCTCATCCAGATATGCATATGTAAATATATATACACGTTATACTGGGTGATTCACTAGCTATTTGACCCTGAAAAATTGCTGTAATTTCTAAAAGACGATCTATTGTACTGAACTGAAATTTGGACTGTACATACCTTGGTTCATAAAAACTGATGTTTTACAGCAGGTGTTGAAAATCTCCACCGTTCACATCCAAGTACATGGCGTTCCATATTGTTAAATGTATTCTTCATGACGTCTGGGGTCACAGCCTGAATTTCTTGCTGTATGTTCTCTCGGAGTGCCTGTAATGTTCGTGGCTTATTACTGTACACCTGACCCTTCAAATGGCCCCAAAGGAAAAAATCTGGCAGTGTTAAATGAGGCGATGCTGGTGGCCACAGTCCCTTGGAGATTACTCTGTCATCAAAGAAGGCTTCAATCTCTGTCATGCCGACTACAGACGTGTGACACGTTACACCATCCTGCTGGAAGTAGCACGTTCTAATTTCCTGATCGCCCAGCTGATTGACGAAGGTTTGGACGATTTCCATGTACACCGCTGTTGTCATTGTTGCTTAAAAAAAAATATAGGACCAGTTATGTGCCACCTGGAAATGGCACACCAAACATCAACTTTTTCTGGATGAAGCAGAGTCTTTTGAATAACATGCGGGCTGTCATGTGCTCAAATGTGGGTGTTTTGCGAATTGACGTAGTCACTTAGGTAAAACCAGGCTGTCAGTGTACCAGGTATAGTCTAAAACTCTTGATAGGGCTCTTTCAATTCCTGAATGACAGTGACTCTGTACGGGCGAACACGACCTTTGTTGGCCGCTCATTGACATATGGAATACGACATGCCTGTCTCCTGGAAAAGCCTGAGCACAGATTTACATGGAGACGCCAGAGGTCGCTGTTTCACATCTTCAATGGTTTCCTCAGACATTTTCGGACGTCCTCCATCATGCCTATCCAGTAATGTCATTGGTGAATAGGCTGGAACGTACAGGAACAATACACGGTTTGGACGGTGGATTTCGACCTTTCTTTAGAAACTCACTTTGGCACCTCTATAAAAAGACTCAGTTTTCCAATAAGTTTTCATGATGAAAACACACTCCTCCAAACTGAATCTGTAGGTTATTAACAAATGAAGAATGAATTCGGTAGGAGTGAAATGAAAGCACCACACAAACTACTGACACACAGAAAGGTGTGCAGCAAGTATATCTCGTAGTGGAGATGACTGGCGGGGTGACAAATCGGCGAGACCACTTGGAGAGAGGAGGTCTCTTGTCGCTGAAGCACATGAGGAGTGAGAGTGCAAAGTATGTACAGTCCAAATTTCAGTACGGTCGGCCGTCACTTTTAGAAGTTACAGTAATTATTCCAGGTAAAGAAGAGAGTGAATCGCCATATACAGTACAGACCACAAGTTTGGACACACCTTCTCATTTAAAGATTTTTCTGTATTTTCATGACTATGAAAATTGTACATTCACACTGAAGGCATCAAAACTATGAATTAACACATGTGGAATTATATACTTAACAAAAATGTGTGAAACAACTGAAAATATGTCTTATATTCTAGGTTCTTCAAAGTAGCCACCTTTTGCTTTGCTGACTGCTTTGCACACTCTTGTCATTCTCTTGATGAGCTTCAAGAGGTAGTCAAACATGCCCCTTTAAAGGGTTTTCCACTCGAAGGAAAGTGGACCCTAAACACTCTTATGGCTCCCTGCTGCTAGTTGGGTATATTCTGGCTGCAGCAGTGACGACACATCAACAGCGCACATCACCACTGCAGGCAACCACTGAGCTCCTCAGCTCGGTTAAGGTAGAAAGGATGAGCCGCTAAGTGCAGCGGTGATGTGTGCTGTCAACGTGACGTCATCGCTGCTTCAAAACCACTGAGACCTGAGCAATGGCGGAGAGCCGGCACTAGACCTGGGAAGGGTGAGCACCTGCTCTGTTTGTTATTTTAGGCACATGGGAGCGTTTGAGGTCTACTTTCCTTCAAGTGGAAAATCGCTTTAGTGACCTAAAGGGTTTCCATTAGTCAGTGATGCGCAAGAAGATTTTGCTCTACAAAATATTAACAGACAGAAACCATTGTATTGCTATTCCATGAAACAAGCAAGGTTGTGCTCTCGTACATTAACCCTTTTAGAATCCGGCGATTTATAATATTAGACCATTTTACTACACATTGAACAGCACAAAAACAAAACTTAAAATCCAAATGGCAGAATTGAGCTACTAGAGTATTGTACTATATGGTGTAACTGACGTTCTCCTATGAAGCCCAGCCTGAGGCTCACCGGACTCAGATGGCAGCCATGGGGACCTTCAGCAGGCTCCCATAGGACACGATAAGCAAAAACAAAAACAACTTCTGTGCTCACCCTGCTTAGCACCAAACCGCCTTTCCGTCGCTGCTCATAGTGATTGTCTACAGGCTGCAGCGCATGTGACTGCTGCAGCCAATCGCTGCGCTACAGCTAATTTTATTATTTTATATATTATATAGATTTTAAGTCAATGGAAAATCATTTTACTCTGACATCCAATAATCTGGGACGCCATCTGATTTGGTTTCCTTTAAAAATAGTTCAATATTCATTGTTTAGTTTAAGAGGCAAATTTTCACATCCCAGATTTCTCCACAACAAAATGTACATTAAACATGCGGTTATCTTGGTCCAGTTCACAACACCTTTCACCCATCATATTAAAAGTGAAATTTCAGATGAAAATTAATGGATAGATAGATGGATAGATAGATACAGTGCCTACAAGTAGTATTCAACCCCCTGCAGATTTAGCTGGTTTGATAAGATGCAAATAAGTTAGAGCCTTCAAACTGCAAACGAGAGTAGGTTTTATGAACAGAAGCATAAATCTTACAAACCAAAAAGTTATGTTGTTCAGTTGAATTTTATTAAATTTTAAACATAAAAGTGTGGGTCAATTATTATACAACCCCTATGTTTAATATTTTGTGGAATAACCCTTGTTTGCAATTACAGCTAATAATCGTCTTTTATAAGACCTGATCAGGCCGGCACAGGTCTGTGGAGTTATCTTGGCCCACTCCTCCATGCAGATCTTCTCCAAGTTATCTAGGTTCTTTGGGTGTCTCATGTGGACTTTATTCTTGAGCTCCTTCCACAAGTTTTCAATTGGGTTAAGGTCAGGAGACTGACTAGGCCACTCCAACACCTTGACTTTTTCCCTCTTGAACCAGGCCTTGGTTTTCTTGGCTGTGTGCTTTGGGTCATTGTCTTGTTGGAAGATGAAATTACGACCCATCTTAAGATCCTTGATGGAGGAGCGGAGGTTCTTGGCCAAAATCTCCAGGTAGGCCGTGCTATCCATCTTCCCATGGATGCGGACCAGATGGCCAGGCCCCTTGGCAGAGAAACAGCCCCACAGCATGATGCTGCCACCACCATGCTTGACTGTAGGGATGGTATTCTTGGGGTCGTATGCAGTGCCATCCAGTCTCCAAACGTCACGTGTGTGGTTGGCCCCAAAGATCTCGATCTTGGTCTCATCAGACCATAGAACCTTGAACCAGTCTGTCTCAGAGTCCTCCAAGTGATCATGAGCAAACTGTAGACGAGCCTTGACATGACGCTTTGAAAGTAAAGGTACCTTACGGGCTCGTCTGGAACGGAGACCATTGCGGTGGAGTACGTTACTTATGGTATTGACTGAAACCAATGTCCCCACTGCCATGAGATCTTCCCGGAGCTCCTTCCTTGTTGTACTTGGGTTAGCCTTGACTCTTCGGACAAGCCTGGCCTCGGCACGGGAGGACACTTTCAAAGGCTGTCCTGGCCGTGGAAGGCTAACAGTAGTTCCATAAGCCTTCCACTTACGGATGATGCTCCCAACAGTGGAGACAGGTAGGCCCAACTCATTGGAAAGGGTTTTGTACCCCTTGCCAGCCTTGTGACCCTCCACAATCTTGTCTCTGATGGCCTTGGAATGCTTCTTTGTCTTTCCCATGTTGACCATGTCTGAGTGCTGTTCACAAGTTTGGGGAGGGTCTTAAATAGTCAGAAAAGGCTGGCAAAAGAGATCTTTAATCCACACATGTGAAGCTCCTTATTCTTGGTGCCTGAACTACTTCTTAATACTTTAGGGGGACCAAACAGAATTCTTGTGGTTTGAGGGGTTGAATAATAAATGACACTCTGAATTAACTTTTAACGTTTTTAAAAAAAAAAAAAAAAAAATTTGCTGCAGTGCATTTCCCACTTCCAGGCTGATCTACAGTACAAATGTCACAATGCCAAGTTAATTCCGCATGTGTCAACCAGCTAAATCTGCAGGGGGTTGAATACTACTTGTAGGCACTGTAGATAGATAGACAATCATGCAAAGAGCTTTGCCAAGATCTCATCCATAGGCCAGCTACTTTATTCTACTACAAATTGGCCGCTTATCTGTTTCAGGGGGTGAGAAAATACAGACAGGTAAATTACACATCAATCAGCTGCTGATCAAAATCAAAATGAGAGGTGACCCTATTTTAAAAGTAACCATTGTTTTAATTTTTATATCAGAAATAATGCACATGAAAACAAGAAACTTTGTAATATATCTTATCAGGAAAATCTGCTTTTTTCTCCTGCAGAACTGATCATTAACTTTCAAAATTCTTAATTCCCTGGTAAAATCTGTATTCAGTGAAGACAGAATGTTACATTACTGAGATAGGAGATGGCAGGTACTACTGATAAGATTATTTGCAGATGGGAGTGGTTAGGAGGGAAAAACTTGTCTCTAGCACCTCCCTCCTCATAGAATCTTATAAGCACTGCCATCTCCTATCTCAGTAATGTAACAGTCTGTCTTCACTGAATACAGATTTTACCAGACAATTGAGAATTTTGAAAATGAGAGATCAGTCCAGGAAGAGAAAAGAAGCAGATTCCCCTGATCAGATATACTACAAAGTTTCTTATTTTCAAGTGTGCCATTTATTTTTAAAAAAAATATATACAATTTACGGCTACTCTAAGCACTTACGATCTGAAAGGAATAGGGAAGGTCATAAATTACATAAATCCCCCCAAAAAATGCTAATATTGCATAGTGTACAATCCATCTGATTCAGTGTCAGCAAGTCGAGTCACCCAGATTTCATCCTATGCACTGCAATGAGTAAAATCTACAGTATGTCCACAGCATTTCCACATTGACAGCTGAACAATCTGGTGCAGATTTTGGCACCGCATTGGATTTACTCTAAACAAACAGGATTTTACTGGTTATTCGTGGTAAAACAGTGAGCAGTTTTTACTGCACAGTCGAAGAAATCTCATGTAAATGTACCATAGCCATTTAATAAAGATATACACGTAACCTAAAATTATTTCAGCCCATATAATCTGCTAACATGTAAGCCTATTTACTGCAGCACATAACTTATGTATCAAAGAGCCTTTTTACTTCACAATATGACACAGTTAATTGGAATCCTGTCATCGCACACAGGGTGAACTGGAATGCAGCTTAATTATTCATGTGTTATTTTCAGACCTCGTCTAATACCTATACACTAAAAAATTTCATATTAATATTTACATTTGCTTAGATAAAAAGGACCCTGTCATTTGATTGATTGATTCATGCTGTCCAAAGTTTGGTGAAAATGAATCAGACACGTCTGCGTTATTGCAGCCAGGTAGATCGTAATCTAAAATGTTGGTGCATTTCAGAGAACATATACTGAGATAAACTGGCCGGGGACTGTGGATCTCAAATTACTTGTCCAAAGCAGTATATTTTCTATGAAACGCTGCAGCATTTCTTAGTAACATACCTGGCTGCAACAAGGCAGCTGCTGTCCAATTTGTGCAGGGCGAAGTTTGGGCAAAATGAATCAGATGACAGGGTCCCTGATTACAAGCAGCTAGAATTGTAACTAGGAGCCTGCCCCCGTTTCATGATACCTATGATCCACGTGACAAGAATCTTCTGATGAGTTATGGCTCATGCAGACGTCTGTGGATCTCAGTCCGATCACTGATCGCAATGCAAGGACTGGCTGCAGGTCTCCTGACTGAAGAATAGCAGCTTCATATATCTCTATGAGGCTGTCATACTCGGGTCGTGAGACCTACGGCAGGTTGGTGCGTTGCGATCCATAGCCAGAATGAGATCCATGGACATCTGCATGAGCCATTGCTTTGTTAAGGGGAATGTATCATCAGAAAATTACCTATTTGTAAATCAGGTTTTTGTCTAAGGACTCATTCAGACCTCATTTATGTGCGTAAGAAAGACATCCGTGTTTTTCACATATCACACATGCTTATATTAGTCAATGGAGGTGATCACATGTCTGTCGTTTTTCGCACAGAGGTGTCCGATATTAACCTGACTATTGTATCAAAATCGGCAATGCAAGTCTATAGGTGCATGAAAAAAACTATTTCAGACAGCATTTGGAAATGACCTGAGTGAGGACTGTTTTTCAGTGTTAGATAGAAAAAAAAAAATTCTCACGTACAAAAAAAGCTGGTGAAAAGTGAACTGATGAAACTCTGATCTAAATCACTGATAAAACGGATGGGTTGTTTTTCAAACGGGAAAAAAACTGACATGTGAATGAGCCCTAAGTTTCTCCGAGTACTGTCCGTTTTTTTTTTCACGGACCTATGAACTTGCAATCCTGATTTCGATCTGACACTCGGATCAATACCGGACATATCTCCACAATTTTGCGCGGACTGCTTGGTTTGTGAAAAATCATGGACATGTAAACAGCTCCATTGACTAGTATAGGAACAAGTGCTATACATGAAAAGCACAGATAGCACTCGTATGTAAAAATCTGATGTCTGAATGAGCCCTTAAAGTCTACAACTAAAATAATTTATTTGTAGTACAAATTGTGATTCTTAAAAAAAAAAAAAAAAAAAAAAAAAATTAGAGAATGAATTTAACACACAAACCTGATTTAAATAATACATCATTTTCAGATGTCACATTCCCTTTAAGAATAAAAACAATACAGTCTTATAGACTCAAAGCCAACCAGAGGTATAGGTTGGGTGGATTTTCCAATCTATACAGTATATAGTACTGGGACACACTTCTTAATATTTTTCTTCATTCACTCATTATATAACCAACCTCTAACCATGCAGTCTACTTTGCACACATTTGTGAAAGAATGGCTCATTGTAAAGAGCTCCTGTAACTTGAGTGTAGTATTGTAAGACGATGCCACTGTTGTATCATGCCTTCATTGAGGGTATGGTTCATAGGCAGCGTTTGTGCTGCAGCAATAAACAGACTAATGGCAGGAAAAACTGTATAGTATGAGCATTTTTCCTCCCATTCATTTGAATGTTGCAGATATCAAAAGATGCGGAAATAAAACGCAGCGTGAAGGAGATTTTTGAAAGCTTATTTACTTTGCTAGTTCAGTAAAACGTTGTTTTTTTCTGCATTAAAAAACGTCATGTGAGAACAAGCCCTAACTGTTATCAGTATTATTGAAAAGTGAGCTTGTTTATGAACCACAGCAACTCAGACAAAGTGGCAGGGCACATAGCGTTAGAGATCACTGGTCACCCAGTAGGATAAGGTGAGAGCGATAATAAAAGTATCGTGACAAATCTTCCCCACACAGAACACGACGATAGGCACACTGGAATGTGTGTAAAAGAAACTTTATATGGCTTACTCTTTTTTATCCATGTTCCACTGTACAATTTTATGAACATTCTTGTCTAATATGTATGTACTCAATTCTTTAAAAATCAGTAAAGTCCGTACTCCTGTGGCTCACATCGCACCACAAATGGTCACAGTCTGAATAACGGTTTCTAGCCAACACCTTTGTAGACACACAAGGATAAAAAGGTCTCCACAGCGGAACAGCTATGTTGCAATGGCTGTCCACCGGTACTTGTAGTTCTCCAGTGCAACTTAACTAAAAAGTCCCAATGTTGGCCTTTATACTCCTAAGGAAATACACTCCTCAAAAAAAATAAAGGGAACACTTAAACAACAGAATATAACTCCAAGTAAATCAAACTTCTGTGAAATCAAACTGTCCACATAGGAAGCAACACTGATTGACAATCAATTTCACATGCTGTTGTGCAAATGGAATAGACAATAGATGGAAATTATTGGCAATTATCAAGACACCCTCAATAAAGGAGTGGTTCTGCAGGTGGGGACTACATCTCAGTACCAATGCTTTCTGGCTGATGTTTTGGTCACTTTTGAATGTTGGTTGTGCTTTCATACTGGTGGTAGCATGAGACGAACTCTACAACCCACAGAAGTTGCTCAGGTAGTGCAGCTCATCCAGGATGGCACATCAATGCGAGCTGTGGCAAGAAGTTTTGCTGTGTCTGTCAGCGTAGTGTCCAGAGGCTGGAGGCGCTAACAGGAGAGAGGCCAGTACACCAGGAGACGTGGAGGGGGCCGTAGGAGGACAATAACCCAGCAGCAGGACAGCTACCTCCGCCTTTGTGCAAGGAGGAACAGGAGGAGCACTGCCAGCGCCCTCCAAAATTACCTCCAGCAGGCCACAAATGTTCATGTGTCTGCCCAAACTGTTAGAAATCGACTCCATGAGGGTGGTATGATGGCCCGACGTCCACAGATGGGGGTTGTGCTCACAGCCCAACACCGTGCAGGACGCTTGGCGCCCTGTGCTCTTCACAGATGAAAGCAGGTTCACACTGAGCACATGTGACAGACGTGACAGAGTCTGGAGACGCCGTGGAGAGTGATCTGCTGCCTGCAACATCCTTCAGCATGACCGGTTTGGCAGTGGGTCAGTAATGGTGTGGGGTGGCATTTCTTTGGAGGGCCGCACAGCCCCCCATGTGCTCGCCAGAGGTAGCCTGACTGCCATTAGGTACTGAGATGAGATCCTCAGACCCCTTGTGAGACCATATGCTGGTGCGGTTGGCCCTAAGTTCCTCCTAATGCAGGACAATGCCAGACCTCATGTGGCTGAAGTGTGTCAGCAGTTCCTGCAAGATGAAGGCATTGAAGCTATGGACTGGCCCACCCGTTCCCCAGACCTGAATCCGATTGAGCACATCTGGGACATCATGTCTCGCTCCATCCACCAATGTCACGTTGCACCACAGACTGTTCAGGAGTTGGCAGATGCTTTAGTCCAGATCTGGGAGGAGATCCCACAGGAGACCATCCGCAACCTCATCAGGAGCATGCCCAGGCGTTGTAGGGAGGTCATACAGGCACATGGAGGCCACACACAATACTGAGCCTCATTTTGACTTGTTTTAAGGACATTACATCAAAGTTGGATCAGCCTGTAGTGTGTTTTTCCACTTTATTTTTGGGGGTGACTCCAAATCCAGGCCTCCATTGGTTAATGAATTTGATTTCCATTGATGATTTTTGTGTGATTTTGTTGTCAGCACATTCAACTTTGTACAGAACAAAGTATTCAATGAGAATATTTCATTCATTCAGATCTAGGATGTGTTATTTGAGTGTTCCCTTTATTTTTTTGAGCAGTGTGTTAGGTGCAATACCATAATGCAGCAAACCTCACACTTGAATGATCGAAGGTTACTTGTTCTTTTATGCATACAAACAATAATTAAAAACCCCCATACGTTATGTAAAAGTCCTTGTGGCAGGTCAGTGCCTGACCTCGGGTTTCGCTTTCACGGCTTCTTCTGGTGCAGAGCATTACAATAGAGCTACTGCACTTTGAAGATCTTTTTATCCTTTCGTGTATACAATGGTAGTAAGTGGAAACTGCTATTCAGACTGACCATTTGTTAGTCCAATTTGAGCCATATGAGTGAGGATGAACTTGAATTGATTGTACAAGTAAAGATTTGCAGACCTTCCTTTATTTCTTCTATTGATGTTCTATTACAATTGTCATTTTTGGCCTCTAATACTCTCCTGCTTAACATCGATAGAGTTACAAATCTTTAGAGAAATACTTGCTCTCCACCAAAGCATAGTGATCAGTGGCTCAACAATTGTTACAGCACTTCATTACCCGCTCTATTCAGTAATTCCATTTGTTTCAGTGTTTTTGTGACTTACAAACATCAGCAAAAGTGATAAATATTGATACCAGTATAAAACTCCTCCAACTTTTATAATTGGGTATTTCCCAACCAATAATGTAGAATATGAACAATTCTTCTGACATCGAGACATTGCATTTCCTACCAATTATCTCCAAGGAAGGGCTCAAACGACGTTATTTGTCCTTGTTCACGACTCGGGAGTTTCTGTCTGAATACCAGAGAAAGTGTATTCAGACATGTTCCCATTGGAGTTATGGACTTCAATAATTCAAATGGAGTCCAAAATATAAAACTCTAGTATCTGGACACCTCCAGAAAGAATAATAGTGCAGCAGATGCATATTTGACCTTTGTCAGGGGGGATACATTTCAATAGGGGTTGAAAGGGAAGTGTCCAAAATTGATATATTTTGGTGTATATTTGAAAGTGAAACATCTGTGTACATTTGCTGGGCTGGGATGTGTTGCCATATATATTTTTCACTAAAGGAGAAGCAGACAATATGCCAATACAATGGTCCACAGCACAGTATACGGTACTTTTTTTGCCCATTTTGTCCATATAGACATATACCAGGAATGTGATATGAACAGAGCCTTAGCTGCACGTATTATATCCTAAAATTATTTACTTGATAGGATCTGGATCTAAAGACTCAGCAGCGGATCTTTTATTATTTTATTTTAAATGCTTCTGAAATCTACAAGGCAATAGGCAGAAAGCCCCATATGATTTTTGGGTGCAAATCTGCCACTGTGCATTTCCCTGTGGACACTTTTGGATTTGGTGCGGATAGTTTCCGTGGTAAATCCACACATGTGAACATACCCCAAGGCTGGGCTCACACACTGTTCTGCTGACTGATGTTTATATATAGTGCTTGGTTTTTTGAGGATACAAATCCTGCAGCTTGTGTTACTTTAATGTCTACAGTGAAATACTGGAAAGCTACACATTTCACAATCCTTTAACACCTGACATAGGGAGCTACCATAAAGGCTGTCTTCTATTAAAGATTACATAAGGTTTATAGCACATTTTTTGTATGGCAAAAGCAGTCCAACCCAAGTGATCCCCGCCACGTCTCATACCTTAGACCTTTACCAACATAATTTTCAATTATATTATGAATACAGGACTGACCTAGATACAGAAATACTCCATTATTTGGTGTAGTGAACAAAACTGCACTATGGCACGTGTGAAGAAATACATCAGTTATTCTACAAAGGAAAAGAAATACATCTACACGATGATATCACCATGATTCATATTAGAGGTAAGAATCTCTATAGATTAGAGAGTGAAATTTCAGCAGGATTACATAATTGTGCATAGAGTATGACAATGCACTGCCCACTGCTGTTCTCCTATATCACAGGTGACAGCCCCCACTCCCACCAAAGCATGCAGAGTAGTAAGCCCCTGCAGGATCTGCACTCACCATTGCTTCTTCACCGTATAGAGCCACAGCTAATAGGCAGAGAGAGGATGGCGATCCCTGCTATACAAGCAGTGATATAATGCAATGCCAGCCCAAATACAAACTCATATTCAAATGTTTGTATAAGGCTGCAGACAGCGAAATCCATCACTAAGAAGCTGGCGCTGATGTAATACTACCCAGCCATTCTCATTCTTACACTGACGTCACCTGCATTAGCCCACTGTGATGCTGATAGTGTGTGCTGACACGTACCGAGCCTCATAGAGCCAACACTGGATGGAGACGACACATTCACAGCCCAAATACGGGGATTACACACGTACCATTATGTAGACAGTATACGGCCTCAACACTGACCTCATATACGGAGCCATCAGAGATAAGCAGCACCCAAGTGTACAAACAGCCATATGAAAAACATACTGTATACATCTAGGTATAACATCATAGAGATGACACATAGGAGCCTCACATCCATTATACAGTGTATATCCTCAAGGTAGAGTACCTGCATATATACTATATAATGAACACGGATACAGAGTGTGTGTGTGTGTGTGTGTGTGTGTGTGTGTGTGTGTGTGTGTGTGTGTGTGTGTGTGTGTGTGTGTGTGTGTGTGTACCTATACGCACACATCTATCTACGTACACTATATACAAACACATCCGGCATGTGCCTACACATATACAATATAGTGACCATGTATCCAAGTTCACACACGCCCATTATACACACACATAGCATGTACCTACATAAATACAATGTAATAACCATGTAAGTAACATGTACCCACCTACATATAAAGGATATACAGCATGTACATTCATACACCCATAGACCATATATATATATATATATACACACGTATACACTTACCATGTGTACAGCATGTTCATACATATACACACAGACCATATATGCAGCATATGAACACACACATGGCCATGTACCTATATACACACACACTAATATATATAGAGGCAGCCACCCCCACACCGGGGCAGGCAGGCAGGCACCCCCACACTGGGGCAGGCAGGCAGGCACCCCCACACCGGGGCAGGCAGGCAGGCACCCCCACACCGGGGCAGGCAGGCAGGCACCCCCACACCGGGGCAGGCAGGCAGGCACCCCCACACCGGGCAGGCAGCTCCGGGCTGTGAGCAGTAATGTCTATATACGGTGTGGATAATGAAGGCTGCCATGCTGGAGTTGAACACTAGGGTTGCGGGGCACAGGGAGGACTCGGAGCAGGGACACCTCCAGATCTCTGTCCTCACTTACTCCCCACTGACCCCATTGTGGCTGCATTATGTCCCTCAGAGCAGCACACGTAGAGCACAGCAGCAGGGGGTGGGTTACCCTCCGCCGTGATCGTGCAATGTATGAGCGGCCATTCGCACACACCGGAGATGCAGCGGACGATGCTGCTCCCGCCCCCGCCTGCTCTGCGCCGTGCACCTGTGCGATCCCGTGCAGGAAGGTGACCGTGTAACTCGCCGCGCTCCTTACCGATCAGGGGACGCCGCAGACACCGCTCCCGGGACATGCTGTGCACTTCTGTGGACACTCGGGCTTCTCGGCTCCTAATCCAATAGTCGGTGCTCGGGAGCAGCCGGCGCCGCCAGTGCTGCCGCTCTTCTCTGTTTACTTTGCCTATTGCATCGCCCTCCCCGCTGCGGTCTCTGCGTCTCCCAGCCCGGCTGCCAGAGTACGTCATGCTATGTGCAGCCTCACCTTGTATTCACCAACGCGTCTTACGCACAGTGCGCTGCGTCTGCAGGCGGCTCTGCCTTCTCCGCACCGCCCAATGGAGAGTGCAGGATAGTGGGCTGAGAGCATCTCTGCTGTCATGTCAGCAGCTCCAGAGGACTCCCGGCACCGCTGCTTCCACCGCTCTCCGGAGCCTGTCAGGCGCTGCTGCTGCCGCTTATTACCCTCTTCTTACTCTTTATTATGGTCAGTGACTATGTATATGGGATAGGCAGAAGGTCCGGGCGCCCCATGGGGCACCAGAGACAACAGAGCCCAGAAAGCACATTTACTATTCACTTATTCACACGCAGCGTTTTGGCTCGATTATGGTGTCTTTTTATCTTTGTGGTTGCTATGTAAATTCTTTCAGCGTTTTTACTGCAGTTTTTCCAAGTAAGATTAAAGACACTTAGCAGTAAAAACCAAAAATGCATCAAAACTGAATAAATTTAAATAGCCATAAACCTCTTTTCATACAACGCTGAATGAAAAACGCAATGTGTGAACAAGGTGTAAGGAGTCGCTCAGACGAGTCCATATTCAGTCAGTGCACTCTGCACACTGAGCACCGGGTTAGTTACTGAGGGGTTTGTGTCTCTGTCCCCAGCCGGGGCTTTTATATGGAGAACAGAAAAATAGGATTCGGATAAGACAAACGGAGTTCAAAATCTGCAACTTTGGACTCCATGTGCAGAAGCATACCTAAGCTTTCCGGCACCCGGGCCAAAGATTGCTCTTTATTCCCTAATCCCTATTTAAGGCTTAGACCAGATGAAGCAGCTATGGCCTGGTCCCTCAGACCAGCGGCCCTCTTTTGCTGGCCGCTGGCCCTTTAATTCCTCCTTACACTGCGAGCTTGCACATGGAACACTGTGATTGATGCAATGAAGGATTACATCCTGATGCTGACCGTGCCAGTGTCAGGACATTCTTTGTGGGCAGAGTTAGCTCACTCTGCGCTCCTGCCCCTCTGATGAAGACAGCAGTCACATAGTCTCCTATGTGATGTACAAGTGCTTCTCACAAAATTAGAATATCATCAAAAAGTTAATTTATTTCAGTTCTTCAATACAAAAAGTAAAACTCATTATATAGAGTCATTACAAACAGTGATCTATTTCAAGTGTTTATTTCTGTTAATGTTGATGATTATGTCTTATAGCCAATGAAAACACAAAAGTCAGTAAATTAAAATAATTAACAAAAAACACCTGCAAAGGCTTCCTAAGCATTTAAAAAGGTCCCTTAGTCTGTTTCAGTAGGCTCCACAATCATGGAAAAGACTGCTGACTTGACATATGTCCAGAAGGAAGTCATTGACACACTCCACAAGGAGGGTAAGCCACAAAAGGTCATTGGTAAAGAAGCTGGCTGTCCACAGAGTGCTGTATCCAAGCATATTAATGGAAAGTTGAGTGGGAGGAAAGTGTGGTAGAAAAGGTGCACAAGCAACCGGTATAACCGCAGCCTGGAAAGGATTGTTAAGAAAAGACCATTCAAACATTTGGGGGAGATTTACAAGGATTGGACTGCTGCTGGAGTCATTGCTTCAAGAGCAACCACACACAGACATATGCAGGACATGGGCTACAAGTGTAGCATTCTTTGTGTCAAGCCACTCATGACCAATAGACAACGCCAGAAGCGTCTTACCTAGGCCAAGGAGAAAAAGACCTAGACTATTGCTCAGTGGTCCAAGGTGTTGTTTTCAGATGAAAGTAAATTTTGCATTTCATTTGGAAATCAAGGTCCCAGAGTCTGGAGGAAGAGTAGAGAGGCCACAATCCAAGCTGCTTGAGGTCTAGTGTGAAGTTTCCACAGTGATGGTTTGGGGAGCCATGTCATATGCTGGTGTAGGTCCACTGTGTTTTATCAAGACCAAAGTCTACCAGAAAATTTTAGAGCACTTCATGCTTCTCTCTGCCGACAAGCTTTTGCTGACAAGCTTTTTGGAGATGGAAATTTCATTCTCCAGCAGGACTTGGCACCTGTCCACACTGCCAAAAGTACCAATACCTGGTTTAAAAACAACAGTATCACTGTGCTTGTTGGCCAGCAAACTCGCCTGACCTTAACCCCATAGAGAATCTATGGGGTATTATCAAGAGGAAGATGAGAGACACAAGACCCAACAATGCAGACGATCTGAAGGCTGCTATCAAAGCAACCTGGGCTTCCATAACACCTCAGCAGTGCCACAGGCTGATCGCCTCCATGCCACGCCGCGTTGATGCAGAAGGAGCCACGACCAAGTATTGAGTGCATTTAGTGAACATACATTTCAGTAGGCCAACATTTCGGATTTTAAAAACATTTTCAAGCTGGTGTTATAATAATAATAATAATCTTTATTTATATAGCACCAACATATTCCGCAGCGCTTAACAAATCACAGGTTCATATACAACAGTCATAAGTAACATAGCTAAAGATAATACAATAATTACAGCAAAAATAATGGCGACCCTGCTCGTAAGAGCTTACAATCTACAATGAGATAGGGGTGACACAAAGTACAATGGCTTATTTACAAGGATGGTCCAGCCATCTTGAGGGGATGAGGGATAGATAAAGGCTGCATGAGCTCATCACCAGTCAGTATTTGTGGTGCTTTTTGGTTCGGTGGAGAGTTATGTGTGGAGAAATAAGGGATGGGCTATGAGAAGATAAAAGGACTTTGATTAGAGAAGGTGATAGGCTGCCCTAAACAGGTGTGTTTTTAGGGAGCGCCTAAAACTGTGTAAATTGTGGTTCATCCTAATTTCTTGGGGTAGACCATTCCAAAGAATAGGTGCAGCTCAGGAGAAGTCTTGAAGACGGGAGTGGGAGGTACGGATTAGTGTGGATGTTAGTTGAAAGTTGCTTGCGGAGCGTAGAGAATGGGTAGGCCGATAAACAGAAATGAGGGAAGAGATGTAGGGGGGTGCCACACTGTGGAGAGTTTTGTGGGTGAGAACAAGCAATTTAAATTGGATCCTATAATTCATGGGCAGCCAGTGCAATGACTGGCACATAGTAGAGGAGTCTGAGTAACGGTTAGCCAAATAGATGTGTGAAGCCCAGCTGTGCTTGGTATCACAGATCCTAGAAGGGTGTATTGAAGGATTCCTCCACAAGAGGCCCCCATAACCATTCACACATCTCCACCTTCCACCTCAGACCACCAGAGGGAGCCCGTTAGGGAGATATAAAAGGGAAGGTGGAGCCAGGCAGCAGTTAGTCTAAGTCAGTTGGAGTCAGAGTCTAGTTCAGTCTGGTTTAACAGTGAGTCCAGTACAGCCTGAGAGGAGTTACCCCAGAGGACAAAAGCCTGTTCAGCTCCTGCAATTGCTATCCTGCAGTGGAGCTTATCCAGATCAAGACTCGGTGTAGCTCAGTGAGGTGAGCTTTAGGTGTGCCGGCGCCATAAGATCGGTGAAGAGCGGCACACTGCCGTTAGTGTGAGTAGCCTATTGAGGGTCCGAGTAGGCCGAAGGCAGAAGAGTAGAGAGTTAGTTCATAGGGGGCAGAGGAGCTTAACTAGCTCACCCCGAAGAAGAATCAGTTACCGGACACCGGGTCCGAAGCTTATCGGGATCTCCACGACCCAGTAAGATAAACCGGAATCCCTGGAGAACTACAGGTCCCAGGATCGCTAAAGTGCTGATACGTACCAGAGCCAGGAGACACATGTAGGTCGGGAGCGTGCACTCCAAGAGAAGGCCCTACCACAAGGTCAGCCAGCGCAGGACAGAGACAAAGTTAGCTCCAGGCAGGTCAGAAACTTATTACGCAGCAGCAAGAACCAGGAGGCCCAAAACCTGCTCATTGGGGAGGATCCGGACATACACCCTTCACCCTACAGTGCTCCGGGGAGTGCCTGAATTTCCATCAGTAAAAGGTACTGAAGTGACTTTTGTGTCCGTCCCTGTTCTTGCTCCAACTCGGCTGAGTCTCCTTGTCCTGCATCCCCGTTCTTATACTGCCCTGAGGCCCAGCTCCACCTGTGGGGAGCTATACCATCAAGCTGCCTTATCATCAGCCTCAGTGGACTGCGCAGCGCTGGTGATCTTCACCAGAAGCCACAGGTGGCGTCACGAACTTTTTAATAAAACTTAACATCTATCAACGCCTTTTTAAAGAGAGACCCCAGAGTACGGGCCCGGGAGCCGACCACCGTGACCTCCTTAAGGCTAAAGGCCCGGGTAACCGAGTCATCCCCATCCCCTGGGCGCCACAGATGACCCTGGCTGCAGCATTAAGGATGGACTGGAGGGGGGAAAGTCGAGTGAGGGGGAGGCCAATTAATAGAGAGTTACAGTAATCAAGGCAGGAGTGGATCAGGGCAACAGTGAGGGTTTTTGTTGTTTCCAAGGTGAGAAAGGGGCGGATTCTAGAGATATTCTTCAGGTGCAAGCAACAAGAGCGGGCAAGAGATTGTATGTGGAAGGTGAAGGAGAGATTGGTGTCAAACACAACGCCCAGACAGCGCGCCTGCTGGCTAGGCATTACTGTGGTGCCACACAGGGAGAGAGAGATGTCAGATTTCGAGAAGTGAGTAGACGGCAGGAGCAGAAGAAGTTCAGTTTTGGAAAGGTTGAGTTTCAGGTAGAGAGCGGACATGATGTTAGAAACTGCGGCCAGACAGTCACTGGTGTTGTAAAGTATTCTAATTTACTGAGATAATTACTTTTGTGTTTTCATTGGCTGTAAGCCATAATCATCAACATTAACAGATATAAACACTTGAAATAGATCACTCTGTTTGGAATGACTCTACAGTATATAATACAGTGAAGGAAATAATTATTTGATCCCTTGCTGTTTTTGTAAGTTGGGCCACTGACAAAGACATGAACAGTCTATAATTTTAAGGGTAGGTTAATTTTAACATTGAAAGATAGAATATCCCCCCAAAAAAATCAAGAAAATCACATTGTATAAATTAGATACATTTATTTGCATTTTGCAGTGAGAAATAAGTATTTGATTTCTCTGGCAAACAACACTTAATATTTGGTGGCAAAACCCTTGTTGGCAAGCACAGAAGTCAGATGTTTTTTGTTGATGATGAGGGTTGTGCACATGTCAGGAGGAAGTTGTCAGTGGCCAAACTTACAAAAACAGCAAGGGATCAAATACTTATTTCCCCCACTGTACAGCAGTCTCGGCACATCCCATGTGATGTACACTGATGAGCAAAAGGGTAACAATGTTTTGAACTTTTGACTTTCAGGCTAAATATCTCACTATCCCCTACTGCTTCTAACGTGAGACTACCATGATTTTATAGATCATCATGGCTATCTCATACATAAATTTGACTTGCAACTATTTAACATATGATTAGTTATGCAGATACCCTATTGCTCATCAGTAAATTAAGCAATCTCGGTGTCTTCTATGTGATGTGCAAAGTAGTCTCATTGTTTCCTAAGTGATGTACACAGCAGTGTATCCTACAAGATAATACAGCAGTCTTAGTGTCTCCTATATGATGTATTTAGCAGTCTCGGTGTCTCCTATGTGATGTATACAGCAGTCTTGTCTCCTATGTGATATGTATATACAGCAGTCTCAGTGTTATCTATGTGATATATACACAGCAGTGTCTGTCTCCTACTTGATGTATATACAGTTGTCAGTGTATCCTATGTGATGTGTGTATATATAGCAATCTCCTTGTATCTTATGTGATGTATTCAGCAGGCTTGGTAACTCTTATGTGATGTAAACACAGCAGTCTCAGTGTATCCTATGTGATGTATATACAGCAGTCTCAGTGTATCCTATGTGATGTATATACAGCAGTCTCAGTGTATCCTATATGATGTATACTGCAGATCTCCCACTGCTTGAGTTCTATAAATGTAACATGAGCAGTCAATAATTTCCCACTGTGATGAGACCTGCAGTGTAATATACATCTGTGTTCGGAACAAGTTACTGCTGCCATCAGTTGGTTATGTAATTTATCATCGCAAAAAGTTGCCTGTGCTCCAGATAGACATAAATATAGAAAAGCAGTTGCAATTAGCAACATCAACCATACCACCTAACATCACAGCTGCATCAAAGAGAAGCAGCTCCAGCCATCACATCAGGGGTGAGTTAATTGTTTGATCAAATATAGCAGGGTTATTTTCAAGTTCATGATTTTGTACAGCCCCTGAAGGATGGTATAAATATCCAAATGGCCCTTGGCAGAATAAAGGTTCCCCAGCCCTGCTTTAAAGGGACTCTGTCCGCACAGAATGACTGTTCAGACCAAGTACAGGAGCTTAGTACACTGTGGTGTGGCCAAACATTTAAGTGCACCTTCCCACTTACTTGTTTTCCATCATTCTCCACCATTCTCTGTCTCTATAAAGCCAGAGTTGTCAATCAAAGAAGGGGGAGAGCTTGGAGATAGAGAGAAATCAGGTAGGTGGGAAGGTGCACTTAAATATTTGGCCATGCCATGTTGCACCGAGTTCTTGTAACTTGGTTTGAATGGTGATTTTGTACTGATAGAGTCCCTTTGATAATTATCAATTAAAATACCCACAAGGTGCCATTTTTACACATTTCACCATGTGAAAATGTAAAATCTGGGTCTAAGGCTATGTGCCCACGATGCAGAAATGAAGCAGAACATTTCTGCAGCATTTCTGCATCTCCCTGGCAGAAAAAACGCATGCAGATTGTGCATGCGTTTTTCCTGCAGAATACATGCGGATTCACATGCGTTTCCGCATGCAGATTGACAAGCGCTTTCCAGGCGATAGCATCACTTGGAAAGTGCTTGACAACTAGGTCACACTGTATAAATCCATGCAAACAGCATGGATTTATACAGTGTGAACCGTAAAAATAAAAAAATAAAGCTATACTCACCCCCGATGCCCCGGCGTGTGCTGCAGCGCTCCTTCCTGTCTGGTTCCCGGCTGCCGGCATATCGCGAGACAGAGCGGTGAAGGGCCTGCGGTCACATGACTGTGACGTCACCGCAGGTCCTCAAGCGATGCCGGCATGCAGAGAAGCCTTCGGAAAGGTGAGTATAAACTTTATTTTTTATTTTATTCTTTTTTTACAGGTACAATGGTACCCAGGTCTGGATGAGAGTCTTCTCTCCTCCAGAACTGGGTACCATCCGCACATAGAGACGCATAGAAGCCGCTTGTACAAATGTACAAACGCGCATTCTATGCGTCTCAATGCAAGTCAATGGCGGCCATTCCGCTGCGCTTCCGCAAAATTAAATGACATGCTGCGGATTTTTGTACGCAGCATAAACGCTGCGGAAAAATCCGCAGCATGTGCATAGAACATGCAGAATCCCCTTGGGGACCATGGGGTGCGGATTACCTAGCGTTTCACAAGCGTTTACGCTGCAGAAATTCCGCAGCATAAACGCTTGAAAAACGCTACGTGGGTACCCAGCCTAAAACAAAATGTTTGTGGTAAAAATGTAATTATTTTTTCTTCACTGCCCAATGGTATAAAATTCTGTGACACACCTGTGGTGTCAATATGATCACTGCACCTCTAGATGAATTCATTGAGAGGTGTAGCTTGTAAAATACAGTCACTTATGGAGGGGTTCTCTTGTTCCGGCACCTCAGGGGCTCTTCCAAGGGGTCATGGAATCCACAAACCATAACAGTAAAATCTACACTATAATATGAATCCCCTTCCTTTCTGAGCTTTGCACTGTGCCTTAAAAGTAGTTCCCGATTACATGCAGGGCATTGGTGCCATAAGGAGTAACTGCACAACAAACTGTGAGGACCATTTTTTCCTATTAGTCTTTTTAAAAATTTGGGGCTGAAACAACATTTTAGCAGTAAAAATGTAATTATTCTTTATTCACTACCCAATGGTATAAATTTCTGTGAGGCACATGCTCACTGCACCCCTGGATGAATTAATTGAGAGCTGTAGTTTGTAAAAAGACATCACTTATGGGGGAGTTTCTGCTGATCTGGCACCTCAGGGGCTCTGCCAATATAAAATTGCACCCTTAAACTATTCCAGCAAAATCTGAACTCCAATATGGCGCTTCTTTCCTTCTGAGCTTTGCACTGTGACTCAAAAGTAGTTTTCGACCACATATGGGGTATTAGCGCAATCAGGATAAATTACACAACAAATTTTGAGGTCCATTTTCTCTTGTTACCCAACAAAAATTTGGGAACATTTTTGTGGGAAAAATTTGTTTTTTTATTTTCACGGCTCTACATTATAAACTTCTGTGAAGCCCCTGGGGGTTGAATGTGCTCACCACACATCTACAGTACAGACCTAAAGTTTGGACACACCTTCTCATTTAAAGATTTTTCTGTATTTTCATGACTATGAAAATTGTACATTCACACTGAAGGTATCAAAACTATGAATTAACACATGTGGAATTATATACTTAACAAAAAAGTGTGAAACAACTGAAAATATGTCTTATATTCTAGGTTCTTCAATGTAGTCACCCTTTGCTTTGATGACTGCTTTGCACACTCTTGGCATTCTCTTGATGAGCTTCAAGAGGTAGTCACCAGAAATGGTTTTCACTTCACAGGTGTGCCCTGTCAGGTTTAATAAGTGGGATTTCTTGCCTTCTAAATGGGGCTGGGACTATCAGTTGTGTTGTGCATAAGTCTGGTGGATACACAGCTGATAGTCCTACTGAATAGACTGTTAGAATTTGTATTATGGCAAGAAAAAAGCAGCTAAGTAAAGAAAAACGAGTGGCCATCATTACTTTAAGAAATGAAGGTCAGTCAGTCCGAAAAATTGGGCAAACTTTGAAAGTGTCCCCAAGTGCAGTTGCAAAAACCATCAAGCGCTACAAATAAACTGGCTCACATGAGGACAGCCCCAAGAAAGGAAGACCAAGAGTCACCTCTGTGTAACATACCTGGCGGCGTCCTTGCATAGTGGTCCATCTCCCACTGTGCAAGAGCGCGCACTTGATCTCCAGTCCAGAATGTCTCTCTGGCTTCCCTCCATGCTGTCTGTTTGCTTCTGTGTGCTGCTGCTTAAGGGCGGCGCCCGATCACTTCCTGCTTTTTGTACCTGCTGCAGGCACACCCCTTGTTCGTCCTCAGCCTATTGCTGTCTGTCACCTGGTATTTAAACCAGCTGCTCCAATTAACTCATGCCTGAGCATTATGTTTCATTTAGTGTGCTCTTGCACTCTGAATGTGCCAGGTCCCTTCTGTGTTCTCTTGTCTGCCTATCCTGGAGGCTGTATTTCCAGGCCTGTCTGAACACGCTCCTAGCCTGTTCCTCCCGCCCTCTAGGGGCTGCATTCCTAGACCCGCTCCTGTATCTAGTCTGTCCTGTCTGAACACGCTCCTAGCCTGTTCCTCCCGCCTTCTAGGGGCTGCTACCTAGATCCGCTCCTGTATCTTGCTACTGTGTCTGTTCTTGTCTGTATACGCTTCTAGCCTGTTTCCCGTGTTTCTCTATGTCCGTACCTTTCCTTTTTCTGCAGAGTCTGAACTCGTACCTAACTCCTGCTCGTTGTCACTGTACTCCCGTTTGTGAGTTTGTGGTCCACTCGCTACTTCACTGCAAGTACCCTGTGGGTATCTGGTTCTGCCTTTCCCTTCCTGTCTGTTCCGTGTGAACAGAGCCCTGTCCCCCCTGCTCTGCCTTTGCTCACCGCTCCGGCGGTTCTAGCCTGCTCTGCCTTTGCTCACCGCTCCGGCGGTTCTAGCCTGCTCTGCCTTTGCTCACCGCTCCGGCGGTTCTAGCCTGCTCTGCCTTTTCTCACTGCTCCGGCAGTCTCGCTCTGCTCTGACTCCTTTGCTCACTGCTCCGGCAGTCTCGCTCTGCTCTGACTCCTTTGCTCACTGCTCCGGCAGTCTCGCTCAGCTCTGACCCTTTGCTCACCGCTCCAGGCGGCCTTGTCCTGCTCTACTCTTGCTCACCGCTCCAGGCGGCCTTGCCCTGCTCTACTCTTGCTCACCGCACCAGGCGGCCTCGTCCTGCTCGACTCTTGCTCACTGCTCCAGGCGGTCTCGTCCTGCCCTGCTCTCGCTCACCTCTCTGGGCGGCCTCACTCTGCTGTGTTTGTCCGCCACATCTGTGGTTCTGTTCCTGAGTCCCAGTGTGTACTGCGTCCTATCCCGCCTGTGTTCCTACCTGCTAGTGCCTCCCTGTCTGCACTCTAGCCGTGCTTGCCTGTACCCCCCTGCCTGCATACCCGCCTGCCTGCATACCAGTCGTGCCTGCCTATTCCCACCAGTCTGTGTGCCAGCCTAACCAGTCTGTTCCTGTATTCCCCTGTGTGGGTCAACAGCCGTGTCCGGGGTCTGTCCTGGAGTAGCACCTGGTCCCTCTGCTTGGTTCCTCCTTGGTGCACTGGCGTCGTATGCCGTCGTGCGACCCTGGTCGGATCGGGTGAATACCTAGTTACGCCCCTCCAGGCATTCACTCTCCGGCACCGTCCAGTGGAATCACACGCACACGCCGCTCAGCCCGGGCGTGTGCATTACACTCTGCTTCTGAGGATAAGTTTATCCGAGTCACCAGCCTCAGAAATCGCAGGTTAACAGCAGCTCAGATTAGAGACCAGGTCAATGCCACACAGAGTTCTAGCAGCAGACCAAACTCTACAACAACTGTTAAGAGGAGATTTTGTGCAGCAGGCCTTCATGGTAAAATAGCTGCTAGGAAACCACTGCTAAGGACAGGCAACACGCAGAAGAGACTTGTTTGGGCTAAAGAACACAAGGAATGGACATTAGACCAGTGGAAATCTGTGCTTTGGTCTGATGAGTCCAAATTTGAGATCTTTGGTTCCAACCACCGTGTCTTTGTGCGACGCAGAAAAGGTGAACGGATGGACTCTACATGCCTGGTTCCCACCGTGAAGCATGGAGGAGGAGGTGTGATGGTGTGGGGATGCTTTGCTAGTGACATTGTTAGGGATTTATTCAAAATTGAAGGCATACTGAACCAGCATGGCTACCACAGCATCTTGCAGCGGCATGCTATTCCATCTGGTTTGCGTTTAGTTGGACCATCATTTATTTTTCAACAGGACAATGACCACAAACACACCTCCAGGCTGTGTAAGGGCTATTTGACCAAGAAGGAGAGTGATGGGGTGCTACGCAAGATGACTTGACCTCCACAGTCACCAGACCTGAACCCAATCGAGATGGATTGGGGTGAGCTGGACCGCAGAGTGAAGGCAAAAGGGCCAACAAGTGCTAAGCATCTCTGGGAACTCCTTCAAGATTGTTGGAAGACCATTTCTGGTGACTACCTCTTGAAGCTCATCAAGAGAATGCCAAGAGTGTGCAAAGCAGTCATCAAAGCAAAAGGTGGCTACTTTGAAGAACCTAGAATATAAGACATATTTTCAGTTGTTTCACACTTTTTTGTTAAGTATATAATTCCACATGTGTTAATTCATAGTTTTGATGCCTTCAGTGTGAATGTACAATTTTCAAAGTCATGAAAATGCAGAAAAATCTTTAAATGAGAAGGTGTGTCCAAACTTTTGGTCTGTACTGTAGATACATTCCGCAAGGATTTTATCAAGGGGTATAGTGAACATTTTGAACCCAGAGGTACGAAACAAAAATTGATAACATTAGGTTATTGAATAAGTTGTCATTAGTCTTGAGCGCAAGTGCTCGCTACTTGAGTTTGCATCGGGTACTCAGGTATGCACCATGTATCGCGCATGCTCGAGTCCCCGCCCCTATGTTTCACGGTTATGAGACACCGAAAAAAAACATGCGGAGATTGCTCATGCATGGTAGGCAATCCCCGCAAGGTTTTTTTTGGCCACGAAGCATATAGGGTTGAGACTCAAGCATGTCACTCGAGCACCTGCGATACTCAGTGCATACCCCAGTACCCGATGCAAACTCAAGTTGCGAGCACTTGCGCTCAACACTAGTCACCATATCGTTATCTTTTTTTCTTTTTTTTTTACTTTTGAAAAAATCCTTACCCTACCACAACCGTAGCACAACCCCAACCCTAGAGTTTTTTTTTTACGCCGTTCCTCGTGCGGTATAAGTGATTAGACGACTTTATTCTTCTGGTCGGTGCAATTACAGCGATACCAGATTCATATCGGGTTTTTATGATTGACAGCTGTCACACACTAAAATCCGCTTTTTTGCAAAGACTAGTTTTTGCATCGCCATATTTTGAGAGATATAATTTTTCCATATTTCGGCCGACAAAGTCATGTGGCGCATGGGCGTACCCAGGATCAAAACTAGGGGGGGGCAAGCCATGGTCACAGATACCGAAGAGAAATATATATATAGTACAATGTAAAGATTTCACTTCTTACATTACATGAGTGATATCTATTGTAAATTCCACAATAGCTCAGAAACCAGCGAATCGCTCCAGACAGTATACTGGCCCCCATAAAATGCTCCATACAGGATATTGGTCCCCATATAACGCTCCAAACAGGATACTGGCCCCCATATAACGCTCCATACAGAATACTGGCTCCCATATAACGCTCCATACAGGATACTGGCCCCCATATAATGCTCCACACAGAATACTGGCCCCCATAAAATGCTTCATACAGAATACTGGCCGCCATATAACGCTCCATACGGAATACTGGCCCCCATATAACGCTCCATACAGGATACTAGCCCCCATATAGCGCTCCATATGGAATACTGGCCCCCATATAACGCTCCATACAGGATACTGGACCTCCATATAACGCTCCATACAGATTACTGGCCCCCATATAACACTCCATGCAGGGTACTGGCCCCCATATAACGCTTCATGCAGGATACTGGCCCCCATATAACGCTCCATACAGAATACTGGCCCCCATATAACACTCCATGCAGGCTGTTCCCCACACATAATGCCTCATGCAGGCTGTTCCCCCCACATAATGCCCCACGCTGGCTGTTCCCCCCACATAATGCCCCATGCAGGCTGTTCTCCCCACATAATGCCCCATGCAGGCTGTTCCCCCCACATAATGCCCCATGCAGGCTGTTTTCCCCCCCATATAATGCCCCATGTAGGATGTCACCCCCCTTATAATGCCCCATGCAGGATGACACCCCCCCTTCCTTATAATGCCCCATGCAGGATGTCACACACCCCCCTTCCTTATAATGCCCCATGCAGGATGTCACCCCCCCTTATAATGCCCCATGCAGGATGTCACACACCCCCACCCTTATAATGCCCCATGCAGGATGTCAGACACGCCCCCTCCCTTATAATGCCCCATGCAGGATGTCACACACATCCCCTCCATTATAATGCCCCATGCAGGATGTCACACACACACCCTCCCTTATAATGCCCCATGCAGGATGTCACCCCCCCTCCCTTATAATGCCCCATGCAGGATGTCACACACCCCCTCCCTTATAATGCCCCATGCAGGATGTCACCCCCCTCCCTTATAATGCCCCATGCAGGATGTCACCCCCCCCCCTTATACACTGTGTTCCAAATTATTATGCAAATAATACGTTCTCAGATTTTCCAAAATTACCTATATGAATTGCAGTCATTGTAATTTTCTAGTCAAATAACTATTAGAGTACAATTGAAAGGTTTTTGTACAAACTGCCTATGATAACAGTATATTTTTTAAAAAATAAAAAACTCAAACTGCACTCAAAATGCATGTTCCAAATTATTATGCACAGCAGAGTTTTCAACCTTTTCATTTTAATAAAGAACAAAAAAATGGTCATTTTTGAAATTATAAGCATTAGCAGGTTATTATAAACTGAAATCAAACAGTTTTCAACTCAAAACTTTATTCTAGGTGATGTTACATTTGCACATAGGACCGCTTGTTCGAAAGGAGCTTCTGAACTCTCTCGTCCAATGAATTTGTCAGGTTTTGAATGGTTTCTGCTTTAATTGTTTTGCATGAGGACAGAATACCCTCCCAGAGCTGTTGCTTAGATGTGAACTGCCTCCCGCCATCATAGACACTCCTTTTGATGATGCTCCAGAGGTTCTCAATGGGGTTGAGGTCAGGGGAGCATGGGTGCCACACCATAAGTTTGTCCCCTTTTATGCCCATAGCAGCCAGAGATGCAGATGTGTTATGTGCAGCATGAGACTGGGCATTATCATGCATGAAATGATCTCGATAGTCCAGATGGATGGAGTGGAGGATGGCTGGTTGATGGACACCCCATGCAAACACGGCTACGGCGCTAACAAGGAGGAGGTGGAGTAATGTTTTGGGCTGGAATCATGGGGAGAGAGATTATCGGCCCTTTTAGGATCCCTGAAGGGGTAAAGATGAACTCCATAATGTATGTTGAGTTTCTCAAACAACACTTCCTTCCATGGTTCAAGAAGAAGAACCATGCATTCCGCAGCAAGATCATTTTCATGCATGATAATGCCCCATCTCATGCTGCACATAACACATCTGCATCTCTGGCTGCTATGGGCATAAAAGGGGACAAACTTATGGTGTGGCACCCATGCTCCCCTGACCTCTACCCCATTGAAAACCTCTGGAGCATCATTAAAAGGAGTGTCTATGATGGCGGGAGGCAGTTCACATCTAAGCAACAGCTCTGGGAGGGTATTCTGTCCTCATGCAAAACAATTGAAGCAAAAACCATCCAAAACCTGAAAAATTCAATGGACGAGAGAGTTCAGAAGCTCCTTTCGAACAAGCGGTCCTATGTGCAAATGTAACATCACCTAGAATAAAGTTTTGAGTTGAAAACTGTTTGATTTCAGTTCGTAATAACCTGCTAATGCTTATAATTTCAAAAATGACCATTTTTTTGTTCTTTATTAAAATGAAAAGGTTGAAAACTCTGCTGTGCATAATAATTTGGAACATGCATTTTGAGTGCAGTTTGAGTTTTTTATTTTTTTAAAAATATACTGTTATCATAGGCAGTTTGTACAAAAACCTTTCAATTGTACTCTAATAGTTATTTGACTGGAAAATTACAATGACTGCAATTCATATAGGTAATTTTGGAAAATCTGAGAAAATATTATTTGCATAATAATTTGGAACACAGTATAATGCCCAATGCAGGATGTCACACAACCACCCCATATAATGCCCCATGCAGGATGTCACCCCCCCCCTTATACTGCCCCATGCAGGATGTCACACACCCCTACCTCACCCCCCTCCCTTATACTGCCACAGGCCTCCATACAATAAAAAAAAAAAATCAAATCCTCACCTCACTTCTCACCTGCTGCCACTGCTCCGGACTCCTCAGCGTCGCCGGCGTCTTCCCGCTCTGCACTGTGACTGCTCAGGAGAGAGTTCGGTGTAAAGACGTCACCGTGCCCTCTGACCTGAGACGTCACAGTGCAGCAGCCGTGGAGGATGCAGGAGCTGCTGCGGAGTATTGTGCCGGGGCCCTGAGCAAGCGGGGGGGAGTGGGCGCTGAGACCGCTCTCCTCCGCTCACGGGTCCCATAGCGCGCGGGGTGCCCGACGGTGAGGGGCCCCCCCACCTGCTCAGGGCCCCAGCATTTGCCCGGGTGCTGACGCCGGCCCTGGTGTGCGGCGTGCGTCCCTGCTTCTAGGGGGGGGCAGCTGCCCCCCCCGCCCCACGGTGGGTACGCCCATGATGTGGCGGCTTGTTTTTTGCGGGACAAGTTGACGTTTTTATTGGTACCATTTTCAGGCACGTGACATTTTTTGATCGCTTTCTATTCCGATTTTTGGGAGGCAGAATAAACAAAAACCACAACAATTCAGAAATTGTTTTTTTTTTAATTTTTATGCTGTTCCGCGTGTGGTAAAATTGATAAGGCAGCTTTATTCTTTGGGTCAGTACGTTTACAGCAGTACCACATTTATATCGTTACACAATAAAAGCTATTTTATAGAAAAAAAAAAATGTTTGCATCGCTTTATTCTGAGACCTGTAACTTTTTTATTTTTTGGCTGATGGAGCTGTATGGCAGCTTGTTTTTTGCAGGACAAGATGATGTTTTAGCGGTACCATTTTTACTTATATTCATCTTTTTGATCGCGTTTTATTCCATTTTTTGTTTGGCGGTATGATGATAAAGCATCGTTTTTTGCTTCGTTTTTTTTTTTTTTTTTTTTTACGGTGTTCACTAAAGGGATTAACTAGTGGGACAGTTTTATAGGTCAGGTCGTTCCGGACGCAGCGATACCAAATGTGTGTACTTTATTGTTTTGTTGTTTTTTTTTTCAGAATAATATTTATTGATGGGTATATTATTTTTATTTTTGGGGGATTATTTTTTTTATTTTTATTTTTACAAAAAAACATTTTTTCTTTTTTTTTTTCTTTTTTTAACACTTTTTTTTACTTTAAGACTTTGTCCCACTATGGGACTTTCACTTTTTTTACTCTGATCGCCTGTATAGCATAGGGATGGAGAACAATCCCTGTGCTATACAGGCTGTCAGCGCTGCAGAGGCAGAAGATACTTTGGTCATGCACTGCGCATGACCAAAGTATCTTCCTGGTGACCCGGATGTTGTAATGATGACATCCAGGTCACCATGACAACCACGGAACCTGGCCTCAGACAGCGCGGGACAGCAGGGAAGAGGTGAATATGCAGTGCTTACCTCCGCAATGCTGCGATCGACTTTGATCGCAGCATTGCGGGGGTTAATGTGTCAGGAGCGGTGCGGGACCACTCCCTGCACATAGCACCGGGTGTCAGCTGTGACAATCAGTGTGTGTGCGGGCGAAATCAACAGGGCGTACTAATACGTACCTGGCTCTTAAAGCCCAAGGCGCAGGTACTTATTAGTACGTCCTGGGCTGTAAAGGGGTTAACGTGCAAAGAGGCGAATCCCCGCATCGCACAGAGCATGTGCTGGGGGGATTCATAAGTCTGCAGTCACACAGAGTGACTGCAGACTTATCACTTTTGACCGGACTACCCATTAAATGAGGATTTACATTTACATTTTCTGAATCAATAGATTAACTTAGTTTTTTGAAGTACTGTTTTCATTTTACGTTGCTCAGATATGCCATATAGCAGTAGATCCCACAGCATTCTTAATTATGGGCAGAATGTATGTACCATATTTTGTAGCATGTACAATTGTTAAGGTTCTTATATTGTGACTGCTTTATCTACATGTACATGTTGGGCTGATTCATAAAGGTGTTTTTACTATTATTTTGGAGCAAAGCATCTTAAAATATTGCAATTTTTTAGCCCGCCCCGCAAATTCGTCCAAATTTACAATATTTTATTGGCATAAATTATGGTACAAATGTAATCCCTGACTAGAGTAACATTTCTCCCTGAAGCTCACGGCAGTAGTAAGATGCACCTAATTCATTAAAAGGCGCACCTTACTTAAGTGGTACCTTCATTAAGGCTAGTGTGGAAAAGCCAGTCTTAATTAATCCGGCCTGCTGGAGGGGGCTGTGGTGACCATCATACTATGTAGGACTATATGGGGGCCATCACTCTTCATTTGGAGGTGGTACAGTCATCTTACTTTATGGGGTTGTGGCGACTATCATATTGTATGGGGGCTATGATTACCATCATACCAACCAACTTTTGAAGAAGAGAAAGAGGGATAGATCATGTGCGCCGTGGCAAATTTTAGCCATGCCCCTGGCCACACCCCAATCCACGCCCATTTATAATTTCTTTCTCCCCGAGCAGGAGGAGTTGTCTGAGGGGCACTGGTAATGAGGGGCATTCAGCAGATGCCCGAGACTGCAGGGTGCAGACCGAAATCCAGAACTGTCCGCTGTATCCGGGACAGTTGGGACTAGAGATGAGCGGATGGATTCATGGGTCTCTGGTCCAGCATGCAGGTCAGTGTTACCTGGCGGCTGCTGGACAGGAGGCTGTGAATCTCTAATCTTCCGGTGTCCCCGGCGGCTTTTGATCACCCAGTGCAGCGCAACGTCATTTGTGCATCCTGCTCATCTCTATTTGGGACCTGTGGATTATTTATTGTTCCTTCATTCACAGTAGGAGGCGCCAGAACTTTCTCATCTTTATGTAGCTTCACTATACGATATCTTGTCTTTTTGTGTCTCTAAGGCTGTGTTCAGATGTCCCAATCCTAGTATGCATGGCCCCCTCATCCTCATCCTGGTATGCATGGCCCCCTCATACCAATCCTGGTATGCATGGCCTCCTCATCCCCAATCCTGGCATGCATGGCCCCTTTATCCCCAATCCTGGTATGCATGGCCCCTTTATCCCAATCCTGGTATGCATGGCCCCTTCATCCCCAATCCTGGTATGCATGGCCCCTTCATCCTCCATCCTGGTATGCATGGCCTCCTCATCCCCAATCCTGGTATGCATGGCCCCTCATCCCTCATCCTGGTATTCATGGCCCCCTCATCCCGAATCCTGGTATTCATGGCCCCCTCATCCTCAATCCTGGTATGCATGGCCCCCTCATCCTCAATTCTGGTATGAATGGCCCCCTCATCCCCAATCCTGGTATGCATGGCCCCCTCATCCCCAATCCTGGTATGCATGGCCCCCTCATCCCCAATCCTGGTATTCATGGCCCCCTCATCCCCAATTCTGGTATTCATGGCCCCCTCATCCTCAATCCTGGTATGCATGGCTCCCTCATCCCCAATCCTGGTATGCATTGCCCCCTCATCCCCAATCCTGGTATGCATTGCCCCCTCATCCACAATCCTGGTATGCATGGCCCCCTCATCCCCAATCCTGGTATGCATGGCCCCCTCATCCCCAATCCTGGTATGCATGGCCCCCTCGTCCCCAATACTGCTATGCATGGCCCCCCTCATCCCCAATCCTGGTATGCATGGCCCCATCGTCCCCAATCCTGGTATGCATGGCCCCATCGTCCCCAATCCTGGTATGCATGGCCCCATCGTCCCCAATCCTGGTATGCATGGCCACCTCATCCCCAATCCTGGTATGCATGGCCCCCTCATCCCCAATCCTGGTATGCATGGCCCCTTCATCTACAATCCTGGTATGCATGGCCCCTTCATCCACAATCTTGGTATGCATGGCCCCTTCATCCACAATCCTGGTGTTAGAACCTTGCTGTTAGGTTTTTTTTCCTTTGCTGGTCACATGACCTTGTTGGCCTATTTAATCCTGCTCCGCCCTTCTGGCTTTGCTGGACTTCTTTGTATATCTACTTTCTAGCTAGCCTGTGCTCTGTATCTAGCTCTGTTAGTTTGCTTGGTCTACGGACCTCTATGTTCTATCTATTTTGTTTGTTCGTCTGTCTGCTACTATTTCTGTTAGGAGGTGTCCCATATTCCTCCCAGTCCTTAGTACTTGTAGGGATTCCCTCCCCACATCTATAGGTCTCCGTACAGACTAGATTAGGACTTTAGCAGGTCTGATCGCAGGATCAGGTTCCCTGTTACATCGTAGGGATTCAGCTGAGTCCTATAGTAGGGACAGATCTCCTCTCTTTCCTTAGCTTTGGTAGCAGAACATAACAGTAAGTCCAGCCTGCAAATTCTCTAAGGAAAGATTTTTTTTTTTGTTCCATCATGGTGTCGGTTCAGGATTTGGCTAAACACCTGCAGGGACTCTCTCTGGAAGTGGCCGAGCTCCGTCAGCACGTGAGTAACTGTCCTGGAGCATATTTCTTGGAGCCTAAGGTATGTTTGCCGGATTTATTTTTTGGTGAACATCGAGAATTTTTTTCATTTAAAAATGCTTGCTTATTGTATTTTCATTTGAGACCCAAGTCCTCTGGGGATGAATCCCAGCGCGTAGGGTTCATAATGTCACTTTTGCGCAAAGAGCCTCAGGAGTGGGCCTTTTCTTTGCAACCTAGTGATACATGCTTCAGATCAGTGGATAGTTTTTTTTCTGCTTTAGGATTATTATATGATGATCCTGACCGTGTGGCATCAGCTGAGACTGAGTTGAGACGTTTAAAACAAGGATCAGGTAATGTGGAAAAATATTGTACTCATTTTCGTCGTTGGTCCACTCAAACAGGGTGGAACGATTCTGCTCTGAAAAGTCTATTTCTTGCTGGGCTCAGTGAAAGGGTTAAAGACCTGCTAATTGCTTATCCTACACCTGAGGATTTGCAACAGGCTATGCAATTAGCTATACGGGTGGATAGAAGACTGCGTGCTAGGGTTAATGAGAGCAAATCCTCTGCTATGTCAGTTTCTGGTTATGATAATGTGTGTACTAACAGTGGTGAACCGATGGAGATTGGATCGGTGGCACCTCGCTCTCAAGAAAAAGACCGTCGTTTTTCGGAAGGCTTGTGTTTCTATTGCGGAAAATCTGGTCATTTGATTAAAGGCTGTGAGCTTCGTATGAAGAAAGAAAAAAAAAATGGTCAGTCACGCCCGTATTGCCTGTTTAAATTCCAAGGGTATATTTTTAGCTGCTTCCACGATTGCTCAGGAAAAATTAATGGAATTTCGGGTGTTTGTTGATTGCGGGTCTACACTGAATGTAATTGATGGGGGATTCGTGGAAAAACTCAATTTAAAACCTGAACCTTTATCATCCCCCATTGCTGTGGTTTCTGTGGATGGCTCCCCTTTGAAGAATATTACTCTCAAGGTCAGTGAATTTCCTCTCACTATTAATGGTGTTCACCATGAGAAATTGGATTTGGTAGTGTTGAATAACTTGCCTTCTCCAGTAATATTGGGTTTGCCCTGGTTAAAATTTCACAATCCTGTACTGGATTGGTCTACCAGTGAAATTAAATCCTGGAGCCATAAATGTTATGACAAGTGTTGTAACGGGCGTATTGCAGCTTTGGATAGGGGAGAATTGCCTGTTCCTATTCAGGATTTTTGGAGAGTTTTTTCTGAGAAAGAATCGCAGGTTTTGCCTCCCCATAGAGACTATGATTGTTCTATTGAATTTGTCCCTGGAGCGATTCTTCCTAAAAGTCGTTTATTTAACCTTACTATTCCTGAGAGGAAGGCTTTGGAGGAATACATACAGACAAGTTTGGCCGCCGGTCACATTAGGCCCTCTAAGTCTCCTGTGGCGGTTGGATTTTTTTTTGTAAAAAAAAAAGGACGGCGGTTTACGTCCTTGTCTGGATTTTCGTGAGATTAACAAAATTACGGTACGCAATCCTTACCCACTGCCATTGATTCCTGATCTGTTTAACCAGTTATTGGGGGCCAAGTGGTTCTCTAAAATTGACCTTAAGGGGGCATACAATCTGTTGCGCATGAAGGAGGGTGATGAATGGAAGACTGCTTTTAACACTCCTGTGGGTCATTTTGAGAATCTGGTTATGCCTTTTGGTCTTACTAATGCTCCTGCATTTTTTCAGAATCTGATTAATGACATCCTTAGACCTTTGATCGGTAAAAATGTGGTTGTGTATTTGGATGACATTTTGATTTATTCGCCAGATCTGGAGTCTCATTGGCGGAGCGTGCGTGAGGTATTACAGTTATTAATGGACAATTCGCTTTTTGCTAAGCTGGAGAAATGTGAGTTCGCTGTACAGAGAATTAGTTTTTTGGGCTACATTATCTCCAGCAAAGGTTTTGAGATGGATCCGGTTAAGGTTCAGGCTGTGCAGGAATGGCCTAGGCCTATTGGTTTGAAATCGATACAGAGGTTTTTGGGTTTCGCCAATTACTATAGAAAATTCATAAAAAATTTTTCTAGTATTGTCAAACCTCTGACTGATCTCACCAGGAAAGATGCTGATGCGGTTCAGTGGTCTTCTGAGGCCATTGAAGCTTTTGTGTATCTCAAGGAGTGGTTCACCTCTGCTCCCATCCTTATGCAGCCTGATGTTACTAGGCCGTTTTTGGTTGAGGTTGATGCTTCCTCTGTGGGGGTTGGCGCAGTATTGTCTCAGGATAACGGGGATGGATTACATCCCTGTGCCTTTTTTTCAAAAAATTTTTCGGAGACTGAATTGAATTACGATATTGGTAATCGGGAATTATTGGCTATTAAACTCGCATTTGAACACTGGCGCCACTTCTTGGAAGGTGCGGAATTTCCCGTTCAGGTTCTTACGGATCATAAAAATCTGATATATCTTGATGCTGCCAAGCGCCTGAATGCCCGTCAGGCTAGGTGGGCACTGTTTTTCTCGCGGTTTAATTTCTCCGTTACTTACATCCCTGGTACTAAGAATGTTAAGGCGGATGCCTTGTCTCGCAGTTTTTCTCCCATAGTCGGTGCTGAGAAAGAGGAAAACATTTTACAAGAAGGTGTTGTGATAGCTGCTTTAGACTCCGTTTTGGAAGATGAGATTCTTAAAGCTCAGGAGAATGCCCCATCTAACACTCCTCATGGGAGGTTGTTTGTGCCTGGGACCTTTAGGAGAGATTTGTTTGTTGAGTGTCACGAATCTCGGTTGGCAGGTCATCCCGGAATCTCTGAGACCAAGAGACTGGTGGGTCGCAGTTTTTGGTGGCCTGGATGGCAGAAGGAAGTCATTAAGTGGGTGCGCCAATGTACTATATGTGCTAGATCTAAATCCTCACATACTCCTGCTGCGGGGTTACTTTGTCCTTTGGAGGTCCCCAGTGCTCCTTGGACACATTTGGCTATGGACTTTATAACTGACCTTCCCCCCTCTGAGGGTTTTACTGTCATCTGGGTGGTCGTGGACCGTTTTAGCAAGATGTGTCACTTGGTTCCCTTCGTCAAACTGCCCTGCGCTAAAACTCTCGCTAAGGCCTTTGTCAAGGAAATTGTCAGACTTCATGGCGTTCCTACTGACATTGTTTCTGATAGGGGTCCTCAGTTCGTGGCTCGTTTTTGGCGTGCCTTTTGTGACAGGTTGGGAATTCATTTGTCGTTTTCGTCCGGATATCATCCTGAATCTAATGGCCAGACAGAAAGGAAAAACCAGGATGTTGAGCAGTTCTTGCGTTGTTTTGTGGCAGACAATCAAGAGGGGTGGTCTGAGTTTCTGCCACTTGCCGAATTTGCTCTGAACAATCATACATCTTCTTCTGCTGGTTGTTCGCCTTTTTTTTGTTGTTCTGGGAGACATCCGTCGTTTGGGTCGTTCTCCAAGTTGGGATCTGCTGTGCCTGAGGAGGAGAATTTTTCCGGTGATTTGGAAAGAGTTTGGACGGATGTGCGTGGTAATCTTCAGGAGGCCAACAGAAAATCTAAAGACTACTTTGATAGGAAACGACAGGAGGTTTTGTTCGCTGTTGGTGACATGGTTTGGTTGTCCTCTAGGAATCTGCGGTTGAGGATTCCTTCTAAGAAATTGGGTCCCAAGTTTGTAGGGCCCTTTAAGGTGCTTCAGGTTGTCAACCAATCTGCTGTTAGGTTGGAGGTTCCTACCTCCTGGAGAATTAATCCGGTCTTTCATGTCTCTCTGTTAAAAAAAGCTGTTGTGTCGGATGGTGACGCCTCTGCCTCTGTTCCTCCGGTGGTGGAGGACGGGGAATATGAAATTTCTCGCATCCTTGACTCTAGACGGTATAGAGGTAGTTTGCAGTATCTTGTGGCCTGGAAAGGTTTCGGACCCGAGGATAACTCTTGGGTGAGGTCAGATGATGTTTCCGCGTCCAGACTTATCAGAGCGTTTCACAGGAGATTTCCTGATAAGCCTGGTCCTAGGGGATCCGGAGGATCCTCTTAGAAGGGGGGGTACTGTTAGAACCTTGCTGTTAGGTTTTTTTCCTTTGCTGGTCACATGACCTTGTTGGCCTATTTAATCCTGCTCCGCCCTTCTGGCTTTGCTGGACTTCTTTGTATATCTACTTTCTAGCTAGCCTGTGCTCTGTATCTAGCTCTGTTAGTTTGCTTGGTCTACGGACCTCTATGTTCTATCTATTTTGTTTGTTCGTCTGTCTGCTACTATTTCTGTTAGGAGGTGTCCCATATTCCTCCCAGTCCTTAGTACTTGTAGGGATTCCCTCCCCACATCTATAGGTCTCCGTACAGACTAGATTAGGACTTTAGCAGGTCTGATCGCAGGATCAGGTTCCCTGTTACATCGTAGGGATTCAGCTGAGTCCTATAGTAGGGACAGATCTCCTCTCTTTCCTTAGCTTTGGTAGCAGAACATAACACCTGGTATGCATGGCCCCCTCATCCACAATCCTGGTGTGCATGGCCCCTTCATCCCCAATCCTGGTATGCATGGCCCCCTCATCCCCAATCCTGGTATGCATGGCCCCATCGTCCCCAATCCTGGTATGCATGGCCCCATCGTCCCCAATCCTGGTATGCATGGCCCCCTCATCCCCAATCCTGGTATGCATGGCCCCCTCATCCCCAATCCTGGTATGCATGGCCCCTTCATCTACAATCCTGGTATGCATGGCCCCTTCATCCACAATCTTGGTATGCATGGCCCCTTCATCCACAATCCTGGTATGCATGGCCCCCTCATCCACAATCCTGGTGTGCATGGCCCCTTCATCCCCAATCCTGGTATGCATGGCCCCCTCATCCCCAATCCTGTTATGCATGGCCCCCTCATCCCCAATACTGGTATGCATAGCCCCATCATCCCCAATCCTGATATGCATGGCCCCTTCATCTACAATCTTGGTATGCATGGCCCCTTCATCCACAATCCTGGTATGCATGGCCCCCTCATCCCCAATCCTGGTATGCATGGCCCCCTCGTCCCCAATACTGCTATGCATGGCCCCCTCGTCCCCAATCCTGGTATGCATGGCCCCATCGTCCCCAATCCTGGTATGCATGGCCCCATCGTCCCCAATCCTGGTATGCATGGCCCCTTCATCTACAATCCTGGTATGCATGGCCCCTTCATCCACAATCTTGGTGTGCATGGCCCCTTCATCCACAATCCTGGTATGCATGGCCCCCTCATCCACAATCCTGGTGTGCATGGCCCCTTCATCCCCAATCCTGGTATGCATGGCCCCTTCATCCCCAATCCTGGTATGCATGGCCCCCTCATCCCCAATCCTGGTATGCATGGCCCCCTCATCCCCAATCCTGGTATGCATGGCCCCCTCATCCCCAATCCTGGTATGCATTGCCCCCTCATCCCCAATACTGGTATGCATAGCCCCATCATCCCCAATCCTGATATGCATGGCCCCTTCATCTACAATCTTGGTATGCATGGCCCCTTCATCCACAATCCTGGTATGCATGGCCCCCTCATCCACAATCCTGGTATGCATGGCCCCCTCATCCACAATCCTGGTATGCATGGCCCCGATCCAGTGAGCCCACGACTAAAGAGAATGAATATTCACTCTTCTCCATCCCATGGGAGTAGAGAAGAGTGAATATTCATTCTAATAGCGGGCATATATGATCGCTGGGCCACAGCAGGAGCCGGTGGCTGAGATTGACAGTGTGCGCTATTAAGGAGAATGAATATTCACTCCTCTCCACTTCCATGGGTATGGAGAAGAGTGAATATTCATGCTCTTTAGCAGCGGTCACACGTGGTAGCTGCAGCTGCCGACTACTACCTGTGCCCGCTGTAATTATTATTTTCTTCACTGCCCAATAGTATAAAATTCTGTGACCCACCTATGGTGTCAATATGATCACTGCACCCCTAGATGAATTCATTGAGAGGAGCAGTTTGTAAAATGGGGTATTTTATGGGGGGGTTCTGCTGTTTTGGCACCTCAGGGGCTCTGCTGTTTTGGCACCTCAGGGGCTCTGCCAATGTGACATGGCACCCTCAAACCAGTCCAGCAAAATCTGAACTCCAATATAGTGCTTCTTCCCTTCTGAGCCTCAAAAGTAGTTTTCGACCACATATGGGGTATTGGCGTACACAGGAAAAATTGCGCAACAAATTTTGGGGTAAATTTTCTCCTGCTATCCTTGTGAAAATAAAAAATGTTTTGATAAAACAACATTTTTGTGGGAAAAATATGTTTTTTTTATTTTTACAGATCCACGTTGTAAAATTCTGTGAAGCACCTGTGGGTTCAAGGGGCTCACCACACATCTAAATAAATTCCTTGAGGAGTTTAGTTTCCAAAATGGGATCACTTGTGGGGGTTTTCCACTGTTTAGACACTACAGGGGCTCTCTAAATGCGACATGGCACCCGCAGACCCAAGGGCGGACATACCGCTGGTGCAGCTGCATCGGGGCCCGGAGGTGGAGGTGGGCCCTTGTAAGGCGGTAATAATTAGGGCAATCTAGTCTGCTTCTCGGAGCCTATGGCCATATTGCCCTCATTTTTTTGCGGCGGGCAGGGAGCGATCCTGCAGCACCTCTGACAAAAATGGCAGCGGAGCGGCAGGATCCCATCCTCTGCTTCCTGCCCAGCGCTTTCTCCCTGACACAGGCGCGCGCAGCTTGATGACGTGCCTGTGTCAGAGAGAAAGTTGCCGGCGACGATGATGCTGCCATATCATTTTGATGGTTATTTTTGGTGTAGTAGAATGGAGGTCGGTTGAATCTGCAAAGAAGTGAATTACAAAATAATATATATTTTGGCGAATGAAGATTCTTGTAAAGTTTGAGTGGATTAAATTCTCTCATCTCTTTTTAGATCTTTAATAATTTACTCTATTCAGACATCTATGTGAGATATTCAGCCCCTTCCACAATTACATTAGGTTTTCATGATATTAATAAAAATACCAAAAAGCAGTTCTGTATATACGAAGAATCTAACCAGAAGCAGCATAGATGTTCAATATATTTATTTGTGCATATAAGTTGTGTAAGGCAGCGCTCAACATCATGCTGGGGGACACTCGCTGCATCGGGTCAATTAAAGAACACCAGTCATGTTGTCCAGTATTTCACAATCCGGCAGTTTATTACTCTTCATAACTGCTTATAACCGAGTCCAATTCAATGGCTCGCCAACATTTACACATATAATGTCCAGGAGCCTTTCAAGTGGCAGACAGGCCCACTTGGCTCCAGTTACAGCCTTCAGCAAAGTCACTTATATCAACGTCCATATAATGCAGTGTTTTACCTTTGCCGGGTTTTAGCTGCTTCAGACTTGTTCTGCCACAGCTGTGGCTTTACGGCTTCCCAGATGGGGGTCTCCAGTCCTCGTACCTTCAAAGGCTACTGGTATGTTTTCACACCTAACATCCAGCCTCTGCCTTCCAGGACTCTTGTCTTTCAAGCCTCTTGCCCTCCAAGGCTACTGGCATCGCTTACACATAAGGATCCAGCCCCTGCCTTTCAGGCTTCACCAGGCTTCACTAGGCCTCACACTCTAGCGGTGTCCCCCACGGGAACAGGCCTTACGCCTTTCACACCTGTCTCAAATCTACCAGGGTTTATATATCCTCTAGTGCACACACAGGACCTGTGCTGATGTCACAGTCATGTGATCAGACCTTCTGTGTGCACCGGACCTGTGCGATGTCACAGTCATGTGACCAGTCACCTGGGGGAGGTACATGGTCTGCCAAAACACACCCTGGACCATTACAGTAATGCCACAAGCCGCTGCATTACAGTTGTTAATAATATGCAGAGATGGTAAATGAAAGTCTGTAGATAAAGTCACTTTCTATAGAAAGGAGCAGATGATGATTCCGCTCCTCAGGCCTTTGGTTGCACTTGTGCTGTTTTTGGACATCCAGGTCTAGATCACACATGACAGAGAGGAGAAGAGCAGGAACGTGTGACGTGTGATCTGTGTAGTTGGGTTTTCCTGGATTCCTACAGCACCGGGATCAACCATACGGCCTTCTGTCTGTCCACGGCCAGGTAGTAGAAGGAGCAGCCGCTTCCTTCTTTCTCTACATGGCCAAGTATGAGAAGGAGCAGCTGCTTCCACCTCTCTGTACTTGGCCAAGTTTAAAAAGGAGCAGCCGCTGCTTTCTTTCTGTCCATATCCGATAGAAGGAGCAGCCGCTACCTTCTGTTTGTCCATATCCGGTAGGAGAAGGAGCAGCCGCTACATTCTGTTTGTCCATATTCGGTGGAGAAGGAGCAGCCGCTGCCTTCTCCCTGTCCATATCCGATAGTCGTCTCCTTACTACCACATTGTAGATGAGTCATCCAGATGGTGACATAGCAAGTATGGCTGAAAGAAGTCCTTCAATTTCAGCCTTTATTTATTGCTATATTGATCCAGTAGAAGGCGAAAAATAACCCCGAAGACTCTTTGTTGGATTATCCTCATATCAGGGAAAAAAATTCCTTCCGGACCCCAAATATGGCGATCGGACTAAATCCCTGGATGTTTGGTGCTCGAATCTACGTGGCTGTTATGTGGTGGAAGCTCGATAGTTTTGTCACAGTCCGGTAAATGAGAAAGTCCAGTTTAGTTGTCTCATCCGATTAATGGAAAGCTTCATTCCTAGATGTTACTGGAATGGGGCTGATTTATATCAGCCTAATCCTCATGTAAGAAGATAAATATACTCAAAATAAAGAAAGTGAGGTAATTCTGCACTATTATAACGTCTGTGAGGAGATTACAATGTTGCAAGTTGCACATTTAAAAAAACGGTTTGTGAACCACAGGGGTGCTCAGCTAAATACACCCCAGACTGGGGAAACAATTGCTGTCCAAAAATAAAGAAAAGCAGCACTCACCATATAAAATGACTTGCTTATTAATGTCCTGTAAAACATCTTGGCTGGTTTGTCTGACCAGCCGCACCTGCTCCTTCTCTCTCTCCCTGCCGATATGTTTTAAAGGACATTAATAAAGAAGTAATTTTATATGGTGAGTGCCTCTTTTCTCCATTTTAAGACGAGAAATATACACGTCTGAGAATCAGCTCTTCACATATATAATGTATACCGGGGGTACAATGATAAGGTGTATGTGTGTTACTGGGCAGTGATAACACTATGGATGTCCCTATGTGCTATACTTACATCATCACCCCATCCGGACTTAACGTCGATCCAGTATATGAGGACCGGTCTGTGATTAGATGTGAGCAGGATCCTCAGATTAATACTCAGTCCTACTATCGCCATCAATCACACAGGGGTGTTCCTTACCTCGGGTGCAATGTAACCCTGAGTGCCAACTTGTTCATCCAATAGGTCATCCTCGCCCATATTCATAACTGATAAGCCAAAGTCAGAGATTTTTATATGTCCCATGTCATCGATGAGGATGTTCTGTGGCTTCAGGTCTCTGCAGGGAAAAGGAGCAGATACTGATTGTGAGGATAATTCATGAAAAGAGCTTTCTACAATGGATTTGTAAGGAGACAACAGAGATTTATGAAGATTGACGCGCCCCCTGGGCCGCGTGGGGATGTGTGTGGGTTACCCGGAGCCGGGTCTCTGGGGGTTGTAGTCTCCGTGGCGGCGACCCGGTCCCGTGGCTCAGGGTGGTCAAACCAGTGGCAGTCTTTTATGGGTTTTAGGTTAATTGTCCGACTACGCCACCCGTGGATTGCGGTCAGGGTGTACCGCCGCTGCGAGGCAGTCAGCTGAGGCTGGTGTGGTGTGCGCAGCAAAAGATGGGATAACTCCCCACGGGAAGAGTATGGCCTCAGGGCAGGGAATGTGGATGATGGGAGTGATGGTCCACGGGCGTCCCAGTACTAGTAGTGCTGTATGCGGTGAGAAAGCAGGAACGACTCAGAGTCTTTGCAGTGCAGTTCAGGGTCTTTACTGATGATATTAAGGCAGACCCTCCCGGGAGTACTGGCTAGCATAAGGGGCCTGGTCAGTCTGCGAGCAAACAGGAGTTCCCCTGGCCAGGTGGAGTTGTAGGCCTCCCCGTCTATCTGCACTCTTCCTGGCTACCTTGCTGTAAGCGAATGGAAGTAGCCCACGTCCCTGAGTATACCGTGTGGTGCTCACCCGTATGGCTGGTGACTTGGGGCCTTCTGATAGCCTCCACTCCTCGATGGCGGTGCTGGTCCCTTCCTTGTGACTGAGCCTCCGGGCTTCTATGGCCAGAGGACCTGGAATCCCCTGCCGGCTGGTTTCTGCTGCTGGGTGAATATACGTCCCCACAGCCTCGGACTCCGGTGTCCGGTACTTGGATTCTTCTGCCAGGGCGAGCTCTGCTCAGCTCCAGCCCCTGGTCTTCAGCTCCTGCTCCTACAGAGCTCCTAGCTGTAACTCTCCCTGTGTCTGGAACTGTCTCCAGGCTCTGACTGACTAATCCCGCCCCAGACCCAGTTTATAAGGGCAGATTCCTCCCCTCCCAGGTCTGTGCAGGAAGTGTTGCATGCTTAAGGGCTCCTGACCAGAGAAACCTCCCACTTGCTCTCAGACGTAATATTTCTATTACTGTGGTAACCAGACCCCTGGGGTGACACAAGATGAACTTATTACCAATGTATCACACCATGTTCATGGAGGAACTGGAGTCCGCAAACCATTTCTGCCGCAAAGAGTCTGTGGAGTAGAAAGTAGAGGATGGATTAGTGGTTACATACACTCTAGGACTACAATGTACAGGCAGCAGATTATTAGGATTCAGCTGTTAGAAATGTACCTTGATGTTTCCATAGCAAATGAATTAGATGGAGCCAGGTGGTGAAACAGATCTCCTCCGGCCATATACTCCATGGCTAATATATATTCTAGTGGTGTTTCCATAAACCCCCGCAGAGATGTTATGAAGCACCAGCCGGTGGCCATACATAAGAGGTCTAACTCTGTAGAGATTGTGTCCTCATCTATACAACTCTTGTCCATCATTTTAATGGCCAGCAGTTCTCCACTGACCGGATCTGATGCCAAGAGGACCTGGAGAAAAATCACAGGAGATCAGACCAAACTCCCATCTATTATAGGGATCTGTGTAATGGATCACTAGTTTATCCCAATCATAATTACATATGAAAATCCTGTAATGAATGTGTATATCCTCCTGTGTATCTGGTGCAGGATACATTGGGGAGCATGGAGGAGGAGAAATTCACACTTACCTTCCAAAGCCTCCCGCTCCAAGATCTTTGTGGAATTCAAGGCTGCAAAGGTCAAAAGGATTGTCCATTTTAACCAATTCTCTCTGGGGTAAAAAAAAAAGGATCTGGCATCAGCAAGGTCTTGTGCTGGCATGTCTGCTATGTCAGAGGGAATCATAAGGCTTCCACCTGCTGAGATGATACTAGATTTGTTAATCTCTTTGAGAACACATAATGGAAATGTTTGTCATGTTGTGCAGTAAGTGTATGGAGCGGGCTCAGGTGCTGAGCCTGCATTTTACCAGGCTGATACTGGCTGTATTACACTGCTCAAAAAAATAAAGGGAACACTCAAATAACACATCCTAGATCTGAATGAATGAAATATTCTCATTGAATACTTTGTTCTGTACAAAGTTGAATGTGCTGACAACAAAATCACACAAAAATCATCAATGGAAATCAAATTTATTAACCCATGGAGGCCTGGATTTGGAGTCACCCCCAAAATGAAAGTGGAAAAACACACTACAGGCTGATCCAACTTTGATGTAATGTCCTTAAAACAAGTCAAAATGAGGCTCAGTATTGTGTGTGGCCTCCACGTGCCTGTATGAACTCCTTACAACACCTGGGCATGCTCCTGATGAGCTTGCGGATGGTCTCCTGTGGGATCTCCTCCCAGACCTGGACTAAAGCATGACATTTGGCTTTTTTGTGTCTGTAAGGCCGAAAGGGTTAACAATACACGCTCGCTCATCACTACTCTATGGTTTTGGAGCATTTCTCTGTATAGGCTTCTTCTGAAAAAAACGCATGAAGAAAAAAAACGCTGCTGCATTTTTATGTGCAAAATCAAAGTTTTTCCGTACTATTAAAAGTGTTAAAAACTTTGCTTCATATCTGCCCCAAAATTGCATCAAATAAGCGGGAAAATGGATAAAAGAAATGCAGCGAACACGCAATAATCAGAGAAGATTGTTACTGTGTCATGTGGTACGGACACCTGCAGAAAAAAAGAAGCAGAAAGAATGCAGCATTTACGCTACGTTACAGTTTTATTACATTTTTTATGGGTTTAATTGAGAAAAATATCAATCACGTCATTTTTTTTACGCCATTTACCGACGACCCATAAATAATCTGACTGCTATGTTGTGCGGGTCGTTACGATTACAGGGACAACAAATATGTCCGTGTTATTTGCTGATTTGTATTGTTCATTAGTTTTTACAAAACACATTAAAAATCACAATATTATTTTCATTATCAAATGTTTTTCTTTATTATTTTTTAGCGATTTTATAGGTTGAAAAGAAAATCTCTTATTCTCCATGTAGAATAAAATACATTCATTATACACAGTAGTGTACTTCTATCTGGCTAGTCAGAGCCCCCCTGAGGAGAAGGAGCGACAGAGTGATGAAAACATCGAGATATGAGTATAAATAGAACCCGGGAGAACAGCTGAGCCGTGACGGGACAGTCCTGCCGAATACGGGACGGTTGGGAGCTATGGTTACCATCATAATACCATCAGTTCTGTAGGTCACCATAATATTATGTGTGGAGTCTATGGCACGATCATACTCTGTATGAAGCCATATTACTGTGTGGGGTGCTGTGGGGCGTTATATTAGTGTGGGGTTTATGGGACCTTCATACTGTACAATACATTCATACTATGCTATTCCTGATATACGTGGTGGAATGTGGAGACATCATTCTGCTTGGCTGTATCATTCAATGTGGAGGAATTTTTAGGGGCATCATATTCTATAGGGAAAATGGAAGGGATATCTTAGTGGGTGAAAACACTAAGTGGCTTCAGTAGGGGCAAAATAACAGTGTAAGTGCCACAACACATATTCCTTGTGGTGTCTTTAAAACTTGAGTGGTATGCCCTTTTGTGACTGTGCTTGTGTGCATATTCATTGGAATTACTACAATAAAAAAACACTGAAGGTTATTATTGTAAGGAGGCACAATGGGCAGGGGGCGTTGCAGTATTATATTATAAAGAGGCACACTGTGGGATTATTGTAATTTTAAGGGAAGGACAGTAGACATTGTTATAAGAAAACACAGGGGATGTTTGTATTATAAGCAGGTATGGGGTCATTATTATTATGAGGGGTTAAGGGGGGATAATTATGAACCCCGTAACGACCAATGACGTACATAGCACATCATGAGTCAGATCCCGCATCTTGACGTGCTATGTATGTCATGGATTAAAACTGTCACTGTGTGAAAACAGACAGTGATAGCTGTGCCATTTCAGCTGTCCCCACTCTCTGATTGCAGCATGTGATCACCAGAAAGTGTTGGAATATCAGCACTTCCCCACATTATCACCCCTGGGAGCCCGGCGCAGCTGACAGCCGAGCTCCTGCGGTAACAACCAGGGCCAGTGCAACGCAACTGGCTGATTAGACCTCCAGATGCCGCGATCGATTGCAGTCGTGACATCTGGAAGGTTGTGAGAGGGAATGGTCGTCCTCTCCCACCCCCATTGGCATCTCCTCTTTGAAGTCAAATGGTTGTCATGGCACCTGGGTGGTCAACAATGACCTCCTGGTGTGTCAAGTACAGTGGCCTGTTAGAACGGTATAAAATTAAAAAACAATCTCTGAGTTGTTGGTTTTTGTTTATTCTTCATCCCAAAAATCGGAATAGAAAGTGATAAAAAATGTTATGTGCCCGAATATGGTACCAATAAAAACATCAAACAAGCCTTCACAGGACTCTGTCAACAGAAATATAGAAAAATTATAGTTCTCAAAATATTGCCATGTAAAAAAAAGCATTTTTTAGTGTGTGATAGTAGACAAACATAAAAAAAAATATTAATCTGGTATCGCTGTAACCGCACCAACGCGAGGAATAAAGTCGTCTAATCACTTATACCGCATGAGGAATGGCGTAAAAAATAGATAAAAACAATTCTTGACCTGCTGTTGATTTGTTCATTCTGCCTCCCAAGATCACGGTAAGACTCGGCTCACATTTATCCTTCGCACTACGCAGAGCGCTTACATCAGGCTTTACGTGTAAATCTCTGAAATATATGTGTTACGTACATGGTTGTGGAACCACTGTGCCACGGTCCGAAAGAGCCTGGAGGGGCGTAACTAAGCGAGCACCTGGTTCTTCATTAGAGCCCCTGATGGTGTTGTTAGACTTGAACCCAGGTGGGGAAGCAGATCCGGCCAGGAACTGGATAACAGGAGAGATGCGGCTGGACGACAGATGCTGGATCACGCATGAGCAGGATAGGTACAGGAACACGGGATGGACTTGGATACAGGATTACAGGTACAGGATCAGACTGAACAGATGAGGGTAGCAGTATAGGTGAAGGCAAGGCGGGTCAGACTCAGCGCTGGGTAGAGACAGGACAGGCTCAGGAACGGGTTCAGCAGGACGGACAGGATCACATGCTGACTGACAGGGTCAAATTCAGAGAACACAGAAGCAGGGACCTTACAATCTGGTAACAGAACTATACTCTGATACTTGATGTAGCTAAGGCACCTTTTGGGGAGGGTGCCTTAAATAGCTAGTGTCTCCCAATTATTGACTGGGGACATTTTCAGAAGCGCACGTGGCCCCTTTAAGAAGCAGGGAGTCTGTGCTCACACCCCAAGCATTCTCCCAGGAGACCTGCTTGCCGGGTGCAGGTCCTGGGAGGAAACAGATGCCGCAGCAGCGCGGGTGGGTAAGTGAACACAGCGGCATCCCTGCTGGGAGGAGGAAGGGAACACATGCAGGGGTGCTGGTACTGCTCTAACAACGTGATTCTGACAGAACCTCCGGCAAAGATTCCCTATAATGATGCAGATGGAGAAACTGTAGACTCTGTCTGGCCTATGATCCGGCGGTATTCATCTATTTAGGCGTGCATAAAAGTGTGGCCAACCACAGTTTTGTGCACCTCTGAAAAGCTGCATTCCGCCAAACAGAGGCCAGACGGAGTCCAGAGTAAATCTGCTGCCTCATTATTGTGAATGGATCCCTTGGGAGTTTCATCCAAATCACGTATTTTGTAGATTTAGATGGAAACCCCGATGTAAGTGCTCAGCATAGAGTATGCATAGGCATATTAGCATTTTCACATTTGTTCTCCAAAAGTCAAATAGGGCTCCTTGCCTCCCTAGTCTTGCCATATGTCCATGAGAAATTGTGTAACAAATTATATGATTTTTACCTATTTCCCCGTGTGAAAATGTAGAATCTCGGCCTAAAACAACATTATAGTGTTAAAAAAAAATATTTTTCTTCACCGCTCAGTGGTATAAAATTTTATGAAACACATGTGGTGTCAATATGCTCATTGCACCTTTAGTTGATTTCATTAAGAGGTGACATTGCATAACAAATTTTGTGGTCGATTTTCTCCTATTATCCCTTTTGAAAATGAAAAACTTGTGGCTATAGCAACATTTTAGTAGACAAACTGTAACTTTTCATTTCACAGCCCAATGTTATACAATTCTATGAAATTCAGTACATGTGGGTTTAAAATGCTCACTACACTCCTAGAGGAATTCTTCGAGATGTGTAGTTTCCGAAATGTAAAGAAATACAAGAGCACAATAGGGTCTTATCCAGGTTAAAGGGTTGATGAATAAAGGTAAAACCGCTCACCTTGTAAGGTTGTGTGAGACACAACACTTAAAGAGCCTAAAGACCAGATGCAGCAGCTTCCATAGAATATCAATAAAGGTAACCGGATTGGAAGTGTTTCGTGTTTTCTGGAATTACAACACTAGTTATAGTAGATAAAATTGCAGGTTTATTGTCGACCCTTTTCAGAGTCCACCGACTCCTTCAGGACAACCATACAAAAATAGCCTATTTTTGTATGGTTGTCCTGAGAAAGAAATCGGTGGACTTTGAACGCGTCAACAATAAACCTGCAATTTCATATACTATAGTTTCCAAAATTGCGTCACTTGTGATTGTCATTTTTAATATTCACGGTCCAATGTTTTAAAATTCAGTGAAGCACCTGTAGGTTCAAGATACTCATCACACCTCTAGATAAATTCATTGAGGGTTGTAGTTTCCATAATGTGGTCACTTGTGAGGGGTTTCCACAATTTAGGCACATAAGGGGCTCTGCAAATGCGACATGGCGTCCGCTATCTATTCCAGACAATTTTGCATTCCAAAAGTTAAATGGTGCTCCTTCTCTTCTGACCCGTGCTGAGCCCCCAAACAGTAGTTTTCCATCAAAGATGTAGTATCGGTGTACTCAGGAGAAATTGCACAGCAAATTGTACTGTCCATTTTCTCCTGTTACCCTTGTGAAAATGAAAAATTTGCAGCTAAAGTAACATTTTTATGGGAAAAATTTATTTTTCCTTTTTCACGGTTCAACGTTATAAAATTCTGAGAAGCACCTGTGGGTTCAAGGTGCTCACCATACCGCTAGATAGATTCCTTGAGGTGTGTAGTTTCCAAAATGGGGTCACTTGTAGGGGGGGTTCCACTGTTTTGGCACATCATTGGCTATCCAAATGCGACATGGAATCTGCTATATATTCCAGCCAATTTTGCACTCCAAAGTCAAATGGTGCTACTTCACTTCTGAGGCCTGCCGTGCACCCATACAGTGGTTTAAAAATGCACAACAAATTGTATAGTGCATTTTTTCTTGTTACCTGTGAAAATGAAAAATTTGGGGGTAAAGCAATATTTTTGTGAGAAAAAGAAATTGTTAATTTTTTCCTTCCACATTGTTTTAACTCCTGTGATGAATCTAAAGGGTTAATATACTTCTTGAATGTGGTTTTGAGCACCTTGAGGGGTGCAGTTTTTAAAATGGTGTCACTTTTGGATATTTTCTGTCATGTAGCCCTTCGAAATCACTTCAAATGTGCTGTGGTTCCTATAAAAGAAATACAGTTATATGAAAAAGTTTGGGCACCCCTATTAATCTTAAGCTAAATGTTTTATAAAAATTGGTGTTTTTGCAACAGCTATTTCAGTTTGATATATGTAATAACTGTTAGACACAGTAATGTTTCTGCCTTGAAATGAGGTTTATTGTACTAACAGAAAATGTGCAATCTGCATTCCAACAAAATTTGACAGGTGCATAAGTATGGGCACCCTTATCATTTTCTTGTTTTAAATACTCCTACCTACTTTTTACTGACTTACTAAAACACTTTTTTTGGTTTTGTAACCTCATTGAGCTTTGAACTTCATAGCCAGGTGTATGCAATCATGAGAATAGCTACTTAAAGTGGCCACTTGCAAGTTGTTCTCCTGTTTGAATCTCCTTTGAAGAGTGGCATCATGGGCTCCTCAAAACAACTGTCAAATGATCTGAAAACAAAGATTATTCAACATAGTTGTTCAGGGGAAGGATACAAAAAGCTGTCTCAGAGATTTAACCTGTCAGTTTCCACTGTGAGGAACATAGGAAATGGAAGAACACAGGGACAGTTCTTGTTAAGGCCAGATGTGGCAGGCCAAGAAAAACATCAGAAAGGCAGAGAAGAAGAATGGTGAGATCAGTCAAGGACAATCCTCAGACCACCTCCAGAGAGCTGCAGCATCAACTTGCTGCAGATGGTGTCACTGTGCATCGGTCAACTATACAACGCACTTTGCACAAGGAGAAGCTGTATGGGAGAGTGATGCGAAAGAAGCCGTTTCTGCAAGCACGCCATAAACAGTGTCGGCTGAGGTATGCAAAAGCACATTTAGAGAAGCCAATTTCTTTTTGGAAGAAGGTCCTGTGGACTGATGAAACCAAGATTGAGTTGTTTGGTCATGCAAAAAGGCGTTATGCATGGCGGCAAAAAAACACAGCATTCCAAGAAAAACACTTGCTACCCACAGTAAAATTTGGTGGAGGTTCCATCATGCTTTGGGGTTGTGTGGCCAATGCCGGCACCGGGAATCTTGTTAAAGTTGAGGGACGCATGGATTCCACTCAGTATCAGCAGATTCTTGACAATAATGTTCAAGAATCTGTGAAAAAGTTGAAGTTACGCAGGGGATGGATCTTTCAGCAAGACAATGATCCAAACACCGCTCCAAATCTACTCAGGCATTCATGCAGAGGAACAATTGCAATGTTCTGTAATGGCCATCCCAGTCCCCAGACCTGAATATCATTGAACATCTGTGGGATCATTTGAAGAGGGCTGTCCATGCTCGGCGACCATCAAACTTAACTGAACTGGAATTGTTTTGTAAAGAGGAATGGTCAAAAATACCTTCATCCAGGATCCAGGAAATCATTAAAAGCTACAGGAAGAGACTACATGCTGTTATTTTTGCAAAAGGAGGATCTACTAAATATTAATGTCACTTTTCTGGTGAGGTGCCCATACTTATGCACCTGTCAAATTTTGTTTGAATGGAGATTGCACATTTTCTGTTAGTACAATAAACCTCATTTCAAGGCAGAAACATTACTGTGTCCAACAGTTATTACATATATCAACCTGAAATAGCTGTTGCTAAAACACCAATTTTTATAAAACATTAAGCTTAAGATTAATAGGGGTGCCCAAACTTTTTCATATAACTGTAGGTTTTGTAAATTTTGTTGGAAAAATGGAAAATTGCTGATAAATTTTTAACTCTTCTAACTATTTAGTGTGGTATAACTATTTTTTTTAAGTGCATAAAAATTCAAAGTTTTAAAAGTGTAAAATTTACTTTTTTTTTGTAAAATTTTCGATATTTTCATAAATAAACGCAAATCATACAAGATACATATGTGGTCTACAGAGCACTGGTGTAAAATTGATATTATGATTATATGTTCACTGGATGATGGCAATATCAGTCCTAGTACAGTGGCTTTGATTAAAGGGGCTTTTGATTAAAACCCCCCTAATTTCAGCTCCCACCAAGTTGTAAATATCATTACTCTTCTCTATTTAGCCCCTTCCATCATACAGTCCCACGTAAATAGACATCACTCATCTCCCGTCAGCTCTTTCAAACGTACAGTCCCATATAAATAACATCACTTACCCCCTTTCAGCATCCTACAACATACAGGCACATGTCAAAAGATATCACCCCCTCCTCTCTTCAGCCTCCTCCATCTTCTGGAAAAAAATACTCTCCTCTATATGTAGCCTTCTGCTGCAGTACATCACTCCTCTCAGTCATAATATATATTCAGCCTCATCCTCCAGGACATCGCTCCTCTCAGACCCTTTATATACAGCCCCCTGCAGCAGAACATCTCTCCTCTCAATCTCTCTTTTCCTCCTCATGGAAAATATCACACCTCTCAGCCCCTCTAAATACAGCTTCATCCAGCAGTATATCGCTCTTCTCAGCCCCCTGTAAACAGCCCTCATGCAGAACCTCAGTACTTCTGAGCCCCTCTATAAACAGTCCCATCCTTCATTACATTGCTCCTCTCAGAACCTTCATACACAGGAAGCCTCTCCTGCAGAACATAACTCATACCAGCCCCACTATATACACCACCCTCCTGTAAAACATCACACCTCTCAGCTCCTCTAATTACAGCTCCATCCTGCAGTATATCGCTTCTCTCAATTCCCGGTATACAGCCATCACCTACAGAACATCAAACCTCTCAGCCTGTTTATAAACAACCCTATTGTTCAGTCCATCGCTTTTCTCAGCCCCCTGTATACAGCTCATTCCTACAAAACATCAAACCTTTCAGCCCCTTAATAAACAGCCCCATCGTTAAATATATTGCTCATCTCTACCACCTGTACACAGCCCGATCGTGCAGAACATCTTGTTAGTTCCTCTATTTGCAACTCCATCCTGCAGTACATCACTTCTTCATCTCCTCTATATACAGCTCCATCCTGCATGCAGTACATCATTCCTCTCAGCCCCCTGTACACAGCCATATCCTGCAGAAAATCACTCCTCTCAGGCCTCAATTTACAACCCAATCCTTCAGAACATAATTTATCTCAGTCACTCTATATGCACCCCCGTCCTAGAGTACATCAGTCCTTTTATCCCTTCTATATATAGACCCATCCTGCAGAACATCACTCATCTCATCTATATACAACACTTTACTGCAGTACATTACTGCTCTTAGCCTCCTGTATACAGCCCCATCCAGCAGAACATAACTTTTCTCAGCCCCTCTATAAACAGTTCCGTGCTGAAATACATCATTCCTCTCAGGCACTGTATTTGAATCTCCATCTTGCAGTACATAGCTCCTTTCAGCCCTCTATATTCAGCCTGTTGCAGTACATCACTCCTCTCAGTCTCTAATTATACAGCCCGATCCTGTAGTATATCACTGCTAACATCTGTACCACATATGAAACTACCCTTAATCCCTTCATGAGCTATGGCTTCCAGTACCCATGATGTGAACTGTGCCCCATTCGTGTCGGTAGCTTGGCTTACGTAATAGCCGAGCCCCGGCCCTCACTGCTCCCGGCTGTTTAACCTCACAAATGCTGTGATCAATATCAATCGCAGCATTTGGGAGGCTATGAGAGGGAGGAGGGTTCCTCTCCCAAGTTATCGGCACCTGATCGCTGTCATGGCAACCTCCAGGCCTGACAGCTACGGTGGCCTGTTTAGATCATGCCAGGAGCAACACTGACAGCCATAATGCACTGCAGTGATGAGAGTAATAAAAGTTAAAGTCCCATAGAAGGACTAAGTAAAAAAGTTGAACATTTTTTTAAAATATTTAAAAAAAAAAAGATTACATTTTAAATTAAAATAATTTAATAAATAAAATGAAAAAAATATTATGCCAATAAATAGATAATCTTCTGTAAAAACAAAATATGTACACATATTTGCTATCAACAGTCCAAACGATAGCTGACACTCATATCTTCTTAAAATAATTGCTTTATTGTCATGGCTTGACAAAGGATCAAGTAGGTCTGAAACATGTTGCCTGGAAGTGCAGCGGATATTTATTTTCTGCCTTTTTAATTTTTGTGCTGTTGTGTTCAACCATTTTTGTGCCTTTTATACTAAACGGATCAATAAAGCAATTCTTTTAACAAGATGTGAGTACTGGCTATCGTTTGGACTGTTGCTACTGGAGTATTTTGCCATGCACCTGGACAGGTTAGCTTATTGCTCCTTTTCTACATTACATATTTGGTATCGACATGTCTGGATTGACTCGACCTACAAAACTATCACACTAGTTAACTCCTTCAGTGAACACTGTAAAAAATTTTAAAAAGTGGCAAAAAAAACATGCTTTTTCATAATATTGCCCAAAAAAAAAGTGGAATAAAGCACGATAAAAAAGCCAAAAGTAAATAAAAATGATATTGCTGAAAACGTCATCTTGTCCCGCAAAAAACAAGCCATACAGCTCCATCAGCGGAGAAATAAAAAACCTGTAGCTCTCAGAATATAGTGATGCAAAAATTTTCTATAAAATAGTTTTTATTGTGTAAAAGCTGCAAAACATAAAAAAAAATATATAAATATGATATCGCTGTAATCGTACTGACCCGAAGGGGGGGGTTCTTATCGCTTTTATCACAGCACAGAGAGAACAGCATAAAAAAAAAATCCTGAATTGCTGTTTTTTGTTCATTCAGCCTCCCAAAAATCGGAATGGAAAGCGATCAAAATATTTAATATGCCAAAACATGGTAGCAATAAAACCGTCAATTCGTCCCCCAAAAAAACAAGCCCTCATATCACTTTGTCGACAGAAATATAGAAAAATTATAGAACTCAAAATATGGTGATGCAAAATTTTATTTTTTGCAAAAAATAGTGTTTTTAGTATGTGATAGCAAGCAAACAATAAAAAAATATATAAATCTGTAATCGCTGTACTCACACCGACCCAAAGAATAAAGTAATCTAATCACTTACACCGCACGAGGAACGGTATAAAAAATAAATATAACCAATTCTTGACCTGCTGTTGATTTGTTCATTCTGCCTCAGAAAGATCGATGCTCTGCTCACATTTATCCTGCACTCTATGCTGAGCGCTTACATCGGGGTTTCCATGTAAATCTCTGAAATACGCAATTCAGACGGAACCTACAGTGGAATATTCCCTATAATGAGGCAGATGGAGACACTGTGGACACTGTCTGGCCTATGATCTGGCGGTGTCCGTCTTTTTAAGCATGCGTAAAAGCGCAGTCGACCACAGTTTTGTGCATCTCTGAAAAGAAAGACACCACTGAACAGAGGCAAGACGGAGTACAGAGTAACTCTGCTGCCTCTTTATAGTGAATGTAAGTGCTCAGCATAGAGCAACACAGAATAAATGTGATCCAAAATTTTATGTAAAATGTTCCCAATAAAAGCTTCAACTCAATGCACAAAAAAAGTCCCCACTCAGGTCCGTCATCCGTCAATGGAAAAACAGGGGGCTTCCATTTTACTGGTAGCACAAAGGCTCCGGAAAAGCGCTATGATTCCTCGGCCCCCACAATAAAACCAGCAAATCCTGCACTCCCAAATCCAAATGCCCCCTCCCTTCTGAGCCCCACAGTGTGCCTAAACCACATTTAGCGTCAATATATTTGGCATCTCTGTAGTCATGAGAGCTCGCTTAATTTATGGGGTCCATGTCTCCAGAAGCACGAGCTGGGCACTACAATGTATGGGCACTGCAATGCCAGATTTGCCATTTTCACTCAGCAACTTTCACTGCTGCTTGTTTTTGGCAAACATCCATGGAGTCAAAATTGTCTTTACACCTGTAGATAAATTCCCAGCAGAAGGGTGTAATTTCCAAAATGGAGTCACTTAAGGGGGAAGGAAGCTTCGTTGTGTGACAAATTTTGGTGCCATTTTTACCCATTTCTCCGTGTGAAAATGTAAAATCTGAGGCTAAAACAAATTTTTTGTGGCAAAAATGTAATTATTTTTTCTTTATATGGGGGGGTTCTGCTGTTTTGGCACCTCAGGGACTCTGATAATGTGACATGGAACCCTCAATCCATTCCAGCAATATTTGAACTCCAATATGACCATCCTTCCCTCCTGAACTTTGCACTGTGCATCAAAAATAGTTTTCGACCAAACATGGAGTATTGGCACACTCAAGAAATTGCGTAACAAATTGTACCGTTCATTTTCTTCTATTATCCCTTTTGAAAATTGAAAACTTGAGGCCAAAGCAACATTTTAGTGGGAAAAATGGTAATTTCCCATTGACTCAGCCCAATGTTATACAATTCTGTGAATCACCTGAGGGTTAAAAATGCCCAATACATCCATTGATGAATTCTTCTAGAGGTGTAGTTTCCAAATTGGGGTCACTTGTGGATTTTTTTTTACTGTTTTGTCATGTCTGGGGTTCTTCAAATGTGATATGTCATCCGCAATTTATGCCAGCCAAAATTGCGCTCCAGAATTCAATTGGTGCTCCTTCCCTTCCGAGCCCTGCTATATGCCCAAACAATAATTTTCCACCATATATGGTGCATTGATGTACTCAGGACAAATTGCACAACAAATTGTACTGTCCATATTCTCTTGTTACACTGAAAGTGAAAAATTTGGGGGCTGAAGCAACAATTTTTGGGGGAAACATTTATTTTTTCATTTTCACGGCTCAACATTATAAAATTCTGTGAAGCTCCTGTGGGTTCAAGGTGCTCACAACACTGCTAGATAAGTTCCTTGAGGGGTGTAGTTTCCAAAACTGAGTCACTTGTGGGGTTTCCACTGTTTAAGCACCTTAGGGGCTCTGCAAACGCGACATGGCATCTGCCATCTATATCAACCAATTTTGCGCTCCAAAAGTCAACTGGCACTCTTTCCCTTCTGAGCTTTGCCATGCGCCAAAACAGTATTTTTTACCACATATGGAGTTTCAGTGTACTCAGGAGAAATTTCACAACAAATTGTACAGTTAATTTTCTCCTATTTCCGTTGTGAAAATGAAATATTTGGGGTTAAAGCAACATTTTTGTGGGAAAAATTATTTTTTTAATTTCAGAGCTCAATACTATAGAATTCAGTGAAGCACCTGTGGGTTCAAGGTGCTCACCACACCTCTAGATAAATTACTTGAAGGGTGCAGTTTCCAAAATGGGGTCACTTGCATGGGGTTTTCACTGTTTAGGCACATCAGATCAGGGGCTCTGCAAATGAGACATGGTGTCTACTATCTATTCCTGTCAATTTTGCTCTCCAAAAGTGAAATGTCACTCCTTCTCTTCCGTGCCCTGTTCTGTGCCCAAACAGTAGTTTTCCTCCATATATGGGGTATCGACGTACTCAGGAAAAATTTTCCAACAAATTGTTTGGTTAATTTTCTCTTTTTACCGTTGCAAAAATACAAAATTTGGGGCTAAATGAACATTTTTGTGGGAAAAATTAAAATGAAAATTTTCCTTCCATATTGCTTTCATTCTTGTGAAGCATCTAAAGGGTTAATACATTTCTTGAAAGTGGTTTGGAGCAGTTTTTTAAATGGTGTCAATTTGGGGTATTTTCTGTCACATGGGCCTCAAAGTCACTTCAAATGTGTAGCGCTGGCGTCCCTGCCCTCTGCTAGGCAGGGACGCTGCTCCCCTCACCGCTCTGCTCCGTGCCCGGCGTCCTCTCCCCGCTCTGCTGTCAGCGCGCGCTCCTGCCCGGCGTCCTCTCCCCGCTCTGCTGTCAGCGCGCGCTCCGTCCCGGCGTCCTCCTCCTGCTCTGCTCTCGGCGCGCGCTCCTTCCCGGCCCCTGTGCTTAGGGCGCGCGCGCGCGCGCTCCCCTCCTCTTAAAGGGGCCGCGCGCGCCGCCCTAAAGAGTCCCCGGCCAATGGCCGGAGGACTTCATCATATAAAAGGCACCTCCTCCAAAATGGAGGTGCCCGAGCAATGTTGTTTGCACCTGTGTCTCACCTGTGCTTCAGCCCTCAGGTCCCGTTGCCAGTTACCTGCCAGTTACCTGCCAGTTACCTGCCAGTTTCCTGCCAGTTTCCTGCTAGTTACCTGCCTGATTCCTGCCTGAATACTTGTTACCTGCCTGCCTGCCTGAGGTCCGACGGTCTGCCTTACAACTCCGGTCAGTCTGTCTAAGGACCAACTTGTCCGCTCACCTGGGAGCGCACATCAGCTACCTGCCTGCTTGCCTGAGGTCCGACGGTCTGCGTTACAACTCCGGTCAGTCTGTCTATGGACCAGCTTGCCCGCTCACCTGGGAGCGCTTCTCCGCTACCTGCCTGCTTGCCAGCCCGGAGGCTCCGTTGTCACGTGCTGTGACCACCAGCTATCTCAGAGACTCTTGCCCGCTCACCTGGGAGCGCATCTCCGTTACCTGCCTGCTTGCCAGCCCGGAGGTCCCGTTGTCACGTGCGGTGACCACCAGCTATTCCAGAGACTCTTGCCCGCTCACCTGGGAGCGCTTCTCCGTTACCTACCTGCCTGCCAGCCCGGAGGTTCCGCCGTCACGTGCCGTGACCACCTGCTATTCCAGAGACTCTCGCTTGCTCACCTGGGAGCACACATCTACCATCTGCCTGCTAGCCTACCCGGAGGCTCTGCCATCACAGGTCGTACCTACCCCTTACCCAGAGACTGCCCTGATCACTTGCCGTAACTCCCTGTCCGTTCACCCAGAGACTGCCACCCGCTCCCTTACAAGGGCCGCCCCCTTGTATAGTAGCTCAGAGGTTCCGCCTCCCGGACCCGTTACAGTTTGCTCGGGCCATGGAACCCGGTGGCACCCAAGCTCCCTCGCTCTCGGACCTCTGTCTTGAACTGTCCCGTCAGAGGTCCCAACAGGAGACCATCCTGGGTCACCTGCGGAATGTTAATACTCGCCTGAACACTCTGTCTGATCCACCAACAACCTCCGCCAGTACCATGGTATCCTTTTCCGGACCCCGGCTCTCTGCACCTCCTCGCTTCGGAGGCGACTCCGTCCTGGCTCGGGGCTTCATAAATCAGTGCACCCTGCATTTTGAACTATTATCCCACCAGTTTAACTCCGACCGAGCCAAAATTGCCTTTATCATGTCCCATCTCACCGGGGAGGCCCTGGCCTGGCTAAATCCTCTATGGGAGAGAGGAGATCCCCTGGTGTCCGACTTGCCTGCCTTTCTCATGGCTTTCCGGAAAGCCTTCGACGAACCCGGACGGAGGACCTCATCCGCATCTTCTCTGCTTCGCCTCCGTCAGGGAAGCCTCACCGTGGGCCAATATGCCATACGGTTCCGTACCCTTGCCTCGGAGCTGGCCTGGGATAACGAAGCCCTGGTATCCGTCTTCTGGGAGGGTCTGTCCGGCCGTATTAAAGATGAACTTGCTGGTCGGGACATTCCTACCACTCTCGATGATCTAATAACCCTTGCCACCCGGATTGACCTACGGTTCCAGGAGCGTGCCAAAGAGGTCACCCGTGAGAGAAGGATTCCACGTCTAGCTCCTACTTTCCAGGAACCCGTCATTCCTTCCGTTTCTCCACAGGTACACTCTCCTGAGCCTATGCAGGTCGACCAGACCAAGATGGTCAAATCCCGTCAGGATTTCCGCCGTGCCGAGGGGAGCTGCTTCTACTGTGGCAGTAAGGAGCATCTGATCCGTGCCTGCCCGGAGAGGTCGGGAGAACGCCTGTATCTAGGTTCACTCAGAGGGGTCGATCTAGACAAAAATAAATCCTCTCCATCCCTGCTGTTGTCAGTCTCAATCATCTGCGGGGAGAATCGTTATTCCGAACTAGCCCAACTTGACTCTGGAGCAGCCGGAAATCTTATTTCACAGTCCCTGGTGGAGAAATTCCGCATCCCCACCAAACCTCTGGCTGTACCCTTGTCTGTTGTTGCCGTGGATGGGGGCCTCTTACCTCGCCCCATCCAATTCATCACCGAATCCATTACTCTGCAGGTGGGAATGCTGCATTCAGAGAGTATCTCCTTTCACGTTCTGCCTGGTCTCCCTCACGCCCTCTTGCTAGGTCTGCCTTGGCTCCAGAGACATGCACCCGTGCTTGACTGGCAAACCGGAGAAGTCCTTCACTGGGGACAGGCCTGTCATAAAACCTGCCTGGTTCCCGTCCATTCCGTCCGTCCCTCTCCTATCCCAGCTAATCTACCTGGACTTCCGATTCCTTATTGGTCTAGTGCTGATGTCTTTGTTAAGGAGGAGGCAGAGACATCACCACCTCATAGACCATGTGACTGCCCCATCGATCCCGCCAGAGTAATGCAGGTGGCTCCCGTGAGTCTAAATTGTCTCCCTCCTGGTAAGACGTTCGTATCGGTACCTGATCGGGAGAGAATCCTACACTGGGGTCATTCGTCTAAACTAGCTGACCACGCCGGTCGGAAAAAGACCCTCCAGCTTATTACCCGACACTACTGGTGGCCTAACCTGCACAAGGATGTTATGGACTTTGTTTCTGCCTGTGTGTCCTGCGCCCGCAACAAAGTTCCGAGACACCTGTCGGCCGGCCGCCTTCTTCCTCTGCCAGTACCTGCTGCCCCCTGGCAGCATTTAGCGATGGACCCTCCTCAATTCCGTCCTGGGGATAAAGTCTGGCTCTCGTCCAAATATGTCCGACTCAAGATCCCTTCCTATAAGTTAGGGTCTCGGTTCATCGGCCCACTGGTGGTCATCGGTCAGATCAACCCGGTAACCTATAAATTGAAACTCCCGGCCAACTTACGGATCCCTAACTCCTTCCATGTATCTCTCCTCAAACCTGTGGTACTTAACTCTTTTTCTAAGTCTACAGGTACGCCTCCTGCTCTGGTTTCTGCTGAGGACAAGTTTGAGGTAGAGAACATTCTTGCCAGCAAAAGGGTAAGAGGAAAGACCTTTTTTCTGGTAGATTGGAGGGGGTTTGGTCCTGAGGAGAGAACGTGGGAGCCCCGGGAGAACATCCATGCCCCTCTCATCCTAGCTAAATTTCTGTCTGGCCTAAAAAAGGGGGGGCCTAAAGGGGGGGGTACTGTAGCGCTGGCGTCCCTGCCCTCTGCTAGGCAGGGACGCTGCTCCCCTCACCGCTCTGCTCCGTGCCCGGCGTCCTCTCCCCGCTCTGCTGTCAGCGCGCGCTCCTGCCCGGCGTCCTCTCCCCGCTCTGCTGTCAGCGCGCGCTCCGTCCCGGCGTCCTCCTCCTGCTCTGCTCTCGGCGCGCGCTCCTTCCCGGCCCCTGTGCTTAGGGCGCGCGCGCGCTCCCCTCCTCTTAAAGGGGCCGCGCGCGCCGCCCTAAAGAGTCCCCGGCCAATGGCCGGAGGACTTCATCATATAAAAGGCACCTCCTCCAAAATGGAGGTGCCCGAGCAATGTTGTTTGCACCTGTGTCTCACCTGTGCTTCAGCCCTCAGGTCCCGTTGCCAGTTACCTGCCAGTTACCTGCCAGTTTCCTGCCAGTTTCCTGCTAGTTACCTGCCTGATTCCTGCCTGAATACTTGTTACCTGCCTGCCTGCCTGAGGTCCGACGGTCTGCCTTACAACTCCGGTCAGTCTGTCTAAGGACCAACTTGTCCGCTCACCTGGGAGCGCACATCAGCTACCTGCCTGCTTGCCTGAGGTCCGACGGTCTGCCTTACAACTCCGGTCAGTCTGTCTATGGACCAGCTTGCCCGCTCACCTGGGAGCGCTTCTCCGCTACCTGCCTGCTTGCCAGCCCGGAGGCTCCGTTGTCACGTGCTGTGACCACCAGCTATCTCAGAGACTCTTGCCCGCTCACCTGGGAGCGCATCTCCGTTACCTGCCTGCTTGCCAGCCCGGAGGTCCCGTTGTCACGTGCGGTGACCACCAGCTATTCCAGAGACTCTTGCCCGCTCACCTGGGAGCGCTTCTCCGTTACCTACCTGCCTGCCAGCCCGGAGGTTCCGCCGTCACGTGCCGTGACCACCTGCTATTCCAGAGACTCTCGCTTGCTCACCTGGGAGCACACATCTACCATCTGCCTGCTAGCCTACCCGGAGGCTCTGCCATCACAGGTCGTACCTACCCCTTACCCAGAGACTGCCCTGATCACTTGCCGTAACTCCCTGTCCGTTCACCCAGAGACTGCCACCCGCTCCCTTACAAGGGCCGCCCCCTTGTATAGTAGCTCAGAGGTTCCGCCTCCCGGACCCGTTACAAAATGTGATGTGGTCCCTAAAAAAAATGTTTTTGTGAATTTTGTAGTAAAAATGAGAAATTGCTGATAAACTTTTAATCCTTCTAACTTCATAACAAAAAGTAATTGTTTCAAAAATGATGCTGATGTAAAGAATGAGAGAGAAAAAGCAAAGGGTAGAGCAGGCACCAAGCATAGTAAATAATCAAATATAGAGGCAGTGTATTGAAAACATTGTAGAAATTTTATTATAGAAAAGACATACAGCACCACTTAGTTAAAAAGTACAATTAAAAAACATATAAGACAAGAAAAAACACATGGACAAAAATAACCCTCTAGAAAGTTCTAACATGTGAATCCAATATAATGTGCATACAGATATATACATCAGAGAATATATGGCACAAATATAATGTGAGATCCAATGATCCTGGTAGTACAAACAAACTGCTATAATAAGCCCTCTGGATGATCTGTATGACGTAGGTATAGTATAATATAAGATTCAATGCGAACAGATTACTATGATGAGCCCTCTAAATAATGAATAGAAATGTCACTATAATAATGAATTCTATCCTCAGGGAAGAATATATCCTCCCAAAAATAAGTGCATATCTATCAGAAAAAAATCTAACAGAGAGGCTACATGAATCAATCAAAAAGTATGATACTAACCATGTGGGTTCACACTGAAATACAGGGGATGTCGCCGATGCGTAACCCTACGCGTTACGCCATTAGGTCCTGGCTTCCTCTGGGGTAAAGTAGACATATGAGAAATGTTATTTATCAATTATTTTGTATAGCATGACTAACTGGTTTAAGGATATAAAAATTGAAAGTTTTAAAATTGTGAAATTTTCAATCTCTTCACCAAAATTCCGATATTTTCACCAATAAACGCAAAAAATTTAGACTTAAATTTACCACTATCATAAAGTACAATGCGTCATGAAAAAAGCAATCTCCGAATCACTGTGATTTGTTGAAGCTTTCCAGAGTTATTACCACATAAAGTGACACTCGTCAGAATTGTAAAATTTGTCCTGGTTAGGAAGGTGAAAACAGGCTTCCGAGTGAAGGGGTTAAAATAGTGTCACTTTTTGGTATGTTCTGTCATATAGGCTCCTCACAGTCACTTCAAATGTGATGTGGTCCCTAAAAAAAATGTTTTTGTAACTTTGTTGGAAAAATGAGAACTTGCTGATAAACTTAACCCTTCTAACTTCCTTACAAAAATAATTATGTTTTAAAATGATACTGATTTGTAATAGACATGTGCTAAATGTTATTTATTAACAATTCGGTCTGTGGATTCAACAGACAGGCTTTGCCTAGCTATGTGACTATCAGGTCCCAGGGAAGCCATGACCTTCACCCTTTAATCCCTGTACACAGGGACCTTGGGCTGAATCGTCTGAACAGCAGCTGATCTTCCCCTTGTTGTGCGCAAAAACGGTGTGGAGATGCCCAGTGGCAGAAGTGAAAGCAGAGTGAACAGGTACCAGCATGAATGTTACAAAATTATGCATCAGCTAAAGAATAATACATTTTGAAAAACAAACAAACAGAAAACTACAACAAAAGTAATTGGCCGTATTCTTATGTACAGTGGGTATGGAAAGTATTCAGACCCCTTTAAATTTTTCATATCACATGGTCATATGTATTCAGACCCTTTGCTCAGACACTCATATTTAGGTCACATGCTGTCCTTTTCCTTGTGATCCTCCTTGAGATGGTTCTACTCCTTAATTGGAGTCCAGCTGTGTTTAATTAAACTGATAGGACTTGATTTGGAAAGGCACACACCTGTCTATATAAGACCTCACAGCTCACAGTGCATGTCAGACCAAATGAGAATCATGAGCTCAAAGGAACTGCCCAAGGAGCTCAGAAACAGAATTGTGGCAAGGCACAGATCTGGCCAAGGTTACAAAAAAATTTCTGCATTAATCAAGGTTCCTAAGAGCACAGTGGCCTCCATAATCCTTAAATAGAAGAAGTTTGGGACCACCAGAAGTCATCCTAGACCTGGCCGTCCAGCCAAACTGAGCAATCGTGGGAGAAGAGCTTTGGTGAGAGAGGTAAAGAAGAACCCCAAGATCACTGTGGCTGAGCTCCAGAGATGCAGTAGGGAGATGGGAGAAAGTTCCACAAAGTCAACCATCACTGCAGCCCTCCACCAATCGGGCCTTTATGGCAGAGTGGCCCGACGGAAGCCTCTCCTCAGTGCAAGACATATGAAAGCCCGCATAGAGTTTGCTCAAAAACATATGAAGGACTCCCAGACTATGAGAAATAAGATTCTCTAGTCTGATGAGACGAAGATAGAACTTTTTGGTAATAATTCTAATTCTAGTGCTCTGGACCTCAGACTTGGCTGAAGGTTCACCTTCCAACATGACAATGACCCTAAGCACACAGCTAAAATAACAAAGGAGTGGCTTCAGAACAACTCTGTGACCATTCTTGACTGGCCCAGCCAGAGCCCTGACCTAACCCCTATTGATCATCTCTGGAGAGACCTGAAAATGGCTGTCCACCAACGTTCACCATCCAACCTGACGGAACTGGAGAGGATCTGCAAGGAAGAATGGCAGAGGATCCCCAAATCCAGGTGTGAAAAACTTGTTGCATCATTCCCAAGAAGACTCATGGCTGTACTAGCTCCAAAGGGTGCTTCTACTCAATACTGAGCAAAGGGTCTGAATACTTATAGACTGAAAAAAGATAATTAGCTCATATCACCTGATACTCGCAGGAATCCCAGGCTCACGGATTAGTGTCCAGCATACACTTGCAAGGATATATAAAGAAGGTAAATTCCGGTGCCACATGCGATAAATCCTTTTATTCCAAAATTAAAAATCACAACATGTCCCTAGGAGGGGAACAACTGGACGCGTTTCGAGGACACAGCCCCTTATTCGTCAGTATACAAATGAATTAAAAAGCAACACATTTATAATAAAAACTGTGACCACCCCTAAACATGTGTGATAGATTAGTATACAAATTAGGATATTAACTCCTACTTAGACAAGATTTGCATGCAACGAATTCTCATAGAATATTCAGATATAAACTTAGGAGAAAAAACAAACAAAAAAACAAACAAAAAAAAAATGCACAGAACGGAACATGCATATAATATTGTAAATGCAAGCATATATGTATAATTTAATAAAAAAACATTAGATCTGATCTATAATTCATACCTTGCGGTATCCGTGCATTTAATTTCAATATCCATAATTTTTCTTTGTTATGGAGCATTTTTTCCCAATTACCGCCACGATGGGGACGGGGTACTCTCTCTTTGCCTCTAAAAGAGGTACATGTGGGCAATATAAGTACATTAAACATTAGAGGCATAGAGAGAGTACCACGTCCCCATCGTGGCGGTAATTGGGAAAAAATGCTCCATAACAAAGAAAAATTATGGATATTGAAATTAAATGCACGGATACCGCAAGGTATGAATTATAGATCAGATGTAATTTTTTTTATTAAATTATACATATATGCTTGCATTTACAATATTATATGCATGTTCTGTTCTGTGCATTTTTTTTTTTTCTCCTAAGTTTATATCTGAATATTCTATGAGAATTCGTTGCACGCAAATTGTAACATACCTGGCGGCGTCCTTGCATAGTGGTCCATCTCCCACTGTGCAAGAGCGCGCACTTGATCTCCAGTCCAGTCTGCTAGCCTGGCTTCCCTCCATGCTGTCTGCTTGCCTCTGTTTCTGCAGCTTAAGGGCGGCGCCCGATCACTTCCTGTTTCTTGTACCTGCTGCAGACACACCCCTGATGCGTCCTCAGCCTATTGCTGTCTGTCACCTGGTATTTAACCCAGCTCCTCCCAAGAAACCCTGCCTGAGCATTGTATTTCATTCAGTGTGCTCTTTCACTCTGAATGTGCCAGGTCCCTTTCTGTGTTTGCTTGCCTGCCTTTCCTGGAGGCTGTATTTCCAGGCCTGTCTGAACTCGCTCCTAGCCTGTTCTTTCCGCCCTCTAGGGGCTGCATACCTAGACCCGCTCCTGTATCTCGTCTGTCCTGTCTGAACATGCTCCTAGCCTGTTCCTTTCGCCTTCTAGGGGTTGCATACCTAGACCCGCTCCTGTATCTTGCTACTGTGTCTGTTCTTGTCTGAATACTCTTCTAGCCTGTTTCCTGTTTTTTTCTATGTCCGTACCTTTCCTTTTTCTGCAGAGTCTGAACTCGTACCTAACTCCTACTCGCTGTCCCTGTACTTCCGTTTGTAAGTTTGTGGTCCACTCGCTACTTCACTGCAAGTACCCTGTGGGTATCTGGTTCCGCCTTTCCCTTCCTGTCTGTTCCGTGTGAACAGAGCCCTGTTCCCCATGTTCTGTCTTGCTCACCGCTCTGGCGGTTCTTGCCTGCTCTGCCTTGCTCACCGCTCTGGCGGTTCTGGCCTGCTCTGACCCTTTGCTTGCTGCTCCGGCAGTCTCGCTCTGCTCTGACCCTTTGCTCGCTGCTCCGGCAGTCTCGCTCTGCTCTGACCCTTTGCTCGCTGCTCCGGCAGTCTCGCTCTGCTCTGACCCTTTGCTCGCTGCTCCGGCAGTCTCGCTCTGCTCTGACCCTTTGCTCGCTGCTCCGGCAGTCTCACTCTGCTCTGACCCTTTGCTCGCTGCTCCGGCAGTCTTGCTCTGCTCTGACCCTTTGCCCGCTGCTCAGGCAGTCTCGCTCTGCTCTGACCCTTTGCTCGCTGCTCCGGTAGTCTCGCTCTGCTCTGACCCTTTGCTCGCTGCTCCGGCAGTCTCGCTCTGCTCTGACCCTTTGCTCGCTGCTCTGGCAGTCTCGCTCTGCTCTGACCCTCTGCTCGCTGCTCCGGCAGTCTCGCTCTGCTCTGACCCTTTGCTCGCTGCTCCGGCAGTCTCGCTCTGCTCTGACCCTTTGCTCGCTGCGCCCGCAGTCTCGCTCTGCTCTGACCCTTTGCTCGCTGCTCCGGCAGTCTCGCTCTGCTCTGACCCTTTGCTCGCTGCTCCAGCAGTCTCGCTCTGCTCTGACCCTTTGCTCGCTGCTCCGGCAGTCTCGCTCTGCTCTGACCCTTTGCTCGCTGCTCCGGCAGTCTCGCTCTGCTCTGACCCTTTGCTCGCTGCTCCAGCAGTCTCGCTCTGCTCCGACCCTTTGCTCGCTGCTTCGGCAGTCTCGTCCTGCTCCTCTCTCGCTCACCGCTTCAGGCGGCCTTGTCCTGCTCTTGTCTCGCTCACCGCTCCAGTCGGTCTCATCTTGTTCTGCTCTTGCTCGCCGCTCTGGGCGGCCTCACTCTGCTGTTTGTCCACCGCATCTGCGGTTCTGTTCCTGAGTCCCAGTCTGAACTGAGTCCTATCCACTCTGTGCTCCAACCTGTCATACCAGCCAGTACCTCCCTGCCTGCATACCAGTCGTGCTCGCCAGCATCCACCCGTCTGTATTCCAGCCGTGTCTGCCTATACCCACCAGTCGGTGTGCCAGCCTAACCTGCCTGTTCCAGTATTCCCCTGTGTGGGTCAACAGCCGTGTCCGGGGTCTGACCTGGAGTAGCACCTGGTCCCTCTGCCCGGTTCCTCCCTGGTGCACTGGCGTCGTATGCCGTCGTGCGACCTTGGTCGGATCGGGCAGATACTTAGTTACGCCCCTCCAGGCACTCTCCGGTTCATGGCACAGTGGAATCACTAAACACGCACACGCCAGTCATTCCGGGCGTGTGCATTACACAAATCTTGTCTAAGTAGGAGTTAATATCCTAATTTGTATACTAATCTATCACACATGTTTAGGGGTGGTCACAGTTTTTATTATAAATGTGTTGTTTTTTAATTCATTTGTATACTGACGAATAAGGGGCTGTGTCCTCGAAACGCGTCCAGTTGTTCCCCTCCTAGGGACATGTTGTGATTTTTAATTTTGGAATAAAAGGATTTATCGCATGTGGCACCGGAATTTACATTCCTTATATATCTGAATACTTATGACCATGTGATATTTCAGTTTTTCTTTTTTGATACATTTGCAAAAATTTCTACATTTCTGTTTTTTTCAGTCAAGATGGGGTGCAGAGTGGACTTTAATGAGAAAAAAATGAGCTTTTTAGAATTTACCAAATGGCTGCAATGAAACAAAGAGTGAAAAATTTAAAGGGGTCTGAATACTTTCTGTACCCACTGCATATGCCTTTTTGCCATTGTAATCTTTTGTGTGGAAACTCTGATGTATTTAACGGTTTCATCAAAGTGGATGTGATTGCATGTAAACATGCTGTGGAACAGTGTGTCTTTTGGTGTGTGTTATGGGTTGAGTTATGGATTAGATGAATCAAAATTAGACATCACTGAAGCATCCTCATCTGTGTGTAGATAAATTAATTAGCAAGTAGTTAGACGGTTCATCTCTAGCATCACATGACATGCAATATTTCCATGCCATACCTATAATAATCTGAATGCAAAATCATTATCAGATATTTCTGTGAACTGGGGACATAATCACTGGGTTCAAGCGTCAGGATTTTCGACTTTGGGAAGAAAATAATATCCATAATATTAACACAAATTATGGATATATCACAGTCATGTTTGGTATGTCTAGAATGGTGACAGTATGCTTGGTGGTCATATTATTCCACAGGTTCCTGTGTGTAAAGATTTCATAAATTAGAAATATGTCTTTGGACCCATGTTCCATACATGCAATTAGCCATCTTTCTCTCAACTGAACAGGAGGAAGGGCGAGGGATGTGTATGATACCCTTGATAATATTTCATCCAGAAAAACGAATTGTCACATCCAGGAAAGACAACATGGATTGTAGATCTGTCCTAATTTCTGCAGCAATCTCTTCTGCAATATAATCAGAAGAGCCTTCTTTATTTACCCTTTTTGTTATACCGTTTTTTGCTTTTATGTACACTGGCTAGAAAAAGAGTAACAATGTTTTGAACTTTTGACTTTCAGGCCCCCATATCTCCCCATCCACTAATGCTTTGAATGTAAGACATCATTTTATAGACAGTCATCTTGGCTATCTCATACATAAACTTGACTTGCAATTATTTAGAATATGATTAGTTATGCAGATGTAGCACCCCGAGGGCTCGGCTGCTACAGGGGTATTGCACCTCAAACCAGAGGTGTGATATTCCACTCCCGGGTAAGGATGGAGTGTGGACCAGGACTCAGTAAGCTGCATGCACCACACACACCCCATTTCTGAGGGACAGCTCAACGGTGCTCCCACTAGACAGAAGTGCAGGCACGACAGCATCTGTTCCTGGCTGGAGTGGGGAGGGGGTGGAATACCCAGTGGTGTAGGAGCAGATAGGGGTGGGTCTCTGGGCATAGGCAGGAGCCCATTGGTTGCTAGTCACCTGGGCTCGGGTGTCAGAAGGAGGTATATAAGGTGGGCACCATCTTAGGACAGAGTTCAGTCCAGCCAGTTCAGAGAGGAGGAGAAGAAGACAGGAGTTCAGCCAGAGAGGGCTGACAGGGAGCTGTGGCTCAGTCAGGGCCCAGCTCCAGAGGCAGGCCTGGAGTGGAGGCCAGAAACAGCAGAAAGAGAGAGGAGAAGGAGCGGAAAGGAAAGTAAGAAAGGAGCTGGAACAGAGGAGAAAGGAAGCAAGGAACACAGAGAAAGGCCCAGAGACACGAGGACAGAAGGAACCCCATATGCCCAGAGGAGATACAGGGTGAAGGGTTGGCAGAACAGGGTACCGGAACCCAAATTGGTGGAGGCAACAGATTCCTCAGCCAAAGACCGGAGGTTGTTACCACATCTTGGTGCGACCCCTCACTACATCCACCAGAAAGGCATACCGTATAGTGTCAGGGAAACCGGGAGAGGTTTTGCCAACAGAAGGCCCGAGGAAGCTGGACAAAGGTGGGTCACTGGTGGGGACGGCCAGAGAAAGGTAGAGAAGGGAGCTCTGAACCACACTCTGGAATTACCTGGGAGTTGACCGAGTCCCTCACCTGGTGGACGCAGCACGGCTCGGGCAGTCATCGCCTGCAGCATTGACATGAACAACAACTGTGAGTAAAGCATTGAAAACTGCAACTGCACGTCTCTGTGGTTCCTCGCCGCACCAGCACCATTAGCACTGGGACGGTCACACCATCACTCCCATCATCTACTCTAGCTGCCCTGAGGCAATACTTCTCCCGTGGGGAGTTATCCCATTCTTGGCTGCGCGTATAACATCAGCCTCAGCGGTCTGCAGCGCAGCGGCGGTCCCCACTGACCGCAATCCACGGGTGGCGTAGTCGGACATTTGCTATACATTAAGACTGCCACTGGTTTGACCACCCTGGGCACGGACCGGGTCACCGCCACACGGAGACTACAACCCCCAGCATTCTACAACAGGCCCGGTTCCAGGTATCCCCTGCACCGCACAGGTCCAGGGGGCGCGTCACAGATTCTTGTCATGTCACTGCATTATTACTGTTTTTTCCTGGTAGTAGAATTATTTTTATCTTCCTGCATACTACAAATTACAACCTGTTCTCACATTTCCTAATAGCTCAGTGTGTTATTAGGTTGATTATCAAGACGAAAGGTCACTGGTTCTAATTGAGGAGCAGCCATGAAGAATATTTCTCAAGAAAAGCAAAACAGCATCATCCAGCTCATCGATAGTGGTCTCTTGGCCAAGAAAATTGCCAAACTGCATGTGAGTGCCATGACAGCTGGAAGAATATGAAATGAAGTCTGTCCATCCATTCAAAAGCCAAGAGGTGGACGTTCAGGCAAAATACTGGAATCAACAAGTCGGCTCATCACAAAGTCTATCAGTTCTGGTGTGACAAGCATGGCAGTGGAGGTGGCTCGTATGCTTCCTAATAGTGAGATCACCGACAGCCAAGCAAGCACCGTGCGATGCACGTTGCATAAGTCCGGAATAGTGGCTTGAAAAAAGGTGAACTCAACTTCAATATCGTCATAAGAAGTGTCAGCTCGAGTTTGCAGAAAAGAACAAAAAGTGGACAGTAGAAGATTGGAAACAGTTGATTTGAGCAATGAGATGAAAGTCAATAGACTAAGCTCCGATTGGTGGAAATGGATCTGGAAGAATCAATGGAAAAAAGGGATAACGGATTGAGAAATTGATGGAACTGTCAAGTTCGGTGGAGTAAACCTGATGATATGGGGTTGTTTAATAGCCAAAGGCACTGGGTACTTGACCAGGATCGATGGTGGTCTCATTACTGAGCTATATGTGAGTATCCTACAAGACGAGTTACTTTGTACACTTTAGTACTATGGGTATAAAAAGGACGATATATTGTTCCAGCAGGTCAACAACCCGAATCAAACGTCGAGATTGGTGAAGAAATAATTCAGTTACAATTAAGTAGAGGTGCTGGATTGGCCCCCCAAGTCCCCAGACCTCAAACCTTTCAAACACCTGTGAATAGAGCTGAAGAAAAAGCTGTATAGATACCCAAGTGAGCCGACCAGTATGTATAAACTTTGGGAACATGTGAAAGAAACCTGGGATCAGATTTCGGTCGAAACATGCTTGAATCTGATCAAGAGGATGCCCAGAAGGTTGCAGGCAGTGTTGAAAGCCAAAGGTGGATTTACAAAATACTAACAAAATAAAATATTTTGATTTTTAGGAGTAAAACAATAACAATGCAATGACACAACACAAATCTGCTTAACTAACTATATGCTAAATAGTTGCTTGTCAAATTTATGTATGAGACAGCCAAGATGATTATCTATAAAATGATGGTAGACTCACATTCGAAGCAGTAGTGGCTGGTGAGATATGGAGCCTGAAAGTCAAAATGTTACCCTTCATCTCGTTAGTGTACAACGAATCACAATAGAAGCAATGGATCAGAGTGACCAGGTCTAGCTGAATTAAATAATTGGCAGCCAGATACTCTCAGTTGGATTTTATATAGAAGGGACCCCCATCCGTGGCTCCCAGCAGAGAGCTGAATTACAAACCAGCTCACTGCAGCAAAACACAAGTGAATAGGAAAAGGACAACTAGTCTCAGCAATCTAAAAGCTAAACTGCCACACACTGCCGTCATCCAGCAGTGATCACAATCTTAAAGCGGTGCCACCTAGGAACCAGTGCAGAGATTGCATTAGTATATTTTGACATGGATGTGACACTTTGTAAGCACTATACCTTTTTTTCATTTATGAAAATTTTAGAAGTTTGTGGAAAGTGGACTCCATCTTTAGGCCACGGTCACACATTCGGTATTTGATCAGTATTTTACGTCAATACTTATAAGCCAAAACCAGGAGTGGCACAATCAGAGGAAAAGTATAATAGAAACACGTCACCGCTTCTACATTTTTCACCCACTCCTGGTTTTGGCTTATAAATACTGATGTAAAATACTGACTAAATACTAAATATGTAAATGTGGCCTTACAGTATCATCCAAGTCATGTGTGGAACGAACGTTGGTGTTCGTGACAGTGTGTTTTTTTTCTGCAGACTTCAACGGGGAGCCTCAAAAAATGCATGTAGCATTGCAATAGCATTGTTAAGTTTAGAATTACCACATTATTGCATAAAAAAAACCATAAAAAACACCATCAAATAACAAAAAAAGCATCAATAAAATGGAAAACACAGAAAAATAAACAATCAAATCAGCACTCACCTTTGTTAAACAGGCCTACTTCACAACCCTCATATCTTCCTTATCCTACAACCAAACCCAAACAGTTACTCAGCACTTTTAACTCTCTCCTCCGCCCTCCACTGCCCCCTCCGACCTCTGTCATCTCTGCTGAGTGTAGTGCCGGCGTCCCTGCCCTCTGCTAGGCAGGGACGCTGTTCCCCTCACCGCTCTGCTCCGTGCCCGGCGTCCCTCTCCCGCTCTGCTGGCAGCGCGCGCTCCTTCCCGGCCACTGTGCTTAGGGCGCGCGCCCTCCCTCCCTCTTAAAGGGGCCGCGCGCGCCGTCCTAAGGAGTCCCCCAAAATGGAGGTGCCCGAGCAATGTTGTTGCACCGTTCTACTCTGCTTCAGCCCTCAGGTCCCTTGCCAGTTACCTGCCAGTTACCTGCCAGATTCCTGCCAGCTTGCTGTCCTAATCCTGCCTGATTTCCTGTTACCTGCCTGCCTGCCTGAGGTCCGACGGTCTGCCTTACAACTCCGGTCAGTCTGTCTAAGGACCAACTTGCCCGCTCACCTGGGAGCGCACATCAACTACCTGCCTGCTTGCCTGAGGTCCGACGGTCTGCCTTACAACTCCGGTCAGTCTGTCTATGGACCTGCTTGCCCGCTCACCTGGGAGCGCTTCTCCGCTACCTGCCTGCTTGTCTGCCCGGAGGCTCCGCTGTCACGTGCTGTGACCACCAGCTATTCCAGACTCTTGCCCGCTCACCTGGGAGCGCTTCTCCGCTACCTGCCTGCTTGCCAGCCCGGAGGCTCCGCTGTCACGTGCTGTGACCACCAGCTATTCCAGACTCTTGCCCGCTCACCTGGGAGCGCTTCTCCGCTACCTGCCTGCTTGCCTACCTGGAGGCTCCGCCGTCACGTGCTGTGACCACCTGCTATTCCAGAGACTCTCGCTTGCTCACCTGGGAGCACACATCCTCCATCTGCCTTGCTAGCCTACCTGGAGGTTCAGCCATCACAGGTCGTACCTACCCTTTACCTAGAGACTGCCCTGGTCACTTGCCGTGACCTCCAGCCCGTTCTTCCAGAGACTGCCCCGGTCACTTGCCGTGACCTCCAGCCCGTTCTTCCAGAGACTGCCCTGATCACTTGCCGTGACCTCCTGCCCGTACACCCAGAGACTGTCCCGGTCACCTGCTGTGACTGCCTGCCTGGTCGCCACCCGCTCCCTTACAAGGACCGCTCCCTTGTATAGTAGCCCAGAGGTTCCGCCTCCCAGACCCGTTACAGTTTGCTCGGGCCATGGAACCCGGTGGCACCCAAGCTCCCTCGCTCTCAGACCTGTGTCATGAACTGTCCCGTCAGAGGTCCCAACAGGAGTCCATCCTGGGTCACCTGCGGAATGTCAATACTCGCCTGGACACTCTGACTGCTCCACCAACAACCTCCGCCAGTGCCATGTCTCGCAATCCGGCAGCTCCGCTGTCCACTAACACCATGATATCCTACCCCGGACCTCGGCTTTCTGCACCTCCTCGCTTCGGAGGCGACTCAGCCCAGGCTCGGGGCTTCATAAATCAGTGCACCCTGCACTTTGAACTATTGTCCCACCAGTTTAACTCCGACCGAGCCAAAATTGCATTCATCATGTCCCATCTCACCGGGGAGGCCCTGGCCTGGCTAAATCCTCTATGGGAGAGAGGAGACCCCCTGGTGTCCAACTTGCCTGCTTTTCTCACGGCTTTCCGGAAAGTCTTCGACGAACCCGGACGGAAGACCTCATCCGCATCATCGTTGCTACGCCTCCGTCAGGAAAGTCTCACCGTGGGCCAATATGCCATACGGTTCCGTACCCTTGCCTCGGAGCTGGCCTGGGATAACGACGCTCTGGTTTCCGTCTTCTGGGAGGGTCTGTCCGGCCGTATTAAAGATGAACTTGCCGGTCGGGACATTCCTACCACTCTCGATGACTTAATAACTCTTGCCACCCGGATTGACCTACGGTTCCAGAAGCGTGCCAGAGAGGTCACCCGTGAGAGGAGGTTACCACGTCTAGCTCCTACTTTTCAGAAACCCGTCACTCCTTCTGTCTCTAACCAGGTACACCCTCCTGAGCCTATGCAGGTCGACCAGACCAAGATGGTCAAGACCCGTCAGGACTTACGCCGTGCCGAGGGGACCTGCTTCTACTGTGGCAGTAAGGAGCACCGGAGTGCCTGCCCGGAGAGGTCGGGAAACGCCTGTGTCTAGGTTCGCTCAGAGAGGTCCACCTAGACAAGAATAAATCCTCTCCATCCCTGCTGTTGTCAGTTTCAATCGTCTACGGGGAGAACCGTTATTTCGAACTAGCCCAACTGGACTCTGGAGCAGCCGGGAATCTTATTTCACAGTCCCTGGTAGAGAAATACCGCATCCCCACCAAACCTCTGGCTGTACCCTTGTCTGTTGCTGCCGTGGATGGGGGGCTCTTACCACGCCCCATCCAACTCATCACCGAATCCATTACTCTGCAGGTGGGAATGCTGCATTCTGAAAGTATCTCCTTCCATGTTCTGCCTGGACTCTCTCACGCCCTCTTGCTAGGCCTACCTTGGCTCCAGAAACATGCACCCGTTCTTGACTGGCAGACCGGAGAAGTCCTTCGCTGGGGACAGGGCTGCCATAAGACCTGTCTGGTTCCCGTTCATCCCGTCCGTCCTTCTCCTACCCCAGCTAATCTACCTGGACTTCCGATTCCTTATTGGTCTTATGCTGATGTCTTTAATAAAAAGGAGGCAGAGACACTACCCCCTCATAGACCATACGACTGCCCTATCGACCTGTTACCTGGTACTTCTCCTCCCCGTGGGCGTATTTATCCATTATCCGCTGCTGAGACCCGGTCGATGTCCGAATATATTGAGGAGAATCTGGCCAGGGGATTCATCCGGAAATCTACCTCCCCGGCGGGAGCAGGCTTCTTTTTCGTCAAAAAGAAGGACGGCTCTCTCCGTCCCTGTATAGACTATAGAGGCCTTAACCAGATCACGGTGAAGAATAAGTACCCCCTTCCGCTCATTCCGGAGTTATTTGATCGTCTGAGGGGGGCTAGAATCTTCACCAAACTGGACCTCCGTGGGGCGTACAACCTGGTTCGTATCCGTCAGGGGGATGAATGGAAGACGGCATTCAACACCCGGGACGGCCACTATGAATATCTGGTAATGCCCTTTGGCCTCTGTAACGCTCCTGCCGTCTTTCAAGAGTTGGTCAATGACATCTTCCGGGACCTTCTCTACTCCTGCGTAGTGGTGTACCTGGACGACATCTTGGTCTTCTCTCCGGATCTCCAGACTCACCGGAGGGATGTTCGTCAGGTCCTGCTCAGGCTCAGGCAGAACCATCTCTACGCTAAATATGAGAAGTGCCTCTTTGAGCAGACCTCGCTTCCATTTCTGGGCTACATTATCTCTCAGACCGGCCTACAAATGGATCCTGAGAAACTGTCTGCCATCGAGAAATGGCCCCGACCAGAGGGGTTGAAGGCTATTCAACGGTTCCTGGGCTTCGCCAACTATTACCGCCTCTTCATCCCGCACTTCTCTTCCCGGACTGCCCCAATTTGCGCTCACCCGTAAGGGTACTAATCCCAAAGAGTGGCCGCCCGAAGCAGAGGAGGCCTTTCTTTCCCTAAAACAGGCCTTCTCTTCCGCCCCGGTGCTGCATCGCCCAGACGGCAACAAGCAGTTCTTCCTGGAAGTTGACGCCTCCTCCTCTGGAGCCGGAGCGGTACTTACTCAAAAATCATCTTCCGGGAGAATGGTAACTTGTGGCTTCTTCTCCAAACTCTTCTCCTCTTCTGAGCGCAACTATTCCATAGGAGACCGAGAGTTATTGGCCATCAAGCTGGCGTTGGAGGAGTGGCGTTACCTACTCGAGGGGGCTCTTCATCCGGTAATAATTTACACTGACCACAAGAACTTGGCTTACCTCCAGCATGCCCAGAGACTTAACCCGCGCCAAGCCCGGTGGTCCTTGTTTTTTGCTCGCTTTGATTTTGTTCTTCATTTTCGCCCGGCTGACAAAAACGTCAAAGCAGACGCCTTGTCCCGATCCTTTCTGGTGTCCGATCTCGAGGAAGAACCTAAACATATCATCGATCCCGCCAGAGTAATGCAGGTGGCTCCCGTGAGTCTAAATCGTCTCCCTCCCGGTAAGACGTTTGTTTCAGTACCTGATCGGGAGAAGATCCTACACTGGGGCCATTCGTCTAAACTAGCTGGCCACGCCGGTCAGAAAAAGACCCTCCAGCTTATTACCCGGCACTATTGGTGGCCTACCCTGCACAAGGACATAATAGACTTTGTTTCTGCCTGTGTGTCCTGCGCCCGCAACAAAGTCCCGAGACATCTGCCAGCCGGACGCCTCCTTCCGCTTCCTGTACCTGCTGCCCCCTGGCAGCATATAGCAATGGACTTTATAACTGATCTCCCCGTCTCTGCCGGTTGTACGGTCATTTGGGTGGTCGCTGACCGCTTTTCCAAGATGGCTCACTTTATTCCCCTGCCAGGCCTTCCGTCTGCACCCGAGCTGGCTAAAGACTTTATCCGCCACATCTTCCGTCTTCATGGCCTGCCCCTCCACATCGTGTCGGATCGTGGGGTACAGTTCACCTCACGTTTCTGGAGAGCCACTTGTAAACTACTAGACGTCACCCTGGACTTCTCTTCCGCTTACCACCCACAGTCCAATGGTCAAGTGGAGCGGATCAATCAGAACCTGACCAGTTACCTCCGGCACTTCGTTAATGCCCACCATTCTGACTGGGTGGATCTCCTACCATGGGCCGAGTTCTCTTATAATAATCACGAGAGCGAATCCTCCTCCAAATCCCCGTTTTTTGTAGTCTTTGGTCAGCATCCTCGGATTCCTTTTCCTGTCTCCACCTCTGTGGACAATCCGGCTGCGGAATCTCTCGTTAGTAAATTTTCCTCCATATGGGAGAGTACCCGGTCCGCACTCCTTCTGTCATCCGAGCGTATGAAAAGACACGCTGACAAAAAACGCCTGGATCCTCCACAATTTCGTCCAGGAGATAAAGTCTGGCTCTCATCTAAATATGTTCGACTCAAGATACCTTCTTACAAGTTAGGACCTCGGTTCATCGGTCCTCTGGAGGTCATCAGTCAGATCAACCCGGTGGCCTATAAATTGAAACTCCCGGCCAACTTACGGATCCCTAACTCCTTCCATGTATCTCTCCTCAAACCCGTGGTGCTTAACTCTTTTTCCAAGTCTACAGGTACGCCTCCTGCTCCGGTTTCTGCTGAGGACGAGTTTGAGGTAGAGAACATTCTTGCCACCAAAAGGGTAAGAGGAAAGACCTTTTTTCTGGTAGATTGGAAGGGGTTTGGTCCTGAGGAGAGAACGTGGGAGCCCCGGGAGAACATCCATGCCCCTCTCATCCTAGCTAAATTTCTATCTGGCCTAAAAAAGGGGGGGCCTAAAGGGGGGGGTACTGTAGTGCCGGCGTCCCTGCCCTCTGCTAGGCAGGGACGCTGTTCCCCTCACCGCTCTGCTCCGTGCCCGGCGTCCCTCTCCCGCTCTGCTGGCAGCGCGCGCTCCTTCCCGGCCACTGTGCTTAGGGCGCGCGCGCCCTCCCTCCCTCTTAAAGGGGCCGCGCGCGCCGTCCTAAGGAGTCCCCGGCCAATGGCCGGAGGACTTTACCATATATAAGGCACCTCCTCCAAAATGGAGGTGCCGAGCAATGTTGTTGCACCGTTCTACTCTGCTTCAGCCCTCAGGTCCTTTGCCAGTTACCTGCCAGTTACCTGCCAGATTCCTGCCAGCTTGCTGTCCTAATCCTGCCTGATTTACTGTTACCTGCCCGCCTGCCTGAGGTCCGACGGTCTGCCTTACAACTCCGGTCAGTCTGTCTAAGGACCAACTTGCCCGCTCACCTGGGAGCGCACATCAGCTACCTGCCTGCTTGCCTGAGGTCCGACGGTCTGCCTTACAACTCCGGTCAGTCTGTCTATGGACCTGCTTGCCCGCTCACCTGGGAGCGCTTCTCCGCTACCTGCCTGCTTGCCTGCCCGGAGGCTCCGCTGTCACGTGCTGTGACCACCAGCTATTCCAGACTCTTGCCCGCTCACCTGGGAGCGCTTCTCTGCTACCTGCCTGCTTGCCAGCCCGGAGGCTCCGCTGTCACGTGCTGTGACCACCAGCTATTCCAGACTCTTGCCCGCTCACCTGGGAGCGCTTCTCCGCTACCTGCCTGCTTGCCTACCTGGAGGCTCCGCCGTCACGTGCTGTGACCACCTGCTATTCCAGAGACTCTCGCTTGCTCACCTGGGAGCACACATCCTCCATCTGCCTTGCTAGCCTACCTGGAGGTTCAGCCATCACAGGTCGTACCTACCCTTTACCTAGAGACTGCCCTGGTCACTTGCCGTGACCTCCAGCCCGTTCTTCCAGAGACTGCCCCGGTCACTTGCTGTGACCTCCAGCCCGTTCTTCCAGAGACTGCCCTGATCACTTGCCGTGACCTCCTGCCCGTACACCCAGAGACTGTCCCGGTCACCTGCTGTGACTGCCTGCCTGGTCGCCACCCGCTCCCTTACAAGGACCGCTCCCTTGTATAGTAGCCCAGAGGTTCCGCCTCCCAGACCCGTTACACTGAGGAGTTTGCCACGCACTTCAAAAACAAGATTGACCAAACACGGCAAGTCTTTACTGTCCGACCACCACAACCCCTTTGTTTCCCAGACCATTGCCCTTCCCCATAACCTCCCTTTCCAACATCACGGAAGGATACCTCACTCATCTCCTCTCCAAATCACACCTCACCACTTGTGCACTCGACCCCATGCCATCCCACTTCCCCAACCTCACCCCCACACTCATCCCATCCCTAACCCATCTCTTCAACCTAGCACTAACTTCTGGTACCTTCCCCGCTGCCTTCAAACATGCCACAATCACGCCCATCCTCAAAAAGCCATCTCTCTACCCAACCGCCTTGTTCAGCTACCGCCCCATATCACTGCTCCCATTTGCCTCCAAACTCCTTGAGCAACACGTTCACGCTGAACTTTCCTCTCACTACTCATCTAACTCTCTCTTCGACAACCGACATTCCACAATTCCACCGAAACTGCCCTTACCAAAATTACTAATGACTTACTTACAGCCAAAGCTAACAGACAATTCACTGTACTCCTTCTTCTTGACCTGTCCTCTGCCTTCGACACAGTTGACCACTGCCTCCTACTACAGATCCTCTCTTCCTTTGGTGTCAAAGACCTTGCCCTATCTTTGATCTCCTCATACCTTTCTAACCTCACATTTTCTCCCACTCTACCTCCACATCCCGCCCCCTCTCTGTTGGAAGCCCTCAAGGCTCTGTCCTAGGACCCCTACTCTTCTCAATCTACACCCTTGGCCTGGGACAGCTCATAAAATCCCATGGCTTCCAGTACCATCTGTACGCTGATGACACCCAGATCTACCTCTCTGGCCCAGATTTCACCTCTCTGCTATCCAGAATCCCCGCCTGTCTATCAGCCATATACTCCTTCTTCTCCTCTCACTTCCTCAAGCTCAATGTGGACAAAGCTGAACTCATTATCTTTCCCCTATCTCGCATATCTTCTACACCTGATTTTTCTATCGCAATAAATTGACATCACACTTTCCCCTGTACCGGCAATCCGCTGCCTCGGAGTAACTTTTGACTCTGCCCTGTCCTTCAAACTCCACATCCAAGCTCTCGCCACCTCCTGTCGCCTCCAGCTTAAAAATATTTCCAGAATCCGTCCTTTCCTCAACCCTCAATCTACTAAACTGCTTGTGCATGCCCTCATCATCTTCCGCCTTGATTACTGCAACATCCTCCTCTGTGGCCTACCTGCTAATGTAGCGCCCGGAGGGTTCGGTTGCTACAGGGGTATTACACCTCAACCAGAGGTGTGATATTCCACTCCCAGGTAAGGATGGAGTGTTGACCAGGGCTCAGTTAGCTGCATGCACACACACACACTCATCCCATTTCCGGGGGACAGCTCGACGGTGCTCCCAGATGCAGGCACAACTGACCATGTCCCTGGCTGGAGTGGGGAGGGGGGAGAGAACCCAGTGGTGTAGGAGCAGAAGGGGTCGGTTTCTGGAGCGAGCACAGGAAGGAGCTCATTGGGTGCAGGTCACCTGAGCTCAGTCACAGAGAAACAGATAAAAGGTGGGAGCCATCTTTAGAGTAGAGTTCAGTCGGTTCAGAAGGGAGAGAGAGCTGACAGGGAGCCGAGGCTCAGCTCCACGAGGCAGGCCTAGAGAAAAGGCCGGAGCCAGAGAGGAGAAGAGGAGAAGGAGAAGGAAGGAAGGAGAAGAGACAGAGGAGTGGAAGGGCTCCAGAAACAAGAAGGCAGAAGGGACCCTAAGAGAGCAGAATGGACAGCAACCGTTGCATACCCCATTATACCGGGTGGAAGGGTCAGGCTGTGGAAGGGTACCGGATTCCCAAGTTGGTGGAGGTAAATCATCCCTCAGCCAAGAACCGGAGGTCGTGATCATTTATTGGTGCGACCCCCTGCCAAACCTGCTAGGAAGGCGCCATATAGGATAGCGGGAAGCAGTTGCCAACGCTTACCCGACACGGTCCGCGGTAGCTGGACAGAAGTTTGGTCACTGGTGGGGCACGAGAGGCCAGAGAAAGGACAGAAGGGGTTCCTGTGCCATACTCCTGAATTGCCTGGGGGTTGACCGAGCTCCTCACCTGGTGGACGCAGCACGGCTTGGGCAGTCATTGCTGACAGAAGTGACTTGGATAACAACTGTGAGTAAAAACCCTGGACTGCACCATTGGACTCAGTGTGATCTTTGCTGCGCCTGCACCATCACCCCCAGCATCCACCTACACTGCCCTGAGGCTACACTCTTCCCGTGGGGAGTTATCCAACCCCTGTGCTGCACACCAACACCAGCCTCAGCGGTCTGCCTTGCAGCGGCGGTTATCCCTGACCGCAATCCACGGGTGGCATAGTCGGACATTTACAAAACACTGATAAATAGACTGCCACAACATTGGTCTGACCACCCTGAGCCACGGGATCAGGTTGCCACTACTACCCCCAGCATCGTACAGAAGCCCGGTTCCGGGTACCCCATGGCCCAGGGGGCGAGTCACTAACACTCTCGCACCCCTCCAGTCCGTCCTTAACTCTGCTGCACGACTTGTTTATCTCTCGCCTCGCTACTCCTCTGCTACCCCCCCTTTGCATAGCCCTTCACTGGCTCCCAATTGCCCAGCGTATCCAGTTCAAACTAATAGCACTGACCTACAAAGCTATCCATAACCTTTCTCCTCTGTACATCTCTGAACTAATCTCCCGATATATACTCCCTTACGTAATCTTCGGTCCTCCCAAGACCTCCTTTTCTCCTCCACTCTTATTCGTTCCTAACCCAATCGCCTCAAAGATTTCTCCCGAATACCCCCATCCTATGGAATTCAGTGCCTCAACACGTCTGATTAGCCTCCACATTTGGATCCTTCAGACGGAACCTGAAAACCCATCTCTTCAAACAAGCTTACAGCCTGCCATGACTTTGCTTGCTGCCACCTGAACAACACGGGAGCTACTGCAACCCCCCCAACCTACTGTCTCCTTCCCCTTTCCTGTAGAATGTAAGCCCGCAAGCGCAGGGTCCTCTTCCCTCTGTACCAGTCTATCATTGTTACTTTTGTTTACTGTAAGTGATATCTGTATTTGGTATGTAACCCTTTCTTATGTACAGCACCATGGAATCAATGGCACTATATAAATTATAATAATAATAATAATAATAATTCAATAATCAAAGCAGATTCCTACTGCATACTTAAGTGCAAACACCTGCAGAAAAATCACAAAAAAAAAGAAAAAAAGCAGTTTTTCTGCACATGGGAGCATGTACTTTGTAGTGCATTCAATATTTTCTTATTGACGAATAGCTCACAATTGACTGCACTGTTTAAAAACATGCAGTAAAAAATGCCAGGAAGTATGCCACAACACCACAGTGTCATTTTCTAAAAATGTGACCAGTGTGAACATGCTCTAAGTCCTCCCTTTATGTTTACCATTCCTCTTGCATCCACCTCTGCGTTTGGCTAAAAAAAAATGCTTTTTCTATCTGCTTTCATTATCCCGCTATGGGAGCTTTTATCTTACATAGTGTACATATTATTGCCAATGAGATCAATCACCAGAGTCTGGCTGAGTATGCCCACTAGTTACATTTCAGGCTAAGGAATGAAATCAAGTCAGCTTTCTCTTGCCCATCTCCTGATTGATCTGCTGTTATGAAACCTGCAAAATCAGCCACCATCATCAGCAGTTTCCAGAGCAGTTCTCTTATTCACTACTTGCTTATTGAAAGGCTATGTTATCTATATACAAATATAGTGATAACAGTGTAGACTGTTAATGTGTCACAGTAGCATAAGCTCAGCAGTATGATGAAGCTACTAAACCAGAACTGTCACTCAAAGAAGAGTGTCCGCCTCCACAACAAGGAAGTGAAGGAGAGTATGAAGCACTGTGCTGCTGAAAACACAACTTGATAAGAACCATTAGGCTAAATTTTCACAATGAGTATTTGGTGACCTATTAAGTAAATTAGGTTACTTGTACTTTTTCTTTGCATTTTTTAGTGCGTTTTTTTACATGCATTTTTATTGCGTTTTTTGACACTGCAGCTCTTGATTTTTTTTGGTATGTCATGTTTTAAATTAAGCGGCTTTGTTTTTGATACTTTCTGGTATTTGGCTTTGACAAAACTTTATTGATACAGATATGTGCGGATTCTATGCGTTTTTGATTAGTTTCCATTGCGGAAACATACTAAAAACTCATATATACGTTTTTTACCTATGATTTTATGGGGAAAATCCACACAAAAACTCAGCGTACCCTCAAGAGAAATTGACAAGGTGTGAATTTCAAACACACTGAGTTAAAAAAAACTCACAAAAAAAACCTCATAGTGGGAATTTACCGATAAAGATTGGTGGTTGTTGCAAGTCATCTGTGGCACTCCCTTCATGAAATGGAGCAGATGCACCAGATGCAGACAAATCAAAACAAACCTAAGGCCAGACCTGGCATTGGACATGAAGTGTAAATGGCCATTTTTGTGTGTGTTTTGATCCCAATTAAGCACAGCTAAATGGGATTTTTTTACCTAAATTAAACTTTGGGTAGAAACAAATAAGGGTATACCATAATAAATGGAAGTATACTCCCTGTCACGTCAGTACAGGCTTCTCTGGTGCTCTCTGGACAGAAAATGATATCCAGTTCTATCTTCACATGACCACTGTGACCTGTGATTGGCTGCAGCAGTTGTGCCACTGATGTTAGCACATCATCAGAGTTGTGTGTGAAGGGGGCTGGCAGAGTGACTCATTTCAATAGCTAAGCCTGCTCCTTTCTCTGTCACTTCATCAGACGTGGAAAAAAAAAGTTTTCTGGTAGAGAAAAGAAAATCAATTCACAATTAATCAAATTTGTTACGAATATCCCGAAATGTTTAGATTCTAGTGATTTTGAAATTTTCTGGATTTGGTTTGCACAATTCCAGCAAAATTCTTTGGAGGGTTAAAATATAATGAGATTTTACACCCCTGTCCTAGGCCTGCCAATCCCTTGTCCTGCTGCCTCAGTTTCCTAACCAAGTCCTCCCCCCATTTCTTCTAGTCTTTGGATTGTTCAGCACTAACTAGGCCTCACGCTGGTCTCAAAGGACGCCATTGACATCAATGATATTTAATGTGACCCATGTTACCATGTGAGGCTTGTTCAGCGCCAGAAGGGAGGGACAGATGAGTACAATCATTTATTAATTTAACCACTTCCTTCCCTTCCATTTATTATACTTTGGGGCCTAAAGAGACCTCAGTTAATAATAAACATATTTTTTGAGAATTGGGCCACCTTCAATTTGGACTGAATTTATTTAGGAAATTTGCACCTCTCTAGTTGTTGACTTAGCTATTGAAATTACATAGTGCCAGAATATGCCATGAAATCTCCCGTAATGAGAACGGAGTTACATGTTGACAACTTGCCCCACAACAAATATGATCCCATGTTGCTGCGTTAATGCAAAATTAAAATTAGATCCAAAAGGGTGAGATGAGCAATCCAAAGATTTTGTGTGGTCCTGGAGGGTTTCCAGAATATGGGCAAATATGTAAAGCAGTAGTGCTTTACAAACCTTTTAAAACTAACCTCTTTTCTGTATTTTGTAGCAGCTATTTTGCTTTTTATTTTTTATTTTTAGGGCAAAGGAAATGTTTTATGTCTACAAATTAGGAAAGTTTTAGATGAACATACCGACATCTACTGTTGCATTCAGCCCTTCCAGTCTAAACTGACATACTATAATTCTTATTGGCACCACATCTTAAATCTTTTGGCTTGTGGCAAAAATGAAAGAACATGTTTCTAACCTGTCAGTTTGAGATTAAATGGGTTGCTCTGATGTCTTTCTATAAAATGACGGGACATGCGATATTTAATAGATGTATTCCCTATGGTGCTTTTATGCTCTAGAAATCTGATTTTTAATTTTCCTTTTAGTTCAGTCCACAAAACTCAAACTTACACACAGAAAAGCCTGTGTAGCTCAATAGGATTGTGAACAAGTGAGGAGATAGTCCAGCATCAAGAAGTCTTCTTAAGATCATATCCTTTATTTTAAAAAATTTATAAAAAACATGTACAAATAGAAAGTCACAACCCCACAGGGGGAGGTAATAAACAGACGCATTTCAGACCCACAGGTCCTTAATCAATGCATGAGTGTCCAGTCCAAACTAGTGGATATATATATACTGTGTCTTGCATGGACACATGCTCACATTGAGACCAATGTAAGCCAAACAATTAAAACAGTGCAATTAGCATAATTAAAATCATCAGTCTCCACATTGAAATGGGCATTATGTAACGGGTCTGGGAGGCGGAACCTCTGAGCAACTCTACAAGGGGGCGGTCCTTGTGAGGAAGCGGGTGGCTCCCAGGGAAGACGGGCAGGTACTCACGGCAAGTGACAGGGACAGTCTCTGGGTAGAAGCAGACAGGTAGCAGGTGGACGCTCCCAGGTGAGCGGGCGAGAGTCTCTGGACGGGCAGGTGGTACGGCAGAGTCTCCAGGTAGGCTAGCAGGCAGGTAGCAGGTGAGCGCTCCCAGGTGAGCGGGCAAGAGTCTCTGGACAGGCAGGTGGTCACAGCAAGTGACGGCAGAGCCTCCAGGTAGGCTAGCAGGCAGGTAGCAGGTGAGCGCTCCCAGGTGAGCGGGCAAGAGTCTCTGGACTGGCAGGTGGTCACGGCAAGTGACGGCAGAGCCTCCAGGTAGGCTAGCAGGCAGGTAGCAGGTGAGCGCTCCCAGGTGAGCGGGCAAGAGTCTCTGGACTGGCAGGTGGTCACGGCAAGTGACGGCAGAGCCTCCAGGTAGGCTAGCAGGCAGGTAGCAGGTGAGCGCTCCCAGGTGAGCGGGCAGGCTGGTCCATAGACAGACTGACAGGTCTCGGAAGGCAGACCGTCGGACCGCAGGCTTGCAAGCAGGTAAGCGGATATCAGGCAGGTATCAAGCAGGAATCTGGCAGGTGACTGGCAGGTAACTGGCAACGGGACCTGAGGGCTGAAGCAGAGTGAAGGCTTTGCAACAACATTGCTCGGGCACCTCCATTTTGGAGGAGGTGCCTTATATATGGTGAGGTCCTCCGGCCATTGGCCGGGGACTCCTTAGGACGGCGCGCGTGGCCCCTTTAAGAGAGGGGGAGCGCGCGCGCGCCCTAAGCCCAGTGGCCGGGAAGCAGCGCGCGCTGCCAGCAGAGCGGTAGGAGGACGCCGGGCACGGAGTGGAGAGGTGAGGGGAACAGCGTCCCTGCCTAGCAGGAGGCAGGGACGCCGACGCTACACATTACAACCTGTAGCTAAAGAACTGGTGCAATTGTACTGAAAAAGAACAGAAAAAAATACACAAAAATACAAGTGTGAAGCATAATGTGATAAATCCAATGCAAAGACTGATGGTTTCAATTATGCTAATTGCACGGTTTGTTTGGCTTAGATTGGTCTCAATGTGAGCACATGTCCATGTAAGACACAGTATATATATCCACTAGTTTGGACTGGACACTCATGCAATGATTAAGGACCTATGGGTCTGAAATGCATCAGTTTACAACTTCCCCTGTGCGGTTATGATTTTCTATTTGTACATGTTTTTTATAAATTTTTTCCAATAAAGGATTAAAGGATTTGATTTTAAGAAGATGTCTTGATGCTGGACTATCTCCTCACTTGTTCGCATTTCTCCCAGGACACTACCGACTTCTCCGTGCATCTGATGTCTGAGTAAGTTGAGCTGACCTTTTTCCTATGTTTTGCTTCAATAGGATTGTGGTCTGCTTATAGCACACTCCTCAACAATGAGATCACAACCCCAAGAAAGAAAGGTTGTGGAATTATGGAAATAACAAGATGGATACAAATGTCAATGATCTGCAAATGATGAAAAAATGGAAAGCAGATTTTCAAAATATCTTTCATTCATTCACTAACATTAGCAACACACCTAGAAATATCCACACTTATACACCTTGGTTGCTATTAGTAAGGTTACTAACACCTTCACGACATCCGCCGTACATATATGGCGCTGTGGGAGGTGCGTTCCCACAAACCGCTGTACATGTACAGCATGACGATCGTGTGGGCTCATCCGAGCGCTAACACGATCAAACGAGGGTATCAGCGTTATTTGAGAGCTGACACCCTGCGGCAATGCCCACATTCGGTGCTAGCGCCGATTGCAGGCATTTATCCCCTCTAATGCCGCTATCAATAGTGACAGCGACATCGATCAAGTTGCAGAGGAAGAGAGCTTCATCTCTGCTCCGATAGGAACAATGCGATTTTTCCGCCATATATGGGGTATTGGCGTACTCAGAAAAAATTGCACAACAAATTGTACAGTCCGTTTTTACCTGTTACCCTTGTGAAAATGAAATATTTCGGGCTAAAGCAACATTTTTGTTGGAAAAATTTATTTTTTTATTTTCACGGCTCAACATTTTAGCCTGTCATGTGAATGTAGCAGAGCTGGAGCCGTCCTGGGAACCATGGAAAGGTAAGGATGATGTTGGTTTATTATTTTACTTTTATTGCAGAAGACATTGGCTTCAGCTGGAATGGGAGTGATGGTAAGTATGGTTTAATTTAGAACTATAAAGAATTGTGTGTTTATTTCACTTAAAGGACTTTATTCTGGGTGCTTGTGTTTTTTTTTTAACTTTGACTATGGGGTTAGTAATGGGGGTGTCTTATAGACGCCTCTCCATTACTAACCTTGGCTTGATGTCAGCTGGCATTTCAAGCTGACATCAACCCCAGCCTTATTACCCCACTGCCACCGCTACAGGGCAGTGGGAAGAGCGAGGCTAAGTGCCAGAATTGGCGCATCCTATGGATGGGCCATTTCTGGGGCTGCTGACGGCTGGTGTTTCTAGCCTGGGAGGGGGCCAATATTCATGGCACCCTTCCTGGGCTATTAATATCAGCCCCCAGCTGTCTGCCTAGCCTTTGCTAGCTATTAAAATAGGGGGGACCCCACGTCATTTTTTGGGGGGGGTCCCCCATTTTAATAGTAAAGGCTAGGTATTCAGCTGGGGGCTGATATTAGTAGACTGGGAAGCTCCGTGGGTATTACCCCCTTCCCAGGCTTCAAACATCTGCCCCAGCCTTCTGCTTAACCTCCGCTAGAGACTAAAATGACGGGGAACCCCACGCCATTTTTTTTTTTAATAAATCCTTTATTTTAACACTAAATGACAAGTACAGTAATCAACACTATCACTGTACTTATTATATATGTGACTGACATGTTTCTATCTATCTAATCTATGTGTGATGCTCTATTCTTTCTGTTCTAAATTGTCGGGTACCGATGCTGAATTGCCGGCCGGCTTTTTTAAAGAGACGGTGCATGAAAACACTATTATTTTTTTAAATAAGTTCTTTAACACTAAATGACAAGTACAGTAACCAACACTGTCACTGTACTTATATATGTGACTGACATGTTTCTATCTATCTAATCTATGTGTGATGCTCTATTCTTTCTGTTCTAAATTGTCGGGTACTGGTGTATGCCGCTGCTGAATTGCCGGCTTTTCATGTTTCACTGTGAGCACTGTTCCCATCTATTTGGGCAACCACTGTAATGCCACAACCACCATGGCTGTAACATTACAGTGAGTGGCAGACAATCCCTGCATGATGTGAAAAAATCCAGTTACGCTTTTGGTGCACGAACAGTTATCGAACATAACCTCGAACAGCCGAATTTTTTGCAAATCTTTCGCGTTCATGGAACGACTCGAACACCGCCCAAAACAGCTCGAATTTGAGATTGGCGAACAGTTCTAGTCGAACACCGCTCATCTCTAGTCAACAGTCTCAGAATCACTGGGATACATTGAAGTGTTCCAGAGTTATTACCAAATAGATTAACACTGGTCAGAATTGTAAAAATTTGCCTGATCAGGAAGGTGAAAGCAAGCTCTGGGGCCAAGGGGTTAATGGCTGTCTGATCATCAAGAACCGCTGCAGGTAACTACTTTTTACAAAGTAAATTACCGACTAATGATGTCCCAGATGTGCTAGATGGGAGACGAGTCTGGACGCTGCAGGCCATACAGGCTGCTCACAATAGCACGAGCAACATGTGGCCTGGTGTGTTGAAATACAGCTCCTGAGACACTTTGGAAAAATGGCTGGAGTGTATGAATAAAGGCTTACTGGTGTTGTTAATGTGACGGTAAGGATATGTGAACCAAAGATGGCAAATACATAAGATAACATATTTATGGTGGTCACAGTTCTTACATTTGCCCTTTAATACGAGTAATCTTTTCATATTAGCAACTTTTGAATTCTCAATGGAAATATTAATGTAGATTGGAAATTTAGAGATGGGGAAGTCTTGGCGTGTTGCAGAGGACTGGGTGGACCACACAGAAAATCAGAGTCTAGCCATAGTGTTAGCTGGTCTCTGACGGTGAAGACAGAAAAATAGGAGGCACCTCATGCAACCACATGAAAGAAAAAGGAGATTATTAAAAGAAAAACTGTCACCAACATTTCAGCAGTAGCAATTCCTGTAAACTACAGAGAAAATGGCAGTATGCAGATAGAGGTGTATCTAAGTTTTCTGGCACCAATTCTGGCAAGAATTCAGTTTGGCGCTCACCCCTCCCCCAAGCACATATGCGATTTGCACACTTAGTCACGTGCCGACGAGCTGCTCTCCTTAATTCTCTCAATGTTCTCCCTAATTCTCTCAGTGAAAAACTGAGAGAAGCAGGAAGAGAATCTCATTGTCAGGTGACCGTAAGTATGACCGTCGCATATGAGTGAAGTGGCCATGTGATGACTGATGGAACCTGCAAGCCGAGCTGAATCCTGACAGTGAGTATATTACACGTTGTTAGCATTGGTATGCTACAGGGCTTCATTTTATAATTAAACGGCTTGACCAGGTTAGAGATGAAAGTCTGCTGGAACACTATGTGACTGCAGGCATCTGAATTCTCACAGCGCATGCACTGCACACTTTTAAGATTCTCCCTTGCTGGTGGCAAGAGTGGACAGTCATGTTAGCACAAGTACATTGTGAAAGTATTTGGCCCCCTTGAACTTTTCTACCTTTTGCCACATTTCTGGCTTCAAACATAAAGATATAAAATTCTAATTTTTTTGTGAAGAAACAAAAACAATTGGGACACAATCGTGAAGTGGAATGAAATTTCTTGGATATTTTAAACTTTTTTAACTAATTAAAAACTGAAAAGTGGGGCGTGCAATATTATTCAGCCCCTTTACTTTCAGTGCAGCAAACTCACTCCAGAAGTTCAGTGAGGATCTCTGAATGATCCAATGTTGTCCTAAATGACTGGTAATGATAAATAGAATCCACCTGTGTGTAATCAAGTCTCCGTATAAATGCTTCTGCTCTGTGATAGTCTCAGGGTTCTGTTTCAAGTGCAGAGAGCATCATGAAGACCAAGGAACACACTAGGCAGGTCCGAGATACTGTTGTGGCGACGTTTAAAGCCGGATTTGGATACAAAAAGATTTCCCAAGTTTTAAACATCTCAAGGAGCACTGTGCAAGCGATCATATTGAAATGGAAGGAGTATCAGACCACTGCAAATCTACCAAGACCCGGCCGTCCCTCTAAACTTTCATCTTAAGCAAGGAGAAGACTGATCAGAGATGCAGCCAAAAGGCCCATGATCACTCTGGATGAACTGCAGAGATCTACAGCTGAGGTGGGAGAGTCTGTTCATAGGACAACAATCAGTAGTACATTGCACAAATCTGGCCTTTATGGAAGAGTGGCAAGAAGAAAGCCATTTCTCAAAGATATCCATAAAAAGTCTCGTTTGAAGTTTGCCACAAGCCACCTGGGAGACACACCAAACATGTGGAATAAGGTGCTCTTGTCAGATGAATACAAAATCAACTTTTTGGCCACAATGTAAAACGATATGTTTGGCGTAAAAGCAACACAGCTCATCACCCTCAAAACACCATCCCCACTGTCAAACATGGTGGTAGCAGCATCATGGTTTGGGCCTGCTTTTCCTCAGCAGGGACAGGGAAGATGGTTAAAATTGATGGGAAGATGGTCGGAGCCAAATACAGGACCATTCTGGAAGAAAACCTGTTGCAGTCTGCAAAAGACCTGAGACAGGGATGGAGATTTATCTTCCAACAAGACAATGATCCCAAACATAAAGCAAAATCTACAATGGAAAGGTTAAAAAATAAACGTATCCAGGTGTTAGAATGGCCAAGTCAAAGTCCAGACTTTAATTCAATCGAGAATCTGTGGAAAGAGCTGAAAACTGCTGTTCACAAACGCCCTCCATCCAACCTCAATGAGCTCGAGCTGTTTTGAAAGGAAGAATGGGCAAGAATTTCAGCCTCTCAATGTGCAAAACTGATAGAGACATACCCCAAGCGACTTGCAGCTGTAATCGCAGCAAAAGGTGGCGCTACAAAGTATTAACTCAAGGGGGCCGAATAATATTGCATGCCCAACTTTTCAGTTTTTAATTTGTTAAAAAAGTTTAAAATATCCAATAAATTTCGTTCCACTTCACGATTGTGTCCCACTTGTTGATTCTTCCCAAAAAATTTGAATTTTATATCTTTATGTTTGAAGCCAGAAATGTGGCAAAAGGTAGGAAAGTTCAAGGAGGCCAAATACTTTCACAATGCTCTGTATGCGATTAGTATACTTCTGGCCATATTCCGACTATACGTGTTTGACCTCACTCAATTCATTTTCATTGAGTGAGGCCACGCATGTCTAGTCAGCATGTATGCAAATCGTTGGCACCAGAGAATCCTGACAGCGTGCAGTGCGCACTGTGAGAATTCAGAAGTCTGCAGTCACATAGAATGACTGGAAACTCATTACAACCATGACAACCCCCTTTAATTCTCCTAACATAAAAATATGAGAATTAGTCAGTATCACAAAAATTTTTTACATCCAGGTACCTTATAGATGATGCTGTCTCTGGAGTCGTTCTTTTTCTTTTCATTTTCATATTGTCCAGACACCATAATGACTTTTCTCTTCCACAGCTCGCCTCTGCAGACTTCCATCTTCACCGGTCTTGTGCAGAACATCCCCACACGATGCCATTAAAAATAGCAGTGTCGTTATAATGTTCCTGAATAAAAATATCTGCCTTACGCTGAGCCCCTCAATAAATAATTGCCCCTCACTATATTCCCTGTGCAAAATATGACCCTCACGTCGTCCCTGTTATGGTACATTTTCTCCACACTGCTCTCTCCTTTCCATACTGGGCGCTCTCTTCACACTGTCCTCTCACACTGTGTCCTCCCTCCTGCTATAGGGCCCGTGAGTCTAGGGGTCACCGTGCCCTCCCCAGTATAACACATTCAACTGTATCGGCATCCTGGATGAAAGCAATGATGAAGGTCAACTGACACTCCCTCCTCCATCATTCCCTGTCTGTGTCTGACGTCTTGGTGCAGAGGGCACGATGACGTTACTACGTGGTTGGAGTAGTGAGGGAACGCGGAGGAAAGGTGAGCATTGTATTATTTTTTTTAAATCAGTGAGTACATTGTTGTTGCCATAATACTGTATGGAGGACTATGGGGGGTGCATTATTATATATGGAAGACTATCGAGAATGTATTATACTATATGGAGGACTTTGGGGAGTGCAGTATACTGTATGGAGGACAATATATTGTATGGAGGATTATGAAGAGTGCAGTATTCTGTATAGAGGACTATGGGGAGTGCAGTATACTATATGAAGGACTGTGGGGGTGTATTATACTATATGGAGGACTATGTGGTCCATTATACTGTATGGAGGACTTTGGGGAGTGCATTATACTGTGTGGATGACTATGGGGAGTGCATTACACTATATGGAGGACTATGGGGAGTGCAGTATACTGTATGGAGGACTATGCTGAGTGTATTATACTGTCTGGAGGACTATGGAGAGTGCCGTATAATGTATGGAGGACAATATATTGTATGGAGGACTATGGGGAGTGCAGTATGCTATATGAAGGACTGTGGGGGTGTATTATATGGAGGACTATGTGGTCCATTATACTGTATGGAGGACTATGGAGAGTGCATTATACTGCATGGATGACTATGGGGAATGCATTATACTGTATGGATGACTATGGGGAGTGCATTATACTATATGGAGGACTATGGGGAGTGCAGTATGCTGTATGGAGGACTATGGGGAGTGCAGTATACTGTAAGGAGGACTATGGGTAGTGCATTATACTGTATGGAGGACTATGGGGAGTGCAGTATACTATATGGAGGACTATGGGAAGAGCATTATACTATATGAAGAACTATTGGGAGTACATTATACTATATGAAGGACTATGGTAAGTGCAGTATACTGTATGGAGGACTATGTGGTGCAGTATACTGTCTGGAGGACTATGGGGAGTGTATTATACTGTCTGGAGAACTATGGGGAGTGCAGTATACTGTAAGGAGGACTATGGGGAGTGCATTATACTGTATGGAAGACTATGGGGAGTGCAGTATACTATATGGAGGACTATGGGAAGAGCATTATACTATATGAAGAACTATTGGGAGTACATTATACTATATGAAGGACTATGGGGAGTGCAGTATAGTATATGGAGGACTATGGGAAGAGCATTATACTATATGAAGAACTATTGGGAGTACACTATACTATATGAAGGACTATGGTGAGTGCAGTATACTGTATGGAGGACAATGTGTTGCTGTATACTGTCTGGAGGACTATGGGGAGTGTATTATACTGTCTGGAGGACTATGAGGAGTGCAGTATACTGTAAGAAGGACTATGGGGAGTGCATTATACTGTATGGAGGACTATGGGGAGTGCAGTATACTATATGGAGGACTATGGGAAGAGCATTATACTATATGAAGAACTATTGGGAGTACATTATACTATATGAAGGACTATGGTGAGTGCAGTATACTGTATGGAGGACTATGTGGTGCAGTATACTGTCTGGAGGACTATGGGGAGTGTATTATACTGTCTGGAGGACTATGGGGAGTGCAGTATACTGTATGGAGGACCATGTGGTACGTTATACTGTATGGAGGACTATGGGGAATGCATTATACTCTATGGAGGACTATGAGGAGTGCAATATTCTGTATGGAGGACTAATTGGAGTGCAGTATACTGTATGAAGGACTATGGGGAAAGCATTTTATATGGAGGACTATGTGGTGCATTATACTGTATGGAGGACTATGGGGAGTGCACTTTACTGTATGAAGGACTAGGGCGAGTGCATTATTCTGTATGGAGGACTATGGGGAGTGCATAATACTGTATGGAGGACTATGGGGAGTGCAATATACTGTATGGAGGACTATGGGGATTGCCATATACTATATAGAGGACTATGGGGAGTGCATTATACTGTCTGGAGGACTATGGAGAGTGCACTATACTGTATGGAGGACTATGGAGAGCGTAGTATACTGTATAGAGGGCTATGGGGGTGCAGTATACTGTATGAAGGACTATGGGGAGAGCATTATTCTATATGGGGGACTATGTGGTGCATTATACTGTATGGAGGACTATAGGAAGTGCACTATACTATTTGAAGGACTATGGGGAGTGCTTTATACTATATGGATGACTATGTGGAATGCATTATACTATATGGAGGAAAATGAGGAGTGCTATGGAGGACAATGGGGAGTGCAGTATACTGTATGGAGGACTATGGGAAGTGCAGTATACTTTACGGAGGACTATGGGTAGTGCAGTATACTGTATGGAGGACTATGGGGAGTGCAGTATACTATATGGAGGACTATGGGCAGAGCATTATACTATATGGAGGACTATGGGGTGCACTATACAATGTGGAGGACTATGGAGAGTGCATTATACTATATGGAGATCTATGGGGTGTATCATACTATATGGAAGGCAATGTGGGGCCCATTATACTTTGTAGAGGGCTATGTGAGGCCCATTACACTATATGGAAGGCTATGTGAGGGCCATTAAAATGTGGAGGGCTATGTGTCAGCCTTTATACTTTATGGAGGGCTATGTGGGGCCGATTATTCTGTATGCAAGCAGTTATACAGTGTGAAGATTTGTGTGGGGTCCATTATATTGTGTTGAGGGCTGTGTGTGGGTGATTATACTGTTTGGAGGGATCGTGCATTATACTGCATGTAGGGCTGAGTGGGGGTCACTGTTGTGGGATCACACTGTCTTGGGTTCACTATACTTTACCAGGGGAGTTAAAATGGGGTAAAGTAGGATCATCATACCGTGCATGTGGAGGGTACTGTGGAGGAATTTCACTATGAGGGTATCATACAGTGTTTGTTCAACACTTTTGTTGACCTCATACTTTATAGGTACAATGAAAGGGGAATCTAGAGCTTCAGTAGGAGGAAAATCACTTGTAAAGGTTGCAAAGTTGTGAGATATGCTCTTCTGTGATCCTGCTGCATATTAGTTTTATTTTTTTTGGGTGGGGGAGGGAGCCCCAATTAGAACATCTGCTATGGGGCCCCATGATTTCTTTGTATACCTCTGGGATGGACCTTAGAAGTTAAACAAACGACACATAAAATGCAGAATGAAAAATGTTTCAGGTATTTGTACTGTGCAGAATATTAACATAGTAGCTGCTTAAAAAAACATTATGCTACAGAATTCACTTCAAAATATCATTTTGGCATCAAAAACATTGTTAGACAGTCTCTGAGAGAACAGGTAAATGCCAGATAAACTGTCAGAATCAATGATAATGTAATAAAATTCAGGTCAACTTGAAATCTACTTTTCCTTTGTGACTTGTATATTGTATTACACCTTTATCTGCTGAATACTGAGTAGAGCAATGCAATACATATCATCAGTGATAGGTTAAAAGCTTTCTGAACTTCGGTAAAATAATTCCTTTTCTGATTATTCTAAAATGAATTATGAAATGTATAAACCTTTTATCCCCCTACACAATATTTTTTACATCATGTTTCCTTGCGATTGCCATAGGCTCAGTTTTCATCTCCGTCATGGCTTCCTTTCATAACACAGGGCACAATGCTCAGCTGGATTCCAGTTACTTATAATGGGGTCTTTTGGGTTCCCCTTTTTCACAAGAAAAAAAGTGCTGCGTGCATACTTTTTGCATATTCTTCATTCTTTTTAGTATTTCATATAATAATGAGTACAAGGTGCAGTTAATTCCAATATAACTGTATAGTACATGTAGATATACGTCCATTTGAGACCATGGATACAATCATGTGAACTCAGGGGTTTAACTAATTCTCTTAGGGTAGTGGATTCACTTAAAACATCATCTAAATATGCTTAAAAATGCTTAGAAGAGACTCTTCCTATTAGTTTTAAATCGTTAATCTACTTTGCTGCTCCCCTTCCCCATTTATTATACATACTCCACAATTCCTTTCCTCTCTAAGGCTCCAGTTATTATTCTTTAAAGGGGTTGTCCACTACTTTAGATTAACCCCCCCCCCAATGTATCATCCTGGGGTCCCTAAGACATTTTGTAAATACCTTCCGTTGCAGATAACGCCTGCGAGCGGTGCTATCACTGGCCGCTCACAGCCATCACGTGACCTCCGGCTGATGTCACAACAAGTGCTGGCAGCAGCCGGGGGTCTTTTTCTTCCTGGTTCCACGGTGGATGCCAGGCTGTGGGCGGTGTTACCCCTCCCGTCACACCTGGCATCCACCGCGTGCTCTCCCTGTCCCCATTCATTGGGAAAGCGCGCGGTGGATGCTGGGTGTGACGCGGGAGGTAACCCCGCCCACAAGCCAGCAGCCACCACGGGGACCCCAGCGCTGAGTCACGCCTCAATTGTCGTGACGTCAGCGCGGGGTCACGTGATGACTGTGAGCGGCCACCGATAACGCCTCTCACAGGCATTATCTGCAATGGAAGGTATTTACAAAAAGTCTTAGGGGCCCCGGATAGATACATTGGGGGGGTAGTCCAAAGTAGTGCACAACTTCTTTAATCCAAGTATTGCTCGCAACTAATGGTGTTCTATTCTGCCTACCCCTCATCTTGGTTGTCCTACATTTTACCCATCTAGTCTCTCAGTAAATATCCGTCACCATGCTTACAGTAGACACTATTATTCTCATGCCAATCTCTCTGAGATCGTCTGCAACTTCCCCCTATCTCTCCTGTGCCTTCTCATTACCAATACTGTACTATAGTTATAGGGGCTAAACTTACCCCTGCAAATCCTCACTAACCTCAACATTGACATTAAACACCATCACTTTCACCCAAAGTTCACCAAGATGGTTATATGATTAATGTTAGAGATGAATAAATTGATTTCATGCAAATCAAATTCATATCAAATATTAGGAAATTAATTTTTGCTCTGCAAATCTGAACAATTTCCAATTTGCTTTTCATAAATTATCTAAAATGGTTCCCGCCATTTTACATATTGTAGGAGATTGCATCAGCTAGAGGAGGATCACATAACCTCAGATGTGGTCGGGCTTGCAGCTATCACATCACATCACATGGTATAGCACAGCCAATGAGGAGAGGCTATCAGAGCCTGTCTAAAAGCAGATGCTGGGAAGGCAGCAGCCAGTTTGTTGTAAATCTGGATAGTGAGAGGACATCATAGCTCACAGCTTAGGCATAGAGAAGGGTGAAAAATACATAAAATATTGAACACAAACAGTGTTTGACGGTGTGAAAAAGATTAGTATGGGATGAACAGGCTGTTGGTTATTACTAGTTACCGTCCGTTTTACATATACCCAGAAATACTGAAGTTACTTTGGCATTACCAAGGCTGTGTTTGCATTTAGAAGAGCTTGAATGATGATGAATACAGTCCTAGGAGTCCTCTGAGTATAATACATGTCGTTTTAGGGTAATTGGAGGCCGTGCAGTACTTTCATGTGTTGCAAATCGATAGGTTTTCGGGATAAAATGTGGCGAAACTAAAAAATTCAAATTTCAAAAGATTGGCTCATCTCTAGTTAATTTGATTATGAATAGTTACCATATCATTGATTCTAGATTTTGTCATACATGCATTCAGCAAGTTTAGGTTTATTGGATTGTGTTACTGTCACAGATCAGCTGTGTGAAAAACATAGCAACAGACCTAAATTACCAAAGCATGGTGTTGGCAACTAATTTTTAACATGTTAGGAGGATGTATGAATCGACATGGAGTAGCTGATCTGTGTGAAGCCTATTATAGGGGCTAATTTAGGCAGATGAACTGCTTGGCTTTAGTTTATGCCTAAAGATATACAGTACACCATGCGAGTGCTAAAATAAATACATTAAAGAGAACCTGACATTAGAGTCATGCTGCCCGAATCATGCTGTGGCATTACAGAAAAAAATTAGTTTGAAAAAATGGCTGAGGACCATAGGTTAATGACCTGACTAGTCCCACGCGGCCCCTTGGTGACTTCTCACTGTTCCTTTCCAGTTGATTGGAGCTGGGCAATGAGTTTGCAGCCAGCAAAAGACAATGCAACAGAGAGGATATAGAAAGCAAATGGTGGAAAATTGCAATTCAAAAATTTTTTTTTTTTTACATGCATTTAAATAAAAAAATGTAAATGGTCACAACCGGTGGACAACCTTTTTAATAATATATTAGCAGTTTTAGTTTCTACTAAAGCGATTGTCTGAGTTAATAAAAAGATGAAAGCAGGCCGCAATATAGATTAAATAAATACCATTCCCTGATCTTTCTGGTTGGTCTTTTGCTTACATTGGATGCAGTCATCACAGCCCATATGCACCATGTGACCACTGCTGCCAATCACTAGCCTCTGCAGTATATTACACAAGACCACTGAGGTCAACATATGGCTCCAGTGATCATGTGGGGTATATGGGCATTGTCAGCTGTAGCTGATGTAAACAGAACACCAATCGGGAGGATTTCGGATGCGGCTGGAACGGTTGGCATGAAATGGATGAGCATATCTTTTTTACTTACTTTATTTACTTACTTTACCAATATTGCTTTGTGCATCTTTTTTATTAACTAAAACATAAAAAAAACATGTTGCATGGATTTTATACTTCTAATTTTTTAACTGTTTGTTGTTTTTCCTATTCCCATGCAGTACCACCCAAGGCTCACAAATGCTTCTAAGTGGCTGCTGCTAGATCCTGATTCACCTGGACCTATCCCATATGCTGACCCCCCAGTGTTGTGACTGCTAATGGCACACTCCCCCTAAGTTGAGCAGCTCTGTGGTGGATTGGTTAGAGCCTTACAAATTTATCTTGGAGTTGAAGTCATTGCACAAGGAGGTCTTTTCTCTCATTCAATAGCCTATCATTACCTAAGACAGCCTCTTTAACCACTTCGCACCAGAGCCTGTTTTTGCCTTTGTGACCGGGCCAATTTTTTCAATTCTGACCACTGTCACTTTATGAAGTAATTACTCTGGAACGCTTCAACGTATTCCCCTGATTCTGAGATTGTTTTTTCGTGACATATTGTACTTCATGATACTGGTAAAATTTCTTCGATATGACTTACGTTTATTTGTGAAAAAATCGGAAATTTGGCGAAAATTTTGAAAATTTTGCAATTTTCTAACTTTGAATTTTCATGCCCTTAAATCAGAGAGATGTGTCACACAAAATACTTAATAAATAACATTTCCCACATGTCTACTTTACATCAGCACAATTTTGGAACAAAATTTGTTTTTGTTAGGAAGCTATAAGGGTTAAAAGTTGACCAGCGATTTCTCATTTTTCCAACAAAATTTACAAAAACATTTTTTTAGGGACCACATCACATTTGAAGTTACTTTGAGGGGTCTTTATGACAGAAAATACCAAAAAGTGACACCATTCTAAAAACTGCACCCCTCAAGGTGCTCAAAACCACATTCAAGAACTTTATTAACCCTTCAGGTGCTTCACAGGAATTTTTGGAATGTGGAAGAAAAAAATTAACATTTAACTTTTTTCACAAAAATGTTACTTTAGACCCAATTTTTTCTATTTTCACAGGGGTAACAGGAAAAAATGGACCTCAAATTTTTTTGTGCAATTTCTCTTGAGCGTGCTGATACCCCATATGTGAGGGAAAACCACTGTTTGGGCGCACTGCTGGGTTCGGAAGGAAAGGAGCGCCATTAGACTTTTTGAATATAAAATTTGTCTGAATAATTAGCAGACGCCATGTTGCGTTTGGAGAGCCCCTGATGTGCCTAAACAGTGGAAACCCCCCACAAGTGACACCATTTTGGAAACTAGACCCCTTAGGGAACTTATCTAGGTGTGTGGTGAGCACCTTGAACCCCAAGGTGCTTCACAGAAGTTTATAATATTGAGCTGTGAAAATAACATTTTCACATTTTTCCCACAAAAACGTTTTTCATCCCTTAATTTTGCATTATCATAAGGGTAATAGGAGAAATTGCACCATGAAATTTGTTGTGCAATTTCTCCTGAGTACGCCGATACCCCATATGTGGGGGAAAACCACTGCTTTGGTGTACGGCAGGGTTCGGAAGAGAAAGGAGCGCTATGTTGGCTGGGATAGGTGGCAGACACCATGTCACATTTGAAGAGTCGCCGACATGCCGAAACAGCAGAAACCTCCACAAGTGACCCCATTTTGTAAACTACACCTCTCAAGGAATTCATCTAGGGAAGTAGTGAGTATTTTTTAATTTTTTAATTTATACCATTGGGCAGTGAAAAAAAGCATAATTATATTTTTACCACAAAAAAATGTTTTACCCTCAGATTTTACATTTTCACACAGGGCAATGGGTAAAAATGGTGCCGAAATGTGTCACACAATTTCTTCTAAAAGTGGCAATACCCCATATGTGGCTGTATCGTACCGCTCAGCCATACGGCGAGATCTGGGGGGGACGGAGTGCTATTTGACAATTGGAGAACAAATTATTGTAGAATAGGCATTTGGATTTGGGAGCACAAAATTTTCTGAATTTCTTTTGGGGGGCAAGGGCCATTTCGCTTTTCCAGAGCCTTTCTTCTACCAGTAACTTGGAAGTCCCTTATATTTTTAACAGATGACAGACCTGAGTGGGGACTAGCTTTTTTTGAGGACTGAGTTGAAGCTTTTATTGGGAACATTTTATTTAACATTTATCCGGCGCTCTAGGCTGAGCACTTACATCGGGGTTTCCATCTAAATTTCCAAGTGATGTAATTCAGATGAAACCCCTGCGGGACCCATTCACTGTAATGAGGCAGCAGAGTTACTCTGGACTCCGTCTGGCCTCTGTTTAGCGGTGTCCTTTTTTTCAGAAGTGCACAAAACGGGCCAACCGCACTTTTATGCACGCCTAAAACAAATAACACCGTGGGATCCCAGGCTAGACGGCGTCCACAGTGGTCTATATCTGCCTCATTACAGGGAATCTTCCGTCATGGGTTCTGGCTGAATCACGTATTTCAGAGATTTACACGGAAACTCAGGTGTAAGTGCTCAGCGCAGAGCGCAGGATAAATGTGAGCAGAGCCTTACTGCGATCTTTTGGAGACATAATAAACAAATAAGTAGCAGGTGAAGAATTGGTTTTATTTATTTTTTACGCCGCTCCTCGTGCGGTATAAGTGATGAGATTACTTTATTCTTCGGGTCGGTGCGATTACAGAGATACCAGATTTATATCGGGTTTTTATGACTGACAGCTGTCACACACTAAAAGACGCTTTTTTTTGCAAAATCTAGTTTTTGCATCACCATATTTTGAGAGCTATAATTTTTCCATATTTCGGCCGACAATCATGTGATGGCTTGTTTTTTGCGGGACGAGTTGACATTTTTATTGGTACCATTTTTGGGTACGTGACATTTTTTGATCGCTTTCTATTCCGTTTTTTGGAAGGTAAAATTAACAAAAACCAATTCAGGAATTGTTCTTTGAGGTTTTTTTTTTATGCCGTTCTGCGTGTGGTAAAAGTGATCAGGCAGCGTTATTCTTCGGGTCAGTACATTTACAGCGATACTACACTTACTGTATATTTTTTTATGTTTTGGCGCTTTTACACAATAAAACTAATTTATAGAAAAAAATATTTTTTTTGCATTGCTTTATTCTGAGCACTATAACTTTTTTATTTTTCGACTGATGGAGCTGTTTGGCAGCTTGTTTTTTGCAGAACGAGATGACGTTTTCAGCGGTACCATTTTTTTTTCTATTTTGCTTTTTAATCGCATTTTTTTCCACTTTTTGTTTGGCGATATGATGAAAAAGCATATTTTTTTGCTCCGTTTTTTATTTATTTTTATTATGGTGTGCACAGAAGGAGTTAATTAGTGTGACAGTTTTATAGCTCGGGTTGTTTTGGACGCGGCGATACCAAATATGTGTTCTTTTTTTGGTTTTGTAAAAATATACGGATTTATTGGTTTAATATTTTATTTATTTATTTTTATTTATTTTGTGATTTTTTTTTTAACAGTTTAAAAACTTTTTTTTTTACTTTTTTTTACATTTTTACTTAGTCCCTGTATGGGACATTAATTTATATTTTTCTGATCACTGATCTCATGTAATGTAATAGACATATATTACATTACATTACATGAAATCTTCCCTGTTTCAGTCAGAGTCTGCTGTCTGGCTCAGCTTGCAGGCTGAGCCAGACAGGACACCATATATGGCAGAGCTGGAGGCGGTCATGTGACCTCCAGCTGCCATAGCAACCCCAGGTCCTGGAAGGAATCGGAGGTCTTCGGAGGTAAGTAAGACGACCCCCTCTCCTCCTGCTGTCTCCTATATGCCGCGATCACTATAGATCGCTGCATATAGAAGACAGCAAAGGGTTAACATCACTGGGACCTGATCCAATCAGGTCCCGATGATGTTCCCTGTCAGAGCTAACGCTCTGCACCGGAATCGCAGCGCTTGCAGGATCCTGGGGGTCCTGAGTGCTGCGAGACCACCCACCGTTTTTAAACTTACGCGCTGCACAGAGCCCAGGCAGCGCGGACGTTTATGTACAGTGGGCGGTCGGGAACCGGTTAAGGCAGAATCCAGAATTTGGAAATCAAAGAAGGAGTCAACATTTTTACTTCTAATTTAGGTGTGAGTGGCAAACAAAAAACATGCAGCTGAAAACTGGTACGAGGTAAGTAAAGAAAACTTAATTCAAAGATACTTTTCATGTATCATATAACCATTATGTCATATATCTGTAGGATATACAATTTAACTTCAATTCGATTTTGTGATTGGTCAGGCCCCAGATCCTAAAAATAAAGGGATAACATTTATGCTTTAGGCTATGTGCCCATGATGCAGAAATGAAGCAGAAAAATTCTGCAGCATTTCTGCATCTCCCTGGCAGAAAAAACGCATGCAGATTGTGCATGCTTTTTTCCTGCAGAATACATGCGGAATACATGCGGATTCACATGCGTTTCCGCATGCAGATTGACAGGCGCTTTCCAGGCGATTAGCATCACTTGGAAAGTGCTTGACAACTAGGTCACACTATATAAATCCATGCAAATGTGGCACCCCAGGGGTCTGGTTTCCACAGTAACAAGCAATGTTATGTCTGAGAGCAGGTGGGAGGTCTCTTGGTCAGGGATCCTGTGCATGCCACACCTCCTGCCCAGTCCTGGGAGGGGAAGAACTTCCCCTGTATAAACCTGGGGCTGAGGCAGGGTTAGAGAGTTCAGAGGGAGAGTGCAGCCAGGAGGGCTGACAGGGAGCTGTGGCTCCGGCTGGGCCCAGCTCCTGGGCCATGCCAGAAGTAGAGAAGAGAAGCAGCATAGGAAGAAACAACAGGAGCTCTGTGGGAGCAGTGTTACAAGGAGTCAGGGGCTGGCAGCTGCAGAGCTCGCCCTGACTGAGAAGATTTCTTACCGGACCCGGAGTCCGAGGCTGTGGGGACTAACTCCTACCCAGCAGCAGAATCCGTCAGGCAGGGGATTTCAGGTCCTCTGGCCAAGAAACCCGAAGGCACGGTCACACGCATGGGACCAGCACCGCCGTCGTGGAGCGGAAGCTACTAGAAGGCCCCGAGTCACCGGCCATACGAGTGAGCACCACACGGTACACTCAGGGACGTGGGCTACTTATACCCGCCTCTAGCAAGGTAGCCAGAAGAGTATCGTTAGTTTGGGAGGCCTACAACTCCGCCTGGCCAGGGGAGATCCCATCTGCTCAAGGACTGACCAGGCCCCAACCGCTAGCCAGTACTCCGGGAGGGTCTATCTTTGTCACCAGTAAAGACCCTGAACTACACCGCATCGTCTCTGAGTGGTTCCTGCTACCCCCATCATCCACGTCGGCTGCCCTGAGGCCATACCCCTCCCGTTGGGGGTTATACCATCTACGCTGCACTATCCTACCACCGGCCTCAGCGGTCTGCCCTGCAGCGGCAGCTCCATAGCTGCATTCAACGGGTGGCGTAGTCGTCCTACATCTACCGCTGATACAGCGCCACTTAGTCTGACTCCCTGGGCACGGACCGGGCCACCGCCACGAGACTACAACCCTCAACAGATCCGGCTCCGGGTAAGCTCCCGCGTGCGCAACGCTGCGCGACACAGGCCCAGGGGTGCGTCAACTTTTGGCGTAGTCGGCAGGATCTCGTGCCCGCAACCACCGGGTACTGCGTGCCTGAAAAAGACTGTTCAAACTTACCAGTGGTGAAGATTCCCGCCATCGGGCGCCATCTTCAGCCTTCTTCCCACCATCGGTGAAGATTCCCGCCATCCGGCGCCATTTTCAGCCTTCTTCCCGCCTTCCGTGGAGTTTTCCCGCTGTTGGACGCCATCTTGAAGACGCCGCGCGGGAAGAAGAGGGGCGTGGACTCCAAAAGCGCGCGAGAACTGAAGCCCCGCCTCACGTCCAGACGTCGCGTAAGGTCCTGGAAGGAGCCCAGCAGACGCCGACGTCACAGGAGCGCGACGGAAGGTCCTCAACCCTGACGATTCACTGCGGAGCCGCGGCCTACGGAAGAGGATCATCGCAAGGTAGGCCACGGTCCACTAGGGGGGAGAAGGATGCCGGATACGGAGGAGAGCTTCACCGCTTCAACCCCCGCCAGCGCCACTGCTGTTGCGGTCATGCCTTTCACCATGCCCTATATCCCGGGGGCAGCCTGGCTACCCCAGTACTCAGGGGAGTCACATACCCTGCATGACTTTAGAGAAAAGCTGGATAGCCTCTTCCAGGTGTACCCCCTCACAGAGGAGCAAAAAGTGAGCATCCTGGTGGCCCAATTAACCGGGGCAGCCCAAAGGGAGGTAAAGCCCTGGCCACCTGGGAGGAGGACTGTCGCAGAGATACTAACCCAGCTAACCGAGGAGGAGCTGCAGTACTACCAATACGAGGAAAGCCAAGAGGACCCGGACGGGTCTGAGGACTACCCTCAGGAGGGAGCACAAAGAGGACATAGCTACTGAAGGGAAGTAGCGTGAATAAAGAGCTGTACATAGTTACCCGTTAGGGTACAAGGACTGCTGCTAATTAAAATATGGTCCCCGTTGGGATTAGTGAATTGTTCCCCGTGTGTCCCTATCCCTTACCAGGCTGAGGACTGTGAGCAGCCATCCCCTATCCCTTACCAGGCTGAGGACTGTGAGCAGCCAATCCTTATCCCCACTGGCCGAGGACTGAGAGCGGCCATATCCTGTAAATAATTATGTGTTTCTAGTAATTTATAGGAGTCCTTGGTGGATTTACCGGGAATCCTTTGTACAGTTAGTGGAGCGTAACCCAGGATGGACTAAAAGACTGTTAAGGACTCGGGGCAGGACAGACCCCTACCTGGTTACGTCTCCCTGTTTTGGTGAAATGGACACCTTTGTTTCCTTCAAAGACTGCACCCGGTTGCGGACACGCCGTAACCATCTTTATGTGTTTTCTTTATTGTACTGTTTCTGTTTTTACTTGTTATGTTTTACAAAAAAATATGTTTAGTCCCGGAGTACTAAATTTCACTAGGGGGGAATGTGGCACCCCAGGGGTCTGGTTTCCACAGTAACAAGCAATGTTATGTCTGAGAGCAGGTGGGAGGTCTCTTGGTCAGGGATCCTGTGCATGCCACACCTCCTGCCCAGTCCTGGGAGGGGAAGAACTTCCCCTGTATAAACCTGGGGCTGAGGCAGGGTTAGAGAGTTCAGAGGGAGAGTGCAGCCAGGAGGGCTGACAGGGAGCTGTGGCTCCGGCTGGGCCCAGCTCCTGGGCCATGCCAGAAGTAGAGAAGAGAAGCAGCATAGGAAGAAACAACAGGAGCTCTGTGGGAGCAGTGTTACAAGGAGTCAGGGGCTGGCAGCTGCAGAGCTCGCCCTGACTGAGAAGATTTCTTACCGGACCCGGAGTCCGAGGCTGTGGGGACTAACTCCTACCCAGCAGCAGAATCCGTCAGGCAGGGGATTTCAGGTCCTCTGGCCAAGAAACCCGAAGGCACGGTCACACGCATGGGACCAGCACCGCCGTCGTGGAGCGGAAGCTACTAGAAGGCCCCGAGTCACCGGCCATACGGGTGAGCACCACACGGTACACTCAGGGACGTGGGCTACTTATACCCGCCTCTAGCAAGGTAGCCAGAAGAGTATCGTTAGTTTGGGAGGCCTACAACTCCGCCTGGCCAGGGGAGATCCCATCTGCTCAAGGACTGACCAGGCCCCAACCGCTAGCCAGTACTCCGGGAGGGTCTATCTTTGTCACCAGTAAAGACCCTGAACTACACCGCATCGTCTCTGAGTGGTTCCTGCTACCCCCATCATCCACGTCGGCTGCCCTGAGGCCATACCCCTCCCGTTGGGGGTTATACCATCTACGCAGCACTATCCTACCACCGGCCTCAGCGGTCTGCCCTGCAGCGGCAGCTCCATAGCTGCATTCAACGGGTGGCGTAGTCGTCCTACATCTACCGCTGATACAGCGCCACTTAGTCTGACTCCCTGGGCACGGACCGGGTCACCGCCACGAGACTACAACCCTCAACAGATCCGGCTCCGGGTAAGCTCCCGCGTGCGCAACGCTGCGCGACACAGGCCCAGGGGTGCGTCACAAACAGCATGGATTTATATAGTGTGACCGTAAAACAATGCTTAAAATAAAGCTATACTCACCCCCGATGCCCCGGCGTGTGCTGCAGCGCTCGTTCCTGTCTGCTTGCCGGCTGCCGGCATATCGCGAGACACAGCGGTGAAGGGCCTGCGGTCACATGACTGTGACGTCACCGAAGGTCCTTCAGCGCTGGCGGCATGCAGAGAGAGCCGTCGGAAAGGTGAATATAAACTTTATTTGTTATTTTATTCTTTTTTTCACAGGTACAATGGTACCCAGGTCAGGATGAGAGTCTTCTCTCCTCCAGAACTGGGTACCATCCGCACATTGAATCGCATATTATCCGCGTGTACAAATGTACAAACACGGATTCTATGCGTCTCAATGCAAGTCAATGGCGGCTCTTCCGCTGCGCTTCTGCAAAATTAATGAACATGCTGCGGATTTATGAGCGCTGCAGAAACGCTGCGGAAAAATCCGCAGCATGTGCATTGACATTGCGGAATGCCATCGGGGACCATGGGGTGCGGATTACCAAGCGTTTTTGATGTGAAACGCATGAAAAACGCACCGTCGGCACGCAGCCTTAGAGTTGCATTATCTTACAAAACAGTGCTCCCAGCTACTTGCTCTGCTGGGACCAGTAGCAGAGACCTATATACTTGAACAGAGCTAGCATTCTCTTCATTCTTTAGATTTGTGTGTAATTCAGCAGACCTCTACTGATATCTTAAATGTAGACACTAGCGGTTAGCAGATGGGTTGATGTTCGGGTACGTCGGGTTCGGCCGAACTGTAGTTCAAAGTTCAGTTCTGCATTCAAACTTGACCCCGAACCTGAATCCAATAGCAGTCAATGGGGACCCAAACTTCTGTGCTGTAAAATGGTCATAGTAAGGGCTAGGGGGCTGCAAAAGGAAGCAAAATGGGGGTAAGAGCAGGACAATTGGCCTGCAAACAAATGTGGATAGAGAAATGACTTAAAAGAACATAGAGTAAAAAAAAAAATAATCTAGAACCAGGAGGCGGAGGTCCAAGTGGAGTAGGTGGAGGTGGACATGGCTATGTAGGTGGAAGAGGCAGAAGAGGAGGTATCCACTACTGTTCTTGTGTTTTTTTTTTTTTTTAGGGAACTCACTTAAAAGAACGTAGAATTAAAAAAAAAAAATCTAGAACCAGAAGGCTGAGGTCCAAGTGGAGGAGGAGGTGGACGTGGCGTTGTAGGTGGAAGAAGCAGGGAAGGCGGTATCTAATATTATTTTTATGTTTTTTATTTTTGTTTTGTTTTTTTTTGGTGCTTTTTTTTCTTTTAGGGAACTGACTTAAAAAAAAAACAGAGAATAAAAAAAATAAAAAATAAGGTGCAGGTGGCGGGGTAGGTGGATGAGGCAGGGGTGGAGGTATCCAACACTGATTTTGTGATTTTTGTTTTTTTTTGTTTGTTTTTTTAAGGGAGTGACTTAGAAGAACATAGAATGAAAAAATAAAAGGAGGTGGACGTGGTGCTGTAGGTGGAAGAGGCGGAGGAAGTATCCCACACTGTTTTTTTTTTTTTTTAGGGAACTGATTTAAAAGAACATAGAATTAAAAAGAAATAAAAAATAACAATATAGAACCAGGAGGCGGAGGTCCAAGCGGAGGAGGAGGTGAACGTGGAGGTGTAGGTGGAAGAGGCGGAGGAAGAAGCCAACACTGTATTTGTGTTGTTTTTTGGGGGGGTTTTAGTTTTGTTTTTCTTTTATTTTTTTTTATTTCGAGAGTCCCCAAAATGAAATGAATGTATAAAAATGGGTGGGTGTGGTTGGTATAGTTGTTTAGTCTGCCAAAGGTATGGACAAATGGAGAGATGACCTGCAAGTGCTTCCGTGTATGCAGAGGATTCCCCGTTCAAGAATGTAGTAGAATTTGATAGATCTGTGCTTATATCCAAGGATCAGCTACAGAGTATAAGGCTATGTGCCCACAATGCAGAAATGCTCCGGATTTTTTTCTGAGCGTTTCTGCATCTCCCTGACAGAAAAAATGCATGCGGATTGTACATACGTTTTTCCTGCCAGGGACATGCGGATGTAAAGCGTTCTTCATATGCATTTCCGCATGCAGGTTGACAAGCGCTTTCCAAGCGATTTTAGCATCACTTGGAAAGTGCTTGACAACTTGGTCACACTATATAAATCCATGCAACCGGATGGTTGCATGGATTTATATAGTGTGTGACCGTAAAGAATGGTAAAAAATAAAAAAAATAAATATATACTTACCTTCTGATGACCCCCGGAGTCTTGATTCAGTGCATCTCGGCTTGCCGGCAGCTTGCGGTACACTGAAGGACCTGCTGTCACATGACTAAATTACATCAGCGCAGGTCCTTCAGTCCACCGCGATCTGCCGGCAAGCGAAGACAAGCACACCGGGGGCCATCAGAAGGTAAGTATCATATTTATTTTTTATTTTATTCTTTTTTTACAGGTTCTATGGAACCCGGGTCCGGAGGAGAGTCTGCTCTCCTCCAGACCCGGGTACCATCTGCACATTGAAACGCATGTAATCCACATGTACAGATGCAGTGATGCGTAATCCATGCGTTCCAATGCAAGTCAATGGCGGCGAAAACGCAGCGCTTCCACAAAATAATTGGTAGTGCTGCATTTTTTTCCGCAATGATAATCCGCTGCGGAAATTTCCGCAGCATGTGCACAGCACATGCGGATTATCATTGGGGACATGGTTGGCCTTCTACCAAGCGTTTTTTAAGTGTTTCCGCAGCGGAATTGCCGCCGCGGAAACGCTTAAAAAAACGCATTGTGGGCACACAGCCTAACATGATTTTTTATTTGTTATAAAAACATAATCACTAAGGTTTTCTCTAGAATAGACGCACAGCGCATTTCTGCTACAAGAGCCTTCGTCAAGTGTACGACTACATTGTTGAATGGGGAACCCCCCGCATAAGGAAGCGCTTCCAGGCCATCTCCCCATTTATATTCATGCGGAGGCCACTGTCAGGCTAGGACAGATACGCAACCTCGGCTCCTGGACAAGCTGCAGACCGTTGGTGGAGACCCCTATACTTGCGTACTTGTAACTAGTGTTGTGCCTGGACATGCACAACCAGCTCAGGTGAGCGCTCACAATATTCACTTTTTACTTTCTCAATTTTACTTTATTTACTGTGCTCAGGTAGCGCTCTCTCTTGTCTATCCCATTTCTTTTCTACCCAGATTTATTGAAAAGGTATGGACAGTTACTGTGGGATCTGTTGCACAGCTTATGGATACCCACAGTTGCAGTAGAAACTTCACAGAGCAGATTACATGGGATAACAAGCTTTTACTTCTCAGAACATGAGGTAAAGGAAAAAACGCACAGTCACACAGTACTGCACCAGGAAGTAAGTGCAAATCAGAAAATACAAGACAGACTTTTTTTCTTTTTACAGTACAGTAAACAAAGAAACTTTACACAACATCGCCATTTACTGTCAGATCAGCATAAGGTCCTCCTTCACACAAACAAAGAAATCCACAACTGTTGCATATACCAACGCCCTTTCTCAACAGTAAGGACTTATTCAGTCAAACCCAATTTCTTCATTAGTCTCTGATGTTTTTCAGCATTCAATGCCTTTGTGAAAATGTCTGCTGTCATATCTTCAGTTGGACAATATTCTAATTTCAGGATTCCTTGTTCCTGATGGTCCCTCAAGAAATGATACTTCACATCAATGTGCTTGGTTCTTGAGTTAACTCTTTCCATCTGAGCAAGAACAAGACATCCCTGATTGTCCTCATTTATTTTTGTTGGTTCCAACTGTGCTTTTCCTAGGTCTGTTAGCAATTGTCTTAACCATAGAACTTCTTGACTCGCATGTGCTGCTGCAACACATTCTGCTTCTGCTGACGACAGCGTTACTATTGATTGTTTTTTACTAGTCCAACTAATTGGTCCACCTGAGAGAAAGAAAAGATAGCCACTGGTAGATTTTCTGTCAGTTGGATCTCCAGCCCAATCTGCATCAACATATCCAGTTAAAATGCATTTATCACTTGCAGGCAGTTTCAGTTTAACATTGCTGGTTCCTTTCAAATACCGTATTACTCTCTTCACAGCATTCCAATCCGCTTTATTTGGCTTGGACACTTTTCTACTCAGAATTCCTACTGCTACTGCAATGTCTGGCCTTGTAACAGTCGCTAGATACAGTAATTTTCCTATCGCCATTCTGTACTCTTCATTATTTGGTAACACATTTTTCTCACTACTCATCTCTTTAAGATAATTAGTTTCCATTGGAGACTTTGCTGGTTTTGCATCCTTCAATCCAAATGTTTTGGTTATGTCTTGAATCATGTGATTTTGATTAAGTAGGAAACTTCCATCTTCTTCTCTTTTTATCTGTATTCCCAAGTACTGTTTCACATTTCCCAAGTCTTTGATCTCAAAATGTTGATTCAGAATTTTTAGTATGTCCTCTTTATCCCTTTCTTTTTCAAAACAAACTAAAATGTCATCAACATATATGAGTACATAGATCCATCTGTCCATTAGTCTTTTTGTGTACAGGCAAGGATCAGCTTTGCTTCTTTCAAATTTTTCATTTGTGAGCACCTCCGTGATTTTATCATTCCACGCTTTAGCAGCTTGTTTTAAACCGTATATACTTTTCTGTAATTTGCAAACCATGTTTGGGTTGCTTTCATCTTTGAATCCTGGCGGTTGTTCCATGTAAATATCTTCTGTTAAACTTCCATTCAAAAATGTTGTCTTTACATCCAGATGTTTCAGTTCCATTTGTTTCATTGCTGCAGCTGCAAACAAAGTTCTTATTGTAGTATGTTTGACAACTGGAGCAAATGTTTCATCATAGTCTTCTCCATATTTTTCAGAATAACCTTTAGCTACGAGTCTTGCTCAGTATCGTTCAGCTGTGCCATCTGTTCGGTACTTTACTTTAAAAACCCATTTACATCCTATAGCTTTTCTTCCTTCTGGTAATTCTGTTAGTGTCCATGTTTTTGAGTCATGCATTGATTTTATTTCTATTTCTGTTGCCTCTATCCATTTATTGGCTTCTTCTTCAGGAAGTCGAGATATGTCTTCCCAAGAGGTAGGCTCATAAATTTTACTTGCACTTGCCTTGTATGAAAGGCGTACTGGTGGTTTTCCTTTGTTTTCTCTTATTGAACGTCTTGGTTCTGTGTCTGTTTGTAGTTGTTTCTCTTCACTTTCAGTATTCTGTTTTTTATTAATTTCAACTTCTTTTTCATCGGATATTCCTTCAGCTATATCATTGCTGTTTTTCTCATTTTTTGTTTCCAGTGGAATCATAGTGTCTTCATTTAGATCCTCAATGAATGTCACACTGTTACTCACCATAACTCTGTCTGTTTTGGGATCTAGAATTCTATATCCTTTGCAATTTTCACTATATCCAACAAATATTCCTTCCATGGACCTATTTTGAAGTTTGGAACATTTTTCTGTTGGAAATAATACAAAAACTTTACAACCAAAAACTCTTAAATGATTTACACTTAGTTTCAGACCTTTCCACAGTTTATATGGTTTTTTTTTTTCAGTTTTCTAGAAAAAAGTCGGTACTGTAGATATGTAGCTGTCATTGCTGCTTCACCCCAATATTTTTCTGATAGTTTGGAATCTGTCAGCATACACCTTATCATTTCAGTCAGAGTTCTGTTTTTCCATTCTGCTGCTCCATTTTGTTCAGGTGTGTAAGGAACAGTCTTTTGATGCTCTATGACATTTTTTCTTAAGTTGTTTTCTATTTGGTGTCCTGTGAATTCACCTCCATTATCACTTCTAATGACAATTGGCTTCCTCTGAAATTTGTTATTCGATTTGTCACGTAGTCTACTAGTTTATTGAAAACTTCACTTTTGTTCTTGATCAAGTATGTGACTGTGTATCTTGAGTAGTCATCTATAAAAGTCACCATATATCTATTGCCTCCCGATGTAGTCAATTTCATGGGTCCACATACGTCAGTATGCACCAAATCAAGTGGTCTTGTGCTTTTCGTTTCACTTTCTTTAGGAACAGATATCCTTGTGGCTTTTGATTTTATACAACATTCACATCTTACGGTAATTGAGCAATCAGATATCAATAGATCCTTTGTCAATTCTTTCCTTTGTAGCTCCATTATAATTTCAGGATGTCTGTGTCCTAGACATCTATGCCACATGTGAATACAATTCTTGTGATTATGTGTACACAACTTCATCTGTTCCTTTAATGTGTCTAGATCAGAGGTCCCCAACCGCCGGTCCGCGGACCAGGACCGGGCCGTTGGGGTTTTTCAGCCGGTCCGCGGCGCCGCTGACAGCTAGCTCCACGGCCCTGCGCCTGGTCAGAGCTCGCTCTGTGTGGATTTATAACGTTTTCTGCCATAGCCGTGACAGCTCGCAGCTCCTGGCAGAGAACATTATGCAGGACGGGGTGGGGCGTCGGGCGGGTCTTAGTGACGCGGCCCTCCACAGCACAGCATGGTGTGTTCCTGACGGGGTGGGGCGGCAGGCTCTCCTCACTGACACGCCCCCGGCAGAACATGTTATGTGGGGCGTGCTGGGGCAGCAGACTGGCTTCAGTGACGCGGCTCCCGGTACCGGTGTTCAGTGTGTAGCGCTGCTAAGCAGCAGCGCTGTATACACTGACGCTCAATGTACAATGCTGCTACTTAGCAGCGCTGTACACCGAGGTCCCGCCAGCATCCTCCCCATACAGCTCCACCCCTCCATAACCCCACCCCCATATGACCAAAGCCCCGCCCCCACCCCCACCGGGCCATGGAAAACTGGTCTTCCTTATAGCCGGTCCCTGGTGCAAAAAAGGTTGGGGACCTCTGGTCTAGATGATATAATTGTTCATCTGCCTTGACATTGGTTATTACTAGTGTTGAGCGAGCACTACAATCCTCGGGTGCTCGAAGCTCGGGCCGAGCTCACCGTGATACTCGGGTGCTCGACCCGAGCAACGAGCCCAATGTTAGTCTATGGGAGACCCGAGCATTTTTGCGGCGGCACCCCCGGCAGTCTGTAGAAAGCCTAAAAGTGCCCAAAACGATAGTGACAGTTCTCAAAAGACATGGGGACAGCATGGGCATCGCCCCAGGAAGCATTTCTGACCCCCAGGTCACTGCTGTCAACAACGTGGTCAGAGGTATTAAGCCACTTTAACGGGCTCACAATAAAACGTTCAAAAACGAAACTGAAACGGTTTTCCTGTGAAATATGTTAAGGAACTTCCTTTCCAGGGTAAAGACTTGTGTATAAGGTAAAATAAATAACCAAAAACAAAAATACTCCTCCACACCTTGGGCTATGTTCACAAGTAGCATTTTTTATGCGTTTTTGCACTTTTGTATTGCTTTCAACCGTGACAAATGCATTCACCGGGAAATGTCATTTTAACATTTTACAATCTTATCTGGCGATGTGCTGTATGACACATGCATACAGTGCTGAAAAAACATGGGAACAGCATGGGGAAGAACCCTGGAAGCATCTCTGACACCCAGGTCACTGCCTAAAAGTGTGCCCATCAGAAGTGATCCTTGCCGCATCAGAAGATGCAGACTTGCAACTATCCCCGTGCAAGTCCTTGTCCCAGGGCAGTGTTCAATTGTACCTCCCCCATTCCTTGCAATGCAAGTGCAAGTATGCAGCCTGCCACCCACCCACCCCCAGGCTGCAATACCATACTGTTAGCTTGCACTTGAAATGGGGCCTTTTAGTTTGGAGGAGGCCAAAGCTGGCCACTACCTCATGGCTGCTTCGGCAGCGAGGTATCCATACTCAGTCCCCAGCCGCTCGGCGGCTGGGTGTCCACGCTCGGTCCCCAGCCGCCAGGGGGCGGCCGGGTGTCCATACTCAGTCCCCAGCCGCCCCGCGGCCGGGTGTCCACACACGGTCCCCAGCCGCCTGGGGGCGGCCGGGTGTCCATAAACGGTCCCCAGCCGCCCCTATTTCTCCTTGAAACTTTCCCCACACTTTTCTTAGCCTGGCCTGCTTTAGGGCAGCATTGGACGAGCCCACCAGAGAACCAGACTCCTCCGGTGGGCCCTGGCTTCTCCATCAGGGGAGTTGAGAGTGCCAAGGTGAGGAGCATGATGATGATGATAGAAGTTAGCGTCTGCTTTGTTTTCTTGGAATGCAAGCGCATGTATGTAGTAGCGGCTAGGCCTGAGGTGGTCAGCGTTTTGGCGCATATCCTTCCTTCTCCGAGGATTGCTGGATGTTTTTCTGCTACTATCCCAGTTCTATGACTCCCATTAAAACAAAGCTTCAGGTAATGAATGATGGATGAGGTGGTGGCAAAGGAGAAAGAGCAAGAGGAGCAGGGACCATTCACATGAATATCAGGCCAGTCAACCACACATGTCTTGTAGGATATGTTTCTGTACCAAAAGGAGCGGTTCGGCTACACAGTTATAGGGCATGCAGTGAGTGCAATGCCTAACAAAAATTTCGAGGCACTCCAATGCCCCTTGGAAGTGACATGGAGGTCAGAGGGCCTTAACTAAACCGTTTTTTCCATTTATAGCAACTGGGTCTCCTGTGCACTGTTGGCCTAAGCAGTGAATGGAAGGCTTTCCAAAAATTATGAGGAACTGCAATGCCCCTTGAAACAGTTGTGGATTACAGCATACTAAAAACCTTCTACCCATTATTGGGGAGTGGGTCTCCTTTAGTGTTTGCCTATGCATTGAAAAGCAAAAGCTGACTAAAATTAGGAGGAAATGCAATGCCCGTTGGAAGAATGGTGGAGGTCACAGTGGAATAAAAAGACAATATCAATGCCCCTTGGAAAATTGGTGGAGGTCGCAGTAGCTTAACACGACGGTTTAAATGCCCCTTGGAAAAGCCATGCAGTACAGCATCTTAAAAACAGTATTCCCATTATTGGGGAGTGGGTCTCCCATAGTCTTTGCCTATGCCTTCCAAGCAAAAGCTGCCAAAAATTAGGACTGAGGAACTTGCAATGCTGGCAACACGGACCAAGGTCACCCTGGTGGTATAGTGGTGGTGGAGGCTGAGGATAAGGAGAAGAGCAAAATACAGCCGAAATGAGGAAGCGTATACCCATGTGTGGGTGTGAAGTGGTGCATGGGAATACACCTCCCGAAATAACACAGTGGATTTGACTTTATGTTACTCTGCTGTCATTTGGTGGTGATGAGAAGTCTGGCCCAATCCAGCCCTTGTTCATTTTGATAAGGGTCAGCTTGTCAGCTTTGTCAGTTGACTGGCGAGTGCGCTTATCTGTTAGAATTCCTGTTGTGATCTGCAACATGAACTAAGGAAAGATAGGGGAAAGCTGTCCCTACAGTAACACTAAGCTGAATCCCTACGATGTAGCGGGCTACCTGTTCCTTGTGAACAGACCCGCCTTAGTCCTTGGCTAGTCTGAACGAAGACCTATAGAGTTAAGGGAGGGGTCTCTAAAAGAACTAAGGACTGGGGCAAAAATGGGACACCTCTTAAACTTAAGTAGATGCAGAGCACAAAAGACAAACAGACAAAACGTACTAGAGGTCCCAGAGGACCAAGCGAACTAGACAGAGATAGGCACCGAAGCACCTGGCTAGAGAGACAGTCAAACAACACTGAAGTCCAGCAAAGCCAGAAAGGCAGAGATGGAATAAATAGGCAGATGGTCATGTGACCACAAGACACAAGATAGCAAAAACTAACAGGAGGGTTCTAACAGTACCCCCTCTTCTAAGAGGATCCTCCGGATCCTCCAGGCCCAGGCGTATCAGGAAACCTCCTGTGGAAAGCTTTAACAAGCCTAGGAGCAGAGACATCATCCGTCCTTACCCAGGAGTTGTCTTCGGGACCGAAACCCTTCCAGGAGACAAGATACTGTAATTTCCCTCTATGCCATCTAGAATTCAAAATACGAGAAATTTCATATTCGCCGTCTTCCACGACGGGAGGAACTGTGACAGTGGCGTCCCTATTAGATACGTCAGCCTTTTTCAACAAGGAAACATGAAACACAGGATTAATCTTCCAGGAAGTAGGGACATCCAACCTAACAGCAGACTGGTTAACAACCTGAAGCACTTTAAATGGACCCACAAACTTAGGACCCAGTTATTTAGAGGGAATCCTCAACCGCAGGTTCTTCGAGGACAACCAAACCATGTCACCCACAGTAAGCAAAACCTCTTTACGTTTCCTGTCAAAATACTTCTTGGACTTCTTGTTAGCCTCTTGCTGGTTACAACGTACATTAGTCCAAACTCTCTCTAAATCACCGGAAAAATTATCCTCCTCCGGCACCGCCGACCCCAATTTGGAGAACGAACCAAAAGACGGATGTCTCCCAGTACAACAAAAAAAAGGAGAACACCCAGCAGAGGAGGATGTATGATTGTTAAGAGCAAATTCTGCGAGAGGCAGAAACTCAGACCACACCTCTTGATTGTCCGCCACAAAACAACGCAAAAACTGTTCTACATCCTGGTCCTTTCTTTCAGTCTGTCCATTCGACTCAGGATGATAACCAGACGAAAATGACAAATGGACTCCCAACCTGTCACAAAAAGCACGCCAAAAGCGAGCCACAAACTGAGGTCCTCTATCAGAAACAATATCCGTGGGAACGCCATGGAGCTTGACAATCTCCTTAACAAACGCCTTAGCAAGTGTCTTGGCGCAGGGCAACTTAATGAATGGAACCAAATGACACATCTTACTAAAACGCTCCACGACCACCCAGATGACAGTAAAACCCTCGGACACAGGAAGATCAGTAATAAAATCCATAGTGAGATGCGTCCAAGGCGCAATAGGAACCTCCAGAGAGCAAAGCAACCCCGCAGCAGGAGTATGTGAAGCCTTTGACCTAGCACACACAGTACACTGACGCACCCACTTGATGACTTCCTTCTGCCATCCAGGCCACCAAAAACTGCGACTGATAAGTCTATTAGTCTCCGAAACTCCTGGATGACCTGCCAACCGAGACTCATGACACTCCACAAACAAATCTCTCCTAAAGGCTCTAGGCACGAACAACCTCCCATGGGGAGTGTTAGATGGAGCATCATCTTGAGCATTCAGAATCCCATTCTCCAAAACGGAGTCCAAAGCCACCACCACAACTCCTTTCTGCAAAATGCTCTCCTCCTCCTCGGCACCGACCGTAGGAGAGAAGCTGCGAGATAAAGCATCGGCTTTAACATTCTTAGTACCAGGGATATAGGTAACAGAAAAATGAAACCGAGAAAAAAAAAGTGCCCACCTAGCTTTACGGGCATTCAAACGCTTGGCAGCATCCAGATAGATCAAATTCTTATGATCTGTGAAAACCTGAATAGGAAATCTAGCGCCTTCCAAAAAATGACACCAGTGTTCAAACGCAAGTTTAATAGCCAGCAACTCCCGATTTCCAACATCATAATTCAGTTTGGTTACCGAAATTTTTTTTTTAAAAAAGGCACAAGGATGTACTCCACCCTTGTTCTCTTGAGACAAAACTGCTCCGACCCCCACTGATGAAGCATCAACCTCGACCAAAAAAGGCTTGGTCTCATCAGGCTGCATAAGGATAGGGGCAAAACTGAACCTCTCTTTGAGATACTCAAACGCTTCAATGGCCTCAGTAGTCCACTGGACCGTATTCGCACCTTTCCTGGTGAGATCGGTTAGAGGTTTAACAATTACAGAAAACTTCTTAATGAATTTCCTGTAATAATTGGCAAAACCCAAAAATATCTGAATAGATTTCAAACTAATAGGCCTAGGCCATTCCTGCACAGCCTGAACCTTCACGGGGTCCATCTCAAAGCCCTCGCTGGAGACAATGTAGCCCAAAAAACAAATTTTCTGCACAGTGAATTCACATTTCTCCAGCTTAGCAAAGAGTGAATTATCACTCAATAACTGCAAAACTTCACGTACACTCTGCCAATGGGGCTCGAGATCTGGTGAATAAATCAAAATGACATCCAAATACACAACCACATTCTTACCAACCAAAGTTACATAGTTACATAGTTTATAAGGCCGAAAAAAGACAAGCGTCCATCCAGTTCAGCCTATTTCTTGTGCACTGCACCTATTCCGCAGCGTTGATCCAGGGGAAGGCAAAAAAAAACCCATGCGGTATAGTCCAATTTACATCATTGAGGAAAAATTCACTTCCCGACTCCAATCTGGCAGTCAGATTAAATCCCTGGATTAATTAACTATCACTAAGCATAAGATGTCATTTTATTGTTCTCAAGAAAGGCGTCCAGGCCTCTCTTGAACTCATTAAGTGAGTTGGACATCACCACTTCCTCTCCCAGAGAGTTCCAGAGTCTCATGGCTCTGACCGTAAAGAATCCCCTTCTATGCTGGTGCAGGAACCTCCTTTCCTCCAGACGCATAGTGTGCCCCCTCGTCTTTGTCACCATCCTTGGTATAAACAGGTCATGAGAGAGATCTCTGTACTGCCCCCTGATGTATTTATACATGTTTATGAGGTCTCCCCTAAGCCTTCTCGTTTCCAACGTAAATAGGCCTAATTTTGACAACCTCTCTGGGTATTCTAGTCCCTCCATTCCCTTTATTACCTTAGTTGCCCTCCTTTGTACCCTCTCTAGCTCCAATATGTCTTTCCTGAGCACCGGAGCCCAGAACTGTGCACAATATTCTAAGTGCGGCCTTACCAGCGCTTTATACAGAGGAAGAACAATATGCCCCTATTCCTCTTCTGATGCATGCCATGACTCTATTTGCCTTCACAGCTGCTGCCTGACACTGGGCACTCCAATTTAATTTGCTGTTAACCAAGACTCAAGGTCTCAGGATGTCATTAATAAGGTTCTGAAAAAAATGCAGGTGCATTGGTAAGACCAAAAGGCATCACCAGACTCTCAAAGTGACCTACCGGAGAGTTAAAAGCAGTTTTCCATTCATCACCCTCCTTCACACGTAACAAATTGTATGCCCCCCGGAGATCAATTTTGGAGAACCACTTGGCCCCCACTAACTGGTTAAACAAGTCAGGAATTAACGGCAATGGGTAGGAATTGCGTACGGTAATCTTATTAATTTCACGAAAATCCAGACACGGACGTAAACCGCCATCCTTTTTTTTAAGAAAGAAGAATCCAACTGCCACAGGTGACTTAGAAGGTCTAATGTGACCAGCAGCCAGGCTAGTCTGTATGTACTCCTCCAAGGCCTTTCTTTCAGGGATAGTCAGATTAAACAATCGACTTTTGGGAAGAGTAGCACCCGGAACAAACTCAATGGTGCAATCATAATCCCTATGAGGAGGTAAAACCTCCTCCGAAAAAACCCTCCAAAAATCTTGAATAGGTACAGGTAATTCCCCCTTTTCCACAGCCGCAATCCGACCATTACAACATTTATCATAGCACTTCGGACTAGTGTTGAGCCACCCCCGTAGTGTTCGAGTTCGGTTCGGTTCGTCGAACACCCGTGTGTTCGCCGAACTGTTCGTCGAACACCTTCGAACACCGTTAAAACCAATGGCAGGCAAACAAAAACACATAGAAACACATAGAAAACACCTTCAAAGGTGTCCAAAAGCTGACAAACTGCTCAGAAGACACAACTAACACATGGAAAAGTGACAAGTACATATAGTCATGCGAAAAGAAAAGAGGTGGAGGAGTAAAAGGAGGGGGAGACACAGATATAGGCATGTCATGCCCTTCTAAAATCCAAAAAGTGAGAAGCCGAGACGGCCAGTCCGCTCCTGCCCGTGCCACCTCCGTGTCGCCGGGTTTGTGCCAGAGCCGCGGTGAACCCTGACGGCCAGCCCCCCTCTCCCAATACTGGTGCCTGTCCGCTGGTGGGTCGAGAGAGCCCCCCTGTGGTGGAGGCAGCTCTAAGCTTTTTAATTTAAATTGTCCCTCTAATTTGAATGAATACACTTTAAATCCATTTACAAGGATCTATTGGAGGGCAAGTCTCATGCCAGCAGCCGCGTAATTCCAGCTCCAGTAGCGTCCACTAAAGCTGCTGCAGTTAAAAAGCTTTTATAAGGATCGAGCTCGGCTGTCCACCGCAAGGCATCCTAGTGCCAGTCCCAGCCCCTATGCCTTGGGGTGCCTCCTGATGCTCTTCACTAAGTATCCCGTGGTCCCGAAGCATTTCCTTTGAAAAAATTAAGTGTCCAAACTACAGGTGGTGTAGCTTGCTTAACAGCCGGGATAATCCGCTGACTAGCAGACACTGCTACTAGGCACAAAGTATTTCCTGGGCTAGATGCAGTTAAAAATTTGTAAGTAGATACTCTCGTTTGATGCTGAGAAAGCATTCCATAGAGTCTCCTGGCACGCCATATATGATTCTCTTAAAAAGCTTGGGGTAGGGGTCTAGGGGACCCTTTTATAGCCAAAATCACGGCCCTGTATCACAATACGTCACCTAGGCTGAAGATAAATGGAACTGTAGCACCGAGGGCTCGGTTGCTACAGACGTATTGCACCTCACCCAGAGGTGTGATATCTCACTCTCAGATAAGGATGGAGTGTGGATCAGGACCCGACATCTGCATGCATTACACCACATTGCCGTGGGGCAGGGCGACCAATATGCCCCTGAGATGGGCACGACAGTCCCTGTCCCTGGCTGGAGTGGGGGGAGGGAACACTGAGGAAGGGGAACCCTGCAGTGCAGGAGCAGGGAGGAAGCAGTTCCTGGGTGCATTGAGAAGGGAGTATAAAAGGTGGGCACCATCTTAGTTCAGTGCAGAGAAGTCTGAGCAGAAGTGGCAGGGAGCAGGGGCTCTGCATGAGCTCTGCTCCGGAGGCGGGCCTAGTAGCAGAGGCCCAGGCCTGCAAGAGGGAGAAGGAAGGAAGAGGAGCGGAGAAGGCTCCAGGAACGAGGAATGAAGGGATCCCAGGGGTGCGGACGGGCGAGTCGCCACCGCACGCCCGAATCCACCTGCGTGGAGGGGTCAGGCCAAAGGGGGAGACCGGTCCCCGAACTAGTGGAGGCAGGAAACGACCCTCAGCTAGAAACCGGAGGCTCTGACATTTTATGTGGCGCAGCCCCTTGCTCCACCCGCTAGGAAGGCACCACATAGGGTCAGGGAAACTGGCGCCAAGTTTACCAAGAGGAGGCCCGAGGCAGCCGGACAGAAGTGTTGGTAAGAAAGGCCAGACAAAGGACACACAAAGGGGGTCCTGTGAAGCGCTCCAAAGTTATCTGGGAGTTGTCTGAGCCCCTCACCTGGTGAGAACAGTACGACGTGGGCAGCCGTTACCTGCAGACGTGGTCTGGATAATAAGAACTGTGAGTAAAGGCCCTGAACTGCATCACTGACTCCGTGTCGTTACTGCTGCTGCCCTGCACCATCACCCCCATCCTCCGCATACACTGCCCTGAGGCTATACTCCTCCCGTGGGGAGTTATGCTACGCTCTGCTGCACCCACAACACCGGCCTTAGCGGTCTGCCCTGTACCGGCGGTTCACTCTGACCGCAATCCACGGGTGGCGTAGTCGGACATTTAAACATCAAAACCACATAAATAGTTCCGCCACTGGTTTGACCGCCCTGAGCCACGGAACCGGATCGCCGCCACGAAGACTACAACCACCAGCATCCACCAAAAAGGGTCCGGCTCCGGGTGTCCCAAGGCCCAGGGGGTGCGTCAGAACATTTTCATCACCTTTCACAATCACCAATGGGACAAGGCAGGGATGTCCTCTGTCCCCTCTCTTATACATCCTAGTGACGGAGCACCTGCTCTCATCAATTCGCCATAACCCCAATATTAGGTGGATTGAGGTGGGAGGCACCGAGTACAAGTGCTCTCTATTTGCTGATGATGTCCTAGTATATATCACTCAATCACATATATCCATCCCTGCTGTTATGGCTGAAATAGATCACTTTGTTACATGGTAAAATTTTAAAATCAATGCAGCGAAGTCTGAGGCCCTCGATGTCTCCCTCCCTAAATCCATATAGGATTCCATCCAGTCCAACTTTCCCTTTGCCTGGCCCTCACAGGGTATCAAATACTTAGGAATTCCTATTCATAGAGACCTCTCCCATCTATGTTATCTTAATTTTGGGCCCTTTATTGAACAATTCCATACAGACCACGGTTGGCAAGTTAGAACTGTAAGATTCACTACGTGAACCACTGGTGTTTTGTGGAAAAGCACATGTACACCGCGTTCCAAATTATTATGCAAAAAGTGTTTAGGAGTGATAAGGGAAGAATTTGTTTGTTTGTCAGTTAAACTCATTGATGGTGATGTGTGTCAGGGCTCTTTATATCACTGTAAGCAATTGCAGACACCTGTGCTAATTAGTTTGGCAGGTGTGTCCAATAAAGGCAAGACTACTTAAGAAGGCTCTCTCACATTATTAAGCAGCCTACATTTTCTGCCAAAATGGGAAAGAAAAAGGATGTGTCGGCTGCTGAGAAGCAACAAATTGTGGAGTGTTTAGGTCAAGGCATGACTACAATCAACATTGTGCGATGATCAGGATGAAGTGTCTTGGCAATCAAGAAGTATGTAGCTGATTCACAGTACACACGTGTGCGTGCTGATAAGGGCAAATTGAGGACTCTTTCCTACAGGCAATTACGTCAGGTTGAAAGAGCAGCGGCAAAAAAGCCTTGTCATAGCAGCAGACAAGTTTTTGAAGCTGCTTGTGCCTCCAACGTCCCCCGAACAACAAGATGCAGGGTCCTTCAGAGGTTTGCAGCTGTGCATACGCCATCCTGTCGACCTCCTCTATCCACTTCACACAAGCAGAAACGGCTCCAGTGGGCCAAACATTACATGAAGACTGATTTCAAAACTGTTTTGTTCACGGATGAGTGCCGTGCAGCGCTCGATGGTCCAGATGAATGGAGTGGAGGATGGCTGGTTGATGGACACCCCACGCAAACACGGCTACAGCGCCAACAAGGAGGAGGTGGAGTAATGTTTTGGGCTGGAATCATGGGGAGAGAGATTGTCGGCCCCTTTAGGATCCCTGAAGGCGCTAAAGATGAACTCCATAATGTATGTGGATTTTCTCAAACAGCACTTCCTGCCATGGTTCAAGAAGAAGAACCGTGTATTTCACAGCAAGATCATTTTTCTGCATGATAATGCACCATCTCATGCTGCACATAAAACATCTGCATCTCTGGCTGATATGGGCATAAAAGGGGACAAACTTATGGTGTGACCCCCATGCTCCCCTGACCTCTACCCCATTCAGAACCTTTGGAGCATCATTAAAAGGAGTGTCTATGATGGCGGGAGGCAGTTCACATCTAAGCAACAGCTCTGGGAGGGTATTCTGTCCTCATGCAAAACAATTGAAGCAGAAACCATCCAAAACCTGACAAATTCAATGGACGAGAGAGTTCAGAAGCTCCTTTCGAACAAGGGGTCCTATGTGAAAATGTAACATCACCTAGAATAAAGTTTTGAGTTGAAAACTGTTTGATTTCAGTTTCTAACAACCTGCTAATGCTTATAATTTCAAAAATGACCATTTTTTTGGTCTTTATTAAAATGAAAAGGTTGATCGAAAAGTTTGGGGGATCTAAGAGTGTGGCAACCCAGTAGTCATGATTACTTCGAATTCTGACAATATGAGGGTCATGCTGCAGGTAGTGCAGCAAGAAGGCACTTATGTGTCTTGCGCATCTCGGAGCCCCAAAATTATTTTCTGACAATATGAGGGTCATGCTGCAGGTAGTGCAGCAAGAAGGCACTTATGTGTCTTGCGCATCTCGGAGCCCCAAAATTATTTTCCGGGCTAGATGCAGCTAAAAATTATTTTTAATTTTAAATCTGGTGAAGCTTATTATAGATGGCCTAATAGGATCAGTGCTGCACACTGCTACAAAGCCCAAATTATTTTCCAGTCAAGATACAGATAAACATGATTAGTAATTTGAAAGCTTAAAACGGTTGGTAGGGTGATTTTAACCAATCATCAAGCTTTTACTCTCCCCAGGATGACACAGGGGTAGAAAAGTCGTTTCGGATCCATGATTTGTTCATCTTTATGAACGTGAGTCTGTCTACATTATCAGTGGAGAGCCGCGTGCGCTTATCTGTCAGCACACCACCAGCAGCGCTGAACACACGTTCAGACAGAACGCTGGCTGCGGGGCATGACAAGATCTCCAAGGCGTAAGTGGCTAGCTCCGGCCATTTATCCAGATTGGAAGCCCAAAAAGAGCAAGGGTCCAGTGACACAGTCGTGGCTTCAATGTTTACTTGGAGATACTCCTGTACCATCGTCTCTAGGCGTTGACTATGTGTCAGACTTCTTGTCTCCTGTGGCCTTGCAAAGGATGGGCTAAAAAAGTGGTGAAATGATTCCGCAAAATTGATGTTACCAGCAGATACTGTGGTTCTGTTACGGTTTGAGTGCTGAACACTTGACGGTCCCACGGTTGGCAAGTTGGAACTGTGAGATTCACTACGTGCACCACTGGTATTTTGTGGAAAAGCACATGTAAGATTCTGCAACAGTCTCTGCTGATACTCCTGCATGCGTGCATCCCTTTCTATGGCAGGAATAATTTCTGCAAATTTACTTTTGTACCGGGGATCTAACAGTGTGGCAACCCAGTAGTCAGGATTATTTCTAATTCTCACAATTCGAGGGTCATGTTGCAGGTAGTGCAGCAAGAAGGCACTCATGTGTGTTGCGCATCCAGGAGCACCAAGTCCCTGTTGTGTTGGTGGCGAGGTAACAATCATGCTTCCTTCCTCTGTCCTCTCCCCCCAACCTCGCACAACAGAAATGTGATCAAGGTCTCCCTCATCTGATGAGTCTTCCATCAGTTCGTCCTCCACTTCTTCCTGGGCTCCTGCACCTTCCTCACTAGTTTGGCTGCTACCATGCGCCCTGGTTAAACCATCTCCCCCACCCTCACATGCCTGCCGCCTTGGTGCTGCCGACCGTCTGGACCTTGCAGATGTTAGCCCTTCCGCATACAACTCCTCCTCCTCTACTTCCTCCACCTCCTCTTGTGCCACCACCTGACTCCGAATTCTGTTTAACATGTGCTCCAGCATGTAAATCACCGGAATAGTCATGCTGATAATGGCATCGTCAGCACTAAACATCTTCGTCGCCATTTCAAAACTGTGCAGAAGGGTGCATAGGTCCCTGATCTGAGACCACTCCTCCAGCGTGATTTGCCCCACCTCTGAATCTCGTTGGCCCAGGCTATACGTCAGAACGTATTGCACCAGGGCTTGTCGGTGCTGCCACAGTCGCTGCAACATGTGCAGAGTTGAATTCCACCGGGTAGGCACATCGCATTTTAGCCGGTGAAGTGGCAGGCCCAACGACTTCTGTAGAGATGTAAGTCGCTGAGCTGCGGGATGCGAACGGCGGAAGTGAGCACACAGCGACCGTGCCCTCTGCAGAAGGCCATCTAGTCTGGGATAGTGGGCTAAAAATTGCTGGACAACCAGGTTCAACACGTGAGCCATACAAGGCACGTGTGTGACATTGCCCCGGCGAAGGGCCGCACCCAGGTTTGCAGCATTGTCGCACACGGCCTTCCCTGGTTTCAGGTCCAGTGGAGACAACCATTCATGAAATTGGTTCTCCAGAGCTGACCACAACTCCTCAGCTGTGTGACTCACATTTCCCAGACATTTCAATGTAAAAACCGCCTGATGACGTTGAGCCCTACTGCCAGCATAGTAAGGAGGTGTGCAGGATCCCTTCTGCGCAGTTAGAAAGCTTATGGCATGACCAGACAGGCTTTGGGTGCAGGTGGAAGACCGAGAGGAGGTTGAGGAGGCAGAAGCAGTGGAGGAAAAATGACATAAAGAGGATTGACGCACAACTCGTGGGGACGGCAAGACTTGGACAGCAGCCCCTTGTCCTGCTGTCACCATAGTTACCCAGTGCCCAGTCAGCGACATGTAACGCCCCTGTCCATGCCTACTCGTCCAAGTGTCTGTGGTGAAATGCACCCTGTCACACACAGAGTTTCTCAAAGAAGCGGTGATGTTGTGTGCGACATGCTGGTGGAGCGCAGGCACACCTTTCTTTGAGAAGTAGTGCCGACTGGGCATCTGGTACTGGGGCACTGCGACGGACATAAGGTCTCGAAAATCCTCTGTGTCCACCAGGCGGAAAGGCAGCATTTCTGTAGCCAAGAGCTTGCAGATGGTGAAATTCAACCTCTTAGCTTTCTCATGGCTAGGAGGAAATGGTCTTTTACTTGTCCACATCTGAGGGACCGAAGGCTGGCTATTGTGCTTAGACGGGGTTGATAAGGGTGTCCCCGGCAAACTGCCGGTCTGTGAGGAAGATGCAGGCGGACATGTTAGGTTGCCTTGATCCAAAGGTGGTGCTATCGATGTCGGACAGCGCTCAAGACCAGCTGGTGTTACCACCTCCAAAGAAAATGATGACCTGCCAATCACGCTGGCTGTTGCGGGTAAAGAGGTGGCAGGTCTGCGCCCCAAAACAGGTGTGACTGCTGTCCCCCCAGTCACAGAGGATGAAGAGGCCGCGGATGCACAAGATATGGCAGACGGTGGTTGGCCCGGCCGGCTAGACCGCATTGTAGCACACTGAGCTTCCCACTGCAACTTATGCTTCATGTCCATGTGCCGGTTCATGCATGAAGTACTCAAACTATGTATTTTTTGGCCTCTACTTAGCTTTTGCTGACAAATGTTACAGATAACACGAGTTGGGTCATCTTTATCGATCTGAAAAAATGCCCAGGCTATGCAAGGCTTAGCACCCATGCGACCTGAAGAGCCACCACGACTTGTGGTGAGAGGCAGAGTTGTGTTTGAGGATGCAAATGTTGACATGCTTCCAGTACTACGTCTCTGTCCAGGAAGGCGCAACCTGACCTCGTCGTCACTAGCATCTTCCTCCACCTCCTCTGCTGACCTCATCTCTTGGCTGACTGTGGGTTGACAGTAAGTGGGATCTCCGACCTCATCATCATCACCCTGTGCGTTATCACACCCGTCGTCCTCAGAGCCAACCTGTTCCTGCCCTGACAAAAAACTAAAGTTGTCGCTCCAATCAGGTATTTGAGTCTTATCATCGTCTTCCTCATTGTCTCCACCAACAGGAGTTACAGTTTGGGAATGAGGGTCTACATTATGGTCAGAACCTTCTGCGTCTGGTCCTGGATCCGACTCATAAAGATTCTGGGCATCAGTGCAGATCATTTCCTCGTCTGGATTCACAGAAGCGCTGGAGTCGACCTCTGATTCCCAGGCTATAGTATGAGTAAACAGCTCTGCAGACTCAACCATCTGTTCTACCTCATACTCAGACGGGCAGCTGGAGATTTGGGAGCTGTGAGGAAGCAAGTGCGATTTGGGTGACACCTTTGAGGACTGGAGTATTTGTGATGTTGAAGTTGATGTGGAGGAGAGCCCACTTAAAGGAGCACTTGATATCCGTTGAAGCACCTGCTGTTTTTGTGCCTCATCTGGAATTTGTAGCGATTGGCGTGGCCGTAAGAAAGGGATCTTATCACATTGTCCGCTAAAAGAAGTAGACATTTTAGTTTGGCTGGAAGATGGTCTTTCTTCTGCACCTACCCCACGGACACAACCTTTTTTCCCCTTCCCAACACGCCTATTCCCCTTTCCACCAGCAGCAGGCCTTTTTCCACTCATTTTGGTGGTTAACTAATTCACAACTCTGGAGTTGTTTGCACAAAAAAACAATGGATGGTAACCGAGCAGAGCTGAGTGGCCAAACTGTGGTATTAGGCCAAAACTATTGGCTGGGTTAGATGCAGAAAAAAATTATTTTTAATTTGCAACCTGATGGAGGTCAGTATAGATGGACTAATAGACCAAGTCCCACACACCGCTAGAAGCCCAAATATTTTTTCAGAGCTAGATGCAGAAAATTTTTTTATTCAATTTGCAACCTGATGGAGGTCAGTATAGATGGACTAATAGACCAAGTCCCACACACTGCTGGAAGCCCAAATATTTTTTCAGAGCTAGATGCAGAAAAAAATTATTTTTAATTTGCAACCTGATGGAGGTCAGTATAGATGGACTAATAGACCAAGTCCCACACACCGCTAGAAGCCCAAATATTTTTTCAGAGCTAGATGCAGAAAAAAATTATATTCAATTTGCAACCTGCTGGACGTCAGTATAGAAGGACTAATAGAACAAGTCCCACACACTGCTAGAAGCCCAAATATTTTTTCAGAGCTAAATGAAGAAAAAAATTATTTTTAATTTGCAACCTGATGGAGGTCAGTATAGATGGACTAATAGACCAAGTCCCACACACTGCTAGAAGCCCAAATATTTTTTCAGAGCTAGATGCAGAAAAAAATTATTTTTAATTTGCAACCTGATGGAGGTCAGTATAGATGGACTAATAGACCAAGTCCCACACACTGCTAGAAGCCCAAATATTTTTTCAGAGCTAGATGCAGAAAAAAATTATTTTTAATTTGCAACCTGATGGAGGTCAGTATAGATGGACTAATAGACCAAGTCCCACACACCGCTAGAAGCCCAAATATTTTTTCAGAGCTAGATGCAGAAATTTTTTTTATTCAATTTGCAACCTGATGGAGGTCAGTATAGATGGACTAATAGACCAAGTCCCACACACTGCTAGAAGCCCAAATATTTTTTCAGAGCTAGATGCAGAAAAAAATTATTTTTAATTTGCAACCTGATGGAGGTCAGTATAGATGGACTAATAGACCAAGTCCCACACACCGCTAGAAGCCCAAATATTTTTTCAGAGCTAGATGCAGAAAAAAATTATATTCAATTTGCAACCTGCTGGACGTCAGTATAGAAGGACTAATAGAACAAGTCCCACACACTGCTAGAAGCCCAAATATTTTTTCAGAGCTAAATGAAGAAAAAAATGATTTTTAATTTGCAACCTGATGGAGGTCAGTATAGATGGACTAATAGACCAAGTCCCACACACTGCTAGAAGCCCAAATATTTTTTCAGAGCTAGATGCAGAAAAAAATTATTTTTAATTTGCAACCTGATGGAGGTCAGTATAGATGGACTAATAGACCAAGTCCCACACACCGCTAGAAGCCCAAATATTTTTTCAGAGCTAGATGCAGAAAATTTTTTTATTCAATTTGCAACCTGATGGAGGTCAGTATAGATGGACTAATAGACCAAGTCCCACACACTGCTAGAAGCCCAAATATTTTTTCAGAGCTAGATGCAGAAAAAAATTATTTTTAATTTGCAACCTGATGGAGGTCAGTATAGATGGACTAATAGACCAAGTCCCACACACTGCTAGAAGCCCAAATATTTTTTCAGAGCTAGATGCAGAAAAAAATTATTTTTAATTTGCAACCTGATGGAGGTCAGTGTAGATGGACTAATAGACCAAGTCCCACACACTGCTAGAAGCCCAAATATTTTTTCAGAGCTAGATGCAGAAAAAAATTATTTTTAATTTGCAACCTGATGGAGGTCAGTATAGATGGACTAATAGACCAAGTCCCACACACCGCTAGAAGCCCAAATATTTTTTCAGAGCTAGATGCAGAAAAAAATTATATTCAATTTGCAACCTGCTGGACGTCAGTATAGAAGGACTAATAGAACAAGTCCCACACACTGCTAGAAGCCCAAATATTTTTTCAGAGCTAAATGAAGAAAAAAATAATTTTTAATTTGCAACCTGATGGAGGTCAGTATAGATGGACTAATAGACCAAGTCCCACACACTGCTAGAAGCCCAAATATTTTTTCAGAGCTAGATGCAGAAAAAAATTATTTTTAATTTGCAACCTGATGGAGGTCAGTATAGATGGACTAATAGACCAAGTCCCACACACCGCTAGAAGCCCAAATATTTTTTCAGAGCTAGATGCAGAAATTTTTTTTATTCAATTTGCAACCTGATGGAGGTCAGTATAGATGGACTAATAGACCAAGTCCCACACACTGCTAGAAGCCCAAATATTTTTTCAGAGCTAGATGCAGAAAAAAATTATTTTTAATTTGCAACCTGATGGAGGTCAGTATAGATGGACTAATAGACCAAGTCCCACACACTGCTAGAAGCCCAAATATTTTTTCAGAGCTAGATGCAGAAAAAAATTATTTTTAATTTGCAACCTGATGAAGGTCAGTATAGATGGACTAATAGAACAAGTCCCACACGCTGCTAGAAGCCCAAATATTTTTTCAGAGATAAATGAAAAAAAAAATTATTTTTAATTTGCAACCTGATGGAGGTCAGTATAGATGGACTAATAGACCAAGTCCCACACACTGCTAGAAGCCCAAATATTTTTTCAGAGCTAGATGCAGAAAAAAATTATTTTTAATTTGCAACCTGATGGAGGTCAGTATAGATGGACTAATAGACCAAGTCCCACACACTGCTAGAAGCCCAAATATTTTTTCAGAGCTAGATGCAGAAAAAAATTATTTTTAATTTGCAACCTGATGGAGGTCAGTATAGATGGACTAATAGAACAAGTCCCACACGCTGCTAGAAGCCCAAATATTTTTTCAGAGATAAATGAAGAAAAAAATTATTTTTAATTTGCAACCTGATGGAGGTCAGTATAGATGGACTAATAGACCAAGTCCCACACACTGCTAGAAGCCCAAATATTTTTTCAGAGCTAGATGCAGAAAAAAATTATTTTTAATTTGCAACCTGATGGAGGTCAGTATAGATGGACTAATAGACCAAGTCCCACACACCGCTAGAAGCCCAAATATTTTTTCAGAGCTAGATGCAGAAAAAAATTATATTCAGTTTGCAACCTGATGGAGGTCAGTATAGATGGACTAATAGAATGATGCTATGCCCAAAAGATTTTACTTCACTAGGTGCAGTAAAAAAATTGGTATTCTATACACAGGTGGTATATCTTGCAACACAGATAGGCTACTCCACTGACTAACACACTCTGCAATAGGCCAAAAAGGATTAGCTTTGCTAGATTCAGCCAAATGCTGTGAAAAAAACTTGCACAGCACTGGCACAGACCTGCCTGGCAAAAACTGATAGGAACTGATGTAACCTAGTCCTGAAAAGGACTCCAATTACAATTAGTCTTTACTCCCACAATCTATCTAATCTATCTATTTAAGAGCACAGACCTGCCTGATAAAAGTCGTAGGAAATGCTGTAACCTAGTCCTTAAAAGGACTGCAATCACAACTATTCCCTACTCCCAAGCTATCTGTATATTTGTGCGAAAATTGGCTTGAAATTAACAAGGTATAGCGCACACAGCAACAGCGGTGCCGTCTAACACGCAGCTGCAGCAGTGAGAAAATGGTGGCGACGGGGAAAATGGCTTGGTCTTATAGGGCAAGGACATGTGACATACACTGCCAATCACACATGCCCTTGCTTGTGTGAAAAAAAGCACTTCGCTCCGTGTGTGCGCTGCTGATAGGCTGACAGATTGCACCTCCCCACTGCAAATGCGGGAAAGAGAAAAAAAAATGGAGATCTTCATTGTTCCTGCAGAGATCCATCCCCTGCCCCTCCCCCCGCCCCGCTGTACACTCAAACTGCGTATTAACATTAATTTTCATCATTACTGAGAAAAAATCCAGTTATGATTTTGGTGCACGAACAGTTATCGAACATAACCTCGAACAGCCGAATTTTTCTCAAATTGTTCGTGTTCGCCGACCGGCTCGAACACCGCCCAAAACAGCTCGAATTTGAGATTGGCGAACAGTTCGAGTAGAACAACGCTCATCTCTACTTCGGACTCCAAAACTTAATCACATTAGCAGACCAGTCCAATAAAGGATTGTGCACTCTTAACCAAGGCAATCCTAGAACAACTGGAGAGGGCAAATTATCCAAAACAACCAAGTCCAAAATTTCTTGGTGATCTCCATTGATAGTGAGAGGAAATGCAGCAGTCTTGTGAGTAATACATTTCAAAGGAGTGTTATCAATTGCAAGCACAGAAATAGGTGATGACAAAGGTTTGGATTTCAATTTAAGGTTTTACAAAAACCCTTTATCAATCACATTAAGTGTTGAACCACAATCCACAAATACCTGAAATTTAATCAAATCTCCCTGCAGAGTAGTACTCCCAGAAAGAAACACTCCTGCAGAGCATAAAGAAGCTATACGGGCGTAACTGACCTTATTTTCTTCTTTACTTAAACGACGCTCACAATACTTAATCAAATGATCATCTTTACCACAATAAAGACACAAACCCTCGGCGAATCTCCGATCTCTTTCCTGAGAGCGGAGTGACATCGCCCCAACCTCCATTGGTTCTCCGCTGTCAGAACAGATTTTCTGGGAACTAGGACCTGAAGTTACAGGAGTTTTTACATCATTAACCCTGGACCTCAGTCTCCTGTCCACACGAACAGCTAACTGCATAGCTTCCTGCAGAGTCTCAGGTGCAGGGAATGCAATTAGCAAATCCTTAACACTTTCACTCAGACCAGCAAGAAATAAACATCTTAGCGCAGAATCATTCCATTTAACTTCTGAAGCCCATCTCCTGAAGTGTGTGCAATAATTTTCAACATCATCTGACCCCTGATTCAAGCGTCTAAGTTCAGATTCGGCAGATGAGATTCGATCAGGATCGTCATATAATAGCCCCATAGCAGAAAAAAATTCTTCAACAGAACTTAAACACGGATCATTAGGCTGGAGAGAAAAGGCCCAACCCTGTGGTTCTTTGCGCAAAAGTGACATAATAAAACCAATGCGCTGTGATTCATTCCCATAGGATCTTGGTCTCAAACAAAAATATAACAAACAAGCATTTTTAAAGTAAAAAAATCTTGCTGTTTACCATAAAAAATCAGGCAGTCCTACCTTGGGTTCAACAAAATGCGCTCCAGGACAGCTACTCACATGTTGCTGAAGCTCGGCCACCTCCAGAGACAATCCCTGCAGGTGTAGAGCCAACTCCTGGATGGAAACCATACTGATGCCCGAATTTCTTTCCTTTTAGTTTTTTTTTTTGGGCTGGACTTACTGTTATGATCTGCAACATGAACTAAGGAAAGATAGGGGAAAGCTGTCACTACAGTAAGACTAAGCTGAATCCCTACGATGTAGCGGGCTGCCTGTTCCTTGTGAACAGACCCGCCTTAGTCCTCGGCTAGTCTGAACGAAGACCTATAGAGTTAAGGGAGGGGTCCCTAAAAGAACTAAAGACTGGGACAAAAATGGGACACCTCCTAAACAGAAGTAGATGCAGAGCACAAAAGACAAACAGACAAAATGTACTAGAGGTCCCAGAGGACCAAGCGAACTAGACAGAGATAGGCACCAAAGCACCTGGCTAGAGAGACAGTCAAACAACACTGAAGTCCAGCAAAGCCAGAAAGGCGGAGCTGGAATAAATAGGCAGATGGTCATGTGACCGCAAAACACAAGATAGCAAAAACTAACAGGAGGGTTCTAACAATTCCCCCAGCGGCACTAAAAACACGCTCCGATAACACGCTAGCGGCAGGGCAGGCCAGGACCTCCAAGGCATACAGAGCGAGTTCATTCCAAGTGTCCAGCTTGGATACCCAAAAATTAAAAGGCACAGAGGAATCACGGAGGACGCTGGTACGGTCGGCATGGTACTCCCTCACCATCTTTTGAAACTTTCCACTCCTTGTGAGAGTACCCCGCGCCTCAGGGCCTGTAAGCTGGGGGGGTCTCAGAAAACTGTCCCAGAACGATGACAGTGTTCCCCTGCCTCTGCTGGATTGGAGTTGCGTCTCTCTCGCCTCTATGCCTTGGTTGGGCAACGAACTGTGACCTCTGCCGCTAGCTTGTTCAGATGGGAATTTTTTTAACAGTTCTGCAGCAAGAGCCTTCTGGTACTGCCCCATTTTTGTAGACCTCTCCACCTCAAGAATAAGAGAGTGAAAGTTCTCCTTGTAGTGGGGGTCTAAAAGTGTCACCAACCAGTAATGACTGTCACCCAACATTTTGACAATGTGAGGGTCACGGTTAAGGCAGCGTAACATAAAGTCAACCATGCGTGCCAGACTGGTAACGGGCAAGACTTCCGTGTCCTCACCAAGATGATGACTGACCATGCTCTCCTCCTCCTCCTCCTCCCCCCTGTCCTCAGGCGACCCACGCTGAACCGACGGTATGACAGTTGTACAGGTACTACCGTCTACAGCGCATGATACCAGCTCCTGTTCTTCCTCCTCCTCCTCCTCTCCCTCATTGTCCCCCAATGCACATTGGGATGAGATGAGGCTGGGCTGTGTGTAATCGCCTGCTACGGCTTCTTGATTCATCTCATCATACTCTGGCTGCAATGCCTACTCTTTAATTCTCTGCAGAGAGCGTTGCAAAAGACAGACAAGTGGGATGCTGACGCTAATGATGGCGTCATCACCACTCACCATCTTGGTGGACTCCTCAAAGTTTGTCAGGATGGTACATATGTCAGACATCCAGGTCCACTCCTGAGGTCTTATGTGTGGAGTCTGACCTGAATATCGACGGCCTTGTTGCAGCTGGTACTCCACAACTGCTCTCTTCTCACAAATCCTTTGCAACATGTGGAGGGTAGAGTTCCAACGTGTGGGGACATCACACACCAGTCGGTGTGCCGGAAGCTGCAAACGCTGCTGCAACACTGCAATGGCGGCGGAAGCTGTAGCCGACTTGCGAAAATGAGCTGACAGGCGGCGTACTTTGACGAGCAGATCTGGCAACTCGAGGTACGAAGTTGAAGTTGATGTGGAGGAGAGCCCACTTAAAGGAGCACTTGATATCCGTTGAAGCACCTGCTGTTTTTGTGCCTCATCTGGAATTTGTAGCGATTGGCGTGGCCGTAAGAAAGGGATCTTATCACATTGTCCGCTAAAAGAAGTAGACATTTTAGTTTGGCTGGAAGATGGTCTTTCTTCTGCACCTACCCCACGGACACAACCTTTTTTCCCCTTCCCAACACGCCTATTCCCCTTTCCACCAGCAGCAGGCCTTTTTCCACTCATTTTGGTGGTTAACTAATTCACAACTCTGGAGTTGTTTGCACAAAAAAACAATGGATGGTAACCGAGCAGAGCTGAGTGGCCAAACTGTGGTATTAGGCCAAAACTATTGGCTGGGTTAGATGCAGAAAAAAATTATTTTTAATTTGCAACCTGATGGAGGTCAGTATAGATGGACTAATAGACCAAGTCCCACACACCGCTAGAAGCCCAAATATTTTTTCAGAGCTAGATGCAGAAAATTTTTTTATTCAATTTGCAACCTGATGGAGGTCAGTATAGATGGACTAATAGACCAAGTCCCACACACTGCTGGAAGCCCAAATATTTTTTCAGAGCTAGATGCAGAAAAAAATTATTTTTAATTTGCAACCTGATGGAGGTCAGTATAGATGGACTAATAGACCAAGTCCCACACACCGCTAGAAGCCCAAATATTTTTTCAGAGCTAGATGCAGAAAAAAATTATATTCAATTTGCAACCTGCTGGACGTCAGTATAGAAGGACTAATAGAACAAGTCCCACACACTGCTAGAAGCCCAAATATTTTTTCAGAGCAGTCCTACCTTGGGTTCAACAAAATGCGCTCCAGGACAGCTACTCACATGTTGCTGAAGCTCGGCCACCTCCAGAGACAATCCCTGCAGGTGTAGAGCCAACTCCTGGATGGAAACCATACTGATGCCCGAATTTCTTTCCTTTTAGTTTTTTTTTTTGGGCTGGACTTACTGTTATGATCTGCAACATGAACTAAGGAAAGATAGGGGAAAGCTGTCACTACAGTAAGACTAAGCTGAATCCCTACGATGTAGCGGGCTGCCTGTTCCTTGTGAACAGACCCGCCTTAGTCCTCGGCTAGTCTGAACGAAGACCTATAGAGTTAAGGGAGGGGTCCCTAAAAGAACTAAAGACTGGGACAAAAATGGGACACCTCCTAAACAGAAGTAGATGCAGAGCACAAAAGACAAACAGACAAAATGTACTAGAGGTCCCAGAGGACCAAGCGAACTAGACAGAGATAGGCACCAAAGCACCTGGCTAGAGAGACAGTCAAACAACACTGAAGTCCAGCAAAGCCAGAAAGGCGGAGCTGGAATAAATAGGCAGATGGTCATGTGACCGCAAAACACAAGATAGCAAAAACTAACAGGAGGGTTCTAACAATTCCCCCAGCGGCACTAAAAACACGCTCCGATAACACGCTAGCGGCAGGGCAGGCCAGGACCTCCAAGGCATACAGAGCGAGTTCATTCCAAGTGTCCAGCTTGGATACCCAAAAATTAAAAGGCACAGAGGAATCACGGAGGACGCTGGTACGGTCGGCATGGTACTCCCTCACCATCTTTTGAAACTTTCCACTCCTTGTGAGAGTACCCCGCGCCTCAGGGCCTGTAAGCTGGGGGGGTCTCAGAAAACTGTCCCAGAACGATGACAGTGTTCCCCTGCCTCTGCTGGATTGGAGTTGCGTCTCTCTCGCCTCTATGCCTTGGTTGGGCAACGAACTGTGACCTCTGCCGCTAGCTTGTTCAGATGGGAATTTTTTTAACAGTTCTGCAGCAAGAGCCTTCTGGTACTGCCCCATTTTTGTAGACCTCTCCACCTCAAGAATAAGAGAGTGAAAGTTCTCCTTGTAGTGGGGGTCTAAAAGTGTCACCAACCAGTAATGACTGTCACCCAACATTTTGACAATGTGAGGGTCACGGTTAAGGCAGCGTAACATAAAGTCAACCATGCGTGCCAGACTGGTAACGGGCAAGACTTCCGTGTCCTCACCAAGATGATGACTGACCATGCTCTCCTCCTCCTCCTCCTCCCCCCTGTCCTCAGGCGACCCACGCTGAACCGACGGTATGACAGTTGTACAGGTACTACCGTCTACAGCGCATGATACCAGCTCCTGTTCTTCCTCCTCCTCCTCCTCTCCCTCATTGTCCCCCAATGCACATTGGGATGAGATGAGGCTGGGCTGTGTGTAATCGCCTGCTACGGCTTCTTGATTCATCTCATCATACTCTGGCTGCAATGCCTACTCTTTAATTCTCTGCAGAGAGCGTTGCAAAAGACAGACAAGTGGGATGCTGACGCTAATGATGGCGTCATCACCACTCACCATCTTGGTGGACTCCTCAAAGTTTGTCAGGATGGTACATATGTCAGACATCCAGGTCCACTCCTGAGGTCTTATGTGTGGAGTCTGACCTGAATATCGACGGCCTTGTTGCAGCTGGTACTCCACAACTGCTCTCTTCTCACAAATCCTTTGCAACATGTGGAGGGTAGAGTTCCAACGTGTGGGGACATCACACACCAGTCGGTGTGCCGGAAGCTGCAAACGCTGCTGCAACACTGCAATGGCGGCGGAAGCTGTAGCCGACTTGCGAAAATGAGCTGACAGGCGGCGTACTTTGACGAGCAGATCTGGCAACTCGAGGTACGAAGTTGAAGTTGATGTGGAGGAGAGCCCACTTAAAGGAGCACTTGATATCCGTTGAAGCACCTGCTGTTTTTGTGCCTCATCTGGAATTTGTAGCGATTGGCGTGGCCGTAAGAAAGGGATCTTATCACATTGTCCGCTAAAAGAAGTAGACATTTTAGTTTGGCTGGAAGATGGTCTTTCTTCTGCACCTACCCCACGGACACAACCTTTTTTCCCCTTCCCAACACGCCTATTCCCCTTTCCACCAGCAGCAGGCCTTTTTCCACTCATTTTGGTGGTTAACTAATTCACAACTCTGGAGTTGTTTGCACAAAAAAACAATGGATGGTAACCGAGCAGAGCTGAGTGGCCAAACTGTGGTATTAGGCCAAAACTATTGGCTGGGTTAGATGCAGAAAAAAATTATTTTTAATTTGCAACCTGATGGAGGTCAGTATAGATGGACTAATAGACCAAGTCCCACACACCGCTAGAAGCCCAAATATTTTTTCAGAGCTAGATGCAGAAAATTTTTTTATTCAATTTGCAACCTGATGGAGGTCAGTATAGATGGACTAATAGACCAAGTCCCACACACTGCTGGAAGCCCAAATATTTTTTCAGAGCTAGATGCAGAAAAAAATTATTTTTAATTTGCAACCTGATGGAGGTCAGTATAGATGGACTAATAGACCAAGTCCCACACACCGCTAGAAGCCCAAATATTTTTTCAGAGCTAGATGCAGAAAAAAATTATATTCAATTTGCAACCTGCTGGACGTCAGTATAGAAGGACTAATAGAACAAGTCCCACACACTGCTAGAAGCCCAAATATTTTTTCAGAGCAGTCCTACCTTGGGTTCAACAAAATGCGCTCCAGGACAGCTACTCACATGTTGCTGAAGCTCGGCCACCTCCAGAGACAATCCCTGCAGGTGTAGAGCCAACTCCTGGATGGAAACCATACTGATGCCCGAATTTCTTTCCTTTTAGTTTTTTTTTTTGGGCTGGACTTACTGTTATGATCTGCAACATGAACTAAGGAAAGATAGGGGAAAGCTGTCACTACAGTAAGACTAAGCTGAATCCCTACGATGTAGCGGGCTGCCTGTTCCTTGTGAACAGACCCGCCTTAGTCCTCGGCTAGTCTGAACGAAGACCTATAGAGTTAAGGGAGGGGTCCCTAAAAGAACTAAAGACTGGGACAAAAATGGGACACCTCCTAAACAGAAGTAGATGCAGAGCACAAAAGACAAACAGACAAAATGTACTAGAGGTCCCAGAGGACCAAGCGAACTAGACAGAGATAGGCACCAAAGCACCTGGCTAGAGAGACAGTCAAACAACACTGAAGTCCAGCAAAGCCAGAAAGGCGGAGCTGGAATAAATAGGCAGATGGTCATGTGACCGCAAAACACAAGATAGCAAAAACTAACAGGAGGGTTCTAACAATTCCCCCAGCGGCACTAAAAACACGCTCCGATAACACGCTAGCGGCAGGGCAGGCCAGGACCTCCAAGGCATACAGAGCGAGTTCATTCCAAGTGTCCAGCTTGGATACCCAAAAATTAAAAGGCACAGAGGAATCACGGAGGACGCTGGTACGGTCGGCATGGTACTCCCTCACCATCTTTTGAAACTTTCCACTCCTTGTGAGAGTACCCCGCGCCTCAGGGCCTGTAAGCTGGGGGGGTCTCAGAAAACTGTCCCAGAACGATGACAGTGTTCCCCTGCCTCTGCTGGATTGGAGTTGCGTCTCTCTCGCCTCTATGCCTTGGTTGGGCAACGAACTGTGACCTCTGCCGCTAGCTTGTTCAGATGGGAATTTTTTTAACAGTTCTGCAGCAAGAGCCTTCTGGTACTGCCCCATTTTTGTAGACCTCTCCACCTCAAGAATAAGAGAGTGAAAGTTCTCCTTGTAGTGGGGGTCTAAAAGTGTCACCAACCAGTAATGACTGTCACCCAACATTTTGACAATGTGAGGGTCACGGTTAAGGCAGCGTAACATAAAGTCAACCATGCGTGCCAGACTGGTAACGGGCAAGACTTCCGTGTCCTCACCAAGATGATGACTGACCATGCTCTCCTCCTCCTCCTCCTCCCCCCTGTCCTCAGGCGACCCACGCTGAACCGACGGTATGACAGTTGTACAGGTACTACCGTCTACAGCGCATGATACCAGCTCCTGTTCTTCCTCCTCCTCCTCCTCTCCCTCATTGTCCCCCAATGCACATTGGGATGAGATGAGGCTGGGCTGTGTGTAATCGCCTGCTACGGCTTCTTGATTCATCTCATCATACTCTGGCTGCAATGCCTACTCTTTAATTCTCTGCAGAGAGCGTTGCAAAAGACAGACAAGTGGGATGCTGACGCTAATGATGGCGTCATCACCACTCACCATCTTGGTGGACTCCTCAAAGTTTGTCAGGATGGTACATATGTCAGACATCCAGGTCCACTCCTGAGGTCTTATGTGTGGAGTCTGACCTGAATATCGACGGCCTTGTTGCAGCTGGTACTCCACAACTGCTCTCTTCTCACAAATCCTTTGCAACATGTGGAGGGTAGAGTTCCAACGTGTGGGGACATCACACACCAGTCGGTGTGCCGGAAGCTGCAAACGCTGCTGCAACACTGCAATGGCGGCGGAAGCTGTAGCCGACTTGCGAAAATGAGCTGACAGGCGGCGTACTTTGACGAGCAGATCTGGCAACTCGAGGTACGATTTAAGAAACCACTGAACCACGAGGTTAAGCACATGAGCCAGGCATGGTAAGTGTGTGATCTCGCCTCGCCTCAGAGCCGCCACCAGGTTACGGCCATTGTCACACACAACCATGCCTGGATGTAGGTTCAGCGGTCTCAGCCACAGATCTGCCTGCTCTTTCACAACTGTCCACAACTCACAAGCAGTGTGAGGTTTATCACCTAAGCTTATGAGTTTCAGCAGAGCCTGTTGCCGCTTGGCTGAGGCAGTACTGCAGTGCTTCCAGCTTGTAACTGATGTGGTGATATCTGAGATGGAGGCTGAACATGAGGAGGAGGAGGAGGATGCGCAGGAGCTGTACACTGTGGGGGCAACTCTGACTGACATAGGGCCCGCAATCCTCGGTGTGGGGAGGATGTGTTCCGTCCCAAGGTCCGACTGGGTCCCGGCTTCCACTATGTTTACCCAGTGTGCCGTCAGGGAGATGTACCATCCCTGGCAACAAGCACTTGTCCTCGTGTCCGTTGTCAGGTGGACTCTCCCAGTAACTGCATTGTTGAGGGCACGGCAGATGTTTTGGGACACGTGCTTGTGTAGTGCGGGGATGGCACACCGGGCAAAATAGTGTCGGCTTGGGGACTGAGTACCGAGGGATGGCCACCGGCATAAGGTTGCGGAAGGATTCCGTCTCCACCAGCCTAAAAGGCAGCATTTCCAACATAAGCAGTCGTGAAATGTGCGAATTTAGGACTGTGGCCTGTGGGGCGTTGGCTGCGAATTTGCGCTTTCGTTCAAAGCTCTGGGATATGGACAATTGAACGCTGCGGTGGGACATGGACGTGGACGTTGATGCTGTTTCTTGAGAAACTGCCATAACAAGTGAAGACTGAGAGGAGGGGGCATCTTTGCATGCAGTATGGACAGGGGATTGACTTGCAAGCACAACAGAGGGTTCTATCACACGCACAACAGCGGAAGAAGCAGTGGTGACACCCTCTGACACTGGTCGTGGACCCTGGGGTTCGCCCCACAAAGTCGGGTGCTTTGCTGCCATGTGCCTGATCATGCTGGTGGTGGTCAGGCTGGTAGTTTTGTCACCCTAGCTGATGGTGGCATGGCAGGTGGTACAAATGGCCTTTTTGTGGTTATCAGCAGAGTCTTTAAAAAAATTCCAGACTCTGGAAGACCTACCGGTTGTACTGGCAACGTCCCTCGTGTTGGTGTTACGGGGAACTGTTGCCCGCCTTCTGTGTGCGGCCACCACACTGCTTCTTCCTGCCTGTTGGGGTACTCTGCCTCCCTCCCCCTGTGTGCTGCTGGCCTCGCTCTGCGTGTCCTCCTGCCACGTTGGGTCAGTTACTAGATCATCCACCACCTCCTCCACTTCCACTTGCGCACCACGATCCTCCTCCTCACTTCGTGGCAATTGTGTCTCGTCATCGTCCACCTCTTGTGACAAATTGCCAGCGTTGACTTACTGTGGCCGTGGCTGTTCAAATGTTTGGGCATCGCTACATGGGATCTCCTCTTCCACCACTTCAAGCGGAGCAGGCGAGGGGCACAAATATGGAAGTGGACCAGTGAACAGCTCTTCAGAGTGTCCAAGTGTGGGATCAGTTGCTGTCTGATGACACTCGGCATGGTGGGAGGAAGGAGCATCAGGGTGAGGAGGAGTATGCGGTCGAGACTCACGGCTACTAAAACTTGACCGCGTGGAAGACAGACCGGAGGTGGTGGTGCCCAGGTAACTGGAAGTATTATCTGCTATCCAATTAATAACCTGTTCACACTGATCAGTTCGCAATACTGGTGTTGTAGTGTGCTTCCCTAGTAATTCGGTCAAGAAGTGGGAGCGAGAAGATGTGGCTGTTGGTTGTGGCACATTTTCACCTTGGCCACGGCCCCATCCTCTACACGCACCATCACCAGAACGTCCAGTTCCACGTCCCTTGTCACGCGCCTTGCCCATTGTAAATGAAGTAAAATAGCTTACACTCGCACTATCAATGGAAAAAAGGTAATAAAAAGTAGATTAGAACCGTGGAAGAGGAAAACCACAGTTCTATTTGTCTGGCCTACACCAGAATCTTTTAAACAGATATATTTGTGACTGAACAGACAGGGAGACACTATTACTGTTTTTTTTACGTAAAACAGGCCAACAGCTGGATAATACAGACATTTGAACAGTGGAACTGCAAAACCACAGTTCTAATTTACTGGCGTATACCAGACTTTTTTAAATAGATATATTTGGGGCCTAGCAGTCAGCGACACACACAAACTGTTTTTTTTAATGTAAAAAAGACCCAAAAGTGGATAATACAGAGATTTGACCCGTGGAACTGCAAAACCACAGTTATAGTTATGTGGTGTACACCAGAATCTTTCAAACAGATATATTTGTGTCTGAACAGTCAGGGAGACACTATTACTGTTTTTTTTCTTTACGGCAAAAAATGCCAAAAGCAGGATAATACAGAGATTTGACCCGTGGAACTTCAAAACCACAGTTCTATTTTTCTGGCCTACACCAGACTCTTTTAAACAGATATATTGGTGTCTGACCAGTCAGGGAGACACTATTACAGTTTTTTTTTACGGCAAAAAATGCTAAGAGCAGGATAATACAGAGATTTGAACTGTGGATCTGCAAAACCACAGTTATAGTTATGTGGCATACACCAGAATCTTTTAAACCGATATATTGGTGTCTGATCAGTCAGGGAGACACTATTACAGTTGTTTTTTACGGCAAAAAATGCCAAAAACAGGATAATACAGAGATTTGACTCGTGGAACTGCAAAACCACAGTTCTATTTTTCTGGCCTACACCAGACTCTTTTAAAAAGATATATTGGTGTCTGACCAGTCAGGGAGACACTATTACTGTTTTTTTTTACGGCAAAAAAGGCCAAAAGCAGGATAATACAGAGATTTGACCCGTGGAACTGCAAAACCACAGTTTTAGTTATGTGGCGTACACCAGACTCTTTTAAACAGATATATTGGTGTCTGACCAGTCAGGGAGACACTATTACAGTTTTGTTTTATGGCAAAAATGCCAAAAACAGGATAATACAGAGATTTGACCCGTGGAACTGCAAAACCACAGTTCTATTTTTCTGGCCTAAACCAGACTCTTTTAAACAGATATATTGGTGTCTGACCAGTCAGGGAGACACTATTACAGTTTTTTTACGGCAAAAAATGCCAAAAACAGGATAATACAGAGATTTGACCCGTGGAACTGCAAAACCACAGTTATAGTTGTGTGTCGTACACCAGACTCTTTTAAATAGATATATTGGTGTCTGACCAGTCAGGGAGACACTATTACAGGGTTTTTTTTACGGCAAAAAATGCCAAAAACAGGATAATACAGAGATTTGACCCGTGGAACTGCAAAACCACACTTCTATTTTTCTGGCCTACACCAGACTCTTTTAAACAGATATATTGGTGTCTGAACAGTCACAGACACACTCAATTTTTTTTTTTGGGGGGGGAGGTTGAATACCAAAAGGTTAATAAGACGCGTATTTGGACAGTCTGACTGAGGAAAAAAAATGCAGGATTTAGATGAAAAAAAAAAAAATTGTTCCTGGCCCCTGAAACCAGGGTGATAAGTCTAGCAATTTAACCAACAGGAGCACACAGGACTGTAATGCAGCGTTTGCTGGTATAACCACTGCGTCTCCTATACAGCCTGCCTGCCTGCCTGATATCTCGGATGGATATTAGTCCTGAGAAGGACTGTTTGTTTGATTTGGCAGGCTTTAGAGACCCTACACTACCTATTTCGCACTATATATCTCTCCCTAACTCAGCAGCACTGACCCTACACTGGCTGATCCGGAGCGACTGTGTCCATGATAGTGGCGCCCAGTTTTTAATACTCGAGGTGACGCTGTGCGGCCAGCCAACCACTGTAATGCCCACAAACAACATGGCGGTGGCATTACAGTGACTGGCTGGCAATCCCTGCATGTTCATTGTCTTTGTAAAGAGCGCCAAACGTGCAGGGCGGAGACCCGAGCTCCCGCCCGAGTAACCCGGAAATGCACGGTGCTCGCTGAACATCCCGAGTAGCGTGATGCTCGCGCGAGTAACGAGCAGTGTCGAGCATGCTCGCTCAACACTAGTTATTACGTTGTTTCCTGCTAGGATTGTACACTCATCATCTTTGAATTTTACAGTGAGTCCTTTAGCTGTTAAACGTTTTATGGATAACAATCCTCCTTCTAATCCTGGAACATATAACACATCCTGTGCAAGTATTTTTGAATCATGCCCAAACTTGTTAGAACAGTTTAGCATTCCTTGTCCAACACCTTCTGCAGTTATTTTGCTTCCATCTGCAAGATAAATGGCTTCCTTCTTATTTAAATTAAGCTCAGTAAAGAAATTTGTATTACTTGTCATGTGACTTGTTGCTCCTGAGTCAATAAACCAACCCAACAATGATTTCTTATCAGTTACTTTAAATGTGCCATTCAAATTATTTTCACATGAATCAGAAATTGTGTTTTTCACCTTCTGTGTATTTTCTTTATGATGTAATTTCTGTTGTTCTGCTTTCCATATAGTACAGTCTTTCTTTAAATGTCCTTTTTTCTTACATCTGAAACATTCTCTTGTCTCTTTATTATAGGGTCTTTTTGATTATGTAGCTTTAAGAGCATTTCCATTATCTTTTTCTGTAGAAGAATCATTTGTTTGTTCTTTCCTTCTTTGATATTCATCTATGAGTCTGGTCTTCACAAACTCTAACGTAATTTCTGTTTCAGGTCTTGTCTCTAGTGCATTTATCAAAGCAGTATATGAATCCGGTAAACTGCACAATAATATTGCTGCTACATGGCTTTCCTTAATATCTTCACCAATTGATCTCAGCTGTGATACCACTTCCATAATAGAGAATATATGCTTCTGCATGTCATTGTCTGCACTTAGTCTCATACGGTAAAGCTTTTTTAGCAGAAATAACTTGTGATTTAAGCTGGGTCTTTCATGTAGCTTTCTTAGTGCTTCGCACATTCCCTTTGCTGTATCCTCATTCCTTATGTGGATTAATTGAGCATCATCCACTAATAGGCTGATGGTATCTCTTGCTCGTCTATTTTTGTTCTCCCATGTCTGATTATCGTCATCAGGTCTATCTGTAGTGATTACTTCCCATAAATCATCTTTAGACAATAACATTTCTGCTTTGAACTTCCATAACTGATAATTCTCATTATTCAGCTTAGCTACTGTGAGTTTTAGCTGTGTGCTACTTGTCATCTTTAACTTGTCTTACTTGTTTGGAGAGAATAGTACTGAAGAATTCTTCTGCATTCACCAGGGTCTTGCTGAGAGTTTCGGTGTCCTGGGTGTCTGGGGTCCTCGGTGCCTGGACCCATAACCTGTTGCACAGCTTCTGGATACCCACAGTTGCAGTAGAAACTTCACAGAGCAGATTACATGGGATAACAAGCTTTTACTTCTCAGAACATGAGGTAAAGAAAAAAACGCACAGTCACACAGTACTGCACCAGTAAGTAAGTGCAAAACAGAAAATACAAGAGAGACTTTTTTCTTTTTTACAATACAGTAAACAAGGAAACTTTACACAACATCGCCATCTACTGTCAGATCAGCATAAAGTCCTCCTTCACACAAACAAAGAAGTCCACAACTGTTGTATATACCAACAGGATCCACGCCTAGTTCATTTTAATAAATGTGAGCTTGCCCACTTTGGCTGTGCGCCTGTCTGTGATCACATTCCCTGCCATGCTAAACACACGTTCCGACAATATGCTTGCCGCAGGGCAGGCCAGGATCTCCAAGCTATAAAGGGCAACCTCAGGCCATGTGTCCAATTGAGAGACCTGGAAGTTAAATGGGGCAGACCCATCACGTAGTACGTGGAGACATGGACATGTAATCTTCCATTATGTTGTTGTAACGCTGCCTCCTACTAATACGGACCGTATCAAATGATGGTGCTGGATGTTGTGGCGTGCTGAGGAAGGTTTTCCACATTTTGACCAGGTTAACCCTTCCTTCTGAGGAGGTGGCAGTGCCCCAGCTGCATTGGCGACCTCCTCCTCTGCCTTGTTCTTCCACTGATCTTCCGCTGTCAGGTGGGAATGCCATCAGTAGTGCCTCTACCAGCCGTGCGCTTGTATTCACGCATTTTGCGATCCAGCTCCACTGATGGAAGTCCATATAGCGGGGATCCAGCAGGGTGGTCAACCAGTAATCAGCAGTGGTAACAATCTGGGCAACTCGGCAATGATTGCGCAGGCACAGCAGCATGAACAGTATTGACTCGTGTGCCAGGCTGTCCAGAGGCAATGACACGCTGTCCTTGGTGGGAGATGTATGGTCTGGGTCCTCTGTATCCCCCCAGCCACTCTCCAGTGATGCCCGTAAGCTGCTTTGAGTGCCACCCTGCTGTGAACACGGTTCTTCATCCTCCAAAACTGTCCCCTGGCTGGGCAGTTGGGTACCTGGCTGCTTTTGGTACAGGAACACATCCTCCGAGCCATGTGTGGACAACAGGCCTGATAACGGGGTGAATGGTCTGTGTTCCTCCTGCTCCTCTTCCTCTTGTGCCACCACCTCATCTATCATCTCCTGAAGATTTTTATCCAGCAGGCATAGAAGTGGTATAGTAATGCTCATGTTGGCGTTGTCAGAGCTGGCCAAGTTGGTAGAGTATTAGAAGCAACAAGGCACACATGTCCCGCATGGAGGCCCACTCATTGGTGGTGAAGTGGTGTTGTTCTGCAGTGCAAGTCACCCGTGCGTACTGCAGCTGAAACTCCACTATTGCCTGCTGCTGCTCGCACAGTCTCTCCAGCATATTCAAGGTGGAGTTCCACCTTCTTGGTACTTCGCATATGAGGCATGCTACACCAGCCTGTATTACGGACATACTACACTAGGCTGTATTATGGCACACTACACCAGCCTGTATTATGGACACGCTGCACCACAGGCTTTGTTACGGGCAAGCTACACCAGCCTGTATTACAGTCACGCTACACCCGGCTGTATATACGGGCATGCTACACCAGCCTGTATTACAGTGACGCTACATCCGGCTGAATTATGGGCACGCTACACCAGCCTGTATTACAGTGACGTTATATCCGGCTGTATTACGGACATGCTACACCAGCCTGTATTACAGTGACGCTACATCCAGCTGTATATTCGGGTACGCTACACCAGCCTGTATTACAGCCATGCTACACCCGGCTGTATTATGGGCCCATTGCACCAGGCTGCATTATGGGCACAATAATACCCTACAATTAGATTACACAACAGCAGACTAATAGCAAACTAAAACAACTTTATTTGATAAAATTAGACATATAGAATCAACAAAACAGAGTCCAAACAGGTGGTATACAGAAGGTGGGGTACTAGGATCATAGTAAATTTACATAATGGGTACATATAAATTGATACATGATTGATCATACTATATAATATTAAATAAAGTGCCCATAGACATAAATATTAATATTCATATGGTAGGTAAGAGATAAAAAACATAATGTAAGTTCATCCGTATAATAAAGGAGATGGTATCAGGAGCTCAAAAATAAAGGTATAACACTATCTAAGTATATAATAAGAAAAACTGTTCTATATGATATAATCCACAGGGTAATGGAATAATATAGCATGGACTGCAGTTATTTCACATGGTAGTGAAAAAGGCTTATTTTAAGTAAAGTGACCGTGCATTGAAGGTGCAAATATGCAGAGATTAATAAATAAAGAATGGAAAATTCATAGGATTTTTGAGCAGACACTGTCAAAGTTGGAACAAAATTAACACCATATGATTGGGGAGGAATCAATATGATTAGATATACTGTACATGCTTACCACCAAAGTACTACTACGTTTCCCGATGCGCGTTTCGCCACTGCGGGCTTTGACGAGGGATAGTGGGAGGATGGATACAGGTTCATTATATATAATCCATTGGCCAATGGAAATTCGGGAATCACAACGAGCACCTGCAGCTGATGGCTGCGTGGGGCCGTCTGTGAACGCTGGTGTCATTTCTGTATCACAAGACGCGACCAGTGAGGTCGCGGCATGGGAGCGGAAGTGACGTCGGAATGCGGTCCACCGTGGAATGCACAGGAGAATACAGTTTACCCGAAATTCTGGAAAGTGTCTGACTCGCCCCCTGGGCCGTGGGGCACTCGGATCCGGGCAATAGGGAAACTATGGGGGCAGTAGTGGTTACCCGGTTCCGTGGCTCAGGGTGGTCAGACCAGTGGTAGTCCCTTTATGAGTTTTAAGTGATGTCCGACTACGCCACCCGTGGATTGCGGCTATTATGAACCACCGCTGCAAGGCAGACCGCTGGGGCTGATGGTGTATGCAGCTAAGATAGTGTAACTCCCCACGGGAAGAGTGCAGCCCCAGGGCAGTGTAGTGGATGGTGGGGGTGATGGTGCAGGGCGTCCCAGTACCGTTAGTGCTGGCAAAGTAAAAAGCACAAAAACAACATGTTGCAGTCCAGGGTCTTTTACTCACAGTTCGTATACTCCAAGCCACTGCGGCACCGGTAGTGACTGCCCGAGCCGTGCTGCGTCCACCAGGTGAGGGGCTCGGTCAACCCCCAGGCAGTTCAGGAGCATGGCACAGGACCCCCTTCAATCCTTTCTCTGGCCTGCCTCACCAGTGACTCACTTTTGTCCAGCTGCCGTGGAACTACGCGGGTAAACATGGGCCCCGTTCCCCACTGTCCTATATGGAGCCTTCCTAGCAGGTTTGATGAGGTGTCACACCAATAAATGATCACGACCTCCGGTCTTTGGCTGAGGGTAGTTTCTCCTCCACCAACTTGGGATCCGGTACCCTTAATCTGCCTGACTCTTCACCCTGTATTCTCGTGGGTTCTTAGGGTCCTTTCCACCTTCTTGTTTCTGAGCCCTTCTACACTTTGGGTACTTCTCTTTCTGTTTCTGTTCCTTGCTGTTTCTGTTCCTTTCTGTTCTTGTTCCTTTCTGTTCCTGGCCTTTTCTCTAGGCCTGTCTCATGGAGCTGGGCCGAGAGGGAGCCACAGCTCCCTGTCACATCTCCACTCTGCCTCTTCTCTGAGTGAACTGAACTAACCCAGAACCAAGATGGTGCCCACCTTATATACCCTTCCCTAGTGTGTGAGTTCAGGTGACCAGCAACCAATGAGCTCCTTCCTATGCTCAGAAACCAACCCCTATCTGCTCCTACACCACTGGGTTTTCCTCCCCCCTCCCCACTCCAGCCAGGGACATGGTCTGTCGTGCCTGCATTTCTGTCTAATGGGAGTACCGTTGAACTGTCCCTCGGAAATGGGGTGAGTGTGCTGTATGCAGCTAACTGAGCCCTGGTCCATACTCCATCCTTACCCGGGAGTGGAATATCACACCTCTGACAGAGGTGCAATACCCCTGTAGCGGCCGAACCCTCGGGGCGCTACATGTCCATAAAGGTGGAACACAAAAGGATGTATTACAGGCACGCTACTCCAGCCTGTATTATGGGCACGCTGCAACATGCTGTTATAGCACTCCACACAAGGCTGTTAGGCCACTCTACACAAGTCTGTGAGGGCACACTGCACTAGGCTCTAATGGGACTGTACACCAGGCTGTTAGGGCACTAGGCGTCGAAATGATGAAGCAACACGTGATCCAGCCTTTATACAGGCCGGGACATGTGGTGCTCCGGCCAATCACAGCCATGGCAATACTTGGCATGGCTGTGTTTGGGCCAGAAGTACAGCCTTAGAGTTTGTTGATTGGCTGCGCTGCAGCTTTTCAACAAGCTTTATTGGAAAACCTAAACAATAACACGGACTTCCGTTTAGAAGTCCATGATCGAGGTTTGGTACTGCACACTAAGTGTCACAAATCATTAACCACTCCCACCTCCCTTTAAATAGTCACATGACCCATCAGCTGATCGCGGGTTATAGAGTTACTTCTATGCAGACCAGCTAGGTGTGTGGAGCCCTTCTGTGATGGTTGTGGAGTCGTTTTGCTTGCCTGGAGCCATTTTGGAGTGTTGCAGCAGATTTGTCTTCTGGTGCTGAGTTTTAAGCTGAGTAGGTTTCTTTATTTCTGCCTACTGTATTTCCCTGTTTGCCCTTTTGCCCTCTGTTTATTACCTGCAGTGGTGAGGCTAGCGACCTTGCAGGCCAGTGCATTAGTCAGGGCTAGTTGAGGTGACAGCCAGGGTCTAGACACGTGACAGCGGCAGGGGGAAGGACCCACATAGGGTGTTAGGGGAGCTTAGGGACAGACACAGGTTGGTGTCCCATTTCTCTCCCTACCATCGAGGCCTTCCTCTCCCTTTATCATCCTGTTGTACCCATATGTTGTGCAGTCCGCCAGACATACCTGTGTCCGGCCGTGACTCTAAGTGTCCGGTATGAACCCTAAACTTTACTGTTTGGGTTCGCTCATCCCTAATAAACACCCTTTTATTATTAATTGGAAGTCAGGGCTTTACATTTTTAAGATGTTGTACACTTTGGACAAGTAACATGCTGCCTTTTGCTATTTTATATAGATAAATCTCATGATATTTATTCAACTCATTGAAAAAAATTATAGATATTGTGACTTCATGGATTGAGAAATGTAAGCACTGGAGTATAAACGTACAGTATATCTCAAAAGAATTCTTTGTCTAGCATGAAACAAGGTATGCTTAAGGGTGTTGGACTGAACCCTTATTTAGATTTTAATACTGCCTATATATTAAATTGTTGAGTTCTGTTTTATAAAGTAGTACAATATATTGTAGTATTGTATTGTCCTAGAAAAGCCAATCCTAAAACATGTAGTTTAGTCCAGCTGTTTAGTATTAAACCAAAATTCTTTCTGGCTTACAAAAATACTCATCTTTAGTTACAGTATATGCCAGTTGTAATTGGCATCAATGTTTGTAAATTTGAAATACTAGCAATGTTTTGTTAAAAAAAAAAAATCAACCTTGCGGCGGGCAACACATTTGAAAGATGTGTGGGAAAGGAATGAACAATTGCTCTGAGCACATTCTGTACTGAGAATATAGCGCCCCCACCTTCTGTAATTATGGGGAAAGCCGTTACATTAGAGTAGCTGTGATGTAATATAGTAAGCACTTCATGTTTGGCATCAATGATATTTATACAGAGAATACAGGGCAGGACTGCGGCATTGCCAAATTACTGGACACTGGGGCAATTTAGATGACAGATAACACAACACATACATAACACAACACATACAAGCCTGGGGACAAAAGGTTTGGATAGAAAGAACACTCTGGGGGGCAATGTATCAAAATAAATAGAATAAGACAGTTTTTAAAGTCGCAAAACCATTATACACAATTCATTGTTAAGGCACTAACAGAGTACAGTGAAGAGAGACAGTCCTCTCCCCGCTGAAGTCTGGTTCTGGTGCCACTGATCAGGGGTGTTCCCATAAATTATAACTGGGGGTCAAAGAAACAGGAAAGAGTTACATGGATTTCACAAGCCTGCTTTCTTATGTTCTAAAGAGTAAGCTGGAGAGGGAAAAAAGGCAGCCATATTTACCAATATACAATAGTAATGCACTGCAGGATGCAGCAACCCCATGATAAAACAGGAGGCAGCACAGGTGTAAAATACTGATGAAACAACCCCTCACACACCTACCAATTAATGGAGGGGTTGGTTGCCTAGTATTATATATGCACACGGATAAGATTTGTAATGGGCGCCAATCACACAGATAAGTGTAGTGCCCAGTCTGTCTCAGCCTGTTAGTGACACTCATACTATTAGATCAGGTGGGCTGCCCAGCACAATATAAGTGCACCCCACAAGAACAGACACCCCTATTCCCCAAACCAACACTAAGGAGCCTGGCTGCACCCTACAAAATATAAAACATACACAACAAAGAAGATGAAAAATATGTATAAAATGCATGAAATACTGGTCGATATTTTGGTCAAAATAGACAAACTCACAACCCACATTAAGGCCCCTCATTGTATTGCAAGTCCCTACACTAAAATTCAAAGCAACTCACCGAAAAGGGCATAAAATTAAAAAAACATCACTGTAAAAAGTCTGTCGTATTTATCAACACCAAGATACAATATTAATGCACTGCAGGACACAGCAGACCCATGATAAAGACAAATGCAGCTCAGGTGCAACATAATGATGAAAAACCACTCACACACCTATTAGTCACAGGGTGTCTGTCCTTGTGGGGTGCACTTACATTGTGTTCAGCAGCTCGTCTGATCTAATAGTATGGGCGTCACTAATAGTGTTGAGCCACCCCCGTAGTGTTCGAGTTCGGTTCGGTTCGTCGAACACCCGTGTGTTCGCCGAACTGTTCGTCGAACTGTTCGTCGAACACCTTCGAACACCGTTAAAACCAATGGCAGGCAAACAAAAACACATAGAAACACATAGAAAACACCTTCAAAGGTGTCCAAAAGCTGACAAACTGCTCAGAAGACACAACTAACACATGGAAAAGTGACAAGTACATATAGTCATGCGAAAAGAAAAGAGGTGGAGGAGTAAAAGGAGGGGGAGACACAAATATAGGCATGTCATGCCCTTCTAAAATCCAAAAAGTGAGAAGCCGACACGTTCAGTCCGCTCCTGCCCGTGCCACCTCCGTGTCGCCGGGTTTGTGCCAGAGCCGCGGTGAACCCTGACGGCCAGCCCCCCTCTCCCAATAGTGGTGCCTGTCCGCTGGTGGGTCGAGCAAGCCCCCCTGTGGTGGAGGCAGCTCTAAGCTTTTTAATTGAAATTGTCTCTCTAATTTGAATGAATACACTTTAAATCCAATTACAAGGATCTATTGGAGGGCAAGTCTCATGCCAGCAGCCGCGTAATTCCAGCTCCAGTAGCGTCCACTAAAGCTGCTGCAGTTAAAAAGCTTTTATAAGGATCGAGCTCGGCTGTCCACCGCAAGGCATCCTACTGCCAGTCCCAGCCCCTATGCCTTGGGGTGCCTCCTGATGCTCTTCACTGAGTATCCCGTGGTCCCGAAGCATTTCCTTTGAAAAAATTAAGTGTCCAAACTACAGGTGGTGTAGCTTGCTTAACAGCCGGGATAATCTGCTGACTAGCAGACACTGCTACTAGGCACAAAGTATTTCCTGGGCTAGATGCAGTTAAAAATTTGTAATTAGATACTCTCGTTGGATGCTGAGAAAGCATTCCATAGAGTCTCCTGGCACGCCATATATGATTCTCTTAAAAAGCTTGGGGTAGGGGTCTAGGGGACCCTTTTATAGCCAAAATCACGGCCCTGTATCACAATACGTCACCTAGGCTGAAGATAAATGGAACTGTATTACCCTGAGGGCTCGGTTGCTACAGAGGTATTGCACCTCACCCAGAGGTGTGATATCTCACTCTCAGGTAAGGATGGAGTGTGGATCAGGACCCGACACCTGCATGCATTACACCACATTGCCGTGGGGCAGGGCGACCAATATGCCTCTGAGATGGGCACGACAGTCCCTGTCCCTGGCTGGAGTGGGGGGAGGGAACACTGAGGAAGGGGAACCCTGTAGTGCAGGAGCAGGGAGGAAGCAGTTCCTGGGTGCATTGAGAAGGGAGTATAAAAGGTGGGCACCATCTTAGTTCAGTGCAGAGAAGTCTGAGCAGAAGAGGCAGGGAGCAGGGGCTCTGCATGAGCTCTGCTACGGAGGCGGGCCTAGTAACAGAGGCCCAGGCCTGGAAGAGGGAGAAGGAAGGAAGAGGAGCGGAGAAGGCTCCAGGAACGAGGAATGAAGGGATCCCAGGGGTGCGGACGGGCGAGTCGCCACCGCACGCCCGAATCCACCTGCGTGGAGGGGTCAGGCCAAAGGGGGAGACCGGTCCCCGAAACTAGTGGAGGCAGGAAACGACCCTCAGCTACAAACCGGAGGCTGTGACATTTTATGTGGCGCAGCCCCTCGCTACACCCGCTAGGAAGGCACCACATAGGGTCAGGGAAACTGGCGCCAAGTTTACCAAGAGGAGGCCCGAGGCAGCAGGACAGAAGGGTTGGTAAGAAAGGCCAGACAAAGGACACACAAAGGGGGTCCTGTGAAGCGCTCCAAAGTTATCTGGGAGTTGTCTGAGCCCCTCACCTGGTGAGCACAGTAGGATGTGGGCAGCCGTTACCTGCAGACGTGGTCTGGATAATAAGAACTGTGAGTAAAGGCCCTGGACTGCATCACTGACTCCGTGTCGTTACTGCTGCTGCCCTGCACCATCACCCCCATCCTCCGCATACACTGCCCTGAGGCTATACTCCTCCCGTGGGGAGTTAACACTGCCCTGAGGCTATACTCCTCCCGTGGGGAGTTATGCTACGCTCTGCTGCACCCACAACACCAGCCTCAGCGGTCTGCCCTGCAGCGGCGGTTCACTCTGACCGCAATCCACGGGTGGCGTAGTCGGACATTTAAACATCAAAACCACATAAATAGTTCCGCCACTGGTTTGACCACCCTGAGCCACGGAACCGGGTCGCCGCCACGAAGACTACAACCACCAGCATCCACCAAAAAGGGTCCGGCTCCGGGTGTCCCAAGGCCCAGGGGGTGCATCAGAACATTTTCATCACCTTTCCAATCACCAATGGGACAAGGCAGGGATGTCCTCTGTCCCCTCTCTTATACATCCTAGTGACAGAGCACCTGCTCTCATCAATTCGCCATAACCTCAATATTAGGTGGATTGAGGTGGGAGGCACCGAGTACAAGTGCTCTCTATTTGCTGATGATGTCCTAGTATATATCACTCAATCACATATATCCATCCATGCTGTTATGGCTGAAATAGATCACTTTGTTACATGGTAAAATTTTAAAATCAATGCAGCGAAGTCTGAGGCCCTCGATGTCTCCCTCCCCAAATCCATATAGGATTCCATCCAGTCCAACTTTCCCTTTGCCTGGCCCTCACAGGGTATCAAATACTTAGGAATTCCTATTCATAGAGACCTCTCCCATCTATGTTATCTTAATTTTGGGCCCTTTATTGAACAACTCCATACAGACCACGGTTGGCAAGTTAGAACTGTAAGATTCACTACGTGAACCACTGGTGTTTTGTGGAAAAGCACATGTACACTGTGTTCCAAATTATTATGCAAAAAGTGTTTAGGAGTGATAAGGGAAGAATTTGTTTGTTTGTCAGTTAAACTCATTGATGGTGATGTGTGTCAGGGCTCTTTATATCACTGTAAGCAATTGCAGACACCTGTGCTAATTAGTTTGGCAGGTGTGTCCAATGAAAGGCAAGACTACTTAAGAAGGCTGTCTCACATTATTAAGCAGCCTACATTTTCTGCCAAAATGGGAAAGAAAAAGGATGTGTCGGCTGCTGAGAAGCAACAAATTGTGGAGTGTTTAGGTCAAGGCATGACTACAATCAACATTGTGCGATGATCAGGATGAAGTGTCTTGGCAATCAAGAAGTATGTAGCTGATTCACAGTACACACGTGTGCGTGCTGATAAGGGCAAATTGAGGACTCTTTCCTACAGGCAATTACGTCAGGTTAAAAGAGCAGCAGCGGCAAAAAAGCCTTGTCATAGCAGCAGACAAGTTTTTGAAGCTGCTGGTGCCTCCAACGTCCCCCGAACAACAAGATGCAGGGTCCTTCAGAGGTTTGCAGCTGTGCATACGCCATCCTGTCGACCTCCTCTATCCACTTCACACAAGCAGAAACGGCTCCAGTGGGCCAAACATTACATGAAGACTGATTTCAAAACTGTTTTGTTCACGGATGAGTGCCGTGCAGCGCTCGATGGTCCAGATGGATGGAGTGGAGGATGGCTGGTTGATGGACACCCCACACAAACACGGCTACAGCGCCAACAAGGAGGAGGTGGAGTAATGTTTTGGGCTGGAATCATGGGGAGAGAGATTGTCGGCCCCTTTAGGATCCCTGAAGGTGCTAAAGATGAACTCCATAATGTATGTGGATTTTCTCAAACAGCACTTCCTGCCATGGTTCAAGAAGAAGAACCGTGTATTTCACAGCAAGATCATTTTTTTGCATGATAATGCACCATCTCATGCTGCACATAAAACATCTGCATCTCTGGCTGATATGGGCATAAAAGGGGACAAACTTATGTTGTGACCCCCATTCTCCCCTGACCTCTACCCCATTCAGAACCTCTGGAGCATCATCAAAAGGAGTGTCTATGATGGCGGGAGGCAGTTCACATCTAAGCAACAGCTCTGGGAGGGTATTCTGTCCTCATGCAAAACAATTGAAGCAGAAACCATCCAAAACCTGACAAATTCAATGGACGAGAGAGTTCAGAAGCTCCTTTCGAACAAGGGGTCCTATGTGAAAATGTAACATCACCTAGAATAAAGTTTTGAGTTGAAAACTGTTTGATTTCAGTTTCTAATAACCAGCTAATGCTTATAATTGCAAAAATGACCATTTTTTTGGTCTTTATTAAAATGAAAAGGTTGATCGAAAAGTTTGGGGGATCTAAGAGTGTGGCAACCCAGTAGTCATGATTACTTCGAATTCTGACAATATGAGGGTCATGTTGCAGGTAGTGCAGCAAGAAGGCACTTATGTGTCTTGCGCATCTCGGAGCCCCAAAATTATTTTCCGGGCTAGATGCAGCTAAAAATTATTATTCATTTTAAATCTGGTGGAGCTTAGTATAGATGGCCTAATAGGATCAGTGCTGCACACTGCTACAAAGCCCAAATTATTTTCCAGTCAAGATACAGATAAACATGATTAGTAATTTTAAATCTGGTGGAGCTTATTATAGATGGCCTAATAGAATCAGTGCTGCACACTGCTACAAAGCCCAAATTATTTTCCAGCCAAGATACAGATAAACATGATTAGTAATTTGAAAGCTTAAAACGGTTGGTAGGGTGATTTTAACCAATCATCAAGCTTTTACTCTCCCCAGGATGACACAGGGGTAGAAAAGTCGTTTCGGATCCATGATTTGTTCATCTTTATGAACGTGAGTCTGTCTACATTATCAGTGGAGAGCCGCGTGCGCTTATCTGTCAGCACACCACCAGCAGCGCTGAACACACGTTCATACAGAACGCTGGCTGCGGGGCATGACAAGATCTCCAAGGCGTAAGTGGCTAGCTCCGGCCATTTATCCAGATTGGAAGCCCAAAAAGAGCAAGGGTCCAGTGACACAGTCATGGCTTCAATGTTTACTTGGAGATACTCCTGTACCATCGTCTCTAGGCATTGACTATGTGTCAGACTTCTTGTCTCCTGTGGCCTTCCAAAGGATGGGCTAAAAAAGTGGTGAAATTATTCCGCAAAATTGATGTTACCAGCAGATACTGTGGTTCTGTTACGGTTTGAATGCTGAACACTTGACGGTCCCACGGTTGGCAAGTTGGAACTGTGAGATTCACTACGTGCACCACTGGTGTTTTGTGGAAAAGCACATGTAAGATTCTGCAACAGTCTCTGCTGATACTCCTGCATGCGTGCATCCCTTTCTATGGCAGGAATAATTTCTGCAAATTTACTTTTGTACCGGGGATCTAACAGTGTGGCAACCCAGTAGTCAGGATTATTTCTAATTCTCACAATTCGAGGGTCATGTTGCAGGTAGTGCAGCAAGAAGGCACTCATGTGTGTTGCGCATCCAGGAGCACCAAGTCCCTGTTGTGTTGGTGGCGAGGTAACAATCATGCTTCCTTCCTCTGTCCTCTCCCCCCAACCTCGCACAACAGAAATGTGATCAAGGTCTCCCTCATCTGATGAGTCTTCCATCAGTTCGTCCTCCACTTCTTCCTGGGCTCCTGCACCTTCCTCACTAGTTTGGCTGCTACCATGCGCCCTGGTAAAACCATCTCTCCCACCCTCACATGCCTGCCTCCTTGGTGCTGCCGACCGTCTGGACCTTGCAGATGTTAGCCCTTCCGCATACAACTCCTCCTCCTCTACTTCCTCCACCTCCTCTTGTGCCACCACCTGACTCCGAATTCTGTTTAACATGTGCTCCAGCATGTAAATCACCGGAATAGTCATGCTGATAATGGCATCGTCAGCACTAAACATCTTCGTCGCCATTTCAAAACTGTGCAGAAGGGTGCATAGGTCCCTGATCTGAGACCACTCCTCCAGCGTGATTTGCCCCACCTTTGGATCTCGTTGGCCCAGGCTATACGTCAGAACGTATTGCACCAGGGCTTGTCGGTGCTGCCACAGTCGCTGCAACATGTGCAGAGTTGAATTCCACCGGGTAGGCACATCGCATTTTAGCCGGAGAAGTGGCAGGCCCAACGACTTCTGTAGAGATATAAGTCGCTGAGCTGTGGAATGCGAACGGCGGAAGTGAGCACACAGCGACCGTGCCCTCTGCAGAAGGCCATCTAGTCTGGGATAGTGGGCTAAAAATTGCTGGACAACCAGGTTCAACACGTGAGCCATACAAGGCACGTGTGTGACATTGCCCCGGCGAAGGGCCGCACCCAGGTTTGCAGCATTGTCGCACACGGCCTTCCCTGGTTTCAGGTCCAGTGGAGACAACCATTCATGAAATTGGTTCTCCAGAGCTGACCACAACTCCTCAGCTGTGTGACTCACATTTCCCAGACATTTCAAAGTAAAAACCGCCTGATGACGTTGAGCCCTACTGCCAGCATAGTAAGGAGGTGTGCAGATCCCTTCTGCGCAGTTAGAAAGCTTGTGGCATGACCAGACAGGCTTTGGGTGCAGGTGGAAGACCGAGAGGAGGTTGAGGAGGCAGAAGCAGTGGAGGAACTTTGACATAAAGAGGATTGACGCACAACTCGTGGGGACGGCAAGACTTGGACAGCAGCCCCTTGTCCTGCTGTCACCATAGTTACCCAGTGCCCAGTCAGCGACATGTAACGCCCCTGTCCATGCCTACTCGTCCAAGTGTCTGTGGTGAAATGCACCCTGTCACACACAGAGTTTCTCAAAGAAGCGGTGATGTTGTGTGCGACATGCTGGTGGAGCGCAGGCACACCTTTCTTTGAGAAGTAGTGCCGACTGGGCATCTGCTACTGGGGCACTGCGACGGACATAAGGTCTCGAAAATCCTCTGTGTCCACCAGGCGGAAAGGCAGCATTTCTGTAGCCAAGAGCTTGCAGATGGTGAAATTCAACCTCTTAGCTTTCTCATGGCTAGGAGGAAATGGTCTTTTACTTGTCCACATCTGAGGGACCGAGGGCTGGCTATTGTGCTTAGACGGGGTTGATAAGGGTGTCCCCGGCAAACTGCCGGTCTGTGAGGAAGATGCAGGCGGACATGTTAGGTTGCCTTGATCCAAAGGTGGTGCTATCGATGTCGGACAGCGCTCAACACCAGCTGGTGTTACCACCTCCAAAGAAAATGATGACCTGCCAATCACGCTGGCTGTTGCGGGTAAAGAGGTGGCAGGTCTGCGCCCCAAAACAGGTGTGACTGCTGTCCCCCCAGTCACAGAGGATGAAGAGGCCGCGGATGCAGAAGATATGGCAGACGGTGGTTGGCCCGGCCGGCTAGGCCGCATTGTAGCACACTGAGCTTCCCACTGCAACTTATGCTTCATGTCCATGTGCCGGTTCATGCATGAAGTACTCAAACTATGTATTTTTTGGCCTCTACTTAGCTTTTGCTGACAAATGTTACAGATAACATGAGTTGGGTCATCTTTATCGATCTGAAAAAATGCCCAGGCTATGCAAGGCTTAGCACCCATGCGACCTGAAGAGCCACCACGACTTGTGGTGAGAGGCAGAGTTGTGTTTGAGGATGCAGTTGTTGACGTGTTTCCAGTACTACGTCTCTGTCCAGGAAGGCGCAACCTGACCTCATCGTCACTAGCATCTTCCTCCACCTCCTCTGCTGACCTCATCTCTTGGCTGACTGTGGGTTGACAGTAAGTGGGATCTCCAACCTCATCATCATCACCCTGTGCGTTATCACACCCGTCGTCCTCAGAGCCAACCTGTTCCTGCCCTGACAAAAAACTAAAGTTGTCGCTCCAATCAGGTATTTGAGTCTCATCATCGTCTTCCTCATTGTCTCCACCAACAGGAGTTACAGTTTGGGAATGAGGGTCTACATTATGGTCAGAACCTTCTGCGTCTGGTCCTGGATCCGACTCATAAAGATTCTGGGCATTAGTGCAGATCATTTCCTCGTCTGGATTCACAGAAGCACTGGAGTCGACCTCTGATTCCCAGGCTATAGTATGAGTAAACAGCTCTGCAGACTCAACCATCTGTTCTACCTCATACTCAGACGGGCAGCTGGAGATTTGGGAGCTGTGAGGAAGCAAGTGCGATTGGGGTGACACCTTTGAGGACTGGAGTATTTGTGATGTTGAAGTTGATGTGGAGGAGAGCCCACTTAAAGGAGCACTTGATATCCGTTGAAGCACCTGCTGTTTTTGTGCCTCATCTGGAATTTGTAGCGATTGGCGTGGCCGTAAGAAAGGGATCTTATCACATTGTCCGCTAAAAGAAGAAGACATTTTAGTTTGGCTGGAAGATGGTCTTTCTTCTGCAGATGTTACTGTTGCTTTAACACCTACCCCACGGACACAACCTTTTTTCCCCTTCCCAACACGCCTATTCCCCTTTCCACCAGCAGCAGGCCTTTTTCCACTCATTTTGGTGGTTAACTAATTCACAACTCTGGAGTTGTTTGCACAAAAAAACAATGGATGGGAACCGAGCAGAGCTGAGTGGCCAAACTGTGGTATTAGGCCAAAACTATTGGCTGGGTTAGATGCAGAAAAAAATTATATTCAATTTGCAACCTGATGGAGGTCAGTATAGATGGACTAATAGAACAAGTCCCACACACAGCTAGAAGCCCAAATATTTTTTCAGAGGTAGATGCAGAAAAAAAATATATTCAGTTTGCAACCTAATGGAGGTCAGTATAGATGGACTAATAGAGAAAGTCCCACACACTGCTAGAAGGCCAAATATTTTTTCAGAGCTAGATGCAGACAAAAAATTATTTTTAATTTGCAACCTGATGGAGGTCAGTATAGATGGACTAATAGAGAAAGTCCCACACACTGCTAGAAGGCCAAATATTTTTTCAGAGCTAGATGCAGATAAAAATTATTTTTAATTTGCAACCTGATGGAGGTCAGTATAGATGGACTAATAGAGAAAGTCCCACACACTGCTAGAAGGCCAAATATTTTTTCAGAGCTAGATGCAGGAAAAAATTATATTCAGTTTGCAACCTGATGGAGGTCAGTATAGATGGACTAATAGAACAAGTCCCACACACAGCTAGAAGCCCAAATATTTTTTCAGAGGTAGATGCAGATAAAAATTATTTTTAATTTGCAACCTGATGGAGGTCAGTATAGATGGACTAATAGAGAAAGTCCCACACACTGCTAGAAGGCCAAATATTTTTTCAGAGCTAGATGCAGATAAAAATTATTTTTAATTTGCAACCTGATGGAGGTCAGTATAGATGGACTAATAGAGAAAGTCCCACACACTGCTAGAAGGCCAAATATTTTTTTAGAGGTAGATGCAGAAAAAAATTATATTCAGTTTGCAACCTGATGGAGGTCTGTATAGATGGATTAATAGAACAAGTCCCACACACAGCTAGAAGCCCAATATTTTTTCAGAGCTAGATGCAGAAAAAAATTATATTCAGTTTGCAACCTGATGGAGGTCAGTATAGATGGACTAATAGAACAAGTCCCACACACAGCTAGAAGCCCAAATATTTTTTCAGAGGTAGATGCAGATAAAAATTATTTTTAATTTGCAACCTGATGGAGGTCAGTATAGATGGACTAATAGAGAAAGTCCCACACACTGCTAGAAGGCCAAATATTTTTTCAGAGCTAGATGCAGATAAAAATTATTTTTAATTTGCAACCTGATGGAGGTCAGTATAGATGGACTAATAGAGAAAGTCCCACACACTGCTAGAAGGCCAAATATTTTTTCAGAGCTAGATGCAGAAAAAAATTATATTCAGTTTGCAACCTGATGGAGGTCAGTATAGATGGACTAATAGAACAAGTCCCACACACAGCTAGAAGCCCAAATATTTTTTCAGAGGTAGATGCAGATAAAAATGATTTTTAATTTGCAACCTGATGGAGGTCAGTATAGATGGACTAATAGAGAAAGTCCCACACACTGCTAGAAGGCCAAATATTTTTTCAGAGCTAGATGCAGACAAAAAATTATTTTGAATTTGCAGCGTGATGGAGGTCAGTATAGATGGACTAATAGAACAAGTCCCACACACTGCTAGAAGGCCAACTATTTTTTCAAAGCTAGATGCAGAAAAAAATTATATTCAGTTTGCAACCTGATGGAGGTCAGTATAGATGGACTAATAGAACAAGTCCCACACACTGCTAGAAGCCCAAATATTTTTTCAGAGCTAGATGCAGAAAAAAATTATATTCAATTTGCAACCTGATGGAGGTCAGTATAGATGGACTAATAGAATGATGCTATGCCCAAAAGATTTTACTTCACTAGGTGCAGTAAAAAAATTGGTATTCTATACACAGGTGGTATATCTTGCAACACAGATAGGCTACTCCACTGACTAACACACTCTGCAATAGGCCAAAAAGGATTAGCTTTGCTAGATTCAGCCAAATGCTGTGAAAAAAACTTGCACAGCACTGGCACAGACCTGCCTGGCAAAAACTGATAGGAACTGATGTAACCTAGTCCTGAAAAGGACTGCAATTACAATTAGTCTTTACTCCCACAATCTATCTATTTAAGAGCACAGACCTGCCTGATAAAAGTCGTAGGAAATGCTGTAACCTAGTCCTTAAAAGGACTGCAATCACAACTATTCCCTACTCCCAAGCTATCTGTAGATTTGTGCGAAAATTGGCTTGAAATTAACAAGGTATAGCGCACACAGCAACAGCGGTGCCGTCTAACACGCAGCTGCAGCAGTGAGAAAATGGTGGCGACGGGGAAAATGGCTTGGTCTTATAGGGCAAGGACATGTGACATACACTGCCAATGACACATGTCCTTGCTTGTGTGAAAAAAAGCACTTCGCTCCGTGTGTGCGCTGCAGATAGGCTGACAGATTGCACCTCCCCACTGTAAATGCGGGAAAGAGAAAAAAAATGGAGATCTTCATTATTCCTGCAGAGATCCATCCCCTGCCCTCCCCCCACCCCGCTGTACACTCAAACTGCGTATTAACATTAATTTTCATCATTACTGAGAAAAAATCCAGTTATGATTTTGGTGCACGAACAGTTATCGAACATAACCTCGAACAGCCGAATTTTTCTCAAATCGTTCGTGTTCGCCGAACGGCTCGAACACCGCCCAAAACAGCTCGAATTTGAGATTGGCGAACAGTTCGAGTCGAACAACGCTCATCTCTAGTCACTAATAGGTTTTAAGCCAGACACTGTGCATTACACTTATCTGTGTGCTTGGCACTCCATACAAGCCTTATTAGTGTGCATTTATGATACTAGGCATCCACCACCCCATGATTGGGAGGTGTGTGAGGGGTTGTTTTCTCAGTATTTTGTGCTGCCTCCGTCTTTATCATGGGGGTCTGCTGCGTCCTGCAGTGCATTAATGTTGTGTCCTGGTGTTGATAAATACGACTGCCTTTTTTTCTGTGATTTTTTTTTTATTTTAAAGGGGTTGTCCACTACTATTCAAAATAGCCCAATATGTTTTTATGATGAAAAGAAGCTTCTTTCTAATTACCTCCCTCGGCTTTTTCTGCCTGTGAGCGGCGCTATCGCTGGCCGCTCACCGCCATCATGTGACCCCCGGTGGCAGCCGGCTCTGACATCTGCTGATGTCACGTCATGATTCCGGATGCAGCCGGGGGTCTCTGTCTTCTGCGTTCCACGGTGGCTGCTGGGTTGTGGGTGGAGTTACCCCGCGCGTCACACCCGGCATCCACCGCACACTCTGCCTCTCTCGATTCATTGGGAAAGCGCGTGGTGGATGCTGGGTGTGATGCGGGGGTAACCTCGCCCACAACCCAGCAGCCACCGCGGGGACCCCAGCGCTGAGTCACATCTCACTTGATGTGACGTCAGCGGGGGGTCACATGCTGCCTGTGAGCAGCCACCGATAGCGCCGCTCACAGGCAGAAACAGCAGCGGGAGGTAATTAGAAAGAAGCTTCTATTTATCATTAAAACACATTGGGCTATTTTGAATAGTAGTGGACAATCCTTTTAAGTCAAGAGGGCCAAATCTCCTCTGCGAATGAGGCACACAAAAGCTCCATCTCCTATCCATATGCCATAAATATTTAACTTGATTCATGGAGATATTAGTAATACAGGAGGTGTGAGTCGGCCATCTAACTAGATAGCACAGTTTTCAGTCTGTACACATATAAGCCTATGTGTGATATTGTTCATGCAAAATAACCACTACTATTTTTTCCAGGCTGATGTGGTCACTAAATGTAATATCTTATGCAGATCCCTTTTTGCATTTTTAACAAACCCATTCTATTAATGTTAACTCAAAGTCTGGTGACATTGAGCTAATGTTAAGGATTGATAATAGTGTATGGACAGGACATGTTTCTGTATTTTGCCAAGGGTTTAGGTGGTGCTGGTTCACCTTGTGAGCTGTCACCTGCTGGCATTGAAAGAGAATTCATTTGCATGTAATTTTCCAAGAAATTAGGACATATTCAGGGACAAAAAAAGTAACAAAAAAAACAAAGAGAAAGAGCAATTCTTACAGCCATATACTGTCCCTAAGGACTAGGGCAAAAAAACCAAGGCATTAAAATGTTCTCATTTCAAAGAAATGATTAGTAATCTCTATGAGTCATAATGGAGCATAAAACAACGACATTCTGACATTCCTAGTCTCTGCAGCGCTGATCAATAAAGGCATGTGCTGCTCGCTGCGTCTCTACAAAGGCTACAAGGACAGGCTGACTTTCTGCGTCATTAAACATGACCTTTCCTCATATAAGGCAAGAATAGAGCGTACGGCCCCATCTATCTATATGTTTAATTCACATAATAAGAGGGGTTAACTAGCAAGAGAGAATAGAGTGATATTCATTCTCCATGTTAAATATATTAACTGGATTTTATGTTACTGGTTGATGCTGCCATTGATTATATTCAGGTACAATAAGCAGCCTGATTTCAATGTTCATTAGGTCACATACCAGAACAACTGTGATAATGGACTCCTCACTGCACTGACCTATACGTCGTGATCAGATGATCCTGAACTATTCAATGTTCACAAAATAACAGCACACATCACCCTAATTATATTTTCCTGACAAACAATGGCCATATTAAATGCTATGAAAATATTTTCCCCTAAATAATTCAATATGTGATGTAGCAAGTATGTATCTGAAACTAATATGGCTGTGTCTGCCCTGCTTTTATAAGTACAGCATGTAGGGCATATATACCATGTGTCCAAACTCTATACGCCCTTATACTAGGTGTTCTTTTGGCATGCCCTAGGATGTCAGCATACCTTTCTTACTGTGACCACTCAGTATACCATGTTATACACAATTTTTGCAACGGAGGGTAGTAACAAACAACATACAAGTGTTTCTCACTAAATTAGAATATCATCAAAAAGTTAATTTATTTCAGTTCTTCAATACAAAAAGTGAAACTCATATATTATATAGAGTCATTACAAACAGAGTGATCTATTTCAAGTGTTTATTTCTGTTAATGTTGATGATTATGGCTTACAGCCAATGAAAACACAAAAGTCATTATCTCAGTAAATTAGAATACTTTATAACACCATGTTTTTAAAATCCGAAATGTTGGCCTACTGAAATGTATGGTCAGTAAATGCACTCAATACTTGATCGGGGCTCCTCCTGTATCAATTACTGCATCAATGCGGTGTGGCATGGAGGCGAGGTGTTATGGAAGCCCAGGTTGCTTTGATAGCAGCCTTCAGCTCATCTGCATTGTTGGCTCTGGTGTCTCTCATCTTCCTCTTGACAATACCCCATAGATTCTCTATGGGGTTAAGGTCAGGCGACCTGTATGCCCCTCCACGCCTATCCATGCCATATGCAATAAGAAAACAAAGAAAAGCGCTCCATGTGTGAATTGGCCAACCCAGTAAGTAGGTGGAAGGTGAATAGCGCTCCCCTCAGGTAGTTCTGCTGGACCGGCACAACACTGAAAAGAACTTAGGCAACTCCTCAAGGCAGGAGCTGGACCATAGAGAGGAGGAATAAAAGGCAATGTCATCCGGAGTGCTGCAAAGGAGGAGATAACCTCCTAATTGATCCTTTGCACCACTTCTGATGACATTGCCTTTTATTTCTCCTTTCTCTCCATGCCATATGTCACTGCCTTTTGTCAGAGGTATACATTGGGAAAGTCCTCCAATGCATAGTTTGAACAGAAATCACTAATGTAGTCTGAACAGTGTGGTATTTGAAGACTTTTGAACATATCAGGAATACTTTGACTGCACAAACTTGTATATTAACAGTTAATTTTTGCTTAATGAAGCACTCCCACTAAGCTTTTCTACATTTAATTTCTGCATATGCATGTAATGTAGTGTGAGTGTATTAATATACTCGCCTACCACCGCTCTCTCCGGTGTCCATCTTCGTTCTTCTCTACTTCTCAATAACATCACTGCAATTCTGACTATTCGGCTCACCCTATCCTGTATGTGTGAGCAGGAAGTCTCTTTTATAGTGAAAGCCTATTGAGGCTTGTTTTGATGCTCCATAGACTTTCATTGTAAAAGCCACTTCTGGGTCACACAGAGCACAGTGTGACCCGGACAGTCTGCAGAGCGGTAATGTCACCAGAAGAGGAAAAGAACGGCGCTGGATCCGGGAGAGAGCAGGGGTAGGTGAGTAAATTAAGACCTACACACTACATTACATGCATACACACATTTAATGTAGAAAAACTTAGTGGGAGTTCTTCTTAAATTGTGCACTGACCAAAAGCAATACCAAGTTGTTCAGTGATTCAGAGAAAAAAAATGTTGCACTTCTTGCCAGATTTATTGTTGGTTATTGCTATTTCTGGGGGATTTATGAAGGAAAACTAATGAAGGACAAAGAGCTCTAAATGAGAGCACAACTACTGTGTGAATAGTCAGTGTCACTTCCTGGCAAGTATAATGCATGTCGGCTTTAGTTTGGAAATTATTGAATTTACTCCTTATCAAACCTTGAATTTTGAATGAAATAAAGGGAACTTATCATGTCACCAAATGCTATTAATCTGCAGATATAGGAATAATCTGCTGTTGCAATGTTTGCCTGCTGCCTTACTGAAAGTACAACTACTCAGAGAAAATCAACATTATTTCTCTCATGAGTCGCCGGCTTTCAGTCATAAAGGCGTGTCTGGAGTGGCTGCTGTCATCGCTCACAGCATTGTGAGCAGTTTCTGTAAGTACGCCCCAGCACTTGGATTAACTGCACAGATGCGCTGCTCCACGAGCTGTCAATCAAAGTGCTTATAGCTGCAGCTCACATTGCCATGTGCAATGACTGTAGCCGCTTCGGGTACACCTTCATGACTGAAAGCCAGAGGAATAAAGTTTCTTCTCTCTCCCTAGCCGCACTTTCAGTAGGGCGGCATTGTAACGCTATTAACCTGCAGGTTAATTGCACTTGCGGATATGACAGATTCCATTTAATGGTGTTTTCTGCTGCATGTTGCCCCCTTCTATCAGACCGTGAAGCTTATATAGGATATTATTCTTCAAGTAGAGCACAAGAGTGAAATCAAGGTACATCACGCCTGCTGTCATTCGCTAATGCCAGAGTACAGTTTTTGCTTGGATGCCTTCTGCTCTGAAATCTTCTGGAGATTTCAAGCCATTACCACTATTATTAAAGAATTTCAAAAGATCTAAGGCAAAAGCTTGCGTTATTGAAATTCCAGAAGCATAGTTGGCATCATAGTCAAGACGGTTTAGCTAGACAATTTTACTTTCCGCAGGACATATGACTACACAAGCAATTACATTTTTATGCATAACCATATTAATACGCATTCCTTCTCCCAGTTAATGATGTTATGACACTAAACAAAGTTGCTAATATCCAAATCAAACAAACAATAATGTAAATTATATTATGTACAAACACAGTTTATACATAATCTATAAAAAACACACACACACAAAAAAACATTAAGATAGTAAAAATGACTCCCCTGAATGATTCAAAGACATTTAATGCAACCTGTATAGACATTGTAATAAACGTCTACATCTAAGCAATGTGCCGTATCAAGCACAATACAAGAATAGTGTGCAACTTGCACAGTATCTTCTACAGTAATTAAGTGCATTAATTATTTTATTCTGAGTCATAGTTAAACAGATTGTAGTGGGAGATTTACATTCATTCAAATTGAGTAACATTTTTAAGAAATAAGTTATTGCTATTAAAAAGATGCTGCTACCTTAAAGATACCACATTAAAAATGTTCTTAAATGAAAAATTCAGCCATACAAAACAGAGCACTCACCCAAAACCGAAAGAAATGAACTGGAGTATAGGTTGGTATACATGCAGTGTGTAGGCACATGTTCACACTGGCCATTAAACAAACAAAGCGTAAAAGCCATCCCATCAACGCCAAGGTGTACCCAGTCAGGATGGTCTGGATACATCTTGGCGCTGGTGGGATGGCTTTATGCTTTTGTTGATCAAAAACAGTGTTTACTACTACCCTTTGTTATTTATTTGCAATATTGCTTTTTACTTATAGCAGGGTATATGCCCCACGTGTCTGCATGGGCCCAGGTTAAGAATGGCAGCACTGGAGACCTGGAAAAACAAGATAGAAAACAGAAGAGAGAAGACAGAAGAGTCAATTGGAGGATTGGCAGCAGCAGGGAGGGCTGAGGAAAGGTGAGTATGAGGCCACATTAACACGTTCAGTATTTGGTCAGGAGTGGAACAATAAGCGGAAAAGTATAATAGAAACATGTCACCCACTCCTGTTTTTGGCTTACAAATACTGATGTAAAATACTGACCAAATACTGAATGTGTGAACATTGCCTAAGATTTTTCCTGGCCCTCAGAATCCACCAAAATCCATTTTGTTGGAATTTGCACAATCTGAATTGCAAAAAAATGGGATTTGGACAAAAAGTTGTAATAAATTTGAAGTTTTGGCTGAAAGTTGTAATGAGTTTGATTAAGTACAAATTAATTTGCTCATCTCTAATCTAAACAAAATGACTTCCTAAAACAGGAATAATAAGAACAATACAGAAATCCTAATAACTAATGATATCCATGCACAAGTATAATAAAGGCAGTGATATCATAGTACAGTAGTCATGAATAAAATGTCATAAGGTCACAAAAGTAATATTCACAGTGATGTCACAGTGCAGGGATAGTGAATGTAGTACCTATATAACAAACATTGTGAAACCACGGGGAGGGGCTTTTGCACAAAGAGATATCTCAAAGACAGTTCACAAATAATAAACGGTGCATCACAAGTAAGCTGGATAGAACAGTGGGTGCAGAGCTTAACAGGCACAACCAAGCCTCAATAGTATTCCATGGTATTTTTGGTTGCTGCGCCATTGCTGTGATACATTATAATCATAACTGCACTGTCTTTGATGAAGACAAAGGCAGCACTCCAATCTTCCATAAGTAAGTTGTGGTTTATTGACACATAGTCATAGTGGCAGTGGCAAGGTTTCATTCCTATTGAGGAACTTTTTCAAGAAAGTTTAAAATAGTTCCTCAATAGGAACGAAACATTACCACTGCCACTATGACTATGTGTCAATAAACCACAGCTTATTTTTTAAAGATTGGAGTGCTGCCTTTGTATCTTGATGGTATGGTGTGGTATATGGGGTACAAAGATAGTGGGGCCATTCTTCATCAATGGAAACCTCAATGACACTGGATATCTGAAATTGCTACATGATGATGTGTTGCCCTCTTTATGCACTGAAGATGGCACGTTCCCTGAGTTTTTCCAACAAGATGGTGCACCACCACATTATGGGTGTCAGGTTCGAGCATTCCTACATGAACAGTTTACTGGAAAGTGGAAATGGCCACCAAGGTCTCCCGATCTGACCCCCTTAGACTTTTATCTTTGGGGTCATCTGAAGGCAATTGTCTATGCTATGAAGATACGAGATGTGCAGCATCTGAAACAACGGATACTGGAAGCCTGTGCTAGCATTTCTTCTGCGGTGTTGCTATCAGTGTGTAAAGAGTGGGAGAAGGGGGTTGCATTGACAATACAACACAATGGGCAGCACTTTGAACACATTTTATAAGTGGTCATAAACTTGTAAAAAACTCATGAAAGAATAAAGTTACGTTAAAACCAAGCACACCATTGTTTTTCTCAATAAGTTTGATGTTTCACATGACCCTCTTCCCATTGAAAAAAATAAAGTTGGATCCAAAATGGCCGACTTCAAAATGGCCGCCATGGTGACCACCCATCTGGAAAAGTTTCCCCCCTCCCATATACTAATGTGCCACAAACAGTAAGTTAATATCACCAACTATTCCCATTTAATTAAGGTGTATCCATATAAATGGCCCACCCTGTACTTTTAAAAGTCAACTGGGAACTTTGTGTTTTGACTTATCTCCACCCCATACTGTTGATTAACAGATCTCTCCCTATGTGTGTACAAATGGAGAGACAAGTCAATCGAAGGGATCAGGGCAGGGACAAGCTGGCAGGGGGCTTTCCTTAGACGCAGTCGCACAGCCAGTGTTTGATTCATTCTGTCCGTGATTCAGGCAGTATGAATCTGATGATATGTTCTTTATAAAGGGAATCTGTCAACAGCCAACATAGAAAAAACCCTAAAATATAACTTTTATTACTTTCATTTAAAACACAAAATTGTGGAAAACATTCTCAAAAATACATAAAAAGAGAGATGTGCCTATTAATACGGGATTCCCATGCCTAAATAAATCCAAGGTTGGACACCAAAAAGGACTAATTGTCCCTAATGCACCCTGAACTGTAACTACCTAACTGCAGAGGTTGGCACCCTAGATTTAAGATGTTAGCGCCCCCGCTCAGCAATGAATAGCCCTGTAAACAATAGTACACAGCTACTCTAAGAATAAAATGCAGCATAGGTGGTAAAACACGCTCCTAGGGATATATATACAGTTATATGAAAAAGTTTGGGCACCCCTATTAATCTTAAGCTTAATGTTTTATAAAAATTGGTGTTTTTGCAACAGCTATTTCAGTTTGATATATGTAATAACTGTTGGACACAGTAATGTTTCTGCCTTGAAATGAGGTTTATTGTACTAACAGAAAATGTGCAATCTGCATTCAAACAAAATTTGACAGGTGCATAAGTATGGGCACCTCACCAGAAAAGTGACATTAATATTTAGTAGATCCTCCTTTTGCAAAAATAACAGCCTCTAGTCGCTTCCTGTAGGTTTTAATGATTTCCTGGATCCTGGATGAAGGTATTTTTGACCATTCCTCTTTACAAAACAATTCCAGTTCAGTTAAGTTTGATGGTCGCCGAGCATGGACAGCCCTCTTCAAATGATCCCACAGATGTTCAATGATATTCAGGTCTAGGGACTGGGATGGCCATTCCAGAACATTGTAATTGTTCCTCTGCATGAATGCCTGAGTAGATTTGGAGCTGTGTTTTGGATCATTGTCTTGCTGAAAGATCCATCCCCTGCGTAACTTCAACTTTGTCACTGATTCTTGAACATTATTGTCAAGAAGCTGCTGATACTGAGTGGAATCCATGCGTCCCTCAACTTTAACAAGATTCCCGGTGCCGGCATTGGCCACACAGCCCCAAAGCATGATGGAACCTCCACCAAATTTTACTGTGGGTAGCAAGTGTTTTTCTTGGAATGCTGTGTTTTTTTGCCGCCATGCATAACGCCTTTTTGTATGACCAAACAACTCAATCTTGGTTTCATCAGTCCACAGGACCTTCTTCCAAATAGAAATTGGCTTCTCCAAATGTGCTTTTGCATACCTCAGCCGACTCTGTTTGTGGCGTGCTTGCAGAAACGGCTTCCTTCGCATCACTCTCCCATACAGCTTCTCCTTGTGCAAAGTGCGTTGTATAGTTGACCGATGCACAGTGACACCATCTGCAGCAAGTTGATGCTGCAGCTCTCTGGAGGTGGTCTGAGGATTGTCCTTGACTGATCTCACCATTCTTCTTCTCTGCCTTTATGATGTTTTTCTTGGCCTGCCACTTCTGGCCTTAACAAGAACTGTCCCTGTGTTCTTCCATTTCCTTACTATGTTCCTCACAGTGGAAACTGACAGGTTAAATCGCTGAGACAGCTTTTTGTATCCTTCCATTGAACAACTATGTTGAATAATCTTTGTTTTCAGATCATTTGACAGTTGTTTTGAGGAGCCCATGATGCCAATCTTCAGAGGAGATTCAAACAGGAGAACAACTTGCAAGTGGCCACTTTAAGTAGCTTTTCTCATGATTGCATACACCTGGCTATGAAGTTCAAAGCTCAATGAGGTTACAAAACCAAAAAAAGTGCTTTAGTAAGTCAGTAAAAGTAGGTAGGACAATCTGCAAGGACTTTGAAGCATTGGGGAAGAAAGTAAAAGAACTGGATGCGCAGGTAGTTTTTTCTTCTATCTTTCCAGTAGACGGGCATGGCGTCAGGAGATGGAACAGGATCCTTGATGTGAACAACTGGCTGAGACGATGGTGCAGACAACAAGGATTTGTCTTCCTGGACCACGGTGTGAATTACCTCTATGACGGACTCCTTGCCAGAGACGGACTGCACCTCAACAAACCCGGGAAACACACATTCGCCAGGAGACTCGCAACACTCATCAGGAGGGCGTTAAACTAGAAGAAGAGGGGATGGGAAGAAAAACGCCGAACACGAACATGCAACCAGAGAACATACTAATGAAAGATATGAAGTGCGACAAAGAAGGTCCAAGACAAGATACTTGGAAGGGAGGTAAGAAAATTTCTAATACAATCCACAGGGAGAAGATTGGAACAAAACAAAATCGTGTAAACTGCGTGCTAGCAAATGCCAGGAGCCTGACAAACAAGATGGATGAACTGGAAGCAGAAATATCTACAGGTAACTATGACATAGTGGGAATAACCGAGACATGGTTAGATGAAAGCTATGACTGGGCAGTTAACTTACAGGGTTACAGTCTGTTTAGAAGGGATCGAAGAAATCAGAAAGGGGGTGGAGTCTGTCTATATGTAAAGACGTGTCTAAAGCCTACAATACGGGAGGATGTATGGGAGGGAAATGAGGAGGTCGAGTCCTTATGGGTAGAGATACATGGGGCAAAAAACAATAATAAAATTATCATAGGAGTCTGTTATAAACCACCAAATATAGCAGAAGCCACGGAAAGTCTATTAATGAGACAAATAGACGAAGTAGCAAAAAATAACGAGGTGATTATTATGGGGGACTTCAAGTACCCCGATATAGACTGGGAAACCGAAAGCTGTATATCTCAGAAAGGAAACAGGTTTCTGTCAATTATCAAAGACAATTATTTGTCCCAACTTGTGCAGGAACCAACTAGAGGGACGGCCCTTTTAGACTTAATATTAACTAACAGGCCAGACAGAATAACTGAGGTACAGGTCGGGGGGCACCTGGGAAATAGTGACCACAACATTATACAATTCCACATGTGCTTCAGTAGGGTGCCCAGCAAGGGAGTCACAAAAACACTGAACTTCAGGAGGGCAAAGTTTGATCAGCTAAGAGATGCCCTTCACCTTATAGACTGGGATAGTATCTTTAGTAATAGGAGCACGGATAGAAAATGGGAAATTTTCAAAACAGTCCTACATTGTCACTGTAGAAGGTACATAACTTATGGGAATAAAAGGGCTAGGAATAGGAGGAAGCCAATGTGGCTAAATAAGGAAGTCAAGAGGGCAATGAAAAACAAAAAAAGGGCTTTCGGTAAACTTAAACAAGAAGGCAGCGAGGAAGCGCTAATATCTTATAGGGAAAAAAACAAAATCTGTAAGAAACAAATAAGAATAGCAAAAGAGGAGACAGAGAGACTAATTGCCAAGGAAAGTAAAACGAATCCCAAACTGTTCTTTAAATATATAAACAGTAAAAGGATTAAAACTGATGGAGTTGGCCCATTGAAAAATAACCTGGGTAAAATCATAGAGGGCGATGAGGGTAAAGCAAACCTACTCAATAGCTTCTTCTCCACTGTTTTCACAAAAGAAAACAATTTATCGGAGGAAATGCAGAGTGATAAAGTAAACCGTCCGCTAAATATCACCCACCTAACCCAGGAGGAAGTTCAGAAATGCCTAAATAATATCAAAATAGACAAGTCACCAGGCCCAGATGGCATACACCCCCGGGTACTAAAAGAATTAAGTAATGTGATAGACAGACCGCTGTATCTTATATTCAAGCACCCTTTATGGACAGGGACTGTCCCACTAGACTGGCGCCAAGCAAATGTGGTACCAATATTCAAAAAGGGGTCTAAAAGTGACCCTGGGAACTATAGACCAGTCAGCTTAACGTCTGTTGTGGGTAAATTGAAGGATTTCTTAGAGATGCTATTGTAGAATATCTTAATGATAATAACTGTCTAACTCAATATCAACATGGATTCATGAGGAATCGCTCCTGCCAAACAAACCTGATCGCCTTCTACGAGGAGGTGAGCTCACAGCTGAACCGGGGAGAGTCAGTGGATGTTGTATACCTTGACTTCTCCAAAGCGTTTGATACCGTGCCACACAAAAGGTTGGTATATAAAATGAGAATGCTTGGTCTGGGGGATAATGTGTGCAAGTGGGTAAATAGCTGGTTGAGTGATAGAAAGCAGAGGGTGGTTATCAATGGAGTAAGCTCAGGGGGTGTCAGGGTTACTAGCGGGGGGCCTCAAGGGTCTGTCTTGGGCCCTATATTATTTAATATATTTATTAATAATCTAGTGGAAGGGTTGCATAGTAAAATAGCAATATTTGCAGATGATACTAAACTTTGTAAAGTAGTTAATACAGATGAGGATAGGGCACAGCTACAGGAGGATTTAGATAAATTGGGGAGTTGGGCCAAAAAATGGCAAATGGGGTTCAATGCCGATAAAAGTAAGGTCTTGCACATGGGAAAGAAAAGCAGCAGTCACCCATACATAATAAATGGGAAACCGTTGGGGAAATCTGACATGGAGAAGGACCTGGGCGTCTTGGTTAATAGCAAATTAAATTGGAGTGCCCAGTGTCAGGCAGCAGCTGCGAAGTCAAATAGAGTCATGGCATGCATCAGAAGAGGAATAGGGGCATATGATGAGAACATTGTTCTTCCTCTGTATAAAGCGCTGGTAAGGCCGCACTTAGAATACTGTGCACAGTTCTGGGCTCCGGTGCTCAGGAAAGACATATTGGAGCTAGAGAGGGTACAAAGGAGGGCGACTAAGGTAATAAAGGGAATGGAGGGACTAGAATACCCAGAGAGGTTGTCAAAATTAGGCCTATTTACGTTGGAAACTAGAAGGCTTAGGGGAGACCTCATAAACATGTATAAATACATCAGGGGGCAATACAGAGATCTCTCCCATGACCTGTTTATACCAAGGATGGTGACAAAGACGAGGGGGCACACTATGCGTCTGGAGAAAAGAAGGTTCCTGCACCAGCATAGAAGGGGATTCTTTACGGTCAGAGCCGTGAGACTCTGGAACTCTCTGGAAGAGGAAGTGGTGATGTCCAACTCACTTAATGAGTTCAAGAGAGGCCTGGACGCCTTTCTTGAGAACAATAAAATTACATCTTATGCTTAGTGATAGTTAATTAATCCAGGGATTTAATCTGACTGCCAGATTGGTGTCGGGAAGTGAATTTTTCCTCAATTATGTAAATTGGCCTATACCGCATGTTTTTTTTTTGCCTTCCCCTGGATCAACGCTGCGGAATAGCTGCAGTGCACAAGAAATAGGCTGAACTGGATGGACGCTTGTCTTTTTTCGGCCTTATAAACTATGTAACTATGTAATATGTATTTAAAACAAGAAAATGATAAGGGTGCCCATACTTATGCACCTGTCAAATTTTGTTTGAATGCAGATTGCATATTTTCTGCTAGTACAATAAACCTCATTTCAAGGCAGAAACATTACTGTGTCCAACCGTTATTACATATATCAAACTGAAATAGCTGTTGCAAAAACACAAATTTTTATAAAACATTAAGCTTAAGATTAATAGGGGTGCCCAAACTTTTTCATATAACTGTATGCATCTCACTAAATTAGAATATCATCAAAAAGTTTATTTCAGTTCTTCAATAAAAAAAAAGTGAAACTCATATATTATATAGAGTCATTACAAACAGAGTGATCTATTTCATGTGTTTATTTCTGTTAATGTTGATGATTATGGCTTACAGCCAATGAAAACACAAAAGGCATTATCTCAGTAAATTAGAATACTTTATAACAACAGCTTGAAAAATGTTTTTATAATCCGAAATGTTTGCCTACTGAAATGTATGTGCGACACAGGTACTTTAGAATCAGTGACACAGAAACACAGAGCAGCCAGTACAGGGTTAATAAACAGGGGGGATTTATTGTAACAGGGTCAATCTCCACGCAGGGAGTAACAGGGGAAATATGGGGACAACAAGGGAAGTAGCAGGTAACAGGCTATAACCGACAATCCACAGTTTGGCTAGATGTAGCAGAGTCGAAACGGTTGTAATCAGCAGTTTTACACTTAGCTGACTCTTGTTTCCCACAATCAGTGAATATGAATAGCGGTACCAGAGCGCCAATAACAGGGCAAAAATATTAAAAGGACTGATTTATTAATACACACACACACAACGCGTTTCGGTGGACACAGCCACCTTCATCAGGTGTGACAAGCAGCAAACAATTGATCCTTATATACATTTGACTAGGTATACAATTACTTAAAAGGGGCGGGGCCAGATACAGAGTAATACCTCTATATTAACCCCTTGAGTTCATATATGCTCAATAGAGTAAAAAGGATTGTTATAAAATAATGCCTAATGAAGCATATAGGGTTCTTATAAAAAGGATTCGCTGTAAAAAAAAAAAAAAAACTTGTGAATCCTATAATCTTAATACTTCATAGGATATATTGTCATCTACCACCCTATATTTTAGATTATATAAAAAAAATAATAATAATAATTTTTACATACAACATAAAACAATGCATAAATATAAAGTATAAAATTACAATCAGTTTCTATCATTGTAATTAGGAAAAGTAGACGAAGAAAGGAAAGAGAAAAAAAAGAGAAAAAAAAAAAAAAAATTCCAAAAAAAAATCCCCCCCCAAAAAAAATAAAAAATTTTTCTTTAAATTTTTTCTCCTTTCTCTCTCTCCTCCCTCCTCCCCTCCCTCTCTCCTTTCCCCTCTTCCCTCCTTCTCTCTCTCCTCCCCCCTCCTCCTCCATATAAAAGATATATATAATAAATTTGCTAAAATATGAAAACAATTATTTAAAAAGTTGTCTTCTCTATATTAAGGTTCAAACCTTCAGGAGACAAGGTTCCCATTTTGAAAATCCAATAATTTTCACGTGTAATGAGACGATTTAGTCTATCAGGGTGTGTATCAACTATATGATCAATGATAGTTAGTTTTAGGTTATTAGGATTTTTTTGATGTTCTTTTAAGAAATGATTAGAAACACTATGTAGGGGAAAGCCGTTTCTAATATTTTGGCGATGTTTATTTAATCTGGAGTGCATTTCCTGGATAGTGCGGCCAATGTATTGCAGGCCGCAGGTGCACTGGAGCAGATAGATCACATATGAGGACTGACATGTAAGTCTAAAGCGAATGGGATATATCTCTCCAGTGACCGCAGAGACGAATGTTTTGCCTCCGTTATCAATGGATTGACAGCATAAGCATTTAGGGACATTACATTTATAACATCCATTATTGCTAATAGGAGCTGAATGGTTCGGTCTTCTACCAATTGTTGTATTGCTAGGGGCTATATAGTTTCCTAGATTTTTACTCCTCCGATATATGACATGAGGAAATTCAGGTAAATGACCAGTTAATATTGGATCATTACTTAAAATGAACCAGTATTTTTTTAATAAACTGGATAACACTTGCGTAGGTTTACCATAAGTAGTAATCAGATTTAAACTGAAATCGTTGTTTGGCTCTTGGCTGGCATTCTTGGATTTGTTGATACACAGGTTCTGTGATAGGGATCTAGTTTTGGAGAAAGCATCCTCTAATAATTTCCGGGGGTATCCCTTAGCTCTAAAACGTTTTTGTAAAACCTTAGATTCCAGAAAAAAATCCGAATCATGTGTACAATTTTTTCTGACACGCCAATATTGACCATATGGAATATTTCTAATCCAGCTGGGTAGATGGCCACTGTCAAATTCAAGATAGCTATTTACATCCACTTCCTTAAAGTGGGTAGATGTGGATATTTTACCCGAATTGTCTATATTTATCTGAAGGTCAAGATATTGAATATTACTCTCAGATATGGTAGAGGTAAAGGAAAGACCCCAGTCGTTAGAGTTTAATTCATCAATAAATTTGGCAGCCTCCACAGTATTTCCCCTCCATATGATAAACAGATCATCTATAAAGCGGCGGTACATAACGATGGATTTATCGGCGCCGAGGAATTGCGCGATGTGGATAGACTCGAATGCCCCCATATATAGATTTGCATAACTGGGGGCAAACCTCGTCCCCATCGCGCAGCCCCTCAGCTGCCGATACATCACCCCCTCAAAAGAAAATACATTGTTCTCAAGAATGAAAGTTATACCCCTCAATAAAAATTTTTTTTGAGGATCTTGTAAGTTAGGGTCCTCATCTAGGAATATTTTAATTGCTTGTAAACCCAATACATGTGTGATATTGGAATAAAGAGAGCTTATATCGAGTGTAATAAGAAGACAGCCTGGAAGAGGGGGTAATTCTCTCAATATTGTAATTAAATGTGTAGAATCCTTTAAATGAGAATCTAGGGATAAAACGTACTTCTGTAAAAAAAGATCAATATAGTGGGATAAGTTGGATGTGATAGAATTAATACCAGAAATAATAGGACGTCCAGGGGGATTAAATTTATCTTTATGAATTTTGGGTAAAAAATAAAAATAAGGGACTTTGAATCTTTTAATGTCTAAAAAGGATTTTTCTTTTTTATTGAGGAAGCCAGCTGTAGAGGCCCCGGCAACAAGCCCTCTGTACTCCCAAAAAATGGTTACAGATGGGTCTGCTTCTAATTTCACGTAGTAGTTTGAGTCGTCTAAGATTCTGAGGCCCTCCTTGATGTACCAGCCCCTGTTCATTATCACAGTCCCCCCTCCCTTATCTGCTCTCTTTATAATTATTTCTTTATTATCCTGAAGGGTTTTTAATGCACATTTCTCCTGGTAGCTCAAGTTGTTCACTTTTTTTGAAATTGGGGGGAATGTCCTAAGGTCCCTCAAAATTAATTGTTGGAAAGTTTCAAGGTGTGAACCTTTGTGATGTAATGGATAAAAATTATTTTTCCCCTTCACATTTACATGAGTGAAAGGGTCCAGTAATGGGGGGCCTGGTATATTAGATTCTTGAATGGAGGGGGATACTGTTGAGCATGAACTAATAGGATGTGATTTTCTCTTATCTTCCAATAGAAAATGCCTTTTTAGTGTCAATTTCCTTATAAATTCATTTAAATCACAGAACAAAGTGAAATTATTAAATGGGACAGCTGGACAGAAAGATAATCCTCGACCTAACAAGGATTGTTCAGCTTCAGATAGCACATAGCTAGAAATATTAAAAATACCCCCACAATCGATAGGGGTTTCTATCTGCAGGGAATTTGTATTCTGGTTCATTGGCAAGATTTCATTTTCTTTATATTTGGATTGTGTCTCAATTTCGGCATTTGGACTATTTTTGTTGTTGAGGCCTTGGGTTTTTCCACTCCCTCTACATCCCCTAAATTTCTTTTTCGTTTTGGACAACGTCCGGGGGCCACGTGAAAAAAATGTGTAATTTTCGTTTTATTAGTTTGGGATGCAACTGCATTCTGTGTTTGAGGATTTATCAAGATACTATTCTCATTCAAAATCGGAGATAATTCCAAGGATGTCATTCTGTTTATAGGGGGTTTTATGTGGTTTATACCACTTGTTTTATCAGAGGGTCTCCCTTGATTAAAAATATTCAGTGTATCCGCTAACGGGATCTGGCCAGATGACTCCCCAGCAATAGGAGTCTGTATTGCACTAGAAAGCTCTGAGATATTAGATCCACTATGGGATATCTCCTGTGTGTTAATATGTAATGTGAAGTTCAGTTCATCAATATCTGCTACTTGTGTGGAAATAGTGGGCGGATTAGCAATAAATTCTACATCTGCTGCTTGTGTGGATAAAATAGGTGGATCAGTAATCAGTATAGAGGGAGAAGTAATTTCCATACACATTCCCTCTATTATAAGGTCATTATTTTTTTCCAAATTAGAATTAAATGCAGTATTTTTCTTGTAATTATTGTTAATGGATAACTTATTTTTATGAGTCTCATATATTGCTTGTTGTTTTTTATTCATAAAAAACTGTTTTTGAAAACTATTCACTTGTTTTGTATGGTTATCAGTATCATTGCTTAGAATAGGGGATGATGGATTATCCCTAGTTGTTCTCTGCATAGAGATGATGGGAACAGGTGAAATTTGAAGTGGTGATTGTATTTTTTCTTTTTTAGAGTCTTTTATATCTCTTTCATATTTTTTTGCTTTTTTATTTATTAAATCATTTTCAAACTTAGCCAGTCTTAGTTTTACCTCATTATCTGTGGCAAAATATTCCGTAGATGAAGAAAAGAACTCCAAATCCCCTTTAATTTTAGCTATTGTTTCTACAGCATGTGACGCGCCCCTGGGCCTGTGTCGCGCTGCGTTGCGCACGCGGGAGCTTACCCGGAGCCGGATCTGTTTAGGGTTGTAGTCTCGTGGCGGTGACCCGGTCCGTGCCCAGGGAGTCAAACTGGACGGCAGTCTGTTAGCGGTAGAAAATGGTTGATGACTACGCCACCCGTTGAATGCAGCCAGGGGGCTGCTGCTGCAGGGCAGACCGCTGAGGCCGGTGGAAGGATGGTGCAGCGTGATAGTATAACCCCCAACGGGAGGGGTATGGCCTCAGGGCAGCCGACGTGGATGATGGGGGTAGCAGGAACCACTCAGAGACGGTATGGTAGCGTTCAGGGTCTTTACTGGTAACAACGATAGACCCTCCCGGAGTACTTGCTAGCGAACGGGGCCTGGTCAGTCCTTGAGCAGATGGGATCTCCCCTGGCCAGGCGTAGTTGTAGGCCTCCCAAGCTGACTGTACTCTTCTGGCTACCTTGCTAGAAGCTGATGTAAGTAGCCCACGTCCCTGAGTGTACCGTGTGGTGCTCACCCGTATGGCCGGTGACTCGGGGCCTTCTAATGGCTTCCGCTCCACGATGGCGGTGCTGGTCCCACGCGTGTGACCGGGCCTTCGGGCTTCTGGGCCAGGGGACCTGAAATCCCCTGCCTGACGGATTCTGCTGCTGGGTAGAAGTTAGTTCCCACAGCCTCGGACTCCGGGTCCGGTAAAGAATCTTCTTAGTCAGGGCGAGCTCTTTAGCTGCCAGCCCCTGACTCCTTGTGACTCTGCTGCTTCCTATGCTGCTCTTGTCTCTACTCTTCCTGGACTCACTAACCCTGCCTCAGCCCCGGGTTTATACAGGGGAAGTTCTTCCCCTCCCAAGGCTGGGCAGGAGGTGTGGCATGCACAGGATCCCTGACCAAAGGACCTCCCACCTGCTCTCAGACGTAATATCTCTATCACTGTGACAACCAGACCCCTGGGGTGTCACACTCCCCCCTAGTGAAATTTAGTACTCCGGGACTAAACACTTTTTAGAAAAATATAACAAGGTATATCAAAGAACAATAAAATACAATAAGGAAACACAATAAGATGGTCACGGATGTCCGCAACCGGGTGCAGTCTTTGAAGAAAAGCAAAGGTGTCCATTTCACCAACACAGGGAGACGTAACCAGGTAGGGGTCTGTCCTACCCCGAGTCCTTAACAGTCTCTAGTCCATCCTGGGTTACGCTCCAACTATATACAAAGGATTCCCGGCAAATCCACCGAAGACTCCTAAAAACAACTAGAAACACAAAATTACACACAAGCAACAATAAACAGGTAAACATTGTAAAACAACTTAAACATTTAGATCCTCCAACGTGCGGGTAACTGGCCTCTAGTGGCCCTAGTGGACCTACGGAGCTGACTGTCTGGCCCTGAACTACAGGGTGTAGGAGCTGTCAAGGGTAAACTGGGCAGCTGTCTACCGGCTCTTTGTCTCACTAGGGGTACGGCAGGCTCACTATAAGCAGAGGGTGGATTCTCCTGTTCCGCTTGGGTGGAGTCTTCTGCCTCCTGGACCGGCTGCTCTTCCAGCTCTACCCGTTGCTCCGTAGGTTCTTGGGATGATGGTTGGAGGAAGGTGAGTACGGGTACCACAACTACACCATTGACTTGAGTCCAAGACCGAGGGAAGTCCCCGAGCACGGTACTAACCATATCTTCCCTTTCTTCCACGGGTCGATGGTCTTCCTGTTCCTCCTCAGGGTTCCTCAGTTGTTCGGGGCACTTCTTCAGGTGGTCCCGGGATACAATGGCTGTGGTTTCCCCTCCGTCTTTACTGATGGTACAGACCTTCGGGTTCTCGTGGCTTGAGGGCAGTACGGTGTACGGGTCCTTCTCCCACTGGTCGTCCAACTTGTGGAGCCGTCTCTTCCTCTTCAAGACCTGCTCTCCGGGTACCAGGGGAACAGCGGGAGCATACTGGTTGTAAGTCTTCTCTTGTCTTTCCCTAGCCTGACAGAGACTTCGCTCCACGCTCTCCTGTACTTTCCGGTACTGCTGCTGCCTCTCTGTGTCCCAGTCTGTTTCTGGTGAAGTGTCCTCGGGCGTCAGGACTCCCATTTCCAGGTCAACAGGTAACTTACCAGGTCTTGCCCTCATTAGGTAAGCCGGGGTACAGTTGGTGGGACCTACCGGGATGTGGTTGTATAGGTCCACCAGATCGGGCAACTTCTCAGGCCACAGACTGCGTTCTTCCAGGGGCAACGTTTTTAGAAGATCCATTACCACCTGGTTCATTTTCTCACAAAGTCCATTAGTTTGCGGATGGTAGGGTGTCGTCCTTATCTTCCGGCAGCCATACAGATTGCAGAATTCCTGGAAGACCTCCGCTTCAAAGGCAGGTCCCTGGTCCGTCAGCACTTGGTCCGGGTACCCGTGTGGACGGCAAAAGTGCTGCTGGAAGGCTCTAGCTGCTGTTCGAGCCGTTAAGTCCTTGACGGGGACGACAACCAGAAACCGGGAGTAATGATCCACGATGGTTAACGCGTAGACGTAGCCACTTCTGCTGGGGGTCAGTTTTACATGATCCAAGGCTACCAGTTCCAACGGTTGCCGGGTGACGATGGACTGCAGGGGAGTCTTCTGGCTGGCCCGGTCCTTCCTTCTCAGATTGCACGGGCCACAGTCTCTGCACCACTTCTCGATGGTTCCCCTCATGCCTACCCAGTGGAACCGCTCGCGCAGCAGGAACTCCAGCTTTTTCCACCCGAAGTGTCCAGCTCCGTCGTGGTATGCCTCCATCACCATGGCTGCGTCTCTTCGTGGCACCACTACTTGCCAGAGTAGTTCATGCGTCCTGGAGTTAACCATTCTGCGGCACAACTTCCCCTTGTAAAGGAACAGTCGACTCTTCTCTGCCCATAGTTGTTTGGCTTCCTCTGGAGCGTCTGATTCCAGGCTAGCCTCCGGGCGAGTCAGCATCTCCTTCACCAGTCGGACGGCAGGGTCGCTGTCTTGCGTTTCCGCCCAGTTGTAGTGAGGTAAGGGGTTCAACGTAGCAGCCTGCTTACTCCTTACCCGGTGGGAATACTGGATAGTCCCATGACGGTGGAACGCAGGGAGTTCAACTTCTTCCAGTCCCTCCGGATCTTCTCCTCCGTCCGGCAGGTTGGGCATCCTGGACAGGGCGTCCGCGTTGGTATTGGAGCGCCCTGCCCGGTATTTAATTGTGAACTCGTAGTTGGACAGACGGGCCATCCACCTCTGCTCCAGGGCACCGAGTCTTGCCGTGTCCAGGTGTGTCAGCGGGTTGTTATCCGTGTATACGGTGAACCGGGAAGAAGCGAGGTAATGCTTAAAGCGCTCGGTGACTGCCCATACCACGGCCAGGAACTCTAGCTTGAATGAGCTATAATTCTCGGGATTCCTTTCGGTGGGTCGCAGTTTTCGGCTGGCATAGGCGATTACTCGCTCTTTCCCCTGCTGAATCTGGGACAGTACGGCTCCTAGCCCGACGTTACTGGCGTCGGTGTAGAGGATGAAGGGCTGGCTATAGTCCGGATACGCCAAGATTTCATCCCCCGTGAGGGCCATCTTCAGCTGGCGGAAGGACTCTTCCTCTAGCTCTTCCCATTTGAAGGGCGGCTTCTGGTTCTTGGCCTTCCGGGACTGGCCTATCAGGAGGTCCTGCATAGGCGCCGCCTTTTTGGTGAAACCGGGAATAAACCTTCGGTAGTAGCCTACCAACCCTAGGAACTGCCGCACTTCTTTTACGCTGGAAGGGCTTGGCCATCCTTTGATTGCGGTGATCTTATCGGGGTCGGGAGCCACTCCGTCAGCGCTCACCACGTGTCCCAGGTATTGCACCTTTGGTTTCAGGAGGTGACACTTGGAGGGTTTCACCTTTAGGCCGTAACTCGCCAGAGCTTCGAACACCTCCGCCAGGTGTTTCAGGTGGTCCTCATAAGTTTTGGAGTATACGATGACATCGTCCAGGTACAACAGGACCGTCTCGAAGTTTCTGTGGCCCAGACAGCACTCCATTAATCGTTGGAAGGTTCCTGGGGCGTTGCAGAGTCCGAACGGCATGCAGGTGAACTCGCTAAGTCCCATCGGGGTGGTGAATGCGGTCTTCTCCCGGTCCGCCTCTGCTACAGGAACCTGCCAGTACCCGCTAGTGAGATCCAAGGTAGAGAAGAAGTTAGCAGATCTTAAAGCAGCCAATGACTCCTCTATCCTTGGTAAGGGGTACGCATCCTTGTGTGTGATACGGTTGATTTTCCGGTAATCTACACACATCCTCATGGTGTTGTCTTTCTTTTTGACTAAAACTAGTGGGGCTGCCCAGGGGCTACAGCTATCCCGGATTACCCCAGCCTCCTTCATGTCTCTAAGCATACCCTTGGCGTGTTGGTAATGTGCAGGGGGTACGGGTCGATACCTCTCTTTTATGGGAGGATGATCTCCCGTGGGGATGCGGTGTTCTACCCCCTTGACTCGCCCGAAGTCTAACGGGTGTTTACTAAACACTCTCTCATACTCTTGAACCACCCGATAGACTCCTTGTTTCTGGTGTGAGGGAGTGGAGTCAGTACCCAGATGTAGTTGCTGACACCAGTCCTCCATGTCTTTCTTAGAGCCGTTACCTTCCTCCGGGTGAGATGGAGGCAAGGGTTCCACAGATTGTATAGAATTTTGATTAGTGGTATATAATTTGGCTAGCGTGGCATACCGGGGCAGGTACACTTCCCTCTCCCCGATATTTATTATGCGAACGGGCACCCTCCCATGGCGTACATTGACCACCCCCCGTGCTGTCAAAATGGTGGGCCTACTGTCTGAGTAAACTGGTTCTACCATTGCCTGGTAATCTCTACCTCTCAGACCAATAGCTGCCCGGCACCAAATCATCATTTCACTTTTTGGGGGCATGGCAATAGGAAAAGGGTCACACATTCTTACGCTACCAATCTCACCGCCGGAGAGTTCCACTTGTTGCCGTTGCATCAGTGCCCGGATCTCTTTCTGGAGCACCCGCTGCTCGCCGGAGCTGGCATTCTTGGCAACCTGCTGTAAAAGGAAAATCACCTCTGCAAGACAATTTTCAATTACATTAGTTCCTAGAGTTATTTTTGGGTGACTCTCATGTTTGTCAATATCTACAATGATCAGTCCCTGTGCGGCCAGTTCGACTCTACCAATTTTGATGGTCACCTCTTTAAATCCGATCTGTGGCACGGGCTGACCATTGCTGGCGATGATACTCAAGTCGTCGTCAGGGTAGCGGGTAATATCCGAGTCATTCCAGTACTGCTTGAAGAGCACGTACGGGATGGTGGTGACCTGTGACCCGGTGTCCAGTAGGGCACTCATGGGAATGCCATCCAGTACCACAGGCAAGACTGGACGTCCTCCCACATATCTGTCGCGCCAGTTCGATGGGCCTGGTGATCTTTTTCCTGGGGGTTGGCCCTCTACCCCAGGTTGTGCCCGTTTAAAGAACAGTACCTTTCCATATGTCCGGGTTGATTGCAGCGGCGGCAGATGGGTCGTCCGTCCTCGCTGTATCGGTCACTGGGTCTTCCTCTGGCCGGTGGGGTCCTCCTTGGTCGACGCCACGGGATGTCCTCCGGTCCGGATGCCAGCTGGATCTTCCCTGGAGTGGAAACCTGTAAAGACTGCACAGTTCGGGTTAGCGCAGCAACGCTTTTAGCTAGCTCTTGGACCTGATGGTGTAGGTCTGGAGCCGGGTCATTGTCCAAAGCCTGCGCATCAGCTCCCACAGGCCCTGCTGACAAGGGCGCCGCCTCCTGGTAGTAAGTGGTAGTGGGGCGTCTGTGGGTCACAACGCCACCTGGTGCCGGTTCTCGGAGCACCCGGATGGCTCTGTCCTTGAACTGTGCAAATTCTAGATGAGGGTCCTGTAAGGCCATTGCCCGCAACTGGGTGCGGTGGGCATTGCAATATAAACCCTCTATAAATTGTTCGGTCAACAGCCTGTCCTCGTTTCCCACTCCATTAGGGTCGGTCTGCTTAATGGCCCTCAGGGCCTCTTGTAGGTTGAGTGCATAGTCCCTTATACTCTCATGCGCTCGCTGCTTGCACCCGTAGAATCTAAGTTTAATCTCGGCTGAGGTGCGGGTATCAAAGGTGTCCTTCAGCCGGGTTAGTATCCCTGCGACAGTCTTCCTCCCAGGTGGCCAGGATTTTACTTCCCTTTTGGCTGCCCCAGTTAGTTGGGCCACCAGGATGCTCACTTTTTGCTCTTCTGTGAGGGGGTACACCTGGAAGAGGCTATCCAGCTTTTCTCTAAAGTCATGCAGGGTATGTGACTCCCCTGAGTACTGGGGTAGCCAAGCTGCTCCCGGGATATAGGGCATGGTGAAGGGCATAACTGCAACAGCGGTAGCGCTGGCGGGGGTTGAGGCAGTGGAGCTCTCCTCCGTATCCGACATCTTCCTCCCCCCTAGTGGACCGTGGCCTACCTTGCGATGATCCTGTTCCGTAGGCCGCGGCTCCGCAGTGGATCGTCAGGGTTGAGGACCTTCCGTCGCGCTCCTGTGACGTCGGCGTCTGCTGGGCTCCTTCCAGGACCTTACGCAACGTCCGGACGTGAGGCGGGGCTTCAGTTCTCGCGCGCTTTCGGAGTCCACGCCCCTCTTCTTCCCGCGCGGCGTCCTCAAGATGGCGTCCAATGGCGGGAAAACTCCACGGATGGCGGGAAGAAGGTCGAAGATGGCGCCGGATGGCGGGAAAACTTCGCGGATGGCGGGAAGAAGGTAGAAGATGGCGCCGGATGGCGGGAAACCTTCACCACTGGTAAGTTTGAACAGTCTTTGCTTTTCAGGCACGCAGTACCCGGTGGTTGCGGGCACGAAATCCTGCCGACTACGCCAAAGTTGACGCGCCCCTGGGCCTGTGTCGCGCTGCGTTGCGCACGCGGGAGCTTACCCGGAGCCGGATCTGTTTAGGGTTGTAGTCTCGTGGCGGTGACCCGGTCCGTGCCCAGGGAGTCAAACTGGACGGCAGTCTGTTAGCGGTAGAAAATGGTTGATGACTACGCCACCCGTTGAATGCAGCCAGGGGGCTGCTGCTGCAGGGCAGACCGCTGAGGCCGGTGGAAGGATGGTGCAGCGTGATAGTATAACCCCCAACGGGAGGGGTATGGCCTCAGGGCAGCCGACGTGGATGATGGGGGTAGCAGGAACCACTCAGAGACGGTATGGTAGCGTTCAGGGTCTTTACTGGTAACAACGATAGACCCTCCCGGAGTACTTGCTAGCGAACGGGGCCTGGTCAGTCCTTGAGCAGATGGGATCTCCCCTGGCCAGGCGTAGTTGTAGGCCTCCCAAGCTGACTGTACTCTTCTGGCTACCTTGCTAGAAGCTGATGTAAGTAGCCCACGTCCCTGAGTGTACCGTGTGGTGCTCACCCGTATGGCCGGTGACTCGGGGCCTTCTAATGGCTTCCGCTCCACGATGGCGGTGCTGGTCCCACGCGTGTGACCGGGCCTTCGGGCTTCTGGGCCAGGGGACCTGAAATCCCCTGCCTGACGGATTCTGCTGCTGGGTAGAAGTTAGTCCCCACAGCCTCGGACTCCGGGTCCGGTAAAGAATCTTCTTAGTCAGGGCGAGCTCTTTAGCTGCCAGCCCCTGACTCCTTGTGACTCTGCTGCTTCCTATGCTGCTCTTGTCTCTACTCTTCCTGGACTCACTAACCCTGCCTCAGCCCCGGGTTTATACAGGGGAAGTTCTTCCCCTCCCAAGGCTGGGCAGGAGGTGTGGCATGCACAGGATCCCTGACCAAAGGACCTCCCACCTGCTCTCAGACGTAATATCTCTATCACTGTGACAACCAGACCCCTGGGGTGTCACACATGCATAGCCAGAGTATTCCTTTTATCAATCAACAATCTGATCAGTGTTGTTGAGCAATCAGAAATACACCTGTCCCATCTTTCAGTAAAAACAATATCCTGAGGAAAGGATGAATTGAGATTCATTCTCAATCCCTTGGGTATTATGTTATCCTTAATGTAATGTTCTAAAAACATCGTGTCTACGTGATTAGTTATTTCTATTTTGCTATTATTTTCTAAGTTCAAAAACAGTCCACGTAACCTTTTTTGATCTATATCATTCAGCATAGTTGGATTATTATATATGCATCTGTCGCCATCTTTAAAGTCTTTACTAAGGGCTGTATTGATCAGAGATAATCTAAATTTCTCTCTATTGGTCACATAAAAGTCCATAATGATCCAGCAATTTAGATTTTAAAGTCTTAAACACAGTTCTTATCTGTTGATGATTCTGCAAGGTTTTTCCGTCTCTCGATGTGTAGAACAATCTGGGTCGCCCAATTTGCAGCTCCTGGTCTTGAGGCTAAGCCCCCAGCAATAGCAGACTCGATATGTAAAGAGAGGAGAGAACAAGGCGCTATTTCCACACAAGTAGCAGATATTGATGAACTGAACTTCACATTACATATTAACACACAGGAGATATCCCATAGTGGATCTAATATCTCAGAGCTTTCTAGTGCAATACAGACTCCTATTGCTGGGGAGTCATCTGGCCAGATCCCGTTAGCGGATACACTGAATATTTTTAATCAAGGGAGACCCTCTGATAAAACAAGTGGTATAAACCACATAAAACCCCCTATAAACAGAATGACATCCTTGGAATTATCTCCGATTTTGAATGAGAATAGTATCTTGATAAATCCTCAAACACAGAATGCAGTTGCATCTCAAACTAATAAAACGAAAATTACACATTTTTTTCACGTGGTCCCCGGACGTTGTCCAAAACGAAAAAGAAATTTAGGGGATGTAGAGGGAGTGGAAAAACCCGAGGCCTCAACAACAAAAATAGTCCAAATGCCGAAATTGAGACACAATCCAAATATAAAGAAAATGAAATCTTGCCAATGAACCAGAATACAAATTCCCTGCAGATAGAAACCCCTATCGATTGTGGGGGTATTTTTAATATTTCTAGCTATGTGCTATCTGAAGCTGAACAATCCTTGTTAGGTCGAGGATTATCTTTCTGTCCAGCTGTCCCATTTAATAATTTCACTTTGTTCTGTGATTTAAATGAATTTATAAGGAAATTGACACTAAAAAGGCATTTTCTATTGGAAGATAAGAGAAAATCACATCCTATTAGTTCATGCTCAACAGTATCCCCCTCCATTCAAGAATCTAATATACCAGGCCCCCCATTACTGGACCCTTTCACTCATGTAAATGTGAAGGGGAAAAATAATTTCTATCCATTACATCACAAAGGTTCACACCTTGAAACTTTCCAACAATTAATTTTGAGGGACCTTAGGACATTCCCCCCAATTTCAAAAAAAGTGAACAACTTGAGCTACCAGGAGAAATGTGCATTAAAAACCCTTCAGGATAATAAAGAAATAATTATAAAGAGAGCAGATAAGGGAGGGGGGACTGTGATAATGAACAGGGGCTGGTACATCAAGGAGGGCCTCAGAATCTTAGACGACTCAAACTACTACGTGAAATTAGAAGCAGACCCATCTGTAACCATTTTTTGGGAGTACAGAGGGCTTGTTGCCGGGGCCTCTACAGCTGGCTTCCTCAATAAAAAAGAAAAATCCTTTTTAGACATTAAAAGATTCAAAGTCCCTTATTTTTATTTTTTACCCAAAATTCATAAAGATAAATTTAATCCCCCTGGACGTCCTATTATTTCTGGTATTAATTCTATCACATCCAACTTATCCCACTATATTGATCTTTTTTTACAGAAGTACGTTTTATCCCTAGATTCTCATTTAAAGGATTCTACACATTTAATTACAATATTGAGAGAATTACCCCCTCTTCCAGGCTGTCTTCTTATTACACTCGATATAAGCTCTCTTTATTCCAATATCACACATGTATTGGGTTTACAGGCAATTAAAATATTCCTAGATGAGGACCCTAACTTACAAGATCCTCAAAAAATTTTTTTATTGAGGAGTATAACTTTCATTCTTGAGAACAATGTATTTTCTTTTGAGGGGGTGATGTATCGGCAGCTGAGGGGCTGCGCGATGGGGACGAGGTTTGCCCCCAGTTATGCAAATCTATATATGGGGCATTCGAGTCTATCCACATCGCGCAATCCCTCGGCGCCGATAAATCCATCGTTATGTACCGCCGCTTTATAGATGATCTGTTTATCATATGGAGGGGAAATACTGTGGAGGCTGCCAAATTTATTGATGAATTAAACTCTAACGACTGGGGTCTTTCCTTTACCTCTACCATATCTGAGAGTAATATTCAATATCTTGACCTTCAGATAAATATAGACAATTCGGGTAAAATATCCACATCTACCCACTTTAAGGAAGTGGATGTAAATAGCTATCTTGAATTTGACAGTGGCCATCTACCCAGCTCGATTAGAAATATTCCATATGGTCAATATTGGCGTGTCAGAAAAAATTGTACACATGATTCGGATTTTTTTCTGGAATCTAAGGTTTTACAAAAACGTTTTAGAACCAAGGGATACCCCCAGAAATTATTAGAGGATGCTTTCTCCAAAACTAGATCCCTATCACAGAACCTGTGTATCAACAAATCCAAGAATACCAGCCAAGAGCCAAACAACGATTTCAGTTTAAATCTGATTACTACTTATGGTAAACCTACGCAAGTGTTATCCAGTTTATTAAAAAAATACTGGTTCATTTTAAGTAATGATCCAATATTAACTGGTCATTTACCGGAATTTCCTCATGTCATATATCGGAGGAGTAAAAATCTAGGAAACTATATAGCCCCTAGCAATACAACAATTGGTAGAAGACCGAACCATTCAGCTCCTATTAGCAATAATGGATGTTATAAATGTAATGTCCCTAAATGCTTATGCTGTCAATCCATTGATAACGGAGGCAAAACATTCGTCTCTGCGGTCACTGGAGAGATATATCCCATTCGCTTTAGACTTACATGTCAGTCCTCATATGTGATCTATCTGCTCCAGTGCACCTGCGGCCTGCAATACATTGGCCGCACTATCCAGGAAATGCACTCCAGATTAAATAAACATCGCCAAAATATTAGAAACGGCTTTCCCCTACATAGTGTTTCTAATCATTTCTTAAAAGAACATCAAAAAAATCCTAATAACCTAAAACTAACTATCATTGATCATATAGTTAATACACACCCTGATAGACTAAATCGTCTCATTACACGTGAAAATTATTGGATTTTCAAAATGGGAACCTTGTCTCCTGAAGGTTTGAACCTTAATATAGAGAAGACAACTTTTTAAATAATTGTTTTCATATTTTAGCAAATTTATTATATATATCTTTTATATGGAGGAGGAGGGGGGAGGAGAGAGAGAAGGAGGGAAGAGGGGAAAGGAGAGAGGGAGGGGAGGAGGGAGGAGAGAGAGAAAGGAGAAAAAATTTAAAGAAAAATGTTTTTTTTTTTTTTTTTTTGGGGATTTTTTTTGGGATTTTTTTTTTTTTTTTTTTCTCTTTTTTTTCTCTTTCCTTTCTTCGTCTACTTTTCCTAATTACAATGATAGAAACTGATTGTAATTTTATACTTTATATTTATGCATTGTTTTATGTTGTATGTAAAAATTATTATTATTATTTTTTTATATAATCTAAAATATAGGGTGGTAGATGACAATATATCCTATGAAGTATTAAGATTATAGGATTCACAAGTTTTTGTTTTTTTTTACAGCGAATCCTTTTTATAAGAACCCTATATGCTTCATTAGGCATTATTTTATAACAATCCTTTTTACTCTATTGAGCATATATGAACTCAAGGGGTTAATATAGAGGTATTACTCTGTATCTGGCCCCGCCCCTTTTAAGTAATTGTATACCTAGTCAAATGTATATAAGGATCAATTGTTTGCTGCTTGTCACACCTGATGAAGGTGGCTGTGTCCACCGAAACGCGTTGTGTGTGTGTGTATTAATAAATCAGTCCTTTTAATATTTTTGCCCTGTTATTGGCGCTCTGGTACCGCTATTCATATTCACTGATTGTCCTTTTCCCCCTGTTGGGGTGCGGTAGAGCTGCCTTTAATCTATTGTTTTTTCACCTGTGGGAGCAATTTAATTAAAATTACTACCCTGGTTTTCCAAGCTGCGCTGCCTTAACCCCTCCGGAACGCTGCCGGGGGTGTTGGTGAAGCTGGGCGTCTATCTCGGCATTACATGCTACTAACCTGACCACATGATATACCACCAAGAGATCAGGATCTGTGAACGCCGCTGGAAATAGATGACAGCCACCAACAGAGCGGAGCTTGTGGAGCTTTACACTGGGGTTGTGCAGAGGTGCACAACTTCATAAGGTTAGTAGCCATCCCCACACCCCTCTACAAATTGCAATACTGAGTCACCCATTGCGCCTTGTTCTCTCCTCTCTTTACATCTTGTTTCCCACAAGGCAGTTGTCGGCTGATGCCGGTGTTGTTTTCTTCTGGCTTCCCCGCCTAAACAATGCTTTGTCTTCTGGCGGCAGCGAGCGGTCTCCGGTTTGACCCGCTGAGCCCCTAGTCCATAACACTGCACCTCACTTGCTCGGCTCCACGGACCCTGCGTCTCTTCTCCCTCTAGTCGGGCTTGACTCCAACTGTGAACTGCCTGCTTTCCCGCGCAAACCTCCTTTTTCTCCCTCTTCCTAGACACGCCCCCAGCTCCCCGGTCACCTAACTCCTCTCGCTCTGGACACGCCCCCAGCTTCCCGGTTACGTGACTACTGTGTTCGCAGTCTGTCTTCCCCCTGCAACCAGAGGTACGGCCTCGGCAGTTCTGGATCCCTTGTTCTGAAATTACTTACACCCCGGTCTTCCCCCTTACACTTGTTCAGTAAATGCACTCAATACTTGGTTGGGGCTCCTTTTGCATCAATTACTGCATCAATGCGGTGTGGCATGGAGGCGATCAGCCTGTGGCACTGCTGAGGTGTAAAGGAAGTCCAGGTTGCTTTGATAGCAGCCTTCAGCTCATCTGCATTGTTGGGTCTGGTGTCTCTCATCTTCCTCTTGACAATACCCCATAGACTCTCTATGGGGTTAAGGTCAGTCGAGTTTTCTGGCCAATCAAGCAAAGTGATACTGTTGTTTTTAAACCATGTATTGGTACTTTTGGCAGTGTGGACAGGTGCCAAGTCCTGCTGGAGAATGAAATTTCCATCTCCAGAAAGCTTGCCGGCAGAGAGAAGCATGAAGTGCTCTAAAATCTCCTGGTAGACGGCTGCACTGCCTTTGGTCTTGATAAAACACAGTGGACCTACACCAGCAGATGACATGCTGCCCAAACCATCACTGATTGTGGAAACTTCACACTACACCTCAAGCAGCTTGGATTGTGTGCCTCTCCACTCTTCCTCCAGACTCTGGGACCTTGATTTCCAAATGAAATGTAAAATTTACTTTGCATTTACTTAGTGTCTGTTACGCACACGCCCGGACTGACTGGCGTGAGCACGGCCAGTGATCCCACTGGACCACGAACCGAGGAGTGCCTGGAGGGGCATGACCAAGTATCAACTCGGTCCAACCAAGGTCGCAAGGCGGCTCAGTCGACTCCGTGAACCAGGAAGGAACCGAGCAGAGGGACCAGGTGCTACTCCAGGTCAGACCCCGATCACAGCTGTTGACCCACACCGCGGAATGCAGGAACAGGCAGGTTAGGCTGACATACTGACAGATGGGTACTGGCAGGCACGGCTGGTATGCAGACAGGTGGGTACTGGCAGGCACGGCTGGTATGCAGACAGCTGGGTACTGGCAGGTAGGAACGCAGGCAGGATAGGGACCAGTACAGACTGGGATACAGGAACAGAGCTGCAGATGCAGCAGACAAGCAGTGCAGAGTAAAACCCGCAGATGCGGTAGACGAGCAAAGCAGAGCAAAACCCGCAAGTGCGGTAGACAAGCAGAGCAGAGCAAAACCCGTAGGTGCGGTAGACAAGCAGAGCAGAGCAAAACCGCAGGTGCGGTAGACAAGCAGAGCAGAGCAAAACCCGCAGGTGCTGTAGACAAGCAGAGCAGATACACACAATGTACTTACAATGAAGTAGCGAGTGGACACTAAACTCACAAACAGAAGTACAGAGACAAAGAGTTGGAGTTAGGTGCAGGTTCAGACACTGCAGGAAAAGGGAAGATACGAACATAGAGACAAACAAGTAACGGGCTAGGACACTGTTCAGACAGGAACTGAACCAGGAACAAGATACAGGAACGAGCCTGGGATCTCAGCCCCCAGGGTGGCGGAAACAGACTAGAAGTCACAGATACAGGTAACAGGCCTGGGTATACAGCCCCCAGGGTGGTGGAACAGACTAGAAGTCACAGATACAAGTAACAGGCCTGGGTATACAGCCCCCAGGATGGTGGAAACAGACAAGATACAGGACAGGACCTGGCAACTCAGTTGCACAGAACACACTGAAAGAAAGTGTTGCTCAGGCACCTCCTACTGGGTGGAGGGGGTTTAAGTATCCAGTTACTCACAGCAATAGGCTGGGGACCTATTAGGAGTGCGCACACAGTAGCTACAAGAATCAGGCAGTAACAGCGCCGCCCTAAGCAATCAGACAAGAGACATGCACACAGCAGGCACTGGAGCAAAGTGTGCAGCCTGGACTGATAGGTAAGATGGCAGTCTAGCATGGTGGGAGATGGTAAGCCATGCCAGCACACCGCCAAGGATGTTACAGTACCCCCCTTTTACGCCCCCTCTTCTTCAAGCCTGCAAGGATTTTCTTCAAGAAGATTACCTCTTCTGTCCATTAGAGGGAACGAAACTGGTCTCACCATCTTGGTGACTAGGATGTTTCCTCCCATCTAGCCATCCTCAGCAACAGATGAAGTGAGTGAAGTACCAGGAAGTGGACACAGCAAAGTCTCTCTCCATTTGTTATCAGGTAGCACCCTGGAGGATTCAGGAGACAACTGGAAGTCCTCTGCCTGGTTGGAGGGGTGCAGAGACTTGGAGGTAGCCACCACCTTGATGGACTTATTGCCAGATTTATTAGAGATGGAGGATCCTTGCTTAGAGACCAACTTCAGTCTGGTTTCTGAGATGACACGTCTGTGAGGCGGGGCGGTACCTGAAGCCAGATCATTGGTACAATCGTTGAGACTGTGTGGGGACAATGCCTCCGCTTCCCTTCCTTCGGAGACTTCAGCGCACAGCGAGTCAGCGACTAGCAGATCTGGTGAAGAAGAAGAAGAAGACACTGCTGACTGTCCTGAAGATATGGGGACTGGACACCCTTTGTACCTCAGCAGTCCCCCAGGAAACACCATGCGGGATCTCAAGACCTGAGCGGGCACTAGATCTCTCGGCTCTGGACGACCTGTGGGTAAACCAGACAGCACCTGGAATGTGAACTTCTTCATGTGTAATGCTCCAATGTGGAGCTTAATTTGTACAGACATATTTTGACTGTTTCTGAGTAGGGCTCGTCCTTCCGCTGACAATGCCCAAACTGGATTCTGGAGTTGTCGGACATGAATCAGACACTGACTCTTCAAGGCTTTACGCCCGAAACTTCCGGTTAATCCGAGGCCTTCACTTGCCACGGAGACAGTCACTGTCATCTGTGGAGAGGAAACCCTAACGCCAAGGGCAGCCTCTCCTACAGGCCTAATGTCTTGGGATTCTCCAACCTTCCGTGGACAAAGACCGTCAGGGTGTACCAAACAACCGCAGCGGGACCGCAATCCGATTTTGTGACTGAGTTCCGGCCTCTGCTTTGCCTGACGAACATGGTCATCCTTCATGGATTCTGTGCGGGTAGCTGCCTCTACAGGCTGGGGAACAGGAGGTCTTTGGGAGGACAGAACCTGGCGTGAAGGTTTACCTCTACTCCTTGCACGTCTGGACTGCCTCTTGAGGTTGGGAAGAGAAGTATTCTGTGGAGCATTGTCAACCTGTGTGGATTCTGTGTGGGCAGCAGTCTCTTCAGGGTGGAGAGCTGGTGGGCTACCTACACGCATCACTCATCAGGACTGCTCCAGGATATTGGGAAGGGAAGCTTTAGCAGAAGCCTCAGGGTTAGGGTCATCGAAGACCATTAGAAAGGCCACCAGGAAGGCCTGCAGGTCAGAGACGATAGGATCCCATGCTTCCCATAGGGGGGTGATCCACTTCAAGGCATCACCCGCTAAGTAGGACATCATAAATGCTACTTTAACCCGATCAGTGGGAAAATAGTGAGCATAGAATTTGAAATGCAGCATACATTGCTCCACAAACACATGGCTTTGTTTTGGATCCCCATAGTACCGTGGTGGATCCGCAGGAACGAGTGCTGATAGCTCCATTTGGGCTGGTGCGTAAATCGCCTGGACCTCAGGTTGGGAAAAATTTTTTCCTTGGTGCACGTATTCGCCAGACAAAAATTCAAATGTCTTCGAGAGCGAAGGGCCGTGGGGCTCAACAGGGACCATGGCCTGAGCAAACTGTTACGCACACGCCCGGACTGACCGGCATGAGCGCGGCCAGTGATCCCACTGGACCACGAACCGAGGAGTGCCTGGAGGGGCGTGACCAAGTATCAACTCGGTCCGACCAAGGTCGCACGGCGGCTCAGTCGACTCCGTGAACCAGGGAGGAACCGAGCAGAGGGACCAGGTGCTACTCAAGGACAGACCCCGGTCACAGCTGTGGACCCACACCGGGGAATGCAGGAACAGGCAGATTAGGCTGACATACTGACAGGTGGGTACTGGCAGGCATGGCTGGTATGCAGACAGGTGGGTACTGGCAGGCACGACTAGTATGCAGAGAGGTGGGTACTGGCAGGCACGGCTGGTATGCGGACAGGTGGGTACTGGCAGGCACGGCTGGTATGCAGACAGGTGGGTACTGGCAGGTAGGAACGCAGGCAGGATAGGGACCAGTACAGACTGGGATACAGGAACAGAGCCGCAGATGCGGCAGACAAGCAGAGCAGAGCAAAACCCACAGGTGCGGTAGACAAGCAGAGCAGAGCAAAACCAGCAGGTGCGGTAGACAAGCAAAGCAGAGCAAAACACGCAGGTGCGGTAGACAAGCAGAGCAGAGCAAAACCCGCAGGTGCAGTAGACAAGCAGAGCAGAGCAAAACCTGCAGGTGCGGTAGACAAGCAGAGCAAAGCAAAACCCGCAGGTGCGGTAAACAAGCAGAGCAGAGCAAAACCCGCAGGTGCCGTAGACAAGCAGAGCAGAGCAAAACCCGCAAGTGCGGTAGACAAGCAGAGCAAAACCCGCAGGTGTGGTAGACAAGCAGAGCAGAGCAAAACCCACAGGTGCGATAGACTAGCAGAGCAAAACCCGCAGCTGCGGTAGACAAGCGGAGCAAAGCAAAACCCGCAAGTGCGGTAGACAAGCAGAGCAGAGCAAAACCCGCAGGTGCGGTAGACAAGCAGAGAAGATACACACAAGGTACTTACAATGAAGTAGCGAGTGGACACTAAACTCACAAACAGAAGTACAGAGACAACGAGTTGGAGTTAGGTGCAGGTTCAGACACTGCAGGAAAAGGGAAGATACGAACATAGAGACAAACAAGTAACGGGCTAGGACACTGTTCAGACAGGAACTGAACCAGGAACAAGATACAGGAACGAGCCTGGGAACTCAGCCCCCAGGGTGGCGGAAACAGACTAGAAGTCACAGATACAGGTAACAGGCCTGGGTATACAGCCCCCAGGGTGGTGGAACAGACTAGAAGTCACAGATACAGGTAACAGGCCTGGGTATACAGTCCCCAGGGTGGCAGAAACAGACAAGATACAGGACAGGACCTGGCAACTCAGTTGCACAGAACACACTGAAAGAAAGTGTTGCTCAGGCACCTCCTACTGGGTGGAGGGGGTTTAAGTATCCAGTGACTCACAACAATAGGCTGGGGACCCATTAGGAGTGCGCACACAGTAACTACAAGAAACAGGCAGTAACCGCGCCGCCGCCCTAAGCAATCAGACAAGAGACATGCACACAGCAGGCACTGGAGCAAAGTGTGCAGCCTGGACTGATAGGTAAGATGGCGGCCTTGCAAGGTGGGAGATGGTAAGCCATGCCAACACGCCGCCAAGGATGTTACAGTGTCAATGACATCTGTGAAGTCAGCAGTCTTCCCCATGATTGTGGAGCCTACTGAAACAGACTAAGGAACCTTTTTAAATGCGTAGGAAGCCTTTGCAGGTGTTTTTTGTTAATTATTCAAATTTATGAGTTAATGACTTTTGTGTTTTCATTCGCTGTAAGCCATAATCATCAACATTAACAGAAATAAACACTAGAAATAGATCACTCTGTTTGTAATGACTCTATATAATGAGTTTCACTTTTTGTATTGAAGAACTGAAATAAATTAACTTTTTGATGATATTCTAATTTAGTGAGATGCACCTATATATATATATATATATATATATATATATATATATATATATACCGTATATATATATATATATATATATATATACAGTATATCTAAAAATATCAAAATAGACAAAATATAAAGGAGGTAGTGCTCCCAGATGATCAAATCCCAGGAAAAGTATACTAATTGAGCACCAGATAACTAAACACATTCAGTCTCAGGAATATATCAGATACCCTATATACAAAGCTGAACAATAGTTCTTTCAAAAAAATTCTGATTGGTTAATAAGTTTAAACAATAAACAGTCAGAATACACAGGACAAGAATGCTAATAAACCACCATACTTAACTCAGTGAAGACTCTTGTAGTTTCATATGTAAATAATCCCATATCCTGAAGGAATATAGTGGGTATGGAAAGTATTCAGACCCCTTTAAATTTTTCACTCTTTGTTTCATTGCAGCCATTTGGTAAATTCTAAAAAGTTCATTTTTTTTTCTCATTAAAGTACACTCTGCACCCCATCTTGACTGGAAAAAAAACAGAAATGTAGACATTTTTTCAAATTTATTGAAAAAGAAAAACTGAAATATCACATGGTCATAAGTATTCAGACCCTTTGCTCAGACACTTATATTTAAGTCACATGCTGTCCATTTCCTTATGATCCTCCTTGAGATGGTTCTATTCCTTCATTGGAGTCCAGCTGTGTTTCATTAAACTGATAGAACTTGATTTGGAAAGGCACACACCTGTCTATATAAGACCTCACAGATCACAGTGCATGTCAGACCAAATGAGAATCATGAGCTCAAAGGAACTGGCCAAGGTTACAAAAAAATGTCTGCATTACTCAAGGTTCCTAAGAGCACAGTGGCCTCCATAATCCTTAAATGGAAGAAGTTTGGGACCACCAGAAGTCTTCCTAGACCTGACCGTCCAGCCAAACTGAGCAATTGTGGGAGAAGAGCCTTGATGAGAGAGGTAAAGAAGAACCCCAAGATCACTGTGGTTGAGCTCCAGAGATGCAGTAGGGAGATGGGAGATAGTTCCACAAAGTCAACTATCACTGCAGCACTCCACCAGTCGGGCCTTTATGGCAGAGTGGCCCAACAGAAGCCTCTCCTCAGTGCAAGACATATGAAAGCCCGCCTAGAGTTTGCTCAAAAACACATGAAGGACTCCCAGACAATGAGAAATAAGATTCTCTGGTCTGATGAGACGAAGATAGAACTTTTTGGTGATAATTCTGAGCGGTATCGCAAGAAATGTTAGGACCCACTAAGAGGTTTGCCGTGACGTGGCAGTGGCTTCATACAGTCTGATCAGATTGTTAAACTAAGAACCTCATGTTCAGTTATATATATTTTTGCCGAGAGGCATTAGATCAAATGTATGATTTTTTGGAGGTGCGGTCCATGCTCCTTTTTTTGCATTGCATATTCTTTCCCCTTTCTTGGACCAGCACTCCTCCCATTTGGCACAGGCGATTTTAATTAGCAGGAGACTGCAAAGAGGGTCTAGGATATTTTTGCTTTCACTTGAGAGCTTGAGGAAGGTGAGTAGAAATGCTCCTTTCATGCAGTGTTGGTGCAGTGTGTTGGCCATTGTTGCTGTGGTTTTGTGCTTGTGGGGCATCACTGCCTGGAGTCATGAGGACTCGGTCTTGCAGCATGGGTGTTGTGAGGCACCAGGCTGCCCGCCCTTCTGGTGCATTGTTGACGTGGCGGTGGTTGGCGCACGGCGCCACTCCTTTCAGGCAGGAAACGTTAGGACCCACTAAGAGGTTTGCTATGACTTGGCAGTTGGCTTCATACAGTCAGATCAGAATGTTAAACTAAGAACCTCATATTCAGTTAGAGATATTTTTGCCAAGAGGCATTAGATCAAATGTATAATTTTTTGGAGGTGTGGTCCATGCTCCTTTTTTTGCATGTGTAGAGAAAACCAGGCACTGCTCATCACCTGCCCAATACAATCCCAACCGTGAATCATGGTGGTGGCAGCATCATGCTATGGGGGTGTTTTTCAGCTGCAGGGACAGGACAACTGGTTGCAATTGAAGGAAACATGAATGCAGCCAAGTACAGAGATATCCTGGATGAAAACCTCTTCCAGAGTGGATCTCAGACTTGGCCGGAGGTTCACATTCCAACAAGACAATGACCTTAAGCACACAACTAAAATAACAAAGGAGTGGCTTCAGAACAACTGTGACCATTCTTGACTGGTCTAGCCAGAACCCTGACCTAAACCCAATTGAGCATCTCTGGAGAGACCTGAAAATGGCTGTCCACCAACGTTCACCATCCAACCTGACAGAACTGGAGAGGATCTGCAAGGAAGAATGGCAGAGGATCCCCAAATCCATGTGTGAAAAACTTGTTGCATCATTCGCAAGAAGACTCATTGCTGTACTAGCTCAAAAGAGTGCTTCTACTCAATACTGAGCAAAGGGTCTGAACACTTATGACCATGTGATATTTCAGTTTTTCTTTTTTAATAAATTTGCAAAAATTTCTACATTTCTGCTTTTTTTCAGTCAAGATGGGGTGCAGAGTGTACTTTAATGAGAAAAAAAATGAACTTCTTAGAATTTACCAAATGGCTGCAATGAAACAAAGAATGAAAAATTTAAAGGGGTCTGAATACTTTCCATACCCACTGTATGTTTTTGCTATGTAATCTGAGGACACATGAGGTAGGGATTAGTGATGAGCGAGCATGCTCGTTACTCGAGATTTACGAGCATGCTCGGGTGTTTCCCGAGAATCTTCAGCGTGCTCGGGTGTTATGTTTTAGTCACGCTTTGTGCATGATTTGCGACTGACAGCTTTAATACATGTGAGGAATGCCTGTTTCTTAGGCATTCCTTGCATGTATTAAAGCTGTCAAACAGTCGCAAATCATGAGCACTGAGTGACGAAAACATAACACCGAGCACTTCTGAAGATACTGGGCGAGGACCCGAGCATGCTCGCCGAAAGTGTTGACAGAACATACTCACTCATCACTAGTAGGGGTTAAAATACTGAACTCAATGATGTGTCGCATGTCAGGCTGTGTGCTGTTGTTTACTTAGATTGAAGATTTAATCACCTTGTGATTAACATTGCTGTGACTAGCTGAACATTTGCTTGCAAGTCTGACTCTAACCCTTCTGTGATAAGCAGCTCACTGTCTATAGACTGTGAACACAGAGAGCTGGTGTGGGTGGGGTTAGCTTTCTCAGCTCTGCTGCATTGCTAAATCTAAGATCTCTGTGTCAGAACCACTGCACCCAGTAATCTAAGTGATTTGTTGGATTCAGGGTCTCTTTGCCTACATCATGATGTCCTCAGATGAGGTAGCAAAAACCTGCTGACAGATTCTCTTTAAGGTTCCAGGAAATCAAGGGAAGGTCCAGTATCTATTATCCGGATAAACAGCCGAGTACATTGATAGAAGTAGGCACATCTGACTGCTTCTAATTACAAGACATTTTTTTTACCTATATCAGTTTCCAAATAAATCTTAGTTTTACTGAAATTAAAAAAAATCCTATACAGAAAATAATGATGAATAGCATTTTTCATAGAGCATAAGGCAAAAAATAACGCACTATATATGTTATTGGGAAAAAAAAAGAAATACCAATAATATTATCCCTGCACTTAAATTATTTTGCATCTCCAAAGAAAAGGATAAGAGAATGAATGATTCATAGATACACATGGAAGCCGAGTTTCACAAATTGATGTTATTAATTCACAAGCTGGATAATGGAACCCAGGGGTCATTTTTTAACATATGATGAATTTATAAATGTGACTGGCATCTAGCGATGGAAGATGACAAATGAGGGAACTCCTGGGTGATTTAGTCATCTGAGCACACTTGACACTTTACTTTTAAAAACAAATAATTTTTATGCACAGGCATAATGAACAGTGTCAGCGGGACTGAAAAATGACCTTCACTACATTTACCCAACCACAAATGCTAGAAGCCTACATCAGCCCCCATAATATCCATACAACACTTCACAGCATACAAATAAGTCACTCCTTTCCTGAATTACTATTTTACCAGTCTTGTTTCTGAATGGCCTTAAGAGCCTATCTGGGGCAGCGGGGTAATGTACCAATTGAACACAATATTCACTCTAGATCCCCTTTAGGAAGTATTCTTGAAAATATTTTTAAATAATTTCACAGCAGCTGCTCGGCATTCCAGGACTGAAAAAGTGATTTGAAATAAGGGTTTCCCATTTTAATTTATATCCTGTTGTAGTATTGCAATGTTCCAGTTGTAAGGTCTTGAAAAAGATTTATAAACTTAATTTTACTTGTTGAGGAGTTTAGAAAAATTATTACATGTTTAGGGATGACCAGAATATATAATTGAGGATTGAATTATGGAAATCACAGGATTAAAAGACATTTAATGATATGCAAATGATGAAATAATAGAAACAAAATTTAGTTTAATTAATTTTTCAATACAATAGTGCCAGACTGCACGTTGCTTTTGCTACTGGGAGCAGCTTGCGTGGCCTGCAGTGTCTCCAGACTTGTCTCCCATAATGCACATCTGGGATGTCATTGGTTGGCAATTGCAAAGGGTGTTGCCAGCAGCGGATCTTGATGATTTATGCACCGAAGTGCATACAGCGTGGCAGAACATTCCTCAGGCAACCATTAATAACCTCATTCATAGCACCCAAGGCATGTAAGTGCATGTAGTTCTTCACATGGCTCTCATACACAATACTGAATACATTGAGCTGTTGCAATTTTGTTTCCATTTTTCCATCATTTGCATATCATTGACATGTCTATCCATCCTGTTATTTTCAAGAGTCCACTACTTTTCTTTCTTAGTATTGCAATTTCAATAAGATGACTAGTAAAATAAGAGGTTTTCCCAGGTTTTCTTCTTCCATACTCATTTATAATTTGGAATTGGTATGTGAGCATCAAAATTTCATTTGATCAAGTATTGTATTTTATGTAATCCAACTATAATACTTTGAAGATTGTATGTGTGCTTTTACTTTTAGATTAATGTTTAAGGGTATGTGCACACGATGCAGAAATGAAGCAGAAAATTTCTGCATCATTTCTGCATCTCCCTGGCAGAAAAAACGCATGCAGATTGTGCATGCGTTTTTCCTGCAGAATACATGCGGATCCACATGCAGATTCACATGCGTTTCCGCATGCAGATTGACAAGCGCTTTCCAGGCGATGTTAGCATCACCTGGAAAGTGCTTGATAACTAGGTCACACTATATAAATCCATGCAAACAGCATGGATTTATACAGTGTGAACCGAGAGAGTGTATATACTTACCTCCGATGGCCCGCGCTGTCCTGCTCACTCCGTTCTCCCGGCTGCCGGCAACTTTGAATTGAAAGACCTGCCGACGTCAGCGTCACGTGACCCGTCACATGACTCTGACGTCACCGCAGGTCCTACAACTCACTGCAAGTGCCGGGAACCAAGCGGGAGCGCTGTGCGGGCCGACAGAAGGTAAGAATACATTTATTTTTTATTTTATTCTTCTTTTTACAGCTTTTTTAATGGTACCTGGGTGTGGATGAGACTCTCCTCTCCTCCACACCCGGGTACCATCCGCACATTAGAACGCACCAATTACGCAAGTACAAATGCTGTCTTGCGGAATTGGCGCGTTCTAATGCAAGTCAATGGCGGCGAAATCGCCGCGTTTCCGCAAAATTAATTGACATGCTGCGGATTTTTGACCGCAGCGTTAACGCTGCGGAAAAATCCGCATCATGGGCACAGCACATGCGGATTTCCATTGGGGAACATTGTTGCCCTTCTACCATGCGTTTTTCATGCGTTTCCGCGGCGTTTACGCAACTGCAAAAACGCCGCGGAAACGCATGAAATACGCATCGTGTGAACACAGCCTTAGTCATAATTTTTTACTTAGATTTATTTGCTTTGTAACACAATATTTTGGCAAAATTAAGAATATCTTCTTGAATATAAGGAAGGTATAATTGCAGGTTAATGATTATTGAGATAACATATTCCCATAAAGCCCTATTTTATTTCTGAGAGTAGCCAATAACGATGTCTGTAATAACTAAGTGAGATCTAATTCATCTTAGCCAGGGGTTCCATAGCTTAGAAGAAAATTAGGGGAGAGTAGGAATCTTTGATGTGTGGCATTGAATGAATCTGAAAGGAAGCAATAGTAGAAGGATGAGTGTAGAGAGCCTTAATGGATTTTTTTTATTACATCTTTATTTAAATCCAAAAATGTCCAATACTAAGGAGAGGTAGTTGCAGTGGTCTCTTTTCAAATGCCTTCTCTGCATCCAAATTAAGGAGCTGAGTAGGGGTTTGAGAGGCCTTCACAGCTTGTATTATACTCTCCTCAATATTGAAATTGCAACGCCTATAAGGAAAAGTTGTGGAATTATGGAACACCAGGCCACATGTTGCTCATGCTACTGTCAGCAGCCAACATGGTCTAAATGTGCTACAATGGTGTACAGTGTCTCCGGACTTGTCTCTCAACGAGCACATCTGGGACGTCTTTTGTCAGCAATTGAAAAGGGACTTGATGATCTGTGTACATTCAGCAAGAACATTTCTCTGTAGTCACTAAATCGAGCTGTTTTGAAAATCTTGTATCCATTTTTCATCATTTGCATATCATTAATATGTCAATAACCCATCTTGTGATTTTGTGATAATTCCATGAGTTTTCCTGCTTGGATGAGTGTATTTAGCAATCATTTTTGCATGTACATTTAATAAGGAAATTGGGTGCAATTTAGAAAGACTTTTTGGGGTTTGGTGATAATTACAGCTTGTAAAATCTCATTAGGAAAATTACCTTCTGAAGCTGCGTTTTTACACACATTTCTTAAGTGAAGGGCAAGATTGAGGCATAATAAAAGTATACCTTGATACTGTATCTGTGATGCAATGTCCAGAGAAATTCACACTTTTCTTATATGTAAATGAGATGTTCAAGACTATGGCCCGGACTCTAATCTAAATGAGACTCTGCCTCCAGAGATTATTTTAAATGAAAGGGGACATTACCAGTGTGAGACATGTAGCTAACACAGAACAGTAGAGCTGAGCTTTGTCTCATAACAAACTTGTTAGCTGCTGCAGCTCTCACAGCTCTGCTGTATTGTAACACTGTCTGCCTGTGATAGAAGCTGAAGCACTGAGAGGAACCTGCAGATGTGTCAGTTATAATCACACACAGCTTTATAGTGAGATCAGGAGAGCAGAGAGCGGCCATTATACATCACACTGGTAACCATTACACATCACACTGCTATCCATTACACATCACACTGGTAACACTGGTAAACATGCTCTGGATGCAGATTCTCATGCAGATCAGTGCCCGGCCCATAGCCATGAACAGCTCATTTACATGTAAGAAAAACGTGGATTTCTCTGAAATAAGATGCCGGATCGCAGATATCAAGGCATCATTTTATTCAGCTACCCTTGACCCACATGCCCAATATAGATGGCTTAGGAGGGTTGAATCTACTGACCGATTCCCTTTAAAAACACTCGCTCACAATTATCTTTCACAGTAACTGCACCCGATAGCTGAGCAGTTCTGACCTATGTTCAGGCAGAGTGATACAGGAGTTCTCAAACCAAATGTTCAAGGAAGAGCAGGGTATAGCTTCTTGATCTGTATGATCACTCTGCTGTGCTGCTTGGAGGGTACAGTATCTTTCATTCGATCAAGTAGTACTATACATGTTCTCCATTTAGCTTCCATCTAATTGACAACTGGATAGTATCATTCACCTTGTCAAAAGAAAAATTCTACACTAGGTAATACTTTGGCAATGATTAGACATTTTAGGGAACCACTCTTTGATGAGGGGAATAGTAACAACTAGCTATTTACACAAGTAACACATAGGTTCTCTTTAGTTAATTTTAAGTGAACCAGTCACGTAGTACATGTAGTCCGATCTGTGGACAGAATGGTAAAAAGGAGGAGAAGCTGAGCAGAATGATATATGGGTTGGTTGGAAAAGATTCAGCATAATTTGTATTTTATTTATTGAAATCCTTGGTGTTTGAATGCATATGAGTCCAGTGGGTGGTCCTACTAGTGATTCACAGCTTTATGCGTGCACACTCATATAGGAAAAACTGTCAATCACTGAATAGGACCACCCACTGGACTCATGGATACAAACACCAGAGATGTCAATGAATAAAATCCAAAGTTTTCTGAAACTTACTGACGTGTATCAATTTCATCAGTTCCTCATGCTCTCTAGCATTCCACCTGCAGATCAGATATAATTTTCAACATGAATTATGGATTACAGACATTGTAGTGTAGCAGGAAAAAAGAGAGTGTTTAATGTTGTGAAAGAGCCCAGGGTGTATGGTTTACTTATTCAGCTACTGCCTGTCCGTTAACACTGATAGAAGCACATTGCTTAGTGTATAGGCACACAAAAATTTTTTAAAGGTTGATTCCACCTGGAACCCACCTGTAAAAGTGCTAAGAACACCAAAAGAGAATGAACATATGCATAGCAATGTCAAAACGGCTTTCTGTGGATATGTTCAGTCCTTTGTAACTTGTATTAAGTTATGAAGCGGCGATAAGGTGTGACCAGTCCATTCTTATAGTGGCTTATATAAAAAAATACAGGTCTCAAAGCTGCTGCAAAAGACGTCCAAGAAGAAGTCATAAAAGATGCTTCAGGAAAATCGCTGCCAATGTTTTTAATGGAAGTGTCCTCAGCCTCAAAAATACTACACAGGCATCTAAAGGACGCCACATGCTCGTAACCTTATACAGCACCAACTTGTTCTGTTGCTTTTCTTCTATGGCGTACATATTTTGGTGCACATGTGGCAGTATTATCTATGCAATGAAAAGTGGTTCTAATGGGATGCCCATTTTATTTAGACACACTCCAATAAATAAAACCATAACTATGTTTGGCAGCAGACCACACTACAGGTGACAACCATATGCCGGAGTTTCTTTGATAGAGACGACTGGTGTCTCGTGTGTGGTGTAACACTATAAGTGTACAGATCCCAGTTGAGTTATGTGTAGAGAGTCAGTTTAATTACCCAATTGAAAAAAAATCAATGAACATCTTACAAAATGGATTAAATGCTTTGTAATCACTGACCACATATGGGTCATGCAGCGAACTTAATTCTGAGAATTATCAATTACTCAGAGCAACTAAGCAATATTAGAATCACGCTGCATCAGCATTTATTCATAGAGCGCTTGTTTTACACATTACAAAACATCATTATTGAAAGCAGCAGCAAGAACTCAATGTATATTTGTATAATTATGGAAAAAAATTAATAACATTGACAAGGATCATGATGCTTTTATTTAGTGGTAATACTGTTTCAGCAATTAAAGGTTATTCTTTGTATAATCAAAAGTCACAATTCCCCGATATATTTATGTAGTCTGCCTTTACAAATGTTTGTAAACCAAGGGATAATCCAAAGAGCTTGCTAAATTTTAATGTTGGGTGAAGAGAATGGGGCATCAAAATGCGCTGCTCGCCTGTCAGAATAATGCACCAAACGAATCCAAGTCGATGTAATGATGAAATGGACTTTATTTCTACGCGTTTTTTGGTGATCACACCACTTCCTCAGGACAGTCTGGGGCATTAAAAGGGGGGGGAGTGACATCCTGCATTGGGCATTATAAGGGGGTGTGTGACATCCTGCATAGGGCATTATATGGGGGCAAAGGGACATCCTGCATGGGGCATTATAAGGGGAGGGGGTGGCATCCTGCATGGGGCATTATAAGGGGGGGTGACATCCTGCATGGGGCATTATAAGGGGGTGACATAATGCATGGGGCATTATAAGGGGGGTGACATCCTGCATGGGGCATTATAAGGGGGGGTGACATCCTGCATGGGGCATTATGAGGGGGGGGGGAAATAATGCATGGGACATTATATGGGGGGAACAGCCTGCATGGGGCATTATAAGGGGGGACAGCCTGTATGGGGCATTATGTGGGGGGAACAGCCTGCATGAGGTATTATGTGGGGGAACAGCCTGCATGGAGCATTATGTGGGGGTCAGTATTCTGTATGGAGCGTTATATGGGGGCCAGTATCCTGTATGGAGTGTTATATGGGGGCCAGTATCCTGTATGGAGCATTATATGGAGGCCAGTAACCTGTATGGAGCATTATATGGGGGCCAGTATCCTGTATGGTGCATTTTATGGGGGCCAGTATTCTGTATGCAGCGATTCACCGGTTTCTGAGCTATTGTGGAATTTACAATAGATATCGGTCATGTAATGTAAAAAGTGAAATCTTTGGCATTGTACTATATATATATATTTCTCTGCGGTATCTGTGCATCATGAATTGTGGTATGTGTTAAAGGGACCCACTGAGACTCTTTCGCCCAGGGCCCACAAAAACCTGGAGCCGGCCCTGGGTGCTGGGGCAGTGTGTCGGCCATTGTTGCTGTGGTTTTGTACTTGTGGGGTGGTGCGGCCTGGAGTCATGGGGACTGTGAGGCATCAGGCCGCCCGCCCTGCTAGTGCCTTGTCGCTGGCACGGCGCTGCTGCTTTAAGGCTATAAAAAGTTAGTACCCACTGAGAGGTTCGCCGTGACGTGGCCGTGGGCTTCATACAGTCTGAGCCAATTGTCAGTCAAACAGTATAGTTCACACTAAATGAGAAACTCTCATAAAAATAGTAAAAAAGAAGAAATATGTATAGTGGCACTGATAGGTGAAGTATATCAATCAGGGCTATACTATAAACAACATAAGCCTATTCACAAAAGATATAGCCAAACACATAGATCACAAAAATAATAAATTTTTATTAGAAACATACAGATAGACATTATTTAAAAGTTAAGGCACAGTGAGCAAACACTAGGGGCAACATATAACAGGAGGGGATGAGCTAAGTATAGTGGATAGAGTATATAAAAATCACCAAAGATTACATAATTATATTGGGATAAACTCCAAAAATGTATTATGGAGCAGAACAGACTCATATAACACAAAATATTGAGGGTAACCAAGTTAAAAAATGGTATACATAGCTTTACCTGCATTCATCCCCTTCTGTTGTTATGTGTTGCACCTAGTGTTTGCTCACTGTGCCTTAACGTTTAAATAATGTCTATCTGTATGTTTCTAATAAAGATTAATTATTTTTGTGATATTTAAGGGAAATATGGAAATGTTCTGTGGCGTGACAAATCACCCTTCTCAATCTGTTAGCTATGTCTGGGTATGAGGAATGGCAGGAGAATGTTATCCGTCTGACTGCGTTGTGCCAACAGTAAAGTTAGGTAGAGGAGGGATAATGCTATGAGGTTGCTTTTTAGGGGTTGGCTTAGGCCTCTTAGTATCAGGGAAAAGGAATTTTAGGTCTTTCTTCATTAGAGCCTCTGGTGGTGAGGATAGGCTGAGCTGCCGGTAAACACCAGGTACCACTCTAGGGCGCTTCCCGGGACTGCAGCAGCTCAGCGGAGGGTCAGAGGTGAGAGTATGAGGTACAGGAGGGCAAAGACAAAGACGTGGTCAGACAATCCGAGGTCAGTGCAGGCAGCAGAGGTTCGATACACGTAGCCGAAGTCAGGAGCAGAGAGGTCAGACAAAACATTAACGGAAGACAGAATATAGAGTAACACATAAACAAGGTACTAGCAGGCTAGGAACCAACGTTCAGGCAAATAGTGGTGGGAGGAGCTGTCTAATATAGAGCCTGCTGGCTTGGGATAGGCCGGGGAACCTAATTTCTGCAGGACACAGCAAGGTTAAATTCCTGCAGAGATTAGCCACACACCCCTAAAGCCAAATGTAAACCGCATTTAGATGCATCAGTGCTGAGGAGCACTGCAAGGGGCAAAACTCAGCGAGCCGGCCTGACGGGAGGAGAAGCCGCGCGGTGATCACGATGAGTAGGCGACACTGAGGAGGCATGCGAGTTACCGCCGTGACACAGGCTAGGCTCTATCGTCCAACATTGCTCGTCCATAAATTCTTTTCTGGATGAATGGCAACAAATTCCAACAGACGCAGTCTAACATCTATCAGAAAGTCTTCCCAGTAGAGTGTAAGATGTTACGGCTGCAAGGAAGGACAAAATCTATACTAGTACTTATGTGTTTCGTAATGTCAAGCCATAAGAACTTCATTGGTATCAATAACACATTGTTTTTCCATTTATGTCTCGTGGCATGTCTCACCGCAAAGAATGACAAAAACAGAGATGTTAAGAACTGTGAAAAGTTGATACATGGACAAAAGTATTGGGACACGTACACATTGCATCATTACACCTACAGGAGCCTTTATGACATCCCAGTAATGCCAAACCATAAGATCTTCATTGGTATCAATAAAACATTGCCAAGTGGTATTTGGCTAATTAGCCAAGTTTCTAGATCATGTCCTTATATTAATGTGCAGAATGTAGCAGCACGCTGGATAATAAAGACGATGATTTGGGCAATTCTAGAAGAGCAATAGAATCAGCCCAGCACTGACTAATAGTACAGAAATTAATCAGTACAGAAACATTATGATATTTAGCTAAAAAAAACAAGAATATTTCAGGTTGGACATTTACTGTAATCCTCTCTGCATTTCACACATCAAATCTATACATAAGTGATTCAATTAGACAAAATTTCAATGTATAACCTTTTAAGGTTTGTACAGACAAAAACATCTATTGGGCCATCCTTATTTTTGTTATTTTTTTCCTGTTGTATCCCTTTGTGATCATTGTAATGATTCATGAATTATTTTTACATTTATCCCTTTACGTAAAATCCTGGTTCTGCATTCTCCTCCAAATCCCACCGTCGTCCTGCTCTCCTTTATCTGTCATGGACTTCTGCCTTTCATGGTCCACGGATACTTATTATTCCTGCTGCTAAACATGTCCCATGTGTCACCTTATCTTTTATTCTAACAACTTGCCTCCTAGCCTTCCAGCTTTAAAGAGGACCTGTCACAAGTTATTCAATAGAGAATACATTAAAATGGTAAATGTGTTGTCTACTTACAATGCTTGGAGGAGTTCTCCATTTATAAATGAAAATGTAGCTGATATGTACTGGCAACCCCAAGGTATGGGTATGAATGGGTGCTCTGTAGCACCCAAAGCGCTTAACACCTCATTTATATGCGAATGAAAATGTAAAGTATTGAAAGCAGCAACAGATATAAGATATAAAGGTGTGGATGGATTTTGCTTTCTCAGACTTACATTCCCATATATGCGGTTTAGGGGGGGTTGATCTTACTGGCAAATTCCCTTTAAAAAATATACGATCTTTATTTAAGACTTGACCTACCAAAAGGAGATTAAAATGATCAGCAGAAAAAAAAATGATAAAACATCAAAAAAGCTGTAAGTAACCTAAATTAGGTACACGTTGCTGAAAATCCACAGCATCAAAAACGTTCCAAATCCGTACCAGGGGAACTTACTCTACAGGCTCATTCAGACGAGCATGTCATATGGATGTGTCCATTTGCACCACAGACCACGCGCGGAGAGCACAGGTACCCATAATGGCCAGTGTACCGGTGCACATTGCCGACTTTCCACAGCATTTTCACAGCATGTGCTACTTTGGTCTGATTTATGGACCAGACTAGTCATGTAAATAGAAGGGAACTCCTGCATCTGTCTGCTATGTAGACAAGCACATGGAGCTGCATGAGGAGCCAGTCGCTTATGTCATTTGCTGACGTGACTGGCCCGAGTTTTAGTATGATGGTCTGAACGTGGTTTAAGAATAACTTCACACATAGTAAACAAGATTTATCAAGCTAAATTTGCGCGAAAAAAAAACTGTTTTATGACGTTCACCATATTTATTATGTGTATTAGACACTTTCTGCTTATTTGACAATGTGGCAGGACCTCGTGGAAAAGGGGTATGGTTTCTCAGAAAGGAGGCATGGCCTTAGGCTGGCGCAAACTTCTGGCACAAAGTCAGCGAATAGATGATGTAAACCTTGGCTAGACAGTCTAAAGATGCACCGGATTTATCAAACAACATGAATCAATACAATAAATAGTGCAGACTGTCTAGTTTAAGTTTGCACTAAGGATTTTCCAGAATTGATACATTTGACCCAGTGTTTTAAGAAAAGTTTTCTGTTGTGTTTTCCAGCTTTTATTTTTTTAAAGCTGTGGCCATCTGGAATCTGTAAGTAAACAGGGGAAAAAATAAACACACTACGAAAAGTATGTTTTTATTATCAAAACATTCATATAGTACATAATCTGTATCCAGGTTGGAAACATAACCAATTTAAGTGTTCCCCCCGGGAGTATGCATATCGCATACTTGCAGACACATGACCGCCATTTCCGGCGCTGACACCAAAGAATCCTGTCATGGCTGTGTCTGGTTTGACAGACAGTCATTCTGGATCCGGCTGTAGAAGGTCGCTGCGCTTGGCCTTGCAGACACCTTCTTGATCCTTTCATCAGGGGCGGACACAGACTGTAGTGGGCCCCTGTGCAAGAATATTTTGGGCCCCCCCCTGCCCTTCATAGGGCAATAAAGTTATGTAAACATAACCCCCCCATGTGCATCTCTTACCCCCCCATGTGCAGCTCTCATCCCTCCATGTGCAGCTCTCATCCCCCCCGTGCATCTCTCATCCCCCCCATGTGCATCTCATCCCCCCCGTGCATCTCTCATCTCCCCCATGTGCATCTCTCATCTCCCCCCATGTGCAGCTCTCATCCCCCCATGTGCAGCTCTCACCCCCCCCGTGCATCTCACCCCCCCGTGTATCTCACCCCCTCCGTGCATCTCATCCCCCCCGTGCATCTCTCATACCCCCGTGCATCTATCATCCCCCCCATGTGCATCTCATCCCCCCCCCGTGCATCTCTCATCCCCCCGTGCATCACTGATTCCCCGCACTCCTAGTTAATTAATTGTATTTAAAAAAAATAAAACTTGTTATACTTACCCCCATGCGATCCCTGCAGAATCCTTGCACTCGTCCACGTCGCTGCCACCAGGTTCTCCTGACTTCCGGCCATGTGATGGCGCCGTCACATGACCGGAAGTCAGGGGAATCATGAAGGCACTGCCGCAGCAGCACTGCACTACTACACAGAGGAAAGCAGTGTTGAGATGTCCCGGCGCTTAGCGCTCAGCATGGGGCCGGGGGCCCAGGGCCGGCTCCAGGTTTTTGTGGGCCCCGGGCGAAAGAGTCTCAGTGGGCCCCTTTAACACATACCACATGATGCACAGATACCGAAGAGAAATATATATATAGTACAATGCAAAGATTTCACTTCTTACATTACATGAGTGATATCTATTGTAAATTCCACAATAGCTCAGAAACCAGCGAATCGCTCCACACAGTATACTGGCCCCGATAAAATGCTCCATACAGGAGACTGGCCCCCATAAAATGCTCCATACAGAATACTGGCCCCATAAAATGCTCCATACAGGATACTGGTCCCCATATAACGCTCCATACAGGATACTGGCCCCCATATAACGCTCCATAAAGAATACTGGCTCCCATATAACGCTCCATACAGGATACTGGCCCCCATATAATGCTCCATACAGAATACTGACCCCCATATAACGCTCCATACGGAATACTGGCCCCCATATAACACTCCATACAGGATACTGGCCCCCATATAACGCTCCATACGGAATACTGGCCCCCATATAGCCCTTCATACAGGATACTGGCCCCGATATAACGCTCCATGCAGAATACTGGCCCCCATATAACGCTCCATGCAGGATACTGGCCCCCATATAACACTCCATGCAGGATACTGGCCCCCATATAACGCTCCATACAGAATACTGGCCCCCATATAACACTCCATGCAGGCTGTTCCCCACACATAATGCCCCACGCAGGCTGTTCCCCCCACATAATGCCCCATGCATGCTGTTCCCCCCCATATAGGATGTCACCCCCACTTATAATGCCCCATGCAGGATGACACCCCTCCCTTCCTTATAATGCCCCATGCAGGATGTCACACACACCCCCTCCCTTATAATGCCCCATGCAGGATGTCACCCCCCTCCCTTATAATGCCCCATGCAGGATGTCACCCCCCCTCCCTTATAATGCCCCATGCAGGATGGCACCCCTCCTCCCTTATAATGCCCCATGCAGGATGGCACACCCCCCCCCTCCCTTATAATGCCCCATGCAGGATGTCACCCCCCCCCTCCCTTATAATGCCCCATGCAGGATGTCACCCCCCTTATAATGCCCCATGCAGGATGTCACCCCCCCCTTATAATGCCCTATGCAGGATGTCACACCCCCACCTCACCCCTCTCCCTTATACTGCCACAGGCCTCCATACAATAAAAAAAAAATCAAATACTCACCTCACGTCTCACCTCCTGCCGCTGCTCCGGACTCCAGCGTTGCCGGCCTCATCCCGCCCTGCGCTGTGACTGCTCAGGAGAGAGTGTGGTGTAAAGACGTCACCGCGCCCTCTGACCTGAGACGTCACAGTGCAGCAGCCGCGGAGGATGCAGTAGCTGCTGCGGAGGCACGGGGAGAGGTAAGTATTGTGCCGGGTGCCGGGGCCCTGAGCAAGCGGGGGGAGCGGGCACTGACACTGCTCTCCTCCGCTCATGGGTCCCATAGCGCGCGGGGTGCCCGACGGTGAGGGCCCCCCCCGCCTGCTCAGGGCCCCGGCATTTGCCCGGGTGCGCCGAGTGCTGACGCCAGCCCTGCGGGGGCCCCATCAGGAGACGCACAAGAGGGGGGCCCCAACGGGGCTCCGACCGGCCGGGCCCCATACTGAAGTCAGGACAGTCATGCCCTGATGGCTGCCCTGCTGGAGGCTGGTGGGGCCCCCTCTCCCTTGGGGCCCCCGTTCAATGAACGGGCTGCACGGGTGGTAGGTCCGCCCTTGCCTTTCATCATCCCTCCCTCTCTAGGACCCAGTGGTAATCTCCACCTTTTGCTGCTAATTGACACACCCTTGCTGGATCTTTAAATACACTCAGTTTCTCCAGAGAGTTGCTGGTGATAGAGTTAATTCCTCTGTTCAGGTCTGAAATTCTAGCAGTCGGCTTGATTCTCCTTTGTGTTCCTTTGTGGATTGTAGTCGTTATCTCTCTGGTGTCTTCACCCCTCCCCCTCCCTACCTAGGGCCTAGCTCTAGGGGCAGCCAGGGCTAAGGTATCCTGCTCGTCGATAGGTGCGGAACCTATTTAGGGACGATAGGGGAGTCAGGGTGTTGTTAGATCTGCTTAGGGGTCTCCACACCCCCTTTCCCTAGTTGCTGGTGTTCCCCCCCTTTTCCCATCGTCGTACGCTGGGTTCTTCCCATACTTAGCATGACAAATCCTCACAGTACACAGTGCACGCGATGTTAGCGTGACAACAAACTAGTAATTTAAGACCAGACAACCCCTTTAAATGTGATTTTGCCCTTTAGATCAAGATAATAAAAATCAATTAGGAACTGAGGCTGCACATTGTACATACATTCATCCTATTGTGTCGATGTTTAGCACTGAAACAACCCAGATTGAAAAGTAACAGATCTTAGATAAAAATGTATTCCAATGATATATATGAAAATGAGATATTTAGGTACACAGTAATTGTCATGCTATTCATGGTTACAATATTTAACATATGTCAGTTTTTTTCTGGAATCATAACAATTCTCCAAACTAAACCAAAATTCTAGAAATAACCACAAGATGGTGCTGTACTATGCAAGGACTGCCAGACTCTGTAAAGCTGCTGCTACTGTTTTCTACATTGATCTGTTGTTATATACAGACCAGACCAATAAGTAGTGAAAACTAATATACGTGTGTGATTGATTACAACTATATGCTTCTTTTCATATCTATAATAGTTGAAGCAAATTGGATATGATTTCATGAACACTCATGGCCACTGTGTATTTAAAGATGCTGCTGCAAATTGAGATTCTGATTTGGCTTTTATCCTAAGTCATATTGCACGACTCGTTAAAGGGTTGATTGTGACTTGTAGGATTGCTGCTTCCAATAGGTGGCGCTATAGAGTACAAGTCCTCTTTTTCTCTGAAGAGGCAATTAGCATATTACATTTCCCAGAGGAGCATTACATGGCGTATAAGCCTCCTTACCTTTACGTGCCAGAGCTGGCGTGTCACTCTCCATAAGGAGAAACGTTACCCCTTAGACCTAAGATGCTGCTGTACTTTTTTTTTGCATTATTTCCTCAAATCCTTCATTGAGGAACCAGAAAAAGATAGGTTTCCAGACTGGAGTAGCATTTCTGTTGCGGTGCATGGAGGTGCACGCCACTCAGAAGTGGCACCAAATTCATTAAGTGTTGTGCGCCTTTCAAGGAATTTAGCGTCTTCTACTCCCGGAAGATTGGCGTAACACGAGCCAGTCGGTGTGAATCAACCCCAATGACTGTAATACAAACATGACACCTGTACCTCCTGTCTCCCACAATGTGTCAGAATTCTAGTTAGATTTCTACAAGGCACTAACAAAGGTTGTAATGAACTGCAGGAAGACAGGTAATTCTGTCAGTAAGAAACTACTGCACTTTGCTATGTGTCTATGTTTTACATATCAGCAAGGGTATAACTATTGCGGATGCAGAGGATGAAACTGTGAACAGGCCCAAAGAGGAGGGGGGCCCCTCTACGCCAGCGTCTATTTCACCTGGATGTGCATCCTTGGACAAACATTCAGCGGAAATGTATTGGGGCACAGAGACCTGCCAGCTCCCTGCACTGCAATACACGCCACCAGACAATCAGAAGCCAGCAGCTGATGTCGACTTGTCCATCACAGGCAGCGCATTGCAGTGACATCATGTGCTGCCCATGGTGGGAGCGTTGAAGTCAGCTGCTGGCTTCTGCACTAGCCATAGAAGAGGATGCCACATGTCTTGGGAGTGAGGGAAGGTAAGAAGAATTGTTAATTTCTTTTCAAAATGTGTTGGAGAAGAACAGAGGACAATATTAAGTAAAGGGGCCAGAATATTTTATTTGTTTACGATGGGCCTAAGAACTAACAGTTAGCAACTAACTGCCTCTTCTATCTGATGCCAGCTCAAATCAGTCATGGACCGCTCCTGACAACGATTCTGCTGCTTCACGTCAACAGAGCAGATCTTCTTCTTCCGGACTGCTCTGTTGATGGGACGTCCCCACTGGTGTCATGCTGCTTGATAGTCAACTTCCCGTAGTTAGGCAGCAAGGAGCCAGATATCATTCGGCATGACATTGGCAGTGACGTTCCAACAGCAGAGCAGAGCAAAAGATAAGCAGCCACTCCTGTCAACGCGATGTCATGGGTAGTCACAGAATCGCTGACATGATTGGTCTGTGATTGCACTTAGCCAGCAGATATCACTGGTGTGCAGAGCATTCTTAGGCCAACAGTAAAAAAATAAAATAGTTCCAGATAACCCCTTTAAATAAAGGGGCCCAGGATGAGGCATATTAATACAATAAGGGGCCCAGAATGGAGGTATTAATATAGGAATGGGCACAGGATGGGGGACATTTAATACAAGAAGAGGCACAGTATGGGGACATTAATATAAGAAGTGGCCCAGGATGGGGGACATTAATACAGGAAGGGCCATGATGTGGAATAATATTACAGGAAGAGGCCCAGGATGGAGGCTATTAATTCAGGAAGGGTCCCAAGATGCAGGACATTTTAAATAAGGGGGTTAGGATGGGGGACATTGTTACAGGAAGGGACCAGGATAGGGGACATTATTAAATAAGAAGGCCAGGATAGGGAATATTTGTCATGGCTCAGTTTGGGGATTTGATCCATTGACCTGTTACTCTGTAATTGGGTCCTCTGTCTGCTGAGCTATTGCCTTTTCTTCCCTGTCCACATGCTGATGGTTCCAATTGTCTTTGTCCCACCTTCTTTGCTTGCTCCTCACCAGGTGTTTTCCATTTTCCCCCTTTTGTCTGCCCTATCACATTCTGGGTTGGGTATTATATGTTCACCCTTCACTGTACTTCCTTGCTGGCTATACCTCTAAGTGGACTTGGGTTTAGGAATTCCAACCCTTCAGTTAATGGGTTTACCTTGCATGGTAAACATCAGTAGAATTGCTGCAGTGAGTCTGTTTGTTTTCCTTTCAAGTTCCTCTTCCTTTCACCTCTTTAGGTTTCTGGGAGGTTATTCTTGTTCAGTTCTCCTTAGCCTTCCCTCTCTACCTTATATGAACATGTATTCATTTTCTCACCCTGGGCTTTCATATCTTCCTGCATATTTTCTTCTCCTCTTGTTGGCAGTGTGTTGCAGCCTCCCCTCCGGTTCCTCAGGAGGTACGAGAAACCCCTGAATGGCCTTTTAGGGAGTCAGGTCCGAGGTTGTGTTTTTTGAGTTGTGTGACTAGGGTCTTTCTAGTCTGTGTAGGAACCAGTTGGGTGTGGCTTCAGCATCTCACTGTAGTATGTCTTCCCTTTTTCTATTACCCCTGAGTGAGTGTGTGTTACGTTTATAACAACACTATTGCAGGAAGGTGCCAAGATGGGGACTTTACCACATGGGGGGCCAACACGCGTGTCTTTATAGGATCTAAAACGCAAAAGGGCCCATACAGCTGATCAACATGGAGGTGGGGGCCCAGGTCCAAATTTTGCACAGGGGCCCATCTGACTCTAATTACATCATTGCATGTCAGGTTTGAACAGACCTTCTACTTTTTGTAAAAGTCCTTAAAAATTCTCATATTGCCAGATTCAAAAAGAACTTTTGTGTCTACTGACATTTCCTGCAAACTGCAGGAGCTACTGTAGGTAGCCAATAGATATAAAAAGCAAAAATAAGAGAAGGGGAAAAAACTCTTTAAATAGAACATGTCACCTTGGAAAATGCTATATTAGTTAATCTGCAGGTAAATAGCATTCCAATACTGCCTGGCTGCCTTATGGAAGGGCAGCAGGGTGGCCCAGTGGTTAGAACTATCGATTTAGAACTCTGGGTTCAAATCCAACCAAGGGCAACATCTACAAGGAGTTTGTATGTTCTCCCCATGTTTGCGTGGGTTTCCTCCGGGTTCTCCAGTTTCCTCCAACATTCCAAAAACATACTGATAGTGAATCTAGATTGTGAGCCTCAATGAGGACAGTGCTGATAATGTCTGTAAAGCTCTGCGGAATATGATGGCGCTATATTAGCAAAGCAAAATAATAAATAACATAATAAAGTGTGGCTAGTGGGAGAAAATGCATATTTGCTGCGGATCTTGTTGCGGAAAGACTATCAATCACAGGGGCGTGCTGCAGTCACTGATCACTATACTGTGAGCTATTGCTATAAGCACAGCTCTGTAGTTTGACATCTTCCTCTGCACAGAGCTTGCTGTCAATCAAAGTGCCTAGGAGTGCTTACAGCTGCCGCTCACTGTAAGGAGCAGTGCTGTGAGCGGCCATTGTAATGGCTTACTGCACCACCTCTATGACTGAAAGTCAACAGCTCCTGTGAGACTTAATTTCACTTTCTCCCGGTAGCCGCATTTTCAGTAAGGCAGCCAGGCAACACTGGAAAAGGTAAATAGTGTTTTCCAAGATTACATTTTCCCTTTAAGGGTCAATACATATAGTGCATATTTGCTGCGGATCTTGTTGTGGAAAGTTCTGCAAATGTCCTATTCCTCTAAAACAACCCTAGATAACTAGAAACAATTTTAAATCACATACATTTCTGCAATAAAATATGCAGAGTGGAAATTCACTCTAAGGCTGTGTGTCCACCATGCGTTTTTTAAGTGTTTCCGCAGTGGCAAAAACGCTGCAGAAACACTTAAAAAAACACATGGTAGAAGGCCTGCCATGTTCCCCAATGATAATCCACATGTGCTGTGCACATGCTGCGGAAATTTCCGCTGCGGATTATCATTGCGGAAAAAAACGCAGCACTACCAATTATTTTGCGGAAGCGCTGCGTTTTCGCCGCCATTGACTTGCATTGGAACACATGGATTCCGCATCACTGCATCTGTAGATGCGGAATCCACGCATTTCAATGTGCGGATGGTACTCGGGTGTGGAGGACAGGAGACTCTCCTCTGGACCCGGGTACCATAGAACCTGTGAAAAAAAAGAATAAAATAAAAAATAAATATTATATTTACTTTCTGATGGCCCCCGGGCTCCTTGCCTTCGCTTGCCGGCAGATCGCGGTGGACTGAAGGACCTGCGCTGACGTCATTTAGTCATGTAACGGGTCACGCAACGCTGACGTCGGCAGGTCCTTCAGTGTACCGCGAGCTGCCGGCAAGCCAGGACGGAGCAAAAAAAGACTGCGGGGGCCATCAGAAGGTAAGTATAGATTTATTTTTATTTTTTACCATTCTTTCGGTCACACTATATAAATCCATGCCAGTTGCATGGATTTATATAGTGTGACCAAGTTGACAAGCACTTTCCAAGTGATGCTAAAATCGCTTGGAAAGCGCTTGACAACCCGCATGCGGAAATGCATGTGAAGAACGCTTCACATCCGCATGTCCCTGGCAGGAAAAACGCATGTACAATCCGCATGCGTTTTTTCTGCCAGGGGAGATGCTGAGACGCTCAGGAAAAATCCGGAGCATTTCTGCATCGTGGGCACATAGCCTAAAGCTAAGTTCACGAGAGCGTATTAAAAAAATTGTTTGATTTTCACCCAGAAAAACAAAGACAATGTTTCAGTTGTATTGTCGTCTGAGCAGGGGCGGACACAGACTGTAGTGGGCCCCTGTGCAAGAAATTTTTGGGGGCCCCCCCCGCCCTTCATAAGGCAACAAAGTTATGTAAACATAACCCCCCCATGTGCATCTCTCACCCCCCCATGTGCAGCTCACCCCCCGTGCATCTCTCATCCCCCTCCGTGCATCTCTCACCCCCCCGTGCATCTCTCATCCCCCCCGTGCATCTCTCATCCCCCCGTGCATCTCTCCCCTCCCCCCCATGTGCATCTCTCATCTCTCCCCTCCCCCCATGTGCATCTCTCCCCTCCCCCCATGTGCATCTCTCATATCTCCCCTCCCCCCCATGTGCATCTCTCCCCTGCCCCCCATGTGCATCTCTCATCTCTCCCCTCCCCCCATGTGCATCTCTCATCTCTCCCCTCCCCCATGTGCATCTCTCATTTCTCCCCTCCCCCATGTGCATCTCTCATCTCTCCCCTCCCCCATGTGCATCTCTCATCTCTCCTCTCCCCCCCATGTGCATCTCTCATCTCTCCCCTCCCCCCATGTGCATCTCTCATCTCTCCCCTCCCCCCCATGTGCATCTCTCATCTCTCCCCTCCCCCATGTGCATCTCTCATCTCTCCCCTCCCCCCATGTGCATCTCCCATTCCCCCCACTCCTAGTTAATTGTATTTATAAAAAATAAAACTTGTTATACTTACCCCCATGCGATCCCTGCAGAATCCTGGCGCTCGTCCAAATCGCTGACACCAGGTTCTCCTGCCTTCCGGTCATGTGACGGCGCCGTCACATGACCGGAAGTCAGAGGAATTATGAGATGTCCTGGACCCGGCGCTTTGCATGGGGCCGGGGGCCCCATGAGGAGAGAGACGCACAAGAGGGGGGCTCCGAGGGGGCTCCTACCGGCCGGGCCCCATACTGGAGTCAGGGCAGTCATGCCCTGATGGCGGCCCTGCTGGAGGCTGGAGGGGCCCCCTCTCCCTCGGGGCCCCCGTTCAATGAACCGGCTGCACGGGCGGTAGTTCCGCCCCTGCGTCTGAGTTTTAGTCTGTACGGCATTCATTTTTATTCATCAACAGTATATAAAATTCCTATGTTAAGAATTTCTATGCATTTGTAAAAACTGGATTCTACGTGGATGATCCGTACGGGATCTGATATTTTTTTGCACACCTACACACTTGAATAGGTGAGTCTCATCTGAAATATGACAAAGACTAGTACAGTGATGGCGAACCTTTTAGAGACCGAGTACCCAAACTGCAATCCAAAACCCACTTATTTATTGCAAAGTGCCAACACGGTAATTTAACCTGAATACTGAGCTTTTAGTTTAGAAATAACAACTCATACATTAGCGCACAATAGAGTCTATAGCACAGAGCTTGTAAGCACTGCACTCCAAGCCTAAGATTCTAGCCACGGATTGCAGAGATCTGTTGTTGAGAATGGAGGGGATTTTTAATCAAAAGTAAAATTGCAAAGTTGTTTGCTTTTACAACGTCTTTACAATTGTAACCCTTTATCATGATGAGAATAACCCTTTAAGCCAGGGATGTCAAACTCAAATACACAGAGGGCCAAAGTTAAAAGCTTGGACAAAGTTGGGGCCAACCTTAATATTTGTTAAAAAAATGTCTACAATTTAGGGAGTTTTTTCTTATCAAATAAAACTATTAACTTTTTGAATTATAGTGGAATAATATATGTTCTGTAAGAGCAGTAAAAAGCATATGGCCTAATTTAAATATGTAATAACAAAGGATAAAAAACCTTGAATAAAATAGATAATAAAGTATGATGCAAACAAAAGTGCCCCTAAACAAAGTATGATACCCCCACAGTGAATTCCTCCACATGCACAGTATGATGACCCTACTGTACCCCTTTCCCTCAATCCCCCCAACAAAGAATGGTGACCCCATTACAGTACGATTCTGTCAACTGCAATCTCCACACAGCCCTCCATACAGTATAAAGGCCACAAATAGTCCTCCATACAGTGTAATAGGCCCCACATAGTGCTCCATACAGTATAATGGCCCCACATAGTCATCCTAAAGGAAGGGATCAATAGTAGGTCTGTATGCTGATATAATCAATCATTCGGACCTTATGTTCCTGGAGGTAGGAAGTGGGTACCTTAGATAGCGATATCCTAAGAATGCAAATGATTTGGTGGAGTAATTGGATTTGGCGATGTGCCGTATATGAGTACCTAAAAGGCAAATACAAACAGTTAGAAGGGTTAATAAGGGGGATGATGAAAGACAATGTTAAGTCTAAACCCTTTTTAATATCTTTGTGTTAATATCTTATATGGGGGCCAGTATTCCGTATGGAGCCTTATATGGGGGCCAGTATTCCGTATGGAGCCTTATATGGGGGCCAGTATTCCGTATGGAGCCTTATATGGGGGCCAGTATTCCGCATGGGGCCTTATATGGGGGCCAGTATTCCGTATGGAGCCTTATATGGGGGCCAGTATTCTGTGTGGAGAGATTCACCGGTTTCTGAGCTATTGTGGAATTTACAATAGATATCACTCATGTAATGTAAGAAGTGAAATCTTTGCATTGTACTATATATATATATATATTTCTCTGCGATATCATGAATCGTGGTATGTGTTAAAGGGGCCCACTGAGACTCTTTTGCCCAGGGCCCACAAAAACCTGGAGCCGGCCCTGAATGCACCTTACCTGACCTTTGTATCTTTTAATATTAATTTCAATAAAATTCTATAGCTTTTATCAAATTTTCTATTCACTCTTTATTCTAAACGCCTAACACTAAGGAACCAGCGCCAGTTAAACCATTAATAATAATTGTAGAAAAGTAACTGCTGGTTCCGTCACATGGGATTTACAAACGGAACATATTCTATCTGTTTCCTTAAATTATTCTTGTTACATGTCTGTCTGTCTATCCTCGAGACCGAATAATAGCCATGTATGTTGAATTGCAGTGGACTTACTTAACTCTTCGGTAGACCAATAAAGACTTTTTTTTTACAGTAAATTGAAAACAAATCTCTTCATTTGATGCATTACAACTATTAAACACAAAGTATAAATACAACCTCAATTTGTGAGAGATAATTGACAGCAGTTATAGTCTTATAAAGTATCTTGTCAGAGTAAGCTGTTATGTGTGTACATGTGGAATAACAATATTTCTGGCCATTATATAACCTTTTTGACAATTTTTCTTTCTGCACTAGAAAATTCAGCAGTTTCTCTTTTTCTCTCTGTGCTCCTGTCTCTCTCCAACCTACTCCATCTCTCTCCATAGACATCTGCAGGCAGAAGGAATATTTGATCCTTTACTGAAGACAGACCTGTAGACAGATTAGAGCAGTTTTTGCGAGTATATGATCAGTGGAGAGAGAGATGATAAGTGATAATGATATATATAAGTGATAATGATTGATAAGTAAGGAAACAACCATATTTCTCTAATAAGATATATTATAACTTTTTTCATCTTCATTTCTACTGTTCATTTCTAGAAACCCCAAAACCAAACGTTAAAGTGAGGTTGATCTTTAGGTTTGTGAGGATAGGTCTCTATTGCCATTTTACATAGGAGCACTGCAGTATTTGCCTACTGCTAAATTATTCATGTTCCAGATGAAAAAGAATATAACTTAAACAGCAGGTTCCAACTACACAATCTCAATTGAATTAAAGTCTAGACTGTGACTTGTCCACTCCAGAATATTAACTTTGTGTTAAAGCCATTTCTGTGCATGTTTGGTTTCAGATCTAGATCATTAGGAAAATAAATTTCACAAATCACAGTTATCTTACAGACTGTAGTGGTTTTTCCTCCAGTATTTCGATGCATTTTTCAACATTCATTTTATCTTCTACCTTCTGAGAGAGCTGTGAATGATTTTATTATACACAATGCCTTATGGTGGGAATGGTGTAATTGGTGGTACACACAGTCTATACCTACAGTATTAATGGCCAAAAACATGGCTGAGATGGGTATAATTCTGCCAAGGGAATGACCATTAGAGGTGGGGCTAGAGAACCAGCCAAAAATGACTAAGCTATGCTGTTTCTTGCTGCTGGGTACAAAGATGTGGAGGAAATAGGGAAAGAGAGCGCTACCTGAGCGTAGTAAGTAGAGACTAAAAATTTTAAAAGAATATAAAATCTTTTATACTCACCTGAGCAAGTTGTGCTGATAGGCACAACTCTATTTGAGGAATTTGTCCATTATTAGGGTTCTCAGACCACGGTTTGCAGCTCTTCCATAGACGGTGGTGGTATATTTATCCTACACGACAGACAGCCACCACGTGAACAAATTGAGACAAATGGATTCTGGAGGCGCTCCCGTGGAAGAAAGAGTAACCAAAAAATTGTTTAAACTTCCAAATGTGGTGCAATCACATGGAGGATATTCCACAAGGGATTAATATTTGTAGGTTTATTAAAAAATCATAAAACCATGAATACACATAAGGGAAATGGATGTACAAAAAAGAGAATGGAGAAGGGGGTCTTTAAAAAGGATCACACAACGCGTTTCTGCTCATAGAGCCTTCATCAGGTGTGTATGAGACCTTAGGTTTGACTGAACTCTTATACCCACCATCTTTACTTGTGGGTGGGGTCACCCTCAGAGGTAACACACAACTCAAATCTACTCTTTCTCTCTGTTGTGGAGTCTGGAGTCTAATTAATGAATATAGGTGGACTTTTGTATACATATATTTCTTACCAATAGTGTTATTGCTCAAATTTCGCTGTTTCTGTAACTCCCATAGAACCATTTCCATACCCCACATCCGTTTGGCCAAGCCTGGACAGAATCATCCAGGCTAGGATAGGAAGAACCCTTTCAAGGGGTTTTCTAAGGATTATATTTTTAACCCCATAAGCTTCAACTGTATAAAAATAACACAGGTCTATTCAGCTCCGGCTCTCCACCTCTGTCATGATCTTTGTCTACAGGCTACAGTGTCGATATAATGACTACAGTGCATGTGGCCACTGCAGCCAATTATAGTGATGCTGAGGTAGACAGCTGATAAACCAAGTGATTGGCTACAGCTGTCAAGTGTGATGTAGTCTTGATATCACCGCTGCAGCTACTCCTCAAAGACCTGCGCAATGAGGGAGAGACGGCGCTAAAGGAGAAGAAGGTGAATAAATATCTGTTTTTAAACAGATGCAAAAATTAGGGCAGCACGGTGGCTCAGTGGTTAGCACTGTTTCTTTGCAGTTCTGGGGTCCTAGGCTCAAATCCCACCAAGGACAACATCTGCAAGGAGTTTGTATGTTCTCCCTGTGTGTGTGGGTTTCCTCCAGGTTCTCCAGTTGCCTCCCACGCTCAAAAGACATACTGATAGGGAATGTAGATTGTGAGCCCCAATGGGGACACCAATGATAATGTATGTAAAGCGCTGTGGAATATTTGACATGAAATGATGATCTAATCAGCCATTACATTTTTTCCACTTGCTGTCAGAGTTGTAAAGCATGGCTTCTTGCCAAAATGTAGCTATAATATTTTTATTATTAGCACTTTCCCATAAAGCTGCACTTACTGAAGCACATTGGAAATAGGACTTGCATAATCTATCCTACAGTGTATCAGCATTGTCAATGGTTTCATACATGGTGCCCCACTCAGTATTGTCCTCATAGTCACTCAAGTTTTGGGAACATACAATTCCATACAATTTTCTTGTTCGTTTGATTGTCCAAAACGCAGTCATAGAGTTTTTGCTTTATTCATTCATTTTCAGGGACTTTGATTTACCAGGAAACTCTCACTAGCAGATAAGCCTTCTAAATATTAATGTATCTGTACATCTTTACTAGTTAGTTCTTGACATGATGAGGTTAATATTTTAGTGAGACAAAGGCTTCAATAAATTCAATGCCGCTGGTGATCATATCTAGTGAACATGAGGTTTACCTCCGACCTTGTTCCAGTTCCTTGTGACCTTGGATAACACCTGTTTTGGATGCAGATTGTAAATGTGTCCTTACTAGTCTCTGATCAGATTGTGATTAGTACAGAGGATTAGTCAGTGCCAATAATTTATACTGACCCAATACAACATTTTTGAGGCCCAAATGAGTCTTAAAGTAAAATTTTCCAGACTAAGCAGAGGCGCAGACCTTTGTGCTCACGTACATGAGACTATATGAACAGATGTGGTGGAAGGGGCGACCTGCGTCTGATTAATTGGGCTCCATTTGGTCCATTATTTATTATCATATACTATACCAGTATAAAGAGATTGTGGGGAAGAGTTTGTGGTTCACGGTACCTCTAGCCAGTTAGTTAGTTTCCATGGTAACATTACTCATCCCGTGTACCTGAAGAGTGAAGGCTGCCTACTAATTTAACCCACAGACTGCCGCTTACATGTGCGCAGCACTGTGAAAGTTTGCAGAAAGACCTGAGCCAGCACATAATGCACCGACAGGGTTACACAGTAAGATGTACTGCAAGCCAGATAATGAAACATCAAAATGGAACAAATTATATAAATCAAATTTGTAGCAATATTCTGAAAGTTTCTTTGCAAAGTTAACAATACAAAGTGCAACATTTTTCTTTGAAAATAATAGGGCAGATATTTGCATTTAGAAGTCAGCGAAAGTGAAAATTGGAGAAAATTAATCAAAGTGGTTAAGTGTCATAATAAATTTGGCTCAACCTGCACACATAAACCAATATTTTGTCTCAAAATAATAGATTCATGTCTAATAAATTATAAAATGATGAGGTCGGCTTTAAAAACACTTAAAAGGGTGGGCCACTACTTTTAAATTGATGGCAAATCCTTAGGATAGGCCATCAATATCTGATCGGTGGGGGGCAACACTTGGTACCCCCATTGATCAGCAGTTACCGGAGGCAGCTGTCAGGAGTTCTCAGATAACAGTCGCACCCCCACTGATCAGATATTGATGGTCTATACCGTAGCGTAGTTACTGGCGGGGGCTTCTGCGCTATGATATCAAAACTGCATGGCCCTTGTTAGGATCATGGATTAGGTGAATGTATGATGTTTTTTTTTTTTTAAATAACACTTGTGGTATGACTGTGGGGACATCATAAACAATGGGGGACTCTCATAAAGCGTGGGAGCTAAGGTGGGGGCCATTATACAGCGTAAGAGCTAATGTGGGGGGCATTATACAGTGTGGGAGCTAAGGTGAGGGCCATTATACAGTTTGAGTGCTAATGTGTGGGTCATTATGCTGTTTTTGGGGGAGACATCATACTATGTATAGGGGAGCATCATACTATATATATAGGGGAGCTATGGGCCCACCATATTGTGAATAGTGGAGCTGTGGAAGCATTATACTGTGTATAGGGGAGCTGTTCACATTATACTGTGTATAGGGGAGCTGTGGACTTACCATACTGTGTATAGAGGAGCTGTGGGGTATCATACTGTGTATAGGGAGCTGTGGGCTCTCCAGAGTGTGTATAGGGGAACTGTGGGCCCACCATACTGTGTATAAGGAAGCTGTTGGCCCATTATACTGTGTATAGAGGAGCTTTGGGCCCATTATACTGTGTATAGAGGAGATTTGGGCCCATCATGCTGTGTATAGAGGAGCTGTGGACCCACCATACTGTGTATAGGGGAGCTGTAGACCCAGCATACTGTGTATAGGGGAGCTGTGGGCCCACCACACTGTGTATAGGGAAGATGTAGGCCCATCATGCTGTGTATAGAGGAGGCTGTACATTGAGAGACTCAGGGGACATTATTAAATATTAAGTGGGTGCTTAGGAAGCATTATTGTTATAGGGGCACTCAGAGTTCACTGACTGTCGAAGGTGCATATAGGAGTATTATTACTTTCTAGGGGCAAAATATAGGTACTGTTTTCTAGGGCACTTGCACAGGGCATTAATATATTCTAGGGGACAATTTTACTATCTAGAGAGCACAAAGGAGGCGTTTTACTTTGTTAGAGGCACAGTGGTGGCATTATTATGTGGAGCACTAAGAGGTGCACTTATAGGGCCACATACAGTAGAAGCAGCTCAGTATTGGAGTGACAGCAGATGAAGAGTTTGTGCAGGTTGGGAATAGATGGGGACGGTGCTGGAAATGTGAGAAGTCAAATTTATCTTTTTTGTAATCTTCAGACAATTTGAGGCTGGAATAAGTTGTCATGTCAGTCTGGACCAGATGGAAAAAACAGGAAAAGTGAGAGACTCCTTCAGAAACGCCATCTATAATGGTACTGTAATCTCTAATATGTATTAACATTTCAAGACATCAGCCAGGAAGTTAAAGCTTGGGCGGAAATGGGTCTTCCAAATGGACAATGACCTGAAGCATACTGCCAAAATGGTAACAAAGTGGCTTAAGGATAACAAAGTCAATGTTTTGGAGTGGCCATCACAAAGCCCTGATCTCAATCCTATTGAAAATTTATGGGCAAAGCCGAAAAGGCAAGTGCGAGCAAGGCGACCTACAAACCTGGATCAGTTACACCAGTTTTGTCAGGAGGAATGGACCCAAATTCGGACCAACTATTGTGAGAAGCTTGTGGAAGGATATCCAAAACGTTTGACCCAAGTCATTCAGTCTAATGGCAATGATACCAAATATTAATGAAATGTATGTAAACTTTTGACTTTGCAGTAAGTAATAAAAATGCCTAAAAACATTCTCTCTCTCTCATTATTCTGGCATTTGGCAAATATTAAAAATCATGGTAAACCTAATTGACCTAAAACGGGAAAGAATTATTCTGATTTAATGTCAGATATTGAGAAAAACATGCATATGTGTCTTTTTATATAGTGTATGTAAACTTCTGGTTTCAACTGTATATCTTTGAAGCCACGTGCACATGAGCCTGGGGGTGCATTTGGGTCAGGTTGATGCACTGACTTTAGGTTTCAACTGTATGTGTCATCATAAGGCGGTAATCTCAGTGATGGTGTTTGTGCAGATTTATTTTCAGTAAAAACCCAGTCATCTGCTGAGGTTCTCCTATACCCACAATAAGGCTGCGCTACCATAGTTGTGATCAGAGTTACCGGTTAGGGGCCCACTCAGATGTTTCCCCTCCACCCCTCCCAAGCTGAACCCTTAGCTACACCTCTGGCACCTACTCTAAGAATAAGTCATTACAAAAAAGTAGTGGCCAACCTTTATAATATAGGGGCTATCAAACATTTCAACATTTAAAAAAAAAATAGCCATCAACATAATAAAAAAAATACTAGAAGACACAAAACTCACCAGTAGAGTTGAGTGAATCTATTCTCAGGGCTCTGGTCCAGTGGCCAGGTCAGTAGCTCATGGTTACTGAACAGATTTGTAGACCCAGCGCCATATAGTTGACAAACACATGATGTCGTGCCAGGCCTATTAGTCAGTAGAGGCACTGGAATGCCGGCGAGTAGGAGGATGTTCGCGCTCCTTTCTTTCAGTCATGGACTACAGAAGTGGTTGCTAAACCAGGGTCCTGAGAATTGATTCACTCGTCTCTTCCCTCCTGCATTGCTGCTAGTCTTTGTGCACATGGCTTCACACAAAGAATTTTTCAGCACATTGTGTGCTCCTGTAATGTACAACAGAATACCCACACATTTTGTCACCTAGATCATTGTAGAAGTTTGGTTAAGTAGGACCATGCAGGATCCACATTGAATGACCTTAACACAATGGAACATTACGGCCTTCTGAAGTTGTCATTACACTTGAAAATAATACTAAACTTGAAAACAGTCATTAATAGCTCACTGACTGCATTCATGTGAATGGTGATTATAATCCACCTTTCATATAGAATTGTTTTTCTTTAACCCTTTCCCGCCACAGTAAATTTTCTTTTGTTGCGCTTTTATTCATCCCCTTGTTGCTAGAGCTGGCAATTCTGGTGTTTCAATTTTTTTTTTTGGCCTCATGGTGTTTATTGTAGAGGTAAAGAATTTTATATTTTGACAGAACTTTTACGTACACAGTGAAACCGAATTTGTTTATTTTTTTAATACCTTAATTTTTATTAGGAAGAAAAGGCTGTGATTCAAATTTTGATTTTGTTTCTTAATATATTTATAAATATTTTTAAAACCTCTTTATTTTCTTTAACATTTTACTCTTTTTTGTAGTACCCTTAGAGGACTTGAACCAGTGATCATCTGATGTACAACTGCATTGTTGACAGCCTCCTATGAAACCCATCGTCACCCCACGATTGTGTTGCTGGGAGTGGTGATGGGCATGCGGAATACCATGCAGCAAGGACTGTTCCTTAAATGAAGTTGTCAGAAATTGACAACATCATTTAAAGGAGTTAACAACAGGAATTGGAGCTTAGATCTGATCGCTGCTGTTACAGGCAGATGCTTGATGTGTAATACAACTGGCACCTCCCAGGTATTGTGTGTCCGGTACTTTTATTCTGATCGCCTATCCTTAAAATAGCTCATCAATATCTGATCAGTGGGGTTGTGATATGAAGCACCCCCATCGATCAGCTGTTCCTGGTGTCGATATTGGTAGGATATGCTCAGCTGTGGAGTAGAAAAGCACAGTTTCGTAAACTGTATAGTGGCCTCGTCTGAGTACTGCACATCTGCCCCTATTTGAATGATTATGGTGATTAAGGGTGGATCTGCAGTACTCCACATTGGCCATTATATAGTTGATGGAGCTGTGCTGTCCTGCTCCATAACTGATCACATCTGCCACTGACACCTGGAACAGTTGATTGATGGGGATGGTGGGTGTAGTACCCCCACCAACCTGATATTGGTAATCTATCCTAAGGATAAGCCATCAATATAAAATGACAATCCCTTTAAAGTTAGTTACAATATTCAAGAATTTTATATTTTTTTACCCATATGGAAATGTTGAAAAATATTGCCTTTGATTATGTTGTTACAGTTACAACAAGAGTGACAAAGGAATGTTTCAAACTTTGGGCTAGATACAGACCTTTGTTTACTCATTTTCTCACCCATATCAGCCCTAAAAAGTATTTCCCTAATCAGTTTACATTAGATGATATAATGGTTGCTCTCTGGAAGATATTGATGCTTGGGTGTGCATCACTGACTATATGCCAGTGTTTCCTAATAAATCCATATATAATCTTACTGTGCTTCCCAAATGTAGTGACAAAGGGGATTTTTTTCTTCTTCTTGGAGCCTGATGAATACCGAGAAGAAAAAAAGGTGCAAAGGTTTACCGACAACTATAGGCTGTCTGGGTGGGTTCTCCAGCCCCTTTTGAATCTTTGGCAGAACATAATGGACAGATGTCACAGGGTTATCCTGAATCAAAAATGCACCAAGGTCTTCATCAATAAGACCATTCACAGTGGCTACGATTTCAATTTCAATGTCATTTTTGGGATCTTTATTTAAAGGGACATAAACCTTTCTATCAATTTATTGTTGATGGATTGCATTGACATATGATTGTCTATCCCGAACAACCAGTTGTCCTCTGGTTTATAAATAAGTGATGTATCAGCCTTTATCATTCAGAGCTCTTTGCTCATTTATCATCAGTTTTGGTCTAATTGGTGGGGGCTTCATCTGGATCTTTTTTTCATAACCTCCTTGAACACTAAATCAATATATGTTTCTATGCTTTTATCTGCTGTAGGGGCTGTTTGTCTCCTGTTACATTTAAGACCCAAGGGTCCACCTCTATAGGGAATAACTGTTCCTGAATAGACGAAGATTCATGTAAATTAACATCTATCTCTGTTTTATTATCTTTTCCTGAAGAAAAATGTTCTGGTGCCTTGGATTTTTGAGATACAATTGTTTATTTGGCTTGGTGGGAGGTCCAACCGAGGAAGCAAGGTAGCTTACTAATGGTGAATGGGATTCTCCTAGCAGCCTTGTAGTCCTTTCCAGATTGATGGGCAGCAACAATTGCTTATCTAAGTTCATTGCTGATGTCTTTCCTTCTTGGCATTGTGTTAATAGATGGTGTAATGCTCCAGGTCAGCAAAGTGCCCAAACTTCTGCTTTTCAAGGGCATTTGATTAACATCACTTTGCTGCTACTTATCCCTCTTAAAGGGATTAGTAAGGTTATTTTGTCAGGTTATTTTGTTAGTAGGATGCTAATAGTATCTTTAACTAGTGCCTGGGCAGCCCTTTCACAATATGCAAATACCATTATTTTACCTTCTTTTGTTTTCTAGCTATAGGATTCCTTTGTAGCTGCCTGTCCTAGTCCAGTCAATTACAGTCTTGTGCTGACTAGTCAAGTATATGTAAATGCAAAGTAAATATTCACCCCTACCCCGCCCATAATCCCGCCCAGTAATTGTAAAACTCTCCTGCTTGCACAATGCCTCCCTAGGACTGCACAGAGTGACTAGGTCAAGAGGAGTGTGAAGATCACGTCAGAGGAGTGTGAAGGTCACGTCAGAGGAGTTTGAAGGTCACGTCAGAGGAGTATGAAGGACAAGTCAGAGGAGTGTGAAGATCACTTCAGAGGAGTGTGAAGGTCACGTCAGAGGAGTATGAAGGACAAGTCAGAGGAGTGTGAAGGTCACGTCAGAGGAGTGTGAAGGTCACGTCAGAGGAGTGTGAAGGACAAGTCAGAGGAGTGTGAAGATCACTTCAGAGGAGTGTGAAGATCACTTCAGAGGAGTGTGAAGATCGCCACCTGTGGAGACCAGTTGTCAGTTTCTGTTGTGAGTTGTTATTGACAGTGGATATGTTAGGTGTTTGTGTGTGCGGTGTGAGACAGAGTGAACAATTACTGGAGGGGAAGTGTGAATGAGACAAAGTACATGAGCTGCCCAGGCACTATTTAAGGATACTATTAGTATCCTAGTAAAAATGACCTGACAGATTTTCTTTAATGGAAGCAAAAATGGTGGACTCATTTTTAACACATTGCTTCTGCATTTTAGCATATTTTTGATAAATAATGACACATTGTTATTTCTCATGTGTTGTTTATCTGAAGTTGTATTTACCTAACTTTATGATCTTCTAAGGACCAGATTTTTATATTATCGCATTTTTCGGACTATAAGAAGCACCAGACCATAAGACGCACCTAGGTTTTAGAGGAGGAAAATAGGAAAAAAAAATGTAAGCAAAAAATGTGGTCATGATGCCCTGTTATGGGGGAGGGAGTCTGCTGCTGACACTGGTATTGGGGTAATGTCCCCCAATTCTGTTAATATCCTCCATTCTGGTATGTATGGCCCCTCCTTCCTGGTATACGTGGCTCCCATCCCATTCTGGTATACGTAGCCCTCATCCCCATCCTGGTATTCATGGCACCCCTTGATCCCCCATCCTGGTATTCATGACACCCCTTTGATCTACCATCCTGGTATGCATGGCACCCCCTGATCCCCATACTAGTATTCATGGCACCCCTTGATCCCCCATCCTGGTATGCATGGCACCACTTTATCCTCCATCCTGGTATGCATGGCACCCCTTGATCACCCATTATGGTATGTGTGGCACCCCTTGATCCCCCATCCTGCTATGCATGGCACCCCTTGATCCCCCATCCTGGTATGCATGGCACCCCTTGATCCCCCAACCTGGTATGTATGGCACCCCCAGAGCCCCCATCCAGGTATGCATGGCACCCCTTGATCCCCCATCCAGGTATGCATGGCACCCCTTGATCACCCATCCTAGTATGTATAGCCCCCCTCATCCCCATCCTGATATGCATGGCACCCCTTGATTCCCCCATCCTGGTATGTATGGCACCCCTTGATCACCCATCCTGGTATGTATGGCACCCCTTGATCACCCATCCTGGTATGTATGGCACCCCTTGATCACCCATCCTGGTATGTATGGCACCCTTTGAGCCCCCATCCTGGTATGCATGGCACCCCTTGATCACCCATCCTGGTATGTAGGGCACCCCTTGAGCCCCCATCACGCTGCCCACAAAAAAAAATAAACAATCATACTCACCTCCTCTCTCCTCCAGTGCTGCGTCCCGCTCTGCTGCACTCTCACTGTGTGAGCCGCGCATGGCGTCCCTGCCGTGCACCCTCACACAGTGTGAGATGCTGTGCTGGAATAGTCACTGCTCCCCACGCCGGGACTCTGTGCGTGGGAAGCAGTGACCATTCAGTCTCTTCAATAACCAGCACACTGTACCGCAGCGTGGCTCTTGCTGCCCCTCTGCGGTCAGTGTGCCCGCTATTAAAGACCATGAATATTCACTAAAACCCATGGGAGTGGGTTGTAGGGAATATTCATGAGCTTTAATAGCGGGCACACAGACGGCAGAGCGGCAGCAGGAGCTGCGCTCCAGCTACAGTGTGCCAGCTATTAAGGAAAATGAATATTCATTGCTCTCCACGCCCATGAGCGTGAGGAGCAGGGAATATTCATTTTCTTTAGTAGCGGGCACAGTGTAGGCTGCAGCAGGCGGCTGCTGCCTCCTGTGCCCCGCTGATCCCCTGCTGCGGCTCCCCCACACCCACCACCATGCACGGCCATACAATAATATAGTATTCGGACTATAAGACTCAACCCCCACTTTCCTCCTGAGTAAAACCATAGAATTCAAACAAGGTGCACTTACTTTTTCACATCATAAGTCATCATCTCTACATCAACTTGACATGTTGCCCAGAGGACAATAGAGGGACAGCATAAGAACATCTACATTTTTAGGGTACAAGACAACCACTTCCATATTTTTCAGCTTCCAGGATTCTTGTGAGTATGACCTGGGGTCACACCTACAGTATATATTCAGGCTTTTAGTGGGGTTCTAATTTATGGACTTAGGTCAATTGTATAACTTTTCTTTAACAGTAAAATACAAAGTGCAAAATTTATTGTTGTAAAATAGAACAATGCTAACCATTGTTTAATGCATTGCTGTTCAGTGCATATCATTTTGAATACTTGTTGCAATAACCAACTTTTGTGGACACTGTCAGATGTCAGATTTCTGTTTAGGGCACTATCAGTTTACTTTTGTTCCATGTCCCTAAAATATGTATAGTCAGCTTATATAAAGTATCTGGAAGTCAAAGAGATTCAAAAGCAACATATTTTGGTATATAACAAAGACTACATTGTGTAGTAAGAGCTACTGTAGATATTTTTGCATTTAAAAGAAAAGGTGATTTGGCTAAACACAATATATAATGGAATGTATCTGGCTTGGAGCTATGTTGCCTAAAATTTTAGAGAATTGCATTATGAAGAATCATCAAATGTTTATTTTTTAGCTGAATCACTCCTGTTGCAAGGAATTCCAGGAATGCATACAAAACACAAAAAATGCCATTTTGATGAAAATTACCACAAATATTTCAGGTTCAGTTATCAGGATAGACCCACAAAAATTGGGACTGTTGGTAACTGTGTGTACTGTAACAGTCTGTAAGCTGGTTTAGTTTTAAATTTTCCTGACTGTTCTGCTCTATGTACAGGTGTAATTCAGCAAAAATAAGCAACAGTCATATTGGAGGTAGACTTGTCAACTATGACAAATACCCAAAATTAAAACACAAACATACAAACAAACATGCAATAAAACACTCATACAGTATATGCTTAAAGATAAGTAAATACATGCTGGACAGCTCCAGTTTGATTTTTGGAAGAAAAAGATTAGATAGACTCCTATCCAAAAAGAATAATGGTCTATCAATATGATACATATAGAATTGGCAATCTTTGCTCACGCTTCTTTGCAGTAGCACTCCAAATCTGTCAGATTGTGAGGGCATCTCCTGTGTACAGGTCAACCCACAGACTTTCACTTGAATTCAAGTCTGGGCTCTGGCTGGGCTATTTCAAAATGTTGATGTTCTTCTGGCAAAGCCATTCTCTTTTTGATTTGGAGGTATTCTTACGGTTGTTGTTGCAGTGAAAGGTGAAATTCTTCTTAACCTTCAACTTTTTATCAGAGGCCTGAAGGTTTTGCTGCAAAATTGACTGATATTTTTAACTGTTCATAATTCCCTTCATCTTGACTAATGCCACAATTCCAGTTACCAAAAAGAGCCCCAAACTTAATGCTGACTCCACCATGTTTCACTGGATGTGGTGTTCTCGTGGTGATGCACAGTGTCGGTTTTGCACCAAACAATCCTTTTAGAATTATGGCCTTCAAGTTCAACCTTGCTCTCATCAGTCCATAACACATTTTCTCACATGCTTTTGGCAGACTTGATGTAGGTTTTGGTAAAACATAGCTGGATGTGAATGTTTTCCTTTGCAAGAAAAGGCTTCTTTAACCTGCAGGCAAGACATATAAAGCATATTGGAATTTCTGTCACATTCAGAGCACAACCAGTACTTGCCAGAAATTCCAGCAGCTACTTTATTGTTACTGTAGGACTGTATCGACTGCATCCGGACCAATTTTATCCTTGTCTTTTACTCAATTTTTGAGGGAAGTCCAGTTCTAGTTAATGTTGGGCCAAATATAACCCACTTCTTAATGAATGTCCTATTTTACAATATATGCAATTCTTTGGAAATTTCTCTGTACCCCCTTACTTATAATTTTCAACAATTAGTTACATAGTTACATAAGTTAAAAAAAGATCCATCAAGTTCAACCTTTCTCCACCAATTATAAATTTTTGTCATTAAATTATCTATAACCTACAATGTTATATGTACTGACAGCTTTTTAAAAGCTGTTAGTGTGTGCCATTACTACCTCTTGTGGTCAGCATTTCACAGTCTGACTGTTGTAACTGTAAAGAACCTTTTCCTATTTAGCTCCCGGAATCGCCTTTCTTCCACCCGTAATGAGTGCCCTCTGTTCCTTAGTATTGGCTTTGGAAGGAATAAGTCATGTGCCAGACCTTTGTATTGACCACACATGTATTTATACATATTAATGAGATCTCCTGTGAGACGTCTTTTTCTAAGCTAAACAAGCCCAGCTTTCCAACCTCTCATCATATGAGAGGCCTTCCATCCCTTGTAACTAGAGTTGCCCGCCTTTGAACTGACTCTAACTTCTTAATATCCTTTTTAGAATGTGGAGCACACCACTGGATCCCATATTCTAGATGTGGCCTTACAAGTGATTTATAGAGGGTTAACAATAAATTGGGATTATGGGATTTTATCTCTCTTTTTGTACACCCAAAAATCTTGTTTGCTTTTGCAGCTGCTGCCTGACATTGAGTACTGTTGCTCAGCTTACTTGTAACCAGAATGCACAAGTCCTTTTCCTGTTCTGTGGTCCTGAGTATACTCCCATTTAATGTACATGCAGCAATAAGATTACTCTGTCCTAGGTGCATAACTCTACATTTATCAACATTAAATCTCCTTTGCTAAGTGTTTGCCCATTCAGATATCTTATCCATATTGTTTTGTGATATTGTAATGTCAAGGTCAGATTTTAATATCCAACATAGTTTGCTGTTGTCAGCAAAGACTGACACTTTACTCTCAATACCATCCACAAGGTCATTAATAAAGATATTAAAAAGAATTGGTCCTAGTAGAGATCCCTGCGGCACCCCACTGCTGACTATATCTCACTTAGAGAACGTACTATTTACGATGACTTTTTGTTTCCTGACTTTTAGCCAATTCCCTACCCATCTGCCTATAGTTTCCCCTAGTCCCTGCTTCTATAGCTTCATTATAAGGCTGTTATGTGGCACTGTATCAAATGCCTTTGCAAAGTCCAGATAAATCAGATCATCTGCATTACTAACATCAAGATTTGCAATTACCTCTTCATAGTAACATTTTGGTTAGACAATGAGATCCCTTTGCTGTGTAGTAAGCTGTTTATGGACCATGACTTTTACTGTAAAATGCAACTAAGAAAATGTCAGGAAAATTCTACTAAAAAAGTTAAACTTTATATGGGGTTAATCAACATCACTTTAACCCCTTGATGACCGAGCCACTTTCTAGGTTAATGACCGGGCCAATTTTTTAAATTCTGACCATTGTCACTTTATGAAGTAAGAACTCTGGAACACTTCAACGGATCCCCCTGATTCTGAGAATGTTTTTTCGTGACATATTGTACTTCATGATAGTGGTAAAATTTCTTTGATATGACTGCATTTATTTGTAAAATAAACAGAAATTTGGGGAATTTTTTTTAAAAATTTTGCAGTTTTCAAACTTTGAATTGTTATGCCCTGAAATCAGAGAGATATGTCACACAAAATAGTTAATAAATAACATTTACCACATATCTACTTTATATCAGTGCAATTTTTGAAAAAAAAAAAAATTTACAAAACCATTTTTTTAGGGACCACATCACATTTGAAGTGACTTTGAGGGGTCTATACGACAGAAAATACCCAAAAGTGACACCATTCCAAAGACTGCACCCCTCAAGGAGCTCAAAACCACATTCAAGAAGTTTATTAACCTTTCAGGTGCTTCACAGAAACTGACGCAATGAGTAAGAAAAAAATTTACATTCAACTTTTTTTCACAAAAAAATTCATTTAGACCAAATTTTTTTATTTTCACAAGGGTAACAGATAAAAATGGACCCCAAAATGTATTGTACAATTTCTCTTGAGCATGCTGATACCCAATATATGGCGGAAAACCACTGTTTGGGTCTTGGAAGGGACGGAGTGCCATTTGACTTTTTGAATTAAAAATTTGCTGGACTAATTAGCGGACACCATGTCGCATATGGACAGCCCCTGATGTGCCTAAACAGTGGAAACCCCCTACAAATGACCCAATTTTGGAAACTAGACCCCTCAATGAACCTATCTAAATGTGTGATGAGCACTTTGAACCCCCAGGTGCTTCACAGAAGTTTATAACATAGAGACGTGAAAAAAATCACAAAAATTTTCTTTTAGCCCCAAATTTTTTATTTTCGCAAGGGTAACAGGAGAAAATGGACCCCAAAAGTTGTTGTGCAATTCCTTCTGAGCACACCGACATCCTATATGTGGCGGAAAACCACTGTTTGGGAGCACGGCAGGGTTTGGAAGGGAAGGAGCGCCATTTAACTTTTTTAATTCAAAATTTGTTGGAATAATCAGCAAATGCCATGTTGCGTTTGGGGAGCCCCTTATGTGCCTAAACAGCGGAAATCCCCCACAAGTGACCCCATTTTGGAAACTAGACCCCTCAATGAACTTATCTAGATGTGTGGTGAGCACTTTGAACCCCCAGGTGCTTCACAGAAGTTTATAACGTAAAGCCATGAAATTAAAAAAATTACAAAAATTTTCTTTTAGCCCTATTTTTTTTTATTTTCACAAGGGTAAGAGGAGAAAATGGACCACAAAAGTTATTGTGCAATTTATCCTGAGCACGTCGATACCCTATTTGTGGATGAAAACCACTGTTTGAGCTCACGGCAGGGTTCGGAAGGGAAGGAGCGCCATTTGACTTTTTGAACGCAAAATTGGCTGGAATTTAGAGCGGACGCCATGTCGCATTTAGAGAGCCCCTGATGTGCCTAAACAGCGCAAATTCCCCACAAGTGGCCCATTTTGGAAACTAGACCCCTCAATAAACTTATCTAGGTGTGTGGTGAGAACTTTGAACCCCCAGATACTTCACAGAAGTTTATAACGTAGAGCCGTGAAAATAAAAAAAAAATCACAAATTTTCTTTTCGCCCAAAATTTTTTATTTTCACAAGGGTAACAGGAGAAAATTGACCTCTCATTTTGTTCTGCAATCTCTCCTGAGTACGCCAATACCCTACATGTAATTGGGAACTACTTTTGAGGCACAGTGCAAAGGTCAGAATGGAAGGAGCTTTATATTATAGTGCAGATTTTACTGTTATGGTTTGAGGATGCCATGATCCACTGGGAGAGCCCCTGAGGTGCCAGAACAGCAGATTACCCCGGTGTAAGCGCTCAGCGCAGAGTGCAGGATTAATGTGCGCCGAGCAATACTGTGATCTTTGGGAGGCAGAACGAACAAATCAGCAGCAGGTGAAGAATTGGTTTTATTTATTTTTTACTCCGTTCCTCGTGGAGTATAAAAGTGATTAGGTGACTTTATTCTTCGGGTCGGTGCGATTACATCGATGCCAGATTCATATTGAGTTTTTATGATTGGCTGCTGTCACACACTAAAAGACACTTTTTTTTGCAAAAACTGTTTGCATCGCCATATTTTTAGAGAGCTATAATTTTTCCATATTTCAGTCGACAGAGTCATGTGACGGCTTGTTTTTTGGAGGATAGGTTGACGTTTTTATTGGTACCATTTTCGGGCAAATTACATTTTTGGATCATTTTCTATTCTGATTCTTGGGATGCAGAATGAACAAAAACCAGCAATTCAGGATTTTTTTTTTTGTTACTTGTGTGGTAAAATTGATAAGGCATCTTTATTCTTCGGGTCAGTACGTTTACAGCGGTACCACATTTATGTAATTTTTTTATGTTTTTGTGCTTTTACATAAAAACTTTTATAGAAAAAATAATTATCTTTGCATCGCTTTATTCTGAGCACTGTAATCTATAGCCCTATATACAGGCCCACTGACTGATTACAAGATTGTAGACACCTGTGATACTAATTAGTGGACACAACTTGATTTAACATGTCCCTTTTGTCACATTATTTTCAGGGGTACCATCATTTCTTTTCAGGCCTTTTTCATGAGTTTAATTTTTTTTTAAATTCTGTGGAAGCAGGGTTGAAAAGCAATGGCTGACTTTCATTTGTCCATTTTCATAGATTTTTAATTTATTATTACTGTTGTCAGATTCAAGTTATTTCTGTGACCATTGTGGGTTTTTCTTTCATTAAACGAGGGGTACAAATAATTTTGACTACATGTGTAATATTTATATACAGTGGGGGAAATAAGTATTTGATCCCTTGCTGTTTTTGTAAGTTTGCCCACTGACAAAGACATGAACAGTCTATGATTTTAAGGGTAGGTTAATTTTAGCATTGAGAGACAGAATATCCCCCCCCAAAAAATCAAGAAAATCACATTGTATAAATTAGATAAATTTATTTGCATCTTGTAGTGAGAAATAAGTATTTGATTCCACTGACAAACAAAACTTAATACTTGGTGGCAAATCCCTTGTTGGCAAGCACAGCAGTCAGTCGTTTTTTGTAGTTGATGATGTTTGCGCACATGTCAGGAGGAATTTTGTTCCACTCCTCTTTGCAGATCATCTCTAAATCATTAAGATTTTGAGGCTGTCACTTGGCAACTCGGAGCTTCAATTCCTTCCATAAGTTTTCTATGGGAATAAGGTCTGGAGACTGGCTAGGCCACTCCATGGCCTTAATGTGCTTCTTTTTGAGCCACTCCGTTGTTGTATTGGCTGTATGTTTTGGGTCATTGTCTTGCTGGAAGACCCAGCCACGACCCATCTTCAATGCTCTTACTGAGAGAAGGAGGTTGCTGGCCAAAATCTCGTGATGCATGACCCCATCCATCTTCCCTTCAGTATGGTGCAGTCGTCATGTCCCCTTTGCATAAAGCACCCCCAAAGTATAATGTTTTCCCCACCATGCTTCACGGTTGGGACAATGTTCTTAGGGTTGTACTCATCCTTCTTCTTCCTCCAAACACGGCGGGTTGAGTTAATGCCAATGAGCTCAATTTTTGTCTCATCTGACCACAGCACCTTCTCCCAATAACTCAAAGAATCATCCAGGTGTTCATTGGCAAACTTCAGATGGGCCTGCACATGTGCCTTCTTCAGCAGGGGGACCTTGCGGGTACGGCAGGATTTTAAACCTTTAAGGTGTAATGTGTTACCAATGGTTTTCTTGGTATGGTCCCAGCTGCCTTGAGATCATTAACAAGTTCCCCCCGTGTAGTTTTAGGCTGATCTCTTACCTTCCTCATGATCAAGGCTACCGTACGAGGTGCGCTATTGCATGGTGCTCCAGATCGATGTCGATTGACAGTCACTCTGTATTTCTTCCATTTTCTTACTACTGCACCAACAGTTGTCTTCTTCTCACACAGCATCTTACTTATGGTTTTGTAGCCCATTCCAGCATTGTGCAGATCTATGATCTTGTCCCTGACATCCATAGAAAGCTCTTTGGTCTTGCCCATGTTGTAGAGGTTAGAGTCTGGCTGATTAATTGAGTCTGTGGACAAGAGTCTTTTATACAGGTGACTATGTAATACAGCTGTCTATAATTCAGGTAACGAGTTGATTAGGAGTGTCTAACTGGTCTGTAGGAGCCAGAACACATAATGGTTTGTAGGGGATCAAATTCTTATTTCTCACTGCAAAATGCTAAAAAAAATATCTAATTTATACAATGTGATTTTCTTGATTTTTTTTGGATATTCTATCTCTCAATGTTAAAATTAACCTTCCCTTAAAATTATAGACTGCTCATGTCTTTCTCAGTGGACAAACTTACATAGAAAGCAAGGTATCAAATACTTATTTCCCCCACTGTATATTACACATATATATACAGTACAGACCAAAAGTTTGGACACACCTTCTCATTTAAAGTTTTTTCTGTATTTTCATGACTATGAAAATTGTACATTCACACTGAAGGCATCAAAACTATGGATTAACACATGTGGAATTATATACTTAACAAAAAAGTGTGAAACAACTGAAAATATGTCTTATATTCTAGGTTCTTCATAGTAGCCACCTTTTGCTTTGATGACTGCTTTGCACACTCTTGGCATTCTCTTGATGAGCTTCAAGAGGTAGTAACCGGAAATGGTCTTCCAACAATCTTGAAGGAGTTCCCAGAGATGCTTAGCACTTGTTGGCCCTTTTGCCTTCACTCTGCGGTCCAGCTCACCTCAAACCATCTCGATTGGGTTCAGGTCTGGTGACTGTGGAGGCCAGGTCATCTGGCGTAGCACCCCATCACTCTCCTTCTTGGTCAAATAGCCCTTACACAGCCTGGAGGTGTGCTTGGGGTCATTGTCCTGTTGAAAAATAAATGATGGTCCAACTAAACGCAAACCGGATGGAATAGCATGCCGCTGCAAGATGCTGTGGTATCCATGCTGGTTCAGTATGCCTTCAATTTTGAATAAATACCCAACAGTGTCACCAGCAAAGCACCCCCACACCATCACACCTCCTCCTCCATGCTTCACGGTGGGAACCAGGCATGTAGAGTCCATCCGTTCACCTTTTCTGCGTCGCACAAAGACACGGTGGTTGGAACCAAAGATCTCAAATTTGGACTCATCAGACCAAAGCACAGATTTCCACTGGTCTAATGTCCATTCCTTGTGTTCTTTAGCCCAAACAAGTTTCTTCTGCTTGTTGCCCGTCCTTAGCAGTGGTTTCCTAGCAGCTATTTTACCATGAAGGCCTGCTGCACAAAGTCTCCTCTTAACAGTTGTTGAAGAGATGTGTCTGCTGCTAGAACTCTGTGTGGCATTGACCTGGTCTCTAATCTGAGCTGCTGTTAACCTGCGATTTCTGCGATTATCCTCAGAAGCAGAGGTGACTCTTGGTCTTCCTTTCCTGGGGCGGTCCTCATGTGAGCCAGTTTATTTGTAGCGCTTGATGGTTTTTGCAACTGCACTTGGGGACACTTTCAAAGTTTGACCAATTTTTCGCACTGACTGACTTTCATTTCTTAAAGTAATGATGGCCACTCATTTTTCTTTACTTAGCGGCTTTTTTCTTGCCATAATACAAATTCTAACAGTCTATTCAGTAGGACTATCAGCTGTGTATCCACCTGACTTCTGCACAACACAACTGAGGGTCCCAACCCCATTTATAAGGCAAGAAATCCCACTTATTAAACCTGACAGGGCACACCTGTGAAGTGAAAACCATTTCCGGTGACTACCTCTTAAAGCTCATCAAGAGAATTGCAAGAGTGTGCAAAGCAGTCATCAAAGCAAAAGGTGGCTACTTTGAAGAACCTAGAATATAAGACATATTTTCAGTTGTTTCACACTTTTTTGTTAAGTATATAATTCCACATGTGTTAATTCATAGTTTTGATGCCTTCTGTGTGAATGGACAATTTTCAAAGTCATGAAAATACAGAAAAATCTTTAAATGAGAATGTGTGTCCAAACTTTTGGTCTGTACTGTATATACCTACATACAGTCATTGCCGAAAGTGTTGGCACCTGTGAAGATGTGCGGTTGTGGATTTTAATAATCATCTAGGCAGGTTAAAGATGCAACAATATTTTTTTCCTTACTTAGAACAACTCCAGGTAAATGGCCAAAATACAATTGTCTCAGTCCACAACATTTCCTCCCCAGGATGGTAGTTCCACTGCCTTTCTACCAGGTGATACTCACTATCTCCCAACTTTTGGTTGGCCCACAGATTTCGTATCTCCAGCCAGTATAGTCTGTATTCACATTCCACAATCTGCCAGACGACAGATAAAACGATGAAAGCACAGGTATCCAGTAGCAACAGTCCTTTAAGAAAGCTTAAATCCACATGACAGATCCCACAGAAGCAGCACGCAGAAGCATCCATCCAGGACCTCAGCCTAGATCCTATCCCTTCCACGTCATTCCACCAATTGCCTGACTAAACATGTGTCACACTGTCCTCCTTCCCTGGGATCAGCCCTCTACATGGGCAGAAGTGTTCACACCTTCCCCCTTAGACATTTGCTTTTAGCTGCAAGAATGAAAAATCTTTCAGAAGCCCTTCACTGGTGACTGCATGTGAGACCCCCTGCGGTGACGGCTCTATTTTCCCCATCCACACAATGGAACTAGTGGCTGAGAGAATGGCTTAAGGCCCCCTGAGATATGGTCACTGATTGGAAGCATTGATTCTTGAGGCTGAACTGATAAGCAAACAAATCACTAATAAAACTAAATAATAAGATCTATATAACCGAATCTCCGTACTGGAAATAGTCTTCACCCGTTAGAGCTGTGGACTCCCCTCTAAATGCATTGGTTCAGTAGTCTCAGAACAAGGCCAGTTCCTCAAAGAACCCTTGAAATTGTTCCAGAAAATGATGTATTTCTCCCAGAAAATTATTGTAATTACACATATTTTGTTATACACATGTTTATTTCCTTTATGTGTATTGGTACATCACAATAGCAAACAAAAAGGCAAATTGGACATAATTTAACACAATACCTCAAAAATGGGTCGGACAAAATTGTTGGCACCATCTAAGAGCAGAAAAATACCGGCACCTCTGCACCATTCATAGCCCTTGCAGCATACCAGTATATCCGTGGGATTCTATTACACACCTCCCCTCGTTTATAACCGGGTGCTAGAGTGAAGAAAGTCTATGATAAAGTCCTTGGAAGAGAAAACAGAGTAGCACTCACCTGTAAATGTAAAAAACACTCCTTTATTCTTGATTCATGGTAAAAACAGACGGGCAGGGGAGCATGTGATGCACTGTTAGGACGATGGCCGTTTCGCGTTCCGGCGCTTCAACATGTGATTGTTGAAACCCTCAACTTAATACTTGGTTGCACACCCTTTGGAATAAATAATTGTAATCAATCACTTCCTATAGCCATCAACAAGCTTCTTACACCTCTCACCTGTAATTTTGGACCACTCTTCTTTTGCAAACTGCTCCAGGTCTCTCACTGAATGGTGCCTTCTCCCAAAAACAATTTTAAGATCTCTTCACAGGTGTTCAATGGAATTTAGATCCGGACTCATTGCTGGCCACTTTAGATCACTCCAGTGATTTGTTTCTATAAATTTTTGGGTGCTTCTTGAAGTATGTTTGGGGACATTGTTCTGCTGGAACAGGATGCATACCCAGCTTTCTGACACAGGGCACGACATTGTGGCCCAAAATCCTTTGGTAATCATCATGCATACAGTCAAGGTACCCAGTGCCAGAGGCAGCAAAACAACCCCAAAACATATTTGAACCTCCACCATATTTCACTGTAGGTACTGTGTTTTTTTCTTTGTAGGCCTCATTCAATTTTCGGTAAACAGTAGAATGATGTGCTTTACCAAAAAATTATATCTTGGTCTCATCTGTACACAAGACGCTTTCCCAGAAGGTTGACTTATGTACATTTTGGCAAACTGCAGTCTAGCTTTTTTAATGTCTCTGTATCAGTAGTGGGGTCCTCCTGGGTCTCCTGCCATAGCGTTTCATTGCATTCAAATGTCGACAGATAGTTCCCTCTGACTCTGCAGCGCTCTGAGCCTGCAGGACAGCTTGAATTTCTTTGGAACTTGGGGCTGCTTATTCACCATCCAGACTATCCTGGCTCTTCCCTTTATTCAACACTTCCACATTAGGATGAATGCCATATCAATAAAATTTGTTCAGGATACCTGTATATTATGCAATAAACCTGTCTATCTATCTATCTATCTATCTATCTATCTATCTATCTATCTATCTATCTATCTACAGTGCTCGGCATAAATGAGTACACCTCCTTTGAAAAGTAAGATGTTAATCAAAATCTCATGTAATACTAGAACAATTTCTAAAAATTTGACAAGACTGAGTTTCATAGAACATTTTTTTTAATCCATAACATGAAATTAAGGTTAATAATAGTAACGTTCATTACAAAATCTTCAGTTTTACTCAAATTAGTTGCTACAAAAGTGAATACACCCTAAATAAAATACTACATATAGTATTTTGTATGACCTCCATGATTTTTAAGGACAGCATCAAGTCTTCTAGTTATGCAGTGAACAAGTTGGTGACATATTGCAAAATTTCTTTGATTTTTTCAAGAACAACCTCTTTTAGAGCCTGGATGCTGCATTGAGAGTGATGTTCAACTTGTCTCTTCAGAATTCCCTATGGGTGTTTCAGTTGGGTTCATATCAGGAGGCATGATTTTTCTACATTATTTTTTTCTAATTGCATGGTGCCTATAATGAATATGGTGGTGGCAGTGTCATGCATGAGTGCTCCTGGTATCGGGGAGCTACATTTCATTGATGGTATCATGAATTCACTACTCTATATTGAAAGATACAATGCTACCATCACTCCATGCCCTTGGTAGGCGTGCACTTTTCTAACTTGACAATTATTTAAAAGTAACACACATCTGTTGCATTTATGAACAATAACAGGGTAAAAGTGATTTAGTGGCTAAGTACGATGTTCTCGTATGTTCTTGATCTGATCCCAATCGAACACTTATGGGGAATTCTGAAGGCACAAGTTGTCATCACTCTCCATCCATCATCCAGACTCTAAAAGAGATCGTTCTTGAAGAATGCAAAAAAGATACAGTAGATGTTGCAATATGTCGCCAGCTTGTTCATTCTGTGCCTAAAAGACTTAGTGCTGTCCTTAATACAATGGATGTCATATTGTATAAAATAATAGATGTAATCGTTTTTGATGTGGAGTGTATTTATTGTTGCATCACCTAATTTTAAAATTGAAGATTATGTAGTGAAAGTTATATTATTAACTTTACATTCCTGTTACGGGTTAAAAAAAAATTGTCAAAATTTTGAAAATTGTTCTAGCATTCAGTGAGATATTGATTAAAATCTTACTTTTCAAAGGGGGTGTACTTGACGCGCCCCCTTGGCCGTGGGGTACCTAGAGCCGGGCCGGTAGATGCTGGGGGTTGTAGTCACTGTGGCGGTCACCCGGTCCGTGACCCAGGGCGGTCAATCCAAGGGGAATTGTATATGGGTTGGTTTTTATAATGTCCGACTACGCCACCTGTGGAGTGCGGCTAAAGGGGGCCGCCGCTGCGGAGCAGGCCTCTGAAGCTGATGGTTTGGCAGCAAGGGTGGTATAACTCCCCACAGGAAGAGTGTAGCTTTAGGGCAGTGTGTGGATGATGGTGGTTGTGCAGGTTGCGCTGGGCGCTGTAGTGCAGTGAGGGATGGCGCAGCAGGGAACACAGAGACAAGATAGTGCAGTCCCAGGGTCTTTACTCACAGTTATTGCAGTCCAGATTACAGAGCTCAATGTAATTGCCCACGTCGTTCTGTGCTTACTCAGTGAGGGGCTCAGTCCACCCTCAGGTATTTCCAGAAAACTTAACAGGACCCCTTTCTATGTGCCTTCCTCAGCCGTCTTCCTGCGCTGGCTCTCACCCTCCTGCCCTGCGCCTCACAGTCAGTGTCCCAAGCCGGTGTCCTCGGGTCTTGGCGGGCGACCTGCAGTCCCCTGGGCCCTATGTGGCAACCTTTTCAGCGATTGTTAACTGTGGTAGTGGGCAACTGCACCCTGAAAGTACAGCCACCTCCGGTTGCTAGTTGGACTTAAAGTATCCGTGCTAGTTACGGGGCTGGTCCCCTCTGCGGCTTGATCCTTCCACTGTCTTGTAGATTCGGGCGTACGGGTGGCCTTCATTACTGCCCGTACCCCTAGGATCCCTTTCCTGCTCCCCTTCTCTTCCCAGACTTGGGCCTCACTGTCCAGGCCCGCCTCTGGAGCAAAGCTCATACAGAGCCTCTGCTCCTGTCACTTCTCCTCCTCTGACTGAACGAACTCTGATCTAAGATGGTGTCTCTATTTTATACTGCTTCCTTTCAAGTGCTCCCAGGATCTACTTCCTCCTCCCCATCCACTACATGGTTCCCCCTCTCTAGGTGGTTCCCCCCACTCCAGCCAGGGACCAGGGACTGTGCTCTCCCGTAGGAGCAATCTCGCCCTGTCCCCCGGAAATGTGGTGTAGTGAATGCAGGTGTTAGGGTCCTGAGCTGTACTCCTTCCTTACCTGAGAGTGAGATACCACACCGCTGGGTGAGATGCAGTACCTCTGTGGCGACTGAAACCTCAGGGGCGCCACACCCCCCCCTGGTAAAACACAGCACGTCCGTGGGCTGGAATAGAGTAAAAGACAGGGTAGATTAAAGACATGCAAAATTTTTGAATGCATTCGCATAGAAGATCACAAACACAACATCTCTTCCCTTTATGGGAGGTTCTTTTTCTTTAACGTTACTGGTACATTTTCTCTTTCAAAAACATTATAGAACTTTCTTCACATATATAAGACATTATAAAACTCTTTTCACTTTTATAAACACATCTGTCACATATAAAACATTTTTCTTTATAAACATTCTTCATATTAAGCATCTGTCATATCAAAACATTTTCCATATAAAACTTTTGTTAACCGGTCACAGTAATATCTGCAACCAGGTGTCCATTTCCTTTAATAAAGTGCTAACTGGTAAACACGAACATGAGGGACCCGTCCAAAACCCTCAACGGAGGCCCTGGGGTGGCTGCAGGGCATAGATGATCCAGGTGTTGGACCACGTCTTCGGCCACCTCCAACGGGTTTTTGTTCTGAGGTCATAGGTTGTATTAATATAAAACCAATAGGGGGCACTTTAAGAAGTGCAACTTTTTACAAAGGAAAGTTTTTCGGGAGATCATCGTCCTCTTCCCTATTGTCTTTATACCCACACGGGTAACTGGTTAAACAAACACAAAACATTTGTAAGATTTCCTGCACCCTTACGGGTAACTATTTACAGTTTCGGCAGACTCATATTCAATAGCGGGGTAACTCCTCATTCTTGCCAACTGGCTTAGCCGGGTACTGCGGGGGTAGGTCTTTTCTTTCCCTCGCCACCTTGTGGACATGGAGGGCATACCACCCGCGCTCTCCCTTATGACGGGTGAAAGTGACATAGTCACCGGGATAGAGGTCCCGTCCGGGGTGCCCCTGCTGGAGGTGGGGCTCCACGTCCCGCCGGTTGACGAAGACGTCTCTATCGGTCTGTGGCTCCCGGATGAAGCCCCAGCCGGCATCCAAGTCGAATTTTACTATTATCCCCTCCAAACGGGGACTAGGTGTTGCTGGTTTTTCCTGGCGGACCCGAGTCTTGGCCGCCATATTTCTGGCCTCCATGCGCTCCCATCTCACCTGCCGATCATACCGCTCTTTCTCCATCTGCAGGAGTTCCCCCCTGCAGTACTCTTCCCTCTGGAGGGCCTGGGCCTGCGTCTCCTTCAGGAACCCGATGAGGTCCCCCTCCCGGTTGTCATACCGGAACTCCTCTCCCTCTGCGCAGGCCATCGGGGGCGCAGGTATGGGAGCCAGAGGGGCTCTCTGCTGGCCTTCATTCCTGGCGGACCAGTCGAGGGCAGAGGTCCCATATTCCCACTCAGATGCGGGGGTAGGCGGTTCCGGTAAAGGGCCCAGGAGCAGGTTGGCTGAGCTGGCGTCCGGATGGTGCGGGGAGTCCGCCTGGGGATTGCGGAGCTGGTCGGCGAAGCTGGTCAGGTGGTAGGAGGCTTCTGCCTGGGGATTGCGGAGCTGGTCTGCGGAGCTGGCCAGGTGGTAGGGGGACTCTCCTGGGGATTGCGGAGCTGGTCAGCGGTGGAGGCTCTCGGTGCCGGGGTGCATGCTGGACCTTGGGGTAAGTCTGGAGCATGCGCGCCCGGGTATGGAGGCGCCACCAGGGGGCCCAGGAGCAGGTCAGCGTGGTCTGCGCCCGGGACAGGGAAACTCTTCCTACCTGCTCCCTTGGCCGCTCCTGGGCTGCTCTCTGCCTCCTGGTCCTGGTCTGGCTCCGCCGGGGCTGGGGCGCAGTCGGTGGATTCCGGTGCTGGCTGCCGTCTGGCGCTTATCTTCTCCAGCACTTCCCTCTTGCAGCTGGCGATGGCGGTTCTCTCGGCCTCTCCTACCCGCCGGCTGAGCTTACGCATCTCCGCCTGGAGGAACTCCGCATCCTCCAGGGTCAGCTTGTAGATCACCTCCATCAGGGTAGGAGGTGTCTCTTCTAGCTGCAGGCTGCAGACTGGGGTCTCAGTCTCACTTCCCTCCATCTTGCCTGCCGGGTGTGTTCTCTCTGGTCTGCTGGAGGCCACACCCTGTCTCCCAGTTTTTGTTTCTCCTCTCCCCTTTCTGGGGCGGTCCCATCGCTGCTTGCTGTCGGTCACACCTGGGGGCGTCTCCCCCACCTTGATGGACACATCTATGTGTTTGGCCACAGTTGCAGGGGGCTGGTTGCGCTTTTGGCGCCATTCTGGGACCCGACCAACGATGGGAGGTTCTGTAGTGTTGTCTTTGATCATGCACATAATGGCGCCCGTTCTTCTGGGGCGGGCGCCACATTTAGTAGAAAGCACAGTCCTTAAGCGCGCGATACCCGATGATAACGGGTGGGCTCATATCCTGACGACTACGCCAAAGTTGACGCGCCCCCTGGGCCGTGGGGTACCCGGAGCCTGGCCGGTAGATGCTGGGGGTTGTAGTCACTGTGGCGGTGACCCGGTCCGTGACCCAGGGTGGTCAATCCAAGGGGAATTGTATATGGGTTGGTTTTTATAATGTCCGACTACGCCACCTGTGGAGTGCGGCTAAAGGGGGCCGCCGCTGTGGAGCAGTCCTCTGAAGCTGATGGTTTGGCAGCAAGGGTGGTATAACTCCCCAGAGGAAGAGTGTAGCTTCAGGGCAGTGTGTGGATGATGGTGGTTGTGCAGGTTGTGCTGGGCACTGTAGTGCAGTGAGGGATGGCGCAGCAGGGAACACAGAGACAAGATAGTGCAGTCCCAGGGTCTTTACTCACAGTTATTGCAGTCCAGATTAAAGAGCTCAATGTAATTGCCCACGTCGTTCTGTGCTTACTCAGTGAGGGGCTCAGTCCACCCTCAGGTATTTGCAGAGCACTTAACAGGACCCCTTTCTATGTGCCTTCCTCAGCCGTCTTCCTGCGCTGGCTCTCACCCTCCTGCCCTGCGCCTCACAGTCAGTGTCCCAAACCGGTGTCCTCGGGTCTTGGCGGGTGACCTGCAGTCCCCTGGGCCCTATGTGGCCACCTTTTCGGCGATTGTTAACTGTGGTAGTGGGCAACTGCACCCTGAAAGTACAGCCACCTCCGATTGCTAGTTGGACTTAAAGTATCCGTGCTAGTTAAGGGGCCGGTCCCCTCTGCGGCTTGATCCTTCCACTGTCTTGTAGATTCGGGCGTACGGGTGGCCTCCATCACTGCCCGTACCCCTAGGATCCCCTTGTTCCTCCTGGAGCCTTTCCTGCTCCCCTTCTCTTCCCAGACTTGGGCCTCACTGTCCAGGCCTGCCTCTGGAGCAGAGCTCATACAGAGCCTCTGCTCCTGTCACTTCTCCTCCTCTGACTGAGCGAACTCTGATCTAAGATTGTGTCTCTATTTTATACTGCTTCCTTTCAAGTGCTCCCAGGATCTACTTCCTCCACCCCATCCACTACATGGTTCCCCCCACTCTAGGTGGTTCCCCCCACTCCAGCCAGGGACCAGGGACTGTGCTCTCCCGTAGGAGCAATCTCGCCCTGTCCCCCGGAAATGTGGTGTAGTGAATGCAGGTGTTAGGGTCCTGAGCTGTACTCCTTCCTTACCTGAGAGTGAGATACCACACCCCTGGGTGAGATGCAGTACATCTGTGGCGACTGAACCCTCAGGGGCGCCACATGCTCATTTATGCTGAGCACTGTATCAGGGCCGGCGTCAGCACCCGGGCAAGTGGCGGGACCCTGAGCAAGCGGGGGGGGCCCACTCTCGGTCGGGCACCCCGCCGCGCTATGGGACCCATGAGCGGAGGGGAGCGGTGCCAGCGCCCCCCCCTCCACTTGCTCAGGGCCCCGGCAGCCGGCACAATGCTTACCACTCCCCGTGCCTCCGCAGATCCGCTGTCTTCCTGCTGTGCGCTCCCTGTGACGTCTCAGGTCAGAGGATGCAGTGACGTCTTTCCACCGCGCCCTCCCCTGAGCCATCACAGGCAGCGCAGAGCGGGAAGACGCCGGCGACTCTGGAGTCCGGACCTGAGCAGCGGCAGGAGATGAGGAGGAGTGAGCTATTTGATTTTTTTTTTTAATGTTTTAATGTATGGAGGCATGGGGCATTAAAAACTTGCATGGGGCATCAAAAGGGGGGTGACATACTGAATGGGGCATTATAAGGGGGGGTGACATCCTGCATGGGGCATCAGAAGAAAGGGGAGTGACATCCTGCATGGGGCATTATATGGGGGGGGGACAGCCTGCATGGGGCATTAAAAAGGGGGGGGGTGACATACTGCATGGGGCATCAAAAGGGGGGGGGAGTGACATACTGTATGGGGCATTATATGGGGGAATGACATCCTGCATGGGGCATTATATGGGGGGAATGACATGCTGCATGGGGCATTATATGGGGAGGAATGACAACCTGCATGGGGCATTATATGGGGGGGAGTGACATACTGAATGGGGCATTTTAAGGGAATGGGTGTGTGACATCCTGCATTGGGCATTATAAGGGGGGGGAGTGACATCCTGCATGGGGCATTATAAGGGAGGGGGTGTGTGACATCCTGCATGGGGTATTATAAGAGGGGTGACATAATGCATGGGGCATTATAAGGGGGGTGACATTGTGCATGGGGCATTAAAAGGAGGGGAAGTGACATCCTGCATGGGGCATTATATGGGGAAAAAGTGACATCCTGCATGGGGCATTATTAGGGAGGGAGTGTGACATCCTGCATGGGGCATTATAAGGGAGGGGGGGTGACATCCTGCATGGGGTATTATAAGGGGGGTGACATAATGCATGAGGCATTATAAGGGGGGTGACATCCTGCATGGGTCATTAAAAGGGGGGAAGTGACATCCTGCATGGGGCATTATATGGGGGAAAAAGTGACATCCTGCATGGGGCATTATAAGGGAGGGGGTTGACATCCTGCATGGGGTATTATAAGGGGGTGACATAATGCATGGGGCATTATGAGGGGGGTGACATCCTGCATGGGGCATTATATGGGGGGGACAGCCAGCATGGGGCATTATAAGGGGGAAACAGCCTGCGTGGGGCATTATGTGTGGGGAACAGCCTGCATGAGGCATTATGTGGGAGGAACAGCCTGCATGGAGCATTATGTGGGGGCACAGCCTGCATGGAGCATTATGTGGGGGCCAGTATCCTGTATGGAGCGTTATATGGGGGCCAGTATCCTGTATGGAGCATTTTATGGGGGCCAGTATTCTGTATGGAACGATTTGCCGGTTTCTGAGCTATTGTAGAATTTACAATAGATATCGGTCATGTAATGTAAGAAGTGAAATCTTTGCATTGTACTATATCTATATTTCTCTGCGGTATCTGTGCATCATGAATCGTGGTATGTGTTAAAGGGGCCCACTGAGATTCTTTCGCCCAGGGCCCACAAAAACCTGGAGCCGGCCCTGCACTGTTTATAGATAGATAGATTGCACAATATACAGGTATGCTGCAAAACAAGTGTTATCGATATGAAATTTATCCTAATGTGGAAGTGTTGAATACACAATTTGTCCAATCTGATGAATTGATTCATCTTATGACAATATTGATAAATCTTAGGCCAATTGTACATATTTGCTTTTGACGCCATTTATAGTTAATTTTAACGTTATTTAAAATGGTGCCAATTATATTTGATGTGCATCATATTCTTGATAATTGTGCCTAGAGGTTTTGGAATTTAATGCTGCATTCAGATAGATGATTGTTATCACAATCAGTAACTGATATAAAAGATAAAACACTGCAATAACGGTGACAGTAATGTGCAAAAGTGAAAAAATGTTTCCGCAAATATAAGATCTACTGTATAATAGAAAGTTTCTGTCATTAATTCATTCACTTATGGGAAAATACACCAAATGTAGTTAATCAATATTACCTACAGAAATGTTAGTAAAATAGATAAATAAACAAAAGTGTAGAAGGATGACAGGTAGGGATCTAATGACCACATACTTTAGTTCTCTGTTGTTGTCCTAGAATCCTTCTTCATCACAGGTCTCTGTGAATACTTCCATACATATTTTATAGAGATCATTGATCCCAATTTTCAGTCTTTATAAAAGCTCCTTGTTTATTTATGCAGTAATCAGATGGTGGCGGTCCTCACAGATCACGGCATGCATCAAAAGAATCTTTTTTTATTTTATTAAATAACTGACCATAATAGTAAGCCACGCGATAATCTCCTTTCCAGCAAGATGCCCTAAACAAAATGCTCTTGCTTCATTGTTTCTCATTTAACCCGATTACTGCCAGATTGTCACCATGTAACAACACAAGGAAGCTAAAAAAGGCAAAAGCTTTAAGAAGAGTGCAAGGATGTAAAGATATACACATACAGTGGCGACCAAAAGTTTAGGATTTTTTTCAAATGTGTGATTACTTCTGTCTGGTTGTTGTGTTGCCATTTTCCTGGTGATAATAGTAAACCAGAAGCAAATTGTTGTCAGCTATAAGGAAGAAAATTGTGTTTGACATTGTTTTATCCCTTTATGTGTTAGTTTTCAACATTTGCTGGGTCAAATGTTTTGCATATTTTGTCATGAGTAGTTGAATTTTACAAAAAATTATTACCGTATTTTTTTTTTATTATTTTTTTTTTTAGGTTAAAACATGGCAAAGACAAAGTCAAATTTATCACCAGATGTCAGGAAGCTTATTATTCTGAGAGTGAAGTCAGGCAAAAGCCAAAAAGAGGTAGTTATTGAATTCAACTGTTCTCAGAGTCAAGTGTCTCGTATATTAAAGATAGAAAAAGAAGGTTAGGGAGCAGCTGACAAACCTAGACATGGACGACCACGGAAATCTTCCTCAAGAGTTGATCACATTATTAAGAAAAAGTCAGTATCTGATGTCCATAAAACTGCTGGACATGAATCCAAGTTCAATCTGTTTGGTAGTGATGGCAAACACTATATATACCGCCCAATTGGAAACATAATGATGTAAGGTATCAAACACCTACAGTGAAGCATGGTGGTGGCAATGCCATGGTTTGTGGCTGCTTTTCTGCATCTGCCATTGGCCCACTGAATAGAATTGATGGAAATATATATGCATGCTACCATGTACAAGGATATACTGGAGAATGTAATGCTGCCACATGATAAAACCAAAGTAGGCCGGGAATGGAAATTCCAGCAAGACAATGATCCTAAGCACACATACAATTTAATCAAAAATTGGTTAGCAAAGAAAAATGTTCGCCTATTGCAATGACCAAGCCAATCACCTGATTTAAACTCTATAGAGTATCTTTGGGATGAGTTAGGGTGACAAGTTGGGGCCCGTACCCATAGCAATAAAGATGAATTGTTTGCAGATTTGCAAATGGAATGGAGCCAGATCCCTGAAGATGTCTTGAATACCCTAGTGGCTTCAATGCCCCGTCGGTGTAGTGCAGTAATTAAAGCAAGAGGTTATGCTACAAAATACTAAGTTATGGCATTGTAAATAATGAATTACTCTCTATGTTGTGATCAATAAATAGTATATGCAAAAGTTTTGGCAGTCAGTTTTGTTTAATTAAATGTCCATACTTATATTCAAAAGAATTTTGGTTAAAATTAGGGTCTTGCATGATGACAACTTCATGCACTTTCAAGTCATCACCAGGAAAATGGCATCACAACAGCTAGACAGAAGTAATCACACTTTTTAAAAAAAATGCTAAATTTTGGTACCACTGTATATATGTAATAGGGATTCAAGCTCTCAGGTACTAGAGTTCACACAGGCACAGGATTCTTGTGTCAAAGTTGTAGCATCAGTGTCCCTGCACGCTTCCCATCCTTCTCTCCCCCAGCAGGGATGCCAACTTACTTACCGCCCAGGCCCTCGTCCCGCACGTCCTCCCCCTTCTGCTGCCTTCTGGGGTCTGCGCACGCCTGGTAGATCCACGGGCACTGCGCTTAGAGCGCACCCTTCAGGTCTCTTAAAGAGATGGCGTGCACCATCCCAAAGTGTCCCCAGCCAATGGCTTGAAGATACTTATTATTTAAGACACCACCTGTTGGGAGGTGCCTGAGCAACGTATTTAGTCAGTTAGTCTGCACGCTTGCTAGTTCTCAGGTCCCTTGTCTGTTAGTACCTGCCAGTATCCGCTAGTACCTACCAGTATCAGCTTGTTCTTGCTCCTTCCTGCCTGTCCCTGCTTGTACTTTTCAGCATCTGCCTGCCTGTATCTCAACCATACTAGCCTGCACACCAGCCGTACCTGCCTGCACCTGCCAGTCTGTATTATTATTATTTATTGTTATAGCGCCATTTATTCCATGGCACTTTACGTGTGAAAAAGGGGTATACATACAAAAAACATTACAATAATCTTGAACAAAAAATGACGGCGACTGGTACAGGAGGAACGAGGACCCTGCCCGTGAGGGCTCACTGTATGCCAGCCATACCTACCTGCACCTGCCATGCCAGTCTGTATACCAGCCGTGCCTGCCTGCACCTGCCAGTCTGTATACCAGCTGTACGTGCCTGCACCTGCTGTGCCAGTCCGTATACCAGCAGTACCTGCCAGCAACTACCGTGCCATTCTGTACACTAGCCGTTCCTGCCTTGTGTTCCAGTATTCCGGTCGTGCCTGCCTGTACTTGTCAAAGTCTACCCATTCCTAGCCGCTCCAGCAACCAGTCCATTTGGGGGTCAACTGCTGTGTGCCCAAGGTCTGTCCTGGAGTAGCACCTAGCATCCATCCGGAGTCAAGTTTAACCCCAACATCAGGGACTCTAGTGAAGAGTCGTGCTCGCCTAGTCACGCCCCTGCGGGCTCTCCTCGGTCCACGGCACAGTGATTCCACCACCTTTCCCATTACAAAAGCAGTGTGAGGTTTATTGACCTCCATAAACTTGCACAACTAATTAAATAATACATCTTTTTCCCAGCACATATACGTAATAACAAAAATCACAGTCCTTTTCCAATGAAGGCAAAGCAATAATGGGGTCTTACCCAGACGGCAATTCAGGTGGGCTCACATTCATTGGTGCCTCAAACACGGCTGAACTGGTCCCCCAGTTTGGTAACACAAAACGGCTATTGTCCATAGCACTCTTGCAGTTGCGCCAGGGCACCTAATTAATATCTGTAGTGCTAGGATTTAACCCTGTCCTAGCTGGGTTTACTGCGCTAGATTATACACATATATATATATATATATATATATGTATATTTATATTTATATATATATATATATATATATATATATATATATATATATGTATATTTATATATATTTATTGCATGATATATGTATCACATAGTAACAGAAATACCAGGCAGATGCCATTGCACATCAATATACTATCATGTGACATCTTCACTTTTGAGCACTTTAATAAATATTTTACCTATGCATAATTGTTTTTTTTTTAAAAAACCCAAACTTTAAGGGTGTCCCCTCAAGTGCCCTTGCTGTGGTGGATTTCCCTCCTTCATATTTTACAAGGCTGGAATGTAGCGCTACTGAAAAATATGGAAAATACATAGTCAAATGCAGCTTCCTCCAGATTCACAATGCATCCATGACTGTGGTGGTGCAACAAACTTAATAGATCTATACCAACCGGGCTTCCCATAAATAACTGAAACAACACAAGTTCAACTTTTTGATGGGTGGGGTTTGGTCACAACTTTTATTCAAACATCATAACCTTATAAAAACTAGTACTTTGGTACCATGGGTAGAACGCCCTTAGCCAGGAGACCAGTAGCATGGAACTCCATACCTTTTAAACCATCCTGGTACTTAATGACCACCATAAGGAACGAGTGTACCTCCTACACCTCGCTCCGACCCCCACCCAAAAGAAATAACGCCTGTTTGATGTCATCTTGAATTCCTGATAATAGATATCCAGACTGATGTTATTTAAGTGGACACCATTGGGTCTCAATAAACGACTATTATCCCCTTCTAATTGTCTGTGGTGAACCATTACTCCGCCTCTAAAAAGAAAAGAATTTCCAGAGTCCTGAACTTCTTAAAAAATTCCTTTTAATGAAAATTCTTTAAAATTAAGGTAACAACCTTTATTAGAGACAAATGCATATAAAAATCTAAGGAGAATTGCTACAAACAAACGCATTTCAGAAATAGTTCCTTATTCATTGCTTCAATGTCTGCATTTGTCTCTGATCAAGGTTGTTACCTTCATTTTAAAGAATTTTCATTAAAAGGAATTTTTTTAAGAAGTTCAGGTCGCTGGAAATTCTTTTCTTTTTGGTTCCCTCACCTGCGGCTTCCGAGCGCAGAACTTCTAATATGGGTCAGCTGACTTTCTTTTTATTTACTACTCTGCCTCTATTCCTTATATACCGAGAAATACGAATGTTCATAGTTCTCCTCAGGCTGTGTGCTCACTATGCATTTTTTAAGCGTTTCCACAGTGGCAATTCCGCCGCAGAAACGCTTAAAAACACTTGGTAGAAGGTCTGCCATGTTCCCCAATCATAATCCGCATGTGCTGTGCACATGCTGCGGAAATTTCCGCTGCGGTATATCATTGCGGAAATATCCGCAGCACTACCAATTATTTTGCGGAATTGTGGCGTTTTTGCCGCCATTGACTTGCATTGAATCGCTTAATATCCGCATGACTACATGTGCACATGCGGATATTAAGCGATTCAATGTGCGGATGGTACCCGGGTGTGGAGAAGAGGAGACTCTCCTCCAGACCCAGGTACCATAGTACCTGTAAAAAAAAAAATAATTTAAAATAAAAAAAAACATTATACTCACCTTCTGATGGCCCGCAATCTTCTATCCCGTACGTCTTGGCTCCCCGGTGGCTCGCGATGGAGTAAAAGGACCTTCCATGATGTCATTCAGTCATGTGACAGGTCACGCGACTGCCGACGTCAGTGGTCGCGTGACCTGTCACATGACTAAATGACGTCATGGAAGGTCCTTTTACACCACCGCGAGACACCGGGGAGACCGGACGCGTTGGAGAAGGAGACCGGGGGCCATCGGAAGGTGAGTATAATGTTATTTTTTACCTTTTTTTTTTTTAACTAACTTGGTCACACTATATAAAATCCATGCCGCTTGTCCCGGGCTGAAAAAACGCATGTAAAATCCGCATGCGTTTTTTCTGCCAGGGAGATGCAGAAACGCTCAGGAAAAATCCGGAGAATTTCTGAATCATGGGCACATAGCCTCACTCGTTCCACAGCTGCAATATCCATGGCACCTTGCCACAACAATCTAGGGTTGAGCTCTGACAAAGACGACTATCAATTAAGGTAAAAACGTTTAAAACATTCGCCCAGCCTAACAAAACATATATCATTACCCCCTGCGTGCAGTATTAGAATTATTGGACTTTAAGCATTTCTTTTGATTTTGACCACCTCCGGTAGCACATGCGACCACTGTAGGCCACGTATCCCTTTCCACTGAATGTCTGCTGCTTGAAAACCAAGGCTCTGGTCCCTGGATGGCATTCAGTCCTTTGGGCAGCCCAGAAGATATCCAAATGTCCTATGATCCAAACCTTTGGTCGACCTAATTAATATTAGTTACCAAGAACTGGGTCAAATGTATCTGGTGCAGCAGTTTGACCTCCTTCTAAAGATGTGCCTCAGCTGCCACTTCATAATAACCACACAAGCAGCCTCGGTTGCTGCCCTGATGTGGAAAGAGTGATTACCATAATCTTTGGGATCATGACCTGCCGTGGAAAGACATCTTTTGATCATGGCGTTAAATTGAAATTTGGTTAGAGGTAAACCATAAGAACGTACAAGAATAATGGCAATGCCGGTTTAATTTTGGCAAGATCACTAATCAGCTTAACTGAACGAAATGATTCTGATATGGCCCTTATCTCTATCCAAGATCCCTTGCCGGATTGGTCAGTTTTTGAACGGGCGAAACTCAGTCTCAGCATATTATGATTCACAATTATGTCTTCCTTTGCCAAACCTTTTAGCTGTGTTTTTAGTTGGGACTGTGAATTCACTAACCCTAATTGGCCCAAAGAACACTAACAAAAATTGCTGCACTAAACAATTTGATTCCATGACGTGTAGCGTAGATCATCGGGAGCCCATAATCAATTTTTCCAGTAACTGTATAATTATCGGCCGTCTATGTTCCTTGGAAAAGAATTTCTTATGTAGCCTTTTAAAAATATTTTTTTTGTTACTTTCTCAGGTAGGAAACTAAAAACCATGGCTTCAGGATCGAGCTCATTGCCTAAAATGCTAAATGTGTAATTGGAGTTTCCGTTTTGTCTTCCTCTATAGGCCCGCCGAAACGGTACATGAAATAACGGAATTTGTTCAGTAAACATTACAAGTCAGAATAATAATTTTCTTCGACTATTCAACCAAGTAGGTGGTAATAATCTGGGTGCACCGGCAATAATCGAAACGCCGACTGTATGTCTGATTTGGCCAGTAAAGCGCCAGGTGACCTGATTAGCGCAACTGACCGGTCAAATGGTACACAAGAAACCGGCCCTTCTTCTTCAGAAATACCATCATTAACTGATTTTCCTCTAGGGTATGATTTTAATATCTTTTTTTTGGTATGACTCCTAATGCCGAAATACATAGATTAGTAAAGGAAGGGGAATTAAACATAAATGGAGGGGAATTAAATGAGCCGGCCATTCTGCCTAAAGCTACTTCTTTGTTTACTTTTTCTATTAAACTCTCTGAATTGTTAATAGCTGATTTTAATTTTTTGATTTTTTTTGCATAGCTTGGGAACCAACACAATTTAAACGGGATAAAGAACAGTATTTAAAACCAACTCTTAACTCAGATGCATCCTTAGTTTTGGGATACAGGGCGAGCCAAGACTCCATAGCAATGACGCTCACTGGTGTCCTTTGGGTCATTATTTCCGTGGGGCTTAGTTGACTGTTTTGGTAATCTTGTGCATTTAACTGTAGAATGGTTTGAGCCACATATAGAACTTTCATGGTTAAGTCTGCATAATCCATAGAAATAGCTATGTCTCTTATTGAACAACCCACGTGTAGCTGGGCTTTTAACTGCCACTGAGCCAGTAGCTGAGTGCCCAGAGGCGCTCCCGTGAAAGGAAGGAGCACGTTGCGATGTCATAAGGCGGAGCCAAATGTCCGTAGCGTTGACGCTCCACCCCATATTCGGCTGTAAAGTTAAATGGTGACAGAATTTCTTGTCATATTTACACCAAGCTTTGTCGCCGTATGTTTTATAAGCGCTATAAATGACATCCATACACTTAAACCACTCTGAACACCGATTAGGATGTTTTTGTCCCACGATACGACTATGACTGCAAAGGCCTGTAATCGGTTATTTATAGTCTTTGCTGCTTTCATATCAAAGCTTCTCTGCGTGCGTTTTTTTTTTGATAGACCAATATAAGTGACCAAGTATCTATATATGAATTTTCCCAAATCTTAGGGACTCACGTTCCAGAGGACATAAAACTAAGGGGTTCACGCCACAAAAATAGATGTCCCTATAAAGATTAAAGTGTATTGGTGTTGCTGGTACAGGGGGGTGGGTCGGCGGGACTGGAATTTTTTATTCTTTATTTTAACTAATGACTTAATTGCTTTTAATAGCTCATTAGTTATGTTGTCTGCCCCCATTCCCCAGTATACGTTAACGAACAGACATAGATAGAGCTGCCGAGTTAGAAACGTAATCTCAGCCTGGTTCGTAGCCGGTTGCTTCACTTGCAGAGGGGACTGGCGAGTCAATGGGTGACGTTGCGATTGCCGCTTGTGAAAACGTCTATGGCCCGTATAAACTGACTGCAAGAAGTGTAGGAAAAGCCATCACCTTAGTTCGACAGCGACTTCCATTTTGAAGGTCAAAAGTCGGCAACCTCCATTTTGAGGGTCAAGACTTTCTGGAAGACCGTGACACCCTTGATGGATGGCCGGATCGGTAATGGTCGTGTCAGCCAGACATACAATGATGACGCTGTCTGTGATTCCGAGTAACCAATCCCAAGAGCGCTTCTTGAGTAACGTTCCCGACTACCACCATGGGACGCATGGTGTGACCGGGGTGGAGTCATAGCGGTCGGCTGAGATACAGCAGAGGGCAGGCTGGATGCATGGGCAGGCACTCCGGCAGCGTTAGCATGCTGGGCTAATGATTGCACACAGGGTGTGAATGGGGATGCAAATTCCCCTGCAATTGGGAGGTGGGTTGTTTAATATCATTAGCAGCAAAGGAGGGTTGGTTAACCTCATTAATGACTTCATTTGTTGAGCTGCTGGAGTCCTGACTAACTGCAGGAGCCTGGGCACCCATGACTAATTGGTCCACAGGCCTGCAGTCTATTATGTCTGCTGGAGGGGGCGGAACCACATTCACAGCATTTACAGTCAGGGCTTCTGTGCAAGGAAGATGCACAGGGTTTCTAGTGGACTCCCGCAGGGACGCTGGCCGAGGCAAATCAAAGCTGGCTGTGGAGTTAAAGGGGTATTCCCATCTCCAAGATCCTATCCCAATATGTAGTATGTGTAATAATAATCATATTAGCAAGTGCCTCTAATTAGAAATGTAGTATAGTTTTTCTGATTTGCTGTCACTTTCCTCATTTGCAGGCATCGCAGGACCTTAGGTATCCATGGTTATGTCCACTAGTCAACTAGTTGCTAGAGGTCGTCACCATGGCTACCTAAGGTCCTGCAATCCGTGCAAATGAGGAAAGAGACATAGCAAATCAGAAAAAGTATACTACATTTCTAACTGGAGGTACTTGTTAATATTATTATTATTACACCTACTACATATTGGGATAGGATCTCGGAGATAGGAATACCCCTTTTACAGCCCAGGATTCTCTAACAGTACATTGCCTCACAGGACTGGGACTCAGTCTCAGGGGAGCTCATAAACGCCTGAGTGGATGCCCATGCCTCCCTGTGTTCCTTATCTGCTCAGCTTGTTGTGATGGTAAGGGAGGGGGGCCACAGACACTTCATTTAAAAAGTTGTGCAACCATTGAGTTCCCTCTCTCCTAACCCTCCTTAACCCCTTTCCGACGAGGTCAGTAGTAGTACGTAGCTGCGCCCTGGGACTTATGGACCAGCTACGTACTATTACGAATAATGTGATCGCACCCGCACACAAGCGGTGTGAGGCGATCGCCGCCGGGTGTCAGCTGATTGTCACAGCTGACACCCGGTGCTATGTGCGGTGTTTAGGCACATCAGGGGCACATCCGCTAATTGGTTTTCCTCCACATATGGGGTAAGAGAGAGATTTCACAACAAGTTGCATGGTGCAATTTCTATTGTTACCCTTATGAAAATGCAAAACTGGGGGCTGTAAAACATTTTTGTGGGAAAAATGTGAAAATGTTACAGTATTTTCACGGCTCCATGTTATAAACTTCTGTGAAGCACCTGGGGGTTCAAAGTGCTCACCACACATCTAGATAAGTTCCCTGAGGGGTCTAGTTTCCAAAATGGAGTCACTTGTGGGGGGTTTCTACTGTTTATGCACATCAGGGGCTCCCCAAAGGCAATTATTCAAGCAAATTTTACATTCAAAAAGTCAAATGGCGCTCCTTCCCTTCTGAGCCCTGCCGTGCGCCCAAACAGTGATTTTTCCCCATGTATGGGGTATCTGCGTGCTCAGAGGAAATTGCACAACAAATTTTGGGGTCCATTTTTTCCTGTTACCACTTCAAAAATAAAAAAAAATGACTCTAAAGAAACATTTTTGTGAAAAAAGTTAAATGTTCATTTTTTTTCTTCCCCATTCCAAAAATTCCTGTGAAGCACCTGAAGGGTTAATAAACTTCTTGAAAGTGGTTTTGAGCACCTTGAGGGGTGCAGTTTTTAGAATGGTGTCACTTTTGGGTATTTTCTGCCATAAAAGCCCCTCAAAGTCACTTCAAATGTGATGTGGTCCCTAAAAATAAAAAAATGGATTGCAAATTTTGATGTAAAAATGAGAAATCGCTGGTCAACTTTTAACTCTTATAGCTCCTAATTAAAAAAAAAATTGTTCCAAATTTGTTCTGATGTAAAGTAGACGTGAAAAATGTTATTTATTAACTACTTTGTGTGACATATCTCTCTGATTTAAGGGCATAAAAATTCAGATTTAGAAAATTGCAAAATTTTCAACATTTTCGCCAAATTTCCGTTTTTTTCACAAATAAACGCAAATGGTATCGAAGAAATTTTACCACTATCATGAAGTACAATATGTCACAAAAAAAAACAATCTCAGAATCAGCGGGATCCATTGTAGCGTTCCAGAGTAATTACCTCATAAAGGGACACTGGTCAGATTTGTAAAAATTGGCCTGGTCATTAACGTGCAAACCACCCTCAGGGGTAAAGGGGTTAAACTGTGCCACCAGGAGATCAGCCATGCTTGCTGGTACCTGTGGTGCCATGTGTAGTCTCCTTGTTCCACTGATGCAGGGAGAAAAGAGGAGGAACCCACATAGGAAAGGGTTTATAAAGAGGAACCTCCCCTATTATTACATCACCCGAACAGCCAATCACTGAAGCCCTGAAGACACAATCTCCATTAACCTTTTACATACCAACACACCCCACAGTCAGTAAGGCATTTCCTATGCTGACCTGCCATATCCATTAAATTAAAGCTTCATCTTTGATCACCTAAGATCATATCTCTGCCATATTTGTTATTGACATATAGAGCAGGATTCAGCAGGGCCGTGCAGGATAGGCCATATATGTATAGTAGATATGAGTCCCACCCATGGGCCCTTCGTCTTTCTTGAGTACGGGGCCCTGACGCGCTTTGTCAGTGGAGAGGAGTTCGTAATTCCAATGTAAATGAATAGGAATTCAGACCCCCTCCCCTGAGAGCAGCGCGCATCAGGGCCCCATTCTGCAGATAGACGCAGGGTCTGTTGGTGAGACCCCCATTTACTATACATTTATGGAATTTCCTGTGGAGACGACTGAGCGCTGATATCACAGATCTGACAATTGTCCCATTAAGGGATGTAGGACAGCACTTGTGAGCCGTACATGCTGCAGGCAGGCTAGTAACAGAATGTACGACTATATGTGTGATCCAGAGAGCGGCATATCCAGGTGGTTAATTTCAATGAGGGTTTCCATGGAGACCCCTCTGGGTCGAGCCTTAAAAAAGAAAAAAAATGACATCATTAGCTCAGGACGTAATTATTGCTTATTGGAGCAACAAATAAGGGACAGCTGCCAGCGAGGAGGTTTTCTCTAACCCTGGGACAGTGAGTGGAAATCCCATGAGTGTACGTGTTTGTGTCATCCCAGTACAGCGCTGCTTCTTTGTGGCTCTGCAGCGTCTGGGATACTGTGTGACTGCACTGCGAACAGTAGCGAGACCTTCTCCTGTGTCATTATTAGAGGCTGATGTCATGTGGCAAAAGTCAATGGAGTTGCCATGATACCAAGATAACTTAGCCCGAGCTGTCCGTATAAGCGATGAGCCGCACATCATTCTGCTCACTTCAGTATATGAACAAGCTAATAGAATTTGTCTCTTTGGGTCGGACTATGGATAGCTATGGATTCTGCACGTACAAGAATACACTTTTATGTGTTCAATTCCGTATATACTGTCCAGGGGCTGGCTGGCAAATTTTGACCTAGGGGGCAAGCATACAGCAGTGGCCCATGAGCAGCGGCACAGCCTCACTGCGCAGGAGCGGGACCAGTGCCGGACATGTTGAAATGCGCATGCGCCCCACAATAATAGCGCTTGCTGGGAGCAATATTCAAATACGTGGGCGGCGCCTGCAGTAGCTGAATGCGGCGACCGCCCATGACTGAATGTGAGAATCACACCCCTATGACTGAAAAAGAGCAGGTAGGACAAAGTATATAAAACGTTATAAAATCATTATACTACCACCAATTTTAATGAAAAAAGCTTGTTAGTGAAGCACATTGCATTACTAACAAACCAATGGGGGCAGTGTAGATAGTAGATAGGACATGACAGGTTCCCTTTAAAGCCAGGGATGTCAAACTCAAATACACAGAGGGCCAAAGTTCAAAGCTGGGACAAAGTCGTGGACTTTAGCTTTTCTTTATGAAATATAACGATTAATTTAAAAATTATAGTGGAATATTATAATATGTTATGTAAAAGCGGTAAAAAGCATATAGCCCAATGGCCTAATTTACATATGTAATTTAACACAGGATAAAAATCCTTGAATGAAACAGATAATAATGTATGATGCAAACAAAAGTGCCCCCAAACACAGTATGATACCCCCACAGTGAATTCCTCCACACTCACAGTATGATGACCCTACTGAACCCCTCTCCCTCAATCTCCATTACAATATGATTCTCCAACTGTAATCCCCACACAACCCTCCATACAGTATGATGGCCACAAAGAGTCCTCCATACAGTATGATGGCCACAAAGAGTCCTCCATACAGTATACCGGGCCCCTCATAGTCCTCCATACAGTATAATGGCCCCAAAGAGTCCTCCATACAGTATACCGGGCCCCTCATAGTCCTCCATACAGTATAATGGCCCCACATAGTCCTCCATACAGTATAATGGCCCCACATAGTCTTCCATACAGTACACTGGCCCCACATAGTGCTCCATATAGTATAATGCCCCACATAGTCTTCCATACAGTACAATGGCTAAACATAGTGCTCCATACAGTATAATGGGCCCCACATAGTGCTCCATACAGTACACTGGCCCCACATAGTGCTCCATATAGTATAATGCCCCACATAGTCTTCCATACAGTACAATGGCCAAACATAGTGCTCCATACAGTAAAATGGACCCCACATAGTCCTCCATACAGTATAAAGGCCCCACATAGTGCTCCATACCGTATAATGGCCCCACATAGTCCTCCATACAGTATAATGGCCCCACATAGTCCTCCATACGGAATAATGGCCCCACATAGTTCTTCATGCAGTATAATGGGCCCCACATAGTCCTCCATACAGAATAATGGGCCCCACATAGTCCTCCATACAGAATAATGGCCTCACATAGTGCTCCATACAGCATAATGGGCCCCACATAGTCCTCCATACAGTATAATGGGCCACACATAGTCCTCCAAACAGTATAATGGGCCCCACATAGTCCTTCATACAGTATAATGGGCCCCACATAGTCCTCCATACAGTATAATGGCCCCACATAGTGCTCCATACCGTATAATGGCCCCACATAGTGCTCCATACAGTATAATGGGCCCCACATAGTCCTCCATACAGTATAATGGCCCCACATAGTCCTCCATACAAAATAATGGCCCCACATAGTCCCCCATACAGTATAATGGACCCCATATAGTTCTCCATACAGAATAATGGCCCCACATAGTGTTCCATACAAAATAATGGCCCCTCATAGTTCCCCATACAGTATAATGGATCCCACATAGTCCTCCATACAGTATAATGGGCCACACATAGTCCTCCATACAGTATAATGGGCCCCACATAGTCCTTCATACAGTATAATGGGCCCCACATAGTCCTCCATACAGTATAATGGCCCCACATAGTGCTCCATACCGTAAAATGGCCCCACATAGTGCTCCATACAGTATAATGGGCCCCACATAGTCTTCTATACAGAATAATGGCCCCACATAGTCCTCCATACAGAATAATAGGCCCCACATAGTTCTTCATGCAGTATAATGGGCCCCACATAGTTCTCCATACAGAATAATGGCCCCACATAGTGCTCCATACAGTATAATGGGCTCCACATAGTCCCGCATACAGTATAATGGACCCCAGATAGTCCTCCATACAGTATAATGGCCCCACATAGTCCTCCATACAAAATAATGGCCCCACATAGTCCCCCATACAGTATAATGGACCCCACATAGTTTTCCATACAGAATAAAGGCCCTACATAGTGCTTCATGCAAAATAATGGCCCCACATAGTCCCCCATACAGTATAATGGATCCCACATAGTCCTCCATACAGTATAATGGGCCACACATAGTCCTCCATACAGTATAAAGGCCCCACATAGTCCTTCATACAGTATAATGGGCCCCACATAGTCCCCCATACAGTATAATGGCCCCACATAGTGCTCCATACAGTATAATGGCCCCACATAGTGCTCCATACAGTATAATGGGCCCCACATAGTCCTCCATACAGAATAATAGGCCCCACATAGATCTTCATGCAGTATAATGGGCCCCACATAGTCCTCCATACAGAATAATGGGCCCCACATAGTTCTCCATATAGAATAATGGCCCCACATAGTGCTCTATACAGTATAATGGGCCCCACATAGTCCTCCATACAGTATAATGGGTCCCACATAGTCCTCCATAGAGTATAATGGTCCCACATAGTCCTCCATACAAAATAATGGCCCCACATAGTCCCCCATACAGTATAATGGACCCCACATAGTCCTCCATACAGTATAATGGCCCCACATAGTCCTCCATACAAAATAATGGCCCCACATAGTCCCCCATACAGTATAATGGACCCCACATAGTTCTCCATACAGAATAATGGCCCCACATAGTGCTCCATACAGTATAATGGGCCCCACATAGTCCTTCATACAGTATAATGGGCCCCACATAGTCCTCCATACAGTATAATGGACCCACATAGTGCTCCATACCGTATAATGGCCCCACATAGTGCTCCATACAGTATAATGGGCCCCACATAGTCCTCCATACAGAATAATGGCCCCACATAGTCCTACATACAGAATAATAGGCCCCACATAGGTCTTCATGCAGTATAATGGGCCCCACATAGTCCTCCATACAGAATAATGGGCCCCACATAGTTCTACATACAGAATAATAGCCCCTCATAGTGCTCCATACAGTATAATGGGCCCCACATAGTCCTCCATACAGTATAATGGGCCCCACATAGTCCTCCATACAGTATAATGGCCCCACATAGACCTCCATACAAAATAATGGCCCCACATAGTCCCCCATACAGTATAATGGACCCCACATAGTTCTCCATACAGAATAATGGCCCCACATAGTGCTCCATACAAAATAATGGCCCCACATAGTCCCCCATACAGTATAATGGATCCCACATAGTCCTCCATACAGTATAATGGGCCACACATAGTCCTCCATACAGTATAATGGGCCCCACATAGTCCTCCATACAGTATAATGGGCCCCACATAGTCCTCCATACAGTATAATGGCCCCACATAGTCCTCCATACAGAATAATGGCCCCACATAGTCCCCATACAGTATAATGAACCCCACATAGTCCTCCATACAGAATAATGGGCCCCACATAGTCCTCCATACAGAATAATGGCCCCACATAGTCCTCCATACAGAATAATGGGCCCCTCATAGTCCTCCATACAAAATAATGGACCACACATAGTCCTCCATACTGAATAATGTGCCCCTCCATACAGTATACTTGGCACCGCATGGTGCTCCGTACTGTATACATGGCCCCGCATGGTGCTCCGTACTGTATACATGGCTACGCATGGTGCTCCCTACTGTGTACATGGCCCCTTATGGTGCTCCATTCTGTATACATGGTCCTGCAGGGTGCTCCGTACTGTATACATGGTCCCTCATGGTGCTTCGTACTGTATGCATGGCCCCGCATAGTGCTCAGTACTGTATACATGGCTTTGCATGGTGCTACGTACTGTACACATGGCCCTGCATGGTGCACCTTACTGTATATGACTCGCCCCCCTGGGCCGTGGGGTACCCGGAACCGGGCTTCTGTACGATGCTGGGGGTAGTAGTGGTAACCCGATCCCGTGGCTCAGGGTGGTCAGACCAAATTGTGGCGGTCTATTTATCAGTGTTTTGAATGTCCGACTACGCCACCCGTGGATTGCGGTCAGAGATAACCGCCGCTGCGAGGCAGACCACTGAGGCTGGTGTTGGTGTGCAGCACAGGGGTAGGACAACTCCCCACGGGAAGAGTGTAGCCTCAGGGAAGCATAGGTGAATGCTGGGGGTGATAGTGCAGGCCGCAATAGTAAGAGTTCAGAGTCCGCTTCAAACAGTCCAGGGTCTTTATTGTAGATATTATTAATGACCCAACAGTAGTACCGGTTAGGAATGGGCCTGGGTATCTGGGAGCATTTGGGCGAGCCCCACTGGTCAGGGTAAGTGTGTAGGCCTACCGTTCTCTCTATGCTCTTTCTGACTATCCCCCTCTTCGTGGTGTAATAGCCCACGTCCCTGAGCTGGCCGTGTTTTTCTCGCCTGTATGGCTTGCGACTCGGGCCTTGTGTACCTTTTGCTTTCTCCTCGCTGTACTGGTCCCTCTGTGTGGCGGAACCTCCAGGCTTCTTAGGCCAAGGGACCTGAAATCCCTCGCGGGTTGGTTCTCTGCTGCTGGGCTTACAACCCTGACAGCCTCGGACCCCAATGTCCGGTTGTGTGATTCTCTCAGCCAGGACCGGCTCTCGTCGCCTCTGTCCCTGGCTTCCAGTTTCTCTTCTGCCTCACGGACTCCTCAGCTACAGCTGAACAGTCCCTCCTTCTCTGGGACTAGTCTCAGTCCTGAGCTAGGTCGTCCAGTTCTCCCTAACCCTGCCCCCAGTTCCAGCTTTTATAGGGGCAGCCTGCTCCCCCTACTGGCCTGGGACAGGAGGTGCTGTATGCTAATTGTCCCTAACCAGGGACCCTCCCTCCTGCTCTCAGACACAGCCTTTATTATTTGTGGCATGCGGGCCTGGAGTGACACAGATACATAGCCCCGCATGGTGCTCTGTACTTTATACATGGCCCAGCATGGTGCTCCATACTGTATACATGGCCCCGCATAGTGCTTTGTACTGTATACATGACCCCGCATAGTGCTCCGTACTATATACATGGCCCTGCATAGTGCTCCGTATTGTATACATGGCCCCGCATAGTGCTCCGTACTGTATACATAGCCCAGCATAGTGCTCTGTACTGTATACATGGCCCCACATAGTCCTCCGTACTGTATACATGACCCAACATAGTGCTCTGTACTGTATACATGGCCCAGCATAGTGATCTGTACTGTATACATGGCCCCGCATAGTGCTCCGCACTGTATACATGGCCCGGCATAGTGCTCTGTACTGTATACATGGCCCTGCATAGTGCTCCGCACTGTATACATGACCCCGCATAGTGCTCCGTACGGTATACATGGCCCCGCATAGTGCTCTGTACTGTATACATGGCCCAGCATAGTGCTCCGCACTGCATACATGGCCCCGCATAGTCCGCCTTACTGTATATATGGTCCCGCATGGTGCTCCTCACAGTATAATGGCCCCAGATTATAAATACTCACCTCTGCCATTCCAACGCTGATCCCTACCTACCTGTGGGCCCACGACCCATCCCCTCACCCTTGTCAGCGTGCGCGCCATCCCCTTTTCACTAGTGCCACGGCTATTCTCCTCTGCGCGCGCTCTCCAATCAGGCCGCACGCCCTCCAATCAGGCTGTGCGGCCTGATGGGAGGGCGCGTGCAGAGGGGAGTGGCCGCAGCAGTATTCAGGAGATGGCTGACGGCCGGGCGGCCCAAAACCACTGCTGGAGGACCGCCCTGGGGGGCATTTGCCCCTAAGCCCCCCGGCCCAGTCCGCCCCTGATACTGTCCATCTGACAGCAAAATTTTGTTGTCAAATCTATTACACAAACTGCCTTGGATAAATAAATGTGCAGATGTAAGGGAGGTAGACTGCACATTATGGGAAGCTATAAACCGTTGCGCCGGATCAGGTTTCCTTTGATTATTTGGGTAGGGAATAGCTGACAAGTCAGGCTGAAGTGTGAGTGAGAACCAATGACCCCGTTGTTCCCTGAAGGAGAGTGACAATAGTGACATAACAGTGATTACTGCACAGAACCAGCAGCCAGGCAGGGGCGGACATATAACATAGCTCCCAACCGTCCCGTTTTCAGGGGGGGACTGTCTCGCTTTGAGGGCTCAGTCCCGCGTCCTGTCATGGCTCAGCTGTTCTCCCGGCTGTGGAGGGTGGTGGGGGGGTTGCGACGGTGGAGCAGCGGGCACAGGTAATAGCCAGCAGCTGTAACTATCACGTGTGCCCGCTGTTAAAGAAAATGAATATTCAGTCTTCTCCATGCCCATGGGCGTGGAAAAGAGTGAATATTCATTCTCTTTAGTAGCGCACACTGTCAATTGCTTCCTGCTGCAGCTACGCAATCCTGTGTGCCCGCTATTAAAGAGAATGAATATTTACTCTTCTGCACACCCATGGGCGTGGAAAAGAGTGAATATTCATTCTCTTTAGTAGCGGGCACAGAGGATCGCTGAGCAGCAGCAGGAGCTGCGGCCATGCTGACAGTGCGCGCTATTAAAGAGAATGACTATTTACTCCTCTCCATGCCCATAGTCCCGGCATGGAGAGGAGTGAATATCCCCGCAGCTCACCTCGGCATCTGAGGGCGCATAGCAGTGATGTCATGTGCTGCTCAGATGCTGAGATCAGCTACTGAAAGACTGGACGCAGCGCTGGAGAAGACGGGAGGAAGGAAGGTGAGTAGAAGTGTTTATTTTTTTCATGTGTGCAGTGATGGGGGGCCATGTATATCAGGATTGGGGATGAGGAGGCCATGCATATCAGGATTGGGGATGAGGAGGCCATGCATATCAGGATTGGGGATGAGGGGGCCATGCATACCAGGAATGGGGATGAGGGGGCCATGCATACCAAGATTGGGGATGAAAGGGGCCATGCATACAAGGATTGGGGATGAGGGGGTCATGCATACCAGGAATGGGGATGAGGGGGTCATGGATACCAGGAATGGGGATGAGGGGGCCATGCATACCAGGAATGGGGATGAGGGTCGTCTGCTGAATATCCCTCATTACCAGCGCCCCTCTGACAACTCCTCCTGCCAGGGGAGAAAGAAATGGTAAATGGGCATGGATTGGGGTGTGGCCAAAATTCGCCGCAATGCGCTATGCGCGCCGCATAATATGTCCCACTTTCTCTTCTTCAAAACTTGGGAGGTATGCATATTATTGGTGGAATCTGTGCGGCCGCACGGGGGCCCATAAAGTAAGAGGGTCCATTTCAACCTCCAAAACAGGTGCAATTTTGCATTTTTAGGAGCTCTTGGGCTGCAAAGGGCCCTTTTCTGTCTGTGTCCACCAGTGCAGCAAGGAACAAGTGGTGCAGAAGTTAAGAAGCCATTGAAACCAGGCCACAATCTATTAGGAGTGTAAGAAAGACTTGCCACTCGCTTCATCACATAGACTGAAATATTTTATCAGTCATTTGGGAGTTTATTACACTGCAGCAGGCAGCACTGGAAAGGTGTCTGCAGTATCCACTGCTCAGACAAGTGGGTGGCTTCTGAGTGTAAGAGAATTGGGCCTCGTTGCAACTAATAGGGAGGTGGTGGGGTGCAGGCGCTGGCACAGGACTTGGCGTATGAACAGCAACTCGTCATGACATTTCAGTGTGTAGCATCTGCGTCTCTGCCCCCTGCCAGGCAGAGACGCCGTCCCTCTCACCGCCGCGCTCCCCACCCGGCGTCCTCCAGCGCTCCTCTTCCTGCTTCTGCCGGCGCGTGCAGCTTCCCGGGCACTGTGCTTAGGGTGCGCGCACGCTCCCTCCCTCTTAAAGGGGCCACGCGCGCCGCCTTAAGGAGTCCCCGGCCAATTGCCGGAGGTCCTCCCATTTATAAAGCACCTCCTTCAATATGGAGGTGCCCGAGCAATAGTTGTTGCATAGTGTACTTACCTCTGCTTCAGCCCTCAGGTCCCGCTGCTAGCCTGACTACTAGTCCTGCCCGCCAGCCTGACTACCAGTCCAGTCCGCCAGCCTGACTACTTTCCAGCCCGACAGTCTGTCTTCCGTTCAGTCCGCCAGTTTGTCTATGGGCTCTGCCCGCCTCCATACCTGGAAGCACCTGCCCGCTACCTACCGTGCCTACCTGGAGGCTCCTGCTTGCTACCTGCAGTGCCTACCTGGAGGCTCCTGCTTGCTACCTGCTGTGCCTACCTGGAGGTTCCTGCCTGTCACTTGCCGTGACCACCTGTCAGCCTACCTGGAGGCTCCTGCCCGTCACTTGCCGTGACCACCTGACAGCCTACCTGGAGGCTCCCGCCAGTCACTTGCCTTGACAACCTGACAGCCTACCTAGACGCTCCTGCCAGTCACTTGCCATGACCACCTGACAGCCTACCTATAGGCTCCTGCCTGTCACCTGCCGTGACCACCTGACAGCCTACCTAGAGGCTCCCGCCTGTCGCCTGCCGTCTCTGCCAGTTCATCTACCCGGATCACTCGTCAGCCTGCCGGCAGTGCCCATCTGCAGTATCGGTCAGTCCCTGCCACCTGTACCGTGGGAGTCACCTGCTCCCTTACAAGGTCGTCCCCAGAGTAGCACCTGGTCCCTCTGCTCGGACCCTCCCTGGTCACGGAGTCGATTGAGCCGCCATACAAACTTGGTCGCTCTGAGTTGATACCTAGTTACGCTCCTCTGGGTCCCTCCTTGCACCGTAGCACAGAGGTTCCACCACCCGGATCTGTAACAGTTTGCTCGGGCCATGGAACCCGGTGGCCCCCAAGCTCCTTCGCTCTCTGACCTGTACCAGGAGGTTTCTCGTCAGAGATCTCAACAGGAAACTATCCTGAGCGTCCTGCGGAGTGTCAACTCCCGCCTGGACACACTGTGTTACCACCCGGATCCGTAACACAGTGCATATGTTCATTCTTTTTAGCATTATTTTAATTGTTTTTTCATGCAGGTTTCAGGCGGAATACAATTTGAAAAAGTCATCGTGTGCACATACCCATAAGAGAACTTTTTAAAAAACATTTTTTCCCAGGACAGCTCAGGATCAGGATACAAGATGTTACATACTAAGGCACTAGGATCAATGATTCCGTAACACAATTACAATAAAGTTAATTTATTTCAGTACTTCAATACAAAAAAGTGAAACTCATATATTATATAGAGTCATTACAAACAGAGTGATCTATTTCAAGTGTTTATTTCTGTTAATGTTGATGACTATGGATTACAGCCATTGAAAACACAAAAGTCATTATCTCAGTAAATTAGAATACTTTATAACAACAGCATGAAAAATGTTTTTCAAATCCAAAATGTTGGCCTACTGAAATGTATGTTCAGTAAATGCACTCAGTACTTGGTCGGGGTTCCTTTTGCATCAGTTACTGCATGGAGGCATGTAGGCGATCAGCCTGTGGCATTGCTAATGTGTTATGGAAGCCCAGGTTGCTTTGATAGCAGCCTTCAGCTCATCTGCATTGTTGGGTCTTGTGTCTCTCATCTTCCTCTTGACAATACCCCATAGATTCTCTGTGGAGTTAAGGTCAGACGAGTTTGCTGGCCAATCAAGCACAGTGATACTGTTGTTTTGAAAGCAGATATTGGTACTTTTGTCAGTGTGGACAGATGCCAAGTCCTGCTGGAGAATAAAATTTATATCTCCAAAGAGCTTGTCAGCAGAGGGAAGCATGAAGTGCTCCAAAATTTCCTGGTAGACAGCTGCGCTGACTTTGGTCTTGATAAAACATAGTGGACCTACACCAGCAGATGACATGGCTCCCCAAACCATCACTGATTGTGGAAACTTCACACCAGACCTCAAGCAGCTTGGATTGTGGCCTCTCCACTCTTCCTCCAGACTCTGGGACCTTGATTTCCAAATGAAAATTGGAACTCTGGGACCTTGTGGAGTGTGTCAATGACTGCCTTCTGGACATCTGTCAAGTCAGCAGTCTTCCTCATGATTGTGGAGCCTACAGAAACAGACTAAGGGACTTTTTAAAGCACCTAGGAAGCCTTTGCATGTGTTTTTTTGTTAATTATTTTAATTTACTGAGATAATGACTTTTGTGTTTTCATTGGCTGTAAGCCATAATCATCAACATTAACAGAAATAAACACTTGAAATAGATCACTCTGTGTGTAATGACTCTATATAATATATGAGTTTCACTTTTTGTATTGAAGAACTGAAATAAATTAACTTTTTGATGATATTCTAATTTAGTGAGATGCACCTGTACATCTTTGAGATACATTAATACATGGCTTAGCTATTGCAAATGATAAAAATTAAACCAAACTTCGCAACAGTCCTGGATCTAGGGTGATAATCCCAAAGTTGGAGAGCTATGCTGCTGTCCTGGGAGACTGGAGGTATGTCCTGGCATCAACTTTATCTGTGTTCTTAGAACACAGATAAAGTTTAGTACAATAGTACAACAGAGAGCTGACAGATTCCTTCTCCACTTTTCAGTCTACATAGAAATGAAAGGACCTGCAAAGATCTTCAGGTCATCATGACTGAAAGCAGAGACCAGATCAGTCGAGAACTGAGACACACAGGCAAGGGGGATGCTCGTGTGGGGGCATCATACTGTGTGGGGTTGACATTGGGGGTATTATACTGTGTGTTTGGAGGCCTTGCGGAGCATCATATAGTGTTGGTAGGAATGAGGAAACATCATACTGCGTGGAGATGTGGAGGGCATCATACGATGTGTGAGAGGGATTCTGGAGGCATCATACTGTAAATGAAGGGAACTGTGAAAGGCATTGTGCAATTTGAGATGGACACTGGGTGCATTATACCCTAATGAGCAAAAGGGTAACAATGTTTTGAACTGTTGACTTTCAGGCACCATATCTCACCATCCACTATTGCTTCGAACGTGGCCCTACCATCATGTTATAGACAATCATCTTGGCTATCTCATACACAAATTTGACTTGCAACTATTCTGCATATCATTAGTTATGCAGATTCTTGTCATGTCGCTCTATTGATACTGTTTTGCTCCTGGTGGTGGAATTTTTTTTTTCTTCCTGTATACTACAAAATACAATCTGTTCTCAGATTCCCTAATAGCTCAGTGGGTTGTTAGGTTGATTCCTAAGCGAATGGTCAATGGTTCAAGTCGAGGAGCATCCATGAAGAAAATTTCCCAAGAAAAGAGAAATAGCATCATCCAGCTCATCGATAGCAGTCTCTCGGTCAAGAAAATTGCCAAACTGCATCATGTGAGAGCCATGACAGATGGAAGACTATAAAATGAAGTCCGTCCATCCATTCAAAAGCCAAGAGGTGGACGTCCAGTCAAAATATCGGCGTCAATAAGTCGGCTCATCACAAGGTCTATCATCTCTGGCATGACAAACACGGCAGTGGAGGTGGCTCATATGCTTCGTAATAGTGAGATCACAGACGTCCATGCAAGCAACGGGCGACGCACGTCACACAAGTCTGGAATCGTGGCCCAAAAAAAGGTGAAGAAGAGTCAACTTCAATATAGTCATAAGAAACGTTGGCTCAAATTTGCAAAAAAGCACAAAAAGTGGACAGTAAAAGATTGGAAACGGGTGATTTGGAGCGGAGAGACGAAAGTCAATGGACTAGGCTCTGATGGATGCAAATGGGTGAAAAAAGGGCTAACGGATCGAGACATTAAAGGGACTGTCAAGTTCGGTGCAGGAAGCCTGATGAAATGGGGTTGTTTCACACCCAAAAGCATTGGATACTGGACCATGATCGATGGTGGTCTCAAAGCTGAGCTACAGTATATGTGAGTATCATACAAGATGAGTTACTTCATACACTCAAGTACTCTGGGTATGAAAAGGACGACAGTGTTCCAACAGGACAATGACCTGAAGCATACGTTGAGATTGACAAAGAAATGGTTCAATAACAATGAAGTAGAGGTGCTGGATTGGCCCCCACAGCTCCCAGACCTCAACCCAATCGAACACTTGCATATACTATAGTATAGAAGGCTATGTGGAGTCTCATTCTGTATATATGAGGCTATGTGGGGGCTCATAGTGTATACAGGAGGATATGTGGGGGCTCATACAGAATGTAGGAGTCTATGTGGGGGCTCATATTGTATCTAGGAGGTTATGTGGGGGATCATATTGTATATAGGAGGCTATGTGGGGGCTTATACTGTATATAGGAAGCTATGTGGGGGCTCATACTGTATGTAGAAGGCTATGTGGAGGGCTCATACTGTATATAGGAGGCTGTGGGGGCTCATACTGAACGTAGGAGGCTATGTGGGGGTACATACTGTATATAAGAGACTATGTGGGGGCTCATACTGTATACAGGAGGCTATTTGGGGGTTATACTGTATATAGGAGGCTATGTGGGGTCTCATACTGACTGTAGGAGTCTATGTGGGGGTTCATACTGTATATAGGAGACTATGTGGGGGCTTATATTCCATATAAAGAAGCTATATGGGGGCTCATACTGTATATAGGGAGCTATGTTGGGGCTCATATTGTATATATGAAGCTATAGGCATTTATACTGTATATATGGGGCTGTGTGTGGGCTCATACCGTATATAGGGGGGCTATGTGCAGGCTCATACTGCATATAGGAGGATGTCAGCATTCTTAACTCTGCTCAATATTAACAGATATAATATTTTATATTAATTGTAATTAATATGTTAATATTAATATTTAGCAGAATTAATTTCGGCCTCTTGGTTCCGCCTCCACAACAGTCAGTCTCTCATGTAGCCCCTTAGGAAAATTAATTGCCCAAACCTGGTCTGCATAATACTGCTGTCAGAATGGGTAGCAAAAACCTGTTGATAGATTAGATTCCCATTAAGATTTTGCGTCCTTGAGATAATCCCTTACTACTTATCCTATTACATGATGCAGATGTAATAGAGGGGGTCCCCAATTGGTTCTGGAGGACAAGAAAAATAATTAATTTATCTGTAATGCTACAAGCATCTACTTCTACAATTTAAGTAGGAGCATTTTTAAAAAAAAAAATAAATAAATCATTATTTATTATAATTATCATTTATTATGCAAATGGATGAAAAAAACATATTTTGTATGGTGCAAATAATTAAGAAGCAACTATTTATTTTCATGAGAGTTTTAGGAGATTTACCAATTATCTATTAATTAAATATTTAAAACAGCAAGAACTGGATAAAATGGAGAAAATAATAAGCTGCATTTCTCTGTTAATTTATTTAGAGGGAGATTCCTTATAGAAAGACATTTCTCTGTTCAGTCACACCAGGGCTGTCCTCTCCGCTCCTTTACACAGTAACTCTATGATGCTGTTTGAATTACAAATGCAACACTATCTCTTTTATCTTTTCCTGTGTCTGGTTTGTGCTGGAGGTGGTTACAGAATTGCAATTACTTCATAAAAACTAGCAGACCAAGATATCTGGGAATGTGAACTCCTAACAGCACCTCGATGTAACTATGGAGATGATTATTTTCCACCTTTTTAATTGCCAGATTTAACCATGATACAAGGACAGACATTGCCACCCTTGCAGTTCACTTTCCATTTCAGGCTGGAAATAGTTTTGCAGGCCCATGCTCCACGGCAGGCATAGTAAGTTCAGAAGATACCATTTAATATGCTACTTTCAGTATGTTAATTGAATAGCGTATTTGGCTGACTTATTGGTTTGATCATACTTGCCCTAAACTTTAAATATAAGAAAGAAGGACTGTAATTTTAATTTTACGCTAATCCAGTACCCTAACCTTGCCCAGTCCTTTATATGTGTTCAGACAGAAATATAGAAATATTGCTCTTAGTGAGGCCCGTTTGTGTTCCCATATAGTAAGCTACCCAGTGGCGTAACTAGAGTCCGATAGGTCCTGCTGCAAGATTTGGACTGGGCACCCCCCCATCCTGATATATATGTCCTCCATCCTGGTATATATATATCACCCATCCATAGGCGGATTATAATGAGGGCAATCTGGGCTACCGCCCGGGGCCCCGGGGCTCCAGGGGGCCCGGGGCTCCATGGCCAGATTGCCCTCATTATAATAGGTGCGGCGCCGTGGCACATACCGGCAGTCAGAGAGGTGGGGTGGGGGCCCGGACCTCTCCCCCAGCAGCGGCGCACGGCCGCTACTTCTTCTTCGACTGGGCCAGCATTGCACCTGTTAACTTCCCTGTGTGCTGGCCCGGCCGCGTCACTGCTAGGACACACGGCCCTGTGCGAGGCCGTGTTTGCTAGTGTGACGTCACACCTGCACTGCTGCACCGGAGATGAGCTGGAGAACTGGAGCCGGGGGATGGTGAGTGAGTGTGTGTGTGTGTGAGAGTGTGTGTGTGAGAGAGTGTGTGTATGTACAGGCAGATATCATTGTGTGATGTCTGTTTATATGTATTTTTGTGTTTCAAATGTGTTTATACGTGTATGTATATGTCTGTATATGTTTGTGTGTGTGACTGCGTGCGGCCTCCCGCTGTGTATAGATGGCTACGTGCGGCCTCCCGCTGTGTATAGATGGCTACGTGCGGCCTCCCGCTGTGTATAGATGGCTATGTGCGGCCTTCTGCTGTGTATAGATGGCTACGTGCAGCCTCCTGCTGTGTATAGATGGCTACGTGTGCTCAATATTAAGCCATACAATTAATGTAAGGCTATGTGCCCACGATGCAGAAATGCTCCGGATTTTTTTGAGCGGATTGTACATGCGTTTTTTCTGCCAGGGACATGCGGATGTGAAGCGTTCTTCACATGCATTTCCGCATGCGGGTTGTCAAGCGCTTTCCAAGCGATTTTTTCATCACTTGGAAAGTGCTTGACAACTTGGTCACACTATATAAATCCATGCAAACGGCATGAATTTATATAGTGTGACCGTAAAAGAATGGTGGCCTGCCGACGTCAGCGGTCGCATGACCCGTCACATGACTAAATGACTTCACCACAGGTCCTTTTCAGACCATCGCGAGCTGCCAGCAAGCCAGGACGCATCGGATAAAGACACCAGGGGCCATCAGAAGGTAAGTATAATATTCACTTTTTATTTTATTCTTTTTTTTACAGGTTCTATGGTACCCGGGTCCGGAGGAGAGTCTCCTGTCCTCCAGACCCGGGTACCATCCGCACATTGAAATGCATGGAATCCGCATGTACAGATGCAGTGATGCGTAATCCATGGGTTCCAATGCAAGTCAATGGCGGTGAAAACTCAGCACTTCCGCAAAATAATTGGTAGTGCTGCGTTTTTTTCCGCAATGATAATCCGCAGCGGAAATTTCCACAGCATGTGCACAGCACATGCGGATTATCATTGAAGAACATGGCAGGCTTTCTACAATGCGTTTTTGAAGCGTTGCTGCAGCGGAATTGCCGCTGCGGAAACGCTTAAAAAACGCACAGTGGGCACACAGCCTAAAAAAAATTATTATAATTAATATATTAATATTGTGCCAAATTAATTTCACGTAAACTATCACATGATCTATCATAGGGGATCATGTGACATGTGATACATCAGGTGTGTGTGTGAGGGGGGGGCCCGTGCCTTCTAAACTGCCCGGGGCCCTTGCTACTCTTGATCCACCCCTGCACCCATCTTGGTATATATGTCTCTTATCCTGGGTCCCACCCTGGTCCGTGGGGCGGACTGGAACAGACAAAGGGCCGGATGTGGCTTTCAGGCTGCAGTTTGCCCAGGTCTGATGAAGTGGCAAAGACCCTGATTTCAGGGATGTGTCACTTATTGCGCTGCTTAATGTAGTTTTTATAAAATCATTGTTTTATCAACAGGAGATTATCCCTAAAGAACTACTTGGTTTGATTGTCAGCTTTCTGCCTATGCACAGTGCACACAGAAAGCTGCCAATCAGTGGTGGGTGCGAGTTTATACAGAGCTCAGCATTCAGAGAACTGCAAGATATGCAGCTGATAAAACTGATTTTATCAAAACTGCAGCAAACAGCTCAGTAAATGATACATTGCTGGAATCACAGTCTGCCCCTACATCATGCTGCTTTCAAATTGGGTAGCAAAAACCTGGTGACAGATTCCCTTTAACAGGGTTGACTGCTTTTGACAATCCCTCTTTGTTAGAAGGGGTTTTGTTATGATAAGGTAATATTAGGCTGTTGTAGACCACCCAGTGATTAGTTATCTGTGGAAATCAAGTGTTTAAAGGGAACCTGTTATTAAACACATGCTGCCCAGAGCACAAGCAGTATGAGTCAGACACTGGCTGCAAAATTGCTATCGGGTATGTTTTACTCTGAAATGCTATGGCCAGGTAGAGACCTGTCAGTAAAATGGATTGGGATGGGGAGAAGCAGGTCGGGTACCACATCGGACTAGTCAGAAGAAAAACATATAATCTTTGGTCAATTTTACAAAGTATGTTTAATCTGAAAGGCTGTAGCATTTTAGGGTAATACACACTTGACTGGAATAGCGAAGCCAGTGTCTGATTCATGCTGCTTGTGGTTTGGGCTGCAGGAATCTGATATCAGGTTCTCTTTAACAACAGGGGAAATACAGCAGGGAACAGTTCTTGAATAAATCAATGGGCTGTCCTTATGATACACAGATGTGCTGGTTCTCTTTGTAGCTGCTTTCCACTCAGGCTAATAGATGAGGTTTTTGAATGTTGGAACCCCTCTATCAACACACAAGTTGCTAATAGGTTATTTAATGTGTATGACTAGCCCAGAGGAAGATGGGGATAACTCGGTACCCGGGCCTTTAGCCTGGCCTTTAGGGGTGTCGCGGTGGTCGGCTCCCGGGCCCGTACCCTGGGCCTCTCTTTAAAAAGGGGTTGATATTTGTAAAGTTTATAAAAGAAAGAGTTCGTGACGCCACCTGTGGTTTCTGGTGAGGATCACCAGTGCTGCGCAGTCCACTGAGGCTGATGATAGGGCAGCTTGATGGTATTGCTCTCCACAGGTAGAGCTGGGCCTCAGGGCAGTATAGGAACGGGGATGCAGGACAAAGAGACTACGTGGGGCCAGAGCAAGAACAGGGACGGACACGATAGTCACTTCAGTACCTTTTACTGGTGGAATTTCAGGCACTCCCCGGAGCACTGTAGGATGAAGGGTGTATGTCCGGATCCTCCCCAATGAGCAGGTTTTGGGCCTCCTGGTACTGGCTGCTGCGTAGTAAGTTTCTGACCTGCCTGGAGCTAGGCCTAACTTTGTCTCTGTCCTGCGCTGGCTGACCTTGTGGTAGGGCCTTCTCTTGGAGTGCACGCTCCCGACCTACATGTGTCTCCTGGCTCTGGTACGTATCAGCACTTTAGCGATCCTGGGACTTGTAGTTCTCCAGGGATTCCGGTTTATCTTACTGGGTCGTGGAGATCCCAGGAAAGCTTCGGACCCGGTGTCCGGTAACTGATTCTCCTTCTGGGGTGAGCTAGTTAAGCTCCTCTGCCCCCTATGTACTAACTCTCTACTCCTTCGCCTTCGGCCTACTCGGACCCTCAATAGGACACTCACACTAACGGCAGCGTGCCGCGGTTCACCGATCTTATGGCGCCGGCACACCTACAGCTCACCTCACTGAGCTACACGTGAGTCTAGAACGTTCTCCACTGCAGACTGACCTCTCTCAGGCTTTTGCACTGCAGAAACTCTCACAACAGGTTTGCTTTCTGTCGTCTCCAGTCTAGACTCAACTAACTGCTGCCTGGCTCCTCCATCCCTTATATATCTCCCTAAGGAGCTCCCTCTGGTGGTCTGAGGTGGAAGGTGGAGATGTGTGAATGGTTATGGGGGCCTCTTGTGGAGGAATCCTTCAATACACCCTTCTGGGTCTGTGATGCCAAGCACAGCTGGGCATCACATTCCCCCCTAGTTAAGCTCAGCACTCCCGGGCTGAAGTACATTTTATAAAAACAGTAACAATAGGAAACATAAGCAATACTAGAACATTCTTCCCTTTATGGGAGGCACGAATCTTAAACGTTGCATAACAAAACCAATACAAAGTTTCCTCAGGATCCAAGTCTCTTAAGGTGAGGTTCCCATACAGGATGTCCATCTCACAAGGTTGAGTACTTTGGTGGTTTTGAGGGACCTGTCCTAAACCCTCTACGTAGGCCCTGGGGTGACTGCAGGGCATGAAGATCCGAGTTGGACCTCCACACGTGCCACTCCAGACAGGTTTTACTTCTGAGGTCACCTAAAGGGCACTCCAGGGAGCGCAATTATATACAAAAGCAGTTTTTGGGCTGCACACAGTCCTCAGCCACGCAGTTCATTATGCAAATAAAGAATTAGTAGGAAAAAGCACAAATTAATAAGCATGCATGAAAATAAACAGTTATGCAGTACATTACAATTGAATATATAATACCCCAGGGGTAACTATCTACACTCCCAGAAATTGTACTATTTTAGTCAGTGTACCTAGCAGGAGTGTAGCATCGGCGTCTCTGCCCCGTTCTAGGCAGAGACGCCGTCCCTCTCACCTCCCCGCTCCTGGCGCGGCGTCCTCCAGTGCTGCTCTCCCCGCTGCTTCCGGCACGCGCTCCTTCCCCGGCAGGGTGCTTAGCGCGCGCGCTCCCCCTCTCTTAAAGGGACCGCGCGCGCCGTCCTAAGGAGTCCCCGGCCAATTGCCGGAGGACCTCCCATATAAAAGGCACCTCCTCCAAAATGGAGGTGCCCGAGCAATGTTGTAGAACTGTTCACTACTCTGCTTCAGCCCTCAGGTCCCGTTGCCAGTTACCTGCCAGATACCTGCCAGATTCCTGCCAGTCTGCTGTCTAATTCCTGCCTGACATCTGCTACCTGCCTGCTAGCCTACCTGGAGGCTCTGCCGTCACGTGCTGTGACCACCTGCCTGTCCAGTGACTCCTGCCCGCTCACCTGGGAGCGCTCATCTGCTGCCTGTCTGCTAGCCTACCTGGAGGCTCTGCCGTCACGTGCTGTGACCACCCGCCTGTCCAGAGACTTCTGCCCGCTCACCTGGGAGCGCTCATCTGCCGCCTGTCTGTTGGTCTTCCTGGAGGCTCCGCCGTCACATGCTGTGACCACCCGTTTATCCAGAGACTCTCGCCTGCTCACCTGGGAGCTCACGTCTACCATCAGCCGCCACAGGTCGTACCAACCCTTTACCCAGAGACTGCCCCGGTCACTTGCCGTGACCATCTGCCCGTTCATCCAGAGACTGCCCCGGTCACTTGCCGTGACCTCCTGCCCGTTCTTCTAGAGACTGTCCCGGTCACCTGCTGTGACTGCCTGCCTGGTCGCCACCCGCTCCCTTACAAGGACCGCCCCCTTGTATAGTAGCTCAGAGGTTCCACCTCCCAGACCCGTTACAGTTTGCTCGGGCCATGGAACCCGGTGGCCCCCAAGCTCCCTCGCTCTCGGACCTGTGTCATGAACTGTCCCGTCAGAGGTCCCAACAGGAGTCCATCCTGGGTCACCTGCGGAATGTCAATTCTCGCCTGGACACTCTGACTGCTCTGCCTGCAACCACCGCCAGTGCCATGACTCGCAATCCGGCAGCTCCACTGCCCACTAATAGCATGGTATCCTACCCCGGACCCCGGCTTTCTGCACCTCCTCGTTTCGGAGGCGACTCCGCCCAGGCTCGGGGCTTCATAAATCAGTGCACCCTGCACTTTGAACTCCTGTCTCACCAGTTTAACTCCGACAGGGCCAAAATTGCCTTCATCATGTCCCATCTCACCGGAGAGGCCCTGGCCTGGCTAAATCCTCTATGGGAGAGAGGAGACCCCCTGGTGTCCGACTTGCCTGCCTTTCTCACGGCTTTCCGGAAAGTCTTCGACGAACCCGGACGGAAGACCTCATCCGCATCATCTCTGCTGCGCCTCCGTCAGGGAAGTCTCACCGTGGGCCAATATGCCATACGGTTCCGTACCCTTACCTCGGAGCTGGCCTGGGATAATGACGCTCTGGTTTCCGTCTTCTGGGAGGGTCTGTCCGGTCATATAAAAGATGAACTTGCCGGTCGGGATATTCCTACCACTCTCGATGACCTAATAACTCTTGCCACCCGGATTGACCTGCGGTTCCAGGAGCGTGCCAAAGAGGTCACCCGTGAGAGGAGGTTTCCACGTCTAGCTCCTACTTTTCAGAAACCCGTCACTCCCTCCGTCTCTCCTCAGCTACACTCTCCTGAGCCTATGCAGGTCGACCAGACCAAGATGGTTGGTTCTCGCCAAGAATCTCGCCGAGCCGAGAGAAGCTGTTTCTATTGTGGCAGTATGAAGCACTTCATCCGTGCCTGCCCGGAAAAGCCGGGAAACGCCAGTGTCTAGGACCACTCGGAGAGGTCGTCCTAGACAAAAGTAAGCCCTCTCCGTCTCTGACCTTACCGGTCTCTATTGCTTGGGGAGAAAACCGTCTCTTTGAACTCGCCCATCTGGATTCTGGAGCTGCTGGAAACCTCATCTCCCAGTCTCTGGTAGAGAGATACCATATTCCCACCAAGTCCCTGGCTGAACCATTGTCAGTCGCCTCCGTGGATTGAAGACTTCTCTCGGAGACCATCCTGCTCGTCACCGAACCCATAACCCTGCAGGTGGGAATGCTGCACTCTGAGGAGATCACATTCCATGTGCTGTCCGGACTTTCTCACTCCCTGTTGCTAGGTCTACCTTGGCTCCAGACACATGAACCCGTATTGAACTGGCGGTCCGGTGAAGTACTCCGATGGGGTCCTGACTGCCATAGGACCTGCCTGGTCCCGGTCCGTCCACTTCGCCCTCAGCCTACTCCAGCTAACTTACCTGGTCTCCCGGCTCCCTACTGGCCCTATGCGGACGTCTTCGGTAAGAAGGAAGCTGAGACGTTGCCACCCCATAGGCCATACGATTGCCCGATCGACCTGGTACCTGGCACCACTCCTCCCCGTGGGCGTATCTACCCGTTGTCTGCAGCCGAGACCCGAGCCATGTCTGAGTACATTGAAGAGAATCTGGCTAGGGGATTTATCCGAAAATCTACCTCCCCGGCTGGAGCCGGATTCTTCTTTGTCAAAAAGAAAGACGGCTCGCTACGTCCCTGTATTGACTACAGAGGACTCAATCTCATCACGGTAAAAAACAAATATCCCCTGCCACTCATCTCCGAATTGTTTGACCGTCTCAAGGGCGCCAGGATCTTCTCCAAGCTGGATCTACGAGGAGCGTATAATCTGGTCCGTATCCGTCAAGGAGACGAGTGGAAGACGGCATTCAATACCCGGGACGGTCACTACGAGTACCTTGTGATGCCCTTCGGTCTCTGTAATGCTCCCGCGGTCTTTCAGGAACTAGTCAACGACATCTTCCGTGACCTCCTGTACTCCTGCGTAGTGGTATACCTGGACGATATCTTGGTCTTCTCTCCGGATCTCCCCACACACCGGAGGGATGTTCGTCAGGTCCTGCTTAGGCTTCGGCAGAACCACCTTTACGCCAAATACGAGAAGTGCCTCTTCGATCAGACCTCCCTTCCGTTCTTGGGCTATGTCATCTCCCAAACAGGTCTGCAAATGGATCCCGAGAAGCTCTCTTCCGTTCTAATATGGCCTCGTCCTGAAGGTTTGAAGGCGATACAGCGATTCCTGGGCTTCGCTAATTATTATCGTCTTTTCATCCCACACTTCTCGTCTCGGACTGCTCCCATATCTGCACTTACCCGTAAGGGGGCTAACCCCAGAAAATGGTCGCCTGAAGCCGAGGAGGCCTTCCTTTCCCTAAAGAAAGCCTTCGCCTCTGCTCCCGTCCTGCACCGTCCGGACTGTAATAAACAATTCTACCTGGAGGTTGATGCCTCCTCTTCCGGAGCCGGAGCGGTGCTCACCCAGAAGTATTCTACTGGGAGAATGGTAACGTGCGGCTTCTTCTCCAAAATCTTCTCCTCGTCGGAGCGCAACTACTCCATTGGAGACCGGGAATTGCTAGCCATCAAATTGGCACTGGGAGAGTGGCGCTATCTGCTTGAAGGGGCTCTCTACCCGGTAATTATCTACACGGATCACAAAAACCTGGCATATCTCCAAAATGCCCAGAGACTCAATCCTCGCCAGGCCCGGTGGTCGTTGTTTTTTGCCCGCTTCGACTTCATTCTTCATTTCCGTCCGGCGGACAAGAACGTCAAAGCTGATGCCTTGTCCCGGTCCTTCCTGTCCTCCGATCAAGAGGAGGAACCTACGCACATCATCGACTCCTCCAAGGTGATGAATGTGGCCCCCTTGGATCTGACTCATCTTCCACCCGGTAAGACGTTCGTAGCTGTGCCAGATCGGGAGAGGGTTCTTCGCTGGGGACATTCTTCTAAACTAGCTGGCCATGCTGGCCAAAAGAAGACCTTCCAACTTATTACCCGGCATTACTGGTGGCCTACCCTGCGTAAGGACGTGGTAGACTTCGTCGCGGCCTGTTCATCCTGTGCCCGTAACAAAGTTCCCCGACATCTACCTGCCGGCCATCTCCTGCCCCTTCCCGTACCTGCTGCTCCTTGGCAACACATCGCTATGGACTTTATCACCGACCTTCCAGTTTCTGCCGGTTGCACTGTCATTTGGGTTGTCGCTGACCGTTTTTCTAAGATGGCCCACTTCATTCCCCTGCCTGGTCTTCCGTCTGCACCCGAGCTGGCTAAAGACTTTATCCGCCACATCTTCCGTCTCCATGGTCTGCCCCTCCACATCGTGTCGGATCGTGGGGTTCAGTTCACCTCTCGCTTCTGGAGAGCCACATTTAAGCTGCTGGACATTACCCTGGATTTCTCCTCCGCTTACCACCCTCAGTCCAATGGTCAAGTGGAGCGGATCAATCAGATCTTGTCCAGCTACCTCCGGCACTTCGTTGATGCTCACCACTCGGACTGGGTGGATCTCCTACCATGGGCCGAGTTCTCTTATAACAACCATGAGAGCGAGTCCTCTTCCAAATCCCCGTTCTTTATAGTCGGTGGCCAACATCCCCGGATTCCACTTCCTGTCTCCGTTTCTGTGGACAACCCTGCTGCGGAGTCTCTTGTCAGCGAATTTTCTACTATTTGGGAGAGCACCAGGTCCGCTCTTCTTCTCTCCTCTGAGCGGATGAAGAGATATGCTGATAAGAGACGTCTGGATCCGCCCCAATTCCGTCCGGGAGACAAGGTTTGGCTCTCATCCAAACATGTGCGGCTCAAAGTACCCTCCTACAAGTTGGGTCCTCGATTCATCGGCCCCTTCGAAGTCCTCAGGCAAATTAACCCTGTGGCCTACAAATTAAAACTCCCGGCCACCCTACGGATCCCCAACTCCTTCCACGTATCTCTCCTCAAACCCGTTGTCTTTAACTTTTTTTCCAAAAATCCAGGTGCCCCTCCTGCTCCGGTTTCCGCTGATGACATCTTTGAGGTAGAGAGTATTCTGGCCTCCAAGAGGGTAAGAGGAAAATCCTTTTTTCTGGTAGATTGGAAGGGGTTTGGTCCTGAGGAGAGAACTTGGGAACCCAGGGAGAACATCAACGCCCCGCTTCTCCTTGAGAAATTTCTTTCTGGCCAAAAAAAGAGGGGGCCTAAAGGGGGGGTACTGTAGCATCGGCGTCTCTGCCCCGTTCTAGGCAGAGACGCCGTCCCTCTCACCTCCCCGCTCCTGGCGCGGCGTCCTCCAGCGCTGCTCTCCCCGCTGCTTCCGGCACGCGCTCCTTCCCCGGCAGTGTGCTTAGGGCGCGCTCCCCCTCTCTTAAAGGGACCGCGCGCGCCGTCCTAAGGAGTCCCCGGCCAATTGCCGGAGGACCTCCCATATAAAAGGCACCTCCTCCAAAATGGAGGTGCCCGAGCAATGTTGTAGCACTGTTCACTACTCTGCTTTAGCCCTCAGGTCCCGTTGCCAGTTACCTGACAGATACCTGCCAGATTCCTGCCAGTCTGCTGTCTAATTCCTGCCTGACATCTGCTACCTGCCTGCTAGCCTACCTGGAGGCTCTGCCGTCACGTGCTGTGACCACCTGCCTGTCCAGTGACTCCTGCCCGCTCACCTGGGAGCGCTCATCTGCTGCCTGTCTGCTAGCCTACCTGGAGGCTCTGCCGTCACGTGCTGTGACCACCCGCCTGTCCAGAGACTTCTGCCCGCTCACCTGGGAGCGCTCATCTGCCGCCTGTCTGTTTGTCTTCCTGGAGGCTCCGCCGTCACATGCTGTGACCACCCGTTTATCCAGAGACTCTCGCCTGCTCACCTGGGAGCTCACGTCTACCATCAGCCGCCACAGGTCGTACCAACCCTTTACCCAGAGACTGCCCCGGTCACTTGCCATGACCATCTGCCCGTTCATCCAGAGACTGCCCCGGTCACTTGCCGTGACCTCCTGCCCGTTCTTCTAGAGACTGTCCCGGTCACCTGCTGTGACTGCCTGCCTGGTCGCCACCCTCTCCCTTACAAGGACCGCCCCCTTGTATAGTAGCTCAGAGGTTCCGCCTCCCAGACCCGTTACAAGGAGGTTTACCTCTTGTGCTGCGTACTGATCTGCGTAGTGCTGTGGTTGGTGGAGTGTCAGTATCTGTATCCTCAGTTACTCTACCAGTTCTACGTGTAACCATGTTGTAAAACTGCCTTAACCTCTCTCTTGGACTGGCAAGTCTACCATTGGCTGGGCCCTCTTGCTCTGCTCCTGCCGGGGATCCTTCATCCGGGGATACTTCTTGAGTAGTGTTGAGCCACCCCCGTAGTGTTCGAGTTCGGTTCAGTTCGTCGAACACACGTGTGTTCGCCGAACTGTTCGTCGAACTGTTCGTCAAACACCTTCGAACACCGTTAAAACCAATGGCAGGCAAACAAAAACACATAGAAACACATAGAAAACACCTTCAAAGGTGTCCAAAAGCTGACAAACTGCTCAGAAGACACAATTAACACATGGAAAAGTGACAAGTACATATAGTCATGCGAAAAGAAAAGAGGTGGAGGAGTAAAAGGAGAGGGAGGACAGATATAGGCATGTCATGCCCTTCTAAAATCCAAAAAGTAAGAAGCCGACACGTTCAGTCCGCTCCTGCCCGTGCCACCTCCGTGTCGCCGGGTTTGTGCCAGAGCCGCGGTGAACCCTGACGGCCAGCCCCCCTCTCCCAATACTGGTGCCTGTCCCCCGGTGGGTCGAGCGAGCCCCCCTGTGGTGGAGGCAGCTCTAAGCTTTTTAATTTAAATTGTCTCTCTAATTTGAATGAATACACTTTAAATCCATTTACAAGGATCTATTGGAGGGCAAGTCTCATGCCAGCAGCTGCGTAATTCCAGCTCCAGTAGCGTCCACTAAAGCTGCTGCAGTTAAAAAGCTTTTATAAGGATCGAGCTCGGCTGTCCACCGCAAGGCATCCTACTGCCAGTCCCAGCCCCTATGCCTTGGGGTGCCTCCTGATGCTCTTCACTGAGTATCCCGTGGTCCCGAAGCATTTCCTTTGAAAAAATTAAGTGTCCAAACTACAGGTGGTGTAGCTTGCTTAACAGCCGGGATAATCCGCTGACTAGCAGACACTGCTACTAGGCACAAAGTATTTCCTGGGCTAGATGCAGTTAAAAATTTGTAATTAGATACTCTCGTTGGATGCTGAGAAAGCATTCCATAGAGTCTCCTGGCACGCCATATATGATTCTCTTAAAAAGCTTGGGGTAGGGGTCTAGGGGACCCTTTTATAGCCAAAATCACGGCCCTGTATCACAATACGTCACCTAGGCTGAAGATAAATGGAACTGTAGCACCCTGAGGGCTCGGTTGCTACAGAGGTATTGCACCTCACCCAGAGGTGTGATATCTCACTCTCAGGTAAGGATGGAGTGTGGATCAGGACCCGACACCTGCATGCATTACACCACATTGCCGTGGGGCAGGGCGACCAATATGCCTCTGAGATGGGCACGACAGTCCCTGTCCCTGGCTGGAGTGGGGGGAGGGAACACTGAGGAAGGGGAACCCTGTAGTGCAGGAGCAGGGAGGAAGCAGTTCCTGGGTGCATTGAGAAGGGAGTATAAAAGGTGGGCACCATCTTAGTTCAGTGCAGAGAAGTCTGAGCAGAAGTGGCAGGGAGCAGAGGCTCTGCATGAGCTCTGCTCCGGAGGCGGGCCTAGTAACAGAGGCCCAGGCCTGGAAGAGGGAGAAGGAAGGAAGAGGAGCGGAGAAGGCTCCAGGAAAGAGGAATGAAGGGATCCCAGGGGTGCGGACGGGCGAGTCGCCACCGCACGCCCGAATCCACCTGCGTGGAGGGGTCAGGCCAAAGGGGGAGACCGGTCCCCGAAACTAGTGGAGGCAGGAAACGACCCTCAGCTAGAAACCGGAGGCTGTGACATTTTATGTGGCGCAGCCCCTCGCTACACCCGCTAGGAAGGCACCACATAGGGTCAGGGAAACTGGCGCCAAGTTTACCAAGAGGAGGCCCAAGGCAGCCGGACAGAAGGGTTGGTAAGAAAGGCCAGACAAAGGACACACAAAGGGGGTCCTGTGAAGCACTCCAAAGTTATCTGGGAGTTGTCTGAGCCCCTCACCTGGTGAGCACAGTACGACGTGGGCAGCCGTTACCTGCAGACGTGGTCTGGATAATAAGAACTGTGAGTAAAGGCCCTGGACTGCATCACTGACTCCGTGTCGTTACTGCTGCTGCCCTGCACCATCACCCCCATCCTCCGCATACACTGCCCTGAGGCTATACTCCTCCCGTGGGGAGTTATGCTACGCTCTGCTGCACCCACAACACCAGCCTCAGCGGTCTGCCCTTCAGCGGCGGTTCACTCTGACCGCAATCCACGGGTGGCGTAGTCGGACATTTAAACATCAAAACCACATAAATAGTTCCGCCACTGGTTTGACCACCCTGAGCCATGGAACCGGGTCGCCGCCACGAAGACTACAACCACCAGCATCCACCAAAAAGGGTCCGGCTCCGGGTGTCCCAAGGCCCAGGGGGTGCATCAGAACATTTTCATCACCTTTCACAATCACCAATGGGACAAGGCAGGGATGTCCTCTGTCCCCTCTCTTATACATCCTAGTGACGGAGCACCTGCTCTCATCAATTCGCCATAACCCCAATATTAGGTGGATTGAGGTGGGAGGCACCGAGTACAAGTGCTCTCTATTTGCTGATGATGTCCTAGTATATATCACTCAATCACATATATCCATCCATGCTGTTATGGCTGAAATAGATCACTTTGTTACATGGTCAAATTTTAAAATCAATGCAGCGAAGTCTGAGGCCCTCAATGTCTCCCTCCCCAAATCCATATAGGATTCCATCCAGTCCAACTTTCCCTTTGCCTGGCCCTCACAGGATATCAAATACTTAGGAATTCCTATTCATAGAGACCTCTCCCATCTATGTTATCTTAATTTTGGGCCCTTTATTGAACAACTCCATACAGACCACGGTTGGCAAGTTAGAACTGTAAGATTCACTACGTGAACCACTGGTGTTTTTTGGAAAAGCACATGTACACTGTGTTCCAAATTATTATGCAAAAAGTGTTTAGGAGTGATAAGGGAAGAATTTGTTTGTTTGTCAGTTAAACTCATTGATGGTGATGTGTGTCAGGGCTCTTTATATCACTGTAAGCAATTGCAGACACCTGTGCTAATTAGTTTGGCAGGTGTGTCCAATGAAAGGCAAGACTACTTAAGAAGGCTGTCTCACATTATTAAGCAGCCTACATTTTCTGCCAAAATGGGAAAGAAAAAGGATGTGTCGGCTGCTGAGAAGCAACAAATTGTGGAGTGTTTAGGTCAAGGCATGACTACAATCAACATTATGCGATGATCAGGATGAAGTGTCTTGGCAATCAAGAAGTATGTAGCTGATTCACAGTACACACGTGTGCGTGCTGATAAGGGCAAATTGAGGACTCTTTCCTACAGGAAATTACGTCAGGTTAAAAGAGCAGCGGCAAAAAAGCCTTGTCATAGCAGCAGACAAGTTTTTGAAGTTGCTGGTGCCTCCAACGTCCTCCGAACAACAAGATGCAGGGTCCTTCAGAGGTTTGCAGCTGTGCATACGCCATCCTGTCGACCTCCTCTATCCACTTCACACAAGCAGAAATGGCTCCAGTGGGCCAAACATTACATGAAGACTGATTTCAAAACTGTTTTGTTCACGGATGAGTGCCGTGCAGCGCTCGATGGTCCAGATGGATGGAGTGGAGGATGGCTGGTTGATGGACACCCCACGCAAACACGGCTACAGCGCCAACAAGGAGGAGGTGGAGTAATGTTTTGGGCTGGAATCATGGGGAGAGAGATTGTCGGCCCCTTTAGGATCCCTGAAGGCGCTAAAGATGAACTCCATAATGTATGTGGATTTTCTCAAACAGCACTTCCTGCCATGGTTCAAGAAGAAGAACCGTGTATTTCACAGCAAGATCATTTTTTTGCATGATAATGCACAATCTCATGCTGCACATAAAACATCTGCATCTCTGGCTGATATGGGCATAAAAGGGGACAAACTTATGGTGTGACCCCCATGCTCCCCTGACCTCTACCCCATTCAGAACCTCTGGAGCATCATCAAAAGGAGTGTCTATGATGGCGGGAGGCAGTTCACATCTAAGCAACAGCTCTGGGAGGGTATTCTGTCCTCATGCAAAACAATTGAAGCAGAAACCATCCAAAACCTGATAAATTCAATGGACGAGAGAGTTCAGAAGCTCCTTTCGAACAAGGGGTCCTATGTGAAAATGTAACATCACCTAGAATAAAGTTTTGAGCTGAAAACTGTTTGATTTCAGTTTCTAATAACCTGCTAATGCTTATAATTTCAAAAATGACCATTTTTTTGGTCTTTATTAAAATGAAAAGGTTGATCGAAAAGTTTGGGGGATCTAAGAGTGTGGCAACCCAGTAGTCATGATTACTTCGAATTCTGACAATATGAGGGTCATGTTGCAGGTAGTGCAGCAAGAAGGCACTTATGTGTCTTGCGCATCTCGGAGCCCCAAAATTATTTTCCGGGCTAGATGCAGCTAAAAATTATTATACATTTTAAATCTGGTGGAGCTTAGTATAGATGGCCTAATAGGATCAGTGCTGCACACTGCTACAAAGCCCAAATTATTTTCCAGTCAAGATACAGATAAACATGATTAGTAATTTTAAATCTGGTGGAGCTTATTATAGATGGCCTAATAGAATCAGTGCTGCACACTGCTACAAAGCCCAAATTATTTTCCAGCCAAGATACAGATAAACATGATTAGTAATTTGAAAGCTTAAAACGGTTAGTAGGGTGATTTTAACCAATCATCAAGCTTTTACTCTCCCCTGGATGACACAGGGGTAGAAAAGTCGTTTCGGATCCATGATTTGTTCATCTTTATGAACGTGAGTCTGTCTACATTATCAGTGGAGAGCCGCGTGCGCTTATCTGTCAGCACACCACCAGCAGCGCTGAACACACGTTCAGACAGAACGCTGGCTGCGGGGCATGACAAGATCTCCAAGGCGTAAGTGGCTAGCTCCGGCCATTTATCCAGATTGGAAGCCCAAAAAGAGCAAGGGTCCAGTGACACAGTCATGGCTTCAATGTTTACTTTGAGATACTCCTGTACCATCGTCTCTAGGCGTTGACTATGTGTCAGACTTCTTGTCTCCTGTGGCCTTGCAAAGGATGGGCTAAAAAAGTGGTGAAATGATTCCGCAAAATTGATGTTACCAGCAGATACTGTGGTTCTGTTACTGTTTGAGTGCTGAACACTTGACGGTCCCACGGTTGGCAAGTTGGAACTGTGAGATTCACTACGTGCACCACTGGTGTTTTGTGGAAAAGCACATGTAAGATTCTGCAACAGTCTCTGCTGATACTCCTGCATGCGTGCATCCCTTTCTATGGCAGGAATAATTTCTGCAAATTTACTTTTGTACCGGGGATCTAACAGTATGGCAACCCAGTAGTCAGGATTATTTCTAATTCTCACAATTCGAGGGTCATATTGCAGGTAGTGCAGCAAGAAGGCACTCATGTGTGTTGCGCATCCAGGAGCACCAAGTTCCTGTTGTGTTGGTGGCGAGGTAACAATCATGCTTCCTTCCTCTGTCCTCTCCCCCCAACCTCGCACAACAGAAATGTGATCAAGGTCTCCCTCATCTGATGAGTCTTCCATCAGTTCGTCCTCCACTTCTTCCTGGGCTCCTTCACCTTCCTCACTAGTTTGGCTGCTACCATGCGCCCTGGTAAAACCATCTCCCCCACCCTCACATGCCTGCCGCCTTGGTGCTGCCGACCGTCTGGACCTTGCAGATGTTAGCCCTTCCGCATACAACTCCTCCTCCTCTACTTCCTCCACCTCCTCTTGTGCCACCACCTGACTCCGAATTCTGTTTAACATGTGCTCCAGCATGTAAATCACCGAAATAGTCATGCTGATAATGGCATCGTCAGCACTAAACATCTTCGTCGCCATTTCAAAACTGTGCAGAAGGGTGCATAGGTCCCTGATCTGAGACCACTCCTCCAGCGTGATTTGCCCCACCTCTGGATCTCGTTGGCCCAGGCTATACGTCAGAACGTATTGCACCAGGGCTTGTCGGTGCTGCCACAGTCGCTGCAACATGTGCAGAGTTGAATTCCACCGGGTAGGCACATCGCATTTTAGCCGGTGAAGTGGCAGGCCCAACGACTTCTGTAGAGATGTAAGTCGCTGAGCTGCGGGATGCGAACGGCGGAAGTGAGCACACAGCGACCGTGCCCTCTGCAGAAGGCCATCTAGTCTGGGATAGTGGGCTAAAAATTGCTGGACAACCAGGTTCAACACGTGAGCCATACAAGGCACGTGTGTGACATTGCCCCGACGAAGGGCCGCACCCAGGTTTGCAGCATTGTCGCACATGGCCTTCCCTGGTTTCAGGTCCAGTGGAGACAACCATTCATGAAATTGGTTCTCCAGAGCTGACCACAACTCCTCAGCTGTGTGACTCACATTTCCCAGACATTTCAAAGTAAAAACCGCCTGATGACGTTGAGCCCTACTGCCAGCATAGTAAGGAGATGTGCAGGATCCCTTCTGCGCAGTTAGAAAGCTTGTGGCATGACCAGACAGGCTTTGGGTGCAGGTGGAAGACTGAGAGGAGGTTGAGGAGGCAGAAGCAGTGGAGGAACTTTGACATAAAGAGGATTGACGCACAACTCGTGGGGACGGCAAGACTTGGACAGCAGCCCCTTGTCCTGCTGTCACCATAGTTACCCAGTGCCCAGTCAGCGACATGTAACGCCCCTGTCCATGCCTACTCGTCCAAGTGTCTGTGGTGAAATGCACCCTGTCACACACAGAGTTTCTCAAAGAAGCGGTGATGTTGTGTGCGACATGCTGGTGGAGCGCAGGCACACCTTTCTTTGAGAAGTAGTGCCGACTGGGCATCTGGTACTGGGGCACTGCGACGGACATAAGGTCTCGAAAATCCTCTGTGTCCACCAGGCGGAAAGGCAGCATTTCTGTAGCCAAGAGCTTGCAGATGGTGAAATTCAACCTCTTAGCTTTCTCATGGCTAGGAGGAAATGGTCTTTTACTTGTCCACATCTGAGGGACCGAGGGCTGGCTATTGTGCTTAGACGGGGTTGATAAGGGTGTCCCCGGCAAACTGCCGGTCTGTGAGGAAGATGCAGGCGGACATGTTAGGTTGCCTTGATCCAAAGGTGGTGCTATCGATGTCGGACAGCGCTCAACACCAGCTGGTGTTACCACCTCCAAAGAAAATGATGACCTGCCAATCACGCTGGCTGTTGCGGGTAAAGAGGTGGCAGGTCTGCGCCCCAAAACAGGTGTGACTGCTGTCCCCCCAGTCACAGAGGATGAAGAGGCCGCGGATGCACAAGATATGGCAGACGGTGGTTGGCCCGGCCGGCTAGGCCGCATTGTAGCACACTGAGCTTCCCACTGCAACTTATGCTTCATGTCCATGTGCCGGTTCATGCATGAAGTACTCAAACTATGTATTTTTTGGCCTCTACTTAGCTTTTGCTGACAAATGTTACAGATAACACGAGTTGGGTCATCTTTATCGATCTGAAAAAATGCCCAGGCTATGCAAGGCTTAGCACCCATGCGACCTGAAGAGCCACCACGACTTGTGGTGAGAGGCAGAGTTGTGTTTGAGGATGCAGTTGTTGACGTGCTTCCAGTACTACGTCTCTGTCCAGGAAGGCGCAACCTGACCTCGTCGTCACTAGCATCTTCCTCCACCTCCTCTGCTGACCTCATCTCTTGGCTGACTGTGGGTTGACAGTAAGTGGGATCTCCAACCTCATCATCATCACCCTGTGCGTTATCACACCCGTCGTCCTCAGAGCCAACCTGTTCCTGCCCTGACAAAAAACTAAAGTTGTCGCTCCAATCAGGTATTTGAGTCTCATCATCGTCTTCCTCATTGTCTCCACCAACAGGAGTTACAGTTTGGGAATGAGGGTCTACATTATGGTCAGAACCTTCTGCGTCTGGTCCTGGATCCGACTCATAAAGATTCTGGGCATCAGTGCAGATCATTTCCTCGTCTGGATTCACAGAAGCGCTGGAGTCGACCTCTGATTCCCAGGCTATAGTATGAGTAAACAGCTCTGCAGACTCAACCATCTGTTCTACCTCATACTCAGACGGGCAGCTGGAGATTTGGGAGCTGTGAGGAAGCAAGTGCGATTGGGGTGACACCTTTGAGGACTGGAGTATTTGTGATGTTGAAGTTGATGTGGAGGAGAGCCCACTTAAAGGAGCACTTGATATCCGTTGAAGCACCTGCTGTTTTTGTGCCTCATCTGGAATTTGTAGCGATTGGCGTGGCCGTAAGAAAGGGATCTTATCACATTGTCCGCTAAAAGAAGTAGACATTTTAGTTTGGCTGGAAGATGGTCTTTCTTCTGCAGATGTTACTGTTGCTTTAACACCTACCCCACGGACACAACCTTTTTTCCCCTTCCCAACACGCCTATTCCCCTTTCCACCAGCAGCAGGCCTTTTTCCACTCATTTTGGTGGTTAACTAATTCACAACTCTGGAGTTGTTTGCACAAAAAAACAATGGATGGGAACCGAGCAGAGCTGAGTGGCCAAACTGTGGTATTAGGCCAAAACTATTGGCTGGGTTAGATGCAGAAAAAAATTATATTCAATTTGCAACCTGATGGAGGTCAGTATAGATGGACTAATAGAACAAGTCCTACACACAGCTAGAAGCCCAAATATTTTTTCAGAGGTAGATGCAGAAAAAAAATATATTCAGTTTGCAACCTGATGGAGGTCAGTATAGATGGACTAATAGAGAAAGTCCCACACACTGCTAGAAGGCCAAATATTTTTTCAGAGCAAGATGCAGACAAAAAATTATTTTTAATTTGCAACCTGATGGAGGTCAGTATAGATGGACTAATAGAGAAAGTCCCACACACTGCTAGAAGGCCAAATATTTTTTCAGAGCTAGATGCAGATATAAATTATTTTTAATTTGCAACCTGATGGAGGTCAGTATAGATGGACTAATAGAGAAAGTCCCACACACTGCTAGAAGGCCAAATATTTTTTCAGAGCTAGATGCAGAAAAAAATTATATTCAGTTTGCAACCTGATGGAGGTCAGTATAGATGGACTAATAGAGAAAGTCCCACACACTGCTAGAAGGCCAAATATTTTTTCAGAGCTAGGTGCAGACAAAATATTATTTTGAATTTGCAACCTGATGGAGGTCAGTATAGATGGACTAATAGAGAAAGTCCCACACACTGCTAGAAGGCCAAATATTTTTTCAGAGCTAGATGCAGACAAAAAATTATTTTTAATTTGCAACCTGATGGAGGTCAGTATAGATGGACTAATAGAGAAAGTCCCACACACTGCTAGAAGGCCAAATATTTTTTCAGAGCTAGATGCAGATAAAAATTATTTTTAAGTTGCAACCTGATGGAGGTCAGTATAGATGGACTAATAGAGAAAGTCCCACACACTGCTAGAAGGCCAAATATTTTTTCAGAGCTAGATGCATAAAAAAATTATATTCAGTTTGCAACCTGATGGAGGTCAGTATAGATGGACTAATAGAACATGTCCCACACACAGCTAGAAGCCCAAATATTTTTTCAGAGGTAGATGCAGAAAAAAATTATATTCAGTTTGCAACCTGATGGAGGTCTGTATAAATGGATTAATAGAACAAGTCCCACACACAGCTAGAAGCCCAAATATTTTTTCAGAGATAGATGCAGAAAAAAATTATATTCAGTTTGCAACCTGATGGAGGTCTGTATAGATGGATTAATAGAACAAGTCCCACACACAGCTAGAAGCCCAATATTTTTTCAGAGGTAGATGCAGAAAAAAAATATATTCAGTTTGCAACCTGATGGAGGTCAGTATAGATGGACTAATAGAGAAAGTCCCACACACTGCTAGAAGGCCAAATATTTTTTCAGAGCTAGATGCAGACAAAAAATTATTTTTAATTTGCAACCTGATGGAGGTCAGTATAGATGGACTAATAGAGAAAGTCCCACACACTGCTAGAAGGCCAAATATTTTTTCAGAGCTAGATGCAGATAGAAATTATTTTTATTTTGCAACCTGATGGAGGTCAGTATAGATGGACTAATAGAGAAAGTCCCACACACTGCTAGAAGGCCAAATATTTTTTCAGAGCTAGATGCAGAAAAAAATTATATTCAGTTTGCAACCTGATGGAGGTCAGTATAGATGGACTAATAGAACAAGTGCCACACACAGCTAGAAGCCCAAATATTTTTTCAGAGGTAGATGCAGAAAAAAATTATATTCAGTTTGCAACCTGATGGAGGTCTGTATAGATGGATTAATAGAACAAGTCCCACACACAGCTAGAAGCCCAATATTTTTTCAGAGGTAGATGCAGAAAAAAAATATATTCAGTTTGCAACCTGATGGAGGTCAGTATAGTTGGACTAATAGAGAAAGTCCCACACACTGCTAGAAGGCCAAATATTTTTTCAGAGCTAGATGCAGACAAAAAATTATTTTTAATTTGCAACCTGATGGAGGTCAGTATAGATGGACTAATAGAGAAAGTCCCACACACTGCTAGAAGGCCAAATATTTTTTTCAGAGCTAGATGCAGATATAAATTATTTTTAATTTGCAACCTGATGGAGGTCAGTATAGATGGACTAATAGAGAAAGTCCCACACACTGCTAGAAGGCCAAATATTTTTTCAGAGCTAGATGCAGAAAAAAATTATATTCAGTTTGCAACCTGATGGAGGTCAGTATAGATGGACTAATAGAGAAAGTCCCACACACTGCTAGAAGGCCAAATATTTTTTCAGAGCTAGATGCAGAAAAAAATTATATTCAGTTTGCAACCTGATGGAGGTCAGTATAGATGGACTAATAGAACAAGTCCCACACACAGCTAGAAGCCCAAATATTTTTTCAGAGGTAGATGCAGAAAAAAATTATATTCAGTTTGCAACCTGGTGGAGGTCTGTATAAATGGATTAATAGAACAAGTCCCACACACAGCTAGAAGCCCAAATATTTTTTCAGAGGTAGATGCAGAAAAAAATTATATTCAGTTTGCAACATGATGGAGGTCTGTATAGATGGATTAATAGAACAAGTCCCACACACAGCTAGAAGCCCAATATTTTTTCAGAGGTAGATGCAGAAAAAAAATATATTCAGTTTGCAAACTGATGGAGGTCAGTATAGATGGACTAATAGAGAAAGTCCCACACACTGCTAGAAGGCCAAATATTTTTTCAGAGCTAGATGCAGACAAAAAATTATTTTGAATTTGCAACCTGATGGAGGTCAGTATAGATGGACTAATAGAGAAAGTCCCACACACTGCTAGAAGGCCAAATATTTTTTCAGAGCTAGATGGAGACAAAAAATTATTTTTAATTTGCAACCTGATGGAGGTCAGTATAGATGAACTAATAGAGAAAGTCCCACACACTGCTAGAAGGCCAAATATTTTTTCAGAGCTAGATGCAGATAAAAATTATTTTTAATTTGCAACCTGATGGAGGTCAGTATAGATGGACTAATAGAGAAAGTCCCACACACTGCTAGAAGGCCAAATATTTTTTCAGAGCTAGATGCAGAAAAAAATTATATTCAGCTTGCAACCTGATGGAGGTCAGTATAGATGGACTAATAGAGAAAGTCCCACACACTGCTAGAAGGCCAAATATTTTTTCAGAGCTAGATGCAGAAAAAAATTATTTTGAATTTGCAGCGTGATGGAGGTCAGTATAGATGGACTAATAGAACAAGTCCCACACACTGCTAGAAGGCCAAATATTTTTTCAGAGCTAGATGCAGAAAAAAATTATATTCAGTTTGCAACCTGATGGACGTCAGTATAGATGGACTAATAGAACAAGTCCCACACACTGCTAGAAGCCCAAATATTTTTTCAGAGCTAGATGCAGAAAAAAATTATATTCAGTTTGCAACCTGATGGAGGTCAGTATAGATGGACTAATAGAACAAGTCCCACACACTGCTAGAAGCCCAAATATTTTTTCAGAGCTAGATGCAGAAAAAAATTATATTCAATTTGCAACCTGATGGAGTTCAGTATAGATGGACTAATAGAATGATGCTATGCCCAAAAGATTTTACTTCACTAGGTGCAGTAAAAAAATTGGTATTCTATACACAGGTGGTATATCTTGCAACACAGATAGGCTACTCCACTGACTAACACACTCTGCAATAGGCCAAAAAGGATTAGCTTTGCTAGATTCAGCCAAATGCTGTGAAAAAAACTTGCACAGCACTGGCACAGACCTGCCTGGCAAAAACTGATAGGAACTGATGTAACCTAGTCCTGAAAAGGACTGCAATTACAATTAGTCTTTACTCCCACAATCTATCTATTTAAGAGCACAGACCTGCCTGATAAAAGTCGTAGGAAATGCTGTAACCTAGTCCTTAAAAGGACTGCAATCACAACTATTCCCTACTCCAAAGCTATCTGTAGATTTGTGCGAAAATTGGCTTGAAATTAACAAGGTATAGCGCACACAGCAACAGCGGTGCCGTCTAACACGCAGCTGCAGCAGTGAGAAAATGGTGGCGACGGGGAAAATGGCTTGGTCTTATAGGGCAAGGACATGTGACATACACTGCCAATGACACATGCCCTTGCTTGTGTGAAAAAAAGCACTTCGCTCCGTGTGTGCGCTGCTGATAGGCTGACAGATTGCACCTCCCCACTGTAAATGCGGGAAAGAGAAAAAAAAATGGAGATCTTCATTATTCCTGCAGAGATCCATCCCCTGCCCCTCCCCCCACCCTGCTGTACACTCAAACTGCGTATTAACATTAATTTTCATAATTACTGAGAAAAAATCCAGTTATGATTTTGGTGCACGAACAGTTATCGAACATAACCTCGAACAGCCGAATTTTTCTCAAATCGTTCGTGTTCGCCGAACGGCTAAAACACCGGCCAAAACAGCTCGAATTTGAGATTGGAGAACAGTACGAGTCGAACAACGCTCATCTCTATTCTTGAGCTGGCTTTTCTACAGCACTTACAGGTTCAACTTGCTGTGGAGGGTTCTCTGGCTGTTCATAGAATTGGAGTACTGGAATGATTACTGCACCTCCGATCTGAGGCCAATCCACTGGGAAGTCTCCTAGGTCAGTGTGGATCACTGTTTCTTTAGGTTCTTCCTGGGTTGTGAAAGACACTTCATCTTGGGGTTTCAGTACATCTGGACACAACTTTAAGTGGTCCCTGGACACTGTAGCAGATGTTTTTCCTCCATCACGACTAATTATGCAGGTCTTTTTGTTGTCAAATTTTGATGGTAACACAGTGTAGGGGTCTTTTTCCCACTGGTCGTCGAGTTTGTGGTTACGTCTTTTTCTTTTTAGTACTGTTTCACCAGGTGTGAAAGGTTCTGCGGGTGAGTTTTTGTTGTAGTGCATCTCCTGTTTTTCTCTCACCCGAGCAAGACTGTCCTTGACACAAGCTTGTACCCTTCTGTACTGCTCTTGTCTGGTGGTGTCCCAGTCCTCAGTGGTCATATCAGCTTCAGGTTCAACAACACCAAGCTCCAAATCCATGGGCAGCTTTCCTGGCCTTGCCCGCATGAGATATGCCGGAGTGCAGTTGGTGGAACTAACTGGTATATGATTATACAGATCCACTAAATCAGGTAGTAGGTCTGACCACTGGTTTCTCTCCTCAAGTGGTATGGTCTTTAGCAGATCGATGATGATGTTGTTCATCTTTTCGCAGAGACCGTTTTTTTGTGGGTGATATGGTGTAGTTCTGATCTTTTTACACCCGTAGAGATGGCAGAACTCTTTGAACAATTCAGCCTCAAAGGCCGGGCCTTGGTCAGTCAGTACCTGCTCAGGGTAGCCATGGGGTCTGCAGAAATACGCTTGGAACGTCTTTGCTGCTGTCTCTGCTGTCAGGTCTTTGACAGGGACGACCACCAGGAAGCGTGAGTAATGATCCACCATAGTCAGAGCATAGGAGTACCCTGACCTGCTGGGGGACAGCTTGACATGGTCCAGGGCCACGATCTCCAGAGGTCGAGTCGTCTTGATGGGTTGCAGGGGTGCCTTCTGGCTGCTGAAGTCTTTCCTTCTTAGGCCGCAGGGTCCACAGTCCCAGCACCACCTTTCAATGGAGCTGCGCATTCCTACCCAGTAGAATCGACATTTCAGCAGGGTCTCTAGCTTTTTCCAGCCAAAGTGCCCCGCCTGATCGTGGTAAGCTTCTAATACCATCTGGATGTCTGTCTTCGGGACCACTATCTGCCATACCATCTCATGAGTTCTTGGATTGACGTACCTCCGGCACAGCTTCTCACGGTAGATAAACAGCTGGCTTCTCTCGTTCCACAGCTGCTTTGCTTGCAGAGACGCATCTTTCTCCAGGGAGGCACCTTCTTGGGTTATCAGCTGTTTGATGCGGCTGACAACCGGGTCGCTGTCCTGGGTCTCTTTCCAGCTGTGGTGAGGCAGAGGGTTTAACGTCTTTCCACGCTGCTTGTTGGAGACTCTCTGCTCATGGATCATCCCATTCCGATGAAAGGCAGGTAGCTCAATCTCTTCCAGGTCATCCACTTCTTCTTCTGTGTCTGACTGGTGAGGCATCCTAGACAGGGCATCGGCGTTGGCGTTCTTACGGCCCGCCCGGTATTTGATTGTAAATTGGTAGTTTGACAGCCGAGCCATCCATCGTTGTTCCAGAGCCCCCAACTTAGCTGTTTCAAGATGGGTCAAGGGGTTGTTATCAGTAAAGGCAATGAACTTGCTGGAAGCCAGATAGTGCTTGAATCTTTCAGTGATGGCCCAGACCAAGGCCAGGAACTCCAACTTGAAGCTGCTATAGTTCTCTGGGTTCCTCTCAGTCGGACGGAGCTTCCTGCTTGCGTATGCGATGACTTTCTCTTGCCCATTCTGCTTCTGACTCAAGACTAGAGATGAGCGTTGTTCTACTCGAACTGTTCGCCAATCTCAAATTCGAGCTGTTTTGGGCGGTGTTCGAGCCGGTCGGTGAACACGAACAATTTGAGAAAAATTCGGCTGTTCGAGGTTATGTTCGATAACTGTTCGTGCACCAAAATCATAACTGGATTTTTTCTCAGTAATGATGAAAATTAATGTTAATACGCAGTTTGAGTGTACAGCGGGGCGGGGGGAGGGGCAGGGGATGGATCTCTGCAGGAACAATGAAGATCTCCATTTTTTTTTCTCTTTCCCGCATTTGCAGTGGGGAGGTGCAATCTGTCAGCCTATCAGCAGCGCACACACGGAGCGAAGTGCTTTTTTTCACACAAGCAAGGGCATGTGTGATTGGCAGTGTATGTCACATGTCCTTGCCCTATAAGACCAAGCCATTTTCCCCGTCGCCACCATTTTCTCACTGCTGCAGCTGCGTGTTAGACGGCACCGCTGTTGCTGTGTGCGCTATACCTTGTTAATTTCAAGCCAATTTTCGCACAAATATACAGATAGCTTGGGAGTAGGGAATAGTTGTGATTGCAGTCCTTTTAAGGACTAGGTTACAGCATTTCCTACGACTTTTATCAGGCAGGTCTGTGCTCTTAAATAGATAGATTGTGGGAGTAAAGACTAATTGTAATTGGAGTCCTTTTCAGGACTAGGTTACATCAGTTCCTATCAGTTTTTGCCAGGCAGGTCTGTGCCAGTGCTGTGCAAGTTTTTTTCACAGCATTTGGCTGAATCTAGCAAAGCTAATCCTTTTTGGCCTATTGCAGAGTGTGTTAGTCAGTGGAGTAGCCTATCTGTGTTGCAAGATATACCACCTGTGTATAGAATACCAATTTTTTTACTGCACCTAGTGAAGTAAAATCTTTTGGGCATAGCATCATTCTATTAGTCCATCTATACTGACCTCCATCAGGTTGCAAACTGAATATAATTTTTTTCTGCATCTAGCTCTGAAAAAATATTTGGGCTTCTAGCGGTGTGTGGGACTTGGTCTATTAGTCCATCTATACTGACCTCCATCAGGTTGCAAATTAAAAATAATTTTTTTCTGCATCTAGCTCTGAAAAAATATTTGGGCTTCTAGCAGTGTGTGGGACTTGGTCTATTAGTCCATCTATACTGACCTCCATCAGGTTGCAAATTAAAAATAATTTTTTTCTTCATTTATCTCTGAAAAAATATTTGGGCTTCTAGCAGCGTGTGGGACTTGTTCTATTAGTCCATCTATACTGACCTCCATCAGGTTGCAAATTAAAAATAATTTTTTTCTGCATCTAGCTCTGAAAAAATATTTGGGCTTCTAGCAGTGTGTGGGACTTGGTCTATTAGTCCATCTATACTGACCTCCATCAGGTTGCAAATTAAAAATAATTTTTTTCTGCATCTAGCTCTGAAAAAATATTTGGGCTTCTAGCAGTGTGTGGGACTTGGTCTATTAGTCCATCTATACTGACCTCCATCAGGTTGCAAATTAAAAATAATTTTTTTCTGCATCTAGCTCTGAAAAAATATTTGGGCTTCTAGCAGTGTGTGGGACTTGGTCTATTAGTCCATCTATACTGACCTCCATCAGGTTGCAAATTAAAAATAATTTTTTTCTTCATTTATCTCTGAAAAAATATTTGGGCTTCTAGCAGCGTGTGGGACTTGTTCTATTAGTCCATCTATACTGACCTCCATCAGGTTGCAAATTAAAAATAATTTTTTTCTGCATCTAGCTCTGAAAAAATATTTGGGCTTCTAGCAGTGTGTGGGACTTGGTCTATTAGTCCATCTATACTGACCTCCATCAGGTTGCAAATTAAAAATAATTTTTTTCTGCATCTAGCTCTGAAAAAATATTTGGGCTTCTAGCAGTGTGTGGGACTTGGTCTATTAGTCCATCTATACTGACCTCCATCAGGTTGCAAATTGAATAAAAAAATTTTCTGCATCTAGCTCTGAAAAAATATTTGGGCTTCTAGCGGTGTGTGGGACTTGGTCTATTAGTCCATCTATACTGACCTCCATCAGGTTGCAAATTAAAAATAATTTTTTTCTGCATCTAGCTCTGAAAAAATATTTGGGCTTCTAGCGGTGTGTGGGACTTGGTCTATTAGTCCATCTATACTGACCTCCATCAGGTTGCAAATTAAAAATAATTTTTTTCTGCATCTAGCTCTGAAAAAATATTTGGGCTTCTAGCAGTGTGTGGGACTTGGTCTATTAGTCCATCTATACTGACCTCCATCAGGTTGCAAATTAAAAATAATTTTTTTCTTCATTTATCTCTGAAAAAATATTTGGGCTTCTAGCAGCGTGTGGGACTTGTTCTATTAGTCCATCTATACTGACCTCCATCAGGTTGCAAATTAAAAATAATTTTTTTCTGCATCTAGCTCTGAAAAAATATTTGGGCTTCTAGCAGTGTGTGGGACTTGGTCTATTAGTCCATCTATACTGACCTCCATCAGGTTGCAAATTAAAAATAATTTTTTTCTGCATCTAGCTCTGAAAAAATATTTGGGCTTCTAGCAGTGTGTGGGACTTGGTCTATTAGTCCATCTATACTGACCTCCATCAGGTTGCAAATTAAAAATAATTTTTTTCTGCATCTAGCTCTGAAAAAATATTTGGGCTTCTAGCAGTGTGTGGGACTTGGTCTATTAGTCCATCTATACTGACCTCCATCAGGTTGCAAATTAAAAATAATTTTTTTCTTCATTTAGCTCTGAAAAAATATTTGGGCTTCTAGCAGTGTGTGGGACTTGTTCTATTAGTCCTTCTATACTGACGTCCAGCAGGTTGCAAATTGAATATAATTTTTTTCTGTATCTAGCTCTGAAAAAATATTTGGGCTTCTAGCGGTGTGTGGGACTTGGTCTATTAGTCCATCTATACTGACCTCCATCAGGTTGCAAATTAAAAATATTTTTTTTCTGCATCTAGCTCTGAAAAAATATTTGGGCTTCTAGCAGTGTGTGGGACTTGGTCTATTAGTCCATCTATACTGACCTCCATCAGGTTGCAAATTGAATAAAAAAATTTTCTGCATCTAGCTCTGAAAAAATATTTGGGCTTCTAGCGGTGTGTGGGACTTGGTCTATTAGTCCATCTATACTGACCTCCATCAGGTTGCAAATTAAAAATATTTTTTTTCTGCATCTAGCTCTGAAAAAATATTTGGGCTTCTAGCAGTGTGTGGGACTTGGTCTATTAGTCCATCTATACTGACCTCCATCAGGTTGCAAATTGAATAAAAAAAATTTCTGCATCTAGCTCTGAAAAAATATTTGGGCTTCTAGCGGTGTGTGGGACTTGGTCTATTAGTCCATCTATACTGACCTCCATCAGGTTGCAAATTAAAAATAATTTTTTTCTGCATCTAGCTCTGAAAAAATATTTGGGCTTCTAGCAGTGTGTGGGACTTGGTCTATTAGTCCATCTATACTGACCTCCATCAGGTTGCAAATTTAAAATAATTTTTTTCTGCATCTAGCTCTGAAAAAATATTTGGGCTTCTAGCAGTGTGTGGGACTTGGTCTATTAGTCCATCTATACTGACCTCCATCAGGTTGCAAATTAAAACTAATTTTTTTCTGCATCTAGCTCTGAAAAAATATTTGGGCTTCTAGCAGTGTGTGGGACTTGGTCTATTAGTCCATCTATACTGACCTCCATCAGGTTGCAAATTAAAAATAATTTTTTTCTGCATCTAGCTCTGAAAAAATATTTGGGCTTCTAGCAGTGTGTGGGACTTGGTCTATTAGTCCATCTATACTGACCTCCATCAGGTTGCAAATTGAATAAAAAAAATTTCTGCATCTAGCTCTGAAAAAATATTTGGGCTTCTAGCGGTGTGTGGGACTTGGTCTATTAGTCCATCTATACTGACCTCCATCAGGTTGCAAATTAAAAATAATTTTTTTCTGCATCTAACCCAGCCAATAGTTTTGGCCTAATACCACAGTTTGGCCACTCAGCTCTGCTCGGTTACCTTCCATTGTTTTTTTGTGCAAACAACTCCAGAGTTGTGAATTAGTTAACCACCAAAATGAGTGGAAAAAGGCCTGCTGCTGGTGGAAAGGGGAATAGGCGTGTTGGGAAGGGGAAAAAAGGTTGTGTCCGTGGGGTAGGTGCAGAAGAAAGACCATCTTCCAGCCAAACTAAAATGTCTACTTCTTTTAGCGGACAATGTGATAAGATCCCTTTCTTACGGCCACGCCAATCGCTACAAATTCCAGATGAGGCACAAAAACAGCAGGTGCTTCAACGGATATCAAGTGCTCCTTTAAGTGGGCTCTCCTCCACATCAACTTCAACATCACAAATACTCCAGTCCTCAAAGGTGTCACCCAAATCGCACTTGCTTCCTCACAGCTCCCAAATCTCCAGCTGCCCGTCTGAGTATGAGGTAGAACAGATGGTTGAGTCTGCAGAGCTGTTTACTCATACTATAGCCTGGGAATCAGAGGTCGACTCCAGCACTTCTGTGAATCCAGACGAGGAAATGATCTGCACTGATGCCCAGAATCTTTATGAGTCGGATCCAGGACCAGACGCAGAAGGTTCTGACCATAATGTAGACCCTCATTCCCAAACTGTAACTCCTGTTGGTGGAGACAATGAGGAAGACGATGATAAGACTCAAATACCTGATTGGAGCGACAACTTTAGTTTTTTGTCAGGGCAGGAACAGGTTGGCTCTCAGGACGACGGGTGTGATAACGCACAGGGTGATGATGATGAGGTCGGAGATCCCACTTACTGTCAACCCACAGTCAGCCAAGAGATGAGGTCAGCAGAGGAGGTGGAGGAAGATGCTAGTGACGACGAGGTCAGGTTGCGCCTTCCTGGACAGAGACGTAGTACTGGAAGCACGTCAACAACTGCATCCTCAAACACAACTCTGCCTCTCACCACAAGTCGTGGTGGCTCTTCAGGTCGCATGGGTGCTAAGCCTTGCATAGCCTGGGCATTTTTTCAGATCGATAAAGATGACCCAACTCGTGTTATCTGTAACATTTGTCAGCAAAAGCTAAGTAGAGGCCAAAAAATACATAGTTTGAGTACTTCATGCATGAACCGGCACATGGACATGAAGCATAAGTTGCAGTGGGAAGCTCAGTGTGCTACAATGCGGTCTAGCCGGCCGGGCCAACCACCGTCTGCCATATCTTGTGCATCCGCGGCCTCTTCATCCTCTGTGACTGGGGGGACAGCAGTCACACCTGTTTTGGGGCGCAGACCTGCCACCTCTTTACCCGCAACAGCCAGCGTGATTGGCAGGTCATCATTTTCTTTGGAGGTGGTAACACCAGCTGGTCTTGAGCGCTGTCCGACATCGATAGCACCACCTTTGGATCAAGGCAACCTAACATGTCCGCCTGCATCTTCCTCACAGACCGGCAGTTTGCCGGGGACACCCTTATCAACCCCGTCTAAGCACAATAGCCAGCCCTCGGTCCCTCAGATGTGGACAAGTAAAAGACCATTTCCTCCTAGCCATGAGAAAGCTAAGAGGTTGAATTTCACCATCTGCAAGCTCTTGGCTACAGAAATGCTGCCTTTCCGCCTGGTGGACACAGAGGATTTTCGAGACCTTATGTCCGTCGCAGTGCCCCAGTACCAGATGCCCAGTCGGCACTACTTCTCAAAGAAAGGTGTGCCTGCGCTCCACCAGCATGTCGCACACAACATCACCGCTTCTTTGAGAAACTCTGTGTGTGACAGGGTGCATTTCACCACAGACACTTGGACGAGTAGGCATGGACAGGGGCGTTACATGTCGCTGACTGGGCACTGGGTAACTATGGTGACAGCAGGACAAGGGACTGCTGTCCAAGTCTTGCCGTCCCCACGAGTTGTGCGTCAATCCTCTTTATGTCATTTTTCCTCCACTGCTTCTGCCTCCTCAACCTCCTCTCGGTCTTCCACCTGCACCCAAAGCCTGTCTGGTCATGCCACAAGCTTTCTAACTGCGCAGAAGGGATCCTGCACACCTCCTTACTATGCTGGCAGTAGGGCTCAACGTCATCAGGCGGTTTTTACATTGAAATGTCTGGGAAATGTGAGTCACACAGCTGAGGAGTTGTGGTCAGCTCTGGAGAACCAATTTCATGAATGGTTGTCTCCACTGGACCTGAAACCAGGGAAGGCCGTGTGCGACAATGCTGCAAACCTGGGTGCGGCCCTTCGCCGGGGCAATGTCACACACGTGCCTTGTATGGCTCACGTGTTGAACCTGGTTGTCCAGCAATTTTTAGCCCACTATCCCAGACTAGATGGCCTTCTGCAGAGGGCACGGTCGCTGTGTGCTCACTTCCGCCGTTCGCATCCCGCAGCTCAGCGACTTACATCTCTACAGAAGTCGTTGGGCCTGCCACTTCACCGGCTAAAATGCGATGTGCCTACCCGGTGGAATTCAACTCTGCACATGTTGCAGCGACTGTGGCAGCACCGACAAGCCCTGGTGCAATACGTTCTGACGTATAGCCTGGGTCAACGAGATACAGAGGTGGGGCAAATCACGCTGGAGGAGTGGTCTCAGATCAGGGACCTATGCACCCTTCTGCACAGTTTTGAAATGGCGACGAAGATGTTTAGTGCTGACGATGCCATTATCAGCATGACTATTCCGGTGATTTACATGCTGGAGCACATGTTAAACAGAATTCGGAGTCAGGTGGTGGCACAAGAGGAGGTGGAGGAAGTAGAGGAGGAGGAGTTGTATGCGGAAGGGCTAACATCTGCAAGGTCCAGACGGTCGGCAGCACCAAGGCGGCAGGCATGTGAGGGTGGGGGAGATGGTTTAACCAGGGCGCATGGTAGCAGCCAAACTAGTGAGGAAGGTGCAGGAGCCCAGGAAGAAGTGGAGGACGAACTGATGGAAGACTCATCAGATGAGGGAGACCTTGATCACATTTCTGTTGTGCGAGGTTGGGGGGAGAGGACAGAGGAAGGAAGCATGATTGTTACCTCGCCACCAACACAACAGGGACTTGGTGCTCCTGGATGCGCAACACACATGAGTGCCTTCTTGCTGCACTACCTGCAACATGACCCTCGAATTGTGAGAATTAGAAATAATCCTGACTACTGGGTTGCCACACTGTTAGATCCCCGGTACAAAAGTAAATTTGCAGAAATTATTCCTGCCATAGAAAGGGATGCACGCATGCAGGAGTATCAGCAGAGACTGTTGCAGAATCTTACATGTGCTTTTCCACAAAATACCAGTGGTGCACGTAGTGAATCTCACAGTTCCAACTTGCCAACCGTGGGACCGTCAAGTGTTCAGCACTCAAACCGTAACAGAACCACAGTATCTGCTGGTAACATCAATTTTGCGGAATCATTTCACCACTTTTTTAGCCCATCCTTTGCAAGGCCACAGGAGACAAGAAGTCTGACACATAGTCAACGCCTAGAGACGATGGTACAGGAGTATCTCCAAGTAAACATTGAAGCCACGACTGTGTCACTGGACCCTTGCTCTTTTTGGGCTTCCAATCTGGATAAATGGCCGGAGCTAGCCACTTACGCCTTGGAGATCTTGTCATGCCCCGCAGCCAGCCTTCTGTCTGAACGTGTGTTCAGCGCTGCTGGTGGTGTGCTGACAGATAAGCGCACGCGGCTCTCCACTGATAATGTAGACAGACTCACGTTCATAAAGATGAACAAATCATGGATCCGAAACGACTTTTCTACCCCTGTGTCATCCTGGGGAGAGTAAAAGCTTGATGATTGGTTAAAATCACCCTACCAACCGTTTTAAGCTTTCAAATTACTAATCATGTTTATCTGTATCTTGACTGGAAAATAATTTGGGCTTTGTAGCAGTGTGCAGCACTGATCCTATTAGGCCATCTATAATAAGCTTCACCTGATTTAAAATTAAAAATAATTTTTAGCTGCATCTAGCCCGGAAAATAATTTTGGGGCTCCGAGATGCGCAAGACACATAAGTGCCTTCTTGCTGCACTACCTGCAGCATGACCCTCATATTGTCAGAATTCGAAGTAATCATGACTACTGGGTTGCCACACTCTTAGATCCCCCAAACTTTTCGATCAACCTTTTCATTTTAATAAAGACCAAAAAAATGGTCATTTTTGAAATTATAAGCATTAGCAGGTTGTTAGAAACTGAAATCAAACAGTTTTCAACTCAAAACTTTATTCTAGGTGATGTTACATTTTCACATAGGACCCCTTGTTCGAAAGGAGCTTCTGAACTCTCTCGTCCATTGAATTTGTCAGGTTTTGGATGGTTTCTGCTTCAATTGTTTTGCATGAGGACAGAATACCCTCCCAGAGCTGTTGCTTAGATGTGAACTGCCTCCCGCCATCATAGACACTCCTTTTAATGATGCTCCAAAGGTTCTGAATGGGGTAGAGGTCAGGGGAGCATGGGGGTCACACCATAAGTTTGTCCCCTTTTATGCCCATATCAGCCAGAGATGCAGATGTTTTATGTGCAGCATGAGATGGTGCATTATCATGCAGAAAAATGATCTTGCTGTGAAATACACGGTTCTTCTTCTTGAACCATGGCAGGAAGTGCTGTTTGAGAAAATCCACATACATTATGGAGTTCATCTTTAGCGCCTTCAGGGATCCTAAAGGGGCCGACAATCTCTCTCCCCATGATTCCAGCCCAAAACATTACTCCACCTCCTCCTTGTTGGCGTTGTAGCCGTGTTTGCGTGGGGTGTCCATCAACCAGCCATCCTCCACTCCATTCATCTGGACCATCGAGCGCTGCACGGCACTCATCCGTGAACAAAACAGTTTTGAAATCAGTCTTCATGTAATGTTTGGCCCACTGGAGCCGTTTCTGCTTGTGTGAAGTGGATAGAGGAGGTCGACAGGATGGCGTATGCACAGCTGCAAACCTCTGAAGGACCCTGCATCTTGTTGTTCGGGGGACGTTGGAGGCACAAGCAGCTTCAAAAACTTGTCTGCTGCTATGACAAGGCTTTTTTGCCGCTGCTCTTTCAACCTGACGTAATTGCCTGTAGGAAAGAGTCCTCAATTTGCCCTTATCAGCACGCACACGTGTGTACTGTGAATCAGCTACATACTTCTTGATTGCCAAGACACTTCATCCTGATCATCGCACAATGTTGATTGTAGTCATGCCTTGACCTAAACACTCCACAATTTGTTGCTTCTCAGCAGCCGACACATCCTTTTTCTTTCCCATTTTGGCAGAAAATGTAGGCTGCTTAATAATGTGAGAGAGCCTTCTTAAGTAGTCTTGCCTTTATTGGACACACCTGCCAAACTAATTAGCACAGGTGTCTGCAATTGCTTACAGTGATATAAAGAGCCCTGACACACATCACCATCAATGAGTTTAACTGACAAACAAACAAATTCTTCCCTTATCACTCCTAAACACTTTTTGCATAATAATTTGGAACGCGGTGTACATGTGCTTTTCCACAAAACACCAGTGGTTCACGTAGTGAATCTTACAGTTCTAACTTGCCAACCGTGGTCTGTATGGAATTGTTCAATAAAGGGCCCAAAATTAAGATAACATAGATGGGAGAGGTCTCTATGAATAGGAATTCCTAAGTATTTGATACCCTGTGAGGGCCAGGCAAAGGGAAAGTTGGACTGGATGGAATCCTATATGGATTTAGGGAGGGAGACATCGAGGGCCTCAGACTTCGCTGCATTGATTTTAAAATTTTACCATGTAACAAAGTGATCTATTTCAGCCATAACAGCAGGGATGGATATATGTGATTGAGTGATATATACTAGGACATCATCAGCAAATAGAGAGCACTTGTACTCGGTGCCTCCCACCTCAATCCACCTAATATTGGGGTTATGGCGAATTGATGAGAGCAGGTGCTCCGTCACTAGGATGTATAAGAGAGGGGACAGAGGACATCCCTGCCTTGTCCCATTGGTGATTGTGAAAGGTGATGAAAATGTTCTGACGCACCCCCTGGGCCTTGGGACACCCGGAGCCGGACCCTTTTTGGTGGATGCTGGTGGTTGTAGTCTTCGTGGCGGCGATCCGGTTCCGTGGCTCAGGGCGGTCAAACCAGTGGCGGAACTATTTATGTGGTTTTGATGTTTAAATGTCCGACTACGCCACCCGTGGATTGCGGTCAGAGTGAACCGCCGCTACAGGGCAGACCGCTAAGGCTGGTGTTGTGGGTGCAGCAGAGCGTAGCATAACTCCCCACGGGAGGAGTATAGCCTCAGGGCAGTGTATGCGGAGGATGGGGGTGATGGTGCAGGGCAGCAGCAGTAACGACACGGAGTCAGTGATGCAGTTCAGGGCCTTTACTCACAGTTCTTATTATCCAGACCACGTCTGCAGGTAACGGCTGCCCACGTCGTACTGTGCTCACCAGGTGAGGGGCTCAGACAACTCCCAGATAACTTTGGAGTGCTTCACAGGACCCCCTTTGTGTGTCCTTTGTCTGGCCTTTCTTACCAACACTTCTGTCCGGCTGCCTCGGGCCTCCTCTTGGTAAACTTGGCGCCAGTTTCCCTGACCCTATGTGGTGCCTTCCTAGCGGGTGGAGCAAGGGGCTGCGCCACATAAAATGTCAGAGCCTCCGGTTTCTAACTGAGGGTCGTTTCCTGCCTCCACTAGTTCGGGGACCGGTCTCCCCCTTTGGCCTGACCCCTCCACGCAGGTGGATTCGGGCGTGCGGTGGCGACTCGCCCGTCCGCACCCCTGGGATCCCTTCATTCCTCGTTCCTGGAGCCTTCTCCGCTCCTCTTCCTTCCTTCTCCCTCTTGCAGGCCTGGGCCTCTGTTACTAGGCCCGCCTCCGGAGCAGAGCTCATGCAGAGCCCCTGCTCCCTGCCACTTCTGCTCAGACTTCTCTGCACTGAACTAAGATGGTGCCCACCTTTTATACTCCCTTCTCAATGCACCCAGGAACTGCTTCCTCCCTGCTCCTGCACTGCAGGGTTCCCCTTCCTCAGTGTTCCCTCCCCCCACTCCAGCCAGGGACAGGGACTGTCGTGCCCATCTCAGGGGCATATTGGTCGCCCTGCCCCACGGCAATGTGGTGTAATGCATGCAGGTGTCGGGTCCTGATCCACACTCCATCCTTATCTGAGAGTGAGATATCACACCTCTGGGTGAGGTGCAATACGTCTGTAGCAACCGAGCCCTCTGTGCTACAGTTCCATTTATCTTCAGCCTAGGTGACGTATTGTGATACAGGGCCGTGATTTGGCTATAAAAGGGTCCCCTAGACCCCTACCCCAAGCTTTTTAAGAGAATCATATATGGCGTGCCAGGAGACTCTATGGAATGCTTTCTCAGCATCCAACGAGAGTATCTACTTACAAATTTTTAACTGCATCTAGCCCAGGAAATACTTTGTGCCTAGTAGCAGTGTCTGCTAGTCAGCGGATTATCCCGGCTGTTAAGCAAGCTACACCACCTGTAGTTTGGACACTTAATTTTTTCAAAGGAAATGCTTCGGGACCACGGGATACTTAGTGAAGAGCATCAGGAGGCACCCCAAGGCATAGGGGCTGGGACTGGCACTAGGATGCCTTGCGGTGGACAGCCGAGCTCGATCATTATAAAAGCTTTTTAACTGCAGCAGCTTTAGTGGACGCTACTGGAGCTGGAATTACGCGGCTGCTGGCATGAGACTTGCCCTCCAATAGATCCTTGTAAATGGATTTAAAGTGTATTCATTCAAATTAGAGGGACAATTTAAATTAAAAAGCTTAGAGCTGCCTCCACCACAGGGGGGCTCTCTCGACCCACCAGCGGACAGGCACCAGTATTGGGAGAGGGGGGCTGGCCGTCAGGGTTCACCGCGGCTCTGGCACAAACCCGGCGACACGGAGGTGGCACGGGCAGGAGCGGACTGGCCGTCTCGGCTTCTCACTTTTTGGATTTTAGAAGGGCATGACATGCCTATATCTGTGTCTCCCCCTCCTTTTACTCCTCCACCTCTTTTCTTTTCGCATGACTATATGTACTTGTCACTTTTCCATGTGTTAGTTGTGTCTTCTGAGCAGTTTGTCAGCTTTTGGACACCTTTGAAGGTGTTTTCTATGTGTTTCTATGTGTTTTTGTTTGCCTGCCATTGGTTTTAACGGTGTTCGAAGGTGTTCGACGAACAGTTCGACGAACTGTTCGGCGAACACACGGGTGTTCGACGAACCGAACCGAACTCGAACACTACGGGGGTGGCTCAACACTACTCAAGACAGCGCCCAAACCTTCATTGCTGGCATCTGTATACAGCAGGAACGGTTGGCTGTAGTCAGGGTAGGCTAGGATTTCGTCACCTGTCAGGATCTCCTTCATTTCTTGAAATGATTCAGCCTGTTCTTTACCCCAGTGGAATGGAGGGTTTTTGCCTTTGGGGGACTGCCCTACCAGGAGGTCTTGCAGAAGAGCTGCCTTTTTAATGTAGTCCTTTACGAACCTCCGGTAGTATCCTACTAGTCCCAAGAACTGACGCACCTCCTTGAGGTTCTTCGGCTCCGGCCACTTCTGGATGGCTGTGACTTTCTCCGGGTCTGGTGCTACGCCTTCTGGACTGACAATGTGTCCCAGGTACTGTACCTTTTTCTTGAGTAGGTGACACTTTGAGGGTTTCAACTTCATCCCGTACCGGGACAGTGACTTAAATACCTCTGCCAGGTGTTTCAAGTGGTCCTCGTACGTTCTGGAGTACACAATTACGTCATCCAGGTAAAGTAACACAGTCTCAAAGTTGCGGTGTCCCAGGCAGCACTCCATCAATCTCTGGAACGTTCCGGGGGCATTGCAGAGTCCAAACGGCATGCTGTTGAACTCGCAGAGTCCCATCGGGGTGGTGAAGGCTGTCTTCTCCCGATCCTCCTCAGCCACAGCTACTTGCCAGTATCCACTAGTGAGGTCAAGGGTAGAAAAGTAATTTGCAGACTTTAAGGCAGCTAGGGACTCCTCTATGCGTGGCAAAGGGTATGCATCTTTATGTGTAATGCGATTTACTTGACGGTAATCTACACACATTCTCATGCTCCCATCCTTTTTCCTGACCAGCACAAGGGGAGCCACCCATGGACTACAACTATCCCTAATCACTCCCGCCTTCCTCATGTCATGCAGAATTTCTTTTGCCTTCTGGTAGTGAGCTGGGGGTATAGGCCGATAACGTTCTTTGATTGGGGAATGGTTGCCTGTGGGGATATGATGTTGAACCCCCTTAACCCTCCCGAAGTCTAGTGGATGTTTGCTGAATACCTGCGAGTACTCTTGAACTACCCGGTGTATACCCTGTTTTTGATGGGCAGGAGTGGTGTCTGTCCCTACATGGAGCTGTTGACACCAATCCTCCACCTGGGTTGCAGGGTCATTATCCTCCACCTCTTCTGGTGAAGTTAAGGACTCCGCCTCATGGATACAGTTGTTGTTGACAGCATGTAATTTAGCAACAGTGGCATAACATGGCAGTTTGACCTAATCTTCCCCTAAATTAAGAAGACGGACAGGCACCCTCCCATTATGTACATCCACCACTCCCCTGGCAGTTAAGAGCGTGGGTCTGTGCTCAGAGCAAAGGGGTTCTACTACCGCCTGGTAGCTCTGTCCTCTAAGACCTATGGCAGCTCTACACCAGATGAGCATTTCACTCATTGGGGGGACGACAATGGGTATTGGGTCTGTTACCCTCACGTTACCAATTTCACCATCTGTTAACTTTACTTGCTGTTGATACATCAGGACACGGGTCTCTCTCTGCAGCGCCCTCCTCTGTCTCGGTCTGGCAGTGTCAGAGATCTGTTGGAGCAAGAACACAACCTCTCCCAAACAGTTACCAACAACATTAGTGCCTAGTACCATATATGGGTTGCTGTCATCAGGGTTAGTCTCCACTACAATTAGTCCCTGGTCCTTCAGCTCCACTCTCCCCACTTTTACAGTCACGTTCCTAACCCCGAGTAGGTTAAGGGGGAGTCCATTTGAGGCATATACAGACAAATTTGGAGCTGGCGGACATAGATCGTCCATGGACCAGTACCTCTTGTAGAAGACTTCAGGCATGATGGTTACCTGAGATCCTGTGTCCAGCAGGGCATGCGTCGGGATCCCGTCCAACACAATGGACAGGAAAGGTCTTCCTCCGACGAACCTGTTGTACCAGTCTGATGGGCCTGGTGAGTCTACTCCTGGGTGGCGGCCCTCGGACCCAGGGTTTTCCCGTTTAAAGGACAATTCTGAGCGATGTGTCCGGTCTTACGGCATCGGTAGCAGATTGGTTCCCTCGGTGGACGGCGTTGGTCACTGGTCCTCGGCGAGGGTGGTGTTGGCCTCCTCTTCCTCCGCATCCAGGGGACATCCTCAGGGCAATCAGCTAGCAGGATCTTCCCTCCTTCCTCAGGCTCTGTCCGCAGCTGCAGAGCACTCAGCACAGTGGTCAGGGTTTTGCTCAACTGACGCACCTCAGAGAGCAGACTGTCCAGTTTTTTAGGGGACGTTGCTGGAACTTTAGCTTCAGCTGCCACTGGAGAAAAGGTGGGTGTTGCAGGCTCTGGGGTAGCCCCACCCTGGTAACGCTGGATGGAATTTGCTTCCAGGAGCTGCAATCCTTTTATAGCCATTTCCTTAAGATTGTCAAAGGTGGCATCTGGATGATCCAGGGACCACCAACGCACAGTTCTGCTCTCCTCTGGAGACCTCAGTCCCCGGACAAACTGTTCCTTCAGCATTCGGTTCTCATTCTCAAAGCTGGTCGGACTAACCTGGTTCAGAGCCCGCAGGGCCCCTTGGAGACGCCAGGCGTAGTCCCGAACATTGTCCTCTTGTTGTTGGGAGCAGCTGTAGAACCTCATCCGGAGGTCCACCTCAGTATGGTCCTCAAAGACAGTCTGTAGTTTTTGGAATATTGCGGACACTGATTCCTGGTCTGCGGCTGACCGTGTTTCCACTTCCCGTTCCGCAGCACCGGTCAGTTGCCCTAATACAACGGCAGCTCTTTGTTTGCCATAGAGTACATGTCCAAAATACCACATATCTTCCGATTAAATCCAGACAGGGTATCTGGTTTGCCGTTGTACTGGGGGAGCCACTTTGCTCCAGGAATGTACGGTAAAGTCATAGAAATCACAGGTGTTACAGGCGCTGCTGGTGGAGCGGCAGCTTCGGCCTGCTCATCATCGGGCGCGGGTTGAACTTCAGGGACGTTGACCGGCAGGTGGGCGTTCTGCTGCTCGTCGGACATCTTAGCGCCCCCCTAGTTAACCGTTGCCTACCTTCTGGTTTTTCTTCCGGTAGGCTGCAGCTCCGCAGGTGACGGTTGCCTTCAGGACCTTGCGTCGCTTGTGTCCTACGTCAGAGCGTTCAGCGATGCTCCGTACAGGACCTGGCGCTTCCTGATTTGACGTTGAGGCGTGGGGCGTGTCCGGGACTTCGCGCTCTTTTGCAGGTATGCCCCTTATTTTCCCGCAGTTACGCCCTTCTTCTCGCTCAACGGCCCAACAATGGCGGCTATCTTCACCACAACTTTACATACACAGTTCAAATAAAGGCGCACAGTACCCGGTGGCAATGGGCAAAACACTTCGTCGTTGCAGCGGGCACGCAATCCTGTTCGTGACGCCAGGAAATAGATGACTAGCCCAGGGGAAGATGGGGGATAACTCGGTATCCGGGCCTTTAGCCTGGCCTTTAGGGATGTCGCGGTGGTCGGCTCCCGGGCCCGTACCCTGGGCCTCTCTTTAAAAAGGGGTTGATATTTGTAAAGTTTATAAAAGAAAGAGTTCGTGACGCCACCTGTGGTTTCTGGTGAGGATCACCAGCGCTGTGCAGTCCACTGAGGCTGATGATAGGGCAGCTTGATGGTATTGCTCTCCACAGGTAGAGCTGGGCCTCAGGGCAGTATAGGAACGGGGATGCAGGACAAAGAGACTACGCGGGGCCAGAGCAAGAACAGGGACGGACACGATAGTCACTTCAGTACCTTTTACTGGTGGAATTTCAGGCACTCCCCGGAGCACTGTAGGGTGAAGGGTGTATGTCCGGATCCTCCCCAATGAGCAGGTTTTGGGCCTCCTGGTTCTGGCTGCTGCGTAGTAAGTTTCTGACCTGCCTGGAGCTAGGCCTAGCTTTGTCTCTGTCCTGCGCTGGCTGACCTTGTGGTAGGGCCTTCTCTTGGAGTGCACGCTCCCAACCTACGGGCCTATGCGTCTCCTGGCTCTGGTACGTATCAGCACTTTAGCGATCCTGGGACTTGTAGTTCTCCAGGGATTCCGGTTTATCTTACTGGGTCGTGGAGATCCCGGCAAGCTTCGGACCCGGTGTCCGGTAACTGATTCTCCTTCTGGGGTGAGCTAGTTAAGCTCCTCTGCCCCCTATGTACTAACTCTCTGCTCCTTCGCCTTCGGCCTACTCGGACCCTCAGTAGGCCACTCACACTAACGGCAGTGTGCCGCGGTTCACCGATCTTATGGCGCCGGCACACCTACAGCTCACCTCACTGAGCTACATGTGAGTCTAGAACGTGCTCCACTGCAGACTGACCTCTCTCAGGCTTTTGCACTGCAGGAACTCTCACAACAGGTTTGCTTTCTGTCATCTCCAGCCTAGACTCAACTAACTGCTGCCTGGCTCCACCTTCCCTTATATATCTCCCTAAGGAGCTCCCTCTGGTGGTCTGAGGTGGAAGGTGGAGATATGTGAATGGTTATGAGGGCCTCTTGTGGAGGAATCCTTCAATACACCCTTCTGGGTCTGTGATGCCAAGCACAGCTGGGCGTCACATGTACATACAGTACCATTGCCCTGTCACTGACCTTTTTGTTTAAGGAAACAATAACTAGCCCTAGACTAAACATTTTTCAAGATTCAAATGGTTATAAAAATATCCAAAACTGTCCTTAAAGGGAACCTGTCATCTGAAAAAAAAACGCTATTAACCTGCAGGTAGGGGCTTAATCTGTAGATAAATAGAGTTGTAAACCTGCCCGGCTCCAGCACTTAGACCCACGCTGCCAGGAAGAAATGAACATTATTCTCCCTGGCAGCGCTCTGGTTTTGGTCACGGGGGCGGCGCCGGCACTGACTGACAGCAGGTTCTAATGCTGAGCAAGCTATCATTCAGTGTGGGAGGGGCAGTTACAGCTGCCGCTCTCTACACACAGAGCAGTGACTGAACCCCCTCCGGCGCTGCCCCCGTGACTGAAACCGGAACGCCGCCAAGGAGAATAAAGTTAATTTCCTCTAGGCAGCTGGGGGTGGTCTAAGTGCCGACGCCGGGCAGGTTCCTAACGTTATTAACCTGCAGATTAACCCCACATCTGCAGGTTAATATCGTTTTTTTCTGGTGACAGGTTCCCTTTAAACACATTCTAATGAATCCAATTTTTCAACAGAAGTCATGTCCGAACTCCAGGGTTGTTTGTTCCCAGCAGGGTGAAAGAAATCCCACAACGCTCCATGGTAACATGAGTGTAAAAAACATGAGATCTTGTGTGTTAGGGCTCATACCCATCACCGTGAAAAAACAATCCAATGTTGTTCCTGAAAAGTCAGACGAGTGTCATGCAAGTATCATGCATTTTTCATGCGAGTACAATGCGATTTTTCTCACCTAGCATCAAATGACATCCGAATGCAATGCGATTTTAAAATTAGCTTTAGCATAGAGTAATTCTCTATGTAATTTTAAGGTAATTCAAGGAAATATTATTCTAAACATAGATAGATCGATAGATATGGGATAGATAGATAGATAGATAGATAATAGAAATATATGAGTGAGATATATAATCAGTGCTTTGCGTGTGTAGCTTACTGTACATGTATTTTAGTAATAAATCAATAAATTTCTGAAAAAAATGGCATGGAATTCCTCTAAATTTCTTAACCAGCAGAGGGAAAGCTGACAGCTGGGGGCTAGAAGTTTCCCACGGCGCTCGCAGTGACATCATTTAGGTGAACGGAGTTCATTGGCTATGAACTCCGCTCACCTTATTCCCGTCACCGCGAGTCACTGAGCTATGCTATCACACGCAGCTCAGTGTCTTTGCTGGATGCCAGGCTGAATGGTCTCATCATGAAAACATTTCGCCTGCCATGTATCTTTAGCAGAGCTAGACATGTCAGGGGACAAATGGAATATCTTCTTGTCGGACAGGTGAGGAATATGGTGGTTTAATATTTTAGTTTTTTTACAGGGGACATTGGCATCAGTGGATTATCTGCTCGTCGCACAGGTGAGGATAAGTTTGCTTTTTTATTTTTTATTTTTCTTATTAAATGGGTAAAAGAGGGGCGGGGAGTGTTTATTTCAATAAAGGAGTCTGTGTCATTATTTCAAATAAAGGACTTTATTCTTGGTGCTATTTATTTACAATTTGACTATGCGTTCAGTAATGGGGATGTGTTACAGACGCCTCTCCATTACTAACCCCTGGGCTTTATGTGAGCTGACATTACAAATTTAACATTTATCATGTTAACAGCCGCTGGTAGATCACGATTCCACTCGTGGCTGTTGCGGGCACATGTCAGCTGTATAAATCAGCTGACATGTGCCCAGTTCAGTGCGGGCTCAGCGCCGGAGCCGGCGCTGAACAGGGGGTGATAGCCTGGTGTGTACTATTACGCCCCAGGCTTTAAAGGGGATAAAATATCCTTAGCAATGAAAAAAGGACCCTTGGTGTCCGACACTAATACAGTCTGAAGCACCCCACATGGAATGACACAATTTGTGGAGTACAATACCTCCATAAGATGGTAAATAAGGTATAATCTATGAACATAGATGAAGTAAAAATACTAATATATGCAAACAGAATATAGATGGTAAAGGCATGCAGAGGCCAATAGTAAGATAAGGAAGGTAATGCAACAGCTAGTGATTTGCAGAAGATAAAAATCCCAAAAAAGGGAAACAAAGTTACATAGAGAGGCCAGAAAGTATACTTCTACTGCTTCCCATCTGCGGTGTGTGACATATTGTCCATGTGGAAGAGAATGCCATGTGTATTGCCGATCCAAGCCGGCTCTCTCTCTCGAGAGATAGTCATAATAAACCATTAAATGGAATACCAGCATAAAATGATTACCCGGAATTGTAGCACTTGCCAAAGTCCCCAATTCTTCATCATCATTTCCGTAGTTTGTTCATAAGTCTCAAATAGTTGGAAAATGTATGTTCTAAGTCTAATTATCTGGTTGGTGATGTAAGAATAAGACTAGCATCCTGTCAGATAGGAACACCGGCTCATGTGTATTGCCACCTTTAATGGGTATTCCCGTGATATGGAGTGATGTCATATTGCTAGGATATCCACCTCAACTTTATATTTGGAATTCCCTTTGATCCTGAGAACAAAGGGGCTACCTGAGTGCTTGGTACAGATGTGAAGGGTGTCATGCCAGCGACTTGCACGGGCAATAAGTGCCGCCCTACTCACTGCGGTTGCCACTTTGTTCCTCCCAGTCTCGGGTCATCTTGCTGAGCTGCCTCTTGCAGCATTTTTAGCTCTGCCGCATCCAACTGCTGCTGATGAGTCTCCACCTGGCTATAGGGAGGCGCGGCCAGACTTTGCAGGAACTTAACCACTTGTGTCCTGCAGAGCTTTGTTTCCCTAGCCAATCACTAGGCAAGGGGTTTATTAGGCAGCTCCTCCCACCACTCCTTGCCTGAACGTAGGTTCCTAGTAGCTTGTCTCTAGTTCTTGTTTGTGCATGCTCATTCTGTCTCACCTGTTATTCACCAAGGTTGTTTACCATTTATCCTGATTTCTCCGCTTCTGACCTCGGCTAAGTATATTGAACCTGTGCTTCCTGCCCTGACCTCATATTGTCTGAACACGTCTTTGTCTTCATCCCCCTGTATCTTGTACCTGTGCCTCTGCCCCTTTGGTCAGCTGCTGCAGACCTGGGGACTTCCCTGAAGTGGTATCAGGTGACTACCTGCGGCCAAGCCTATCCTCACCATCAGAGGCTCTAGTGAATACCAGGTAGTCACTTAGTTTCTCCCCTCCAGGGTAAGCTCTTCCATGGCGCAGTGGATCCACACCCACCAGCATTATAGGGAACTACAGTGGTCATGTTCAAGTAGGGCTGCTGACCTTCCAGCTGTGCAATAGAACCTGTGATGCAGCAGCTACAATCTCAGGATCAGTGGCGGTCCAATACATGAGATTGATCTGGTTTGGCTCTTTCTCTCTGGCATATACTATCAATATTGGAATAATGACTGCAACCATAAGAAAAAAAAATTATCTGTCCATGAAGGTACAAATATCATCCTGTGGCTAAGCAGAGGTGCCTTCACCTTTTTGCTCGTCTGAATATATATTTAATATAATTGACAATTTATAAACATTACTGGTGAAGTATGATCCAATATATTAATATATTTATACTTATTTAAAAAAATTAATAATTCAGAACTCACATTACTGAACATGATATATAGTGCAGCACATTTTGTATGTTTTTAATAAATTATGTCCCCTTACAACTAGTAATTTTATGTTACCTCTACACAGCTGCCTATTGAAATCAATATAGACTTTTACAGAAAATCAAAAGAGCAGTCAGTGGTCAAAGTAGTGTTTGCATTACCAGTCACACCTCCCTTCATTGACCTAACCTTTTTCTGCTTCATTTCACCATTTTAGAATTGTTGTATCTCATTATAGTAAGGTACAATGATTCCATATATTGATGCATTAAAGAAGCTCCTTTATTATGAGATCGAAGACTGATGTTAATTTGTACCTGATGTTGCAGGTGAATTTTCATCTGTCATGTTTGTGTATAAGGAATAACACTATTTCTGGCCATTATGTGACTTGTATGCTGCATTTTTTTTCACCAGTTTTCCCATCCATCTCTTATGCTCCATCTCTAATTTTCAGTTTTTCATGAGCTGGTCTTTGGTGACTAGCTGCAATGATGTGTCCCAAGAACTGCACACATGAACAATCCCTGCTCTCTTGCACTGCACATGTTCAGAAATGGTAGTAGCAAGTAGGACATTACACAGTAGAGCTGAGCATTGTAGCTGTGAATCCAGCACTGGGGTAAGATATAACAAAATAAATAGCAGTACTTTCTTTGTGTGTGAGACTGATTCCTAAGTGAGCTAATAGTCCCAATTGCTTTGAACAGGATAGTTTTTTGCAGTTTTCCATAGTGATTGATAAATTCAGAAGGATGAAGAGGCAACTGATAAGTGAATAAAGAAGCATTTTTTTCCCAATATGATTTATTTTGCTTCCCCCAATATTAAAATGAGTATTTTGTGAGTGCTGTTAGAGAGTGCACAAACCTCCAAGTGTTTTCATGAGCTAAACTCAATCTCCACCCATTTAGCCTAATGGACACACTCCTCAGTATCCCTCTTCCTACTGCTACTGAGATCTCACACTGCTGCAGCTTGTCAGTTAGCCTGGCTTGGTGAAGGTTGATTTCAGAGTTTACTCTCTTCTTGGTCTCATTTTAATATAAAGGATTATATGCCCTATATAAGTACAACAGCCTCATCAGGTCTAAGTGATAATTTTAATAATGTATGTAATTTGTATTGTAAAAATCCTGTGACAGGTCTGCTTTAATTGTGCAGGCTCACATGGGGGCTTCCCTGCCTTAATTCCACGTCTTAACCCCTTTACCCCCAAAAGCAGTTTGCACGATAATGACCAGGCCAATTTTTACAATTCTGACCACTGTCGCTTTATGAGGTAATAACTCTGGAACGCTTAAATTCTGCAATTTCTCCTGAGTAAGCCGATGACCCTTATGTGGGGGAAAACCACTGTTTGGGTGCACGGCAAGGCTCGGAAGGGAAGGAGCGCCATTTGACTTTTTGAATGTCAAATTTGCTTGAATAATTAGCGGATGCCATATCGCGTTTGGAGAGCCCCTGATGTGCCTAAACAGTGGAAACCCCCACAAGTGACACCATTTTGGAAACTAGACCTCTCAGGGAACTTATCTAGATGTGTGGTGAGCACCTTGAACCCCCAAATGCTTTACAGAAGTTTATAACGTGGAGCCGTGAAAATATAAAAAAAATCCCATTTTTACCACACAAATGTTTTTTAGCCCCAATTTTTTTATTTTCAAAGGAGTAACAGGAGAAAATAGACCCCAAAATTTGTTGTGCAATTTCTTCTGAGCACGCAGATACCCCATATGTGGAGGAAAATTATTGTTTGGGCACATGGCAGGGCTCAGAAAGGAAGGAGTGACATTTTGCAACGCAGACTGTGATGGAATATACTGCGGTTGTCATGTCGCATTTGGAGAGCCCCTGATGTGCCTAAACAGTGGAAAAACCCCACAAGTGACCACATTTTAGAACTAGACCCCTCAAAGAATTTGTCTAAACGTGTGGTGAACACCTTGAACCCACAGATGCTTCACAGTATTTTACAACGTGGATCTGTAAAAATGAAAAAAAAAATACTGTATTTTTCGGACTTTAAGATTCACCGGACCATAAGACGCACCTAAGTTTTAGAGGATGAAAAAAAAAATTTAAGCAAAAAATGTAGTCATGATGCCCTGTTAAGGGGGAGGGGGTCTGCTGCTGATATACACTGTGTGCCGAATTATTAGGCAAATGAGTATTTTGATCACATGATACTTTTTCAACATGTTGTCCTACTCCAAGCTGCATAGGCTTGAGAGCCAACTACCAATTAAGTAAATCTGGTGATGTGCATCTCACTAATGAGGAGGGGTGTTGACTAATGACATCAACACTCTATATAAGGTGTGCTTAATTATTAGGCAACTTCCTTTCCTTTGGCAAAATGGGTCAGAAGAGAGATTTGACAGGCTCTAAAAAGTCCAAAATTGTGAGATGTCTTGCAGAGGGATACAGCAGTCTTGAAATTTCCAAACTTTTGAAGCGTGATCACCGAACAATCAAGCGTTTCATGGCAAACAAGCCAACAGGGTTGCAAGAAGCATGTTGGCCAAAAAAGGCGCAAAATAACTGCCCATGAATTGAGGAAAATCAAGCATGAAGCTGCCAAGATGCCATTCGCCACCAGTTTTGCCATATTTCAGAGCTGCAACGTTACTGGAGTATCAAAAAGCACAAGATGTGCGATACTCAGGGACATGGCCAAGGTAAGGAAGGCTGAAAAACGACCACATTTGAACAAGAAACATAAGATAAAACGTCAAGAATGGGCCAAGAATTATCTTAAGACTGATTTTTCAAAGGTTTTATGGACTGATGAAATGAGTGACTCTTGATGGGCCAGATGGATGGCCCAGAGGCTGTATCAGTAAAGGGCAGAGAGCTCCACTCCGACTCAGACGCCAGCAAGATGGAGGTGGGGTACTGGTATGGGCTGGTATCATCAAAGATGAACTTGTGGGACCTTTTCGGGTTGAGGATGGAGTGAAGCTCAACTCCCAGACCTACTGCCAGTTTCTGGAAGACAACTTCTTCAAGCAGTGGTACAGGAAGAAGTCGGTATCGTTCAAGAAAAACATGATTTTCATGCAGGAGAATGCTCCATCACATGCATCCAACTACTCCACAGCGTGGCTGGCCAGTAAAGGTCTAAAAGAAGAAAAAATAATGACATGGCCCCCTTGTTCACCTAATGTGAACCCCATAGAGAACCTGTGGTCCATCATAAAATGTGAGATCTACAGGGAGGGAAAACAGTACACCTCTCGGAACAGTGTCTGGGAGGCTGTGGTGGCTGCTGCACGCAATGTTGAGCGAAAAAAGATCAAGCAACTGACAGAATCTATGGATGGAAGGCTGTTGAGTGTCATCATAAAGAAAGGTGGCTATATTGATCACTAATTTTTTTGTTTTTTTGTTTTTGCATGTCAGAAATGTTTATTTCTAAATTTTGTGCACTGATATTGGTTTACCTGGTGAAAATAAACAAGTGAGATGGGATTATATTTGGTTTTTATTAAGTTGCCTAATAATTCTGCACAGTAATAGTTACCTGCACAAACAGATATCCTCCGAAGATAGCCAAATCGAAAAAAAAGCCCACTCCAACTTCCAAAAATATTAAGCTTGGATACTTATGAGTCTTTTGGGTTGATTGAGAATATAGTTGCTGATCCATAATAAAAATAATCCTCTAAAATACAACTTGCCTAATAATTCTGCACACAGTGTAATAATGTAATGTCCCCCAATTCTGTTAATATCCTCCATCCTTGTATATATGGCCCCCTCCTTCCTGTTATACGTGGCCCTCATCCCCATCCTGATATGCATTGCACCCCTCAACCCCATCCTGGTATGCATGGCACCCCTCATCCTCATTCTGGTATGTATGGCGCCCTTCATACTTCATCCTGGTATGTATGGCACCCCTCATCCCCATCCTGGTATGCTTTGCACCCTTCATCCCTCATCCTGGTATGTATGGCCCCCTCATCCATCTTCCTGGTATGTATTGCACCCTTCATCCATCATACTTGTATGTATGGCTCCCCTCATCCCTCTTCCTGGTATTCTTGGCACCCCTCATCCTGGTATGCTTGACACCCTCTGATCCCCATCACACTGCACTCAAAAAAATAAACAATTATACTCACCTCCTCTGTCTCCTCCAGCGCTGCATCCTGCTCTGCTGCCGACAGGGATCTCACTGTGTGAGCCGCGCATAGACTGTCATGCGCCCTCACACTGTGAGATGCTGTGCCGGAATAGCCACTGCTCCCCACACCGGGACTGTGTACGTGGGGAGCAGTGACCATTCGCTCACCTTAATAGCACACACACTGTACCCGCAGTGCGGCTCCTTCTGCGGTATGTGTGCCCACTATTAAAGATCATGAATATTCACTACAATCCACTCCCATGGGTTATAGTGAATATTCATAGTCTTTAATAGCGGGCACACAGACCGCAGAGCGGCAGCAGGAGCCACGCTGCGGGTACAGTGTGCGCGCTATTAAGGTGAGTGAATGGTCACTGCTCCCTATGCACACAGTCCCGGCGTAGGGAAAATGACTATTCCGGTACAGCATCTCACAGTGTGAGGGCGCATGGCAGTCCATACGCGGCTCACACGTGAGATCCTTGTCGGCAGCAGAGCAGGACGCAGCACTGGAGGAGAGAGGAGGTGAGTATAATTGTTTAGGTTTATTTTGTGCGGTGTGATGGGAATCAGGGGGTGCCAACCATATCAGGAAGAGGGGTGCCAAGCATACCAGGAAGAGGGATGAGGGGGCCATACATACCAGGATAAGGGATGAAGGGTGCCATACATACCAGGAAGAGGGATGAGGAGTGCCATACATACTGTAACGGGTCTGGGAGGCGGAACCTCTGAGCAACTTATACAAGGGGGCAGTCCTTGTAAGGAAGCGGGTGGCGACCAGGGAAGACAGGCAGGCAGTCACAGCAGGTGACCGGGACAGTCTCTGGGCAAACGGGCAGGAGGTCACGGCAAGTGACCGGGACAGTCTCTGGGTAAACGGGCAGAAGGTCACAGCAAGTGACCGGGACAGTCTCAGGGTAAACGGGCAGGAGGTCATGGCAAGTGACCGGGGCAGTCTCTGGGTAAACGGGCAGGAGGTCACAGCAAGTGACCGGGACAGTCTCTGGGTAAACGGGCAGGAGGTCACGGCAAGTGACCGGGGCAGTCTCTGGGTAAACGGGCAGGAGGTCACAGCAAGTGACCGGGACAGTCTCTGGGTAAACGGGCAGGTACGACCTGTGACGGCTGAGCCTCCAGGTAGGCTAGCAGGCAGAAGGCAGATGAGTGCTCCCAGGTGAGCGGGCAAGAGTCTCTGGACTGGCAGGTGGTCACAGCACGTGACGGCGGAGCCTCCAGGTAGGCTAGCAGACAGGTAGCAGGTGAGCGCTCCCAGGTGAGCGGGCAAGAGTCTCTGGACTGGCAGGTGGTCACAGCACGTGACGGCGGAGCCTCCAGGTAGGCTAGCAGACAGGTAGCAGGTGAGCGCTCCCAGGTGAGCGGGCAAGCTGGTCCATAGACAGACTGACAGGTGTCGGAAGGCAGACCGTCAGACCTCTGGCTAGCAAGCAGGAAAGCGGATGACAGGCAGGAATCAGGCAGCAAACTGGCAGGCAACTGGCAGGCAACTGGCAGGTAACAGGCAGGTAACAGGCAGGTAACAGGCAGGTAACAGGCAACGGGACCTGAGGGCTGAAGCAGAGTAGTGAACAGTGCAACAACATTGCTCGGGCACCTCCATTTTGGAGGAGGTGCCTTATATATGGAGGGATCCTCCGGCCATTGGCCGGGGACTCCTTAGGGCGACGCGCGCGGCCCCTTTAAGAGAGGGGGAGCGCGCGCGCCCTAAGCACAGTGACCGGGGGAGAGCGGGCGCTGCAAGCAGAGCGGGAGGAAGCCGCCGGGCACGGAGCAGAGAGGTGAGGGGAACAGCGTCCCTGCCTAGCAGGAGGCAGGGACGCCGACGCTACACATACCATGATGAGGGATGAAGGGTGCCATAAATACCAGGAGCCGCGCTGCAGGTACAGTGTGCACGCTATTAAGGAAAATGAATATTCACCATGGGCGTGGGGAGCAGTGAATATTCATTTTCTTTAGTAGTGGGCACAGTGTAGGCTGCAGCAGGCAGCTGCTGCCTCCTGTACCCCTCTTCTCCGCCGCTGCCGCTCCCCCCACACCCACCACCACCCATAGCCACAGTATATATAAATATATATCTCGGACTATAAGACGCACCCCCCCACACACTTTTCTCCCAATTTAGGGTCACCTTGTCGCTGGTGGGACGGCTTGTATACTTTTTTTGATCAAAAATAGTTCACTAAGTACCCTATATTTCATATTCATATGCAACTTTGCTTTACATTTATATATAATGATGGTAGGGTATGAGATATATTTTTTGTCTTTTGTAGGTTTTGCATCTTTTTGCTAGTGTGAACATGCTCCTATTTCTTGCATGTGTACCATCTTAGACCTCAGTTCACATTGCTTGGTTTTTTGTCTTGTTTGCATTCTGTGCAAATTAGGGGTGTGGCATGCCCCTTGTTGAGCTGGTTAGTATATATGTAGCTTACCACGGGCTTAGGTGGTCTGATATTGGGACCCGGTTCTATTTGTCTACCCTTTTATATGCATTACTTCAACTTTGATAAACAGTAAGGTTTTTAATATAGACAGTGTAGGACCGTCCCAATTTAGGGTCACCTTGTCGCTGGTGGGACGGCTTGTATACTTTTTTTGATCAAAAATAGTTCACTAAGTACCCTATATTTCATATGCAACTTTGCTTTACATTTATATATAATGATGGTAGGGTATGAGATACATTTTTTGTCTTTTGTAGGGTTTGCATCTTTTTGCTAATGTGAACATGCTCCTATTTCTTGCATGTGTACCATCTTAGACCTCAGTTCACATTGCTTGGTTTTTTGTCTTGTTTGCATTCTGTGCAAATTAGGGGTGTGGCATGCCCCTTGTTGAGCTGGTTAGTTTATATGTAGCTTACCACGGGCTTAGGTGGTCTGATATTGGGACCCGGTTCTATTTGTCTACCCTTTTATATGCATTACTTCAACTTTGATATACAGTAAGGTTTTTAATATAGACAGTGTAGGACCGTCCCAATTTAGGGTCACCTTGTCGCTGGTGGGACGGCTTGTATACTTTTTTTGATCAAAAATAGTTCACTAAGTACCCTATATTTCACATGCAACTTTGCTTTACATTTATATATAATGATGGTAGGGTATGAGATATATTTTTTGTCTTTTGTAGGTTTTGCATCTTTTTGCTAGTGTGAACATGCTCCTATTTCTTGCATGTGTACCATCTTAGACCTCAGTTCACATTGCTTGTTTTTTTGTCTTGTTTGCATTCTGTGCAAATTAGGGGTGTGGCATGCCCTTTGTTGAGCTGGTTAGTATATATGTAGCTTACCACGGGCTTAGGTGGTCTGATATTGGGACCCGGTTCTATTTCTCTACCCTTTTATATGCATTACTTCAACTTTGATATACAGTAAGGTTTTTAATATAGACAGTGTAGGACCGTCCCAATTTAGGGTCACCTTGTCGCTGGTGGGACGGCTTGTATACTTTTTTTGATCAAAAATAGTTCACTAAGTACCCTATATTTCATATGCAACTTTGCTTTACATTTATATATAATGATGGTAGGGTATGAGATATATTTTTTGTCTTTTGTAGGTTTTGCATCTTTTTGCTAGTGTGAACATGCTCCTATTTCTTGCATGTGTACCATCTTAGACCTCAGTTCACATTGCTTGGTTTTTTGTCTTGTTTGCATTCTGTGCAAATTAGGGGTGTGGCATGCCCCTTGTTGAGCTGGTTAGTATATATGTAGCTTACCACGGGCTTAGGTGGTCTGATATTGGGACCCGGTTCTATTTGTCTACCCTTTTATATGCATTACTTCAACTTTGATATACAGTAAGGTTTTTAATATAGACAGTGTAGGACCGTCCCAATTTAGGGTCACCTTGTCGCTGGTGGGACGGCTTGTATACTTTTTTTGATCAAAAATAGTTCACTAAGTACCCTATATTTCATATGCAAATTTGCTTTACATTTATATATAATGATGGTAGGGTATGAGATATATTTTTTGTCTTTTGTAAGATACAGGAACGGGTCTAGGTATGCGGCCCCTAGAAGGCGGAAAGAACAGGCTAGGAGCGTGTTCACACTGGCCTGGAAATACAGCCTCCAGGATAGGCAGAAGACAACAGGCTAGAAGATAGTTCAGACAGGACACAGTTCAGACACGGGAACTGATACCGCAAGGCAGGAAATATAGACAGGACCTGGCACATCAGTGACTAGAAGCCAACTGACAGAACACAATGCTCAGGCATGGATTCCAGGGAGGAGCTGGATTAAATACCAGGTGACAGACAGCAATAGGCTGAGGATGCACAAGGGGTGTGCCTGCAGCAGCTACAAGAAGCAGGAAGTGATCGGGCGCCGCCCTTAAGCAGCAGAAACAGAGGCAAGCAGACAGCATGGAGGGAAGCCAGGCTAGCAGACTGGACTGGAGATCAAGTGCACGCTCTTGCACAGTGGGAGATGGACCACTATGCAAGGACGCCGCCAGGTATGTTACAGAACCCCCCCTTACGCCCCCTCTTCTTCAGGCCTGCCAGAATGTTCCGCAGGGAATTCGAGGGCCAATCCTTCACTTCAAGGAGATCACCTCCACTGTCCACAGTAAAAACTGGTCTCATCTGAGTAGATAGGATGCTACCTCCTATCCAGCCATCCTCAGCAACAGACGAAACGGGTGGAGTACCAGGAACAGCACACAAGGAAGTCTCTCTCCACTTATTATCAGGTAGCACCCCAGAGGGTTCAGGAGACAACTGGAAGTCCTCCGCCGGGTTGGAGGGGTGCAGAGACTCGGGGGTAACCTCTGCTTCGGGGTACATCTTGTCAAGCTCACAGGATGAAATGGGCGCGATATCAGGTACAAGGTGTAGAAAAGTCACTGTCTCTTTGTTATCTGGTGGTATCCCGGAGGACTCAGGAAACAACTGGGGGTCCTCTGCCGGGTCGGAAGAGTGCAGAGACTCGGGGGTAACCTCTGCTTCGGAGTACACTAGGTCGGACTCACTGGAAGAAGCGGGCGAGGTATCAGGTACCGAGTATAGGAGAGTCCCTGTCCATTCGCTATCAGGTAGCACCCCGAAGGGTTCAGGAGACAACTGGAGATCCTCCGCCTGGTCGGAGGGGTGTAGAGACTCGGGGATAACCTCTGCTTCGGAGTACACTAGGTCGGACTCACTGGAAGAAGCGGCCGAGGTATCAGGTACCGAGTATAGGAGAGTCTCTGTCCATTCGCTATCAGGTAGCACCCCGAAGGGTTCAGGAGACAACTGGAGGTCTTCCGCCTGGTCGGAGGGGTGTAGAGACTCGGGGATAACCTCTGCTTCGGAGTACACTAGGTCGGACTCACTGGACGAAGCGGGCGAGGTATCAGGTACAGAGTATAGGGAAGACTCTGTCCATTCGCTACCAGGTAGCACCCCGAAGGGTTCTGGAGACAACTGGACGTCCTCTGCCTGGTCGGAGGGGTGTAGAGACTCGGGGTTAACTACCGCTTTGAGGTACCCATTGTCAGGCTCACAGGACGGAGCGGACGAAGTATCGGGTACCTTGTGTAGGGAAGTCTCTCTCCATTTGTCATCAGGTGGTATCCCGGAGGATTCAGGAGGCAACAGGGGGTCCTCCGCCAGGTAGTAGAGATGCACAGACTCGGAGGTAATCACTGCTTCGGAGTACCCTTGGACAGGCTCACCGGTTAAAGTGGGTGAAGCATCAGATACCGGGTGCAGGAAGTCCTCCTGTGTGGATTCTAGGTGGGCAGAAGTCTCTTCGGGCAGGAGAACTGGTGCGCTACCCACGCACATTACCCGTCGGGGCTGCTCCGGGATACAGGGAAGTGAAGCTTCAGCAGGGACTTCAAGGTTGGGGTCAGGAGGTCTTTGGGAGGACAGACCCTGGCGTGACGGCTTGCCTCTACGCCTAGCACGTCTGGACTGCCTCTTGAGGTTGGGAAAAGTATTCCGGAGAGCGTAGTCATCCTGTGTGGATTCTGGGTGGGCAGTAGTCTCTTCGGGCAGGAGGACTAGTGCGCTACCCACACACATTACCCAACAGGGCTGCTACGGTTTATTGGGAAGTGAAGCTTCAGCAGGAGCCTCCAGATTAGGGTCATCGAAGACCATTAGAAAGGCCACCAGGAAGGCCATTATGTCCAGGACGATAGGATCCTGTGCATTCCATAGGGGGGTGATCCATTTCAAGGCATCACCCGCTAGGTAAGACATCATGAATCCCACCTTAGCCCGATCGGTGGGAAAACAAAGAGGGTAGAACTTGAAGTGTAGCATGCATTGCTCCACAAATGCACGACTCTGTCTTGGATCCCCATAGTACCGTGGTGGATCCGCAGGAACGGATGCAGAAAGCTCCATCTGGACGGGTGCGAAATTTGCCTGGAACTCAGCTAGTAGCAAAAAAATAAATAAATAAATTTCTTCTAGATGCACGTATTCGCTGGAAAAGGTCTCAGAGAGCGAAGGCAGTGAGGCTCAACGGGAACCATGGCCTGAGCATGCTGTAATGCACACGCCCAGGCTGAGTGGCGTGTGCGTGTATATGTAGTGATTCCACTGGACCGTGCCGGAGAGTGAATGCCTGGAGGGGCGTAACTATGTATCCACCCGATCCGGCCAGGGTCGCACGACGGCATACGACGCCAGTGCACCAAGGAGGAACCGAGCAGAGGGACCAGGTGCTACTCCAGGACAGACCCCGGACACGGCTGTTGACCCACACAGGGGAATACAGGAACAGGCAGGTTAGGCTGGCACACAGACTGCTGGGTATAGGCAGACACGGCTGGTATGCAGACTGGCGGATGCTGGTAAGCACGACTGGTATGCAGGCAGGGAGGTACTGGCAGGTATTACAGGTTGGAGCACCGAGTGGATAGGACCCAGTACAGACTGGGACACAGGAACAGAACCGCAGATGCGGTGGACAAACACAGCAGAGTGAGGCCGCCCAGAGCGGCGAGCAAGAGCAGAACAAGACGAGACCGCCTGGAGCGGTGGGCGAGAGAAGAGCAGGACAAGGCCGCCTGGAGCGGTGAGCGAGAGAGGAGCAGGACGAGACTGCCGAAGCAGCAAGCAAAGGGTCAGAGCAGAGCGAGACTGCCGGAGCAGCGAGCAAAGTGTCAGAGCAGAGCGAGACTGCCGGAGCAGCGAGTAAAGGGTCAGAGCAGAGCGAGACTGCCGGAGCAGCGAGCAAAGGGTCAGAGCAGAGCAAGACTGCCAGAGCAGCGAGCAAAGGGTCAGAGCAGAGCGAGACTGCCGGAGCAGCGAGCAAAGGGTCAGAGCAGAGCGAGACTGCCGGAGCAGCGAGCAAAGGGTCAGAGCAGAGCGAGACTGCCGGAGCAGCGAGCAAAGGGTCAGAGCAGAGCGAGACTGCCGGAGCAGCGAGCAAAGGATCAGAGCAGAGCGAGACTGCCGGAGCAGCGAGCAAAGGGTCAGAGCAGAGAGAGACTGCCGGAGCTGTGAGCAAGGCAGAGCAGAGTGGAAACCGCAGGAGCGGTGAGCAAGGCAGAGCAGAGCGGAAACCGCAGGAGCGGTGAGCAAGGCAGAGCAGAGCGGAAACCGCAGGAGCGGTGAGCAAGGCAGAGCAGAGCGGAAACCGCAGGAGCGGTGAGCAAGGCAGAGCGGGCAAGAACCGCCGGAGCGGTGAGCAAGGCAGAGCAGAGGGGACAGGGCTCTGTTCACACGGAACAGACTGGAAGGGAAAGGCAGAACCAGGTACACACAAGATACTTGCAATGAAGTAGCGAGTGGACTCTAAACTCACAAACGGGAGTACAGGGACAACGAGTAGGAGTTAGGTACGGGATGAGATTCTGCAGGAAAAGGGAAGGTACGGAGATAGAGAAAAACATGTAACAGGCTAGGAGAGTATTCAGACAAGAACAGACACAGCAGCAAGATACAGGAGCGGGTCTAGGTATGCGGCCCCTAGAAGGCGGAACGAACAGGCTAGGAGCGAGTTCAGACAGGAACAGGAAAGATACAGGAACGGGTCTAGGTATGCGGCCCCTAGAAGGTGGAAAGAACAGGCTAGGAGCGTGTTCACACTGGCCTGGAAATACAGCCTCCAGGATAGGCAGAAAACAACAGGCTAGAAGATAGTTCAGACAGGACACAGTTCAGACACGGGAACTGATACCGCAAGGCAGGAAACATAGACAGGACCTGGCACATCAGTGACTAGAAGCCAACTGACAGAACACAATGCTCAGGCATGGATTCCAGGGAGGAGCTGGGTTAAATACCAGGTGACAGACAGCAATAGGCTGAGGACGCACAAGGGGTGTGCCTGCAGCAGCTACAAGAAGCAGGAAGTGATCAGGCGCCGCCCTTAAGCAGCAGAAACAGAGGCAAGCAGACAGCATGGAGGGAAGCCAGGCTAGCAGACTGGACTGGAGATCAAGTGCGCACTCTTGCAGAGTGGGAGATGGACCACTATGCAAGGACGCCGCCAGGTATGTTACAGGATGTAGCTGAGTGAAAATTGCAACCTGCCGTTGTAGTGACCAGTAAGTTGTAGTGACCAGAACATTGTAGTGACCAGTATGTTGTGCCCAGCTCGTGCTTCTAGAGATACGCACCTGTAAATTAGGTGGGCTCTCATCGCTACAGAAATACCAAGCATGTGGACACTAACTGTGGTTTAGGCACACTGGAGCTCAGAAGGGAGGGGGGCATTTGGAAGCGCAGAATTTGCTCAATTTCTTTTGGGGGCCATGAGCCATGGTGCTGTTCCAGAGCCTTTGTGCTACCAGTAATGTGGAAGCCCCTATATTTACGATAACAGATGACGGACAAGAGTGGGGACTTGCTTTTTTTGTGGATTGAGTTGAAGCTTGAGTTGGGAACATTTTACATAACATTTTGGATCACATTTATCCTGCGCTTTACGCTGAGCACTTATATCGGGGTTTCCACCTAAATCTCTGAGTGACGTGATTCAGATGAACCTCGAGGAATCCATTTACTAGAATCAGGCAGCAGAGTTACTCTGGACTCTGTCTGGCCTCTGCTCAGCGTTGTCCTTTTCAGAAGTACACAAAATTGTGGGCTCGGCACTTTTAAGTGCCTAATAAAAAGACGGATGCCAACATATCATAAGCCAGACGGCGTCCACAGTGCCTCCATCTGCCTCATTACAGGAAATGTTCCGCTGAGGGTTCTGTCTGAATCACGTATTTCAGAGATTTACACGGAAACCCCGGTGTAAGCACTCAGCTCAGAGCGTAGGACAAATGTGAGCCGAGCCTTACTACGATCTTTGGGAGACTGAAAGAACAAATCAACAGCATGTGAAGAATTGGTTTTGTTTATTTTTTTACTCTGTTCCTCGTGCGGTACAAGTGATTAGACGACTTTATTCTTTGGGTCGGTGCGATTACAGCGATACCAGATTTATATCGGGTTATTATGTTTGGCTGTTGTCACACACTAAAAGACGCTTTTTATTGCAAAAACTAGTTTCTGCATCGCCATATTTTGAGAGCTATAATTTTTCCATATTTCGGCCGACAGAGTCATGTGCAGCTTGTTTTTTGCAGGACCACTTAATGATTTTATTGGTACCATGTTTGGGCACGTGACATCTTTTGATCGCTTTCTATTCTGATTTTTTGGAGGCAGAATAAACAAAAAATAGCAATTCAATTGATAAGGCAGCGTTATTCTTAGGGTCAGTACAAGTACAGCGGTACCACTTTTATAGCTTTTTATATGCTTTGGCGCTTTTACACAATAAAAACTATTTTATAGTAAAAATAATTATTTTTGCATTGCATTATTCTGAGAGGTATAACTTTTTTATTTTTCCGCTGATGGATCTGTATGGCGGCTTGTTTTTTTGCGGTACAAGATGACATTTTCAGCGGTATAATTTTTATTTACATTTGTTTTTTTGATAGCATGTTATTCCACTTTTTGTTCAGTGGTATGATGATAAAGCATCGTTTTTTGCTTCGTTATTATTATTATTTTTTTACAGTGTTCACTGAAGGGGTTAACTAGTGGGACAGTTTTATAGGTCAGTTCGTTCCAGAGTGGCGATTCCAAATATGTGTACTTTTTTTGTTTATATTTTTTTTACATAAAAATATTTATTTATGTATACAATATATGTTTATTATTGTTGTGTGATTTTTTAAATAAATATTTACATTTTTTTTTTGCACTTTTTTAACTTATTACTTTTATACTTTTTCCCACTATGGGACTTTCACTAATTGCAGACTGATCGCTTGTATTGCATAGGGATGCAGCAGCATTCCTATACTATACAAACAGTCAGTTGCTACACTGGAAGGCAAAAGAAAAATAATCTGTCAGCAAGTTTTTGCAATGTAATCTAAGGACGGAAGGAGATAGGGATTGAAACACAAATGTCAGGCAGGTGTCACTTATTAGGCTGTGTGCTGTTATTTCAATAGAAGGAATGTTTGATCACCAGGAGATTATCACTGCCTGGACTACAGATCGAGTGAGCCCTGGTTTGACCACGACCCCTCCTCTGTTAAGCAGCTCACTCTCAATAGACTATGTACATAGAGTGCTCTGCTTTATGCTCCACCTTAAAACTCTGATTGTGCCTGATTCTAGTCATATGTCCCTTACTGGACTGTGTTTTGCTGTTTCAATAAAATCATGTTTTATCAGCAAGAGATTATCACTGGAGGACTAAATGTCTTCTGCCTCCTGGTCCAACAATGCCCCCACCAATCAGTGGTGGGGCGGGTTATACAGAGCTCAGAAATCCCAGCTCTACTAGATCAACAACAGAGAAAACTGTGATTCTTTCACAACTGCTGCACCCAGTAGACTAAGTGACACATCACTGGAATCAGGGTCTCTTTCCCTACATTATGCTGCTCCGATATGAGGTAGCAAAAACCTGGTGACAGATTCCCCTTAAACTGTTAAAACTGTCCACCCCAGCTGCAATCCCAAAGTCATCAGAATGAAGGGACTGAAGCATCAGTAAAATTCTGTGGTCTCTTTACATCTATTCTGCACGGAGCCCAGCTTCTTCTCTGCCACCAGCTTAGACCACCACTTATAAGATGGCGAGAAATGGGGAATGAGGACTCCCTTTTTCTGTATAATTTTGGCATAAAAAAATGAGAGCACCCAATAGGCCATTGTGTTCACTGCATCTAGCAGCTTATGTCCCTGTGATAACACAACGCTGTGAAGTCTGTATCGTTAGCAGCTAGAAGATGACAACTGACGCTTATCAGTCACAACTATGTCCGTCAAGGTAAGTGGAGGCTCTCGGAGCTGACTATATGTGGGACGGAGCAGGCTCAGCAATAAATGGGGCCTATCTCTATGAAATATGAGAGTGGAAAAATGAATGCAGATCACTGTGCGAACAAGGAAAGAAGGAAAAATCACAGGGAGCAAATTATAATCTTGCAATGGAGAAGGCCCCTTTCCAAGTTTTTCTATGGAGACCCCATATTGTGAACATAGGAGCCGACATTTTTCTGGACTTCTTGTCAATAGTCCTATTAAAGAGCTCTCCTCCAGTCGTTCTCCCCCAGCCTTTAATGGCTACTTACAGAGAATAATAGATGGAATCTAACTGCGCAGCAAATATACTTTACACTTCGTCTTCTAGAGTGTTGTACATCTTTCCTGTGACTTTTTCATCCTGATCAATGGAAATATTGCACCTCTGTCACCCTGTGTCAGTTTCCATTGACTTCTGTTTTTCTGAATGACACTTTGGAATTGCAGCAGGTTTTTAAGCTGACATATACACATTAAAAGAGGTTCGCTTAGGGTTTGTGACCATTATGCAGTGTTGTAGCTGGGTCTTTCTTCACCCGAGGCAAAGATTCAGTTTGCTGCTCATGTCCTATATCCTCGAGCACATTATTTGCACAAGGTCCCTTTAGAGAAAAAAATTAAACTCTTATGGAAAAACATTTGTTGAGCTTGCGAGGCATGCATCTTTCCCTAGTAGCATTGTATTATGCAAATCGTCTAAAAATTAGTGTTAAAGGAGTCCAGGATTTTTGAAAAATTGTTTAATAGCTGAATTTTCTAAAAATAAAATTGCCAATACTAGGTCGTTTAATTACCCTACAGCTCAAGTACCACAGATCCCTGCTAGTCCATTTTCCTGCAGTGATGACATACCAAGCATCCATATGACTGCTGCAGCCAATCACTGGCCTCAGCGGTCCTGTGCAGTACATGCTTGCATCACTGCTAAGAGCTTCTGATTGGCTTCAGCGGTCAATACATATATGACACATCATCACTGCGGTGAGGTAATGTCACAGGTGTGTCAGAAGTGACAGACAGTTGCCTGCAGTTGCTTGCAGGAGATCTCTACGTTTGGCATTACAGACATTTTCTTAGAGGCTGTCTCTAGGACCTAGAGGCTACCTTCCTCTGGCTAATTAATTTCCTGGTCTGGGTGTATAAATACCTGCTGTGTATCAGAGGGAGGTGCCGGCGATATTCATTACTCCATGTGAGACTTCAGCAAGAGCAGTACTTCGTCCTCTCTGGTGTTTGAGGAAGTGTGCGCATTTGTCTGCAGTCGTCTAAAAGCTAAGCGATTTCCCCTGTTTGTCCTTCCTTTTTGTCTTTAGAATTCAGTGGACATCGACTAGTGCTCATCTCCTCCCTTCCCTAGTCTGAGTCTAACGCAAGGGAAAGACAGGGCGAGGAATGCGTGAGGCGATTGGTTAAGAGCCAATATAGGGTCGATAGTTGAGACAGGGTGACACTAGACCAGACTAGGAGGTCTCCACTCCCCCCTTTCCTTAGAGTCTGGGCTTCCTTTCCCTCTTCCCTTTGTGTTGCACTAAGTCTTTCCCACACCTTGAGTGACATTATCACCGGCCGAGCACATTTTGAAAAGGAAAAAAAAAAAAAAAGCAAACTGACACTTTGTTTTTATTTTTCTCTGTGTGTTTTTGGCCGTGGACCTTTTTTTTTTCCTTTCTCCCTTGGTATGGGTTCAGTTGCAGAGCTTGCAGAGCGGCTGCACAGGCTGTCTTTGGAGGTGAATGACCTCTGTGGTGAGGTACAGCAGCAGCAGCAGCGGCTACCGGTCGTTAATGCGGGGGTCTCTGCAGGTAGGCCTGTCCAGCCTGAACCCAAAGTTGACAGGTTTTCAGGAGGTAGGGACAAGTTTTTTGTATTCAAGGAGGCACGCAAACTGTATTTTAAACTTCGTCCTTATTCCTCTGGAAATGAGGGGCAACGAGTTGGAATTGTGATCTCTCTACTTCAGGGAGATCCTCAGTCGTGGGCGTTTTTGTTACCAAAAGACTCGGTTTGTCTCCAGTCTGTGGAGGGTTTCTTTCGGGGCTCTGGCCCTCATTTATGATGACCCTGACCGAGTCGCCTTGGCTGAGTCTAAGCTACGTCGCCTTCAGCAGGGGAATCAGTCAGTGGAAACGTAAAGTTCGGAATTCCGTAGATGGGCAACGGATTCCAAATGGAATGACTCAGCCCTTAGAAGTCAAATTTGTGAGGGGCTTACTGAAAGAATGAAAGATGCCTTGGCAGTATATGAAACCCCTCAGTCCTTGGAGGCTGCCATGTCGTTGGCCATACGTCTTGATAGACGCCTTCGGGATAGATGGATGAGACCACCTTCTCTGGGTCCTTCTTGCAGGGGTTGTGTACCTCTGCCGGGAGAGTGGTCTGGTGGTGAACCAGTATTGGGGGAGGTGGAGGAACCCATGCAGTTAGGGGGTGTATCTCCCCGGAGATATGGAAGAAAAAAGGGGTATGTTTTTTTTGTGGGAAAAAATGACCTTTTGTTGGGACCTTTCCTTCAATTCCTAAACAAAAGGAGACTCGATTAACTCTTGGTAGTCTGGAGTTGGATAAACAAGGGGTGCATTTGTGGCCAAATTGAAGTTCCTGCTTTGTCCTGACAGCAGAGATGGTGCTAGAGAGCAAAACCGAGAACATTTCTGTGTTTGTTGACAGTGGAGCTGGAGTCAGCCTGGTTGATGCTGAGTTTGTGAAGACTCATGGTCTTGCTTACTGTACTTTAGATAAACCTATTTCCATTTTTGCCATTGAATCGGCACCACTTGCACAGAAAGAATTTACTCAGATTGTACATAATGTAAAACTGAGGGCTGAGTCAATTCATTGTGAAATAATCCCTTGCTATGTCCTGGAAGATCTTCGTACACCGATTGTTTTGTTGTTTTGGGTATTCCATGGCTTGTTAAACAAAACCCGTTGGTGGATTGGCAAGCCGGGGAGATTATTGAATGGGGAGATTACTGCCATGAGAACTGTCTGAATGTTTCCATTGCTGCTGTCTCTACGGAAATATTATCTGCTTTTCTTTATAGTTTTGCGGACGTTTTTTCTGAGAGGGGGTGTCAGGATTTGCCTCCTCATCGTGTTTATGACTGTCCTATTAACCTGACCCCAGGAGCTAAACTACCGAAGTCCAGACTGTATAATATTTCTGGCCCTGAGAGACAAGCCATGAAGGATTTCATTGCGGAGAGTCTGGAGAAGGGACATATCAGACCCTCATCTTCGCCCGTGGCGGCAGGGTTCTTCTTTGTGAAGAAAAATATGGCAGTCTACGTCCCTGTTTAGATTTCCGGGAATTAAATCAAGTTACTATCTGCGATCCATACCCTCTTCCTCTGATTCCTGATTTGTTCAGCCAGGTTGTGGGAGCCAAGGTATTCTCCAAGTTGGATTTAAGGGGAGCCTACAACCTAGTTAGAATCAGAGACGGGGACGAATGGAAAACAGCGTTCAATAAGATATTTTTCATCATGTGGTAGGGAGGTTTGTGGTGGTCTATCTGGACGATATTTTGGTTTACTCACCTGAGTTTGAGACACATCGGGGACATGTTAAGCAGGTGCTCCAGATATTAAGGGACAACAAACTTTATGCCAAACTGGAAAATGTGTTTTTGCTGTTCAGTTTTTGGGGTACTTGTTGTTGTCTTCGGGTTTTCGGATGGATCCGGAGAAGATCTGTGCAGTCCTTGATTGGGAACTTCCCGAGAACCTGAAGGCTCTGCAACACTTTCTGGGCTTTACTAATTTTTACCGCAAATTCATCCAAAATTACTCTGTAATTGTGAGACCCCTTACTGACATGACTAAGAAGGGGTCTGATTTTTTCCAAATGGTCGGATGCATCCCTCCAGGCTTTTTCTTCCTTAAAGAATCATTTTGCCACTGCACCTATACTCAGTCAACCCAATGTTTCCCAGCCCTATATTGTGGAGGTTGTTGTGTCGGATGTCGGGGCTGTGTTGTTTCAGGGTCCGTCCCCTGGTAAATGGTGTCCATGTGCCTTCTCTTCTAAAAAATTGTCTTCCGCTGAGAGAAATTATGACGTGGGTAATAGGGAACTCTTGGCGATCAAATTGGCGTTCGAAGAATCCTATTACTGTTATTACTGACCATAAGAACCTGTCATATCTCCAGTAAGCTAAACGTCTCAACCCTAGGCAAGCCAGATGGTAAATGTTTTTTACTAGGTTCAATTTTGTTGTCACTTTTCGTCCAGGGGTCAAAAATGTCAAGGCTGGTGACCATGAGAACCCTGCCCCGATATTACTGAAGGGGGTGGTCATTTCAGCACGTTATCCTGAACTAGGGGGTGAGGTGTTGGAAGCACAGGGGGGCGCCCCTGCCTCCTGCCCTTCAGGAAAGTTATTTGTACCATCTAATCTGTGCCGCAAAGTAATTAAGGAACATCATAACTCTGTGCTTGCTGGGCATCCAGGTGGTAAGACAACTGCGGTCCTCCTCTCTCGTAGTTTTTGGTGGCCAGGGTTGCATCGGGATGTGATTGAACACGTAGGTGCTTGTAGTATTTGTGTGCGTTCTAAGGTTTCACATACCTGTCCGTCTGATACTCTTCTTCCGCTACCTATCCCTAGTAGGCCATCGACACACTTGTCCATGGATTTTATTACTGACCTCCCGGTTTCTGCAGGCAAAGCGGTAGTTTTGGTGTTTGTAGATAGGTTCAGTAAAATGGTTCACTTCGTCGCATTACCTGCACTTCCAAATGCCAAGACACTTGCTCAGGTGTTCATAAATGAGATTGTGAAGCTTCACAGTGTTCCCTCCAATGTGGTGTCAGATCGGGGGACCCAGTTTGTTTCCAAGTTCTGGAAGGCATTCTGTTCTCAACTGGTGATGTACTTGTCCTTTTCCTCTGCTTCCACCCTCAAAGGAATGGTCAGACCGAGTGTGTCAATCAGAATTTGGAGACCTACTTCAGGTGTTTCGTCTCAGAAAACCAGGAGGATTGGGCATCCTACTTACCGCTGGCAGAATTTCCCATTAATAATCATCGTCAAGAATCCACTGGCAGGTCACCGTTCTTTGGTGCATATTGTTATCACCCACAGTTTGGTACCTTTAGTGGGGGAAGAGATTCAGGGGTTCCTGAGGAGGAACGGTTTGCTTAGTTGCTCTCCTCGGTATGTCAGGATGTGCTAAGTAATTTAAAGATCATGGGAGACAGGTATAAACGTATGGTTGACAGAAAACGCTAGCCAGGTCCGGACCTGAATGTGAATGACTTTGTGTGGTTGCCTACAAGGAACAGAAGATTGAAAGTTCCTTCTTGTAAGCTGGGACCTAAGTTTATTGGTAACCGCCATCATTAACCCAGCAGCATTTTGTCTTGAACCTCCACAGGCCCTTAAGGTCCACAATGTGTTCCACAGGTCCTTACTCAAGAAGTATGTGGAACCTTTTGAACCCTCACCTCTACCACCACCCCCTGTAATGGTTGATGGTAATCTGGAGTTCCCGATTTCGAGGATTGTAGATTCTCATCTCCAACGTCATTCTCTACAATACTTGGTGCACTGGAAAGGTTATGGTCCAGAAGAGAGGATGTGTGTTTCTGCATCAGAGGTGAACGCTCCCAGGTTGGTTCGTTCATTTAACGCCTCTGAGAAACCCGGTCCTGAGTGTCCGGAGGCCACTCGTAGAGGGGGGGTACTGTCACGGGTGTGTCAGAAGTGACAGACAGTCGCCCTGCAGTTGGTTGCAGGAGATCTCTACGTTTGGCATTACAGACATCTTCTTAGAGACTGTCTCTAGGACCTAGCAGTTACCTTCCTCTGGCTAATTAACTCCCTAGTCTGGGTGTATAAATACCTGCTGTGTACAGAGGGAGGTGTCAGCGATATTCATTACTCTATGTGAGACTTCAGCAAGAGCAGTACTTCCTCCTCTCTTGTGTTTGAGGACGTGTGCGCATTTGTCTGGAGTTGTCTAAAAGCTAAGCGATTTCCCATTTGTCCTTCCTTTTTGTCTTTAGAGTTCAGTGGACATCGACTAGTTCTCATCTCCTCTCTTCCCTAGCCTGAGTCTAACGCCAAGGAAAGACAGGGCGAGGAACACGTGCGGCGATTGGTTAAGAGCCAACATAGGGTCGATAGTTGGGTGACACTAGACCAGACTAGGAGGTCTCCACTCCCCCCTTTCCCTAGAGCCTGGGCTCCCTTTCCCTCTTCTTTTTGTGTCGCACTAAGTCTTTCCCACACCTTACGTGATAGGTAAACAAAGAGCGGTGACACTGAACATTGGTGTAGACCATACATGTCAAACTCTGGTCCCTGGGCCAAATCTCTCCCGCAGTGTGGTTATATTTGGCCCACGACACCAGAACCACAACCCCTATGTGAGGCCATTATTCTTTATGGAGGACTATGTGGGGCCATTATTCTATATGGAGGACTATGTGGGGCCTATTATTCTGTATGGAGGACTATGTGGGACCCATTATTCTGTATACTGGTTGGCCTGCGGCTTTGTCCAAGTTTTTCATTTTGGCCCTCAGTGTGTTTGAGTTTGACATCCCTGGTGTAGACACTGAGGGTTTATTGTTGTTTTTTTCCTTTCTTTTCTCACATATTATGTTTATTTCTTTTTTTATTCCTGGTCAATCCCTTTAACAGCATGGTGGGGTGTAGTATAATGCATATATACTGTTCTCCTTTAAATCCTGAAAGACCGTGGAAATCTACTTAAAAAAAAAAAAGGAATTTTCATGCACTGTTAGTGGGTCTTCATGCTTCCTCGGTATGGCCTCCCACCAAGCCAGACAACTGGATCATTTTCAAAAGGAACCGAGGCCTTGAACTAATATTGTTTTGTGAAAAATTTTTTTTATTCCATTCTTAAAAACCCATGACAACAGACATACATGGAAAAGGCAAGGGAAATCCATACAGAGGAGATTTATCAGTACTGCCAATACCAATTATTCTGAGTAACATCGGAATAAAATATCACTATCATTATTTCTGATAAATACATTTATTGGGATTTTTTAACCTAAGACTAATTGCAACAGCTTCCTTTACAAAACCAATTTTAGAAGACAAAATTATGTTATTAGACACAGATAATAATCATATAAGTGACCCAGTGACTCACATTGCCCCTTTTGTTAGCAGAGGCATAGCTATCTGACTTTCTGTAAGGGTGCTTTCACATTGCGTTTTGCCCACGTTCGATGGTTTCATCAGGGCTTACATCTGAACCGTATGCACCGTCATAGCCATAGACTATAATGGTGCTGACAGAGTGAACATGAGCTCTGCTGTGCATCATTTTTGGGCGTATAGATTATAGACTGCATCTATAATGCTACCGTCCCATATCGCTGCTTCCATTTGCCTCCAAACTCCTTGAGCAACATGTTCACGCTGAACTTTCCTCTCACCTCTCATCTAACTCTCTCTTCGACAACCGACAATCTGGCTTCCGCCCCCACCATTCCACTGAATCTGCCCTTACCAAAATTACTAATGACTTACTTACAGCCAAAGCTAATAGACAATTCTCTGTACTCCTTCTTCTTCACCTGTCCTCTGCCTTTGACACAGTTGACCACTGCCTCCTACAACAGATCCTCTCTTCCTTTGGCGTCAAAAACCTTGCCCTATCCTGGATCTCCTCATACCTTTCTTACCGCACATTTAGCGCCTCCCACACTACCTCCTCATCCCGCCCTCTCTCTGTTGGAGTCCCTCAAGGCTGTGTCCTAGGACCCCTACTCTTCTCCATCTATACCCTTGGCCTAGGACAGCTCATAAAATCCCATGGCTCCCAGTACCATCTGTACGCTAATGACACTCAGATCTACCTCTCTGGCCCAGACGTCACCTCTCTGCTGTCCCAGAATGTCTATCAACTATATCCTCCTTCTTCTCCTCTCGCTTCCTCAAGCTCAATGTGGACAAAACTGAACTAATCATCTTTCCCCCATCTCGCATATCTTTGTCACCTGATCTTTCTATCACAATAAATGACATCACACTTTTCCCTGTACTGGCAATCCGCTGCCTCAGAGTAACCCTTGACTCTGCTCTGTCCTTCAAACCGCACATCCAAGCTCTCGCCACCTCCTGTTGCCTCCAGATCAAAAATATTTCCAGAATCCGTCCTTTCCTCAACCCCCAATCTATTAAACGGCTTGTGCATGCCCTTTGTAAATCCCTTCACTGGCTCCCAATTGCCCAGCGTATTCAGTTCAAACTACTAACACTGACCTACAAAGCCATCCATAACCCTTCTACTCCATACATCTCTGAACTAATCTCCCGATATATTCCCTCACGGAATCTCTGGTCCTCCCAAGACCTCCTTCTCTCCTCCGCACTTATTGGTTCCACACCCAATCGCCTCCAAGATTTCTCCCGAATATCCCCCGTCCTATGGAATTCTGTGCCTCAATATGTCCGATTAGCCTCCACATTTGGATCCTTCATACGGAACCTGAAAACACATCTCTTTAAACAAGCTTATAGCCTGCCATGACCTTGCTTGCTGCCACCTCAATAACACCGGAGCTACTGTCTCCTTCCCCGTTCCTGTAGAATGTAAGCCCGCAAAGGAAGGGTCCTCTCCCCTCTGTACCAGTCTATCATTGTTAGTTCATTTACTGTAAGTGATATCTGTATTTGGTATGAAACCCCTTCTTATGTACAGCATTATGGAATTAATGGCGCTAATTGAATAAATAATAATAATCTGAGTGTGCACCTCCAGCACGCGTATACGCCCAAAAATGATGCATGTCAGAGCACACGTTCACTGTGTCTGCACCATTATTGTCTATGGCCCCGTCATGCATACGCTTGAATCACATTTTGCGGGGGGGATTCGGACATGAGCCCCGACAGGACCAACGCATGTGGGCAAAATGTAATGGGAAAGCACCCCTAGGCTGAGTTCACACGAGTGTATAAATATTTGTCTTAGTTCATCCAGAAAAAACGGACGATTTTCACCTGAACTGTCCTCTGTATGCATCCGTTTTTATACGTCACCAACTATTAACGTTTACAAGTCCAAATAAAGTTTCCTATATTAATAACGGCAATTATCTGTAAAAATTAGATGCTAAATGGATGATCTGTATGGGATCTGATTTTTTTCCGCCCCCCTAGACTTGAATAGGTATGTCTTATACATTTAATACTAGGACCCAGGAGTTTAAAGTTATCACAATGTTTGTAAGATACAATTTTAAGGGGTTATCCAGGATTTTTATTATTTTTTTTATTTTTGCGTATGAGGCTAAGAACTTACATGCAGGTAGTTGGCTGTTCTGCTCAATCACGATTTCTTCCGGCTCAAAGTGGTCACGGAGAGCTGCTGATGGTGTTTCTCCTGCTACATCATGTTGCCTGATTTATAACGGAGAAAAAAATGGAGCCTTAAATTGCTTAGAACAATTATCAAAATTTTTATTACATATAAAAATGAAAATCAATTACAAAAAAACCCACATAACATTAATACATGAAGATGTGATAAACACAGACCTCAGGCTGTAAGTTACCAGTGGCACCAATTATACAGATATTCCCCTATGATGAAGTGGTCACTTATACAAACGTGCGTAGGGGACGTGGGCAATCCTTTCACCAGGCTGACAGTTCCATTGGTGTCCATCCTTAATCTCTGGGTATGTCTATGAGTCCGACTATTTAGGATATACTTTCCCCTGAGCCTGTTGATAGTTATTAGGATAGGTTTCAACATTTGTAATAGGTACTATACCTCTCTCTTTTGTTCAGGGTAAGATCTATGGACGCATTGGATATTATTAATATGTATTATGTATAGGAATGCCATTGTGGCACAATCTGTATTTATCAAGACATATATGTAATTGGTGGCACTGGTAACTTACAGCCTGAGGTCTGTGTTTATCACATCTTCATGTATTAATGTTATGTGGGTGTTTTTTATAATTGATTTTAATTTTTATATGTAATAAAAATTTTGATAATTATTCTAAGCAATTTAAGGCTCCATTTTTTTCTCTGTTATAAATTATTGCATGTATATGGAGTTGCTTTGGGGGACAAAGGGGGCATTGTTCCCATTTTGGAACCTCTAATTATGGTGTTATTGATCCCAATGGGGTGTTGTATAATAATCATGTTGTCTGAGCAGCATCTTCTCTTCCGCTCTGCTCTGTTGATGAGGCATCTCTGCTGATTTGATGCTGACAGTCGGTTCCACACTGCCTAACTGTGGAGAGCCAGCTGAGGTTGCAAGTCACACCTCATCGACAGAGCAGAGCGGAGGAGGAAGAGCTGCTCTGTTGAGAGGTGGAATGAAGCAGGGGAATAGCCGGCTGAGATTGTCACCATAAAGTACAGGTTTGTAGTTAGCAACAGCTTGTTAGTTCTTAGCTCTATACAAAAAAAATAATAAAAGTCCTGGACAATCCCTTTAAATAGGACTCAGCGTCCTAAAGGGATTTTTCAACTTCTACATGAGGACAAAGCTCTCCTACCTTCTTCTTGCGCTTCTAGTTGATTGAGTTTGGACAAGTGGCACGATTGTGAACCAGGGGCGGACATGTCATTGGTGCAACCTGTGCCCAACAGGGGCACCAGAAGTCAGGGGGCCCACTTCTACCCCCAAAGCAGGTGGCATTGTACATCATGATGAGCTAGCTATTCGGCTGCAAAGGGCCGATATATTGTTATTGTACAGGGGCCCTCTTCTGTGTCCTGAACTGAACCTTCTGTAATGCTGCAGGCAGAGGTAATGTTACCTCTGCAGTACAGTGAGTGCACCAGCACAGAAACCGGCTCACCAGCGATCCAACCAGCTTCAAGGCAGCGCTTACAAGCCTATAGAAAATAGCTTGCAAGCACTGCACTCCTTAACTAGGAGATTGTCCTCCTCTGATAGATTGCAATGGTGGCTGGTAACCTAGACAATAAGCAACACACTAAATGAATAATCCCTCCATCTTTCGAGAATGGAAAGGCTCTTTAATAAGAGGTTAATTGCAAACTGCTTGTTTTTTTAAGCACTTTGCAATTTTACATTTTTATAATGATGAGAATGTCTCTTTAAGCATCTTAAATCGACGTGACACCTCTGCAGTCAGTGTGAAGGCCACTTTGCTCCACGCTCGTCCCATAGATGGACCTGCCGGTGTCGGTACTAGCCAAGACTGGAGCCCTGGATGCAGCCGCAGTGCGCTCAGTGTCCAGTAGGTGGCAGCAGCACACCTGTAAACCAGCCAGCAGCCATTTAAAGAACACAAGGAGAAGTGCGAGCTGTCAGTCCCGGGCCGGCTCCAGCCGCCGCTACAGCTGCCCGTAGAGCACCGAGCAGGGAGCGGGCGGCATAAGCCATTTTGCCAGTGCTGGGACCAGCTCCTTCCGAGGGCTCTGATCACTCGCCGTCTCCTGCAGGTACCGAGAAGACGCAGGCAGCGGCGGGGGCAGTGGGGTCCTGCCTGCCCCCATCCCATTCATCAGCGGAGCTGCACCCCGCTCACACAGCGCGGCTTCCAGCCTGCAGCAGACAATAGTCCGGATAGATCTGGGTGCATAGAGGGTGCGGGGCCTCCCGGGACTCCTGCCTGCGGGCACAGGGGGCAGCCACAGAGCTGTCCTGTAGGGACTGCTGCACACAGAGCGGCGAGGATGGCACGGTGATGCCCGCCACGAGTTGCCAGGCTCGGGGCAGACAGGAAGTTTCCTAGATGCCAGCAGCGGCCCCGGAGCGACGGGCGCTGTAGAGGCTGGCACCGGCGGAGGCTGGCACCCTGGAGCAGGTAGCGGCTGGTCCTGCCCTCTGGGGGTAGCACTGGGATAGCCCAGCCTGCTGCTGAGCACGTAGGAGAACAACAAAAACATCGGAGACTTGTCTGTGCCCCCTCCCCCCACACACCCAGCCAGCACGCGCGGCCGTCACTGCTGCTCCGGGACCCTGTCATTGTGCCAGCACCATGGACAGCGACCGGGACATGTACCGCCACTTCCAGGACTGGTGCCTCAGGACTTACGGGGACTCGGGGAAGACCAAGACCGTCACCCGCAAGAAATACGAGCGGATCGTGCAGCTGCTCAATGGCTCCGAGTCCAGCTCACAGGATAACGCCAAATTTAAATTTTGGGTGAAATCTAAAGGCTTTCAGCTGGGCACTGCGGAGGAGGGCAGCCCGGGGGACAAGCAGGTGCTCTACGTGCCCGTGAAGACCACGGTAAGTGGCCCGTGTGCCGGCGGCCGGGCAGGATGCCACCCCGGGTAGAGAGGAGCAGGGTGCAGAGGGAGGGGGTCGGCACTGCACCTCTCTTTGTTTTCCCCGTGCCCTGTGTCATTGGCCATTGTGACATACTGCAATGTGTCACCGGCACACTATGCCGTGCCCTGATGGCACAGCCTGATGCCACTGCCTGCCCCCCTGATGCCACTGCCTGCCCCCCAGCAGCACGGAGGACCTGGCATCATCTGACGCGAGCACCGGCCTCCTCCAGCAGCAGGAGATGGCTGGGACTGGCGCCGTGCCAGCAGTGGCGCTGGCCCTTTTACTGGGGGGCTTTCCCTGCCTCATTGTCAGGCAGCAGCCGGCACACACTGGTGAGGATGGTGGGTGATCAGAGAGTCAGCCGGCATCAGAAGACATGTCTGTGTGCCACTGCTGCCCCTTACAAAGCTCTGCCAGCACCTGGTGGCACAGGAGCCCAGCTGGGAGCCACAAGTAGGTGTCACCTTCACTTCTATGGTGTTACTGGTTATGGGGGAGAGGAGGCTGCAAACAATTAGGGAAAGTGGCATCTAAGTAGGGTCATCAGTGGATAGATAGGAGATAAATGGATGAGCTGTACATAGCCGGGGATCTCAGGGGTCATGTACCTGTTCTCTATATACTGTATAGGAATTGTATATAGTCATATTTCTGTAGACCAAAGCTCCATCTTTACCATTGTAGGAAGTACAAAATGAATTTAAAAAAAAAGTGTCAATGAAGTGTTCAGAAGAGTTTGCCATCCAATTATCACCTTTAATTTTCCCCATCCATGAGATCTATGGTTCCTGCATTTATACCCTGCCCTGTATACAGACAGCTGTAGTGTATTCAGGCACCAGATCCGAGCGTGCTACTGTGTAAGGAAGCAACGTGAGCGTGTACCCTACAGTGAGAAACTAGTAATAGTGCATGGAAATAACATGGGGGACTTAGATAACGCTATATTAATCAAAAAGCATAAAGCCGTCCCAAGGTGCACCCATGAGTATCTCATCACTTCCCATAGATGGGTGCCTCAGTCTGGCCCTGTCCTGCTCTGCCCTTATTCACATTAACGTTGATTGACACATGGAGAGGTTTTAATACTAGAGACAGGTTAGGACCGTCCCGGTGGGTACACCTTGTCGTGGTAGTACGGCTTTTATGCTTTTTTTTTTAATGAAAATAGCGTTAACTAAGTACCCTACGTTATTTACATGTACTATCACTATTTACTTACTGTCGGTTTATGCTCATTTTGTTTTTCTCTTTTTTGTCTGTGAAATGGCCCCAGTGTGAATATGCTCTTACACTTTGCACATATAGCAGCTTTACTGGATGTATGTGATCTGCGTGGTAGGAAGCATGGGTTCATCAGGATTAGTGTGTGATCTGTCACTGGAGGTTACTGGGAGACCCAACTAGTGCCCATTACTAATGATTGCATTCAGGGTCGGACTGGGGTGCCAAGCACACACCAGAAACCAAATCCAGGCCCCACTTTTCAGCTACTTGCAAGTGTGACATTATCCTCAATCATAAATTTATATAACAGTGGACTGGGTAGATCGGTAAATGAATAAGATGCCTCCTTTGTCTGTACATAGTGATTCAAGTATACTGTGCCAAGTACTGCACATATAAGAGGGTGGTGGCCCACCGGAGGATTCCACTGTTCTCCTGTGGGCCAGTCCAAGCCTGATTGCCGCCATTCTCCTCTTTGTAGTCACTCATCCCCTCATATACGGATTTGTCCATGTGTGATGCAATAGATGTCTTCCAGTCTGCAGTGATGTGAACAGTCTTTATGTTGTGTGTCTTTATTGTTATACTTACTTTTCAGTAAGTAGCTGTCATCAAGACCTCAGTGCCCGACCAACAAGAGGTTGGCACATCATCAGAGGGTGACAATGCAGATCCTACTCACTGGAGGAAACAGCACAATACACGTGTGTGAATAGAACTGTAAAAATTGGATTGAAAAGTGGTCTGGAGGGTGGTCCTGAAAGACCAGCATGCATAATATATGGTGGAACTGAAATCCGGGGCAGGAAATCAGCTGTGGATAGGAGATAAGGGGGGAGGTTTTATGACAACGCCTAATGGCAGCCAGAATAGTTCTCACCCAAGTAAGAGAAGTGTCTGCAGGACAAGAGGACAAGATGGGGATTTTTAAAAATATTTTTTAAATATTTTGCAGTGAGATTCTGTGTAATATGTTATATGTATAGACCTTTATTAGTGCCACAGTTAATGTCGGCGCTGATCTGAGCACGGTTTTGTAATTTTTATATTGTAAGAAAAAGGAACTGATCTGTTGTAAAACTGATGTAACAGCAAATGTATCTGTTTTTTTAACATCTACGTTGCATCCATTTTTATTTAACAGATGTGCTATTTTAATGACGTAGGAAGGAGTGTCAGGACATCACGTCACTTGGTTTTTGGAGAAAAATAAATAAATAAGAAGGATGAAAAAATGATAGGCTGTAATGTTATAAAGAATAGTTCTGTTTTTTTTTAGAGGATAAAAAAAGTGCAATACGCTACATTTTTTCCATCCTGTAAAAAAAAAAAACCTCCGCTCGAAACAGACATGTACACAAACATATGTCAGACGGATACCAATGTGACGTTTATTCCCATTATATTCTACGTCAATAAAAAGAAAACCATAGAAATCCATTTTTTATAGTACAAATGAATATGTCAAGTAGACCACAAAAACGTGGTGTGAAACAGGCCTTCTTCTGCTTCTGCTGGGACTCTTCTGCCTCTAATCCAGCTCTTCCATGGAGCAGGTCTTGTGATTTCCCCATTGCCTGCCGCCTTCTGGCATCAGTGCATGACCTTTTGTTCTACCTCCTCTCTTTCTCAGTAACAACTTCCTTGTGGAAATATCCGACATTATTGAAAAGTGTCTGTTATGTTCTACCTCCCCTTCACTTCTGCATGCTGCAAATACACTCGTTTTAGCTGCCTACTAAGAAGGCTCTATCTAGTCTGCAGCAGCTTCAGTAATGGGAACCTTGGAACTGAATGGAAAATGAACCCGAGGATAAGAACAGAGAGTTTTATCTCTAGGAGTTCTGTTGCTATTTATATATTTTATTCTAACATTGTATATATATATATTTTTGTCTCACAGCCGAGAGAGTAAGCTTAGATAAAGGGCAAAACTATCCCATCTTCCTGATGGAGGCCTGCATCTGCAGAAAGGCCACATAGGCCTAGACCCACCACGGCATGATCGCACAGGACAGAACATACAACCACAGGCTGAACTGCAGATAAATTATTTCTAATTATTTAGTACCTCCATAACAGCCCAATGCTGAAAATTAAATTAGGCTCCTATGGGATGGATTGGCAAAGTAAATGTAGTCTAGTGAGGGGTAAGATGGAAATATCGGCTGGAATGATTATCTTCTGCCCTTGGTTAGACCTTTTGGCTTCCACTAAAAATGTTTGGGATCCTAGAACAGATAGCAAAAGAGAGATGGTAAAAAGCATTTTCCCCTAAGATAAAATGTTTTTAAGCCATTACGTAGTTATATTTATTTTCCTCTCATTGGTTTTTCATACATGACAACCGCTAATGGCTGTCATTACAGGTCCCAAAAGACATGTCATCCAGGTTTCCCAGACCTCTGAATAGGAAATCCACTGCGCCATTATCACTGCATAGCAGAGCAGATCTACTATTCAGGAGTCCGGGAAAGCCAGGTGACTGCCAACATGAGGCAGATGACGGCCAACAAGAAGCAGGTGACGGCCAATATGGGGCACATGATGGGCAACATGGGGTAGGTGACTGCCAACATTGGGCAGATGACGGCCAACATGGGGCAGGTGATGGCCAACATGGGGGAGATGACGCCCAACATGGGGGAGATGACGGCCAATATGGGGCACATGATGGGCAACATGGGGCAGGTGACTGCCAACATTGTGACAGCCAACGTGGGGCAGATGACGGACAACGTGGGGCAGGTGACGGCCAACGTGGGGCAGGTGACGGCCAATGTCGGGCAGGTGACGGCCAACATGGGGCAGGTGACGGCCAACATGGGGCAGGTGACGGCCAACAAGTGGAAGATGACGACCAACAAGGGGCAGGTGACGGCCAACATGGGAAAATATAGTTGACATTTACAAGTGATGATTTTGAAGTTTTACCCACTCAACATAGAGGACATTTTAAGGACATTCATTTATAATTAATTCTTCAGTCATATGCTAAAAAGGGGAAACATGTAAAATAAGCACATATACAGTTAGGTCCATATATATTTGGACAGAGACAACATTTTTCTAATTTTGGTTCTAGACATTACCACAATGAATTTTAAACAAAACAATTCAGATGCAGTTGAAGTTCAGACTTTCAGCTTTCATTTGAGGGTATCCACATTAAAATTGGATGAAGGGTTTAGGAGTTTCAGCTCCTTAACATGTGCCACCCTGTTTTTAAAGGGACCAAGAGTAATTGGACAATTGACTCCAAGGCTATTTCATGGACAGGTGTGGGCAATCCCTTCGTTATGTCATTCTCAATTAAGCAGATAAAAGGCCTGGAGTTGATTTGAGGTGTGGTGCTTGCATTTGGAAGGTTTTGCTATGAAGTAAACATGCGGTCAAAGGAGCTCTCCATGCAGGTGAAACAAGCCATCCTTAAGCTGCAAAAACAGAAAAAACCCATCCGAGAAATTGCTACAATATTAGGAGTGGCAAAATCTACAGTTTGGTACATCCTGAGAAAGAAGGAAACCACTGGTGAACTCATCAATGCAAAAAGACCTGGGCGCCCACGGAAGACAACAGTGGTGGATGATCGCAGAATAATCTCCATGGTGAAGAGAAACCCCTTCACAACAGCCATCCAAGTGAACAACACTCTCCAGGAGGTAGGCGTATCAATATCCAAATCTACCATAAAGAGAAGACTGCATGAAAGTAAATACAGAGGGTTCACTGCACGGTGCAAGCCACTCATAAGCATCAAGAATAAAAAGGCTAGACTGGACTTTGCTAAAAAACATCTAAAAAGCCAGCACAGTTCTGGAAGAACATTCTTTGGACAGATGAAACCAAGATCAACCTCTACCAGAATGATGGAAAGAGAAAAGTATGGTGAAGGCGTTGTACAGCTCATGATCCAAAGCATACCACATCATCTGTAAAACACGGCGGAGGCTGTGTGATGGCTTGGGCATGTATGGCTGCCAGTGGCACTGGGTCACTAGTGTTTATTGATGATGTGACACAGGACAGAAGCAGCCAAATGAATTCTGATGTATTCAGAGCCATACTGTGTGCTCAGATCCAGCCAAATGCAGCCAAACTGATTGGTCGTTGTTTCATACTACAGATGGACAATGACCCAAAACATAAAGCCAAAGTAACCCCGGAGTTTATTAAAGCAAAGAAGTGGAATATTCTTGAATGGTCAAGTCAGTCTCCTGATCTCAACCCAATTGAGCATGCATTTCACTTGTTAAAGACTAAACTTCAGACAGAAAGGCCCACAAACAAACAGCAACTGAAAACCACCGCAGTGAAGGCCTGGCAGAGCATCAAAAAGGAGGAAACACAGCGTCTGGTGATGCCCATGAGTTCAAGACTTTAGGCAGTCATTGCCAACAAAGGGTTTTCAACCAAGTACTAGAAATGAACATTTTATTTACAATTATTTAATCTGTCCAATTACTTTTGGTCCCTTTAAAAACAGGGTGGCACATGTTAAGGAGCTGAAACTCCTAAACCCTTCATCCAATTTTAATGTGGATACCCTCAAATGAAAGCTGAAAGTCTGAACTTCAACTGCATCTAAATTGTTTTGTTTAAAATTCATTGTGGTAATGTCTAGAACCAAAATTAGAAAAATGTTGTCTCTGTCCAAATATATATGGACTTAACTGTATGTTTCAAGGGCATATCCCACTAACATAACCCATGGTGCATCTATATGGTAGATAGCCCCTTAGGCTCCAGGGCCCGGGCGTGATTGCATGCAACCCCTGCACCTATTGTAGTTACACCCCTGCCTGTACCCACAGAATGGTTGATCAGGGGTTTGTTAAATTACAGACGATGTGTGCAAATACTTGCAAGTGAGCGCTCGCAGTATATCGTAGGGTGGCCATTCTCGTTAGATTAATGTCACAGATGTTGAGGGATAAAATGATTAGGTGATTGGATTTTATTATGCCCTGTACTTTTTTTTCCATGAAGGAGGGGTGTCCGATAACAATGGCGATACCACTGCTATGTTCCTACAGACGCTTAAGGCCCCCATACACATTAGACTAATGTCCACTGAACCTCTTTCTATATTGAGAACACGTTTGCTTGGCTAAGCGGAAGTGACCATGTTCATGGGGAGGGTTGGGAGAGATAACTGTCTGCCGAACTGATATCAACCTAAATTGTATAGTGACTAGCCGTACTGTCTGTAGAACCTCACTTGAGGGCTTCCCCCGGGCTCAGATTTAGGTGGTCTTCCTTTCAACCTCAAATCACCATCCCTATCTGGTTACAGATGCTATAAGAGGATATTCAGTCTAAATACGTGGGAGAAGACCACACTAGGAAAGTATCTGAACTACTGATTTCCAGATCTGCTCTGTAATCTCCTTTTGCATCCAAGATCACAGACTCCACCAGTGCGACCTTGTCACATTTATCTATGACATCAGGAGGTTATTTGACTGGAGATCTCGTGTCTGGCACGTGGTAAAGAAATCTGTCTATAATTTAATAAGTTGTGCCAAATATATCAAACCATGTTGGCAAACTGTAAAAAATGTCAACTAAGCTCATTGTTTTTAATTCTAGTGCCCTAGAAGTTCTGCCTGTAGAAGGGAATTTCTGGTATTATTTGCAGTTATTGAGGGGCTTCAGTCTGCCGATACCTTTTTATTTCACTTTGTTTGCTTAAGTGTCTCAATAGCTGCTGGGAGGGGAAGGCTGATACAACTTTTTCTGTTCCCCATGCAATATGTATATAAATGGTCCCTCAATTTGCAATATTAATTCATTGCAGGATAAAAGTTAAAAACGCTATATAACATGAGATAATAACTTTATGGAAATCTAGTAATTGGTTCCAACGCTGCAAAATAGAAAAAATAAATAAAATGAAAGTAAAATATTCCAATAACTAATAAAGATAAGGGAAGTCTAAACATCTGAAATCTATAAATCACTTTTAGGACAGAGGAAAGAAGATCTTTCAGGATCCGTACAGAACGCACAGTGTACCCGAAAAATAAATGGGAGCTGTGCCTTCACCTGGTGTCCAGAAGAGCAGCTCCTCCTGGGGCAGAGCATGTAGGACCGCAGTGTCCTATAGAGCGGTGACAGTAGCGAGGCCGCTCAGTAATACCCGCGTTTTACTAGTGAAATGTCCTTGTGGATTGGCTGGATCCTCCTGGCAATCATACGTGCCGCAGATCTGGGCTGTATGTGACATCTATGTCAAATGTGGTTCCAAGTTACAGGGAAATACGACTGTATGATGAAAATCCTGTAACCTGAGGACATTGTGACCCGAGTGGCCACTACTCATGTCACTGATGATGAGATTTAAGTGTAAAATGTTACCAATAAGCAAACCGTGCCATTATTATTTATTACCATCAAATGTATTTCATTCATCTATGAAGAACGGCTTATATCAGTAAAGACGGTGTGTCCTCCCAAAAGGAAAGCTGGCCAGACTAACAGGACTTTTGCCTCAGTCCTTATACAGTCATTTAAATATTTTCTAGAAAACGAAAATATTGCATCACATCATTTAAAAAAATAAATATATCAAATTCCCATACCACCTAGTTGTGTAATGATTGGACCTAGATGTGGAACATTAATGAAACAGTTAGTAAGGTCAGGTTCAGATTGCTTTTTTTCCATACCTCAGTTTCTCTATTGGGGCTTCTATCTGAAGCCCTAAAGCTGGATCTGACGGGGCCATTGACTTTAATGTGGCTGACGGAGTCACTTTGTGCTCTGGCTTTTGTTTCGGCAGTGTCCGCCTTCTTCAGGCAGGCACAAAAGCGCTGTAGAAATGAAGGCCGGACCGAGCATGGAGCATGTGACATTAGTGTACAGAAAATGTTAATATTTGGGCTGGCAATCAAATATTGTATATTTCTATCACGGTTGCCTCAGATCCTGTATAATCATGGCGCGTCTTTGCTCAGATTCTGAGTGGGGGTTTATGGCCCATGAGACTAATGCTGAAGGACTGTATGGTAGCACTTGGGTTGGTTTGGTGTGTGTTGTTATTAATTTGTGGTATTTTGAATTTTAGTTAGAATGATAAGATTAATAGAATGCTATAATCTGCCATAATATCAGATATCTGTCTACGAAATAGAATTAGAAGTAGTGATGAGCGAGTATATTCTGTTAATCCTTTCGGCGAGCATGCTCGGGTGCTCGACAAGTATCTTGATCGTGCTCGGGGTGTTATGTTTGAGTCGCTCTGTGTGCATGATTTGCTACTGTTTGACAGCGTTAATACATGTGAGGAATGCCTAAGAAACAGGCATTCCTCACATGTATTAAAGCTGTCAAACAGTCGCAAATCATGCACACAGGGTGACTCAAACATAACACCCCGAGCACGCTGAAGATACTCGGGAAACACAAAGCATGCTCATAAATCTCAAGTAACGAGCATGCTCGCTCATCACTAATTAGAAGGCATCAGTTTATACATCCTAAGTTAGTTTGTATCATTTTTCCTATTATTCCCATTGCTCCCTACAGGCTATATTATAGTGTGGAAACATGAGGATCTACAATTGAGGAAATAACTTTCATTAAGGGAAATGTGTGCTCACAAAACTGCTCAGGTGGATATTCTACTTACTGACTTTATTGAGATGCCAATGTCTCCAAGCGTTTCATTTAGGGCACAATTCATTATTGCATTTGCACCTGTTTTTTTATCAGGTTTTTAGTTTTTTGTCTTTTTTTTTGTTTGCGCCATATTCATCTTTCCATTTGTGTCTTTTTTTAAAGTCACTTTTTTATGTGTTCGTCTGTTTTGTTTTTATTTAGTTTGCCACTTTGGGCAGAGTTTAGGGTTGCCAGATGTTTTATCCCTGTTTCATCATTTGCAACTTTTCGAAAACTCACATATTTTGTCACGAATGTACTATAACCCCTCCAATGCAGTGATTTTATGTGTGTGATTTTTTTGCGCTAAAAAGTCGCAAAACAGGTTAAAGACAATAATAAAATATTTTTCATTTTGCACAAAATTCATGAACCCTGCGTGCCATTTTGGTGAATTTGACAAATGTCAGTGAATACCATAAGACAAAATAAAATGAAAGTGACTTCAAAAAATCGCAAATGATGAATTGAGCCCATAGTGTCCTCTCATCTGACCAAACCCCTTCAAATGAAGGCATCTGTCATTTGTCCTAATGACAATTAATTAAACAATATAATTATTCCCACTAAATTCTCCCTAAAGCTCCCCAGTTGCTGATAAGGGTAAGTCCTTTTTTCATGAGTGCCTTCTTGGCTTTTGAAATTTAAAGGGCAATCATAGTGACAGGTGTTATAAAACATTTGTCTATCTTATAAAATCTTGTAAGAGACTCTGTAGACCACGGGCGAGGTTAGGGGTAGAAGTAGGTGGCCCTCCTAAAGATTGAAAAAAATGATTGCCCATCCAACAGGTTTATACTGTCCATTGTGCTTTTAGGAAAACAAATTCCTGACCATTGCTAGTATATGTAGGTGATATACACTGCTCAAAAAAATAAAGAGAACACTTAAACAACAGAATATAACTCCAAGTAAATCAAACTTCTGTGAAATCAAACTGTCCATTTAGGAAGCAACACTGATTGACAATCAATTTCACATGCTGTTGTGAAAATGGAATAGACAATAGATGGAAATTATTGGCAATTATCAAGACACCCTCAATAAAGGAGTGGTTCTGATGGTGGGGACCGCAGACCACATCTCAGTACCAATGCTTTCTGGCTGATGTTTTGTTCACTTTTGAATGTTGGTTGTGCTTTCACACTCTTGATAGCATGAGACGGACTGTACAACCCACAAAAGTTGCTCAGGTAGTGCAGCTCATCCAGGATGGCACATCAATGCGAGCTGTGGCAAGAAAGTTTGTTGTGTCTGTCAGCGTAGTGTCCAGAGGCTGGAGGCGCTACCAGGAGACAGGCCAGTACACCAGGAGATGTGGAGGGGGCCGTAGGAGGGCAACAACCCAGCAGCAGGACCGCTACCTCTGCCTTTTTGCAAGGAGGAACAGGAGGAGCAGTGCCAGAGCCCTGCAAAATGACCTCCAGCAGGCCACAAATGTGCGTGTGTCTGCACAAACTGTTAGAAACCGACTCCATGAGGGTGGTATGAGGACCCGATGCCCACAGATGGGGGTTGTGCTCACAGCCCAACACCGTGCAGGATGCTTGGCATTTGCCACAGAACACCAGGATTGGCAAAGTCGCCACTGGCGCCCTGTGCTTTTTTACAGATGAAAGCAGGTTCACACTGAGCACATGTGACAGACGTGACACAGTCTGGAGACGCTGTGGAGAGCGATCTGCTGCCTGCAACATCCTTCAGCATGACCGGTTTGGCAGTGGGTCAGTAATGGTGTGGGGTGGCATTTCTTTGTAGGGCCGCACAGCCCTCTATGTGCTCGCCAGAGGTAGCCTTACTGCCATTAGATACCGAGATGAGATCCTCAGACCCCTTGTGAGACCATATGCTGGTGCGGTTGGCCCTGGGTTCCTCCTAATGCAGGACAATGCCAGACCTCCTGTGGCTGGAGTATGTCAGCAGTTCCTGCAAGATGAAGGCATTGAAGCTATGGAGTGGCCCGCCCGTTCCCCAGACCTGAATCTGATTGAGCACATCTGGGACATCATGTCTCGCTCCATCCACCAACGTCATGTTGCACCACAGACTGTCCAGGAGTTGGCGGATGCTTTAGTCCAGGTCTGGGAGGAGATCCCGCAGGAGACCATCCGCCACCTCATCAGGAGCATGCCCAGGCGTTGTAGGGAGGTCATACAGGCACGTGGAGGCCACACACAATGCTGAGCCTCATTTTGACTTGTTTTAAGGACATTACAGCAAAGTTGGATCAGCCTGTAGTGTGTTTTTCCACTTTAATTTTGGGGGTCACTCCAAATCCAGGCCTCCATTGGTTAATAAATTTGATTTCCATTGATGATTTTTGTGTGATTTTGTTGTCAGCACATTCAGCTTTGTACAGAACAAAGTATTCAATGAGAATATTTCATTCATTCAGATCTAGGATGTGTTATTTGAGTGTTCTCTTTATTTTTTTGAGCAGTGTATTAATATATAGTGTCACATTTAAGAAATTTACTGCACAAGCAAGAGTACAAATTGCCCCTTTGTAACCATATGCCATTAAATGTCAGTGTTTTGCTTAGAAACAATTGTTTTGTTTTATTGTGGTCTCTTCTATACTTTGTATCACTCTTGGTTCTTCATAGGGATGGAGTTATATTTCCCTGTCTTAGACACACACATGTGTATTTTGGTCAATGTGAAACAAAATCTGGCACTCTTGTATAATGAACTTAGAAAAAAAATGTGTTTATTCAGTAAAGCAATTCCAATACAACGTTTCGGTCATAAACATCGACCTTCATCAGATGGATTGCTGTTGTATTAGGGAGACAAGAGAAAGCAGCGCCATTGGTATGTGGGTAATCGTAACGGCCCAAGTGAGTTGCGACTCTGTACTTTGGTCAGTATTATATAAAGTTAGTATTATCAGTATATTTTATGGGTATGAGAGTAAAGCGAAGCACCTAGAGAAAACACATGCAAGCGTGGATGGAGCAGACCGACTCTGCAGATGTTGTCCTTGGTCAGGTTGCAATGCAGGACCAAAGCTGCAAGGTAACAGTGCTAACCCCTGGGCCACAGTGCTGTCCCCGATTGAGTGATCAGAATACCCCTTTAAGGCATTAATAGGTAGAAAAATAATAATTTGCTCTAGTTCATATTTTGACATGTAACAGAGGAATATCTATTTACAACTAGTTGTACCCGGCCACGCGTTGCTGTGGCTCAGTCTGGTTAAATGGAAAAGAAAGAAAAGAGAAAGCGCACGTTTCTAAAATATTTAATTTCACAATGCTTGTGGGTATACAATATTTTTTGTAGTTCCATTGTCTGTGTAGATATAGAGATTGTCTGGTTTGCCGACTCTAGAACATGCAACATATAATTGTCCATGTGAGAAGTAATCCGTGTCTAGATGTAAACCGCACAATTCTGAAGATCAGCACTGAACTTTGTTGATGGTGATTGCAAATTGCAAAATCTTAAATCTCCGAAAGTTCTTCATCGATTCCTTTGAAATTTTGACACAATCTGGTGTGACAATGGAGCCAGTCATATCAGGGATTGCTAGTTATGCAATTCCCTAGTACAGAGGGAATGTGACAGGAGGGGGCGCAGAGAAGGCAGGCGGTGGCAGAGGAGGGGGTGATCCGCTTGACATGTCCCGGGCCGGTACCGGCCAGATCACAGCGCCGCTCACGCCGGTGGTGCAGTGGGATTTGCACTCGCTCGCTATCTGCCCACTGCTGCGAGGCTCGGGCCCAGTTCAGCACCCAGAGCGGAGGCTGCAGCCTGCGCCTCTTCGCGCAGCCTTCCTCTCTCCTTCCCTCCCTCCCCCGCTTGTTGTTGTGCAGTCAGAAGTAAGACTCACCTGCCGGAGAAGAAGAAGACGCGAGCAGCAGCGGTGCCGGAGAGCAGAGGCGGCTGTCTCTCAGGCGGTGGTGGTGATGAGCAGCAGCGTCTTTCGGCTTCGAATAGATGGTCTCGTCATTCCCCTTCCCTCCAACCTCCACGGGGGACACGAAAGGAGCAGAGCACAGGCAGCGGCTGGGGCGAATGAAGGAGAGGGAGAAGGGTTTATGAATGAGATGTCACTAAGGGGGGGGGGAATGCCGGGCGGCCGGGGAGAGGCAGCCTGGGACTGAGCTCGTAACACCCCCCTCTCGCTGTTACTTTTACGTCCAATAGCTGGTATATAAAAACATATAAAACCAAACGGAGACTAGGAGTATAAATGGCTTACAAAAGAAGATTGTTTATTAATAGATAAATATACAGTACAAAAATTCATTTTAAATATCATAAATGTAGGAGAAGGGGAAAACTGCATCCCATCCCAAATGCTGAGGAAGTTGCGTCCATCAGAATTTCAAGCCACACTCACCACTGCAGTAATGGCCCAAATGGATGTGGGAAAACTCCACTTGCCAAGTAGCAAACAGTATGTACTCACCGCAAAGTGAATGGGAACGCAGGGAAGGGGGGAGCCTCAGGGTAGCAGGCGCACCTCGACGCACGTTTCGCTGTCACAGGACAACTTTCTCAAGAGGAAGTGTTTTTTTTGGTTATTTGACATGTTGGCTGCTGTTTATGCCAAGAGTGTGCAAAGCAGTCATCAAAGCAAAAGGTGGCTACTTTGAAGAGCCTAGAATATAAGACATATTTTAAGTTGTTTCACACTTTTTTGTTAAGTATATAATTCCACATGTGTTAATTCACAGTTTTGATGCCTTCAGTGTGAATGTACAATTTTCATAGTCATGAAAATACAGAAAAATCTTTAAATGAGAAGGTGTGTCCAAAGTTTTCGTCTGTACTGTATATAGATAGCTAATAATCTCGGAAAAATGATAGGCTATTATTGTAACAAAGCCTTCTCTTAAAAAAATGTTCTGGTTTTCTGACACTTTAATATTAAAGGTATATCTGACCACTCAGACTTTCATTTCAATGATAAAGCCATTTACTTGGCCAGAAAGCAGATTATGCATTATAAATAACAAGATAACATACCTCGCCAACCTCTGGTGGTCATGTCGGTCTAATAGCTGTCCTGTAGTAATGACATCTTGGCCACTTTCAGCTTACTTTGCAGCCAATCACTGGGTTCAGCAGTCACATTCATGGTCAACATGTAATCCCTACAGAACAGCTAACAAGACCGGAAGTGGCGTTTCTGGAGCAACGAGAATTTATCAGGTGAGTACTTGTGATCCTAATGCATCCCCCTGCTTTTTGGTAGGTTGAACATTCGCTTTTCAGTTCTAGAATACCTCTTTAAATATTTTGTGATTTCCTATTAACTAGCCAGTGTAAAAAACAAGAAAAACAACACAAAGACAAGCATCGATTCATGTGGAATATAAATATTGTAATATAATATATATATGTATATATAGCAAAAGGCGGACATAATATTGGTTCAATTGCACAGGTGCTCAAGAGGTAAGGGGGCCACTTCCACTTATAAAGCATGTCAAAAAGTGGTGCCGTTGTAAAAGGCCCACATAATGTTCTTTCACAGGATTCCTCTTCTGTCTCTGGCCACCCCCGATATATATATATATATATATATATATATATATATATACAGTACAGACCAAAAGTTTGGACACACCTTCTCATTTAAAGATTTTTCTGTATTTTCATGACTATGAAAATTGTACATTCACACTGAAGGCATCAAAACTATGAATTAACACATGTGGAATTATATACTTAACAAAAAAGTGTGAAACAACTGAAAATATGTCTTATATTCTAGGTTCTTCAAAGTAGCCACCTTTTGCTTTGATGACTGCTTTGCACACTCTTGGCATTCTCTTGATGAGTTTCAAGAGGTAGTCACCGGAAATGGTTTTCACTTCACAGGTGTGTCCTGTCAGGTTTAATAACTAGGATTTGTTGCCTTATAAATGGGGTTGGGACCATCAGTTGTGTTGTGCAGAAGTCTGGTGGATACACAGCTGATACTCCTACTGAATAGACTGTTAGAATTTGTATTATGGCAAGAAAAAAGCAGCTAAGTAAAGAAAAACGAGTGGCCATCATTACTTTAAGAAATGAAGGTCAGTCAGTCTGAAAAATTGTGAAAACTTTGAAAGTGTCCCCAAGTGCAGTTGCAAAAACCATCAAGCGCTACAAAGAAACTGGCTCACATGAGGACCATCCCAGGAAAGGAAGACCAAGAGTCACCACTGCTTCTGAGGATAAGTTTATCCGAGTCACCAGCCTCAGAAATCGCAGGTTAACAGCAGCTCAGATTAGAGACCAGGTCAATGCCACACAGAGTTCTAGCAATAGGCACATCTCTACAACAACTGTTAAGAGGAGACTTTGTGCAGCTGGCCTTCATAGTAAAATAGCTGCTAGGAAACCACTGCTAAGGACAGACAACAAGCAGAAGAGACTTGTTTGGGCTAAAGAACACAAGGAATGGACATTAGACCAGTGGAAATCTGTGCTTTGGTCTGATGAGTCCAAATTTGAGATCTTTGGTTCCAACCACCGTGTCTTTGTGCGACGTAGAAAAGGTGGACGGATGGACTCTACATGCCTGGTTCACACCGTGAAGCATGGAGGAGGAGGTGTGATGGTGTGGGGGTGCATTGCTGGTGACACTGTTGGGGATTTATTCAAAATTGAAGGCATACTGAACCAGCATGGCTACCACATCATCTTGCAGCGTCATGCTATTCCATCCAGCTTGCGTTTAGTTGGACCATCATTTATTTTTCAACAGGACAATGACCCCAAACACACCTCCAGGCTGTGTAAGGGCTATTTGACCAAGAAGGAGAGTGATGGGGTGCTACGCCAGATGACTTGACCTCCACAGTCACCAGACCTGAACCCAATCGAGATGGTTTGGGATGAGCTGGACCGCTGAGTGAAGGCAAAAGGGCCAACAAGCGCTAAGCATCTCTGGGAACTCCTTCAAGATTGTTGGCAGACCATTTCCGGTGACTACCTCTTGAAGCTCATCAAGAGAATGCCAAGAGTGTGCAACGCAGTCATCAAAGCAAAAGGTGGCTACTTTGAAGAACCTAGAATATAAGACATATTTTCAGTTGTTTCACACATTTTTGTTAAGTATATAATTCCACATGTGTTAATTCATAGTTTTGATGCCTTCAGTGTGAATGTACAATTTTCATAGTCATGAAAATACAGAAAAATCTTTAAAGGAGGTGTGTCCAAACTTTTGGTCTGTACTGTATATATATATATATGTATATAATGTGATACAAACTACATATTATAACTGAATGTAGTCTATCTAACTTGTGAATAAAACAGGAATATTAAATGATTTTACAAAATGTTATATTATAATAACATTGCTCTAAATGTAGGGTTAATTAAAATCATCTGCTGCAGAACATCTTCTAAAGACCATCTGTCAGTTATCACTGTGTTCTAGACCACGGAATGACAAGCTGGAGGTTCTGAGCAGGCTGTGACTTCCTATTTGTGCAGAAGTGGCATCCCATGGTGACCCAGCTCATTAAAATCCTACCAGCCTGAGAGGCATGACAGAGCTCCCCCACCACCTGCTTTTCAGGCTGGAGGGAGGTAGGAGAGGGACCAAACCTGAGGCTGGAGGGGGAGGGGCAGCTGAATGAAAATCAGCTTCGGGGTTGAAGAGTGTGAGGAAGGTGGAGAATGGATGAGATGTTGGATGGGAGATAAGACCGGAGGCAAAAATACAGCAATGAACAAAAGCAGTGCAATGAGTAATGTGGAGCAAACTGGTGGGACTCTGCCCAGTATGACTTCTGATAACGTGACATTTAGACGTGGTGAAGGCTTTTACCTTTAGGTCCTGAATATAGGGAGAGATAAACTTGTGTGGTTCATCATCATCCCTTTTACCATGAATTTACTATACCATATCTACTATTCTACTGTATCCACTGTACTGTAGATCTCTTATTTGCATTTGGTGATCCTCATTTTCTCTACTTGACCTACTAGTTTTATTATGAAGGCTCGTTATACTGACAGTTGACTATATAACAAAAAATAATGTTTTTGGACAAAAGTGATTTAATGTGAAATTCATTTTAGGAAGCAGTCCCAATCTTTGTGTGCTGATTTAGAATAAATCTGTATAATTTTGTTAGACTATATAATTTTGTAAGACTATGGGGTGTTGAAAATGGGTTCATATTGACATAGTTGCGAATGGTACCAAATGTTCAGGGGCTGTCCCAAATTTTTGGAAACAATATCATCAAATTTAGGGTTGGCTGTTCCAAGAAGGGAAAGATTTACGTAAGCCCTAAACATGGGTGTTCCCGGTAGAGTTTTTTGGGAGTTTCTGGGGTCTCTATTTTATTATCAGCATTAAAATATATGTACGAGAAACTAAGGAGAAAATATATATAGGAAACCAAGGTGTCCCTTTGTTACAAAGGTGTTCAGCAGTTCGGAAAAGTGCCAACGAACCATGCCTGGTAGAACGTCATGTGGTTCAACATCTGTGCCATCTTGGAGAACTTGGTACATCAGTATTAGGAAATGTCTTTAGGTGTGTGCAGCTGACAAGATGAACATTGCAAAAGAATATTGCTCCGCACATTGTTATTAAAAACAAAAAATTGCAAATTGCCTAAAAGCATGATTTCCAAAGCTATCTTCCCATGTAACATCTGGATGATCTGTTATATAGCACTGCACCAGATGAAAACCACACAAACCCTCTGAATGTGGTTCACACTGACCCGTGCGTGTGTGTGCCAGGGGATTATTAGCCCGACGTACAGAAAGCAGCCATAGTGCTCTGCAGCTATTACTGAATACATTAGTTTTTTTCTCTGAGCCTTTCTTCCGTGCCGTCTCTGTGTTTAGACACCATTCCTTGTCCTGTCATATGATAAACCTCCTCTGTTCTCTTTGTGTTGTATCCAGAGAAAAGATTTCTGTCTTGTCCCAGGGCAAAAAATACCCTTCTGAGTAACGACAGTATGCAGCAGTGAAGAGCACAGAAAAATGGAAAAGACAAGTGTGCTGTTCTCTCTGTTGTAGCCAGTGGGAGGAATGACACCATTAATGGACGGGATAGGGCTAGATGACTATTTAAAAAATGCAGTCACTTCCATATAACATATAGTTCATTAATGGTCCATGTGTAATCCTTCATTAAAATACATGCCACGTGTAACTGTGCTACTGCCACATTGTGGCTTTGCCTACATGTACAATATTACAAATTTGTCCCTGGTATCCTGAGCTCTGCTACCTTTTCCTGGGGCTGCTGCCATCTGTTGTGCTCCACGTCAGGTTTTGCAGGTTGCCCGGCATGGACCAATGATATCATCTTCCCAGACCCATTTAAGGACCATTGACACACACCTGTGCCTGGGATAGAGACTCTAGTGGTCCTTGTTTGGTATGCTCCATTATCTGTGCTAATGTGTTTCACCTTGCATCCATCACTACTGGGTTCAACTCCATATATCCGCCTGCTCCTGAGTTTAGATATTTCCGCCTGCTCTGGTTCATGCGCCCACCCGAACCAGAGGCGTAGGAGATCCACCTCACCTGGTGAACCCTTACATACGACAACCATGGCATGTCTACTATGCTGGAAATAGTACCAAATTAAAATTATTCAGCATGCACCATTTTGATAAATTTGACAAAATTAAACATATTCTTCCTTCATAAATTGTCATTTTTACAGCGTAGTTGATAAATATCCTGGCATGTGGTCTAGGAGTAATGTTCCTCCTTGTGGAGACTGCCAAGCAGTTGTAAGGAAATTTATGGACCAGGCGATGGTCCCTGGGAACAGCAAATTAGCTCTCATCCAAGAGTAAGAAAGCTGGTTCTCTGGTGGCACTTATTGGGGGTAGTTACACTATAAGTCAATGTTCACTCTTTAACAAGGTTTACCACGTGTTTGGATATTTAGCCAAGCATGAGCCTTGGCTATGTAGCATCGGCGTCTCTGCCCCCTGCCAGGCAGAGACGCCGTCCCCCCTTAACGCCGCGGTCCTGCTCCGGCATCTTCCGGCCTCCCTGCAGCTGCTGCTGGTGCACGCAGCTTCCCTGGCTGTGTGCTTAGTGCGCGCGCGCACTCCCTTCCTCTTAAAGGGGCCTCGCGCGCCGTCCTAAAAAGTCCCCAGCCAATGGCCGGAGGACTTTTCCTATATAAGGCACTTCCTCCAATATGGTGGTGTCCGTGCAAGGTTGTTGCTCTGTGTTACTTACTTTGCTTCAGCCCTCAGGTCCTCTGCAAGTCAGTTCTGTGCGCCAGTCTGATCTTCAGTCCAGTCCGCCAGTCTGACACTTTCCAGCCCGACAGTCTGCCTACAGTCCAGTCCGCCAGTCTGTCTATGGGCTCTGCCCGCCTGCTTACCTGGAAGCACCTGCCTGTTACCTGCCGTGCCCGCCAGCCTGCTCACTTGGAAGCACCTGCCTGTTACCTGCCGTGCCCACTTGCCTGCCTTTACCTGTCGTGTCCGCCTGCCTGCTTACCTGGAAGCACCTGCCTGTTATCAGTTGTGCCCACCAGCTTGCCTACCCGGAGCACCTGTCTGGCTATCAGCCTTATCAGCCTCCCTGACTACCTGGACCACCCATCAGCCCGCCTGCCATGCTCTTCCGCTGCACCGGTCAGTTCCTGCCCTATGACCCGTGGGAGTCACCTGCTCTCATACAAGGTCGGTCCTAGAGTGGCACCTGGTCCCTCCCTGGTTCACGGAGTCGACTGAGCCGCCAAGCGACCTTGGTCAGGCCGAGTAGATACTTAGTCACGCCCCTCTGGTCCCTCCTTGCACCGCAGCACAGAGGTTCCACCACCCGGATCCGTAACAGTTTGCACGGGCCATGGAACCCGGTGCCTCCCAGGCTCCTTCGCTTTCTGACCTGTACCAGGAGGTTTCTCGTCAGAGATCCCAACAGGAAACTATCCTGACCTAGCTGCGGTCTGTCAACTCCTGCCTGGACACGCTGTCCATCCCACCTGTGTCCGTCTTGAGCCGAGCGGCACCCGCTCCGGCGGCGCCTCAGCCTACTAGTGCCATGGCATCCAGCTCTGGACCCTGGCTCTCTGCGCCTCCACGTTTTGGTGGTGACCCCGTCTTATGTCAGGGTTTTCTAAACCAGTGCACGCTGCACTTTGAACTCCTGGCACATCAGTTTCCCTCAGACCCGGCCAAGGTAGCGTTCATCATGTCTCACCTCACCGGGGAAGCATTGGCATGGCTAAACCCCCTGTGGGAGAGAGGGGATCCCCTGGTGTCCGATCTTCCGGCTTTCCTCACTGCCTTCCGGAAGGTCTTCGATGAGCCCGGACGGAAGACTTCTACTGCCTCCTCACTGCTCCGACTCTGCCAAGGGAGTCTCACCGTGGGCCAGTATGCCATACAGTTCCTTACCCTCGCATCTGAGCTTGCCTGGAACAACGAGGCCCTGGTGCCCACCTTCTGGGAGGGTCTTTCCGGACGAATCAAGGATGAGCTAGCCGGTCGTGACATCCCCTCCACCCTGGACGACCTGGTGTCACTAGCTACCCGGATTGACATCCGTTTGTTGGAGCGAGTTAAGGAGACTACCCGGGAGAGTAGATTTCCTCATCTTGCTCCTGTTTTCCAGAAACCTGCCTCCCAACCAGCAATTCCCCAGGCCCACTCGCCCGAGCCCATGCAGACTGTCCAGACCAAGATGGTCAAGTCTCGCCAAGAAACGTGCCAAGCCGAGGGGAGCTGTTTCTACTGTGGCAGTAAGGAGCATCTGATCCGTTCCTGTCCGTTGAAGCCGGGAAACTCCAGTGTCTAGGACCTCTCGGAGAGGTCGTCCTAGGCAAGAGTAAATCCTCTCCGTCCTTGACTCTATCCTTTTCTATCTCCAGTGGTGTGACCCGCTTCTTTGAAACCGCCCACCTGCATTCCGGAGCCGCTGGGAATCTCATTTCTCAGTCCCTTGTGGAGCAGTATCAGATTCCCACCAAACGTCTGGCCGAACCATTGGCAGTCGCTTCCGTGGATGGGAGACTCCTTCCAGTGACCATCTTGCTCATCACAGAGCATGTAACCCTTCAGGTGGGAATGCTGCACTCGGAGAGGATCTCCTCCCATGTGCTATCCGGACTATCACTCCCTTTTGCTAGGTCTACCCTGGCTACAGAAACATGAACCCATCCTGAATTGGCGATCTGGTGAGGTGCTCCGTTGGGGGCAGGATTGCCATGAGACCTGCCTGGTTCCGGTTCGCCCGGCTCGACCTCCGTCTACTCCGGCTAATCTACTTGGTCTGCCGGCACCCTGCTGGTCCTATGCGGACGTCTTCGACAAGAAGGAAGCCGAGACACTACCACCTCATAGGCCGTATGATTGCCCTATCGACCTGGTACCTGGCGTTTCACCTCCCCGCGGGCTTATCTACCCCTTGTCTCTGGCTGAGACCCGGGCCATGTCTGAGTACATCGAGGAGAATCTTGCAAGGGGATTCATTCAGAAATCTACTTCCCCAGGTGGAGCAGGATTCTTCTTCATTAAAAAGAAAGACGGCTCTCTACATCCCTGTATCGATTACAGGGGGCTTAACCAAATTACCATCAAGAATAAGTACCCCCTGCCTCTCATCTCGGAGCTGTTCGACCGCCTTAAAGGCGCGAGGGTCTTCACCAAGCTCGATCTACGTGGGGCGTACATTTTGGACCGGATCTGCCAGGGAGACGAGTGGAAGACGGCATTCAACACCCGGGGCGGTCACTATGAATACCGCGTGATGCCCTTTGGTCTCTGTAATGCCCCAGCCGTCTTCCAGGAGCTAGTTAACGACATTTTCCGTGACCTCTTGTATTCTTGCGTAGTGGTGTACCTGGACGATACCTTGGTCTTCTCTCCGGATCTGCCCTCATACCGGAGGAATGTTCGTCAGGTTCTGCTAAGGCTCCGGCAGAATCGTCTCTGCGCAAAGTTTGAAAAAATGTCTCTTCGAGTAGACTTCCTTTCTGTTCCTGGGATATATTATCTCCGAGACTGGTCTTCGGATGGTTCCCGAGAAGGTTTCTGCGGTCTTAAAATGGCCCCGACCGGAGGGGTTTAAGGCGATTCAGCGATTCCTGGGCTTCGCAAATTATTACCGCCTCTTCATTTCTCCTCCCGGACCGCTCCCATCTCCTCGCTCACCTGTAAGGGAGAAAATCCCAAGGAATGGACTCCCGAAGCGGAGGTGGCCTTCGTCTCCCTAAAACAAGCCTCCCCCCCCCCCCCCCCCGTTCTGCACCGTCCGGATTGCAACAAGCAGTTCTTCCTGGAGGTTGATACTTCCTCCTCCGGAGTCGGAGCGGTGCTCACCCAGAAATCCCCGTCCGGGAGAATGTTAACCTGCGGCTTCTTCACCAAGCTCTTCTCCTCGTCCGAGCGCAACTACTTCATAGGAGATCGTGAGCTGCTTGCCATCAAATTGGCGCTGGAGGAGTGGCGCTACCTACTGGAAGGGGCTCTGCACCCGGTGATCATCTACACAGATCACAAAAACCTTCCTATCTCCAAAACGCCCAGAGACTCAATCCGCGTCAGGCCCGGTGGTCTCTGTTCTTTGCCCGATTCTGCTTTTCTCTACATTACCGCCCTGCGGACAAGAACGTTAAAGCCGACGCTCTATCCCGCTCATTCCTGTCCTCCGACCAAGAGGAGGAGCCTCTGCATATCATCGACCCCTCCAGAGTAATGAGTATGGCCCCGTTTGACCTGTCTCGTCTTCCACCCGGTAAGACTTTTGTAGCTGTTCCGGATCGTAAGAAGGTTCTTCTCTGGGGCCATTCGTCCAAACTAGCTGGCCATGCTGGCCAGAGGAAGACCTTAATGCTCATCACCCGGCATTACTGGTGGCCTTCGCTATGCAAGGATGTTGCGGATTTCGTCTCGGCTTGTTCCTCATGTGCCCATAACAAAGTTCCCAGGCATCTTCCCTCTGGCCATCTTCTGCCTCTACCCGTACCTTCCGCTCCGTGGCAACACATTGCTATGGACTTTATTACGGATATCCCTGTTTCTGCCAGTTGTACTGTCATTTGGGTAGTCGCTAACTGCTTTTCTAAAATGGCCCACTTCATCCCTCTGCCTGGTCTCCCGTCCGCATCTGTGCTGGCTAAGGACTTCATCCTTCACATGTTTCGTCTCCATGGCCTACCCCTCCAAATTGTGTCTGATCGCGGGGTCCAGTTCACTTCTCACTTCTGGAGAGCTATGTGTAAGCTGCCGGATGTCACCCTGGATTTCTCCTCTGCTTATCATCCTCAGTCCAATGGTCAAGTGGAACATATCAACCAGGTCCTTACCAGCTTTCTCCGGCATTTCGTCAATGCTCACCATAACGATTGGGTTGAGCTCCTACCATGGGCTGAATACTCTTCTGAGTCTTCTTCCAAATCCCCGTTCTTTGTGGTCTACGGTCAACACCCCCGGATCCCGTTTCCCGTATCCGCTTCTGTGAACAATCCTGCCGCGGAGTCTCTGGTCAGCGAATTTTCTACTATTTGGGAAGACTCTAGATCCGTACTTCTTCAGTCCTCTGAATGGATGAAGAAACATGTCGATAAAAGACGCCTGGATCCACCTCTATTCCGTCCGGGAGACAGGGTCTGGCTCTCCTCCAAACATGTTCGGCTCAAGATACCATCGTATAAGTTGGGTCCGCGGTTCATCGGCCCGTTTGAGGTTCTCAAGAAAATCAATCCCGTGGCTTACAAGCTAAAACTCCCGGCCACCTTACGGTTTCCCAACTCCTTCCACGTATCTCTCCTTAAACCAGTTGTACTTAATTCTTTTTCTGACGATCCAGGTGCCACTCCAGCCCCAATCTCCGCTGAGGACATCTATGAGGTAGAGAACATTTTGGCCACCAAAAGGGTAAGAGGAAAAACCTTTTTTCTGGTGGATTGGAAGGGGTTTGGCCCGGAGGAGAGGTCTTGGGAACCCAGGGAGAACATCCATGCCCCTCTTCTCCTTAAAGAATTTCTTGCTGGCCTAAAAAAAGGGGGGCGTAAAGGGGGGGGTACTGTACCATCGGCGTCTCTGCCCCCTGCTAGGCAGAGACACCGTCCCCCTTACCGCCGTGGTCCTGCTCTGGCTTTTTCTGGCCTCCCTGCAGCTGCTGCTGGTGCATGCAGCTTCCCTGGCTCTGTGCTTAGGGCGCGCGCTCCCTCTTAAAGGGGCCGCGCGTGCCGTCCTAAAAAGTCCCCAGCCAATGGCCAGAGGACTTTTCCTATATAAGGTATCTCCTCCAATATGGAGGTGCCCGTGCAAGGTTGTTGCTCTGTGTTACTTACTTTACTTCAGCCCTCAGGTCCTCTGCAAGTCAGTCCTGTCCGCCAGTCTGACCTTCAGTCCAGTCCGCCAGTCTGACTACTTTACAGCCCGACAGTCTGCCTACAGTCCAGTCCGCCAGTGTGTCTATGGGCTCTGCCCACCTGCTTACCTGGAAGCACCTGCCTGTTACCTGCCTTGCCCACTTGCCTGCATTTACCTGCCGTGTCCGCCTGCCTGCTTACCTGGAAGCACCTGCCTGTTATCAGTTGTGCCCACCAGCTTGCCTATCCGGAGCACCTGTCTGGCTATCAGCCGTATCAGCCTGCCTGACTACCTGGACAACCCGTCAGCCTGCCTGCCATGCTCTTCCGCTGTACCGGTCAGTTCCTGCCTTCTGACCCGTGGGAATCACCTGCTCTCATACAAGGTCGATCCCAGAGTGGCACCTGGTCCCCCTGCTCGGTCCCTCCCTGGTTCACGGAGTCGACTGAGCCGCCGTGCAACCTTGGTCAGACCGAGTAGATTCTTAGTCACGCCCGTCTGGCCCCTCCTTGCACCGCAGCACAGAGGTTCCACCACCCGGATCCGTAACAGGCCAAATGGTTAAGACATCCATCAGACATTCCTTCCCCATGTCATTGCAGAGTTGGTTGGGTGAGAGGTTGCGCCGGTATAACTACAGGTGGCAACACTATAAAAGGCACTATATAATATACACTGCTCAAAACAATAAAGGGAACACTCAAATAACACATCCTAGATCTGAATGAATGAAATATTCTCATTGAATACTTTGTTCTGTACAAAGTTGAATGTGCTGACAGCAAAATCACACAAAAATCATCAATGGAAATCAAATTTATTAACCAATGGAGGCCTGGATTTGGAGTCACCCCCAAAATTAACGTGGAGAAACACACTACAGGCTGATCCAACTTTAATGTAATGTCCTTAAAACAAGTCAAAATGAGGCTCAGTATTGTGTGTGGCCTCCACGTGCCTGTATGAGGTCCCTACAACGCCTGGGCATGCTCCTGATGAGGTTGCGGATGGTCTCCTGTGGGATCTCCTCCCAGACCTGGACTAAAGCATGTCTGTGGTGCAACGTGACGTTGGTGGATGGAGCGAGACATGATGTCCCAGATGTGCTCAATCGAATTCAGGTCTGTGGAACGGGCGGGCCACTCCATAGCTTCAATGCCTTCATCTTACAGGAACTGCTGACATGCTCCTGCCACATGAGGTCTGGCATTGTCCTGCATTAGGAGGAACCCAGGGCCAACTGCACCAGCATATGGTCTCACAAGGGGTCTGAGGATCTCATCTCGGTACCTAATGGCAGTCAGGCTACCTCTGGCAAGCACATGGAGGGCTGTGCGGCCCTCCAAAGAAATGCCACCCTGCACCATTACTGACCTACTGCCAAACCGGTCATGCTGAAAGATGTTACAGGCAGCAGATCGCTCTCCACGGCGTCTCCAGACTCTGTCACGTCTGTCACATGTGCTCAGTGTGAACCTGCTTTCATCTGTGAAGAGCACAGGGCGCCAGTGGCGACTTGGCCTATCCTGGTGTTCTGTGGCAAATGCCAAGCGTCCTGCACGGTGTTGGGCTGTGAGCACAACCCCCATCTGTGGTCGTCGGGCCCTCTTACCACCCTAATGGAGTCGATTTCTAACCATTTGTGCAGACACATGCACATATGTGGCCTGCTGGAGGTCAATTTGCAGGGCTCTGGCAGTGCTCCTCCTGTTCCTCCTTGCACAAAGGCGGAGGTAGCGGTCCTGCTGATGGGTTGTTTCCCTCCTTCGGCCCCCTCCACGTCTCCTGGTGTACTGGCCTGTTTTCTGGTAGCGCCTCCAGCCTCTGTACACTACGCTGACAGACACAGCAAACCTTCTTGCCACAGCTCGCATTGATGTGCCATCCTGGATGAGCTGCACTACCTGAGCAACTTCTGTGTGTTGTAGAGTCCGTCTCATGCTACCATGAGTGTGAAAGCACAACCAACATTCAAAAGTGACCAAAACATCAGCCAGAAAGCATTAGTACTGAGATGTGGTCTGTGGTCCCCACCTGCAGAACCACTCCTTTATTGAGTGTGTCTTGATAATTGCCAATAATTTCCATCTATTGTCTATTCCATTTGCACAACAGCCACTCCTTTATTGAGTGTGTCTTGATAATTGCCAATAATTTCCATCTATTGTCTATTCCATTTGCACAACAGCCACTCCTTTATTGAGTGTGTCTTGATAATTGCCAATAATTTCCATCTATTGTCTATTCCATTTGCACAACAGCATGTGAAATTGATTGTCAATCAGTGTTGCTTCCTAAGTGGACAGTTTGATTTCACAGAAGTTTGATTTACGTGGAGTTATATTCTATTGTTTAAGTGTTCCCTTTATTTTTTTGAGCAGTGTACAATATAAAGGAACAGTTATTTCCATTGTTCATAAAGTGCTAATGAACAGGGTCGCTGTGTTCTGTATTACGAAGCTGCCTTGTGTGAACGTTGCATTGCTTCCAGGGTAGAATACCTTTGTGATATGGCATACGTTGGATTCTGAATGAGTCCATAAGGAAGGGAAAATATATATTTTTGTACCGTATTAGCCAGTAAATAGAAAAATATTTAGATTTGAGAGTCCTGAGTGATTGATACCTTGTAATGGCTAACTGAAAAGATAGTTACAAATTGCAAGCTTTTGTGACTACTCAGACCTCTTCATCAGGCATAGTATGATATGTACTATGCCTGATGAAGGGAGTAAGTAGTCTCGAAAGCTTGCAATTTGTTACTACTTTTTCAGCTAGCCATTAGACGGTATCAACCACTGAGGACTCTCAAATCTAAATATTTTTCCATAAGGAAGAAAACTCTTTCTGCCTCCTTATAAAATCTGAGGTATACTATACACCTATAGCAGTGTATTGGAGTTATGTGACAGTTCTAGAAAATACAGAACTCTAATATGACCTTGTACATTGGTCTTAAAGATGACCTGTCACCATGACAAAAGTGGACAGATTTTGGTCTTTTTTCCCACGGTTCCCCTGAGTATTATGTTTCATTGTATGCTTGCCTTTTAAATCCGCCATACTGTACCTTTTATTTACTGCTACTTCTTATGGTCTTTACAAGGGGGGCGGTGCTCACAGCATATTAATGCAGTTCAGCCCAATAGACCATAAAAAGTAGAACTAAATTAAAAGATCCATATCTCTGGAACCGTATAACGAATTTAACCCCCCCCCACCCGAAAAAAAAATTTCCCCCTTTTGACCTGGTGACAGGACCTCCTTAAGGGTATGTGCACATGTTAAGTATTTGGTGTCGACATTTCCCCACCATTTCTGCATCTCTTTGAAGGAAAAATATGCTCGTTTTTTACTCGTTTGCCGTGTTTTTTACTTGCATTTTTGTTGCAGATTTTTCCCCACTCATTAGTATGGGTGAAATCTGCTGAAAGAATTGGCATGATGTCTGCAAGTGAAAAATAAGCAATGTGTATATGAGACTTCAGGATTCTCAGTCACTTTGCTGGCATCAGGAAACCCTTCAGGTTTTGTGACAAATCTGCGCAGAAAAAAAGGCGACAAATCTGCAACGTGTGCACAGGCCCTAACAGTTCATAAGCCAGCTTTCTTCTGCCTTTAGTAGAATGTATTCATTTTCATAGTCAAACTTCTCACAATGACATTTGTTCCTTGAATTGGTCATTGTCCCCTCATCATAGAATGAATTTTTTAAAATAACAGAATTTGAGACAAAATTGTACAACTAAATGTGCATCTTAATCTCCATGATGAAATTGGCAGTTGTGCTCTGGAGAATAAAACTTGTGTACCACTTTGATTTCCTTCAACCAGCGAGCCAAACCACATTGTTTCCTGACGGTTATGTGCGCAGGCTGGGGTAATTACTTGTGACTCATCATTTCCTCATTTGTATCTGTGATAGATGGGCCAAGAATTATTAATGGCCACATAGGAAGGAGAATAGCACAGTCTATATGTAACCATTTAATTTTACCTTGTCTCCTGCATTGGTGTAAAGCCCCTGTGCCAAAGCCTCTATGAAGCAAACTTCTAGTCCTCCTCCTCCTGCGTCCTTGTCAGTCTTAAACTACCACCACTTGTCTTGTATCTAGTCTCAGCTCCGATTGCAATAGGCTCCTTGTCCAGGTCAGCAGGTGTCGTTGAGGAAGAAGCTCGCCAACTAATGGGGGAGAGATGAAAAGCCTGGAGCCGAGAGAACGGCAACTCTGTATATAAGGAGTGCTTCATAGGACCTCTATTAAGAGCCATGCACACTTACATCAATAGGGTCCGCTTGACATTGGAGTTTAGCTCAGGTGTGATATACACTTCAAATATAAATTTCACCTTATGCAATAGAGAGGAAAAGGAGATGAGTAACCAAGAAGTTCCGGTATTCTATGTGCTATGTAAATGTAGAAAAATAGCTGAAAAGTGGATGTGCACTAATTGTGAAGTCAGAAATGTTGTCTCATTTCTTAAGGGGGTTGTCCATCTTTGGGAACAATTTTTTACTTAAATGCATGTTAAACAACTTTGCAGTTGGATCCCTTTATACATTCTGCACCGTTTGGCTTTTACAGGCTCCGTGTTTCTCTGCATGTTCATTTTTGATGTGGTCTGTGGTCATGAATCATTTGAGAAGAGCTCAGAAAATAGAAGTGTTACAGTCTGTTCAGTAAGACTGTCAGAAGACTACCGGATTCTCAGCTCATTCTGCAGACAGCAATAAACTGAGCAACACAGAGGCTTAAGAAGGCAAATGCTGCAACAGTTTTAATGAAAACCAATTACAAAAAAATTATTTGCTGTAGATACATGCATTTAAAGGGAATCTGTCAACACATTTGACCTATCTAAGCTATTATGGGCATGTAGGTTATAGAGTGCTGAGGAGAGTGATCCCTGTATGTCTCAGATCAGATGCCTTGTTGATAAATCATCTTTTATCATTTATATAAATGACCTCTTCCAGGCTCTGGGGAGGACGCTGTCTGGAAGATAATTCTGCCTCCAGAGCTTATATTTAGTGATGAGCAAGCGTGTTCTGTTAACCCTTTCAGCGAGTATTTGCGGTGTGCTCGAATGTTAGATTTGAGTCACTCCGTGTGCATAATTTGCAATTGTTTGACAGTTTTAATACATGTGAGGAATGCCTAACAAACAGGCATTCCTCACATGTATTAAAGCTGTCAGTCGCAAAACATAACATTTGAGCCCGCTGAAGATACTCGGAAAACACCCGAGCATGCTCGTAAATCTCGAGAAACCAGCAAGCTCGCTCATCACTACTTATATTACATGAAGGGGAGTTACCAGTGTGAGACAAGTAACTAACACAGAACAGGATTGTACCAATATTGCAGCCCTGTCTGCCTGTGAGATTGAAGCTGAGAGGAACCGGCAGATGTGTCAGGTATAATCACACACAGCTCTACGGTGAGATCAGGAGAGCGGCCATCACATATCACACTAGTAACTCCCCTTCATGTAATATAAGCTCTGGAGGCAGAGTTATCTTCCAGACAGCGTCCTCCCCAGAGCCTGGAAGAGGTCATTTATATAAAGTGATAAAAGATGATTCATTCACAACAAGACATCTGATATGAGACATACAGGGATCACTCTCCTCAGCAGTCTCTAACCTGTAGGCCCATATTAATAGTTTACATAGATCAAATGTGGTGACAGATTCCCTTTATAGGGGTTCAGCAAGAATGAGATTAAATGGTGACCATGATATTATTAAAACTGCAGCCCGTCCTAGGATGGGCTGCAGTTATATCAGGGATGCTATTTTATCTCATTCTCAGAGAATCCCTTTAAGTTAACAAAAAAAATCCCCATATGTGGACAATCCATTTAAAGGTGAGTGATCTAGTAATGAGAATACTAGGAACAGTATAGCCTATTATGAGCTCAGGCTTTGTTATGGAACTTTTATTAGATTAGGCTTTGTTATATTATTCTTGTACGAGTTCCTTATATTTCAGATGAATGTGTTTATAGCAATGTTTATGTATTCTACTCGCTTATCTAGCACCATTTATTCCACAATACTTTACAGCCATCATCACTGTCCCCATTGGGGCTCACAATCTAAGTTCCCTATCAGGATGTCTTTGGAGTGTGGGAGTAAACCGGAGAACCCGGAGGAAACCCACGCAAACACGGGGAGAAGATACAAACTCATTGCAGATGTTGAGTTGAACCCAGGGCCGCAAGGCTACAGCGCTAACCACTGATCCGCCCACATGAAGTATTGCTGGAAAGAACAGATACTTTTGGGAGAATAGCTGTGATTTTGTGATATTGCACATTTGGGTTTTTCAAAACTGGTTTAAAAGAAAAGTGGAGCCGGCCGTTTCAGCTCTCACTTTTCTGAAACACATTGCACTTTTGCTTTGCATTGGTTTCGATAATTTTCCCCCCAATGTTATTGGAAGCCATTGATGCCATCCGAATTTTGAAGTACTTTAGTGTAGGGCAGGATTTCATTCAAGTGTTTAAAGCATTGTGGTTGGTACTATGGCACCCAGTGTGCCCCAGAATAATATCTGTCTTTATGACCACCATCAGCCCGGACTATGGACAGCAAATATACTGGCTCTATGGCAATAGCCGTGGTGAAGCTGTAGCCATGTTTACGGTGGTTTGTCATCTTCGACCTGTTGTATAATAGCCCATTCTCCCCGATATTCTGAGATGCTTTACCGTGAATCACTATTGTACTTCTCTTTTATTTATGTCTTTACAAGTCATTTCTCAATGAGAGGAGCATACGAAGATCTAAACTGGTGCAGACTAAACGTGGAGCAATTGCCTATAGACAGCAAATGGAAATTTTCCTGCTTTCTTTTCAAACAGAAGTTTGCATTGGTGACCTCGATGGCTCGGATTAAAATCGGACAAGTCTCTTTTTTTCTTTTGCAGACCATTTTGGCCACAAAACTGACTTGCAAACGTGCATAGACTATAAAGTGTATGAATTACATCCATTCCCATCACAAATTAAACTCGAATGAGAATCATGAACAAACCCTTAGGCCCGGATTCATCATTTGCGGGTTTCTTTATGTCCCTTTTTCTTTTTTTGTTTTATGGTATTCGCTGACATTTATTGAGCCAAATTCATGCAAATGGTGCACGTGTTTCATGAATGTGGAGCAAGGGGAAAATGGGCTTTTTATCCCTGTCATTAACCATTTTTACGACTTTGTAAGCGGAAAGTCGCTTGTTTTTCAAAAAGTCGTAAAACGTGCGACTATGTGGAAACCTGCATAAAACCATACCAGGGGGGACTGGAGTAGAGTTGCGCCAAATTTTGCGACATTTTAATAAGTTGAAGTTAATGGATGAGCTGAAGACATCTCACAAAAAAAACAACAGAAAAAAATCTGGCGAGCACATATAAAATAGACTTCAAAAAAGACCAAATAGAATAATGAATTGGGTGCAAGAAAAAAAGGGGAAAACAGAAATTTAGACAAAAAAACAGGAGCTAAGGCTATAATGAATCAGGGCCAAAGTGTGTACTTTATCCATTTTCATTATGTTACATACTGTAAAAGAATTATATAAACCAACAGAGAGAATGAGGCAAGACCAAATATCTCAAAAAGTACAAATATATTGTATGGAAGGTAAATATTAAAATACAAAAATTAGCATATAAGACAAGGTCTCTACAAAAAAAAACACAAGGACAAGCAAACGTCAAAAATAAAGGATCTACCATGAGCCAAATCCATACGGTCTAGCAACAATGTATCCATATATACATCCACAGTAAATTTAAGTATAAAGTATGTTAATAGAAATGCAGTGGAACATATAAAGCAGAAAAAAGTTGGAATTTGTGCAAAAGTGTACACATACATACAGTTAAGTCCTGAAATGTTTGGAAAGTGACCGAATCTTTGTGATTTGGGCTCTACATGTCATTATTTTTTATTTAAAATTCAACAACTGAGATGCAATTGAACTGTAGACTTTCAGGTTTAATTAAAGGGTTGGACGAAAATATCCTGTGAAACATTTTGGAACTGCAACCATTTTCCTACAAAGCCTCCTCGTTTCTGGGGCTCAGCTGAGAACCGGACTTCCTCTTCATGGTCGATTTGTCCAAAGGTGGGGACAGTAATGCCAGTGCTGATTGGGTGCCAGGAGCGCAGGAACGACGCCAGCATGGGAGTTGAGTATAAGCTTTTTATTTTATCGGGGCCAAACATTTTGATCAAGAAGGGGTTGTCCAAGTAGTGAACAATCCCTTTAAGTCTTGTCTTAAGCATGTGAAATGCTGATCGATGGGGTTGAGATCTGGTGACTGACTCGGCCATTGCAGAATATTTCATTTCTTTGCCTTAAAAACTCCTGTGTTGCTTTCACAGTATGTTTTGGGCCATTTTTCATCTGTACTCTGAAACTGCATTTCGTTGAATCTGAGCAGAAAGCATCTCCCTGTACACTCCAGAATTCATCCGGCTGCTTCTGTCTTCAGTCACATATCAGTGCTTTTGGAAGTCATGCATGCCCAAGCCATCACACTGCCTCCACAATGTTTTACAGAGAATGTGGCATGTTTTGGATTATGAGCCTTCCAAGCATTCTCCATACTTATTTATTCCCATCATTCTGGTACAGTTTGATCTTAGTTTCATCTGTCCAAAGAATGCTTTTCTAGATTTGGGCTGGCTTCTTAAGATCTTTTTTGGTAAAGTCTAATCTGGCCTTTCTATTTTTAAGGCTGATTAATGGTTTGCACCTTGTGGTGAACCCTCAGTATTTGCTTTCATGAAGTCTTCTCCTAAATGATCGATTTAGATACTGAAACACCTACCTCCTGGAGAGTGTTCTTCACTTGGGTGGATGTTGTGAAGGGGTTTTTCTTCGCCATGGAAAGGATTCTGTGATTAGCCACCACCTTTGTCTTCTGTGGACGTCCAGGTCGTTTTGAACTCCTTTGACCGCATGTTGTGGGTTCACAGCAATATCTTCCAAATGCAAATGCCACACCTGCGATAAGCTCCAGACTTTTTACCTGCTTAATTGATGATGGATTAATGAGGGAATAGCCTATGCAGCCCATTAAAGTGCTTTTGAGATAATTGTCCAATTACTTTTAGTCCCTTTAAAAATAGGCAGCTACATATTAAACAGCTGTGATTCCTAAACCCTTACTCCAAATTAAAGCTGAGAGTCCGCACTTTAAGCCCATAGCGATTATATAACTGTATCTTGAATATATTTTAGTAAACAGCTAAAATGCCAAAACTTGTCACTGTCCAAATATTTCTGAACCTAATTCTACATCCACAATATATTAAAGTATCAAGAAGAAATACAAAGGAGTGTATAGAACAATAATGAAATTAGTACCTAGGATATAAATAGTAGATACAGATTAGTTGCATAAATTACATTTACAGTATGGAAATAGTGTAAAAAACCCTACGCTGAATAGGATCATAGTTGTAAGTTCTATAATAACACTTGCATGTAGAACAAAATATTAGATATGCGTCACCCTTTATTTATATCTTAACATACTGTGGTTGTTTTTTCTGCTTTATATACTCCACTGGATTTCTATTAGGATACTTTACCTGTATTTAAATTTACTGTGGACGTATATATGGATACATTGTTACTAGTTCATATGAATTTGGCTTATGGTAGATCCTTTATTACTAACGTTTGCTTGGCCCTATCTCTTTTTTTTGTAGAGACCTTGTCTTTTATATGCTACTTTTTGTATTTTAATATTTACCTTCAACAAAATATATTTGTACTTTTTGAGATATTTGGTCTTGCCTCCTTCACTTTGTTGGTTTATATGCTTCATTTTGAGGCACATCTCTATTATTTTTGACTATTTATGTATTTGTGATCCTTATGTTGGATCTCATTACTATAAAAGAAGCAGCTAAACCAGCTCTGCTGACATTCTGTAGCTGCACCTCACTATGTGACCCCATGAGTTGGCGCGAGACTCCAGCGACTTCTATCTGCGCAGTCAGTAGTAATATACATAGGCAACTGAAGCACTTTTCAGAATTCCCTTAGCAAAGCTTGCTGGAATTAATGAATTATGACATTAATTATCGTGACTTGGCTAAAGTCAACATTAACATATATAATAAATAAACCTAATGGCTTTTCACAAGGTTCTACAAGCCAATATCTCAGGAGTCCCCAGAGCATAATATCTTTAGACTGAGTTAAAATAAAATTTGTAGTTATATAGGTAACATAAAACTATGCGCTTAGACTGATGGTGTCTCTGCTTCATTATGACAAGCGGAGTAAAGTGAGAACAGGTTAGCGCGAAGAGAAGAAGTCAAGGAACGTTCGACTTCACCTTCTATGATCTCATTAGAATACCCACTTACTGACGGGGTAAACGTCATGGCTTGCAGTCATCAATGCCTCCCATCAGCTGTCATTATTTCAAACTTCAGCAGCAAATAGACATTAACGAAATCATTTTTGTGTAGAACAGAAGTTCTCTTTTGAGGAATTTTAGTTATTGATGCCAGTTATGAAACTGTCAGAAAAGGAAGGTGATCACACAGATTGCTGTCTTTTAACCGATCTGCCTCAAAGCGTGTGTCAATTGCAGTGTAGTAAAGCTAGCCAGCATGGGAGAAAACGCTGTAGATAAAGAACAAGTCACCGCGCCGCTATAAAGCTCCTGTGTCTTGAACATCCTCCTGTATTTATCACAGACAAATAATCCCACGGAAAACGTAAGGTTGCAAGTCTTTTGGTGTTTGCTATATTTTTATACTAAATTCAGTTATTCTTTAAGTTATTTTTAAGCTGTCCGGCCTGATGAAACTATAATATAATACTTGTTAGGCTATGTGCCCACGATGCAGAAATGCTCCGGATTTTTTCCTGAGCGTTTCTGCATCTCCCTGCCAGAAAAAACACATGCGGATTGTACATGCGTTTTTCCTGCCAGGGACAAGCGGATGTGAAGCGTTCTTCACTTGCATTTCCGCATGCGGGTTGACAAGCGCTTTCCAAGCGATTTTAGCATCACTTGGAAAATGCTTTTCAATTTGGTCACACTATATAAATCCATGCAACCGGCATGGATTTATATAGTGTGACCGAAAGAATGGTAAAAAATAAAAATAAATCTATACTTACCTTCTGATGGCCCCCGCAGTCTTGCTTCGCTCCATCCTGGCTGCCGCTCGCGGTACACTGAAGGACCTGCCATCACATGACTATGACGTCAGCGCAGGTCCTTCAGTCCACCGCGATCTGCCGGCAAGTGAGGACAAGGAGACCGGGGGCCATCAGAAGGTAAATATAATAATTATTTTATTCTTTTTTTTACAGGTTCTATGGTCTCCTCTCCTCCACACCCAGGTACCATCCGCACATTGAAACGTTTGGATTCCGCATCTACATATAACAGTGATACGGAATCCATGCGATCCAATGCAAGTCAATGACTGCAAAAACGCAGCGCTTCCGCAAAATAATTGGTAGTGCTTCGTTTTTTTCCGCAATGATAACCCACAGCGGAAATTTCTGCAGCATGTGCACAGCACATGTGGATTATCATTGGGGAACATGGCAGGCCTTCTACTATGCGTTTTTTAAGCGTTTCTGCAGCGTTTTTGCCGCTGCGGAAACGCTTAAAAAACGCATCGTGGGAACTCAGCCTAATGGTAATTCACACCTATCTCTTAGTATTGGCAACTAAAATGCGCTGGACCTAAATAAAAGAAAAAAGTTGGGAGTCACATAGGAAGAGGATTACTAGGAGTCAAAAAGTTAATTCAAATGTTGGCTCCCTATTTACTATTTTTCTGACATATAATGTATATATGAATATGTCCAATGCATTAAATTCAATTTACTATGTGATACTATGTTTCCCTTAAAGGTAGTCTGTCAGCAGGTTTTTGCTATGTAATCTGAGAGCACCATAATGTAGGAACAAAGACCCTGATTAGTCATGTGTCACTTACTAGCCTGTGTTTTGCTGTTTCAATATAATCAGTGCTTTATCAGCAGGAGATTATCAATACAGGACAACTGGTCTCATGCATCCTAGTCCAACAACACGCTCTCTCTAACTATACATAGTACACAGAAAGCATTTGTCTAGGCCGAGTTATTCACAGCTCAACAACTGAGCTTTGCTAGAACTGCAGTTGGAAAAACTGTGATTTTATCATAATTTCTGCACCCAGTAAACAAAGTTATACATTGCTGGTATCAGGGTCTCATTCCCCATCTCATGCTGCTGTTTGATTACATTGCAAAAACCAGCAGACAGATTCCCTTTAAAGGGGTTGTTCCATATTCAGTTTTCAGGAGCACATCACTCCCCAGCCTCTTGGCTTCCTTCTAGATGGGGAATGGTGTGCTTCTGATTGATTGACAGTTCAGACCCATGTCCCGCTGTTGGTGTGAACTGTGCACTCCAATGCTGCACATAGAGGGAGCTTTGTCTCTGCAGCATTTTAGGAGGACGGTAGCACTGAAGCCTGGCTGTATCCAGCTATCTGGCCAGTATCAGAGCAGTGCTTTCAAGCTCTACAGAAAAGAACTCCTTGTATAGGAGACTGATAGACTGTCACCTACTCATCGAGCATAAACTATAAAAATCCATCCATCCTTGAGAGCAGGTAGGATTTTTTAAAAAACAGTACATTGCAAAGTTGTTTGTTTTTACGCGCACTTTGCAATTGCAACCTTACATGGTGTTGAGGAAACCCCTTTAATTTTCTGTGCTTACTTGTTTGCATATTTTGCTGTCTTTGTTACTCGGAATGCACTCCTGATCTCCTGTATCCACAATGTACTCACCTGGGAAAAATAAGGTGGGAAGTAACTTTTGTTATCACCATGAAAAGGTAATTCCAATTCGCTGATCAGATTTATATAGCCGCTAAAAAGCAGGTTCAGTATCTTGGATAGAAGGTATAGTTTGCCAATTTTGCACAAGATCTTTCCCATAAACTGTAGTGTATGTTGGTTTCTGCATAGCTAATGTTCTCTACATGACGTAGGATTGTTCCACCTCTACTTCCTTACATAACAAATAACTTACAGAAGTTTAACTCAAATGGCATTAATCTTCTTCACCATGAATAAGTGACAAATGTCTGACTGCTGGGATCCTCGCAACACAACTGCTGCCTACATGCTTTGATTGGAGCAGCGATGTGAACGGTCAAGCACTGCCCCATTCATACTGCTCCATACTCCGGTATGCAGTTAGAAGTAATTGGGGATTTTTCACCACCTCATCTGGTGGTCTGTGGGGCTCCAGCCATCAGGTATTTATTACCTATCTCATGTGTAGGTTATAAATGTCCACTGTGAGACAACCTATTTAAATGATATAATAATTTTAGCTTGAAAACACTAGAGGGAGCTTTGGAACGTAATGCAAATATGTATGTGATGACCCAATTCATTAAAAGGAGTCACCCCAAAATGGGCTATACTGTGTTGTATGAGATGTAGCCCCTATAACAACCATACTAGCACTGTACCTGTTACTGGTTACTGCCTAAGAAAATAACTTTTACTTCATAGGCAAGGAAGCTTCGGAGCACCCTTGGCGTGACCAAGAGTTCGGTGCACCATTACGCCTTCTCATTTGCATATTGGGGCCCTTCCTCCGTTTCTGATTGACTTCTCAGAGCGAGTACAATCTGAATGCTGCAGGTGTGTGTGGCCGTGCGTGTTCTCCTCCCTGTCTCCTTTCTTCTGACGCCTCTTGCTGCACCCCTAGGTGAATTCGTGTAGCGAGCAGTGTCAGAATAAAGGAGACGGGAAGGACCACTGTGTGCGCTCACTGCCGCACACACGCTGCCAGCATTTAGATAGTGCTCGCTCAGGGAAGTAAACACTCAACCAGAAGAAGGATCCCAATATGCAAATGAGAAGGCATAACAGTGCACCAAACTCTTGGCCATGCTAAGGGTCCACCGAAGCTTCCTTGCATATGAACTTAAAGTTATTTTCTTAGGCAGTAACCAGTAACAGATACAGTGCTAGTATGGTTGTTATATAGGGGCTACATCTCCTACAACACTGTGTAGCCAATTATGTGGTGACTTCCTTTAATGAACTGGGTCATCACATATTTTTAACAGCAAGTTAGTTGCAAAGTTACTTGTTTCTTCAAACACTTTGCAATTTTGCCCACAAACGAACATGAGAATAGCCCTTTAAATTGCAAACACAGAACATGCTACTGTAACGGTGTCATCCTTTGCCTCTTAGGTCATGTGCCTTCATTTACACCGTATTCTGCTCCCTTCCATGTCTATGGGATACGCTATAATTTTCTAAGAATAATGTATTCAGCATTTTCATATTCCTCTCTACTAATCCGGGGACAGCTGCCATCTTTTCAGCCGTTTGACAGATGTTAGTGAAGAGGCCTCACATAATACTGCAAGCCTGGCGAAATCCACTCAGAGAGCATTTTAAAAATGCATCTGTCAAGGCTGCAGCGATTGCATTAAAATTGCACTGAAATTCATGTGGTTAAACTGGAAGTGTTTCCTTGTTGATCAATAGCTCACAGTCCAATCGTGAAGGATTAATGAACGTCTCCGTTCTTGAAAAGAATGATATACCCTTCTCTCGCTTACCATCAGTGTTGTCCTGCATTGGCCATGCCGTGCTTAGATGGAACAGAAGCCGGGTGGGCTCTGGCCTCACTAATATTATATGAAGCAGTATGGCTGCTTTAAATATTTTAGGTAAATCGGATTTGTTTGTAGACTTGGAGCGGTTATTTATGCATTCTATTCAGTAAACTTTGTGTGCTGTAGGATTCAGAGTTTGTTCCTTGAGATTTGCTCCTGATGGTTGTGCAATCCGAGGCTTCTAGTAATTAGACCTCATTACTGCTATGTTCATGGGAGAGGGAGAGGAGAAGAGGACAGGCTGGGTCTAATTAACTGCTTGATTCTAACGAAAGAAGGACTGGCTGATAGCAACCGGGAGACTGCACCGGAACAGGAGAGGATGCTCAGCAGAAACCTTGCTGGAGACGAGAAATTAAGGAAGCTTATAGATGCCTGGCCTGGTGTAATGTACACAGCATACTAACAGTCCCATACAGATCTGTAGGAAATATCTTATTAATAAGATAATATATATATATATATATATATATATATATATATATCTACAGTACAGACCAAAAGTTTGGACACACCTTCTCATTTAAATATTTTTCTGTATTTTCATGACTATGAAAATTGTACATTCACACTGAAGGCATCAAAACTATGAATTAACACATGTGGAATTATATACTTAACAAAAAAGTGTGAAACAACTGAAAATATGTCTTATATTCTAGGTTCTTCAAAGTAGCCACCTTTTGCTTTGATGACTGCTTTGCACACTCTTTGCATTCTCTTGATGAGCTTCAAATGGTAGTCACCGGAAATGGTCTTCCAACAATCTTGAAGGAGATGTTCCCAGAGATGCTTAGCACTTGTTGGCCCTTTTTCCTTCACTCTGCGGTCCAGCTCACCCCAAACCATCTCGATTGGGTTCAGGTCTGGTGACTGTGGAGGCCAGGTCATCTGGCGTAGCACCCCATCACTCTCCTTCTTGGTCAAATAGCCCTTACACAGCCTGGAGGTGTGTTTGGGGTCATTGTCCTGTTGAAAAATAAATGATGGTCTAACTAAACGCAAACCGGATGGAATAGCATGCCGCTGCAAGATGCTGTGGTAGCCATGCTGGTTCAGTATACCTTCAATTTTGAATAAATCCCCAACAGTGTCACCAGCAAAGCACCCCCACACCATCACACCTCCTCCTCCATGCTTCACGGTGTGAACCAGGCATGTAGAGTCCACCCGTTCATCTTTTCTGCGTCGCACAAAGACACGGTGGTTGGAACCAAAGATCTCAAATTTGGACTCATCAGACCAAAGCACAGATGTCCACTGGTCTAATGTCCATTCCTTGTGTTCTTTAGCCCAAACAAGTCTCTTCTGCTTGTTGCCTGTCCTTAGCAGTGGTTTCCTAGCAGCTATTTTACCATGAAGGCCTGCTGCACAAAGTCTCCTCTTAACAGTTGTTGTAGAGATGTGTCTGCTGCTAGAACTCTGTGTGGCATTGACCTGGTCTCTAATTTGAGCTGCTGTTAACCTGCGATTTCTGAGGCTGGTGACTCGGATAAACTTATCCTCAGAAGCAGAGGTGACTCTTGGTCTTCCTTTCCTGGGGCGGTCCTCATGTGAGCCAGTTTCTTTGTAGCGCTTGATGGTCTTTGCAACTGCACTTGGGGACACTTTCAAAGTTTTTCCAATTTTTCGCACTGACTGACCTTCATTTCTTAAATTAATGATGACCACTCGTTTTTCTTTACTTAGCAGCTTTTTTCTTGCTATAATACAAATTATAACAGTCTTGTTCAGTAGGACTATCAGCTGTGTATCCACCTGACTTCTGCACAACACAACTGATGGTCCCAACCCCATTTATAAGGCAAGAAATCCCACTTATTAAACCTGACAGGGCACACCTGTGAAGTGAAAACCATTTCCGGTGACTACCTCTTGAAACTCATCAAGAGAATGCCAAGAGTGTGCAAAGCAGTCATCAAAGCAAAAGGTGGCTACTTTGAAGAACCTAGAATATAAGACATATTTTCAGTTGTTTCACACTTTTTTGTTAAGTATATAATTCCACATGTGTTAATTCATAGTTTTGATGCCTTCAGTGTGAATGTACAATTTTCATAGTCATGAAAATACGGAAAAATCTTTAAATGAGAAGGTGTGTCCAAACTTTTGGTCTGTATATATATATATATATATATATATATATATATATATATATAGTACACTGCATACTAACAGTCCCATACAGATCTGTAGGAGATATCTTATTAATAAGATAAGGCTTTATATATAAAGGTTTTATATTTATACACCGGTATATATATAAAATATAATCTAAGGCTGCCTGCCCACAAAGCATTTTCCAAGCGTTTATGCTGCCGAATTTACACAGCTTAAACGGTTGGGAAACGCTTGGTAATCTGTCCCCCATGGTCCCCAATGACAAGCCGCAATGTCAATGCCCATGCTGCGGATTTTTCCGCAGCATTCATGCTGCGCTCAAAAATCCGCAGCATGTCCATTAATTTTGCAGACACGCAGCGTAATCGCCGTCCTTGACTTGCCTTGGACCGCGTGACATCCGCATCACTGCATCTGCACAAGCGGATATCACACGGTTCAATGTGCGGATGGTACCCAGGTCTGGAGGAGAGGAGACTCTCATCCAGACCTGGGTACCTTGGTACCTGTAAAAAAAAGTAATTTAAAATAAAAAATAAAGATTATACTTACCTTCCGATGTCCTCCCGGTGTTTTCTCCCCTCCATCTGGTCTGCTCTAAGGGTCGCGGAGTTGTGAAGGACCTGCCATGACGTCATTAGTCATGTGACCTGTCACATGACTCAATTATGTCACCGCAGGTCCTTCACACCACCGCGAGCAGTGCAAGAGACCGGACGCAGCAGAGAAAACACCGAGAGGACATCGGAAGGTAAGTATAATCTTTATTTTTATTTTTTACCATTCTTATTCTTTTTTTTAACTAACTTGGTCACACTACTATAAATCCATGCTGGTTGCATGGATTTATATAGTTTGAACAAGTTGTCAAGCACTTTTCCAAGTGATGCTAAAATCGCTTGGAAAAGCGCTTGATAACCCGCATGCAGAAATGCATGCAAAAACGCTTGACTAACGCTTCTACCTGGCGGGAAAAACGCATGTAAAAAACACATGCATTTTTCCTGCCAGGGAAAAGCGGAAAAAATATGCAGCATTTCTGCATCGTGGTCACATAGCCTAATAGGGATGCCAGAATTCCTATTATATCCATTTATGACATTTCCATAGAATGTGCCATGACTGTGAGATCACTGCACATTGCCATATTGCACCTCATTCTTTTTTTTCTCTTTTTTTAATACTATTTTATCATCCAATTGTGGATTTTTTTCTTAGATATATGCTTCATAGCTGGGCCAAAGGCAGCGATAGTCAGGTAGAGACTTCAATGCGTTATATAGTGCGATATGAGAGCTCTATATGAGGGTATATGAGTATATACAGTGGGTACGGAAAGTATTCAGACCCCTTTAATTTTTTCACTCTTTGTTTCATTGCAGCCATTTGGTAAATTCTAAAAAGTTCTTTTTTTCTCATTAAAGTACACTTTTCACTCCATCTTGACTGAAAAAAAATGGAAATGCAGAAATTTTTGCAAATTTATTAAAAAAGAAAAACTGAAATATCACATGGTCATAGGTATCAGACCCTTTGCTCAGTATTAAGTAGAAGCACCCTTTTGAGCTAGTACAGCCATGAGTCTTCTTGGGAATGATGCAACAAGTTTTTCACACCTGGATTTGGGGATCCTCTGCCATTCTTCCTTGCAGATTCTCTCCAGTTCTGTCAGGTTGGATGGTGAACGTTGGTGGACAGCCATTTTCAGGTCTCTCCAGAGATGCTCAATTGGGTTAGGTCAGGGCTCTGGCTGGGCCAGTCAACAATGGTCACAGAATTGTTCTGAAGCCACTCCTTTGTTATTTTAGCTGTGTGCTTAGGGTTATTGTCTTGTTGGAAGGTGAACCTTCGGCCAAGTCTGAGGTCCAGAGCACTCTGGAAGAGGTTTTCATCCAGGATAACTCTGTACTTGGCTGCATTCCTATTTCCTTCAATTGAAACCAGTCTTCCTGTCCCTGCAGCTGAAAAATACCCCCATAGCATGATGCTGCCATCACTATGTTTCACTGTTGGGATTGTATTGGGCAGGTGATGAGCAGTGCCTGGTTTTCTCCAACACATATCGCTTAGAATTGTCACCAAAAAGTTCTATCTTCGTCTCATCAGACCAGAGAATCTTATTTCTCATAGTCTGGGAGTCCTTCATGTGTTTTTGAGCAAACTCTATGCAGGCTTTCATATGTCTTGCACTGAGAAGAGTCTTCCGTCGGGCCACTCTGCCATAAAGGCCCGACTGGTGGAGAGCTGCAGTAATAGTTGACTTTGTGGAACTTTCTCCCATCTCCCTACTGCATCTCTGGAGCTCAGCCACAGTGATCTTGGGGTTCTTCTTTGCCTCTCTCACCAAGGCTCTTCTCCCACAATTTCTCAGTTTGGCTGGACGGCCAGGTCTAGGAAGACTTCTGGAGGTCCCAAACTTCTTCCATTTAAGGATTATGGAGGCCACTGTGCTCTTAGGAACCTTGAGTAATGCAGAAATTCTTTTGTAACCTTGGCCAGATCTGTGCCTTGCCACAATTCTGTCTCTGAGCTCCTTGGGCAGTTCCTTTGAGCTCATGATTCTCATTTATTCTGACATGCACTGTGAGCTGTGAGGTCTTATATAGACAGGTGTATGCCTTTCCAAATCAAGACCTATCAGTTTAATTAAACACAGCTGGACTCCAATGAAGGAGTAGAACCCTCTCAAGGAGGATCACAAGGAAATGGACAGCATGTGACTTAAATATGAGTGTCTGAGCAAAGGGTCTGAATACTTATGACTATGTGATATTTCAGTTTTTCTTTTTTAATAAATTTGCAAAAATTTCTACATTTCTGTTTTTTTTTCAGTCAAGATGGGGTGCAGAGTGTAATTTAATGAGAAAAAAAAATGAACTTTTTAGAATTTACCAAATGGCTGCAATGAAACAAAGAATGGAACATTTAAAGGGGTCTGAATACTTTCCATACCCACTCTATAGAGCTATATGAAAGTTATATGAGAGAGGTAAATTAGTATACCTGGTTAGGGTCTGTTATCTCTGTTGAGCTAATTGTAAACCGAAGGGAAAGCAGGTTACCATCATGTATTGTGAATAGTGTGATCTTGTATTATACTTTGTACAATAGATCAGGGTATCCTGCCTGTGATGATAATGACTGCTGAAAAGTGAGCAGAGTGTAAAGGGAATCTGTCAGCAGGTTTTGCTATGTAATCTGACAGCAGCACGATGTAGAGACAGAGACCCTGATTCCAGCGATGTGTCACTTAGTTTACTGGGTGCAGCAGTTGTGACCGAGCTCTGCATAACCCTCCCACACCACTGATTGGCAGCTTTCTGTGTATGATGTATATTGATGGAAAGCTGCTAATCATTGGTGGGAGCATTGTTGGACCAGGAGGCATGAGACATTTAGTCCTCCAGTGATAATCTCTTTCTGATAAAACACTGATTTTATTGAAACAGCAAAACACAGCCCAATAAGTTACACATCACTAGAATTAGGGTCTTTGCCCCTACATTATGCTGTTCTCAGTTTACGTATTAAAAATCTGCTGACAGATTCCCCTTAAATTGGTTTTCCAAATTTAAGGACATTTCTTTCCTATTTAAATGTATGTAAGTGGAGTTAAAAATCATTTTTACAATTAATTCTCACAAAAAATGCTTCATGTTTCACCCACTATAGCCTTTGTGTTGCACTGTATATTGCTGGCTGCAGAATGAGTTAACTGAGAATCTGTAAACCAGCCTGCTATGACTTTCAGTTTATAAGAGTTTGAAACCCTTTTTATTTTTGAAGTCAAATGTAAAGGGAAACAAAAAGCCTGTAAAAACAAAGCAGTAGAAAATTTTAATAGAACCTGATGTCTTATTCCATAGAATATCTTAATATGTAATATGTAACTATTAAGATATATTTGAGAATTTGCTTCCAGAGTTTATTTTAAATTAAATGGTGCATTATCCGTGTAAGACATGTAATGGCTGACAGTCTCCTCTCCTGATTTCACTGCAGAGCTGTGTGATTATAACTAATACAGTACAGCAGAGCTGAGCTTTGTGTCATTACAAACACGTTTGCAGCTGCAGTCCTCTCATAGAGCTTCAGCTTCCATCTCACAGGCAGCTAGTGTAGGTGTAGGGCAGTACTGCTGAGGTGACAGTACTGTGAAAAGAAAAATGCAGCTGCAGATGGTCTTGTAATAAGACAAAGCTCAGTTTTGATGTACTGTGTTAGTTGTAATCACACACAGCTCTGCAGTGAGAGCAGAGTGTCAGTCATTACATGTCTCACTCTGGTAACTCCCATTCCCATTTAAAATAAGCTCTGGAGGTGGAGTCTTGGGAAGATCTATATTTAGCCTATAGATGTTAGCAACTCATTTACATATAAAGAAAAACGTGGATTTCTCTGGAATAAGACATTGGATCGCAGATATCAAGGTATTATTTTATTCAGCTTCCTATGACCTACATGCCCATATAGACGGCTTAGGAGGGTTGACCCTGACACATTCCCGTTAAGTAAAAAAAAAGTTCAAATATTACCTTAATATTAGGCTTAGTAGCTAGTGTGACAATTGCAAGACTTCAGAATTTCTTTTTATATACAGTACAGAGTAAAAGTTTGGACACACCTTCTCATTTAAAGATTTTTCTGTATTTTCATGACTATGAAAATTGTACATTCACACTGAAGGCATCAAAACTATGAATTAACACATGTGGAATTATATACTTAACAAAAAAGTGTGAAACAACTGAAAATATGTCTTATATTCTAGGTTCTTCAAAGTAGCCACCTTTTGCTTTGATGACTGCTTTGCACATTCTTGGCATTATCTTGATGAGCTTCAAGAGGTAGTCACCGGAAATGGTTTTCACTTCACAGGTGTGCCCTGTCAGGTTTAATAAGTGGGATTTCTTGCCTTATAAATGGGGTTGGGACCATCAGTTGTGTTGTGCAGAAGTCTGGTGGATACACAGCTGATAGTCCTACTGAATAGACTGTTAGAATTTGTATTATGGCAAGAAAAAAGCAGCTAACAGTCTATTCAGTAGGACTATCAGCTGTGTATCCACCAGACTTCTGCACAGCACAACTGATGGTCCCAACTATATAATTCCACATGTGTTAATTCATAGTTTTGATGCCTTCAGTGTGAATGTACAATTTTCAAAGTCATGAAAATACAGAAAAATCTTTAAATGAGAAGGTGTGTCCAAACTTTTCGTCTGTACTGTAGATCCAGATATGAAAAAAAAATTTGACAACACATTCTCTTTAAGCAGTAGGTGAATTCATGACATGATTATTTTGGTCTTAGCTATATGTTCTTGTATCCAATTCTGTGTTCCTTTGTCTCATGGCGATTTAATTCCAACATTTACTGCCCCCAACTGCATCCTTATTAATCACTAATTGCACCTTATGGGTGGATGATGGGCCCATAGCATCTAATGGATCTAGTATTTTTGTTGTTAAGCACAAAGCTTCAGCCTAGCCAAGCGCCTACAGGACTGTTAAGTAGGTGCAAATACGTCAAACTGCAGTACCGTATCGTTATTAAGCCATCGGCCACGGTTTGCTTGGTATCAAATTTACTTTTTAATAAATGAGCCAATGAAACAGACAAAGAAAGATTTTTACTATTTATTAACAAAGATTTATACGCTTTAACCTCTTCACCCCCCCCCCGGACGATTTTGCGTTTTCGATTTTTTGCTCGCCATCTTCCCTGAGCCATAACTTTTTAATTTTTCCGTCAATATGGATGTATGAGGGCTTGATTTTTTGCAGGACGAGTTGTACTTTTGAATGACACCATTGGTTTTACCATATTGTGTACTGGAAAACGGGAAAAGAATTCCAAGTGCGGTGAAATTGCAAAAAATGCGCAATTCCACAATTGTTGTTTTTTTTGTTTTTTTTTACCATTTTCACTAAATGCTAAAACTGACCTGCCAATATGATACCCCAGGTCAGCGCGACTACGCAGATACCAAACATGTATAGGTTCTTTTTTATTTAAGTGGTGAAAAAGAAATCCAGAGGTTGTAAGGAAAAAAATAGTGCCCATAGCGTCTCCATTTTTCAGAATCTGGGGATGGGAGAGGGCTTATTTTTTTGCGCACCAAGCTGATGTTTTTATTGATACCATTTTGGGATAGATGTGATGTTTTGATCGCCTGATATTGCATTTTATTGCAATGTTGCGATGGCCAAAAACGCGAATTCTGGCTTGTCGATTTTTTTCTCTTTACGTTTCTTTACCGATCGGGTTAATTTTCTTTATATTTTGATAGATCGGACATTTATGAACACAGCTATACCAAATATGTGTATTTTACATTTTTTTTACTTGTTTTATTTTCAATGGGGCAAAAGGGGGGTGATTTAAACTTGTGTTTTTTTATTTTTTTAATATTTTTAAAAACTTTTTTTTGTTTACTTTTTACTTGCTTCAATAGTCTCCTTGTAGACTTGGAGCTGCGATCTTCCGATCACCTGTGCTACAGATAGCAGGGCTTCAACCTTTCTATGTGTATCAAAAATCACGATCTCCTATGAATGCCGACTATGAGGCAAACCCCCAGCTGTCATGACAATTCCATCGTCGCCCCTTGATCATGTGACAGGGGCATCGATGGGTGTGTCTTGTGACGCCTTCCTGTTATCGTGTGTTAAATGCTGCTATCAGAAATTGACAGCGGCATTTAACTTGTTAACAGCCGCTAGTGGATCGCGAATCCACCTGCAGCTGTTAGATGCACATGACAGCTGATCAGATGTCATGTGTAGGGAAAGATGCGGGCTCACTGCCGGAGCCCGCAGTCAAAGGCAGGAACATGACCGATGACGTATTCATACGTCATCGGTCATGAAGGGGTTAATATGTTTCCAATAATAGGCATAGAATTTTCACGGAATTTGATGTACCTTCACTAATTGCATTTCATGCCTCATAAATTTCCAGGGCGCTCCGCATATGACATACAATACAGAGGGTTTAGGGTTAAACTTTTCTGACGAGGTGGCTTTTCAGGTTTGAAAGTTTAGGTGGTGAGAAAGTCTGATGTCTTGGGAAAAAATGCAGCGTATTAAGTGTGTACAGGAGAAATCTTGGAGGTGATGATGTGAGAAAAAGGAAAGGAAAGAATAAAACGTAGCCAGATAGGGCAGGGAAGTGTCAGGAGATTGGGCGGGATGTTTGGAGGGGTCTGGCAGTGGACTGCCTTTTATGTTATTGTCAGTATTTTTTTATGAATTTGCTGGGCATTGGGCAGCCAGTAAAGGGACGGGCAGAGAAGACAAAGCTGACAAAGGGAGAAGTAGATAAATTAGGATGAGGTGTTGAGGATGGATTGGAGGAGATGCAACAGTGTTAATAAGAAGGTAACAGAGAAGAGTGTTGCAGAAATCTGAACAGGAGATGAGGGCATCTAGAAGCATTTTTTCTGATGGTGAGGAAAGTGCAAATTCGAGAATAGTTTTGGAGGATGAAGTGACAGAACGTGGTAAGAATGTGCAGTTTGAAGGACAGGGCAAAATGTAAGGTTATCTTGAGGCAGTGGGCTGTGAAACGGGAAAGTGTGGAGCTCATAACTGTGATTGATAGGTCTAATGGGGGTGGGGGTTGAATGAATGAATGAAAGAGTTGAAAAAGATGTATTCAATTGTGTGTGTTTCTTTTTGTGTGTAAAAATGCTGTAAAGTAAAAATGCTTTCAAAATTTTAAGTGTTAATAAATTATATTCATCAATTAACAAAATGCAAAGTGAGTGAACAAAACTGAAATCTAAATCAAATCGATATTTGGTGTGACCACCATGTACCTGTGAACCAGCATCAGTTCTTCTAGGTACATTTGCACACAATTTTTGAAGGAACTTAGCATGGCGGTTTTTCCAAACATCTTGGAGAACCAACCACTGATCTTCTGCATGTAAGATTGTGCAAATCCTTCTATCTTTCTATGTAATTCCAGATATATTTGATGATATTAATTGGGTTGTCCGGTCTATAGTGACAAGTGTGCAGTCACTTTGTGTGGCAGGCATTATGGGCTACGAGGATTCGCCTGTGTCTGCTCCGGGAACAAGTATGTGATATGCATACTCCTGGCCACAACCCGTCTGGTTGGCGCGACCGCGCTCAATACACTTGTATTGAGCAAGGCGGAGCCCACCATTCCAGTTCTGGCCCTAGTTATGCATATCGCACACATTGGGAGGATTCACAGGTCTGCTGCCACACAAAGTGACTGCAGACTTGCCATTCTAGAGCGGACAACCCCTTTAAGATCAGGTCCCTGTGTCGGCCATATCATCACTTCTAATACTCCTTGTTCTTCTTTACCCTGAAGATTGTTCTTAATAACACTGGTTATATTTTTGATGTCATTGTCCTGCTGCAGAATAAATTTTGAGCCATACACCTTCTTGATGGTATGATCTATGAGTATGTAACACGGGTACTTTAGATGCAGTGATACAGAAATACAGACCAGCCAATACAGGGTTAATAAACAGGGGAGGTTTATGATAACAGGGTCAATCTCCACGCAGGGAGTAACGGGAAAATATGGGGAAAAACAAGGGAAGTAGCAGGCAAAAGTCTATAACTTACAGTTCACAGTTTAACTAGATGTAGCCGAGTCGAACCAGTTGTAATCGACAGTTTTTACACTTAGCTGACTCTTATCCTCCACAAGGCAGTTGCCAGCTGATGCCGGTGTTGCTGTCTTCAGGCTTCCCCGCCCAAACAATGCTCCGTCTTCCGGCAGCAACGGGCGGTCTCCGGTTTTACCCGCTGAGCCCCTAGTCCATAACACGGCACCTCACGTGCTCGGCTCCACAGACCCTGCGTCTCTTCTCTCTCTAGTCGGCTTGACTCCTCCGGTCCACTGCACTTGGATCTTGCTCCAAGTACTGGAGCCAGGAGCCTGGACCCTCTCACACTGCTCTCCTGAGCGGGACTCTCCTGCCGCTTTCCCGCGCAAAAGTCCTCGTCTCCCCCTCTCTCTAGCCACGCCACCAGTTTCCTGGTCACCTGACCTCCCAGCTTTCACTCTGGACATGCCCCCAGCTTCCCAGTCACCTGACTCCTGTGCTCGCAGTCTGTCTTCCCCCTGCAACCAGAGGTACGGCCCCGGCAGTTCCAGATCCCTTGTTCTGAAAGTACTTAAACCCCGGTCTTCCCCCTTACAAGTATCTGCATTGTCCTCTGCATTAAGGACACCATTAACCCCTTCACGCCATGGCCATTTTCCTTTTTTTTGTTTTAGTTTTTTCCTCCCCTTCTTCCAAGAGCCATAACCTTTTTATTTTTACGTCTACATAGCCATATGAGGGCTTGTTTTTTGCTGGACAAGTTGTACTTTTGAATGACACCATCCATTTTATAATGTGATACAATTTCACAATTTTTTTTTTAGTTTTTTATTAACCATGTTCACTATACGTTAAAACTGACCTGGTAATGTGATTCCCCAGGTCAGTACTAATATACAGATACCAAACATGTATAGTTTTTTTCTAAGTGGTGAACAAAAATTCAGAAATTTGTAAAATAAAATTCTTTTCTTGTGTCGCCATTTTCCGAGACCCGGAACACTTTCAGTTTTTCGGTGTACAGGGTTGTGTCGGGTAGATTTTGGGGTAGATGCGATGTTTTGATCACGTCTTTATTGCATTTATTGCAATGTTGCAGTGAAACAAAACCCTGGTGTTTCGATTTTTTTTTTTCTACTTATGCTGTTTACCGATCAGATTAAATTATTTTATATTTTGACAGATCAGACTTTTATGAATGCAGCGATACCAAATATGTGCATTTTTCTTTTTCTTTTAATTGTTTTAATTTTGTTTCATTTGAACTTGTGTTTTTTTGTTATTTTATTCATATTTTTTAAAACTTTTTACTGTATTTAATAGTCCCCTTGGGAGACTTGAAGCTGCGATTGTCTGATTGCTTGTCTTATACATAGCAGCGCATCAGCACAGCTATGTATATTGAAAATCACAATCACCTATGAACGCCAGCTACAAGCTGGCTTTCATCTGACTTTCACAGGAGAATTTTCATGATAAGCACGGGTGTCTTCAGCAGACTTTTTGCTACCATGGCAAGCCATCAGTGCCCCACGATCATGTCACAGGCGCACCGATGGACACATGGAATGATGTGCCTCCCTTCCCGGAGCGTGTTAAATGTTACTGTCAGAGATGGACAGGGGCAACAAGTTAACAGCCTCGGGCACATGATGACTGATTAAATCAGCCATCATCTGATGGGAAAGATGTGGGCTCAGCGTCCAAGCCCGCATCAAATTCGGAGAGCAGGCATTTGACGTACCAGTACATCACATGTCAGTAAGGGGTTAGTCCTGACTAAATCCTCAACTCTATTTGCTTAAAGAGAACCTGTTTATAGGGCTAAATCCTGCTGACAGATTCTATTTAAATGCAGTCCTAAGGTTGCAGGGGACCTCAACCATGCTTCACTTAGCTTTATATTAATTGTTAAAAATAAAATATGAACACTTCTATTTTTTAAAACATTTTTACTTTTCAGCATTTTTTCCTAAAACTTTTGCACTGTATATATTGACAGTGCTCAGCATAAATGAGTACACCCCAACAAATTTGTCAGAAAACTTTTAGTTTCTTTTTCAGAATCAACATTTTCTATGTGACACTATACTACAAAATGCTCCCACAAATTTGGGCCATTTATTCCAAACAAAATTTGTTATATTGCACACCCAATAAAGTAATTTTCCTAACACATTTGTTCAACACCATGTAGCAAAAATTTGTAAACCCCAATGAAAGTCTTAGGAGCAAAGCTAAAGTTTATTCTAATTAACAACAATTCAACAAGAAGGCAGGCTAAGTGCCCACGATGCAGAAATGCTCCGGATTTTTCCTGAGCGTTTCTGCATCTTCCTGGCAGAAAAAATGCATGCGGATTGTACATGCGGATTGTACATGCGGATTGTACATGCGGATTGTACATGCGTTTTCCCTGCCAGGGACAAGCGGAAGTGAATCGTTTTGATCATGCATTTCTGCATGCGGGTTGTCAAGCGCTTTCCAAGCGAATTTAGCATCACTTGGAAAGTGCTTGACAACTTGGTCACACTATATAAATCCATGCAACCGGCATGGGTTTATATAGTGTGACCAAGTTAATAGTTGAAAAAAATATTAAAAATGGTAAAAAATAAAATAAAATTATACCTACCTTCTGATGGCCCCCAGTCTTTTCTCCACTGCGTCCGGTCTCTTGTACGGCTCACGGTGATGTGAAAGGACCTTCCATGACGTCATTTAGTCATGTGACAGGTCACGCGACCGCCGATGTCAGCTGTCGCGTGACCAGTTACATGACTAAATGACGTCATGGAAGGTCCTTTTAGACCATCGCGAGCCGCAAAAGAGACCGGACGCAGCGGAGAAAAGACCAGGGGCCATCAGAAGGTGAGTACAATGTATTTTTTTATTTTAAATCCTTTTTTTTTACAGGTACCATGGTACCCGGGTCTGGAGGAGAGTCTCCTCTTCTCCAGACCCGGGTTCCATCCGCACATTGAATCACTTAATATCCGCATGTGCACATGTAGTCATGCAGATATTAAGCAATTCAATGCAAGTCAATGGCGGCAAAAACGCCGCGATTACGCAAAATAATTGGTAGTGCTGCAGATTTTTCCGCAATGATAATCCGCAGCGGAAATTTCCGCAGCATTTGCACAGCACAGCACGGATTATCATTGGGAACCATTGCAAACCTTCTACCAAGTGTTTTTTAAGCGTTTCTGCTGCGGAATTGCCGCTGCGGAAACGCTTAAAAAACGCATAATGGGCACACAGCCTAAGTCTAATAATTCACTAAACAGGGGTCCAGCTGTCACAATTCTAAACAGCATTACTTAACAAATAAAACCCCTTTCCATTTCATGTTGTCAGAAATGGCACCACATGGAAGAGAAATGTCACATGACCTGAGAAAGAAAACAATTTCTTTACATGAGAAAGGTGAAAGCTACAAGAAGATCAGCAAAGATTCACTTATCAGTCAGAATACGGTAGCAAAAGTGATAGAACAGCAGCCATCTTACAGAGACATCCAGGCTAACCACAGAAGTTAACACTTAAACACGAGCATCATCTGATAGAGTGGGTTGAAGAAAATCGACATGCAAGTTCACTACAGTTTGCTAAAAAAGTGGAAAATCGTACTGCTTAAAACACACGTCACAAGAATAAATAAAATATACAATTTTATTGTTTCAAATTTAAACATGACAAAAACATATTAAAAATCAGGGAATTTTCAAAACAATGCTATATAAAATACTATATGTTTATATGAATTATGTCTGGATCTACTGCCGCTATTTATTACAATCCAATGTACCCCTCTCCTTACAAATCCACTTATATGTTTTGATAGTTTCCTGATTTTTAATATATGTTTTTGTCATGTTTTAATTTGAAACAATAAAATTATCTATTTTATTTATTCTTGTGTTGTGTGTCTTAAGCTGTAGGGTTCTCATGTACTTATACACATCCATTTACTTAGGTTGTAAGTTGGTTATGTAATGAAGTAGCAAGCCAAAAGTGAGTGTTTCCCATGACACAATACAATGTACACTACAGAGGAATGGCATGCATGGATATCGTCCATAAAGGAAGCCTCTCCTAAAGCCCATACACTAAAAACTCCCAAAAGAGGCCCCATGCTAAAAAATATAAAGCCTACTGGGAATCTATACTCTACAGTAATGAGACAAAGATAACTGTTTTTGGAACTGATGGTTTCAAAACTCTATGGCTTCACAAAGATAAAGAGTACAAAGAAAATACATGGTAGCTACAATGAAACATGGTGGTAGCAGTGTCCTTATGTGCGGCTGCATAAGTGCTACTGTTGGTGGGAACTACATTTCATTGATGGTGTCATGAAGTCACAGATGTACTGCTCTATATTGAAAGAGAAGATGCTACCATCACTCCATTCCCTTGGTAGACATGCATTTTTCAAACATGACAATGATCCAAAACACACATCTAAGGCCACTGTTGCCTTTCTGAAGAAGAACAGGGTTAAAGTGATTTAGTGGTCAAGTATGTCTCCTGATCTGAACCCAACCGAAGAACTATGGAGAATTCTGAAAAGACAAGTTGAGCATCACTCTCAACCAGTAACCAGGCACTAAAAAAGATCGTTCATGAAGAATGGAAAAAGATAGATATTGCAATATGTCGCCAATTTGTTGAAGGTCATCGAAAATACTAGATGTAGTTTTTGATGTGGGTTGAATTCATTTTTCCATCAACTAAATTGAGTAAAACTTTTAATTGTATAAGGAAAGTTATATTATTAACCTTACTTTCATGTTATGGGTTAAAAAATGTTTTATGAAGTTCAGTCTTGTTAAAATTTAGCATATTGTTCTTTTGTTCAGTGAGATATTGATTAAAATCTTGCTTTTCAAAGGGGTGTACTCATTTATACTGAGCACTATATACATTTGTGTGTATATATATATATCTAGGATTTTCTCTACTTGGCATGTGGTCTGATAAATAAATAAAACAGGCATAAATTGATTAGTGTTATGATACCAGAATGTCAGAAGACCCCATCTGTTCTCCTTATCTTTCACTATTAACATGTAAGTTTTGTTCTCAAGATGCAATTTACATGACCCCTGTAGTAGAGATTTCCGCTTGCTTGCATTCCCTTGGGAGGATATCTAATTCTCCTCATCCTTCACTTTGTAAGTGTGGTTATTCTTTGTGTTGACACAAAACACTAAATTGTAGTATCCGATTGTGACATCCTTACTGGTAGGGTATACAGAAAGTTGAAGAACAGATAAAGTGGAGCTGAAATGTCCATTATCTCTGTGGTTCAATCGATGTTAAGATAATTCACAATGTTGGCTATGTTTTTCTACATTTTACATTGTCACAGGTCATATTACATCAAAGGAACTAATAATACTAACATGTAATGATAGATTATTTTATATGAATTATCCAGGACTTTAAAATTGATTGCCTATCCTTAGCTCCGCACTGAAGTATCAACTGTCTACAGTTTGGTCCATTCCGGGTGAATGGAAGAATTAAGGTGCAATAACAGCCAATAATAAAAGTAGGAAGCAAAAACATTTGAAAACACTTTTCAGTTTCACAATATTACAAGTACGAACATATTTGTATGTAGAAAATCTAAAGAAAGCCAAATAGCCTGAAGTTGCCGTATGTTAGGGATATAGAGGTTGTCTCATCACACCCAGCACCTGAAGCCGATGTGATTTGCCATGAGAAACTGCTCCAAGCCAGACATTTCCCTGCCATGGTTGATGTATGACATCCATATGCCCTAATAGCACATACAGGTAGGAGTTTTCTTCATGAGAAGTTCAGTTTAAAACAAGATGAATCCACAATTTTTGCCTTTTCCGAGCAGCTGATTTGAAAACATAAAAGTCCTAGGTTTGATTTAACCTCGGTTCTTTGATTCCTACAATATGAGGAATAAAGGTTTGAAATTTTTTTCAGTGAATGAATTTTAAGGGAAAAAACAAAACTAATATTTTGCAGCTAAATTCAGCAACATATTCATGAGCACCTCAGTGATGCATCCTGTATTTGGTGAAAGTGATATCATATTTGAGTAAACATTTAAGACTTAACCATTGTAGAAGTATTGTCAGTTTCATGACATACTTGAAGAGAAAAAGTTTCTGCCTCTCTAAAATTCTTCGCTTACGTCTTCAGTAGACTTTCTGTAAAGTTACACAAAAAATACTGTGCCTTGTAGGTTACATTGTAGTAGTAAAACAGTTTTTTTGTATAGAGCACTTGTGTTAAATACAAAAGAGCAAATGATAAACATTAATGTAAAACAAAAAAACAATAGGAGGGAAAATAGAAAAACCTAAAGCTTGTGGTGACATTGGCATAGGCACCCTTTACATTAGTTTAGCATGGAAACACTCACCTGTGGTAAATCACAAAAGAGATTCACCTGTGATTAATTGTCGGTGCCCATGTGACATGAAATAGCCAATGAATGATGACTTCAGTGTTTTAAAAAGCCACATGGTAGGCCCTGTTCCTTTGTCACAATGGTGAAGACAAAGGAGCTGTCTGAGGACATCAGAACTGCTATTATTAGCAAACACAAGACTTCAAAGGGTATAATGCCATCTTCAAAGACCTTGGTATCCCAGTTTAAACAATGCGCCATGTTATTAAGTTTGTCAAGCATGGAACCGTCAAGAACCTCTCTGAACATGGAGGAAAGCGGAAAATTGACAAGCGATGTCTTCAAAGGTTGATGCAAATGGTGGAAAAAACACCACTTCAAACATTCAAAGACCTGAAGGCCAACCTGGAACAGTCTAGGGTCATTATTTCAACAAGTACTATACGCCGCACACTAAACCAAGAAAAGCTTTATGGGCAAAGGCCAAGCAAGAAACCATTGCTGAAGAAAAGACATAAAAAGGAACGACTGATCTTTGCCAAAGAGTACCTTGACAAACCACAATCCTTCTGGGAAAATGTTTTGTGGACAGATGAAACAAAAATAGAGCTTTTGGCAATGCACAGCAACAGTTTGTTTATAGACAACACAATGAAGCTTATAAGAAAAAGAACACCTTACCAAGAGTTAAACATGGTGGAGGAGCCATAATGCTGTGGGGTTGCTTTCCTGCGTCTGGTACTGGAGGCCTTGACCGTATCACAGGAATCATGAAATCTGAGAATTATCAAGAGATTTTAGAGCGAAATGTCCTACTCATTGTTAGAAAACTTGGTTTAAGCCGAAGATCATGGGTTCTTCAGCAAGACAATGACCCAAAGCACACATCCAAACGTACACAGGAATGTTTGAAAAATAAAAAATGGACTGTTTTAAAATGGCCAGCAATTAGTCCTGACCTTAATCCCATTGAAAATCTTTGGGGTGAGCTGAAATCTGCCATTGGGAAAAAGAACCCTGCAAACATTCAAGAGCTTGAACAAACTGCAAAGGAAGAGTGGAAGAAAATTCTAGCTGAGAAGTGCAAGAAGCTTATAGATTGCTACAAGAAACGTTTAGAGGCTGTCAGCAATCCCAAAGGCAGCCAAGTATTAATCAGGGATGCCTTTATTGCTGCACATTCTGTTTATTCTGTTTTTTTCTTTGAAATTGCAACATGGAAGTTGAAAAAACAATGTTTTATTGTTGTATTACTTTGGACCACTAATTAAAAAATCCTGAGGATATAACTTTGGTACATTTCCATTTATTTCTGAAGATATTGTACAGTCTATGAAAAAAATGAAGGGGTGTCAAAAATGGTGAGCAGCACTGGGTATGACCAATAAATTAATAGGTTCTTAACATACATCTAGTGGATACAGAGCTCTTATCCTCATATGTCCGTCTGTTATCGGACAAATTTGCAGTAGATACATATCGAAAAAAAACAATTAAATTGATGATATGATAGTTGTTCCACTTAATATACTAATTCTGAAAATTCACTTCTTCAGAATGACAAATAATTTCATACCATGACTTAAATCAGTGTCAGAGAGACGACGCAAGAAAAAAGGTGCATATTGTCTCCTGTTCTAAACCCAGCAGTTACTTCATCCAACCTTTTGTTAATGTCCCGTGACTGGATCGCTCTTTTGTGATTGTAGATGACTGTAACATTTTTACTGCATTATACAATACTGCACACATATTTAATAATATTTATATGGAATATGTATTTATTAGGACATATGGTCTATAACAGTCGTTTACACATAAAGGTAGCGTGTTTAACCAATTATATAACCCTGAAATTCGTTATAATTGTAGAGGATCTCAGATACATTTCCATACTTATGACATGAGATTGTCCATTTAAACACAACAATTCGGGCTGAAATGTATGTGGCAAAACTGAGCTTTTCTGATCATTCTTGAAGCAAGTTATACTTAAACATGTGAGTCAGTAAAGAGTGGTTCCTGTAATGTCATGGTAATTGGGTGTCCGATAACATGTAGTTGGAAAAGTCAACTTTAATTGGCTCTTGCAATTTCTGCAGCCAGTGATACTGAGGAACTTTGATCTTCTATAAGTGTTTATGAAATTTACTACATTCAAGGTGAATTTCAATTTTCATCATAATCCAACTAGAGACTGTGCACCTGTGTCTAAAGTGTAAGGTTTCTGGCAACAATACCTCTAAATTGTAGGTCTTGTTTGCTATACCTGAAGAAGCAGCACTTTTTCTTGAATAGTCAGGCGGTGTGGTCTGCATAATGCCTGAGTGGGTCAAAAAATGTCTTGTCTTCATAGATCCCTATAATCCTTTTTGTTTAGGTCATAACATCAACAGGGGCAGTCAGGATTTGGTTTTGTGATGAGCCTAAAATATGCCCGTTATTCTTTCTCATCTAAAGCTGGTCTTACTGGCATGTATTGAGAATAATGAAGGATATTTAGTAGCATGGAAAAAGAAAGTTCACTGGCACTATCCACAGGAATTGATCTAGGGAAACACCTCATTAAAAGGTACTTGTGGCTGGGTTAGGAACCTTCAGTGGTGCTCAGTAATTTAGAGCAGAACCATACAGTAATCTAATTTCAGAAAATATAAACCACAGCATTCACCAAATCTCCATTCAATTTCCCTTATTCATGGATAGCAAGTACATGGTAGTATAGTACCCATAAGCGACCTAAAGATACGTTTCTTGTAAATTTGTTTTCTCAAGGTCTGAATGGACATTTGGTGAGTGCCATGCAGGGGGGGGGGGGGGACATATATTGGTGCAACCAGGGGCCCAAGAAGTTAGGGGGCTCAAGAGGTTAGGGGGCTCATTTCCACCTCCAAAGCAGCAGGAATTGTGCATTATGATGAGCTATTGGGCTGCATAGAGCCCATATATTGTTTTTGCACATGGGCCTCTTCAGTCTGTGTCCGTCAGCAGTGTCATGGATTATATTCTCTGAAATTGGACTAATGAACGATATTTGATCATGCCAAAATGACATTTTGAAGAACTTTTAAACCTGAACTAGAGCATAACCCATGTGCATCTATGGGAAGCATTGTATCAATATCTGTCAATGAAACACCTTCATCATAGTCAGGTCCAATAGGTTAGAGCTGAATGTTATCACACTAATAAGCGTTTAGGGTAGACGCCCATGTTTGAGGAGTATATCCAGAAGCCTCTTTGTAAAGATTTAGTCTGTAACACATATGAAAATGCAAACGTAATCAAATTAGACAGTTGTAATGCAACGACTTAGTAAAGATTGGGGATGTCAATTGATATATAATTTATTGGAAATTGCATTAGATAATGAAAGGGATTGTCTTCAGAAGCACTATATGTCATAGCCAAGCAATATATACTGTTCCATTTATTGAGAAAAATATTGTTTAGTGCCACAGAGACCTTATATGGGTTATCAAGCCCTAAAAAATACAAAAAGCATTAATAAATTACATAATTTAATAATGTAGCTCAGTCATATCTGGTGCGCAGAAGCTTAGGTACCTACTCTGGTCCCGTGTCTGGTAGCTACACTTCCACGTCTAGTCATGTGCTCGACACAGGAGGGAGTTTAGTGTCTCATCATGAGCCCTGTACTGTATGTGAAGGGGGCTGGCTGATTTCTTATTTCATTATGTAAGACAGTCCCCTTCTCTGTCTATGCATCTGCTGTGACAGAGAAGGGGGCAGGGGTCTAAGTCATTCTGATTACGTCAATTTAGTAGATGTACGACAAAAAAGTTTTTCTAAGTCATAATATTCAAGTGTATTGGAAACCAGTGTACACTGATAATAAATGATTGCATGGTGATATTGGTCCAATCTAGTTAAAAAAGATTTTACATTTTTGTCAGAATTTAGGACATATGGCCTGGGTTTGGTTGTTTTGATTATTCCCCTAAGGTTATATGTGTTTCCTATTTGAAGTGGCCCAAATATAGAAAAAATATCTATTTTCAGTATCGAGCCTGTTGTTAACAATGTCAGAGAATATAAGTGAAAATAATTGCCCGCTCAGGGATTACTAAATTACTTTTTACACTTTATGTATTTTATTTATTTTTGTCAGGACAACCCCTTTACTAGCTATGTATATAAATAAAAAGTTAATTGCTTTCACAGACAACTGATGCTGAATTATACCATATACTATAGCCCGCTCTGCTTTCACAATTCTGTTATTTGCTAGTGGAACCATTAGACAGTTTGACAACAGACACTCTACTAACAGCTTGGTGAAATCCCATAATACTGCACTGCATTGTGCAAACTGTGAATTCAGCTCTGGATGTAAACTAATGATCTAATGCTAATGATCAGAGTCAGATAACATTTCATTTCATTATATATGGATAAAACTGTAATGTATATACAGATGAGAACATACATGTCAGCTAGTTTGGATGTCTATATTATGTATATTTAGTAACAGTGTGTGTTTGGACCATAAACGGCAACCAAAATTCCAATAAGTGAGCACGCTGTAAAAGGTAAAGAAAACAAGAATGCAATGACTTGGAAATCTCTTATAGCCATATTTTATTAACAGCAGAACATCGATCACAGATCAGAAGGTGAAAGTTAGATATTTTCCCATCTGATTTGAAAAAATAACTAATTTAGAAATTGATGGCAAAAACACATCTCAAAAAACTTGGGACAGGATCAAGTCTACCACAGTCTGCAAATGTTTGGGAAGTGAGGAGACCAGTTGCTGGAGTTTTCAGAGATTAATGTCCTTTCTTGTCTGATGTAGGATTCTAACTGCCCAACAGTCCTGGTTCTTCTTTGCCAGATTTCATAATGCGTCAAATGTTTTCTATTGGTAAAAGGTCTGGACTGTAGGTGGCCAATTTATCACCTGAGCTCTTCTGCAAAGCCATGCTGATGTGATGGATGCAGTATTTGGCTGCCCATGCCGTAGGCACTAATGCAACCCCATAACATAAAAGGTGCAGGCTTTTGAACTGTGCATTGATAACAAGCTGGTTGGTCCCTTTCTTCTTGAGTCTGCATGACACAGCATCCGTGTTTTCCATAAAGAATTTCACCTTTTGATTCATCGGACCACAGAACAGTTTTCCATGTTGCCTCAGTCCATTTTAAATGAGCTTTGGCCCTGGTTGTGTTGGTATATGGCTTCTTCTTTGCACGATAGTTTTAATTTACATTTGCAGATTGCATGTCAAACTGTTTTCACAGACAATAATTTCTGAAATATTTCCTGAGCCCATGCAGTGATTTGCATGACCGAATCATGCTTTTCAACACAGTGCGGCCTGAGGGACCATAGATCTTTAGCATCCAATACTGACCATCAGTCTTATCCTGTGTGCACATGGATTTCTTCAGAATCTGGATTCTTTGATGTTATGTACTGTAGATGGTGGAATATTCATAGTCTTTGCAATTTTACATTGAGGAACATTTTTATAAAATAGTTCCACAATTTTTTAGATGCAGTTTTTCAGATTGGTGAACCTCTGACCATCTTTGCTTCTGAGAGACTCTGCCTCTCTAACATGCTCTTTATATACATAGTCATGTGTCTGTTTTTCATTAGCACCACCTACTCTTCCAGCTTATTGTTGTTCCAAGTTTTTGAGATGTGATGCTGCCATCAATTTCTAATGAGTTAATCGTTTCAAATGAAATTGAAAATATCTAACTTTCACCTTCTGATGTGTATTCTAAGTTTGTTTGTGAATAAAATGTGGCTATAAGAGATTTCCAAATCATTTCATTTTTGTTTTCTTTACATTTAACATAGCGTCCCAACTTGTTTGAAGTTGGCGTTGTATAAAGCAACTTTAAAAACTAGGCATCAATGTTGGCCATTGGTGATACGGATGGGCGTACAGTGGGGAAAAAAAGTATTTAGTCAGCCACCAATTGTACAAGTTCTCCCACTTAAAAAGATTACAGAGGCCTGTAATTGACATCATAGGTAGACCTCAACCATGAGAGACAAAATGAGGAAACAAATCCTGAGAATCACATTGTCTGATTTGGAAAGAAATTTTTTTCAAATTTCGGTGGAAAATAAGTATTTGGTCAATTACAAACGTTCTTCTCAATACTTTGTTATATATCCTTTGTTGGCAAAGGTTGGCACACACTGTTGCTTGTATGTTGGCCCATTTCTCCATGCAGATCTCCTCTAGAGCAGTGATGTTTTGGGGCTGTCGCTGGGCAACACGGGCTTTCAACTCCCTCCAAAGGTTTTCTATAGGGTTTAGATCTGGAGACTGGCTAGGCCACTCCAGGACCTTGAAATGCTTCTTACAAAGCCATTCCTTCGTTGCCCTGGCGGTGTGTTTGGGTCATTGTCATGCTGAAAGACCCAGCCACGTTTCATCTTCAATGCCCTTGCTGATGGAAGGAGGTTTGCACTCAAAATCTCACGATACATGGCTCCATTCATTCTTTCATGCACACGGATCAGTCGTCCTGGTCCCTTGGCAGAGAAACAGAGCATGATGTTGCCACCCCCATGCTTCACAATAGGTATGGTGTTCTTTGGATGCAACTCAGCATTCCTTCTCCTCCAAACACGACGAGTTGTGTTTCTACCAAACAGTTCTACTTTGGTTTCATCTGACCATATGACAGGCTCCCAGTACTCTTCTGGATCATCCAAATGCTCTCTAGCAAACTTCAGATGGGCCCGGACATGTAATGGCTTAAGCAGGGGGACACGTCTGGCACTGCAGGATCTGAGTCCTTGGCGGCATAGTGAGTTACTGATGGTAGCCTGTGTAACGTTGGTCCCAGCTCTCTGCAGGTCATTCACTAGCCCCCCCCCCCCCCCGTGTGTTTCTGGGATTTTTGCTCACCATTCTTGAGATCATTTTGACCCCACGGGCTGAGATCTTGTGTTGAGCCCCGGATTGAGGGAGATTATCAGTCTTGTATGTCTTCCATTTTCTAATTATTGCTCACACAGTTGATTTCTTCACACCAAGCTGCTTGCCTATTGCAGATTCAGTCTTCCCAGACTGGTGCAAGACTACAATTTTAAATAAGTACCTTAAAAAAGGAGTACAGTGGCGCTAGTAGATGGTCTGATAGTCCTGCTGCAATTTGGGGCACTAGCCACAAAGTGCCCAAATAGAAAATTGGAATAATAGACAATGAGATAATTTGCGCTGGACTATGAGATTGCAAGAAGTAGTGAGAAGTGGTAGGTTACAAGGTATATTTTATTAAAATAGAATGACGTACATTAAAAATTATTTGAATCAATACAAAAGGGGATGTGGATGATGGTCCTGATTGCAGGGAGTCCTGTTTAGGATCAAATTCGTATTGGAAGCGGTTGGTAGATAGGTCACATAAAGGTCAATTTTGTTTGAGGTGGTGATACACCTTAAAGAAAAAAGAGGAATTTGGGTTAGGTTCTGGGTGGTTTTACAGAAAGGTTGGATCGGGATCCCGTGTTTATACCTGGATGAGTCTAGGTGTTCCGTGCGAATAAATAGTCTCGTAGGATGTTGTGGATCCGACGAGAAAAACTAGAAGAAGGAACACAAGAATAGGATCAGCAATAAGTGGTGAAAAACTGATGGTTATAAGTGACCATACCTGACTAACAGGGCAAGGTTCCTGGACCTCCTGAGACTGAGTAGGAGGTTGGTGCAAAAGGAGTAAGCGAGGTGGTATGGTCCTTTTAATTACCTAGATAAAGAGGACACATGGATTATGAATAGGTGGCCACGTCAGTGCAGATACGGTGAATATGAGACCTAGATATACCTACTGGCAGAACGTAGATGTTGGAATTACTGTGTGCATATGGAGACGGAGTACAAATCTGATCCTGTAGTCAGAAGTGGTTATGATGATAGCCCCAATATGCACTTGGTACAAAACACAGCGCTAGTGCAGGCAAAGATCGGCTGATAGTTATTAAGATTTTAGTGATGACTGGGTAATAATGTTGGATACCCTGGTTTTGGTGTAGACAGCAGGTGGCGTTAGCTTTATTGCAGTCTGCAAATCTCCTTAAGGGTGCTTCGTCGGGTGGTGAAGCCCGTGCGGTGGTGGGGTAAGTAGTTGGTGGAGTTGCAGCAGCATGTAGCAGAGCAGAGTCCCGGCCGGTGACTCGTGCTCTCAAAGATCCTGGCTTGTTAGCAGTGCAGGACCTGCGTGATGTCACAGTCACGTGATCCTCACGTGACAGGCTGAAGACGGAGCAGCAAGAGGACCAAAATTCCTACGCGTTTCGGAGGCGTTCGGCTTCCTTCATCAGGGATGTTCCTGTTGCTGTAAGTGGTCCTTTATATAGGGGATGCTGAAGTGAGGATCATTGGAATGCAAAAAGTTCTATCTCACTATTCAGGCCCCTTGGTATAAGCGTGTCCATTTTAAAGATCCAGGAGCTTTCTGTACGGGACATTCTTTTGATATATAGGGGTACAGATTGTATCAAAACATTGGAGAAAAAGGGACTATATCAAAAGAATGTCCCGTACTGAAAGCTCCTGGATCTTTAAAAAGCCGAACGCCTCCGAAACACATAGAAACTTTGGTCCTCTTGCTGCTCCGTCTTCAGCCTGTCACGTGAGGATCACGTGACTGTGACATCACGCAGGTCCTGCACTGCTAACAAGCCAGGATCTTTGAGAGCATGAGTCACCGGCCGGTTGCTGCAGCAACTCCACCAACTACTTACCCCACCACTGCACGGGCTTCACCACCCGACGAAGCACCCTTAAGGAGATTTGCAGACTGCAATAAAGCTGACGCCACCTGCTGTCTACACCAAAACCAGGGTATCTAACATTATTACCCAGCCACTACTAAAATCTTAATAACCGTCAGCCGATTTCTGCCTGCACCAGCGCTGTGCTTTGTACCAAGTGCATATTGAGTGCCATCTACCAGCACTCCACCAGCTGCACCCTGCAATCATTCATTGCAAGCAAAAAGGTATGACTTTCTGATGTGGAACTGTGACCGTGCTTACAGATTTGCAGACTGCAATAAAGCTGACGCCACCTGCTGTCTACACCAAAACCAGGGTATCCAACATTATTACCCAGTCACCACTAAAATCTTAATAACTATCAGCCGATCTTTGCCTGCATTAGCGCTGTGTTTTGTACCAAGTGCATATTGGGGCTATCAACATAACCACTTCTGACTACAGGATCAGATTTGTACTCCATTCCATATGCACACAGTAATTCCATACCACCTCGCTTACTCCTTTTGCACCAACCTCCTACTCAGTCTCAGGAGGTCCAGGGACCTTGCCCTGTTAGTCAGGTATGGTCACTTATAACCATCAGTTTTTCACCACTTATTGCTGATCCTATTCTTGTGTTCCTTCTTCTAGTTTTTTCTCGTCGGATCCACAACATCCTACGAGACTGTTTAATCACACGGAACACCTAGACTCATCCAGGTATAAACACGGAATCCTGATCCAACCTTTCTGTAAAACAACCCAGAACCTAACCCAAATTCCTCTTTTTTCTTTAAGGTGTATCACCACCTCAGACGAAATTGACCTTTATGTGACCTATGTACCAACCGCTTCCAATACGAATTTGATCCTAAACAGGACTCCCTGCAATCAGGACCATCGTCCACCTCCCCTTTTGTATTGATTTTAATAATTTTTAAGGCTCCAATTTTGTTCCTGGTGTCCTTCGACAGCTCTTTGTTCTTCACCATAGTGGAGTTTGGAGTGTGACTGTTTGAGGTTGTGGACGGGTGTCTTTTATACTGATAACAAGTTCAAACAGGTGCCAGTACTACAGGTAATGAATGGAGGACAGAGGAGCATCTTAAAGAAGTTGTTACAGGTCTGTGAGAGCCTGAAATCTTGCTTGTTTGTAATTGACCAAATACTTATTTTCCACCAAAATTTGAAATAAAATTCTTTCCAAATCAGACAATGTGATTTTCAGGATTTGTTTTCTCATTTTGTCTCTCATAGTTGAGGTCTACCTATGATGTCAATTACAGGCCTCTCTCATCTTTTTAAGTGGGAGAACTTGCACAATTGGTGGCTGACTAAATACTTTTTTCCCCACTGTATATTGTACCTGCTATTGTTTTACACAGACTGTACAATTATATGGATAATATATTTCACATTATTATTTATATATACTTTGTTCACTGTATTGTACAAATAAGATTCTGTGGTAGTTTAGTCGCTAAGAGGCGTATTCTTAGGCTATGCTCACACATTGAATTTTTTCAGTGTTTTTTTCTGCAACAAAACCTAATCTCTTGCCAGGAGGTTTGTTCAGGATTTTTCTTTTTGGTGCGTTTTTTCAGCGTTTTTTTGCTGCATTTTTTTCACTGTCCTTTTGTTTCTTTATGCATGTACATAAAGTTCAGTGAAAAAAAAAAAATCTCATTCTATTTCATCAGGTTTTGGCACAAAAAACGCAGAAAAAACTGACACGTGTTTTTGTTGCTTTTTTTTCACCACCCAAGTTTTTATCATAAGTCATATTGCACGACTCGTTAGAGTTGATTGTGACTTGTAGGATTGCTGCTTCCAATAGGTGGCGCTATAGAGTTCAAGTCCTCTTTTTCTCTGAAGAGGCAATTTGCATATTCAATTTCCCACCCATTACTTCCAATGGGTGAAAAACGCTGAAAAAACGCTGAAAGAAGTGACATGCTCTATTCTGCAAAAAAATATGCAAAACACAAAATCCTGATAAAAAAAACCCAACAAGATGTGTGCATGAGATTTCTGGAATCTCATAGACTTTGCTGGTGCTGTAAAACAGCAGAAAATTTGCATAAAAAAAGCACAAAAAAAACGCTGAAAAAACGCAATGTGTAAACATAGCCTAAAGAGTCCTTCCATATTGATTAGTTAAAATGTAGCCAGATCTAGATGAAAGGTGCTTGACAGATCATTGTACTCTTTCTATTGTGTATTAATAATTTATAAGAGCAGGATAAACATTTAATCATTCATTCATTTAAGAATACATTCATACAAATGTCCATTTACTTAAACCACAGATGCTTATAAATAGGCTGCTAAGATAAAACCCTAACCGCTCTAAACGAATTTTAAATACAAGTTATAATACTTCTGATGCTATTTTTCTGAAAAATATACTTTAAAAATGTTACAATGCCAAAGGCACTATTAAAGGGTTTATCAGCATTTTGAAATGAGTGGCTTATCCGACCAATATTAGACCTGTGGGGGTCCGACTCTCAGCACTATTGCCAATCGTCTGTCTGAAGGAACTGTGGCACTCTTTTGAGCACTGCAGCTCCTTCAGTGTTTACAATGTTGCTCATTTGTACTTACTTGTCAGCCTGTCTTTTACTTTTAATGCAAGCTACAGCATTATTGCCCTTTTTAAAAAGAATCTGTCAGGAGGGTTTTGCTATGTAATCTGAGGGCAGCATGAGGTAGGGGCTGAGACACAGATTTCAGCAATGTGTCACTTATTAGGCTGTGTGCTGTTATTTTAATACAATGAGTGTTTTATCAGCAGGTGATTAAAACTACAGGACTATATCTCCTGGTCCAACCACTCCCCCACCGCTGATTACCAAATTATTTATCAATATACAATGTGCACAGAAAGTAGCTAATCACAAAAAGCTCTGCTACATCTACAATCTAAAAATTGTGATTGTATCACAACTTCTGCATCCGGTAAACTAAATGATACATTGCTGGTATCAGGGTCTCTTTCTCTACATTATGCTGCTCTCAGGGGAGGTAGCAAGAACCTGGTGACAGATTCTCTTTAAGGGACAAAATGAACATCAAATCCAAGGACAATTCACCCCTTCATGCATGTGAATAGTATCTGCAATCTCAATCACATGCAGAATAAAAATAAGCTGGGGGATATTTGGGGCAACTTTAAAAAACTGCAGCTGTGTAGATAATTTGCATACTACTTATTTTTGCAATTCCGTATAAGAAAGATGATAATTAACCCATTGATTGACAATGGAGCCATTATGCTGCAAACTCAGCAGCACATCCTCAGCAAATCTGCAGAAGAAATCTGTATCTTAGATTTTCTGTGTAAGTACAAATTGACTTTTACCCAATGTGTAAACTTACCTCTAGGGCATGTTCCCACATAGTGTAAATGCTGTGGTTTTTTTGTGTGCAGAAAATTTGCTGCATTTAAAAGCTCAAGCAAAATGGTTATGATTTCATGAAACCTCATGCACAACGTGTTGAACTGTGGATTTTTGGTGGATTTTTTCCCTATAGGTTTCCTTAGGGTGCCTGGAAAAATGCATATAAAACGCGATTCTGCACTAGAATGATGCATCAAATCTGCATCAAAAAAGAAACACAACTTGAAACACAATAATCAAAGCAGATTGCTACTGCATTTATTGGGGCAGACACCTGCAGAAACGCAGGATACAAATGCGGATTTTTGCACATGCAAACTTGGCCTTACCATATCTGAGTTGTATTGAGCCTGATTGTATAGACATCCAGAGTGTCCATGGCTGCACGGATCTGAGATTCCTTGTGCTCTCATACAGGCTCCGCACATGGCTCTGCCATACTGGGAATGGAAACATTGTTTCAAGTACAAAAACTTCTATAATTTTGTTTTCTTCTCTGGAACTTTATAGTTTTCTCATCTTATTCTTCTGTTTCCTTCCTTGTTCTCCTAACGTTTATGACTTCATGAATCTGACCCATGTTTAATTCCACACATAGAGATAGAGATTCAATTTTGGGATATGTTTCCAATAGTTGAATAAAAATTACACTGGCTTTGATGGTGGACATTTTGGCTGGCATATGAAAAGAAATGTAGCATTTTCTGCTATTGTATACAGCACGATGCTTTTCTCACATATTAGTGGTACAATGTATATGATTTGCATTGTGATGGCGAATTGATGGCGTGATAGCTAGATGCAACAACTTCTCAAAGCCATCCGCTGTGGATAGTAAAGTATTCATAACAATCTTCACCTCTCTGCTATAGAAAGAAAGCCACACACTCTAAGATGCTGCAGGCAACGATTTTCTGTAAAATCCCCCCTGGACTGTAATCTGCCGCTCTATACATATTGCTTCAGGAAGGAGATACCTCAACTCTGAATTCAGTAAATGAGTCTTTCCAACTGCACAGTGTGGTCTTTAAATGATTGTAATAAGATAGCAGCCTATATCCATGTCTTCTGGTTGGAAGGAAACTTTGATTACAATATTTTCTCTCTTTCCCCAAGTGCTGATGACAGTTTACAAACTCATGACTCTGATGGATCTGCCTCCAAACTCATGGTTGTTGGAATACCTTCTGATAGGAAAGCTGTAATATATTACCATGAATAACATGGTAAAGACATTAATATAAAATAACACATATACAAATAACACTGGATGGCGAAGTAGCAGGTCCACCCAGGCACAGGTGGTGTCCAATGGTCTTTGATCACATAAGAAGACATCGGTATTATATATGGCACATGGCAGGTGGAGGCCTTGTTTTAGATTTCAAGTTGGGTTCTAAAATCTTCAAGTTATGCCCCTGCTTACTTTCCTATGCTGACAGTCATAACCTTTATGTGTGCACAAAAGAACAAAACCGTTCCAAAAAAGTTGTCAAATCTTCCAGTTCTTGCCAAAATCTCAAGGGAAAAAAAGGACTTCTGGAAGGTTTCTTGTACTTGACGCTATGGTGCTCTATTGTTGGATACAGCTCTGCATCCAAATGTTCTTTCAGAGGTTGTTTAACTGGGCAGAGATGGGATGTAGAAGGTTGGAGAAGGAGGGTATCCTGAAAGGAGATGTGGTTTTGAAAAATTTGATGCCTGGCTCAAGAAATTGGCAAATATGGCAAGAGAGAAGAGCAACAGGGAGGTTCAGTTTGACTTCTGCTATGGGGTTCCCTCTGCTATATGCAAAAATCATAGGGTAAAGATCACATGGCACAATTTTCAAAGATACGTCCACGAGAAATAACATTTTTTTATAGAAAATAATAGTATAATAAACTGATAAGCATTTTAATCGCTGATGAACATTCAACAATAGCTGCTAACTGTAAATTACCTTAAGCTAATGGGGAGCTCTGGTTTCTAATTGTAGATGCAAATTGGTTCTGAGGACTAGAAATAATGAATGATGTTTTTAGTTTGAAGAAGCAGCACATTTTCTGAAATATAGACATTACAGAACCATAGCATATTGTATCAGACTAGATTCGGCCTGCTCTCTCCCTTCATTACACTTGAAACCACAGGGCATTATCAACACTATGAGCTTCCATGTGACCTTAGCTCTGTTGCCCTTTCTAGTTTCCCTTGCAGGTCTTCTGTCAACAGCGGGTTAAATAGGGGCATATGGTACCCTTTAATTCTCATAGCCTTCAACTTTTATCCCATGATGATATTCAAATTGTCATTCATTCCACATCACTTGTCCAAATTAGCCGTACTTTCATACCACATGGGTGGAGACACTCTCTGTAGTTTACTACGTAAAGCCATTAGTGATAAGCTTGAACTCAGAATAATATAACATTTCTAGAGGCTAAACCAGGTTATCACTCCAGAACCATCAATTTACGGGACTAACCTTTGGCCCTTTTTACATGCAGACAGGTACAGGCCTGTACACAGAAGAGTGCATCAGGCTGTGTGTAATGAGAACAGTTCCTCTTACTATTTAATAAAATGCACTGCCTGTAACATCTACATACACTATATGAACAACAGTAATGAGACCCTACACATTACATCTACCGAAGCTTTTATGACAAAAGTAAAGTAAAATTTGTAGGCATTAATATGGAGTTGGTTCCCACATTTGCAGTTATAACAGCTTCCACTCTTCTAGGAATGCTTTCAATAAGATTTTGTGGGGTATTTGTGGGAATTTTTGCCCATTCATCCAGAAAAAGCATTTATGAGATCAGACACTGATGTTGGATGAGTGGGCCTGTTTTGCATTCTATACTCTAGTTCATTGCAAAGGTGTTCAATAGGGTTGAGGTCACGGATTTATGCAGGACAGTCAATTTCTTCCAAACCAAGCTCACCCAACCATGCCTTTATGAACCATGCTTTACACATTAGGGTAGTGCTGGATCAGAAACTGTTCCACAAAGTTGGAAGCATACAATTGTCCATAAAGTCTAAGATTTCCCTTCACTGGAACTAACTGGCCTAGGCCCAGCCATCAAAAATAACCCCACAGTATTATCCCTCCTCCACCAAACATTACAGTTTGCCCAGTGAAGTCAAGCAGGTAACGTTCTGGCATTTAACAAATCCTGACTCATCCATCAGATGGCCAGATAGAGAAGTGTGATTTATCACTCCACAGAACGCATTTCCACAGTAACATGTTTTACACCACTTCATCTGTCACAGAACTGTTGCAGGATATCCCAGGGCAAGGGACTCTTTCCCTATCCCTCAAGCTAGAGGGCACTCTAGTCTATCCCTATCACCCGGATTACCCCAGAAGGTGGAGACGCCGGGGTCATGTGCCTTGATATGCTCCTGTCTTAGCCTTATCTGTTCCCTCCCCCACCCAGGAAGGTGTGAGGCTGAAGTGTATAGGATTACACTAACCAGACAGACAAGTGAAGACAGACAGGGATAAATAAAAACTACAATCATTCAAAATACACTCACCAAACAACAGAGTGGCACACAGTGGAGGGTAAGGTAAATGAAACCAAATAGAAAAGTATGTGGATGAACACGCAAACAAACTCCACGCAGAAATCTCCTGAACAGCTCTTGAACCGCCAACACCAAACAGCTCCTCCAACTCCAAAACAGGCAGAATGAACTATCACTGGCAATTCCCAAATGACAGTGGCAAGCATATATACCAGAGGGGAGTGTCCAACACAGAGCAGCTGAAGCAATCCATGATGGCGAGCTCCAAAAGGTTAACTGAACTGATTAACCCTAGCAATGCCAGAGCAAAGAAAACCTGCACTGTTTAGAAGGATGGTGAAGCAGTTCTAACCAGTGCAGGAGTTCGGGTGACCAGACGCCGCGATCTTCTGGCCCCCCTCTATCGCGATGTCCCCGTGAACTGACGCTTGGTTGTGCTTGGTGATGTAAGGCTTGCAGGCAGCTGCTCGCCCATGGAAATCCATGCCATAAAGCTCCCAGCACACAGTTTTTGTGCGGAGGTTTGGAGCTCTTCAGTTATTGAGTCAGCAGAGTACTGGCTAGGTTTATGCACTGTGCACCTCAGCACTCAGTGGCCCCACTCTGTAATTTTACGTGGTCTGCGTCTTCATGGCTGAGTTGTTTTAATTCATAAATGCTTCCATATTTCAAAAATGTTACTCACAGTTGATCATGGAATATTTAGGAGGGGAAAAAAGACTTGTTACAAGGCAGCTTGGCACAGTACCACGTCTAAATTCAGTGAGGTCTTTAGCACAAGCCATTCTTTCACAAATCATTCTAAAGGCAGACTGCATGGCTATGGGACTGAATGTAAAACCTGAATTCAGTGATTAAGAGGGGTCTCCGAAAACTTTTTCCATATAGTGTATCTGTCTTCATTTCGCATACAGTTATTACATACCAATCAGTGTGCTAGCAAGCAAGATTTGACCAGGAAAAAGGCAAAGATCACACAATGGAAAAAGCCACTTAGTTTTTACAAGAAGAATTTTTTTTTCCATTTCATTCCGATAGAACTTCTGCTTTACTTTAAAGAGTTGTCCATGCCAAACTAAAAAAAATAAAAACATTAAGGCTGCTGTAAAATAATAAAATAGGGTATACTCACATTATTGAACCCCCGCCGCTCCTGTTCCAATGGTGCTAGCCGTAGAAGTAATTTATTGGTCATAAGAGGAGTTTAAAGTAAGGTGAATATATTTTATTATTTTACAGTGTTCTTGATTAATAAAAATAGGTGCACAACCCGATTAAGTGGGATATATTGATGATGATTGTTAAACATAATAAGCTTAGAATCTCTATAGAGTGATCAAACCTCTTTTGCATTAGTTTCAGATTTGGAAACTTCAAATCTGAGAGATCATTCTCCGCAAAGAGACACTTGAAATAATGAGGGGTTAGAAATGTTCCTAAGGTGCGAGTGGATTTTAATGGTACACTTCAGTCTAGGGCTGATAGGGGAGGGTATACGACTCATATAGACAAAAAAAATAATTAAAAGCAAAGCCACAAAAAGAGGAGTTAAAATTCCCCCAAAAATTCAAGAATTATACACAGGTCTACAAAAAATTTTTTTTTTCAGGTGCCAAGGTTTTTGAAAGGATTTAGGGTATTTTGAGGGTGCTGAATTCAAAAATCCCATTAATTTTTCTGAAATGGTTCTACTTTTTGAGATAATTCATCCATGAAAATAATACATTCTCCCAGTGTGACATGTGTATGATAACAAATGCAATAGCTTTTGGTCTGTCTTTTGACTCTTTAACAGTGTCTTAGGTAATGTAATATCCCACATAATTATTTTTAATTTAAATTTGTAGGCTTACAATGTTATGAAAGCAGCTTTTTGAAGCCAGAATTCTACTATAATTATTTAATTAACTATTAAATATCTCAGAAACTAGAGCCAATGTGGCAAAAACCTAAGTCATATTCTTAATCAGCACCATAAACTTAATATAAAACCGTTCAGGTATCGTTGGCACCAATATCACTTTATACCAGTGTTATCACAGCAAAAAAGGGCAGCAGTTTACCTGCCCAGATCACAGAACTAATGCACTTTCAGGATGCAGCAAACCCATGTAATAAAGATGGCGGCAAGACCGGTGCAAAATAGTGATGAGACAACCACTCACAACCTAGCACTTCATGGAGGAGATGATTGCTTAGTATTAAAATTGCACATAAAAAAAGGCTTGTATAAGGCACCAGTCTCACACAGCGTACAGCCTATTATTGACACCCATACTATTAGATGGGCGGGCTGCCCAGCACTAAATCGACCCCATGAAGACAGACACCCTAGTTTACAAGGCCAACATTGATAGGTTTGTCTGCACCTTGAATAAAAATATTGTCTAAAAAAATTATTATATGGGTTTGCTGCATCCTGTTCTGTGACTTAGGGAGGTAAATACTGTCACACTTTTTTGCTGTGATAATTCATATAGACAAAGCAAAATACTGGAAATACACTATGGATTAACTCCCTTGGTTTTGGCTCCCACTCCTGAGAAAAAATACTGACCGAATACTGACCAAATACTGATAGTGGTGCCATGGCCTAAAAGTGAAGTCTGCTACATTTATCTCCACAATTTTGAAAGAAAAAAAAAAGGGTATGACTAAGAGTAATCATAAATTGCACCAAAATATAAAAGACATGCACCATTTTTTGCCACAAAATATTTCTGTACATTTTCTGGTACACCTGGTTCTGTAGATGTGTGCATTATAGAAGGCTCATATAAGGCTATAGTCATGGAATTAAGAAGAGATTGTCAAATTGTGATCACTTAAATTAGTGCTGTAATGTTTGATGTATAGTATCAGGTTCTGTAATAATGAATATCTCGTCTCTTGTTTTTTTTTTCTCCCGTATCATGGAAGGCTCACAGATTGCATGATTGACAGTGCGTTAATTGTGACCATCCCCCAGACAGTGTGCTCACAGTGCCTAAATCCAGTGTCAGGTACCTGATATCCCACTAGTAGGATTCTGCACATGTTCTTTTGTAAAAACCCATGGGAATAAGAAGACAAGCGGTAATGAAGACAGCAGCAGGATTTCTTCATAACTAAAGTTTAATTGCTGTTTTTTGTCTAATCTAAACTAATATGGCAGCTGGCCTCAGGCCCTCCTGAAGAACTTCATGTATATCTTCAGGATGTTATCCTAATATCCAGGACTTCAGCAAACAAAACTAGAGTCAGGAGAATAGGTTGACTTCTCATACTTACATAGTGTACTCTCATCAGCATGGCTGTAACATTTTTCAACTAAGTTTTTGGTAAAAAAAAACAAAAAAAAACAAACCGCTAATTCATTCAGAATAAAAGCATTTATTCCTAAAATATCAACAACAACAAAAAAATAGCCACCAGCAAATAGGAGTATTGATTTGCTTGAAAAAAGTTCCATCAGCTACAACCTGAGACACTTTCTCTGGAGGACCCAGAATGTCTATGTTCACACATTGTGTTTTTTTCACCGTGTTTTTATGCGTTTTTTTATGCAAATTTTCAGCTGCGTTTTACAGTACAGCAAAGTTTTGAGATTTCTGAAATCTCATGTACTCAGCTTGGTTTTTGTTTCATCAGTATTTTGTGCTTTGCATGGTTTTTGCAGAATAGAGCATGTCACTTCTTTCAGTGTTTTTTTCAGCGTTTTTCACCCATTGGAAGTAAAGGATGGTGAAAAAAACGCTGAAAAATGCACCAAAAATGCTGGTGTCAGTTGTTGTCAGCATTTTTTGTGCCAAAACCTGAAGAAATAGAATGAGATAATTTTTTTTCAATGAACTTTATGTACATGCATAAAGAGACAAAAGGAAAGTGAAAAAAAACGCAGTAAAAAATGCAACAAAATCCTGAATAAACCTTCCTGACAACAGATCATTTTTTGTTTCCGAAAAAAAAAACGCTGAAAAAATGCAATGTGTTAACATAACCTTAGATTTTTAACTTTAATCAGGCATTATTATCATCTTCATAAGATGATATCTAGTATGACCACTATTACACCTAACATGGCGTTATTAGTTACCTTTTTTAACGCCCCCCCATAAACATTAGACTAATGTCGGAACCTGCTGTCGATATAATTGAGTTAGGCCCAACAGTATATATATACACTGCTCAAAAAAATAAAGGGAACACTCAAATAACACATCCTAGATCTGAATGAATGAAATATTCTCATTGAATACTTTTTTCTGTACAAAGCTGAATGTGCAGACAACAAAATCACACAAAAATCATCAATGGAAATCAAATTTATTAACCAATGGAGGCCTGGATTTGGAGTCACCCTTAAAATTAAAGTGGAAAAACACACTACAGGCTGATCCAACTTTTATTTAATGTCCTTAAAACAAGTCAAAATGAGGCTCAGTATTGTGTGTGGCCTCCACATGCCTGTATGACCTCCCTACAACGCCTGGGCATGCTCCTGATGAAGTTGCGGATGGTCTCCTGTGGGATCTCCTCCCAGACCTGGACTAAAGCATCGGCCAACTCCTGGACAGTCTGTGGTGCAACGTGACGTTGGTGGATGGAGCGAGACATGATGTTCCAGATGTGCTCAATCGGATTCAGGTCTGGGGAACGGACGGGCCAGTCCATAGCTTCAATGCCTTCATCTTGCAGGAACTGCTGACACACTCCAGCCACATGAGGTCTGGCATTGTCCTGCATTAGGAGGAACCCAGGGCCAACCGCACCAGCATATGGTTTCACAAGGGGTCTGAGGATCTCATCTCGGTACCTAATGGCAGTCAGGCTACCTCTGGCGAGCACATGGAGGGCTGAGCGGCCCTCCAAAGAAATGCCACCCCACACCATTACTGACCCACTGCCAAACCGGTCATGCTGAAGGATGTTGCAGGCAGCAGATCGCTCTTCACGGTGTCTCCAGACTCTGTCACGTCTGTCACATGTGCTCATTCTTAACCTGCTTTCATCTGTGAAGAGCACAGGGCGCCAGTGGCGACTTTGCCAATCCTGGTGTTCTGTGACAAATGCCAAGCATCCTGCACGGTGTTGGGCTGTGAGCACAACCCCCATCTGTGGATGTCGGGCCCTCATACCACCCTCAAGGAGACGGTTTCTAACTGTTTGTGCAGACACATGCACATTTGTGGCCTGCTGGAGGTCATTTTGCAGGGCTCTGACAGTGCTCCTCCTGTTCCTCCTTGCACAAAGGCGGAGGTAGCGGTCCTGCTGCTGGGTTGTTGCCCTCCTACGGCCCCCTCCACGTCTCCTGGTGTACTGGCCTGTCTCCTGGTAGCGCCACCAGCCTCTGGACACTACACTGACAGACACAGCAAACCTTCTTGCCACAGCTCGCATTGATGTGCCATCCTGGATGAGCTGCACTACCTGAGCAACTTCTGTGAGTTGTAGAGTCCGTCTCATGCTGCCACGAGTGTGAAAGCACAACCAACATTCAAAAGTGACCAAAACATCAGCCAGAAAGCATTGGTACTGAGATGTGGTCTGAGGTCCCCACCTGCAGAACCACTCCTTTATTGAGGGTGTCTTGATAATTGCCAATAATTTCCATCTATTGTCTATTCCATTTGCACAACAGTATGTGACATTGATTGTCAATCAGTGTTTCTTCCTAAGTGGACAGTTTGATTTCACAGAAGCTTGATTTACTTGGAGTTATATTCTATTGTTTAAGTGTTCCCTTTATTTTTTTGAGCAGTGTATATAGTGGCCTCCCATCTCTCCTGACAGATGAGGTCAGGGGGAGGGAAGGATCCAAGGGGGAGGGAAGGATCCAGACTTTGGAATTTCAATATATAAACCTTCAGTTTGGCAGAGAGCAGTATCAGAGCAATATGGCAGCAGCTCTCTCATAGAGAACTCATTAGTCTGAAAACATAGCCGAACAGCTATCTAATGAATATGGGGCTTTTATAGTCTTGAAATGCCAGGAGGCAGATTAGTCCTATTGATGAAACTGGAAAATGTGGATGTTATAAAGGTGCCATATTAGTCATCTTTCATTTCCAAAAATGTCCCACAAACAAAGTACATTTTAATCAATAGATCTTGGAATAATAATAAGTTTCACAATTGGATGTGACTAAAAAAATGTCCCTGTGCTGAGATAATCTTATAAATGTGCCCCTGCTGTGTACTGTGTAATGGCTGTGTCTGACCATGCAGGGACATGGTCTGATATCTCCTGGACAGGGGAGGATGCAGAAGAGTATACAGACAGGACAGCATGGGATCGCAGCTGATTCTTTCTGTGAGGTAAAATGTGATTTTAAACAGGCAAGGAAATGTTTTACCCTACAGAAAGCTGCATCTGTGATCCCATGTTATAATGTCATACTCTTTTGCTTTCTTCCCTAGTCAGGAGATGTTGTATATGCAGACCATGTTCCAGCACGGTCAGAAACAGCCATTACACAGTGTATAGCAGGCTCACGGCTTTAGGAAGATAGCCGCCGAGATCCCAGTCTGCGCATGTGCCGGCTCTGGCGGCCATTTCCCTGTAGATCACGGCTTTAGGAAGATGGCCTTGACCGCCGGAAAAGCAATGCATGCCGCTCTGCCTGACCGCCCCGCAGCATCTCACGGCTTCTGCTGCCACCGGGTTCCTGAGGGATGGAGGGACCCTGCTTCCTGCGATCCCTCTACCACCACAGCAACCCCCCAGTGCTGGGGCACCCCCTTTTCCCACCCAGGGCCCGCGGAATTGCTCCACTTCTGCCGCCGCCGCCTTCCTGAGGGACCTTGCCTCCTCTGACCTCCACTCAACCGCCCCCCCTATTCGGACTATAAGACGGACCCCCATCTTATAAAAAATATTTTTTTCCTATTTTCCACCCCAAAATTTGGGGTGCTTCTTATGATCTGGTGCGTCTTATAGTTCGAAAAATACGGTATTAGAGCATCTCAGGTATCTCAGAGCAGGAACATTTTTTTAACACATCCAACTGTATTCCAAGATCTATTGATTAAAATGTATTTTGTTCATGGGAAAACCTCTTTAAGAGAAGCTGGATGGGACTTTTGATAACTTGACAGATCATGTCTACACTTGAACTTGTATTTCAGTTAAATTAATTTTTGCAGACTTTCTTTTTTTATGTTTTGCGCTCTATCTGTAGCATTACAGTGGTGCCACAGTGAAATAGTTCTCTGTAAGAAACGTTGAGCCGAGTCCAGTCAGTGAGTATGAGTTTGTGCTGACACATGCTGTAAGAGAAGCGTACAATTAACTGATCCCCTGTCACAGTTAGTTGCTACGGTGACAGAATCCACAGACAAGAACGCTGCATTGTCTTAGACATGTTCTTCACAGTTTGATCCGATGAAGGATCCCCCGACTTCTGGTGGATGTGGGGCTTCTGAGTCTTTATTAGCGGCTAGACAATAGTAAGCTGAGGAGAATATTAGTGCTGAATATACATGTACAGTTTGTATTCCATAAAACATGGTCTAATTTTTATATGCAACATTTGCTGTCGTTTAACAGTTTGATAGGATATCCCATATGGCTTTTTTTACCAAATCAATGCTAGTGACTATCCATCTTCACTTACTTGTATTCTCAAATATTCTTATTTTACCTTTCCATATCGTACATACAGTACAGACCAAAAGTTTGGACACACCTTCTCATTTAAAGATTTTTCTGTATTTCCATGACTATGAAAATTGTACATTCACACTGAAGGCATCAAAACTATGAATTAACACATGTGGAATTATATACTTAACAAAAAAGTGTGAAACAACTGAAAATATGTCTTATATTCTAGGTTCTTCAAAGTAGCCACCTTTTGCTTTGATGACTGCTTTGCACACTCTTGGCATTATCTTGATGAGCTTCAAGAGGTAGTCACCGGAAATGGTCTTCCAACAATCTTGAAGGAGTTCCCAGAGATGCTTAGCACTTGTTGGCCCTTTTGCCTTCACTCTGCAGTCCAGCTCACCCCAAACCATCTCGATTAGGTTCAGGTCTGGTGACTGTGGAGGCCAGGTCATCTGGTGTAGCACCCCATCACTCTCCTTCTTGGTCAAATAGCACTTACACAGCCTTGAGGTGTGTTTTGGGTCATTGTCCCGTTGAAAAATAAATGATGGTCCAACTAAACGCAAACCGGATGGAATAGCATGCCGCTGAAAGATGCTGTGGTAGCCATGCTGGTACAGTATGTCTTCAATTTTGAATAAATCCCCAACAGTGTCACCAGCAAAGCACCCCCACACCATCACACCTCCTCTTCCATGCTTCACGGTGGGAACCAGGCATGTAGAGTCCATCCGTTCACCTTTTCTGCGTCGCACAAAGACACGGTGGTTGGAACCAAAGATCTCAATTTGGACTCATCAGACCAAAGCACAGATTTCCACTGGTCTAATGTCCATTCCTTGTGTTCTTTAGCCCAAACAAGTCTCTTCTGCTTGTTGCCTGTCCTTAGCAGTGGTTTCCTAGCAGCTATTTTACCACGAAGGCCTGCTGCACAAAGTCTCCTCTTAACAGTTGTTGTACAGATGTGTCTGCTGCTAGAACTCTGTGTGGCATTGACCTGGTCTCTAATCTGAGCTGCTGTTAACCTGCAATTTCTGAGGCTGGTGCTCAGAATAAACTTATCCTCAGAAGCAGAGGTGACTCTTGATCTTCCTCTCCTGGGGCGGTCCTCATGTGAGCCAGTTTCTTTGTAGCGCTTGATGGTTTTTGCAACTGCACTTGGGGACACTTTCAAAGTCTGCCCAATTTTTCACACTGACTGACCTTCATTTCTTAAAGTAATGATGGCCACTCGTTTTTCTTTACTTAGCTGCCTTTTTCTTGCCATAATACAAATTCTAACAGTCTATTCAGTAGGACTATCAGCTGTGTATCTACAAGACTTCTGCACAACACAACTGATGGTCCCAACCCCATTTATAAGGCAAGAAATCCCACTTATTAAACCTGACAGAGCACACCTGTGAAGTGAAAACCATTTCCGGTGACTACCTCTTGAAGCTCATCAAGAGAATGCCAAGAGTGTGCAAAGCAGTCATCAAAGCAAAAGGTGGCTACTTTGAAGAACCTAGAATATAAGACATATGTTCAGTTGTTTCACACTTTTTTGTTAAGTATATAATTCAACATGTGTTAATTCATAGTTTTGATGCCTTCAGTGTGAATGTACAATTTTCAAAGTCATAAAAATACAGAAAAATCTTTAAATGAGAAGGTGTGTCCAAACTTTTGGTCTGTGCTGTATGTCAAATTCTTGCATTTGTCAAGTCCATCCTAAATGTACGTTTATATGTACACATTTTCAAGTGCAGATTTTGATTTTTGCTGTGTCACTTTCAGCATTGGAAAGGGCAAAATCTGCAGTAAAAACAGACAAATCAATTTCTGCTGCACATTTTTTGCTCAGCTCGTAGGTGAAATTGTTTGCTTCTGTAATAATATAAAACTTTTTCACCAATAAATCTAGATGGGATGTGAAGACCCAAGTTCTTCCGTGGGCGTAATACTACTCAGACAACACAGGGTGAGGGTAAAACAGTGTGGCAATACTTTATTAAACTATAAAACAGACAATAAACACATAGAACAGTCCCAGCAAATGCCCAAGATGGTACAACATTACACAGTCTCACCCCTCCACTGGCCCGCCTGGGTAGAACAGCTGCGACTTTGGACTTCCAGGGACAACTACCTCAACCAGTGGCCCCCCCGCTTTTGGCGGGCCCCCACAAAGAGGCGATAGAGGCAAGCTTAGGAAGCTGACAGTCCATCGAGATATAAGGCCAGGAGATACGAGGGTCCCACCCTGGTCTCTCTGAGAGTTTTCATGGAGCCAGATGACCGGCTGGTCTCAATCTCGCTTCTCTGAATGTCTCCATGGGTTTCAGGCGACTGGAGGGTCCCACCTGGCAACTCCAAACAACATATTCATGGGGCCAAGGTGACTTAATTTTCCTGACCTGGTTTCCCCAAATGTATCCATGGATTCTCTGGTGGTCAATGGAGCATACAGTTGTGCTGAAAAGTTTACATACCCCAGCAGAACTTTTGCTTTCTTGGCCTTGTTTCAGAGAATATGAATTATAACAAAAGAACTTTTTCTCCACTCATGGTTATTGGTTGGGTGAAGCTATTTATTGTCAAACTACTGTGTTGTCTCTTTTTAAATCTTAATGACAACCAAAACATCCAAATGACCCTGATTAAAAATTCACATACCCTGGTGAATTTTTGGCCTAATAACATGCTCAGAATTTGACACAAATTGGTTTGAATGGCTACTAAAGGTAACATCCTCACCTGTGACCTGTTTGCTTGTAATCAGTTTCCGTGTATAAAAGCTGAGTGAGTTTCTGGGATCCAAACAAACTCTTGCATCTTTCATCCAGTCACTAACGTTTCTGGATTGTGAGTCATGTGGAAAGCAAAAGAATTGTCAACAGATCTATGGGAAAAGGTAGTTGAACTGTACAACACAGGAAAGGGATACAAAAAGATATCCGAGGAATTGATAATGCCAGTCAGCAGTGTTCAAACTGTGATTTATAAATGGAAAATCAGGGGCTCTGTAAATACCAAACCACGGTCCGGTAGACCAACAAAGATTTAGGCCACAACTGCCAAAAAAATAGTTCAGGATGCAAAGGAATACCCACAAATAACATCAGCTGAAATACAGGACTCTCTGAAAACTAGTGGTATGGCTGTTTCAAGATGCACAATAAGGAGGCTCTTGAAGAAAAATGGCCTGCATGGTCAGGTCGTCAGAAGAAAGCCATTACATAATTCTTAGGTGCACAATGTTTATAAAAAAAAAAGAAAGTAGCAGTAGTGTACATACTACAGAGTTTTGGCTGGTGCTCTGGATCACTGGGCCAGTGTGACTTTGAACACTATCAACTTCACACCGATATAGTTGGATCCTGTGGTATTGGGGTGACACAAAAGCGGCACAGTTACCTTTGGACTGGTATTCATTACTTTTTAAAGAGGAATTTGGGGGACTTAATACTTTCTATTATTTGGGGGCTCTCATGTTTGTTTGTTTGTTTGTCTTTTAAGGGGGCACTTAGGGGACATTATTATTGGATTACTTACATTGCCCATTCACTGGCAAACCAAGCTATGCCACTGAGCTGAAGTATTGTGATCTAAGCATGGACCGTACATCACAGGTGTATAAATTTGGCCTAAGACTGATTTCACATGCGCATAATCCAGCCACATTTTATCACCTGTTGTTATGATACTCGCTTAACACTGCTGGCACCCAGTAGCCAAAGGAGCACAAGCAGGAACAGCAAGCGGTAGTAGAAGTTCTTGGAGTTTAGCAAAGGAGTTGTAGGAAACAATCCGTAGATAAGTAAGAACAGTCTGGGTTAGACAGTCCAGGAGATGGAGACTGGAACTAGACTAAACAGCTAGACACAATACTCAAGCATTGAGTGAGAGATCCTTCCTTTTTAAGTAGGCCAAACAAGAAATAAGATGGATTCCACAGATTCAGAATTTGCCATCTTAGTAAAGGGCAATTACAGAACAAAGCAGCAGCCTCAAGTTGTAAATAGCGGGATGGCAGCACAATTATTAAGGTGAACAATAGCAGCCACTAGTAGTCAAACTGTAGAAGGACAACAGGAATCCTGACACCAGTATGCAAAACCTATGAGTTTCTGCTGCCTTAGTGGTTGCCTCAGGTTGCCTAGATAGATACAAAAACCCACTTTCAAATTACTTTAGAGAATTCAGGGTTAATAGAATGAACATTCATATTCAGGACCCTAATGTATTAGCCAGCTCCAAAGGAACATCTTCTATTTCTATGAAGCATCAGGAGTGTGACGATACAGAGTAAAATCTTAATAAGCCAGACGTTTAGATTTGTTAAGCCAAGAGAAAAACACTATTGTGTTTAAATTGACTAGTAAATTATGTGTATCTCTGTGGCTGTGGTCAGACCAGTATTTGTATAAGCCTGAATTTTGAATTCTATTCCTTTGGAAACAATCATGTTTACTATGTTAATGACCAATTGTACTAAAAGCCAGATAGATGTTTATTTACAATAGCCCCTGTGATACCAACTATGTAAATAGATTAGCTCAAACAATAATAGCTGAACCCTGCACCTTTACCTCTTACCTGTGCCTGATGACCTCACACAGATGTAAATATAAAACAGGGATGTCTGCAATGCTGGAGACAGAATGAGACTTGGGACAGAGAATCAAGGAACATCAGAAAGACTTTAGAAAGAGGATGAGAAACATTCTTCAGGACAGCAGATGGATTGCATGGCATTAACCAAAGAGACACAGATTTGTATTCTACATGATTCTAGCCTAAGGGTACCGGCCCTGACTGGAGAGATTTGGATCTGCTCCATTAACCATCAGAGAGATATGGATACATTTTGGGGAGTCCAGGAGAGGACGAAGAAGTCACCTGGCCCCATGGATATGTTGTTTTGGGGTTGTTAGGAGGGACCAACCAGTCACCTGGCCCCATGGGAACTCTCAGAGAAGCCAGGGTAGGACCATTGGGTATCCTGGCCTTGTACCTTGATGGAGTGCTAGCTTCCTAAGCTTGCCGCTACTTCCTCTCTGTGGGGACCCACCAGAAGCGGGGGGCCACTGGTTCAGGTAGTCGGCCCTGGAAGTTTCCAAAGTCGCAGCTGTTCTATCCCAGGCAGGCGGAGAAGGAAGGGTGAGACTGTGTAATGTTGTACCATCTTGGGCAATAAACACACTGTTCTGTGTGTTTATTGTCCGCTTTGTGGTTCAATAAAGTATTGCCACGCTGTCCTACCCTCACTCTGGATTGTCTGAGTAGCGTTACCCCCACGGAAGACCTCGGATCTTCACAAGGAGCTTTTAGACATTACATGGAACACCCATTGATAATTTTGGAAACTGTGTAATCCTTTACTTTCCCTCCTGCAGATTAGTGTCTCATAAGAACAACCTTTTAACAAAAATATATTTTCATAGCGGACAACCCCTTCAACAAACACCACCTTATTATATTTGAATATGGCTCTCAAAATAAAGATAGCTATGAAACTAAATCATCTATATCGACAATCACATAAAGCCTAAGTTTGCCATAGAATGTCCGTGATCATGTTTCATAGCTACACTGCAGGTTGAAAATTAAATGCTGAACTGTGATTGGTTGCTTTCTTTATGTAGGTAGTTTCAATATTTAAAGCACATTTTTACAACTAGTGTAAGGTTACTATTGCTCACAGCAACCAATCATATTCCAGCTTTATTTTTTTTCACTGCTGGTGAGAGGATAAAAGCTGAATTTTGATTGGCTGATATGTAATACGACTGCTCCTGTTCTCAGAAAATCATACATATTTTAATGAACTGTCATGGCGTTTGTTCCAGAACTTTTGATAAAAAGAGGTGAGCAATCTTACGTCAGCTCATCAGCTCTGTTAGGATCCATTTATTTTATATTTAATGTACAGAGTATTATTTTAATGACTTGGCCAGATGGAGGGTAAAAGACAACAAGAACCTGTCTCTGATTATGAATCCAGAACTTACAAATGGTCACAGGCGTCAGGCTACCAGACATTTGTAATGAACACAACGGATCTGCCGGGTCCAGCTCACTCGTTACCATCTGGTACATTAATTGTTACTAAACAAGACTTCTTCTTTCTTTAGGAATCCTGGAAACAGTCAGTGAGCTCTGATATTTCACATTCTGTTTATGTAGGTAAAGATTGGGATAAATATACCGAATCCTCTGTTAACTTCCCAAAATTATATTAAAGGTGGTCTTCTAATTAGTGATGAGCGAGCATGCTCCTTACTCGAGATTTATGAGCATGATCGGATGTTTTCCGAGTATCTTCAGCGGTGCTTAGTGTTATGTTTTCGGTGCTCATAATTTTTTTCTTAGGCATTCCTCACATGTATTAAAGCTGTCAAACAGTCGCAAATCATGAGCACTGTGTGACGAAAATATAACACCGGAGCACGCTGAAGATACTCGGCGAGCACTCGAGCATACTCGCCAAACGGGTTAACAGAACATACTCGCTCATCACTACTTCTAATGGATCAGCCTTCTTAGATAAGGTGGCTAGTGTGTATGATGGTGGCACTGAAAATCCAGTTTTCACAAAGAGGTGGTCTTTGGGAGAAATTTCTAATAATTTTTTTTCGATAATTTTCAAGATATGGGATAATAGGAAGTCCTCAACTAACCCCCTGCTCTTCCAAACCAACTAAATGAAATATAACCATCATCTTCCTCTATCGACTACCACAAATACTTGCATTATCTGTGCTGTTATATAAATGCAGGCAACCGTACCGTGTCTGTTTTTAGCTGTGTGAAATGCTCTCATGTGCTGCGTCTCCTATAAAAAGTGCATAGTAATCAGATCAGCAGCGTCACAGTCATCAAGTCATGACCTGTCCTTATTCCCTCTGGAAAGGCAGATACAAGGCTGGGGAACGACTGACGTTCAAGCGCAAATACATATACTTTACTCTGCCTATCTGTCTGTTATATTCTATATCTCTTCTTATTGCAGATACCACATCCCATCCATATAGGCTGTCATGTATACAGTTGTGCTCAAAAGTTTACATACCCCGGCAGAATTTTTCCTTTCTTGGCCTTGTTTCAGAGAATATGAATGATAACAAAAAACTTTTTCTCCACTCATGGTTATTGGTTGGGTGAAGCCATTTATTGCCAAACTACTGTATTTTCTCGCACAATACAAGTGAAGTATATCACATAATTTCGGTCACATGACTGCCTGGTCTCGCCATCGGCATTGGAGAATCCTCACATCGCACGCCGATTGGTGTACTGTGAGGATTCACAAGTCTGCAGTCACATAGTGTGACTGCAGACTTTTCTGCCAAACCTGGACAACCGCTTTAAAGACCAACTTTCATAATATTCAAATGATATTTGATATTCTTCTGTTCAATCATTCATCAAAATTGAACATGAAATAAAATGAACACATTTATTTCCAACCTAATTCACAGAGTTGTCTATTTTGTCTGTGTAGTAAATATTACTTTAGGTGAGGAAATTTATCTCAAAAGGGTTGACCACTTGGGATGAGAGGACTCATGGAAGTTCGGGTTCTGGTACCCTATCCGAACTTTATTCCAAACATTGGGTTTTTATTTACCAAGTTCACTATATGGTAAAACTGACCTGCCAATATGATTCCCTAGGTCAGTACGAATATTTAAGTGGTGAAAAAAAATTCAGAAATTTGTATGAAAAAAAGTTTTCGCGTTTGTCGCCGTTTGTTTCTGAGACCCGTAGCGTTCTCATTTTTTGGGATCTGGGGTTAGGTCATGGTTTATTTTTTGCGCCCTGACCTGACGTTTTTACCATTTTGGGGTAGATACAATGTTTTGATTGCTTCTTATTGAATTTTATCGCAATGTTGCAGCAGCCAAAAAAACAATTCTGGAGTTTCTAATTTTTTTCTCTTTATGCCCTCTATCAATCGGATGAATTTATTTTATATTTTAATCGATTGGACAGTTCTGAACGCGGCGATACCAAATATGTGTATTTTTTTCTTGTTTATTTTCAGTGGAGCAAAACTGGGGTGATTTGAACTTTTGTGAGTTTTTTTTCCATATTTTTAAAAACTTTTTTATTTTTTATTTTATGCAATAGTCCCTTTAGGAAACTTAAAGCTGTGATCGTCCGATCGCCTGTGCTACATGTAGCAGGGCTTCAGCACTGCTATGTATAGCAGAAATAACAATCTCCTATGTACGTCGACCATGAGTATTGTAATGACAGGCATGGAGGTCTTTTGCAGACCCCTCCGGCTGTCTTAACAACCCCTCAACGTCCCCTGATCACATGACATGGGTGCCGATGGGCCGGATTTATGACGCGCTTCCCGCTGTCGCGTGAGGTATCCTATAAAAAATAATGGAACCATGTCTGTTTTTATCCGAGTCGTAAATCAAACTGACCCACTGATGTCTGTAGGTCCAGGAAAACCTCAGACCACCCTCACATGCCCTCCCAGTTGTATCCTAGTGCTGTCTATTTTTGATGTTTGTTTTCTAAGTGAAACCTCCATCAGTTTTTCGTTGCATATGAGAAAAACTGATGAAACACTGATGGTAAAAACTGACACCCTGACCGAACACTGATGAAAATGTGATCCAAAATACTGATGAAAATCTGTCTGTTTTTTGAGCACAAGAAAGATCATTTACAGTACGGTTGAATGAGGCCTAATGGCACCAACTGAGGTCCATATAAATCGGACTGCAATGCTCTGACTGGCCGGTGGCTCTCCCGGCCTAAGTATGTCATCCGCATAGATATATATGAGGCTGCCACGTTCCGGTCGGGAAAGTCGCCGGTAAGTTCCTGCATTGCGGTCCGATCTTGGTCCAATTTGCACAGATGTCTGAATGCGCCCTAAATGTGAGTAATAACGGAAACCATCTATAAGAAAATGGAATTTCCTGCAGTTGCTCTGTGTCTTCAGCAGAATGCAGACAATCTGTTACAGGAGACAGAGGGGCGGTTTTTGTGGTGGCTCCACACTATGAGTCTAATCCTAAAGCGAGCGACTTGTTTAGTAGAATTCTGTTCTTGCATTTCTGGTAATGCAGATCACAACCATTACGTTTGTAACTGTATTTTTTATGTAAATGATTGGTATCCAGTCCACTTACTGACATGAGTATATTAGCCATAGTGAGCTCATAATATCGCAATCATAGGCGACGGTGACATGTTACTGCAGTAACCCAAGTTACTTCTGGCTAGGTGGCAAGTGTAGGTGTTGGGTTAATTTAAGTAATCCAGTCTCTAAGGCCCATTTAACAGATTACGTGATGTTTTCTCTCTCCATCTGTGATTTATCAGCGTGTCACAAATGCACAGAACGCTTAACTATAGGTATTATTCACACGGCTATGTTTAACCTTTTAACTGCTGCAAGGTGTACTAAGCTATTCGTACAGCCATCTTAATTAGGGACACTCATTCTGTGTGTTGTATGCATTATGTGACCTTGATGTTGATTATTCTGATGGAAATTCTGTGGCTGCAATGAAGAGTCTTCAGTCACTTTACAATAATACCCGTAACTGACTTCTTACAATAAAATAAGACCCCTACAATATTTTCAAGGTTTTAAATGCAAAGTAAAGCAGAAAAGACCATACTACATATCAAATACTAAATATATACAGTGCATTGTGAAAGTATTTGGCCCCTTGAACTTTTCTACCTTTTGCCACATTTCTGGCTTCAAACATAAAGATATAAAATTCTAATTTTTTTGCGAAGAATCAACAAGTGGGACACAATTGTGAAGTGGAACGAAATTTATTGGATATTTTAAACTTTTTTAACAAATTCAAAACTGAAATGTGGGGCGTGCAATATTATTCGGCCCCTTTACTTTCAGTGCAGCAAACTCACTCCAGAAGTTCAGTGAGGATCTCTGAATGATCCAATGTTGTCCTAAATGACTGGTAATGATAAATAGAATCCACCTGTGTGTAATCAAGTCTCCATATAAATGCACCTGCTCTGTGATCGTCTCAGGGTTCTGTTTCAAGTGCAGAGAGCATCATGAAGACCAAGGAACACACCAGGCAGGTCCGAGATACTGTTGTGATGAAGTTTAAAGCCGGATTTGGATAGATTTCCCAAGTTTTAAACATCTCAAGGAGCACTGTGCAAGCGATCATATTGAAATGGAAGGAGTATCAGACCACTGCAAATCTACCAAGACCCGGCCGTTCCTCTAAACTTTCATCTCGAACAAGGAGAAGACTGATCAGAGATGCAGCCAAAAGGCCCATGATCACTCGGGATGAACTGCAGAGATCTACAGCTGAGGTGGGAGAGTCTGTCCATAGGACAACAATCAGTCGTACACTGCACAAATCTGGCCTTTATGGAAGAGTGGCAAGAAGAAAGCCATTTCTCAAAGATATCCATAAAAAGTCTCGTTTGAAGTTTGCCACAAGCCAGCTGGGAGACACACCAAACATGTGGAATAAGGTGCTCTGGTCAGATGAAACCAAAATCGAACTTTTTGGCCACAATGCAAAACGATATGTTCTGCATAAAAGCAACACAGCTCATCACCCTCAAAACACCATCCCCACTGTCAAACATGGTGGTGGCAGCGTCATGGTTTGGGCCTACTTTTCTTCAGCAGGGACAGGGTAGATAGTTAAAATTGATGGGAAAATGGACGGAGCCAAATACAGGACCATTCTGGAAGAAAACCTGTTGGATTCTGCAAAAGACCTGAGACTGGGACGGAGATTTATCTTCCAACAAGACAATGATCCCAAACATAAAGCAAAATCTACAATGGAATGGTTCAAAAATAAACGTATCCAGGTGTTAGAATGGCCAAGTCAAAGTCCAGACCTGAATCCATTCGAGAATCTGTGGAAAGAGCTGAAAACTGTTTTTCACAAACGCCCTCCATCCAACCTCAATGAGATCGAGCTGTTTTGCAAGGAAGAATGGGCAAGAATTTCAGCCTCTCGATGTGCAAAACTGATAGAGACATACCCCAAGCGACTTGCAGCTGTAATCGCAGCAAAAGGTGGCGCTACAAAGTATTAACTCAAGGGGGCCGAATAATATTGCACACCCCACTTTTCAGTTTTGAATTTGTTAAAAAGGTTTAAAATTTCCAATAAATTTCATTCCACTTCACGATTGTGTCCCACTTGTTGTTGATTCTTCCCCCAAAAATTTGAATTTTATATCTTTATGTTTGAAGCCAGAAATGTGGCAAAAGGTAGAAAAGTTCAAAGGGGGCAAATACTTTCACAAAGCACTGTATATATATTCTAAATAGATTGTTCTTAGGCTGAATATATATACTACGCGTAAACCTTGAGATTTGTGCTATTTGTCCCACATACAAAGTACATTTTAATCAATAAATCTTGGAATAGTAATAAGTTCTACAATTGAATGTGTTAAAAAATAAATATAAATGTGCCCCTGCTGTGTACTGTGTAATGGCTGTGTCTGATCGTACAGGTACATGGTCTGATCGTACCACAGCTCCTGGGCAGGGGAGGAGGCAAATGAGAGAATACAGGCATGACAGCGTGAGAATGAATAGAGCTGCATTCGAGTATGCGGACTACTGCACTATTCACATGGGGAACAAAAGTGCCTCATTTTGGTGGTCGCTGAAACCCTCACCGATTTAGAAGTTATCACCTATTCAGAAGGTTGGTGATAACTTCTTGTTATCGGAATACCCCTTATCTTTTTTAGCAATTTGTTCTATAGTAGTTCTACTGTGTGATTAGACCCGGCAGGCTAACCTTTATTCCTCACACATACAGCATGTGAAATAAGTATTGAATACGTCACCAGTTTTTCTATAAATATATTTCTAAAGGTGCTATTGGCATGAAATTCTCACCAGATGTCGGTAACAACCGATCCGATCCATACAGGCAAAGAATTCAAACCATAGATGTCCATAAATTAAGTTATCTATAATAATGAGAAATCATTAGTCATTATCAGTAATTAGAAAGCAATTCAGTAATTAGAAAGCAATCCTGCCACTTAGTGAAAAATAATATCACCTGGTTTAACTGATGGCCTATAAAAAGGTGTCTCATTACCAAGGTGGCACACAAGAAACATCTCATGATGGGTAAAACCATTGAGCTGTCTCAAGACTTTCGCAACCTTATTATTGTAAAACTGATGGCATTGGTTACAGAAGAATATCTAAACTACTGAAGGTTCCAGTGAGCACTGTTGGGGCCATAACATGGAAGTGGAATGAACATAATTTCACCATAACCAGCCATGACCAGGTAGGTGCTCACCATAAAATTTCAGACAGAGGAATGAAAAGATTTATCAGAAGAGTTGTTCAAGAGCCAAGGACTATCTGTGGAGAGTTACAGAAAGACCTGGAATCAGCAGGTTCAATTGTTTCAAAGAAAACTATAAGTAATGCACTCAACCTCCATGGTCTGTATGCACACTCACCACACAAAGCTCCATTGCTGAACAAAAAGCATGTTCAAACACGTATAAAGGGGTTTTACCACAAACAAAAGTTAATTTTAATCAATAAATCTTGGAATAATAATAACTTCCACAACTGGATGAGTTTAATTTTTTTTCCTGTGCTGAGATAATCTTATAAATGTGCCCCTGCTGTGTACTGTGTAATGGCTGTGTCTGACCGTACAGGAACATGGTCTGATCATACCACATCTCCTGGGCAGGGGAGGAAGCAAAAAAGTATACAGACATTACAGCATGGGATCGCAGCTGATTCTTTTTGTGAGGTAAAACATTTCTCTGCCATTTTTTAAACAATGTTTTACTTCAAAGAAAGAATCAGCTGTGATCCTGTGCTGTAATGTCTGTATACTTCCCCCCCCCCACCCCCTGCCCAGGAGCTGTGGTATGATCAGACCATGTTCCTGCACGGTCAGACACAGCCATTACACAGTACACAGCAGGGACACATTTATAAGATTATCTAGGCACAGGAACATTTTATATAAACACATCCAATTGTGTAAGTTATTATTCCAAGATCTATTGATTAAAATTAACTTTTGTTTGTGGGAAAACCCCTTTAAAGTTTACTCAACAACATTTAGACAAGGCTGTGAAATACTGGGAGAATATAGTCTGGTCAGATGATGCTAAAATTGAACTCTTTCAATGCCATAATACACACTATCTCTGGAGGCCAAAGGGCACTGTATATCACACCAAAAACACCATACCAACAGTGAAGTTGGGAACATCATAGTGTGGGGCTGTTTTTAAGCATATGGAACTGTCAAAGTTCATGTAGTTGAAGGAATGGAAAAATGTACCAAGACATTCTTGATAAGAATCTGCTGCCATCTACCTGGATGATGAAGATAAAACGACGGTGTACATTTCAGCAAGACAATGAATCCCAAACACACAGCCAAGGAAACTCACAATTGGTTTCAGAGAAAGAAAATAAAGCTGCTAGAATGGCCCAGCCAATCACCTGACCGGAATACAATAGAACATTTATGGAGGGAACCAAAGCTCAGAGTTTATAGAAGGAGCCCACGGACCTTCAGGATTTGAAGAGTGTTTGTGTGCAAGAATGGGCCAATATCACACCTGAGCAATGCATGCGACTAGTTTCTCCATACAGGAGGCGTCATGAAGCTGTCATCACCAACAAAGGCTTGTGTACGAAGTATTAATTACATTTCACTAAGTGTGTTCAATACTTATTCCTTGTGTCATGTCTCATTATTATACATAACTTAATTTATGGACATCTATGGTTTGATTTCTTTTCCTGTGTGGATTGGATGGGTTGTTACTGACATCTGGTGAGAATTTAATATTGATAGCACCTTTAGAAATGTATTTACTTACAAAATTGGTGACGTGTTCAATACTTATTTCACCCGCTGTATCACTGAACCTTGAGCAGCCAAAGCCCTATTTCCGGATTAGTGATTGACTTTCCTTAGACCAGTTTTACTGGGTGCTAACTACTGAATAGTCAAAGCCCCCCAAAAGACCCCATTTTAGGACACAGTCATCTACTCATCACAATTTGGCCGTTGTGAAAGTCACCATGCCCCTAAGCGTTTCCCATTTTTCCGTATTTCAGAAACCTGCCTTTCACTTGCTACATAACATATCCTCCCCTTGACACGTGCCATCGTAATGTAATACTCATTGTTATTCACTTCACCTATGACTGGTTTTAGTCTTTCGGCGGTGGCAATGTTATGCTGTGTATTCATATTCCCAGAAATCTTATGTAATATTTTCAATGTGACAATTTATAAATTCTTCGTATTCTTACAATTGTAGCATTTGTGCCGTAAGTTGTTACATGATGTGAATGCATATAACTTGTGCTGGGAAGTGATTTTCTCTTTCTTTGTTATTGCTGTTTATACTGTACTGTTTTCCTTTTCAAGTCATTACTAGGTCACACTCACTCCCAGAAATAAGAACTAGTATTATCAAAGTGTCACGAATCACCCCATGGACTCAGGGCTAGATGCACACTGAATGCCAATAGGCTGCAGGTCTCCACTGGCAAACATGGCACAGTTGTCAGTTTCCTAGTGGTGCTATATGGTGTCATTTGTGCTATTATATTTTCAATGAGATTGCGTTCAGTTGTTTCTTTACATCTGACATTTAAGGCTTTTAAAAGGTAGTGTCTTATGGTGTCCTAAAATGAAATCCTACTTATCCAGTGAAAGGGAATAGGATATATGTTTATGAGTCTGTGAAATCTGCATGACGGCCATTGAGGGAGCTGTAATGGTAATCAACCACATAGGTTGTCATCCTGAAGTCTCGTGCACACATTGCTTATTTGTGACTTGCAGATTTGGTGCAGATTTTAATCTGCAGCATGTCAATTCTGTATGTGTTGTTGCTGCAGATTTCACCCATACTAAGGCTATGTTCACTCGTTGCTTTTTTGCTGATTTTTATCTTCTGCAGCCAAAACCCGATCTCTTGGCACTAAAAAATCTGCTGACAAAAAGCAGGTTTTGCTGGCTTTTTTGCTGCTTTTCTTGCTGCATTTTTGCTGCGTTTTTTTTGCTACATTTTTCAGAATCCCAAAGCAGCTTTTGCTGGCTTTTTTGCTGCTTTTCTTGCTGCATTTTTGCTGCGTTTTTTTTGCTACATTTTTCAGGATCCCAAAGCAGCTTTTGCTGGCTTTTTTGCTGCATTTTTTGCTACATTTTTTCAGGATCCCAAAGTTTAGCTTTGCTTCCACCAAGCAAGCATGAACAATGCAAGGTGTTAGACCACAGATGGAAGGCATATTTGAATCCATAAAACAATTTTGAAAAAAAAGGGTAATTTGATAAAATTATTTAGTGAAAAATGTTTTTTTATGTCTGAAAAAATAATGACTATTCTGGACAAAAAGTTCATATGAGTTCATGAAAAAACACACAATTGCAAATGTAACAGCGGGGGGAGTTGGTCAGGCATAGTTTACCTAAGGCATTGACAGTGCCTTGAGTAGGATTGTTCATTATTATTGTTCAGTTTCTCACATTGGTAGTGCATTGTTTACTTTTACACATCTCAATAATTTAATTAACCTGTACTAATACTAACTTCCACACTCAGATGAGGAGACCAAGACACTTGGTTTAAACTTGGGAAAATCACAAAAATAAATGGGAAAATCACAAAAATAAATGTGTTTCACATACTGCTGTACCTTCTTTTTTCACTAAAAACGCTGCAAAAACTGATGGAAACTTTTTTTGCTGTGTTTTTGCTGCTTTTTTGCACTTATTGCTTTCTATGGGTGAAAAAAATACTGAAAGAATTGACATGCTGCAGCTTTCCAATTCAGTCTGGAAAAGAAACACAAGCGTGTGCATGAGATTTCTGAAATCTCATAGCTTTTGCAGGTACTGTAAAAAGCTGATTTTTTTTTTAATAAAAAAGCAGCAAAAACGCAATGCGTGAACATAGCTTACTGAGTGGGGAAAAATCTGCACCAAAAGCGCAAGTAAAGAACGCATCAAAAACGCTGCAAAAACACAGCATTTTTCCTGCCAAGATATGCAGAAATGGTCCAGAAATGTTTGCACCAAATACTTAACGGGTGCACATACTTGTTGTGTCAGCAATACACGGTATCACCTATAATACTGATTGATTTGGGAGCAATTTTAATACATAGCATCATCTCTTCCTAAAGCATGTTATACTTTGCCATACATCTGGTAATAAATGGGTTAAATTCTGTCTCTGGGCTATTTGCCTTCTGCATCCTCTCTTTTACCCTACGCTAATTCTACCCCCCTCCTTGCAACTGACATCTGGTGCTAGGAAGCTGCGGTCACTGGGATAGGCCTGTCGATAACTCAGGCTGCTTCACCGCATCTATGCAGAATTCCAAAAATTGTACATCAGATATTGATAGTGTAGCAGTAAAAGTATATTGTTTTTTTTGTCTATTTTTGCCATTTGTCCCATTAAACAGTCCAACGTTCCTCCTCGCATTTTTCTTATCCTTGATCACATAGTGCAAATTTTCTTTTTAATTGTTTATCTAAAATCAGCAGTAAATTTTTACCAGGGAAAACAACAAACAAACAAAAAAACAAAATAAGGCCATGTTCACACATTCAGTATTTGGTCAGTATTTTACATCAGTATTTATAAGCCAAAACCAGGAGTGGGTGATAAATACAGAAGTAATGACGTTTTTCTATTATCCTTTTCCTCTGATTGTTCCAATCCTGATTTTGGTTTACAAATACTGATGTAAAATACTGACCAAATACTGAACGTGTGAACATGGCCTAACGCAGTTGCAATAAAAATGACATTAAAACATTATTACAATGTTGCACAAAGGTGAGCATACATTCACACCCAATCCTTTGGCATTGCACATTGTACATATATGTCGTTTTTTTCCCCCAAGACTTCAATCACTTGTTTACAAAAGAAACAACTCTAGGAACATTTTATTGCCTGCAGTTTTCAGCCCCGCAGTATTCCCCTTAGAAGTCAGTGGGGAACACTACAGGAACAGAGAAAAGATAAAACTGTAACCTGCTGTATGAGGCCCAGGTTTTAAACCGCAACGCTCCATTTTGCATCAGTATTTTGTAAGACAAAAGGAAATACGGATTCAAAGCACAAAAGAGGTATGATTTCCAAAATACTGACGTGAGAAAGCGGCCTGACATCAAGCTGATGTGGTAATTTACTGACTTGAAATATAAACTTTATTTTTAACACATTGGGGTTCTGTGTACATTAAAGTGAATCTGTCAGTAGGATCCACCCTCCTAAGTCGTCTATATGGGCAGGTAGGTTATAGGAAGCTGAATAAAATGATACCTTGATATCTGCGATCTGATGTCTTATTCCAGAGAAATCCACGTTTTTCTTATATGTAAATGAGCTGTACCAGGCTATGGGCCGGACACTGATCTACATGAGAATCTGCCTCCGGAGACTATTATAAATGAAAGGTGGAGTTGCCAGTGTGATGGGCAATCCGGCTCTTTTTGGTGATCTGGCTCACTTGGCTCCGCTCACCAAAAAGAGCAGGCTCTTTTGGATCCTAAATGGTTCCATATAAAATATGTGTTTACCCCAGGTAAACGCATTCTTAAGATGTTAATACAGCTGAAGCCATGCCCACCTGCGGCCGAAACCATGCGCAATTGGAGCCAACCAATTAACTTGATGAATGGGCTGGGTTTGGTTCAGGTGGATGGGTTTTCGTCCGCCTTAATTTTACGCTCTGTGAGAGCCAGTAACAGAATTTAGTGCCTCTCACTGGGGTGCCAGCTCCCCTTGTTCACAGCAGAGAGCTGACTCTTTATCTCGGTTAGTTCGCGAATGATCCATCACTAGTAATGGCTGCTCTCCTGATCTCACTGCAGAGCTGTGTGTGGTTATAACTGACACATCTGCAGGTTCCTCTCAGCTTCCATCTCACAGGTAGACAGGGTTGTTATCTTGTAATACAGCAGAGCTGTGAGAGCTGCAGCAAACATGTTTGTTATGAGACAAAGTTCAGTTCTATGTTAGTTACATGTCTCACACTGGTAATGCCCCATTTATTTATAATAATCTCTGGAGGCAGAGTCTCATGCAGGTCAGTGTCCTTCCCATAGCCTGGATCAGCTCATTTACATATTAGAAAAACATTGATTTCTCTGGAATAAGTCATCGGATCTCCTATGACCTGCATGCCCATATAGATGGCTTAGGAGGGTTGATCCTACTGACAGGTTCCCTTTATATTAACCAGACCTATTTAAGTTTTTACTATGAGTCTAAGAACTAACAAACAGGTAAGTTACGTGTTGTGCCCAGCGTTGAGCTGTGCCGGCACAGAGCGGTCACAGACAGCTCCTACCGGCGATTCAGCAGCTTCCGCTGATGTCACATCAACAGAGCAGTGGCTTCTCTTCCTCTCTGCTCTGTTAATGAGGCATGCCAGCCGACATTATGCTGATTGACAGCCGGCTCCCCACTGCCTAACTGCTGGGAGCTAGTTGTCAATCAGTAGGATGTCAGCAGTCATGCACTGTCGACAGAGCAGCCCGGAAAAAGGAGTACTGCTCTGTTGACATGGAGCACTTGAATCACCGACAGGAATGATCAGTGACCATTCTGAGTAGAACAGACAGTTAGTTGCCTCTGTTAAAAACTACCGGTACCTGCCTGTTAGTATTTAGGCCCATAGTTAAAAAAAAATAGTCCTGGACAAACCCTTTAATGCTCTATGCTGAGCATCTAGTTGGGGGTTACTTATTTTTTTTTCCCCGAAAATTAAATTTCACCTGTTTTCTGGTAGTGTCTGCCTTTTTTGTGGAGCACAGTAGCATTAAAGTGAATGGATATGCCAAGGGCCAAATCTGAATGCTCAGCACAGAGAATTAACACTTTATGAACCAATCCTAAGGCCCATTATACCGGAGTAAGTACGAGGGCTCTTTCAAACGAGCATATAATACATGTGTTAAAATCGGATAGCACACGGGCTGCACACTGACAAATGTTATTTAATGGGACTGTTCAGATTACAGTTTTTTCATACCGACTTAGTGTCTTTGTGAAAAAAATCACAGCATGCTTTATTCGCTTACGTATTTCAGATGAGACTCGCCCATTCAAGTCTATGGTTGCGCAAAAAGAATCAAATCACATACGGATCATTCGTATGGCATCTAATTGTTACGGAAATATTGCCATTATTAAGATAGAAAACTGTATTTTATCATGTACATTTCAGTATTTGATCAGTATTTTACCTCAGTATTTGTAAGCCAAAACCAGGAGTGGAACAATCAGAGGAAAAGTATAATAGAAACACGTCACCACTTCTGTATATTTCACCCACTCCTGGTTTTGGCTTACAAATACTGATGTAAAATACTGACCAAATACTGAACGTGTGAACGTGGCTTTAAACAGTTGATGAATACATACGGATGTCATATGAATGTGAGGAGAAAAATGAAATACGGATGACACACACAGACGGCACATGGATGACTGTTTTTTATGGATGAAAATTGGACAGTTTTTCATCTGCTCATCTGAATCCAGCCAATGTAAGAGTTAGTGCATGAGTGGTTGGTTTAATATTAATAATTTTATGCATTTTGTTTGCCGTCTTTGAACAATTCCTGTTTGTTATAAAGGATCCCTAACAATAAGGTAACCACAGGGTGTCCCACTGCTGAGACCCCAAAGAATGAGCTGTAAACTGTGGGGGAAAAATAGCAGCACAGGGTTAATTCCACTGGCACACCACCACAAGAGAAATAAAGCTTTAAATGGTTCTCATTGAAATCAATGGTTTGTCCATTTAGCACACTGATGTGCAAGAGAACTCTGTATATTCGCTCTCCACCGGCTTATACTATAGAATAGAGTAAAAAATAGGGGACCTTCAATTATTAAATCTGGATTCTATGATAGAGTGTTTTAAAATGGGTTTTCAAATTCGGAAAATCCCTTTTAACACCAAGGATTTTTACTTACAGACATGCAAAATAAAGTGTACTGCCAGGTAAGAATGAAAAGCTGACTATAGTAGTAACTACACGATATGTTTGTCTTGTAAGCTTAGTTGTTTGTATTTGAGACATCTTATGCCTTCACAGAGTTTATCAGGACTTCTTAGGACCGGTCATCAGTACTAGATCAGTGGGGTCCAACACCCTGCACCCCCCTAGTCAAGTGTTTGCAGCTCCCATGGTGGTAGAAAGCACACAGCGGAGCTGCAGTACTACACAACGGAGTTGTGCTGTTCTGGATCTGTTCATTGTGTTGCCTTGGGAGCAGCAATTTATGACTTATCCTATGGCTAGGCCATTAATATAAAAGTCCTAGAAAACTTCTTTAAGCTGTTCAAAAAATAGCTTATTTTCTGCCCAGTATCTCACAGCTGATTCAACAGTCTTAGGCTGCGTGCCCACTATGTGTTTTTAAAGCGTTTTTGCCGCGGAATTTCCGCAGCGAAAATGCTTAAAAAACGCTTGGTAATACGTGCCCCATGGTCCCCAATGATAATCCGCATTGCTGTGCGCATGCTGCGGAAATTTCCGCTGCGGATTATCATTGCGGAAAAATACGCAGCACGTCCATTAATTTTGCGGACACGCAGCGTAATCGCCGCCATTGACTTGCATTGGACGGCGTGACATCTGCATCACTGCATCTGCACAAGCGGATATCACACGGTTCAATGTGCGGATGGTACCCAGGTCTGGAGGAGAGGAGACTCTCATCCAGACCTGGGTACCATAGAAACTGTAAAAAAAAGAATTCAAAATGAAAAAAAAAGATTATACTTACCTTCCGATGTCCTCCCGGTGTTTTCTCCGCTCCGTCTGGTTTGCTGTATGGGTCGCGGTGTTGTGAAGGACCTGCCATAACGTCATTGATCTGTCACATGACTCAATGACGTCACCGCAAGTCCTTCACACCACCGCGAGCCGCCCAAGACACCGGACGCAGCAGAGAAAACACCGGGAGGACATCGGAAGGTGAGTATAATCTTTTTTTTTTTTTTTTTTTTTTTTTTACCATTTTATTCTTTTTTTTTTTAACAAACTTGGTCACACTACTATAAATCCATGCTGGTTGCATGGATTTATATAGTGTGACGAAGTAGTCGAGCACTTTTCCAAGTGATGCTAAAATCGCTTGGAAAAGCGCTTGATAACCCGCATGCAGAAATGCATGCAAAAACGCCTGACAAACGCTTCTACCTGGCGGGAAAAACATATGTAAAATCCGCATGCGTTTTTCCTGCCAGGGAGACGCGGAAAAAATATGCAGCATTTCTGCATCGTGGGCACATAGCCTAAGGCTAAGTTCACACTTTGCGTTTTTTAATGCAAATTTTCAGTTGCGTTTTACAGTACCAGCAAAGTTTGAGATTCCAGAAATCTCATGCACACAGCTTGGTTTTTATTTGATCAGTATTTTGTACTTTGCATGGTTTTTTTTTGCAGAAAAGAGCATGTGACTTCTTTCAGCGTTTTTTCACCGTTTTCACCAAAAACGCAGGTGTCAGTTTTTTCAGCGTTTTTGGTGCAGAAATGTAATGAAATAGAATGAGATATTTTTTTTTCACTGAAGGGAGCAGTGAAAAAAACGCAGCAAAAATGCACCAAAGAACAAGCAACAAACAAGCAAGCTAAATCCTGAACAAACCTTCCTGGCAAGAGATTAGGTTTTGCTGCAGAAAAAAATCGCAGAGAAAACGCAATGTGTGAACATAGCCTTCAGGTCTGTGTCTGTAGTCATTCTTGATCCCCTCACTGGTAACCAATCATTGTAAGGTATTTATGACAGACACCATAACTAGGGATGTCTGTTCTGTATAGATTTATATCAGTGGCCTGCAATTATGACTCTCCAGCTGTCCATAAACATATAAACAGTTAAATATATTCATAAATCACATAAATAATGAATGTGAACTATGGAAGCACTCACTGAATAATGTATAACGCCCATCGATAACTCCCCTGTGAATTTCATGGTAGCTAAGCATGCTGGACAGTGTAGTCCATTGATGACATCTTTAACAGGTGAAGTTACTGCGTAGTCACAGAAGTCAGTGGAGCAGCCTAGCACTATTGTCTAGCCAGGAAAACTAAAGCAAGATAGTTGTAGTTCCTGTGATATAAATGCAAGTGGGTTTTTTTTAGTCCAGATTTCTGGAAATGTGCAGAATGCACTAAATATTCAATTGGCCAACAGCCAAGTTCCCCGCTGTTCTGTATTGTCAGCGCATGTATGTGTGTATGTAATAGCTAAGGAATAGGCAGCTATCAGACATCTTTATTTCTAAAGATGACAATACACCCTAGATGGTGTTAGCTATTCTTCCTAACACCCCCATACTTATGAACACCATGCTCAACTAAGAGTACATGTGTTTTCAATGAGAAGAGAGAAATAAGCAGCTTCCGGGCACCTATTGCTGGGATTTATCGCCTGTAAGAACAAAAGATCGAGCATGTTAAAATCCAATGTGCCTGATCCTTCTTTTCAGCAACATCTGCCATTGGGGAGAGTTGGCTATAGAACAGAATAAAGAAAATGTGATTATAACTAAATTCCGAAATACATTTAATTAGCTAATCACATTTGTTTTGTCCAGTGAGATAATCACAATGGTACATCAAAGTGGCCACTGTTTTGTGATACTGACAGAAGCCTATCCTAAAATGTTAATAGGACAGATGCCTGTAATCATGTGCAGTAGTCTTCCTTTCATGTATATGAAAATGTGCTCCCAGTGGATATCCTGATCTAATACTTAAGATACCAGGAGTGCTGAGGTTAGAAGAGGCTGCTCACACTGCTGTCCACTCTGTCTTTCTGATCTAATACTCGGGATGCCAGAGATGCTGAGGTAGGAAGAGGCTGCTAACACTGCTATGCACCCTATCTATCTGATCTAGTGCTGAAGATACCAGGAATGCTGAGGTAAGAAGAGGCTTTGCATACTGCATTGCACCACATCTTTCTGATTTAATACTGGAGCTACTAGGGGTGCTGAATTAAGAAGAAGCTACTCACACTGCTGTCCACCCTGTCTTTCTAATTTAATACTGAAGATATCAGGGGTGCTGAAGTAAGAAGAAGCAACTCACAGTTCTTTCTACCCTTGCCTTTCTGATCTAATACTGAAAATACAAGGGGTGCTGAAGTAAGAAGAGGCTGTTCACTTTGCTGTCCACCCTGTCTTTCTGATCTAGTACTGAAGATGCCAAGGATGCTGAGATAAGAAAATACCACTCATACTGTTGTCAACTCTATCTATCTGATCTAATACTGGAGATACCAGTGGTGCTGAGGTAAGTAGAGGCTGCTAATGTAGCACCCTGAGGATCCGGCTGCTACAGGGGTATTGCACCTCAACCCAGAGGTGTGATATTCCACTCCCGGGTAAGGATGGAGTGTGGAACTGAGCTCAGAAAGCTGCATGCACTACACGCATCCCATTTCCGAGGAGCAGACCAACGGTACTCCCACTTAGAAATGTGCAGGTACGACCGAGTCTGTTCCTGGCTGGAGTGGGAGGGGGGTGGTACATCCCAGTAGTGTAGGGGCAGATAGGGGGAGCAGCCTGGGTAAAGTTAGGAGCTCATTGGGTGCTGGTCACCTGAGCTCACACATAGAGGGAGTATTTAAGGTGGGCACCATCTTAGGACAGGGTTTTTTGCAGAGAGGGGTCAGTCAGTCAGCCAGTCTTTGCAGAGAAGCCAGAGTGAGAGAGGAGAAGAAAGAAAGACCCAGAGGGGGAGAAAGAAGGAACTCTGAGAACCCAAGTACAACCCTAGGGTGAAGAGTTGGCAACAGGGTACCGGATCCCAAACTGGTGGGGGCTAAAGCATACCTCAGCCAGAGACCGGAGGCCGTGGGCAGGATCTGCCACGGCCACCCACCACATCCACCCTGAAGGCAAACCACGTGTAGGGTCAGGGAACCCAAGGCCAAGGGTCTCCCAACAGAAGGCCCGAGGGAGCTGGACCTAGGTGGATCCCTGGTGGGGACGGCCAGAAGAAAGGACAAGAAGGAGGGCTCAGGGACACGCTCCGGACTTGCTTGGGGGTTGGCTGAATCCAGGACCTGGTGGACGCAGCACGGCTCGGGTGGTCACTCAAGGCCGGAGTGACCGGAATATCTGCAGTAAGTAAACACCCTGAACTGCACAACCCGACTCTGTCTTTAATTATCATCTACGCTGCACCACCACAACCCCCATCCTCTGCACCTGACCCCCTGAGGCCATACCCCTCCCGTTGGGGGTTATACTATCTAAAGCTGCACCAACACCATCAGCCTCAGCGGACCCTGCTGCAGCGGCGGCCGTAGTGACCGCAATCCAACGGGTGGCGTAGTCGACATAACGAACTTTGTAACATCTGTAGGACTGCCACATACTCTGAGCTTGACACCCTGGGCACGGACCGGGTCACAGCCACTCGGAGACTACAACCCCCATCTGATCCGGCTCCGGGTATTCCCCTAAAGAATATGGCCCAGGGGGCGCGTCAACTTTGGCGTAGTCGGCAGGATCACGTGCCCGCAACAACCGGGTACTGCGTGCCTGAAGAAAAGAACAAGTTTACCTCAAAAAGAAGTCTCCTGCCGGTTCCGGAGGGTCCCCGCCATCGGACTCCGTCACAGATCGATTCCTGCCGGTTGTCCGCCATTAACAGCTTTTTCCCGCCATCTGCAGAGTTTCCCGCCACTGGGAGACGGTTCCCGCCATTTCCGAAGATTTCCCGCCTTGGGGGAGCGGACGCCATTATGGGCGTGCCAGAGGGTGGCAAGAGGCCACCTCCCATCGTGGGCCAGGACCGAAAATGGCGCCAAAAGTGGAAACCGCCCCCACCAACAGAGACTGTGATGCTAGAGGTGTCTGTCAGCGTGAAAGAACTGCCCCTGGAGCTGACAATCACCAAGTGGCCCCGGGACCGCCCTCGAAGTGGGAGGACTGAGAAGGAGAGAGCAAAGATGGGTGTCGCCTGGAGCAGTCTGGAGAGAGCGCACCCGGAGACAAGAAGCCTAGAGCTGAGTCCAGAAGAAGCTTACCCGGAGATGGAAGAAGAGCAGAGCAGCACCGGCCCGCTGGCCAGGAGCCTGCTGGAGACAACGGAAGGAGAGCAGAGCAGCACCGACCCGTTGGTCAGGAGCCTGCTAGAAGCAACGACCCCACTAGGCTTAGTGGAGGTCTTGGCACAGCTCCCCCGAGATCGGGAGTGTGCACAGACTGCGCTGGAGGGCCTCGCACGGAGGATGGCCCGGGTGCAACGAGAGACGTTGGCGGAGTGGAGCCGAGAGATGGCCCAGCGGACCGAGACTCGTCAGCGGAGCACGCCACCCGAGACGAGGAGACAGACCGCCTCTGAGGATGGCGCAGGAGGACTGAAGGCCGGAGACGGCGCCGAGAAGGGAGCCGAACGAAAGGAGGCAGGTAAAGGGGACGTTTCTACCCCAAACCGGGAAACCGCGTACCTGCCCCAGCTCCCCGTCGCAGAGCCCGAAGTACCCCCTGCCGTGCCCGTAACCGCAACGTCACCGCCACAGACTAGGCCTCAACCGGAAGCCGCGGCCGCGACCCCTGTGACGTCATACGCCTCGACCCCGAGCGTGACCAAGCAGGAAGTACCATCGGCCTGGTCGCAAGGCCTAGTACCCCCGGGCGCCGCAATACCAACAGCGCCCCCTACCTCCGCGGAGCCACCGGCCTGGTCGCAGGGCCAAGTAGCCCAGGGCGCCGCCGTCCTTACGGTGCCCTTCACTTTCCAGGTGCCCCAGGCCTGGCCGCAAGGCCTGGGCAACCCGGGTGCCACCACCACCGCGCCCATAAAACCAAGAGTGCCGCATCTGGGAGAAGATCTGTTCGCCCAACATACGTGCCCGGATGGGCAGCCCTTTATATGGCCACCGGAGTTTCACCATCCCCGACTCCGGAAAGAGAGACCCCTAGACGAACCCCTGATCACGGGTCCAAAGCCCATAAAGAGGATCTCGCCCCCGCTAGAAGAGACCCAGTTTGAGTGGGACCCCACCGGAGAAGACCTCATGGGGTTCACTCAGGAGACCCGGGCGGCTGCAGCGGAGCGTGCAGAGTGCTGCCGGCAGCAGCTCGAGGTCTTTGAGAGGGAGCGGAGAGAGAGGCGGGTCCGGGAACAACAAGCCCAAATAAAGAGCGCGGAGCAGAAGAGCCGGGCCAGGAGGAGTCCCCGTGCAGCTCATGGTCCCCCTTCCACCGGAACTGTGATCAAGTTCAATATGCAGCACGGGTGGGGCTTCATCCGAGATCACCGCACCCCAGGCGACGTCTTCGTGACAAGAAGAGACGTTGAGTCCCACCTACCGGAGGGACACAGAGGTCGTGACCTTTATATAGGGGACGAGGTCACCTTCACCCGGCACAAGTGTGCCAAAGGACCCTACGCCCTCCATGTGCATCGCCTGACGGAGGAGGAGCTGCGGTGTGAGGAGGAGCAAGAGGACCCGGACGGGTCTGAAGCTAAAGTTAATCACAAAGAAAGAGCAGGAGGACGTCGTCGTTGAGTACAGCGGAGTAGAAGCTGTATATAGTTGCCCGTCGGGGCACAGTGAACCGTTGCTGCTATTATAGTCCCCGTTGGGACCAGAGAATTGAACTGTTACCCGTATTTCCCTTAATCCCTCTGACCGAGGACTGAGAGCGGTCATCCCTTTCCTAAATACCTGGCCGAGGACTGAGAGCGGCCATATCACCTTGTATATAGTTGCGCTTCCTAAAGCGCCCCCTACCGGTTTTATAGGAAAACCATTTTTCTAGAGAAACTGTTGCACTTTTCCCGGGCACACGTTGCACAGTGTCCGGAGGAGGAGCTAGAAGCAAGAGAAGTCTACGAGAATGTTATTTATGAAAAAAAAAAAAGTTTTATTGCTGATATATATGTTTTATATGTGTTTATTATGTTGTTTATGCAAAAATTGTATGTTTTGGTGTTTTTATATCTTACAGCCCGAGGACGTGCTGTGATTTACCAGGGGGGAATGTAGCACCCTGAGGATTCGGCTGCTACAGGGGTATTGCACCTCAACCCAGAGGTGTGATATTCCACTCCCGGGTAAGGATGGAGTGTGGAACTGAGCTCAGAAAGCTGCATGCACTACACACATCCCATTTCCGAGGAGCAGACCAACGGTACTCCCACTTAGAAATGTGCAGGTACGACCGAGTCTGTTCCTGGCTGGAGTGGGAGGGGGGTGGTACATCCCAGTAGTGTAGGGGCAGATAGGGGGAGCAGCCTGGGTAAAGTTAGGAGCTCATTGGGTGCTGGTCACCTGAGCTCACACATAGAGGGAGTATTTAAGGTGGGCACCATCTTAGGACAGGGTCTTTTGCAGAGAGGGGTCAGTCAGTCAGCCAGTCTTTGCAGAGAAGCCAGAGTGAGAGAGGAGAAGAAAGAAAGACCCAGAGGGGGAGAAAGAAGGAACTCTGAGAACCCAAGTACAACCCTAGGGTGAAGAGTTGGCAACAGGGTACCGGATCCCAAACTGGTGGGGGCTAAAGCATACCTCAGCCAGAGACCGGAGGCCGTGGGCAGGATCTGCCACGGCCACCCACCACATCCACCCTGAAGGCAAACCACGTGTAGGGTCAGGGAACCCAAGGCCAAGGGTCTCCCAACAGAAGGCCCGAGGGAGCTGGACCTAGGTGGATCCCTGGTGGGGACGGCCAGAAGAAAGGACAAGAAGGAGGGCTCAGGGACACGCTCCGGACTTGCTTGGGGGTTGGCTGAATCCAGGACCTGGTGGACGCAGCACGGCTCGGGTGGTCACTCAAGGCCGGAGTGACCGGAATATCTGCAGTAAGTAAACACCCTGAACTGCACAACCCGACTCTGTCTTTAATTATCATCTACGCTGCACCACCACAACCCCCATCCTCTGCACCTGACCCCCTGAGGCCATACCCCTCCCGTTGGGGGTTATACTATCTAAAGCTGCACCAACACCATCAGCCTCAGCGGACCCTGCTGCAGCGGCGGCCGTAGTGACCGCAATCCAACGGGTGGCGTAGTCGACATAACGAACTTTGTAACATCTGTAGGACTGCCACATACTCTGAGCTTGACACGCTGGGCACGGACCGGGTCACAGCCACTCGGAGACTACAACCCCCATCTGATCCGGCTCCGGGTATTCCCCTAAAGAATATGGCCCAGGGGGCGCGTCACTAACACTGCTGTCCACCTTGTTTTTCTGATCTAATACTGGAGATACTCTGGTGCTAAGGTGAGAAGAGGCCTTCACACTGCTGTCCTCCCTGTCTTTCTGATCTAATACTCAAGATACTCGGATTGCTGAGGTTAGAAGAAGCTGATCACACTGCTGTCTACCATTGTCTTTTTGGTCTAATACTGGAGATACAAGGATGGCTGAAATAAGAAGAAGCTGCTCACGCTGCTGTCCTCTCTGTCTTTCTGATCTAATTCTGAAGATACAAGGGGTGCTGAAATAAGAAGAGGCATCTCACGCTGCTGTCTACCCTGTCTATCTGATCTAATACTGAAGACACCAAGGATGCCGAGATAAGAAAAGGCCATTCACACTGCTGTCCTCCCTGTCTTACTGATCTAATACTGGAGATACTCAGCTTGCTGAGGTTAGAAGAGGTTCTCACTGCTTTCTACCCTGTCTTTCTGGTCTAATACTGGAGATACCAGGTATTCTGAATTAAGAAGAGGCTGCTCACACTACCCTGTAATTCTGAATGATGAGCTATCACTATTGCTACCACATATTGACCTGGAGATTGCTTGACATTACTTGGTATAGGTTATCTCCATGTCACAGCAATGGAGCTTCTTTCTGCATATACTCACAGGTGGTGGCCATTTTAACCTACTATATTGGTTACCTCCCCAGAGAAAATAAGGGTGATTTGCTAATTAAAAGTATATGCAAATATATTCATAATGAAATTTTCTTTCTTACTTTCCTTATATTTTCTATTCCTGGAGAACCCAAAGAGAAACGAAGATTTTGTATAGTTAAAATCCAACCTGTATGACCCTATTTTGGTAAGTACAGAGTAGATTGTTGGTGGATCCCGTAAAAAAAATCAGATTTTGTGTGCCAGCTTAAATCAGAGTTTTCATAGGGCACAAAAGAAGCTCTGCCACATCTGTATATTGGCTTGGAGACCCCTTTATATAGTGTTAGAAGTCTACCTGTTATTCTTTAGTACTGAGTATATTGCATTTTCCCTTCCTCCGCCTGTGTATATACAATTTAGCATCAGCATAGAGCTCTCCTTTGTAACAGCTCTCGGTCTTTTATCTCGAGCAATGAGAGGTAAACCACTGCTGTGCGCTTCTTTTTGTTACATGACCGCACAACTGTGTGTCAGGACTGCTCCTCTGAAGTGTGTGACGGAGCCTTGGCCTCTGGATTCCCTGCCGCTTGGCTACAGAGCTGCTTCCCTCCGCTGCCCATATTGGATCCTTGCTCTCTGGGTTATTTTTAGCCGGCTGGGACACTCTCTCAGTGGTCCTCTCTACAAGAAGATGTGCATTTGCCTACGTCTAACTATTTTTTTTTTTGAGTGCATTAGCCGCTGTGGTCATTTTCACAGTGGGCATGATTATTATCGTGTTATTAAAAGATGGAAATATTCTTTTGTTGTTTTTTTTTTTTTTGTTCTTTTCATTCATTTAGGAATTTGAGATCTCTTAATTACCCCTCAGAGAGCAGAAGTGTCTGGCAGGAGGATTTAATAATGAAGGCAAACTTCTGTCACAGATGATTGAATCCTGCAAGCTCGTCAAATTTGTCAATTGGAAGCAAATAAGCAACGGAGGGCGGCGAGTGCGATGAAACCTTTTGTGCCCTGACCCCAAGCCGTGCTCCTATGAATGACATACATTCAATATATGATTCGGGACTAGTGATGAGCAAACGTGCTCGGATAAGGGGTTATCTGAGCACTCTTGGGTGCTAACTCAGTATCTTCAGCGTTCTCGAGTCGCCGCAGCTGCATGTCGACAGCTGAAACACATGCATGGATTGCCTAACAAACAGGCAATCCATGCATGTGTTGCGGCGAGATATGCAGCTGCGGTGACTCAAACCTATTTTTCGAGCACGCCAAAGAAAAATAGGCGTTCGCTCGTCACTATTCGGCTCTATTTAATTGCATTTTCTCTCCTGGGTGGAGGAGGTTACATGTGGAAAAAGTCCTAGTATAGTTGCAAATATCCCATCTGATGGCATAGATGCTTTTTCTTCCAGGTGACCTGTTGACACAAGCTCTCAGGACCACAGGGCCGTCACAGTTTCATTACATCTTTTGCATTCAGTGATTCTGGGCCCGGCCTGGCACGCAGGGCACTAGAGAGGGAGCAGAAGGAGGGAGAGCTGCCTGCCCAGGTTTCTATGGCAACACTGAAATACCTCCAGGACAGGAGAAGGCGGCAGCAGGGAGATGAGAGGAGAGGAAAAAAAAAAAGACTCCTAACCCAGCACCAACACCGACCACTGCAAGTGCAGAAGACACTCCCCATGTCTGCTTCCTGCTGCATCCATGACACCCGCACGTTAGGCCACAGACATTATATATAGCCTCGGATCTGAAAAGGGGACAGTGACATTAACTGAAAGGAAGTAGCTTACTACTTATGTGGCTCGCTTTTCTTTTATCACTGTATCCCAGCTGTTGGCTTTGAAGGAAAAAAAAAAGCCTGCTTAATCCTGGTGTCCCAGGCCCACCCCAGGAGCCGCTATCGATTGGCGGATTCCAGGGTTGGTTGCTCACAGTGAAGGAGTGAAGCGGGGGGAGAGGGATGAGGGAGGCTATACAAGGTCCTCCTCCTACACTCCCGTCCTTGGTGCATTCAGGCCCCCTGCGTTCCCATGGAGACGGCCTGTCTGTGCGGCACCTGTACGGGCAACCTGAGAACAGCTCGCTGTCTTCTTCACTCGGTGACTGGAATAAGTGACACGACCTAGCCCACAGCAGCTGCCGCATCATCCCGCATGATAAATCATTTCAATTAGAGAGAAAAGTTTATTTCATTTGTGTTGTGCAGGCTCTCCGCTCTCACAAAACGTCTGCAACTGCTCGAGCGTCCTCTCGGGCTGACTGCAGATCTACATTACGTAGGCAGCGAAGGAGAGGGCACTGATTATTGGGATGTGCTATCAGTGCCACAGACGGAACATGGGGGCAACTCCTATTTCGTTTGTTACCTTCTCCAGGGCAAGAATAAGAAAGGGGCTAAGAACAAAAGAAATCAGAAGGGAATGGAAATCCTGTCCTGTGTTGGGATCCTGAAGGATCTCTAAGTTTTAAGCTGAGTTAATTGGGGCGACTTTGCATTTTAGATATTTGCGTAGTTCCATCTGCCCAGAGTAGGTAGGCACTGCCAGGCCTCACCATGGGTAACGATCTCACCTCTTCACCGCTATGAAGAAATAGGTGTCCATTCCTTTGCATTAAATTTTGCCTTATTTGAGATATTCACCCCATATTTTTGCAATATTTCATTGTGAAATTTCACGGTATTCTGAAAGCTCAGTAAGTGTTTTTTTTTTTGTACCGCTCATTAAAATATGTAAATGAGGTCCAATGAGAACATATTGACACTTGCAATTCATTGTGGGCCCTACTGGAGGTTAACGGGTTAACAAGGACACATTCCGCATTCATATTTCCGACAAGGATTTGTGGCAGGTGCACTGCACCCTCCTGCACACAATCTAGCTGAAGCCCTTTGTGCTCTGACATCTGCTGCCCTGTTCAGCACTGCTTTTTTCTGTGTTATTAGGAGCTTGTTATGTCACCGAAGAATTAGTGAATGGAGGAAAACAGGATGTTAGAAAAGACATGGCAGTGGACCCCATAGTACTGTACGCGGAGCTAGCCACCGGCCAAGCTGGTTAGTTCTGTCCCCGTATGCCTTGATTGATGAATTCCATACTTGCACGTATTGAGCACGATTATTAAATTGTTATGGATTTAGTCACGGTCTCTATTAAAATGTACAGGACCCTTAGGGAGAGAATACACGTCAGGTGTCATGTGGAAATGGAGGACGTGGGAAGTTCAGCTGTAAGACAATCCATTGCATTACTATCCCACTGCTTCTGACATTCCTCCGCTTACCATTCCAGCTGCATCGCACTTTTAGTTACTTATTTGGTCAGTAAGGGGAGCAGTTGTCTGAAGAAATAGCTGCATGAAGTGTTTCCGAAGTGTACTGAAATCTCATTCTGCATTAATAAAACATGCCGTACATCAGCAGGTGTGAGTCTACTACTCGTAGCATAATGTGGAGGTTGCGGTACATTATATTATATGCATAGGGAAAAAGACTGATGCAAATCAGAAACACGTGGTTATCATTTTATAAGATAGGCTTCATATGATATTGTACAAAAAAGAAAGATGATCCGGCACCATTCGTAGCTCTCACAGTATGAGAGGATACCCGCACACACCTTGCGATTTTTCGGGAACTCCGGGTGCTTAACCGTGTATAAGAATTCATAAAGTTTTCAAAGAGAGGGGAAGGCAGCACTCTCTGTCCGATAAAATACTTTTTTATTTAGCAATCTCTTAACACATGGATGCAGGAGGGTGCAGATACAAAAGACGGACAACGGCCGTTTCGTGCACAATGACGCTTCAACAGGTCCAAGCACAGAGACTGCTGCCTTCCCCTCTCTTTGAAACCTTCATATGATATTGTTAAAAATTTCCCAATGTACTGCAATACTGAAATACCTTAAGGTAGCTATAAAAAATGTTTAAAAAGTATTAAAATAATAAATAAATTTGCCCTTCTTTTGCCAATCCAACCCCCCACCCAAAAAAGCACATTTTGTATCATTGTGTCTGTATTATAATCACCCCATATGCTATAGTATTTATATATGGTATTGTATGCCTATTCCTTACATTTTTCTTGTAAAAGGAAATTCAGAAACTCTTGCAACTATATGTATGGGCCTTGACCCTGCAATGCATTGTAATCTCCAGACAGACCACCCATTAAAGTAGTATTATTGGAAAGGTGGGCAGGGATAGTAGCATATTTAACCATTTAAAGTTGGTTAAAAATGCACACACATATTGTGTATCAATATAAATGTATAGATAGTGTCTAAATTCCACCATAGATCTGGTTACAAATCTATCCTCAATACCATTGCATTACTATTCGCACAGTTATGTCTGCAGATGACATATGCTTACAAAAACTTATAACTTGGTATCATTTTTCATTTGGTTCGTATTATTTAATCCTATTTAGCGATATATAGTCTGAACAGTCAGGAATAGGTTACACAATGAGAACATGTCTGATCCTCCAACAACAAGATGTAAAAGTGAAATTTCATATTCAGAACCTATAGATGTGAGACAGAACTTGCATTTACCCATAGGCACAGAAGGCCTGCATCTACAGTATAGCAGAGGATGAGAGATGATCCTTTCCTTGTGCATGTTGGACTCATAAGAGGTGCTTACAGGCGTCCCCATAATCAGGATCAGCACTGATTACTTTACAATGAGGTGCACATGCTTGATGGTTACAAACACACAGATTGACATAGTGCGCTTGATGGTTGCAGACTGAACTTAAAGACACAGTACTTGATACACCACCGATCAACTCATTGGGTTATTGCTTGAATACCACTCCTCGAAGGACGCTCACATTAACTTGCAGTAACAGCAGCCTAGTACTCAATAACAGTAACGCACACAAATTTACATTATTTTCCCACAGGTCACTATTGGGAGATCAATTGTAACTTGCCGCAGGTTATCATCACCTAGTAACCTGCACTGTATCACTTTCATCTTAACTGTGAACAATGGTGTTTGGTGTCCTTCTTCTTCCCACTGCTGTTCCTCTGTATCATGTCACTCTAGCCATAAATCATGCCCAATCCCTTGGCTTCTGGTCTCTTCGAGGGTCAATGTGTACCAAATGCCCTTAATTAAAACCAATAGCAAAGCGCCCCAGGTTTAACTAAAAAGGGGTTTTTGGTTTCTGAGGTCTGCAAAAGTACCGGTATGTTGTTTCTGTTCTGTTTGCACTGACCCAGCGTGTATTCTTGACTGTGTCTTCTTTTCTGTCTACCTCTTACAACCGGACTCTGCCTGCGTCATTGATTTGAACAGGAGTTGATCTGCAGTACTTGGTATCAGCCACTGTACAATATTGGGGGCTTCAGTGTTCTGCTTTGTACACTTGTTGACCCCGGTGCAGATTACAGCTGATTGGTGGGGGGGTGCTGGTTGTTGGACCCCATGATCATGATGTTGACGACCTATCCCATGTATAAGTCATCAATATCATAGTAGTGGACAACTCCTTAATAGGAGTCACACATAAGGGGCCCCCAAACATTTATTCATACAGATGTGTCCAGTCTTAAAGGGGTTGTTTGACCAAAATTAAAATTTTATTAGTGGCTTGGTAAAGTAACGAAAAAAAAAACTAAGCCATACCCGTCTGCTATCACTTACCAGGGTACAGAGCAGGCCACGCCATGATCTGCGATTACACCAGAAGCAAGTCATCAACGGTCAAAAGGCGTCAGGACCGGTGTGGCCTATGGCCTGTGATTGGCTCCTGTGGTTAGGGGAGTCCAGCATCATGTCATTGCTGATGCGCTGCTGAAGTCACCTGACCACTGCAGCCATTCACAGGTGGCATCAGTCTTGCTGCCTTTTGAACGGTGATGATTTCTTTCCGACCACGGAGCGGCCTGCGCAGGATCCCGGTAAGTGACGGTAGTTGAATATATTTCTTTGTTATTTTTTACTTTGCAAAGCCACTGAATTTTAGCTTTGCTCAAACACCCCCTTTAACCTATGTTGAATTGCATTAAGCTTAACATGAAAGTAATTCAGTACAATCTTGTGCCATCCCGTAAAAAACCTAAATGTTAAATATAAGGATCCGACACATGGCATCCATTGAGGCCTGTGTTTAACATGCACTTTATTTGTACACTGAGGTCTGTGTTTGACGTGTACTTTATTTGAACATGTTTTTTTTTAATATCTTACCCCAATGTTGGTTTACAGATAAATTAAGCAAATACATGTCTGTATGTGTATGAGAACAAAGTAATGGGGCTGTAAAGAAACAGAGCACTGGAGCCTTATCAACTATATTATGTGCTCCAAATTATTCATGCTGCTGGTTTCTTGGAAACAAATTGCAATGCTATTTTCACTTTGGGATAGTCTTGTATTTTAATCTATGATCAGTAGCACAAGTTAATATATCATTCATATTCTTACTGGCATCAGACCTTTCTTTAATAGGTAAAATTATTGGTTAGCGGTCCTGTGTTTTGCTGGCTAATTTATTAATTAAAGATAGAAAGAAGCAACATGTCTCTGGGGATAAAAAGGGATCACTAAATCATTTAACATGCGGTGAAAAGGATCACAACTAAAACAGGCTAAGCCAGAGGAAGGAAACCTAAACCAATAGCCTATCTATACTTCTCCAGATAACCCCTTCTTCAGGACACGCCAAGGATGACTATAAAGTGGCAAAGGCTTAACACAGCATGTCATGTTTAATGGAAGAAATAATAGTTCACCAAGGTAGAAAGAAACACAAGTGGTAGTTATACCCTCGACAAATCTTTTCATTATCTGATTTTTTGAGAGCACATAAAATTGCCCTGGAAATGTTTTTTATTATAGACTACGTATTTGCAGAAACTTGCATTAAAAAAAGGACTGAAGGCATGAATTATATGGTTGCTCGACCTTACCCACCAAGGAACATGGCTGAATTTGGCCTTAGTTGTCATCTAACCTTGGTTGTGATTGGCTTGGGTCTTTAAATGACAAGATTTAAAGGGGTTGTCCAGGACTTTAAAATTAATGCCCTATCTTTAAATAGGCACTCCCATTAAGTTTTTTATTCATTAAATGTGTGTATATGTGCATGTAAGGTAGTGTATTAATATACTCACCTACCTCCACACTCTCTGGCCTCCAGCACCGTTCTTCTCCTCTTCTCAGTGACGTCACCGCTCCGCAGACTCTCCGGGACATGCTGTGCTCTGCATGACTTTGCAAGTGACTTTTACAATATAAACCTATGGAGCGTTAGAACGAGACTCTATTGAGTTATATTGTAAAAGATACTCCCGACTCACACATAGAGTGAGCCAAATAGTCACAATTGTGGTGACTTCACTGAGAAGAGGAGCAAAACGGCGCTGATCCCGGAGAGAAAAGCAGTAGGTGAGTATATTAACACATACACACTACAGTACATGCACATATATACACGTTTAATGAATAAAAACGTACTGGAAGTGCTTCTTTAAAAGCGATCATTAATATCAGATCAATTGGGGTCCATCACCTGGCACCTCCACGATCAGCTGGTAATATGTCAGGCGGTGGCCAGCAGGACACAGTGTATGAAGCTATGGTGTTTCGTCTCCAGTTACTTCTAACTGCCGCAGAACCTGTGAATGGTTGATCAGTAAGTGTGTGGGGTGATCTCCACCAATCTTTATTGATAGCCTAACCTAAAGATATGAAAGTTCTGGACAACGCTTTTAAGATGTGTCCATTTAACTTCTGGAGCAATGAACATATGCAAGATTCAGCAGATCTAGAACTTGTGGAGTAGGAAACATATGTTCTGCTTTCTTTATTGGCCTCTGTAGTAGAGTTGCAAATCAATTTGAATGACCGGTCCAGCAGCACAACAGTAATCTCTGGCCGCTTAACAGGAGCCATGAAAAGCGCCTCATACCTGATGGGATCCGCTGCACTTCTTTTGATAAACTGGCTTGGCGGTCTGGCACAATGTCATTGTTACAGTGTGAAGCACACGTGACATCGCACTATGCTGGCTACGCTAAAGAAGCCCTCCGATGCTGTAAGGTAGGAGCCAATTCTCACGGTTCCTGTCCAGCAGACGGAGATTACTATCGTGGCTGATGGAAAGGGTTCTGCAAATCGATTTGTACCAGTTCTACTTAGTAGTGTAAATCTTACTCTGCCCCGTCATGTAAAGGTGTTGAATATACATTTATTTGATTGGGGTTTATATCACTTTTCTGTTCTATTAGATGTAAGGATTTGATATTCGTCCTGTATATGCAGCATCAGTTGGCAGTTATATAGTAGTAGATAGCCTGTCCCTGAATGGTGACTGTAATAAAAAGTGCATCTACCTAAAGGCCGAGTTAAGGGCCGGAGCGAATACAGTCTATGCACATATAAATATCCACGCTCACAAAAATTACTTAGTGGAATTAGGAATAAGTCATGTTATCTATCCTTGTGTAGCGCTTCCATGTTCCTGAACGCAGCAGGAGCCGGTGTGCACAGAAGCCGGTGAGCGCCACCCCTGGCTTGACGCCACCGACATTACTTAAATCCACTGCTGAGTGCAGGGCTGAGTTTGGATGAGAAGGCTACTTTCCTACTCCCCCATTTGGTACTATTCACATCACGCTGTATATTACTGTACAGAACCTCAATGTGGGCACTGACTGTGAGTGTAACAGGAGCCACTCTCCACTACTCTTGTGAGCAGGTGGCACGGTATCGTTCTTTTTCAACCCCCTCCTCCTGGCTGGTGAGTGCGGGCCACAGCATCCTTTACAGTACAAACAATTAAGTTTCAAGAGTTGAGAGATGGCCGTTCACCATATCTCCACCCCTTGGTGTGGTTCACTTTGTAAAATGAGACCTGTTTGTCTCACACATGGCTATGTGTATGGAGGTGTGCAGATCTTCTGGATTGAGTGCCTTTGCTAAAGGAGTAAGAAGCTGAACTCTAAGCCAGACGGGCTAACCTGCACTATTGTATGGACTTGTTACTTTCTGTTTAACTTTTGTGCCGGACAAGGTCTGTATTTAAGTTTTCCTGTGATGTGGTTTATGAGGACTGAAATAAACCAGCCGTACTTTAAATAGAAACAGCTCCTGTCATACGTCATATCGCTCCCAAGTGAGTAGCATTGCCACAATCTATATATATATATGTATATATATTTATATATATATATATATATATATATATACACATATATATATATATATATATATATATATATACACCGTATATACTCGAATATAAACCGACCCTAATATAAGCCGAGGCACCTAATTTTACTACAAAAAAACTGGGAAAACTTATTGATTCGAGTATAAGCCGAGGGTGGGAAATGCAGCAGCTACTGGTAAATTTCCCTATCCTGGTAAATATTGCCCACTCATCACCAATCCTGGTATGCATGGCCCCATCATCCCCAATCCTGGTATATATATCCAGACTCCTGGTATGCATGGCCCCATCATCCCCAATCCTGGTATGCATGGCCCCATCATCCCCAATCCTGGTATGCATGGCCTCCTCATCCCCAATCCTGGTATGCAAGGCCCCATCATCCCCAATCCTGATATGCACAGCCCCCCTCATCCCCTATCCTGCTATGCATGGCCCCCTCATCCCCAATCCTAGTATGCATGCCCCCATCATCCCCAATCTTGGTATTCATGCCCCCCTCATCCTCTATCCTGGTATGCATGGTCCAATCATCCCCAGTCCTTGTATGCATGGCCCCACCATCTCCAATCTTGGTATGCATGGCTCCCCTCATCCTCTATCCTGGTATGCATGGCCCCCTCATCCCCAATCCTGGTATGCATGGCCCCATCATCCCCAATCTTGGTATGCATGGTCCCCCTCATCCTCTATCCTGGTATGCATGGCCCCCTCATCCCCAATCCTGGTATGCATGGCCCCATCATCCTCAATCCTGGTATACAGGACTATGGGCGTGGAGAATAGTGAATAGTCATTTTCTTTAATAGCACGCACAACGTCAGCTGGAGCCACGGCGCCTGCTGCGGCTCAGCGATCCTGTGTGCCCGCTACTAAAGAGAATGAATATTCACTCTTCTCCACGCCCATGGGAGTGGAGTAGAGTGAATATTCATACTTTTCTAATAGCGGACACAGAGGATCACTGAGCCTGCTGCTGCCGCTGCTGACAGTGTGCACTATTAAAGAAAATTAATATTCACTCTTCTCCATGCCTTCTACTCAATTGGGGGTACTGCAGATTAGTATTATAACTGTGCACAGATAAGGTGTTTGAAGGCGGCCGGTGACACCGTTACATGTAGTGCACCATGCTTACAGCCTAGATCCGACCAGTGAGTGCACTGACCCCATTCTTCTCAACATCACAAGGCCTCGCTGCATCCTGCAGGGTGGGATCTTCAGTATATTGGCCAAAATTTCAACTAATCTCTCATTTTTTCATGTCTGTCCTTGTGCTGCTGAGGGAAGAATTGGGTTTCAATTCTTTGTCTGGTGCAGGGCAGCGCACCCGATCTAATAGTAATAGTCACTAATAGCATAAGGTGGCATTGTGCGCCACATGTAACCGAAGCTTACTATGTGCAAGTATAATGAACCTTCATCCGTATTTTGTACAACCTCCCGTGTGTTACACCGTGGCCTGTCTGCATCCTGCTGGGTGCTGCGCTTTAGCCTGCCATTTCATCGGTAAGTATAGTCTTTTTCTGTCATTTTAAGAAATTTGATCCAATTTCCTGTGATTCGTAAACAGACTTTTATCTGTACGTCGCAAGCATATATAGGGTCTAAGTCTCATTTCTATAAAAAAAAAAACAGATTGAGTGCTCAACATGTCATAAAATCTCTGTACATCTCTATACTAAAATATTCCTAAAACTTGTAGGAAAGAGGTCCCTGCAGAATGTGCTGTCATTCGCTTGCCATTGCTTTGCTGTAAGGTTCCTTAGAGCTTAGTCCACCAGTAAGTAAGACTTTGCCTGATGTGAACAGGATAATGGAGAAATAGTCACATAGAGTATATTCAGAGCTCACTATTCTGCATATATGTATACATTTCAGCAAATCTTACTTTAATAGCGAGGTTCATCTGAAGCAGCAAATTGTAAGTGATGATAGACTAATACTGTATAGGAGATGTCCCGAATATGATGCTTTGTTACCTATTCTGCACAGTACATAATGTGCATGGCTGTCATTTTATTTTGCGAACAGCACCCCCTGGTGTATTAATTCATAAGTACTGTCACTATTAATCTATTTCACTTAGCAGCAAGACTTAAGACACTTACACTGCAAGCAATGCTGAAACATTCATGACATTTTTATATACTGGAGTGAAAAGCCTCACTCTTAATGCATACATACATTTATTATAGTTTATGCCAGTTTCAGTTTCACCGAGGCTAGTTAAAAATTAATTCCAGGGATTTTGTGCCATTATTTTTGTATTAATCAAGGTCTACTTATAAAAGTGATTGTTATAATAGGAACAAAATCATTTTTATTTACGAATTTTATATATATATATATATATATAATATATATATATAAACTTTTTATTTGAAATGTAAGAAATTTAAGAGATTCTATGTAATATGCAAATGTTCATTCAGTTTATAATGCATATACTGTATATACAGTACAGACCAAAAGTTTGGAAACTCCTCATTTAAAGATTGGAGAAGGAGGTGTGATGGTGTGGGGGTGCTTTGCTGGTGACACTGTTGGGGATTTATTCAAAATTGAAGGCATACTGAACCAGCATGGCTACCACAGCATCTTGCAGCGGCATGCTATTCCATCCGGTTTGCGTTTAGCTGGACCATCATTTATTTTTCAACAGGACAATGACCCCAAACACACCTCCAGGCTGTGTAAGGGCTATTTGACCAATAAAGAGAGTGATGGGGGGCTACGCCAGATGACCTGGCCTCCACAGTCACCAGACCTGAACCCAATCGAGATGGTTTGGGGTGAGCTGGACCACAGAGTGAAGGCAAAAGGGCCAACAAGTGCTAAGCATCTCTGGGAACTCCTTCAAGATTGTTGGAAGACCATTTCCGGTGACTACCTCTTGAAGCTCATCAAGAGAATGCCAAGAGTGTGCAAAGCAGTCATCAAAGCAAAAATTGGCTACTTTGAAGAACCTAGAATATAAGACATATTTTCAGTTGTTTCACACTTTTTTGTTAAGTATATAATTCCACGTGTGTTAATTCATAGTTTTGATGCCTTCAGTGTGAATGTACAATTTTCATAGTCATGAAAATACAGAAAAATCTTTAAATGAGAAGATGTGTCCAAACTTTTGGTCTGTGCCTACAAGTAGTATTCAACCCCCTGCAGATTTAGCTGGTTGACACATGCGGAATTAACTTGGCATTGTGACATTTGTACTGTAGATCAGCCTGGAAGTGGGAAATGCACTGCAGCAAATTTTTTTTTTTTTTTTTTTTTTAAACGTTAAAAGTTAATTCAGAGTGTCATTTATTATTCAACCCCTCAAACCACAAGAATTCTGTTTGGTCCCCCTAAAGTATTAAGAAGTAGTTCAGGCACCAAGAATAATGAGCTTCACATGTGTGGATTAAAGATCTCTTTTGCCAGCCTTTTCTGACTATTTAAGACCCTCCCCAAACTTGTGAACAGCACTCAGACATGGTCAACATGGGAAAGACAAAGGAGCATTCCAAGGCCATCAGAGACAAGATCGTGGAGGGTCACAAGGCTGGCAAGGGGTACAAAACCCTTTCCAAGGAGTTGGGCCTACCTGTCTCCACTGTTGGGAGCATCATCCGTAAGTGGAAGGCTTATGGAACTACTGTTAGCCTTCCACGGCCAGGACAGCCTTTGAAAGTGTCCTCCCGTGCCGAGGCCAGGCTTGTCCGAAGAGTCAAGGCTAACCCAAGGACAACAAGGAAGGAGCTCCGGGAAGATCTCATGGCAGTGGGGACATTGGTTTCAGTCAATACCATAAGTAACGTACTCCACCGCAATGGTCTCCGTTCCAGACGAGCCCGTAAGGTACCTTTACTTTCAAATCGTCATGTCAAGGCTCGTCTACAGTTTGCTCATGATCACTTGGAGGACTCTGAGACAGACTGGTTCAAGGTTCTATGGTCTGATGAGACCAAGATCGAGATCTTTGGTGCCAACCACACACGTGACGTTTGGAGACTGGATGGCACTGCATACGACCCCAAGAATACCATCCCTACAGTCAAGCATGGTGGTGGCAGCATCATGCTGTGGGGCTGTTTCTCTGCCAAGGGGCCTGGCCATCTGGTCCGCATCCATGGGAAGATGGATAGCACGGCCTACCTGGAGATTTTGGCCAAGAACCTCCGCTCCTCCATCAAGGATCTTAAGATGGGTCGTAATTTCATCTTCCAACAAGACAACGACCCAAAGCACACAGCCAAGAAAATCAAGGCCTGGTTCAAGAGGGAAAAAGTCAAGGTGTTGGAGTGGCCTAGTCAGTCTCCTGACCTTAACCCAATTGAAAACTTGTGGAAGGAGCTCAAGAATAAAGTCCACATGAGACACCCAAAGAACCTACATAACTTGGAGAAGATCTGCATGGAGGAGTGGGCCAAGATAACTCCACAGACCTGTGCCGGCCTGATCAGGTCTTATAAAAGACGATTATTAGCTGTAATTGCAAACAAGGGTTATTCCACAAAATATTAAACATAGGGGTTGTATAATAATTGACCCACACTTTTATGTTTAAAATTTAATAAAATTCAACTGAACAACATAACTTTTTGGTTTGTAAGATTTATGCTTCTGTTCATAAAACCTACTCTCGTTTGCAGTTTGAAGGCTCTAACTTATTTGCATCTTATCAAACCAGCTAAATCTGCAGGGGGTTGAATACTACTTGTAGGCACTGTATATATATATATATATAAACTGTGTATATATATATATATATATATACACACATACAGTGCCTTGAAAAAGTATTCACAACCAATGAACTTTTTCACATTTTTTCACTTTACACCCACAAACTTATATGTATTTTATTGGGATTTTATGTGAGATACCAACAGAAAACAGCAAGTATTTGTAAAGTGTAAGGCTATGTTCACACATGTTGGGGTTTTTTACGTCACAAATCTGCAGCAAAACTTATCTCTGGCAGGAAATCAGCTGCGTCAAAAAAGCTGGTTTTGCTACTTTTTTATTCGTTTTTTTGTGTTTTTTTATGCGTTTTTTTCACTGTCCTTCTGTCTCCATTTGTGCATGTGTGACACCCCAGGGGTCTGGTTGCCACAGTGATAGAGATATTACGTCTGAGAGCAGGTGGGAGGTCCTTTGGTCAGGGATCCTGTGCATGCCACACCTCCTGCCCAGTCTTGGGAGGGGAAGGACTTCCCCTATATAAACCCGGGGCTGAGGCAGAGTGAGTAAGAAAGAAGACAGAACAAGAGTAGAGAAGAGAAGCAGCATAGCAAGAAACATCAGGAGCTCTGTGGGGAGCAGTGTTACAAGGAGTCAGGGGCTGGCAGCTGCAGAGCTCGCCCTGACTGAGAAGATTTCTAACCGGACCCGGAGTCCGAGGCTGTGGGGACTAACTCCTACCCAGCAGCAGAAACCGTCCGGCAGAGGATTTCAGGTCCTCTGGCCCAGAAGCCCGAAGGCACGGTCACACGCGTGGGACCAGCACCGCCATCGTGGAGCGGAAGCCATTAGAAGGCCCCGAGTCACCGGCCATACGGGTGAGCACCACACGGTACACTCAGGGACGTGGGCTACTTATTCCCGCCTCTAGCAAGGTAGCCAGAAGAGTACAGTTAGTTGGGAAGGCCTACAACTCCGCCTGGCCAGGGGAAATCCCATCTGCTCAAGGACTGACCAGGCCCCTATCACTAGCAAATACTCCGGGAGGGTCTATCTTTGTCACCAGTAAAGACCCTGAACTACACCGCACCGTCTCTGAGTGGTTCCTGCTACCCCCATCATCCACGTCGGCTGCCCTGAGGCCATACCCCTCCCGTTGGGGGTTATACCATCCACGCTGCACCATCCTTCCACCGGCCTCAGCGGTCTGCCCTGCAGCGGCAGCTCCATAGCTGTATTCAACGGGTGGCGTAGTCACCAACCATCTACTGCTAGTACATCGCCGCTCAGTTTGACTCCCTGGGCACGGACCGGGTCGCCGCCACGAGACTACAACCCTCAAGAGATCCGGCTCCGGGTAAGCTCCCGCGTGCGCAACGCAGCGCGACACAGGCCCAGGGGCGCGTCAACTTTGGCGTAGTCGGCAGGATCTCGTGCCCGCAACCACCGGGTACTGCGTGCCTGAAAAGCAAAGACTGTTCAAACTTACCAGTGGTGAGGTTTCCCGCCATCCGGCGCCATCTTCTACCTTCTTCCCGCCATCCGCGAAGTTTTCCCGCCATCCGGCGCCATCTTCGACCTTCTTCCCGCCGTCCGTGGAGTTTTCCCGCCATTGGACGCCATCTTGAGGACGCCGCGCGGGAAGAAGAGGGGCGTGGACTCCGAAAGCGCGCGAGAACTGAAGCCCCGCCTCACGTCCGGACGTTGCGTAAGGTCCTGGAAGGAGCCCAGCAGACGCCGACGTCACCGGAGCGCGACGGAAGGTCCTCAACCCTGACGATCCACTGCGGAGCCGCGGCCTACGGAACAGGATCATCGCAAGGTAGGCCACGGTCCACTAGGGGGGAGGAAGATGTCGGATACGGAGGAGAGCTTCACTGCCTCAACCCCCGCCAGCGCCACCGCTGCTGCAGTTATGCCCTTCACCATGCCCTATATCCCGGGAGCAGCTTGGCTACCCCAGTACTCAGGGGAGTCACATACCCTGCATGACTTTAGAGAAAAGCTGGATAGCCTCTTCCAGGTGTACCCCCTCACAGAAGAGCAAAAAGTGAGCATCCTGGTGGCCCAACTAACTGGGGCAGCCAAAAGTGAAGTAAAATCCTGGCCACCTGGGAGGAAGACTGTCGCAGGGATACTAACCCGGCTGAAGGACACCTTTGATACCCGCACCTCAGCTGAGATTAAGCTTAGATTCTACGGGTGCAAGCAGCGAGCGCATGAGAGTATAAGGGACTATGCACTAAACCTACAAGAGGCCCTGAGGGCCATAAAGCAGACCGACCCTGATGGGGTGGGAAACGAGGACAGGCTGTTGACTGAACAATTTATAGAGGGTTTATATTGCAATGCCCACCGAACCCAGTTGCGGGCAATGGCCTTACAGGATCCCCATCTAGACTTTGCACAGTTCAAGGACAGAGCCATCCGGGTGCTCCGAGAACCGGCACCGGGTGGCGTTGTGACCCACAGGCGCCCAGCTATCACTTACCACCAGGAGGCGGCGCCCTTGTCGGCAGGGCCTGTGGGAGCTGATGCGCAGGCTTTGGACAATGACCCGGCTCCAGACCTACGCCATCAGGTCCAAGAGCTAGCTAAGAGCGTTGCTGCGCTAACCCGAACTGTGCAGTCTTTACAGGTTTCCACCCCAGGGAAGATCCAGTTGGCATCCGGACCGGAGGACATCCCGTGGCGTCGACCAAGGAGGACCCCACCGGCCAGAGGAAGACCCAGTGACCGATACAGCGAGGACGGACGACCCATCTGCCGCCGCTGCAATCAACCCGGACATATGGAAAGGTACTGTTCTTTAAACGGGCACAACCTGGGGTAGAGGGCCAACCCCCAGGAAAAAGATCACCAGGCCCATCGAACTGGCGCGACAGATATGTGGGAGGACGTCCAGTCTTGCCTGTGGTACTGGATGGCATTCCCATGAGTGCCCTACTGGACACCGGGTCACAGGTCACCACCATCCCGTACGTGCTCTTTAAGCAGTACTGGAATGACTCGGATATTACCCGCTACCCTGACGACGACTTGAGTATCATCGCCAGCAATGGCCAGCCCGTGCCACAAATCGGATTTAAAGAGGTGACCATCAAAATCGGTAGAGTCGAACTGGCAGCACAGGGACTGATCATTGTAGACATTGACAAACATGAGAGCCACCCAAAAATAACTCTAGGAACTAATGTAATTGAGAATTGTCTTGCAGAAGTGATTTTCCTTCTACAGCAGGTTGCCAAGAACGCCAGCTCCGGCGAGCAGCGAGTGCTCCAGAAAGAGATCCGGGCACTGATGCGACGGCAACAGGTGGAACTCTCCGGCGGTGAGATTGGTAGCGTAAGAATGTGTGACCCTTTCCCTATTGCCATGCCCCCAAAAAGTGAAATGATGATTTGGTGCCGGGCAGCTATTGGTCTGAGAGGTAGAGATTACCAGGCAATGGTAGAACCAGTTTACTCAGACAGTAGGCCCACCATTTTGACAGCACGGGGGGTGGTCAATGTACGCCATGGGAGGGTGCCCGTTCGCATAATCAATATCGGGGAGAGGGAAGTGTACCTGCCCCGGTATGCCACGCTAGCAAAATTATATACCATCAACCAAAACTCTATACAGTCTGTGGAACCCTTGCCTCCATCTCACCCGGAGGAAGGTAACGGCTCTAAGAAAGTAATGGAGGATTGGTGTCAGCAACTACACTTGGGAACTGACTCCACTCCCTCCCACCAGAAACAGGGAGTCTACCGGGTGGTTCAAGAGTATGAGAGAGTGTTTAGTAAACACCCGTTAGACTTCGGGCGAGTCAAGGGGGTAGAACACCGCATCCCCACGGGAGATCATCCTCCCATAAAAGAGAGGTATCGACCCGTACCCCCTGCACATTACCAACACGCCAAGGGGATGCTTAGAGACATGAAGGAGGCTGGGGTAATCCGGGATAGCTGTAGCCCCTGGGCAGCCCCGCTAGTTTTAGTCAAAAAGAAAGACAACACCATGAGGATGTGTGTAGATTACCGGAAAATCAACCGTATCACACACAAGGATGCGTACCCCTTACCAAGGATAGAGGAGTCATTGGCTGCTTTAAGGTCTGCTAACTTCTTCTCTACCTTGGATCTCACTAGCGGGTACTGGCAGGTTCCTGTAGCAGAGGCGGACCGGGAGAAGACCGCATTCACCACCCCGATGGGACTTAGCGAGTTCACCTGCATGCCGTTCGGACTCTTCAACGCCCCAGGAACCTTCCAACGATTAATGGAGTGCTGTCTGGGCCACAGAAACTTCGAGACGGTCCTGTTGTACCTGGACGATGTCATTGTATACTCCAAAACTTATGAGGACCACCTGAAACACCTGGCGGAGGTGTTCGAAGCTCTGGCGAGTTACGGCCTAAAGGTGAAACCCTCCAAGTGTCACCTCCTGAAACCAAAGGTGCAGTACCTGGGACACGTGGTGAGCGCTGACGGAGTGGCTCCCGACCCCGATAAGATCACCGCAATTAAGGGATGGCCAAGCCCCTCCAGCGTAAAAGAAGTGCGGCAGTTCCTCGGGTTGGTAGGCTACTACCGAAGGTTTATTCCCGGTTTCACCAAAAAGGCAGCGCCTATGCAGGACCTCCTGATAGGCCAGTCCCGGAAGGCCAAGAACCAGAAGCCGCCCTTCAAATGGGAAGAGCTAGAAGAAGAGTCCTTCCGCCAGCTGAAGATGGCCCTCACGGGGGATGAAATCTTGGCGTACCCGGATTATAGCCAGCCCTTCATCCTCTACACCGACGCCAGTAACATCGGGCTAGGAGCCGTACTGTCCCAGATCCAGCAGGGGAAAGAACGAGTAATCGCCTACGCCAGCCGAAAACTGCGACCCACTGAAAGGAACCCCGAGAATTATAGCTCATTCAAGCTAGAGTTCCTGGCCGTGGTATGGGCAGTCACTGAGCGCTTTAAGCATTACCTTGCTTCTTCCCGGTTCACCGTGTACACGGATAACAACCCGTTGACACACCTGGACACGCCGTAACCATCTTATGTGTTTTTCTTATTGTATTGTTATTGCTATACCTTGTTATGTTTTTCTAAAAAATATGTTTAGTCCCGGAGTACTAAATTTCACTAGGGGGGAATGTGACACCCCAGGGGTCTGGTTGCCACAGTGATAGAGATATTACGTCTGAGAGCAGGTGGGAGGTCCTTTGGTCAGGGATCCTGTGCATGCCACACCTCCTGCCCAGTCTTGGGAGGGGAAGGACTTCCCCTATATAAACCCGGGGCTGAGGCAGAGTGAGTAAGAAAGAAGACAGAACAAGAGTAGAGAAGAGAAGCAGCATAGCAAGAAACATCAGGAGCTCTGTGGGGAGCAGTGTTACAAGGAGTCAGGGGCTGGCAGCTGCAGAGCTCGCCCTGACTGAGAAGATTTCTAACCGGACCCGGAGTCCGAGGCTGTGGGGACTAACTCCTACCCAGCAGCAGAAACCGTCCGGCAGAGGATTTCAGGTCCTCTGGCCCAGAAGCCCGAAGGCACGGTCACACGCGTGGGACCAGCACCGCCATCGTGGAGCGGAAGCCATAAGAAGGCCCCGAGTCACCGGCCATACGGGTGAGCACCACACGGTACACTCAGGGACGTGGGCTACTTATTCCCGCCTCTAGCAAGGTAGCCAGAAGAGTACAGTTAGTTGGGAAGGCCTACAACTCCGCCTGGCCAGGGGAAATCCCATCTGCTCAAGGACTGACCAGGCCCCTATCACTAGCAAGTACTCCGGGAGGGTCTATCTTTGTCACCAGTAAAGACCCTGAACTACACCGCACCGTCTCTGAGTGGTTCCTGCTACCCCCATCATCCACGTCGGCTGCCCTGAGGCCATACCCCTCCCGTTGGGGGTTATACCATCCACGCTGCACCATCCTTCCACCGGCCTCAGCGGTCTGCCCTGCAGCGGCAGCTCCATAGCTGCATTCAACGGGTGGCGTAGTCACCAACCATCTACTGCTAGTACATCGCCGCTCAGTTTGACTCCCTGGGCACGGACCGGGTCGCCGCCACGAGACTACAACCCTCAAGAGATCCGGCTCCGGGTAAGCTCCCGCGTGCGCAACGCAGCGCGACACAGGCCCAGGGGCGCGTCACATGTACATAAAGTTCTGTGAAAAAAAGAACCTCTATTTTGCCTTCAAAAATGCTGAAAAAACGCTGCTGCATTTTTGATGCGTTTTTTGACCACACAATACTTCCTATGGGTGAAAAAACACTGAAAGAAGTGACATGCTCTATTTTCCAAAAACCCAACCAAGGCAAAAAATACGCAACAAAAAAAACATGATGTGTGAACAGAAAATTCTGGTTTCTCATAGACTTTGCTGGTACTGCAAGACGCAGCTGAAATTTGCATAAGAATCTGCAGCAAAAGAATCTGCAGCAAAAAACACTGAAAAACACAACATGTGTGAACATAGCGTTAAGGAAATGATACATGGTTTTCTAATTAGATAAAAAATATAAATTGAAATATGTGACTCACATTTGTATTCAGCCCCCCTGAGTCAATATTTTGTAGGACCACCTTTCGCTGCAATTACTGTTGCAAGTCTTTTGGGGTATGTCTCTAAAAGCTTTGCGCATCTAGAGGCTGAAATTTTGCCCATACTTCTTTGCAAACTAGCTCTAGCTCAGTGAGATTGCATGGAGGCGTCTGTGAACAGCAATTTTCAAGTCTTGTCACTGTTTCTCAATGGGATTTAGGTCTGGACTGTTACTGGGCCATTCACACTCATGAATATGCTTTGATCTAAACCATTCCACTGTAGCTCTGGCAGTATTTTTAGGGTCATTGTCCTGCTGGAAGGTGAATCTACGCCCCAGTCTCAAGTCTTTTGCAGCCTCTGACAGGTTTTCCTCCAGGATTGCCCTGTATTTAGCTCCAATCATCTTCCCATGAACTCTTACCAGCTTCCCAGTCCCTGCTGAAGAAAAGTATCCCCACAGCATGATGCAGAAACCACCATGTTTGACAAAGGGTATGACATTTTCAGGGTGATGTGTACTGTTAGTTTTCTGCCACAGCGTTTTACATTTAGCCCAGAAGTTATACTTTGGCCTAATCTGACCAGAGCCCCTTCTTTCACATGCTGTGTTCCCTACATGTTTTTTTGCAAACTGCAAACAGGAATTCTTATGTCTTTCTTCTTGCCACTGACGCGCCCCCTGGGCCGTGTGGGGAACCCGGAACCGGACCTTTTGTGGGATGCTGGGGGTTGTAGTCTCCGCGTGGCGGTGACCCGGTTCGTGGCTCAGGGTGGTCAACCCAAATGGCAGAGTATATGCTGAATGTCCGACTATGCCACCCGTGGATTGCGGTCAGGGTGAACCGCCGCTGCAGAGCAGACCACTGAGGCTGGTGTTGTGGGTGCAGCAGAGTGTAGTACAACTCCCCACGGGAGGAGTGTAGCCTCAGGGCAGTGTATGCGGAGGATGGGGGTGATGGTGTAGGAGTAGCAGTGACGACACAGAGTCAGGGATGCAGTCCAGCGTCTTTACTCACAGTTCTTATTATCCAGACCACTTCTGCAGGTAATGGCTGCCCACGTCGTACTGTGCTCACCAGGTGAGGGGCTCAGCCTACTCCCAGATAACTTTGGAGCGCTTCACAGGACCCCTTTTGTGTGTCCTTTCTCTGGCCTGTCATACCCCGCCAGTGACCTCGCTTCTGTCCGGCAGCCTCAGGCCTTCTCTTGGTGAACTTGGCGCCAGTTTCTCTGACCCTATGTGGTGCCTTCCTAGCGGGTGTAGTGAGGGGCTGCGCCACGTGAAATGTCACAGCCTCCGGTTTCTAGCTGAGGGTAGTTTCCCGCCTCCACTAGTTTCGGGGACCGGTCTCCCCCTTTGGCCTGACCCTTCTATGCAGGTAGATTCGGGCGTGCGGTGGCGACTCACCGGTCCGCACCCCTGGGGTCCCTTCTTTCCTTGTTCCTGGAGCCTCCTCCGCTCCTCTTCCTTCCTTCTCCTTCCTCCAGGCTCCAGCCTCCCTCTTAGACCTGCCTGCGGAGCAGAGCCCATGCAGAGCCTCTGTTCCCACCTCCTGCTCCCTCTTCTTCTGTCTGACTGAACTGAACTGATCTAAGATGGTGCCCACCTTTTATACCTCCCTCTAGGTGCACCCTGGAACTGCTCTCTCCCTGCTCCTGCACTACAGGGTTCCCCCTTCCTCGGTGTTCCCTCCCCCTACTCCAGCCAGGGACAGGGACTGTCGTGCTCTGCTTGGAGCATATCGGTCGCCCTGCCCCCCGGAAATGTGGTGTGATGCAAGCAGGTGTCAGGGTTCTGATCCACACTACATCCTTACCTGAGAGTGAGATATCGCACATCTGGATGAGATGCAATACCTCTGTAGCAACCGAGCCCTCAGGGTGCTACACCACTTTTCCATAAAGGCCAGATTTGTGGTGTATTTAACTAACAGTTGTCCTATGGACAAATTCTCTCACCTGAACTGTAGATCTCTGCAGCTCCTCCAGAGTGACCATAGGCATCTTCGTTGCTAATTAGTGCTCTCCTTGCTTGGTATGTCAGTTTAGGTGAACGGCCATGTCTTTGGTAGGTTTGCAGTGGTGCCATACTCCTTCCATTTTTGGATGATGGTTTGAGCCATCAGATTTTCAGAGCTTGGGTTATTTTTTTTCATAAAAACCAAAAAGAATCGATAAAAAAGTCATTAAATGGTATAATGAAAAAAGTAATAAACTTTATTAAACAAGCAACAGGTTTAGCAATTTTCTTTTGTTACCCTTTTTATTTTATTTAACTGTTTATACCGTATTGTTTTGTTCGCATAATGTAACATCTTTGTATATTTTTTATAAACTCTGCCTACCTTTCTGTATTAACGGGTGACCAATCGGCCTGTATAAACGATTAGTGGTGGCAGCTAATAGTTCTTTATATTATTGTGGAGTTAACAGTGACTGTACCAAGGTATATATACATATATTCCATGTGTTGTAATCAGAGGTGTATATACTATACGCTCACTGTGAGTTCACCAATACCCGGTCTAGTAGTAGAAGTAGCCGCGACCTCGTCCATCACCGCCCCAAATGATAGGGTATAATTTACAGTTCGCTAGGGTCTGACCGCTAGGACTCCCATCGATCCTATAGACGGGAATCGGCAGAGTCCCATCTGAGTGCAATGGTTAGGGGATGACTTACAAAATTGGCACAACAAATTTCATGAGCCGCACATATGTGTCGGTTAGAAATGGTCGGAATTGATTTTCAGCCTCTGCGTGTTAACAAGACTGATTCACTGACAGCAAGCAAAATTCTTAAAAATAATTAAAACTATTATATTGTAACCAGTGCAGGGGACAAAGCAACATTAATGTTCTATTTGACCACGTATTTATAAACAGGACCACATAGAAAATAGACATGAGCAAATCTGCCGAAATGGGACAGACTTTCACATTCAACAAATGCTATCGAATTTGGCCAAGAAATTAGAATTTCATTTATTTTATGCGACTCCAGTGTGGCTTTACTGCCTGTACAACATAGTTTAAAAAATGTAAAATATTCCAGTCACCTTGCACCTGTCCCGCTGCCCCAGCCTCCGCTGGCTCCCTTCCTCCAGATCTGGTCTTCTCCTCAGTCTTCACACCAGACCTCATGTAACGAAGAGTGATGACTGCAGACGATCGGAGCCAGGGAGGGAGCCAGCAGAGGTCCGGGCGGGGGCTGTGATGGCAGGACACGTGAGTGGTGACGTGAATATAACATTTTTTTAGCCCCTTTGCTGCAAAAAATCGTAATTTTTGTGTGTAATTTGTAGGAAATCTTAAATAGAAAATAGTTATACTGATTGCAAACTGATTTTCATATTATCATATCAGAACTTTTCTATCGAAAACTTGCGTCTCCACCAGTTGTAGAACTACGAGAATCCTGGACGAGCTGAGACTTTTAGTTCCACAGAATACATTTTTGAATGTGCTATGCCTTGGTTGCTTGGGAACATAGCTGTACTGAGAAAGTGACATTTCTTTGTGAAGCGCATATCCCTGATTTCATGTCTCAGCGTTAGCACCTTGACCCCTGCTGTTTCTCCCGTGTCCTCTGTGAACCACGTCCCGCTGCCTTATTATTTCCTGCTTCTCTCTTCTTTTAATGTGATAAATGAGGACAGAGTGGTCCAGGTCAACATTGTGTGGGCCCGTCATTGCTTGATTCAGGTAGCTATATGGGTAATGCCTTCTATATATAAGGATCCACCATGCTAACAGTCCATTAATTGCTTCATTTAATAACACGATCATGTAGACTAAGCACCTAAGAGATGTGTTATTACGAGGAGTATTATATGATGCTGCTCCACGCTGTACACTGGGACACTGATGGTGAGAGTGCACCCTCACCTCCACATGTGCACCTTCACACCTCCCCCTCATATACAACATATGGATCATCACCCCCAGGAAACAACATTAATGTCTCTAGAGCATGAAATAATGATGCGTCTATATGATTGTCTGAAGACGAGATAGGAACTGAAGATGATGGAGGAGATGGATGTAAAAAGGTTAATCACTACAAAGTAAGGCTTGCCTGAACAAACAGCTGCCATGGTAAGTTACTCTTATGTACATTTTATATGGGAGGATTATAATGAGCCTAGTTGTCAGAGGAAGCGGGTTAAAGACAGCAAAGATGGGATTAATTGGTTTCCATTATGGCTATCGAATAATTCTAACAGAGTGTTCTTGTATCTTTCTGTCTAGCTTTGTTTCTGAAAAAAGTTGGCTACAATTTCAGGTGCCACCTCAGGATACTCCTCTGTCTATATGGCTGTAGTATGTTATTTTGAACAGAATCTAACTACTTCTGTCCTGTATAGGGAGAATAACTCTACATATGAATATTTTCTCTTTGGCCACGGCCCCACTATCAGTATTTGATCAGTATTCGGTCAGTATTTTTTCTCAGGAGTGGAAGCCAAAACCAGGTGAGGAACAATCAGAGAAAAGGTATAATAGAAACAAGTCACCAATTCTGCATTTATCACCCACTCCTGGTTTAGGCTCCCACTACTGAGAAAAAATACTGACCAAATACTGATAGTGGGGCCGTAGCCTTAGGCCGATTTCACACATACAACATCCTAGTATCCTAGTATGGACCACAACGTCTGAACCAGCCGCCGATCTACTGACCTGCACAGCTTCATTTGTACTTATGAGACTGTTGAGTTAAGGGCAGGAGACTTGCGGTTGGTCCACAATTAGACCATGAATATTGGAGTTTTAGTGGGAAGAGTGCTGCTGGCTTTGGTGAAGAAGGGTGAAAAAGGCTTCAAGTGATTTCACTTGCTTGGTCTTGCATGAGGGTGGGCTGAATGGTCTGGTAGTAGGGTTGCCAACTTGACTTTTTATTTTTTTTGGACAGATTATCAACAAATCACAGACAGAGAATATTTTTTTTCCCTACCCCTACACTGGCTGCCTGTGAGATGGAAGCTGAAGCGCTATGAGAAGACTGCTGCTGCAAATGTGTTTGTAATGACACAAAGCTCAGCGCTGCTGCAGGGCTGCCAACTTGACTTTTTATGTTTTCTGGACAGCTTATCAAAAAATCAGACAGACAATATTTTTTATGAACACATTGGAAAACCATAAGAAATAGTTATGATTATAAGTGATACATGTCTACAGCCAATACTTCTAATATGAAAACATTAACTGCATTCATTGTAAACTTATGATAATTACGGTCAATATAATCTGCACAAGTTTTGGCATAAAAAAATCAGATGCCTTAAAAAAAATTTCAGACTGGGCAAAAAAGTGCCTTATTTTTATGGACTGTCCTGGAATTTCTGGACGGTTGGCAGCCTTGTCCGGTAGTATTTACAAGAACTTTATTGCCCAGGGGTTGTGGTTGTAGATTTTATTGTAGCGTATAAACCAGGATAATACCCCATTTTAATTTTTATTCCTCCACAGTGAATGACCCTTATTCTTCTGTTTAACAATGGGTTTGCATAGGAGACGGGATGATGAACTGCTAATCTAACAAATTCTGATGCTTTATAGTGCATGGAATAAATTGGTAGCGTATGTAGCAGTGTTGCTTGTGTGCTTTAATCACTAATATAATCCATCAATGAAAGAGCATTTATATATTACCCAGGGTTACTAACTGTCCATAATCTTCTATAGAGTCCGTAAAAATTGGAAATCTCAGTATTTGTTAAAAAAAGAAAATTACATCTGTGATTTTTTTTAAAAGCTGAAGGCGCTAGTACATAATATTATGATTGTAATTACCATCATTATACAATTCACAGTAAACGTTGCTAGTGTCTCCAGATCAGTATATTTAACTATAACCATATATCTTATGTTTCCTTAAAGAGAATGTATCATTAGAAAATGACCATTTTTTTAATCAGGTTTTTGCGTTAAATGTTTTTTTAATTTTAGTCTTTTTTTTTTCATATCAAGTTCTATATTAAGAAAAAAAAAGAAAACTTGCAACATATACTTTAAACATATACTTCCTGTTCTTTACAGAATATTTTTCAGAAGTCTCATTATCATCAGAGGCAGAATTATAATAACAGGTAATGCCTCGATGGACAGCTGATGAAACAGTATCCATCATTCACAATATGTGATGTGACAGCTGACTTTGCTTTTCATCCCTTCTCAATTACCTCTGAAAATGCTCATTAGAACTCGCTCACAAGAGAATATAACTCAGAAGAGTGCTATCCAATGTTTTATCGGATAGCACTAAGACCGGTGTTATATAATGGGGCAGCATGCTGTGATTTACGTAAATCGGATGGCACGCACCCATTCAATCTATGGGTGCATGTAATACATTGGACTGCAGTTGGATGACTTCCAAGTGCAATGCGACTTCCGTGGACTCAGACCATGGAGAAGATGGAGAAATTAATTAATTAATTAATTAAGTTCTCCGTCTTCTCCTCACCTGTGCTACGATTCTCTCACTTGAGAGAATTGGATCACACCAAGCTGACACTCAGATCAGAGTTTGATCAGAGTGTCATTAGCATAATTGAGCTGATTCTCCCCGAAGAATCGCTGCTCTTGTGACCTTGGCCTTGGATGCAAAAAAAATAGGGTCAACGTCAGTCAGTTGCTGCAAATGTACATGTGGAATTCCTGAAAGAACAGGAAATATAAGTTTACATTAGGCCCTGTGGCCAGTGTAAAAATTGCAAGATTTTTTTTTAAAAAAATTCTTATATGGATTGTGATATGAAAAAAAATATATTCATTTAAAATAATAACCTAACTTAAAGCATGGGTTGTTTTCTGATGGCACATTTCCTTTAACTGGTCATTTTGGTTTTACTGTCTTTAATCGTTAGATAAGTTGTCAAGAAAAAAAGAAAAAATCAAGTTGGCAATCTATTATTATTCTTAAAACCATATAAATCATCTAAGTTTATTAGAGACGAAAAAACTTCAGCTGCACCTAAACGTTAAAGAAGCGGTAGTATAGACGAAGTGGCACACACCTTGGAAAGGAGAAGGAAGTAGCATGATGTCTTCCTCTTTCCCAGGACTTCTCCAGCAGGTGGTCGAGGTCCACAATGCGCTGGAGACTTGCTGCACTACTGATGTGTTACCGAGTAGATAGAAGGTGGATAGAAGTTCCCTCTTATGTATTTCTCCCTGTATCCTCATATACTTATACATCTTTCAGTACAGTCCTGTTGACAGGTACCACTGCAGTATACACATATATAGCATAGATTTATCTTTGAATGGATCTCTATGTTTGTGGGTCATTTATCATCTCTGTTATTGGTTTAATGTGGCCTTTCAGTCCTCAACTGCCATACAAGTCAATGAGCTGAGGAACTGGTATTGAAGAATGATAAATCACCTGCTCTTTATTTATTTCATTCTCACTTTTCCCTTTACTGTGACAAGCACCAAAGTCCGTGCACCAAGGCGTCAGCAGCAAGTTAGGCTATGTGCCCACGTTGCATTTATGAAGCAGAAAATTTCTGCTGCATAAATGCAAGTCCTCTCCCGGAAAAACGCATGCGGAATTCCGCACGCGTTTATCGCGCATTTTTCGCGCGTTTATCACGCGTTTTCCACATGCGGAATTGCCTTGCGTTTTTTATGCATTGGACAAAGGCAATTCCGCTTGCGGAAACGCAAAATTAAATGACATGCTGCGGATTTTTGAAAGCGGCATAAACGCTGCGGAAAAATCCGCAGCATGTGCATAGAACTTGCGGAATCCCATTGGGGACCATGGGGTGCGGATATACATGCGTTTTTCAAGCGTTTACGCTGCGGAAATTCCGCAGCATATACGCTTGAAAAATGCTACGTGGTCACACAGCCTTATTCTGAGCAAATATGTTTCACATCTACAAATCGGCCCTCAAAGGTGTAGTTGGAGCAAAAAATACATTGATCTGGCTGATTATATAAGATATTAGTCATCATGCACCTACAGAATTGTTCTTCATACCTACGTTAAAGAGCATAATGATAAACTTTAAAGGGGTTTTCCACTGCTATTATAGTAATGATCTATCCTTAGAGGGGTTTTCCTATGACTGAAAGTTGATTTTAATCAATAGATCTTGGAATAATAATAACTTCCACAGTTGGATGTAATTAAATAAAATGTTCCTGTGCTGAGATAATCTTATAAATGTGCCCCTGCTGTGTACTGTGTAATGGCTGTGTCTGACCGTACAGGAACATGGTCTGATCATACCACATCTCCTGGGCAGGGGAGGAAGCAAAAGAGTATACAGACATTACAGCAGGGGATCACAGCTGATTCTTTCTTTGAAGTAAAACATTTCCCTGCCTGTTTTTAAACAATGTTTTACTTCAAAGAATGAATCCTCTGTGATCCCCAGCTGTAATGTCTGTATACTCTTTTGCTTCCTCCCCTGCCCAGGAGATGTGGTATGATCAGACCCCCTGTTTATTATATTGATGGATTGACCTTACACAGCAAGCACTTTTTTACCTTTTGTATCACCCCTATTTCCTCATAGATTATAAGCTTGTGAGCAGGACCCTCGCTCCTTGTTAATTGTAGTATTATGTTTTAGGCTACATTCCCACAATGAGGATTTGCTGAGCTCTTGATGTTGCAGATTTCGCGTTTTTGATGCTGTGGTTTTTGTCTCCTTTTAGTATGTCATGTTTTAAATAACACTGCATTGTTTTTTATACTTACTGGCAATATGACAGGTTCCCTTAAAAGTTGTTACTGGCATAGAGCACCGGTTTGTGCAATATTGTTTTCTGATTGTCATACAGTAGTCTAGAAGAAATTTGAGTATTTTAGAAATCAACCTCATAGAGGATTTATTTTGTCATCCTTTGAGTCAGTACCAGATTAACTTGATGGACTAAGTATATAATCATGTGTTAGACTTCTGTTCCCCTACTGATGATGTCATTAGGAACCAGCATCATGATGAGTCCCAGCTATTGTTTTATATATGTATGCGCAATGACATGGCGTGTGCTCATTCAGCTACATATGGTAGTGTTAGCTACTATACGTTACTATTAGTGATAAACGAGTATGTTTTGTTAACCCTTTCAGCGAGTATGCTCGGGGCCGAGCTCCGAGTATTTATAGCTCCTCAGTGATATGGTTGAATCGCTCATCACTAGTTACTATTAGTGATGAGCGAGCATGCTCATTTAACCCTTTCGCCGAGCACGCTCTGGTGCTTTCCAAGTATCTTCGGCGTGCTCGTATATTAAGTTTCAGTCCCTGTCTGCATGATTTATAGCTGTTAGTCAGCCTCAACACATGCATAAATTACCTGTTTGTTAGGGAATCCTCACATGTGTTGAGGCTTACTAACAGCCATAAATCATGCAGACGCGGGGAACTTACTATACGAGCACGCTGAAGATACTTGGAAAACACTCGAGTGTGCTCGGTAGAAAGGGTTAAACGAGCACGTTCGCTCATCACTAGTTACTATACATTAAGTTTGGGAAGATCTTAGAAGGTAAACTATTAATCTTAAATTCCTTGTATAGATGCTGCAGCTCGGTAACGTTTCAGTAGACTTGCATGTTCTTTAAAAATGATCGTCTGATCCCACAGTTCATTGTCATCGACTATGAAAGAAAGTATTATTTTATTTTCCTAATTACAGGATCAGGAATGAATTTACATGTTCTTACTTTTATTAATCCCCACACTGGGATTCAATGTGTGATAATCAGTAAAGATATCACTTTCACTAATGCGTCATGTCCCCGGAGGTTCCCCATATTCCGTGTGCTCCTTTTTTCTTTGGATTTTGTCTATTCGTTTAACACATTTTAGATCACCAAAAATTATAATTATCATATCTTAGATAATGTAGTTTTCCACACTCAGTAAAATGGACCCAAAACACACAAAAAAACCCGTAAAATAACTAACAGAGCAGGTGCTCATGATCCTTGTGTCTAGTGCCGGCTCCCCACCGCTGGGTCTTGTTGTTTTGGTTGTAGCGGTAACGTCACATCGACAGCGCACATCACCGCTGTAGCCAATCACTGAGCTCAGCGGCTGTGACTGTCGCTTAAATGCCTTACCTTTACGATGGCCCATAAATTATCTATAGAATGCTGACTTAACTTGATTATTGTTTTATTGATTATGCAGATTATATAATTTATTTGCATTATAAAATGATTCTGCATGATGTTGGTTGGTGTACAGAGTTAGGAGATACTATTTCATCAGGTGCAATATAGCTCAATTTGCAATTTGACAACTTATTGTGATATCAATATATGTTACCAGTAGTTGCTGTTCTATCACTAAATGATCACTTGGCACAAACAGTGCAGCCGAAAGAGTTAAATGACATGTTCAACTTTGCTACATCTTTGCATTTAGTGCACATATCATATCTGCCTCTGGAGTATAGTCATGCTGACGTCTTAAATATTCCCCTATGCACATTAAATGCCCAGCTATGACTCATCATTAGCAATGCGTTATAATAACCACTTGTCATGATTATGTCATGCTTCTAATGTCCCATTACTCTCCATTCCTCTTACAATAAAAACAGCTATCAAGCATGTGGAGGCATGACTTACGTCTGCCGAACATTTATTCTTCTATTATTCAGTTGTAACAGTCGGCGTGTATTAATAAGCTGAAATGTGCAATGTAGAATTATGGCTGCAAAGAATACACCGAGTAACTGCATAAATAGGAAGGTTCATTATTCCAGTGTCGGGTAAAGATAAATAATTACTCTTGGGTCAGGTTTAATGGTGACCATCTTGGTTGTTAGACAAAACTAAGAAATGGCTAAATAGGATTTTTACCGACTTGCCGTAATATAAGTAGTGAGAGCTTAGAATTACAATATGATTTCTTTTTTTTCTTCTATATTTTAGGGAGAAATGCTCTTTAATGGGGAAAACTGTGAATACTTCCAGTTAACCATACTTGTTCTGAGCTTTAGTGTAAGGGTCAACAATACGAGAAAATGCCTTAGAAGGCTTAATCTTACCAATCTCTTCCCTCCACATTTAGAGCATATGAGACTCACTGATTATGTATATAGTAAAGTTGGCCATATTATAATAAGGGTAGTCATAAATAGTAGAGAGAATTATGTTCATTGGTGAGCAATAGTTAAAAAGGCATCTGATGAACTACTGTTCCGCCAGTGTAGCCAATTTAGTTTTAATCTATATTGGCCATACATCCATGCGAAGAATGACCGATTATTTTTTAAACATTGTACTGTAGAAATATTCTTTTAGAAAGATCATAATTGGATCAGCCAAGTGTGACGTCTGTGTTAGTGCCAGTCTCCTCTGTTTTTGCTTCCATCACCGGTGTGATTCTTGGACTTGTGGTACCATCTTGGCTACGAGCTTGAAGGTTAACATTTGTATTGGATTCCTGCTGTTAACTCTGTGCATGGCTGCTTGATATCTTAGAACCTGTATGCCTATCCCTAATGCTAGTTATTAAATTCAACTTGACTTGCTCCGATTCCATGCTCTTTCCTCCTGTGGTGCTATTTGGATTATTTTGTTTTCTGAACATGGCTTGTATTTAACCACACGCTAGCTCTCTGATTCTGTTCTTGACTTGACCGTTTGATAATGACCCCACATGATGACCCTTACTGCTGCCTGCTTGCTCCACCAGCCAGCAGCCTACTCTGTGTGCCCAACCCAGGGGTCTCTGTGTAAGTCCAGATTCCTGTACAGGAGTTAAAGGATTAAGGCCAACCTTTGGTATCTGGTAGATGACATGGCTAACGATACACCTCTCCTTGGAAGCCCTGTTAAGTTCTGCTAGGCTACCATGAACAGTGCCCGCATAACATGAATAATGTAAAAGACAGCTGACCTTTTTCCGGACAGTGATGTTATGTCATTGATCAGCTAAACCTGTCATTTGCTGGACAAAATGGTTGCTTAAAATAATTTTGATCATCTTTAGAATATTTTGTATGTCCCGCCTCAAACAAATTTGGGGTTCAGCAGAAAGAGATGGACCCCTGTATTCTCCACAAGACTCCTACACGACTGTCAGTCTACTAGACATTCAATACACTATCTTAACTTCTTTTTTTATTATTTTTAATTTCTTCCTTCAATTAATCGAGTATAAAATTACAAAATGTTGAAAACATTGGCCTAGATTCATCTTGACCAGCGATGTTAACGCCGTTCTTGATGAGGAGCCATGGTAGAGTCAACTGCTATAGATTTATTAAGAGGCACGCCCCTCTTAATGAATCAGGAGCTTCTGACAAGTGACATGCGCCTCACCACAGATCTAAGATTTCTGGCATAAGGTACGTCACAACTCGTTATAAAATAGACAAGCTGTGGCGTAGCGCCCCCATCCTGCACCTGCAGATCTGCCCATTTTGGCGAAACTGGCATGAAAACTCAAAAAAAATCGCAACATTTTTGTACATCTCCCCATTTGGCAACTTTTCAAATTCAGAATTCTGGTGTAATCGCTTTGCTGAATTGGGGTCATTGTGTTTTAGTCATAAAATCAAATTTTTTCAAGTTTCAATAAAACGTCCATACAGTGTACAGTCAAAATATATGGATAGCTATAATATATCCCTTTCAGCTTCTACTCAAGTTATTTTTTATTAGCAATATTTAGTGTCGATTACATGGTCGGCTTTTTATGGTAATTTTGAAATCAACATCTCTGTTGAAAGAAATCGATAGCAGGGAGACATAATGGCTATTGATTATGCCTTTACCCAGATCATATGGGGTCGTAACTTAACTGTATAGTTATAGTAAAAGAAATTACATACCTGGAATCCATTCTCCTGTACTGGGATATGGAAGTTTTGGTGCCGGCTATTAAAATGTTGTAATATAAAGTGCAAAATATTGGCAAAAGCCAAGCTCAGCAATCGATGCTGTAAAAGTAGAGAAAAGTTTTTAGAGATGCTATAAAATCCCCCAGCATGAGTCAAAGGAAAAGCTGTTTGCATATTCTGATAATGATAATTGGCGTGAGAGCAGAGGGAAAAGTTTAATTAAAATGTTGATCATTCTGCCTATTTGGCCTGTGCCTTATTTTCTGTATCTTTGTTAATTTCCATATGTGTCCCGGGTGTCTTCACCCAACTGGTATGGTTGAACATTTATTCCATATAGTTATCCACATAGAGTTTTTTTAAGGGTGTAAAGTTTTCACTATTTCTAAGACCCTCTTTCTGCTGGACATTTTTAAACACATGTTCCATAGTATTGCAATTTCTGCTGGTAAATAGTGGGGTCCTATAGAGTGGGGGGCATTTTAATGTTTCCTATCTGAAGTCCCGTGCACGCTTCCGATGTTCACAGCAGATTAGAGAAAAGTACATGGGTGGACACTAAGGTGACTGCAGAATACAGGTGTCACAAAAAGGGCCTTTTAGGAAATATTTTTGTAAAATAAAGGTCAACCACTTTAATAACTCTGAAGAGACTGTGAATATTGCGGCTACTAAGGATAGGTTGTCATGCAGCAAGTGCATAGCTACTAGCCTTTCTCTGAATTGTCAAGTTGTCAGCCCAAGCTAGAGCCGTCACTTCATAACCACACGTTTCATTCTCTCTCTTACTGTACAGGAATTAGATATTGTAAACATTAACATATTAGTGGATTATGTTATGTTTCAGCAAATAATCACTAAAGCTAGTTTATCCTACAAAGACTTTGCCAGTGAAGAAGCCGGATGCACTAGTAATAAAATGTATCCTTGGAGACAAGTCTAATCTAAGGGTTAAGAACAATTAATAATTACTTCCTTAAGCATACTTTATTAAATGATGAAGGGTCTCATCTGTTGCCGCTTCCTATATCAGGTGCATTTTTATTTCCCTCATGTCCAATAATATCCAGTTAGAATAGTGAAATAACTATTGAGATGACCGTATAGAATATCATAGTCTCGTGATGACATCTATTACCAGAAAATGAATAATGATGACCTCGCCTAAGACATGGCCGTTGGCTATGGGTCTCAAGTCGGCAATTATGTTTCAGCTTACAAAATTACTTATTAATTAGAAACTAATAATCAATTAACATCTGTATGTCATTCCGTGACATGTGGTCTAATATTATGTATCCTTTGGGGGGAAAAGTTAAATATGTTGAAAATCAAAACATTTAAAATCTAAGAGTTTTTATCACCTTTCCATGCTGTCACTTTAAATAATCGGTTATTGGATTTCCCTTGAAGTCAATACCTACATATAGTTGTGTGATATTTAAGGCTTGGGCTACAGACAAATGTTCTGTACTGAGATTTTCCAACTTTTAGTACAGCTGCTGTCCAGACACATACTTTTGTGTACTTGTCACGCAAGATGTGTGAAAGACTAAGTGCAACACAAAGGGAAGGGGGGATTGGAGACCTCCGAGGCTGATCTGATGTCACCCTGTCTCCACTAATGTCCCTATATTGGTTCCTCACCAATCGCCGCACCCGAACCTAAACCCTGTATTTCCCTAGCGCTTGGCCCTGGATAGGGAAGGGGGGATGAGCACTAGTCGATCCCCACTAAACAACTAAAGACAACAAGGGAGACAAACACGGGGGAAAGTAGCTTAGCTTTAGCCGACTTCAGAGAGATAACTCCAAGCACCACAGAGGAAGATAGCAGTCTGAGAGCTCCAAGCATTCACAAGGAAACATGTGAGTATCACTGGCCCATTCCTGCTGCAAAGTGAAACTATTTAAACACCCAGGCCAGGGTGTCAATTAGCAGGAAGGAGGTAGCCGCTGGGTCCTAGAGTGAAACAGCTAAGAAGGTGTCTGTAATGTCAAACGAAGACATCTTCTGCAACCAACTGCAGGGCGACTGTCTTTCACATCTGAAACACCCATGACAGTATTGCAGCTGTCACATCATTGAAAATATCACAGCAAAAAGTTTGTGTGTTGCTTTGACTTCTAGCTGCACATTGCGGCTGTATTATAGCTCCATGTTATGGCTTATGCAGACGGCCATATTTTCGATCTGAGTTTGATCTGACAAAACATCGGTTTTGACTCGGACCAATGTTATTCTATGGGGCCGTGTATTTGTCACATTTTTTCCTCAGACAGAGTTTGTCCAAGGATGAAAATCGCAGTGTGCTCAATTTGCATCCAATATTTGGATCGCACTCAGTCGTGCAAGTAAATGAGTTTGTGCAAAAAAATGGGCTGCACTTGGATGACATCTGAGTCTGATTTTCACGGTTTGATAGAATGGAAAAGATGGAGAATTTTTTTCCCCATCTTCTCATCTTAGAAAATCAGAGCACACTGTGTTCACACTTTGATCAAACTGCATAATCGGCCCTCTTCTCTTGGATGAGAGAAAGTGCGGTGGTGTGACTCTAGTCTTATATAGAGCTGTAATAAGACTGTCATTACAGTAGGATCCTCTATTGTACCTTGGTTTGCTTCTGATTTGATACAAATAATCTTTCTGTAGTATTCTGAATGAATCCATATGTAAGAATGTATTGTAATCTAAAAGTATTCTAACAGAGTTCAGCTGAGATAGTAGCACCCACTGTGTACTATGAAAGGCACAGACTTTTTTGCAGTGCCATAAGGCTTCCTATTAGTGGGCTCTGCCATTATATGTAAAATAATGATAGTAATAAATGATCATAGATGCTAAGGCTAAGTGCCCCCGATCCAGAAATGCTGCAAATTTTTTTTGCATCTCCCTGGCAGGCAAAACGCATGCGGATTTTAAATGCGTTTTTCCTGCCAGGTAGAAGCGTCTGTCAAGCGTTTTTGCATGCATTTCCGCATGCGGCTTATCAAGCTCTTTTCCAAGCGATTTTAGCATCACTTGGAAAAGTGCTTGACAACTTGGTCACACTATATAAATCCATGCAACTGGCATGGATTTATATAGTGTGACCAAGTTAATAGTTAAAAAAAATAATAAAAATGGTAAAAAATAATCATTATACTCACCTGTCCCCCAGCCTCCTGTACGATGCGTCTGGTCTTTTGTACAGCTCGCGATGGTCTAAAAGGACCTGCGCTGACGTCATTTAGTCATATGACGGGTCACGCGACCGCCGACGTCAGCAGTCTGACGCTGTTTGGCTCCTTGGTGAACAGTCATACAGCCTACACTGCCATGAGAGGTTCTGCCAGGTCCCCTATATACTGATTGACTAATAAAGTCATCTATTCAAACTTATAGTAGCTTTGATGAGCCAAATGTATTGCATGTATTGTATAGAAACCTGAGTTGGTTAATAAAATCTTCTGTTTTCCCTATTGGCTATAACTATATTGGGAAATGCTTTTGACGCGCCCCCTGGGCCATATTCTTTAGGGGAATACCCGGAGCCGGATCAGATGGGGGTTGTAGTCTCCGAGTGGCTGTGACCTGGTCCGTGCCCAGGGTGTCAAGCTCAGTGTGTGTGGCAGTCCTACAGATGTTGCTAAGTTCTTAATGTCGACTACGCCACCCGTTGTGTTGCGGTCACTGTGGCCGCCGCTGCAGCAGGGTCCGCTGAGGCTGATGGTGTAGGTGCAGCTTTGATGATATAACCCCCAACGGGTGGGGTATAGCCTCAGGGGGATCAGGTGCAGAGGATGGGGGTTGTGGTGATGCAGTGTAGACGGCAATCAGAGACAGAGTCGGGTTATGCAGTTTAGGATGTTTACTCACTGCTGATGTTCTGGTCACTCCAGCTTCGAGTGACCTCCCGAGCCGTGCTGCGTCCACCAGGTTCTGGATCCAGCCAACCCCCAAATAAGTCCGGAGCGTGACCCTGAGCTCTCCTTCTGTCCGTTCTCTGGCCGTCCCCACTATTGATCCACCCAGGTCCAGCTCCCTCGGGCCTTCTGTTGGGAGACCCTTGGCCTCGGGTTCCCTGGCCCTCCACGTGGTATGCCTTCGTGGTGGATGTGGTGGGTGACCGTGACAAACGCTGCCCACGGTCTCCGGTCTCTGGCTGGGGTGTGTTTTGCCCCCCACCAGCTTGGGTTCCGGTACCCTGTGCCGACTCTTCACCCGGGGATTTAAGTTTGGGGTCTTGGAGTCCTTTTCTGCTGTTTCCCCCTCTGGGTCTCTCTCTCTCTTCTCCTCTCTCACTCTGGGTCTTTCTTCTCTGCTCTCTGACTTCCTCTCTGCAACTGACCCTGTTCTTAGTTGGTGCCCACCTTATATACACCCTCTATGTGTGAGCTCAGGTGACCAGCACCCAATGAGCTCCTATCTTTACCCAGGCTGCTCCCCCTATCTGCCCCTACACTACTTGGGATGTACCACCCCCCTCCCACTCCAGCCAGGAACAGACTCGGTCGTACCTGCACATTTCTAAGTGGGAGTACCGTCGGTCTGCTCCTCGGAAATGGGATGTATGTAGTGCATGCAGCCTACCGAGCTCAGTTCCACACTCCATCCTTACCCGGGAGTGGAATATCACACCTCTGGGTTGAGGTGCAATACCCCTGTAGCAGCCGAATCCTCAGGGTGCTACATTCCCCCCTGGTAAATCACAGCACGTCCTCGGGCTGTAAGACATAACACCAAAAACATACAAAATTTTTCATAAACATATAAAATATATAAAACATTATATATATAAAACTTTCTCGTCGCCTCTGGCTCCTCCTCCGGTCACTGTGCAACGTGTGACCGGGTACAGTGCGACAGTCTTTCTAGAAAACATGGTTTTCCTATAAAACCGGTAGGGGGCGCTTTAGGAAGCGCAACTATGTACAAGGGTATGGCCGCTCTCAGTCCTCGGCCAGTTAAGGAGGGAAAGGGAATGGCTGCTCACAGTCCTCAGCCTGTGGAATTAAGGGTAAACGGGTAAACAGTTCACTCAGCTGGTCCCAACGGGGACTATATTTGCAGTAACAGTTTCTTTATACCCCGATCGGGTAACTATTTACAGCACCTGCTCCGCTGTACCCAACAACGTCTTCCTCCTGCTCCTTCTTTGGGGATCTCAGCTTCAGACCCGTCCGGATCCTCTTGCTCTTCCTCCTCACATCGCAGCTCCTCCTCTGTCAGGCGATGCACATGGAGGGCGTAAGGTCCTTTGGCACACTTGTGCCGGGTAAAGGTGACCTCGTCCCCGATGTAAAGGTCACGACCTCTGTGCCCCTCCGGCAGATGGGACTCCACGTCTCTGCGCGTGACAAAGACGTCGCCGGGGGTGTTGTTGTCTCTAATGAAGCCCCACCCATGCTGCAGGTTAAACTTTATTACAGTCCCGGTGGTACGGGGACTGTGCACTGCACGGGGGTCCCTCCTGGTTCGGCTCTTCTGCTCGGCGCTCCTTATTTGGGCCTGTTGTTCCCGGACCCGCCTCTCTCTCCGCTCCCTCGCAAACTCCTCGAGCTGCTGTCGGCAACACTCAGCACGCTCCGCTGCAGCTGCCCTGGTTTCCTGAGTGAACCCCATTAGGTCTTCTCCGGTGGGGTCCCACTCAAATTGGGCCTCTTCAAGCGGGGGCGAGATCCTTATCACGGGCTTCAGAGCCGGAATCAGGGGTGCACACATGGCCCCAACTCTCCTCTGGTGCTCCAGTTCATAATACCTCTGGGGCCAGATGAAAGGCTGCCCGTCCGGCCACGTGTGCTGGGCAAACAAGTCCTCTCCCAGACGCGGCACCCTTGGTTTTACGGGTGCGGGCGCGGTGGTGGTGGCGCCCGGGTTGCCCAGGCCTTGCGGCCAGGCCTGGGGCACCTGGAAGGTGAAGGGCACCGTTAGGACGGCGGCGCCCTGGGCTACCTGGCCTTGCGGCCAGGCCGGAGGCTCCGCGGAGGTAGGGGGCGCTGTTGGTAATGCGACGCCCGGGAATTCTAGGCCCTGCGACCAGGCTGGTGTTACTTCCTGCTTGGTCACGCTCGGGGTCGGTGCGTGTGACGTCACAGGGGTCGCGGCGGCGGCTTCCGGTTGGGGCCTAGTCTGCGTCGGTGACATGGCGTTTTCGGGCACAGCAGGGGGACTTTCGGGCTCTGCGACGGGGAGTTGGGGCAGGCAAGCGGTGTCCTGATTTGGTGTATAGACGTCCCCTTTACCTGCCTCCATGCGTTCGGCTCCCTTCTCGGCGCCGTCTCCGGCCTTGGGTCCTCCCGCGCCGTCCTCAGAGGCGGTCTGTCTCCTCATCTTGGCTGGCGTGCTCCGGGTCTTGGTTTGCTGGGCCATCTCTCGGCTCCACTCCGCCAATGTCTCTTGCTGTACCCGGGCCATCCTCCGTGCGAGGCCCTCCAGGGCAGTCTGTGCACACTCCCGGTCTTGGGGGAGCTGTGCAAGGACCTCCACTAGGCCTAGTGGGGTCGTGGTTTCTAGCAGGCTCCTGACCAACGGGTCGGTGCTGCTCTGCTCTTCTTCCAGCAGGCTCCTGGCCAGCGGGCCGGTGCTGCTCTGCTCTCTCGCCATCTCCGGGTGAGCTTCTCTGCTACTCCTTTCCAGGCTTCCTGCCTCCGGGTGCGCTCGCTCCAGACTGCTCCAGGCGGCACCCATCTTCGTTCTTTTCTTTCGTCTCCTCCCACCTCGAGGGCGGTCCCGGGGCCACTTGGTGACTGTCAGCTCCAGGGGCGGTTCTTTCACGCTGACAGACACCTCTAGCATCACAGTCTCTGTTGGTGGGGGCGGTTTCCACTTTTGGCGCCATTTTCGGTCCTGGCCCACGATGGGAGGTGGCCTCTCGCCACCCTCTGGCACGCCCATAATGGCGTCCGCTCTTCCAAGGCGGGAAACCTTTGGAAATGGCGGGAATCGCTTCCCAGTGGCGGGAAACTCTGCAGATGGCGGGAAAAAGTTGTTAATGGCGGACACCCGGCGGGAATCGACTGGTGAAGGGGTCCGATGGCGGGGACCCTCCGGAACCGGCAGGAGACTTCTTTTTGAGGTAAACTCGTTCTTTCTTTCAGGCACGCAGTACCCGGTTGTTGTGGGCACGTAATCCTGCCGACTACGCCAAAGTTGACGCGCCCCCTGGGCCATATTCTTTAGGGGAATACCCGGAGCCGGATCAGATGGGGGTTGTAGTCTCCGAGTGGCTGTGACCCGGTCCGTGCCCAGGGTGTCAAGCTCAGTGTGTGTGGCAGTCCTACAGATGTTGCTAAGTTCTTAATGTCGACTACGCCACCCGTTGTGTTGCGGTCACTGTGGCCGCCGCTGCAGCAGGGTCCGCTGAGGCTGATGGTGTAGGTGCAGCTTTGATGATATAACCCCCAACGGGTGGGGTATAGCCTCAGGGGGATCAGGTGCAGAGGATGGGGGTTGTGGTGATGCAGTGTAGACGGCAATCAGAGACAGAGTCGGGTTATGCAGTTTAGGATGTTTACTCACTGCTGATGTTCTGGTCACTCCAGCTTCGAGTGACCTCCCGAGCCGTGCTGCGTCCACCAGGTTCTGGATCCAGCCAACCCCCAAATAAGTCCGGAGCGTGACCCTGAGCTCTCCTTCTGTCCGTTCTCTGGCCGTCCCCACTATTGATCCACCCAGGTCCAGCTCCCTCGGGCCTTCTGTTGGGAGACCCTTGGCCTCGGGTTCCCTGGCCCTCCACGTGGTATGCCTTCGTGGTGGATGTGGTGGGTGACCGTGACAAACGCTGCCCACGGTCTCCGGTCTCTGGCTGGGGTGTGTTTTGCCCCCCACCAGCTTGGGTTCCGGTACCCTGTGCCGACTCTTCACCCGGGGATTTAAGTTTGGGGTCTTGGAGTCCTTTTCTGCTGTTTCCCCCTCTGGGTCTCTCTCTCTCTTCTCCTCTCTCACTCTGGGTCTTTCTTCTCTGCTCTCTGACTTCCTCTCTGCAACTGACCCTGTTCTTAGTTGGTGCCCACCTTATATACACCCTCTATGTGTGAGCTCAGGTGACCAGCACCCAATGAGCTCCTATCTTTACCCAGGCTGCTCCCCCTATCTGCCCCTACACTACTTGGGATGTACCACCCCCCTCCCACTCCAGCCAGGAACAGACTCGGTCGTACCTGCACATTTCTAAGTGGGAGTACCGTCGGTCTGCTCCTCGGAAATGGGATGTATGTAGTGCATGCAGCCTACCGAGCTCAGTTCCACACTCCATCCTTACCCGGGAGTGGAATATCACACCTCTGGGTTGAGGTGCAATACCCCTGTAGCAGCCGAATCCTCAGGGTGCTACACTTTTAGGAATCGTTAAAAAATAATTCAACCAGTTAGAAAAACTTACTTGTCGCAAATGAAAAATAGAAACATGGAGAGGTGTAAGGACAACTTACTTGTATCAAGAACAGTACAAGTCTCGGATCCCTATGGTATTGTTATAGCACATCTGTTATCAATGTTTGCAAGTTTTTCATTACTTTGAAGGTGAAAACAGAACAAATTCTAAAAGAATCTTAGAACAGTACATCAGCTGTAACATGACTGCTGTGTCAGTGCACATCCTCTATCCACATATGGATGCGACACAATGTAAAAGCTGCAGCTTCTGTCGAGGTGTGATGCTGCTATGTAGCAGTATCATATTCCATAGGGTAATGGATGTTGCCAGGTATTCTGGGCCTAAAATAAGCAATATATTTAAAAATCTTATATAATGTACAAATGACACTTTGTATATATAGATACACTGTATCTATAATATAACCGGGGATGCGTGTCTCTGTCTGAAGCCTTTATAGACTGCGCATGCGTGACACGCCTGGCTCCAGACAGAAGCAGACATCCAGCCGTTACAGGTAAGAGGAGTGTATAGCGCTGGAGATCACGTATGCGTAGACACTAAACGCATACCGCGATCTCCGGCGCCATACTTACATACTTACCTGACCGGGAGGAGCGTTGCCGCGGCGCCTCTCTTTGCTGGAGACTGGGGTAGGAGTGAGGCGTTGGATCGGTGCATGCACATAGCGCTATCCGGCGCCATTTTACTGAAGACACATTTGCAAAATGGCACCGGACAGCGCGGTGCTCCGGCGCCGCACTCCTCTCCTGGCCTCCGGCAGAACAGGACACAGCAGTACTGGAGCCCAGGGAAGAAAGGTGAGTATAAGTGTTTATTTTTTTGTATGTGTGTACAGCGTGAAAGGGATGAGGGGACCATTCATACCAGGATTGGGGGGTGAGGGGACCATGCATACCAGGATTGGGGGGTGAGGGGTGCCATGCATACCAGAATAGGGATGAGGGGTACCATACACACCAGGATAGGAATGCGGGGCACCATACATACCAGGATGAGGGGTGCCATGCATACCAGGATAAGGATAAGGGCTGCCATGCATACCGGGATTGGGGATGAGGGGTGCCATGCATACCAGGATAAGGATGAGGGGTGCCATGCATACCGGGATTGGGAATGAGAGGTGCCATACATACCGGGATTGGGGGTGAGGGGTGCCGTGCATACCGGGATTGGGGGTGAGGGGTGCATGCATACTGGGATTGGGGGTGAGGGGTGCATGCATACAGGGATTGGGGGTGAGGGGTGCCATGCATACCGAGATTGGGTGAGGGGTGCCATGCATACCAGGATTGGGGTTGAGGGATGCCATGCATACCGGTATTGGGGGTGAGGGGTGCCATGCATATAGGGATTGGGGGTGAGGGGTGCCATGCATACCGGGATTGGGGGTGAGGGGTGCCACGCATACCGGGATTGGGGGTGAGGAGTACCACGCATACCAGGATTGGGGATGAGGAGTGCCACGCATACCAGGATTGGGGATGAGGGGCACCACGCATTCCAGGATTGGGGATGAGGGGTGCCATGCATGCCAGGATAGGGATGAGGAGTACCAGGCATACCAGGATAGGAATGAGGAGTAGTATACATACCAGGATTGGGGATGAGGAGTGCCACACATACCAGGATTGGGGATGAGGGGTGCCACGCATACCAGGATTTGGCATGAGGGGTGCCACGCATTCCAGGATTGGGGATGAAGGGTGCCACGCATACCAGGATTTGGGATGAGGGGTGCCACACATTCCAGGATTGGGGATGAGGGGTGCCATGCATACCAGGATTGGGGATGAGGGGTGCCACGCATACTAGGATTTGATATGAGGGGTGCCACGCATTCCAGGATTGGGGATGAGGGGTGCCATGCATACCAGGATAGGATGGTGGAGACAGGATGGGGGCAGCGCAAATACCAGGAGGGGGGCAGCACATACCAGCATGGGAGATCATATACCAATAAAAATGCTCACCACCCGGGCGTAGAACGGGTTCAATAGCTAGTGTGTGTATATATATATATATATATATATATATATATATATATACACATACATACACTACACATATACGCACATACATACAGCGGGAGAAATAAGTATTGAATACGTCACCAATTTTCAATGTAAATACATTTCTAAAGGTGCTATTGACATGAAATTCTCACCAGATGTCGGAAACAACCCATCCAATCCACACAGGCAAATAAATCAAACTATATACAGTGGGGAAAATAAGTATTTTATACACTGCCGATTTTGCAAGTTTTCCCACATACAAAGAATGGAGAGGTCTGTAATTTTTATGATAGGTACACTTCAACTGTGAGAGACAGAATCTAAAAAAAATCACAGAGTATGATTTTTAAATAATTAAGTTGCATTTTATTGCATGAAATAAGTATTTGATCACCTACCAACCAGCAAGAATTCTGGCTTTCACAGACCTGTTAGTTTTTCTTTAAGAAGCCCTCCTACTCCACACTCATTACCTGTATTAATTGCACCTGTTTGTACTCATTACCTGTATAAAAGACACCTGTCCACACAATCAGCCATACGCCAACCTCTCCACCATGGCCAAGACCAAAGAGCTGTGTAAGAACACAAGGGACAAAATTGGAGACCTGCACAAGTCTGGGTTGAGCTACAGGACAGTAAGCAAACAGCCTGTTGAGAAGGCAAAATCTGTTGACACAATTATTAGAAAATGGAAGAAACACAAGATGACTGTCAGTCTTCCTCAGTCTGAGGCTCCATGCAAGATCTCGCCTCCTGGGGTAAGGATGATTCTGAGAAATCTCATGAATCAGCCCAGTACTACATGGGAGGACCTGGGCAATGACCTGAAGAGAGCTGGGACCACAGTCTCAAACATTATCATTAGTAACACAGTACACCACATGGATTAAAATCCTGCAAGGTCCCCCTGCTCACGTCAGCACATGTCCAGGCCCGTTTGAAGTTTGCCAAATGGGATGATCCAGAGGAGGCATGGGAGAAGGTCATGTGGTCAAATGAGACCAAAAAAGAACTTTTTGGTATCAACTCCACTTGCCCCTGTTTGGAGGAAGAAGAAGGATGGGTATAACCCCAAGAACACCGTCCCAACCGTGAAGCATGGTGGGGGAAACCTCATACTTTGGGGGTGCTTTTTGCAAAGGGGACAGGTTGACTGCACCTTATTGAAGGGAAGATGGATGGGGTCATGTATCGTGATATTTTGGCCAACAACCTCCTTCCCTCAGTAAGAGCATTGAAGATGGGTCGTGGCTGGGTCTTCCAGCATGACAATGACCCGGAACACACAGCCAAGGCAATTAAGGAGTGGCTCCATAAGAAGCATTTCAACATCCTGGAGTGGCCTAGCCAGTCTCCAGACCTGAACCCAATACAAAATCTTTGGAGGGAGCTGAAACAGCCCCGACACCTGAAAGTTCTGGAGAAGATCTGTATGGAGGAGTGGGCCAAAATTCCTTTTGCTGTGTGTGCTAACTTGGCAAGAACTACAAGAAACGTCTGAGCTCTGTAATTGAAAACAAAGGTTTCTGTATTAAATATTAAGTTCTGTTTTTCTATTATATCAAATACTTATTTCATGCAATAAAATGTAAATTAATTATATAAAAATCATGCAATGTGATTTTCTGGATTTTTTTAGATTCTGTCTCTCACAGTTGAAGTGTACCTATGATACAAATTACAGACCTCTCCATTCTTTGTAGGTGGAAAAATTGCAGAATCAGCAGTGTATCAAATACTTATTTTCCCCACTGTATGTCCATAAATAAGTTATGTATCATAATGAGAAATGACACAGAAAAAGTATTAAACACGCTTGCTGAAATTTATTTTATACTATGTACAAAAGCATTTGTCCGTGATGGTTGCTTCAAAACGTCTTCTGTATGGAGAAACTAGTCACAGGCATTTTGTCCCCAGGTGTGATTTTGTCCCATTTTCCAACACAAACACTCTTCAAATCCTGAAGGTGCGTGGGCTCCTTCTATGAACTTTGAGCTTTAGTTCCTTCCATATATTTTCTATTGGATTCAGGTCAGGTGATTGGCTGGGTCATTCTAGCCATTTTATTTTCTTTCTCTTAAACAAATTGAAAGTTTCCTTCACTGTGTGTTTGAAATAGTTGTCTTGCTGAAATGTCCACCCTCGTTTCATCTTCATCATCCTGGTAGATGACAACAGATTTTTATCAAGAATGTCTAGGTAGATTTGTCCACCCTTCCTTCAATTATAAGAAGTTTGCCAGTGTCATATGCTGAAAAACAGCCCAACCCCATGATGTTCCCACTTCTAAACGTCACTTTTGGTATGGTGTTTTTGGCGTGATATGCAGTGCGTTTTGGTCTCCAAACATGGTGTAAATTATGAATCCAAAGAGTTCAATTTTGGTCTTATGTGTATTGCCTGGTGAATGTGCATACAGGGGGTTGAGTGCATTACTTATAGTTTTCTTGGAAACAATTATACCTGCTGATTCCAGGTTTTTCTATAGCTTTCCACAGGTGGTCCTTGGCTCTTAAACAACTCTTCTGATCATTATTTTCACTCCTCTGTCTAAAATCTTGCGGGTAGCACCTGGTCGTGGCCTGTTTATGGTGAAATGATGTTCTTTCCAAATAGAATCATAGAATTTTAGAGTTGGAGGGGACATCCAGGTCATCTGGTCTAACCCCCTGCTCAATGCAGGATTCACTAAACCATCTCAGTCAGATGTCTATCCAGCCTCTGCTTGAAGACTTCCATTGAAGGAGAACGCACAACCGTGGGTGGCAGCCCGTTCCTCTTATTGATCGCCCTCACTGTCAAAAGGTTTTTTCTAATATCTAATCTGTATCTTCTCCCATTCGGTTTCATCCCATTGCTTCTAGTCTTTCTTTGTGAAAATGAGAATAAAGCTGATCCCTCTACACTGTGACAGCCCATGAGATATTTGTAGGCAGCTATTAGCTATTAAGTCTCCTCTCAGTCTTCTCTTTTGCAAGCTAAACATTCTCAAATCCTCTAACCGTTCCTCATAGGACATTGTTTGCAGACCGGTCATCATTCTGGTCACTCTGAACTTGTTCCAGTTTCTTCATGTCTTTTTTAAAATGTTTGCACAACTGGGCACAGTATTCTAAATAAGGTCTGACCAAAGAGGAGTAGAGGGGGATAATTACTTCACGTGATGTAGACTGTATGCTTCTGTTAATGCAACCCAGAATTGTGTTTGCCTTTTTTTGCTTTTTGCTGCTGCATAACACTGTTGACTCATGTTCAGTCTATGATCTATTAGTATACCTAAGTCTTTTTCACATGTGCTGTTGCTTAGCTCTATTCCTCCCATTCTGTATATGCTTTTTTCATTTTTCTTGTCCAGATGTAGTACTTTGCATTTCTCCGTTAAAAACCATTCTGTTAGTTTGTTTAGATCTTTTTGAATCCTCTCTATCTCTTCTCTAGTGTTAGCTATCCCTCCTAACTTTGTGCCATCAGCAAATTTAATGAGTTTACCCTCAATTCCTTCATGTAAATCATTGATAAAGATATTAAACTACACACGGCACAGGAGACATTCTTCCAACACGATGTGCAACCATTTATGACCACTCTTTTGCACCTCTCTTTCTTCATGTGTTCAATACTTTTTCCCTGTGTCACTTGTCATTATTACACATAACTTAATTTATGGACATCTATAGTTTGTTTTCTTTGGCTGTGTAGATTGGATGGGTTGTTGCCAACAAGTGGTCAGAATTTCATGTCAATAGCACCTTTAGAGTTATATTCACTTTCAAAATTGGTGACATACTCAATTTGTATTTCACCCGCTGTATACATATATATTTACACACACACAGTACTGTGCAAAAGTTTTAGACATGTGTAGAAAAATGCTGCAAAGTAAGAATATTTACAAAAAAAAATAGAATCATAGAATGTTAAGAGTTGGAAGGGACCTCCAGGGTCATCGTGTCCAACCCCCTGCTCAATGTAGGATTCACTAAACCATCTCAGACAGATGTCTCTCCAGCCTCTGTTTGAAGACTTGCACTGAAGGAGACCTCAACCTCTAGTGGCAGCCTGTTCCCCTCATTGATCACTCTCACTGTCAATTTTTTTTTTTCTAATATCTAATCTGTATCTTCTGTCTTTAAGTTTCATTCCATTGCTTCTCGTGTTTCCATGTGCGAATGAAAATAATAATGATCCCTCTACACTGTGACATCCCTTCAGATATTTGTAGACATCTACCTTATTTTTTGGACTATAAGACGCACCGGACCAGAAGACGCACCTAGGTTTTAGAGGAAGAAAATAAAAAAATAAAAATTTAAGCAAAAAATGTGGTCATGATGCACTTTTAAGGGGGAGGGGGTCTTCTGCTGACACTGGTATAGGGGTAATGTCCCCCAATTCTGACAATATCCCCCATCCTGGTATATATGCCGCCCCCCTTCCTTTTATATGTGGTCCCCATCCCCATCCTGGTATGCCTGGCATCCCTACATCCTGGTATGCATGGCACCCCTCATCCTTATCCTGGTATGCATGGCATCCCTCATCACTGTCCTGGTATGCATGGCACCCCTAACCCCTGTCCTGGTATGCATGGCACCCCTCATCCCTGTCCTGGTATGTAGGCACCCCTAATCCCTGTCCTGGTATGCATGTCACCCATCATCCCTATCCTGGTATGCATGGCACCCCTCATCCCTGTCTTGGTATGCATGGCACCCCTCATCCCTGTCCTGGTATGCTTGGCACCCCTAATCCCTGTCCTGGTATGCATGGCACCCCTAATCCCTGTCCTAGTATGCATGGTCCCCCTAATCCCCATCAGGCTGCACATTAAAAAAAAAATAAACACTCCTACTCACCTTTCTTCTCTCCTCCAGCGCTGTGTCCGGTCTGCCTGCACTGATCTCTCCATGTGAGCCGCGCATGACGCTCACAAGGAGAGATCAGCTGCCAGAAGTCACTGCTCCCCACGCCGGGTCTGTGTGCACGGGGAGCAGTGACTTCACTCTCCTTCATAGCCAGCTCACAGCAGAGCCGCGCTGCGGCTGCTGCTGCCGGCTATCTCCGGTGCCCGCTCATTAAATGGCATGAATATTCACCCTCTCCCCACGCCCATGGGCGTGGAGAGAGGTTGAATATTCATGCCCTTTAACAGCATGTTAAATACTATTTTATTAGTCGCTGCCCATTGCTCAAGCTTATCAAATAGAAGAGTTGATAGTTTATTCCAAACATCATGGAGAAGTAACCATAGATCTTCTGTGGATGTAGGCTTGCACAAATTCTTCTGTTTCTTCATGTAATGTCAGAGAGACCCCATAATGTTGAGATCAGAGCTTTGTGGGGCCATATCATCACTTCCAGACTCAATATTATTCTATACTATAAGATAGTTGTTAATGATATTGGCTGTATGTTTCGGGTAGTTATCCTGCTACAGAATGAAAATTAATGCTTTGATTCTGTTTTGAAAGCAAAGGGTGGCTGCATGAAATAATGATATGATTTAGATTTCTCTATTGTTCTTTCACCTTGCATTTTGCACTTAAGCCTTTTGCCCAGTTTGGACACACCTTCTCATTTAAAGATTTTTCTGTATTTTCATGACTATGAAAATTGTAAATTCACACTGAAGACATCAAAACTATGAATTAACACATGTGGAATTATATACTTAACAAAAAAGTGTGAAACAACTGAAAATATGTCTTATATTCTAGGTTCTTCAAAGTAGCCACCTTTTGCTTTGATGACTGCTTTGCACACTCTTGGCATTCTCTTGATGAGCTTCAAGAGGTAGTCACCGGAAATGGTTTTCACTTCACAGGTGCGCCCTGTCAGGTTTAATAAGTGGGATTTCTTGGCTTATAAATGGAGTTGGGACCATCAGTTGTGTTGTGCGGAAGTCAGGTGGATACACAGCTGATAGTCCTACTGAATAGACTGTTAGAATTTGTATTATGGCAAGAAAAAAGCAGCTAAGTAAAGAAAAACGAGTGGCCATCATTACTTTAAGAAATAAAGGTCAGTCAGTCCGAAAAATTGGGAAAACTTTGAAAGTGTCCCCAAGTGCAGTTGCAAAAACCATCAAGCGCTACAAAGAAACAGGCTCACATGAGGACCGCCCCAGGAAAGGAAGACCAAGAGTTACCTCTGCTTCTGAGGATAAGTTTATCCGAGTCACCAGCCTCAGAAATCGCAGGTTAACAGCAGTTCAGATTAGAGACCAGGTCAATGCCACACAGAGTTCTAGCAGCAGACTCATCTCTTCAACAACTGTTAAGAGGAGACTTTGTGCAGCTGGCCTTCATGGTAAAATAGCTCTTAGTAAACCACTGCTAAGGACAGGCAACAAGCAGAAGAGACTTGTTTGGGCTAAAGAACACAAGGAATGGACATTAGTCCAGTGGAAATCTGTGCTTTGGTCTGATGAGTCCAAATTTGAGATCTTTGGTTCCAACCACCGTGTCTTTGTGCGACGCAGAAAAGGTGAACGGATGGACTCTACATGCCTGGTTCCCGCCGTGAAGCATGGAGGAGGAGGTGTGATGGTGTGGGGGTGCTTTGCTGGTGACACTGTTGGGGATTTATTCAAAATTGAAGGCATACTGAACCAGCATGGCTACCACAGCATCTTGCAGCGGCATGCTATTCCATCCGGTTTGCGTTTAGTTGGACCATCATTTATTTTTTAACAGGACAATGACCCCAAACACACCTCCAGGCTGTGTAAGGGCTATTTGACCAAGAAGGGGAGTGATGGGGTGCTACTCCAGATGACGGGGCCTCCACAGTCACCAGACCTGAACCCAATCGAGATGGTTTGGGGTGAGCTGGACCGCAGAGTGAAGGCAAAAGGGCCAACAAGTGCTAAGCATCTCTGGGAACTCCTTCAAGATTGTTGGAAGACCATTTCCGGTGACTACCTCTTGAAGCTCATCAAGAGAATGCCAAGAGTGTGCAAAGCAGTCATCAAAGCAAATGGTGGCTACTTTGAAGAACCTAGAATATAAGACCTATTTTCAGTTGTCTCACACTTTTTTGTTAAGTATATAATTCCACATGTATTAATTCATAGTTTTGATGCCTTCAGTGTGAATGTACAATTTTCATAGTCATGAAAATACAGAAAAATCTTTAAATGAGGTGTTTCCAAACTTTTGGTCTGTACTGTATATATATATATATATATATATATATATATATATATATATATATATATATATATATATACACATATATATATATATACACTGCTCAAAAAAATAAAGGGAACACTTAAACAACAGAATATAACTCAAAGTAAATAAAACTTCTGTGAAATCAAGCTGTCCACTTAGGAAGCAACACTGATTGACAATCAGTTTCACATGCTGTTGTGCAAATGGATTAGACAATAGATGAAAATTATTGGCACTTATCAAGACACACTCAATAAAGGAGTGGTTCTGCAGGTGGGGACCACAGACCACATCTAAGTACCAATGCTTTCTGTCTGATGTTTTGGTCAGTTTTGAATGTTGGTTGTGCTTTCACACTCGTGGTAGCATGAGACGGACTCTACAACCCACAGAAGTTGCTCAGGTAGTGCAGCTCATCCAGGATTGCACATCAATGCGAGCTGTGGCAAGAAGGTTTGCTGTATCTGTCAGCGTAGTGTCCAGAGGCTGGAGGCGCTACCAGGAGACAGGCCAGTACACCAGGAGACGTGGAGGCGGCCGTAGGAGGGCAACAACCCAGCAGCAGGACCGCTACCTCTGCCTTTGTGCAAGGAGGAACACTGCCAGAGCCCTTCAAAATGACCTCCAGCAGGCCGCAAATGTACATGTGTCTGCACAAACGGTTAAAAACCGAATCCATGAGGGTGGTATGAGGGCCGACGTCCACAGATGGGGGTTGTGCTCACAGCCCAACACCGTGCAGGACGCTTGGCATTTGCCACAGAACACCAGGATTGGCAAAGTCGCCACTGACGCCCTGTGCTCTTCACAGATGAAAGCAGGTTCACACTGAGCACATGTGACAGAGTCTGGAGACGCCGTGGAGAGCGATCTGCTCCTTGCAACATCCTTCAGCATGACCGGTTTGGCAGTGGGTCAGTAATGGTGTGGGTTGGCATTTCTTTGGAGGGCCGCACAGCCCTCCATGTGCTCGCCAGAGGTAGCCTAACTGCCAATAGGTACCGAGATGAGATCCTCAGACCCCTTGTGAGACCACGTGCTGGTGCTTTTGGCCCTGGGTTCCTCCTAATGCAGGACAATGCCAGACCTCATGTGGCTGGAGTGTGTCAGCAGTTCCTGCAAGATGAAGGCATTGAAGCTATGGACTGACCCACCCGTTCCCCAGACCTGAATCCGATTGAGCACATCTGAGACATCATGTCTCGCTCCATCCACCAACGTCACGTTGCACAACAGACTGTCCAGGAGTTGGCGGATGCTTTAGTCCAGGTCTGGGAGGAGATCCCACAGGAGACCATCCGCAACCTCATTAGGAGCATGCCCAGGCTTTGTAGGGAGGTCGTACAGGCACGTGGAGGCCACACACAATACTGATACTCATTTTGACTTGTTTTAAGGACATTACATCAAAGTTGGTTCAGCCTGTAGTGTGTTTTTCCACTTTAATATTGGGGGTAACTCCAAATTCAGGCCTCCATTGGTTAATAAATTTGATTTCCATTGATGATTTTTGTGTGATTTTGTTGTCAGCACATTCAACTTTGTACAGAACAAAGTATTCAATGAGAATATTTCATTCATTCAGATCTAGGATGTGTTATTTGAGTGTTCCCTTTATTTTTTTGAGCAGTGTATATATATTTAATTGATTTCCATTAATCATAGTTTAGTTGTGCCTTTTGGCATTCTTTTTTTTTATTTGATGGTTTAATAACCTCAGCTGTACTACAGTAGTAGTATTGTCTATGCAGAAACCTTGCTCAGCATATTGCTATAGATAATGTGATATATTATTTTTACTTACTTTGAAATCAGTGAATTCACCTTCTCATACCGTGCCGTCCTCACTATTGATGGTTCTGCTCTTAATTGCTATTGCAAGTCGTTTTATAGGAAAACTGCAGCTGAGACAGAAAACTACAGCTGAAAGATCAATAGGTTACTGTAGAAAATGATCTTTTGTGGAAGAAAAAAGAATATTGTTGTATACTTTGCTGTTGCCACAGTGGAGAGTTATCAGTTTCTGGCTAAGGTACATTGGGACTATTCATTTGATTTTCCTCTCTACAGCCATACTGTATAGCACAAAGATTGGGGTGTTTTTGCATTGGAAACATGAAAGAGTAACTAAATGTTCAGTAGGTTTTTTTTAATATGTTGAAGGGACTTTAATTGCTTGCAGATCGGTCAGGTCCGTGTACAAATCGCTCAAAAGTCCTCCGAGAAGTGCGCAGCCTAGGTGACAGGAGCGCAGTTTGTGAAAGTATCTAACTAAACTCTACACTTTGTGTATATTAGTCCTCTGTTCTACCGTATTGTGGTCGGAATTCTGAACTGTCAGAACCTGGAAGCTACAGAGGATCTTATGGGGTTTTAGTGGCCAAGTCAAAACATGATAATTGTTCAGTTTAGAATCTGCAGTCGACATATGACTTTCATTAAATTATCCATGTAAGTCACAGTATTACTGTATAGACTAAATCAGTAATGGTGCATAATACCTAATGGCATGAGAACAGGTATGTAGGCTATTTCTCTTAAAATTGTGTATATCTAATATAAACTGAGGATAACTGAACATTCATGTTAATATTTACCGATGATGCAATAACTACCATCTTTTTCTGGTATGTACCCCATACAGTTCTGCTTCTATGGACTTTTGTCCCATATATGCAGCAGAAACACTGCAGTTATCAATTCTACAAGGATTATTATATATGGGTCAGTAAAGGATTTTCTTCCTGGCCCCCTAACCCTAATTCCAGTTCATCTGATCAAGAGATCAGAGAATTGACTTTACACCCAAGCTCAAAGCTATTTAAACCGAGCAGAATAAAGCATAGGCATGCCGTATTTTCTAGTTCTGTTTAGCACTCACTGGCTCTCCAGTTATTTTAAGGGAAGCTATCATCAGAAAATAACCTATTGATTAAATCAGGTTTCAGTGTTAAATAGAATTACTAAAAATGTTGGCAATTTATTTTTTTTTTTTTACATAGCACAATCTGTATTTAGAATAAAAAAATAGAGTATTTTTTAGACTCATTCTTCCTTTTGTTTCAGGAAACAAATGTACATAGTCACAATGGTCAGATCCCGACCTAATATTTTGTATTGAAGTATTTAATGAGCATGTGCAAATGCATTTGATGGGAGCAGGACAGGGTCAATTGTGACGTCACTTATTGTGATTAGTGGATTCTGCGTTATCAGCTGTGCATAGAGGTGTTACCTGTCATTGTAATTCTGCTTCTACTGATAAGAAAACCCATATGAACTTTTCCTGGAAGGATAGGAAGTGTGAGTCTAAGGGTGCAGACACATGGCCTTATTTCTCATGTGAGGATCATATCGCAGATCATGGACTGGCCCGGCACCTCTCCTGACCTGAGCGTGACTGTATTTTGGATGGAGCTGTCACGCTCAGGTCAGGAGAGGTGCCGGGTCAGTCCGAGGATTGCGATGCTATCCTCGCACGAGAAATACAGCTGTCTTTCTGTGCCCTAAGAAAGCCACAGTGGCCAGTGTGAAAATTGAAAGATTACTAATTTAAATTTTTTAATAAAGATCATGATATGAATAACAAAAATGTTGCCAATTTTTTTTAAAGTGCGTGTAACACATAAACCTGATTTTAACAATAGATCAATTTCTGATAGCTTCCCTTTAAGGACTGTAAGTCATAAATGTACAGTATGTGCCACGATTCTTCATCCCTATAGACGGAATGGTTGTTCATCAGGATATTTTCTACCCTATCTGCACACAATTTATTGAATTACAAATCTTCTTAGCGGTGGAATTTTATAATCTGAAATATTATGTATGACCTGCTGGACGAATAGGTCTTTGACCATTACACACACTTAAGAAGTCTGAAAAACTCTGACACAATCTGCCATAGAAATTAAGATTGACGCTTAGATTTTCGTCGCAGATTTACAATTTGAACTGCTGCGGATCTGTAGACAGATTATCCTTATTCTAATGCATAGGTTTTGCAATTTTGGCGTAGTTGATGAGGATTTAGGTGTGGAGTCGGTGGCCTAAGAACTGGAGAACATGGGTGTCAAAAAATTAAGTTAGCCGTTTTGGATGATCATTTAGAGAAAAAAAAATGTTACAGTGTATCACACATGATATATTATAACAGTATGTTCATTTAGATTTTCTCTTTAAACTGCTTTCAAATTTACAGCATGTAAAGTGCAAGCTTTTCGAACCAGCCAATCGTAGTGAAATACAGTATCATAGAAGCATTTGTAAAATGAGTCTTTAAGGATCTGCTTGCAATCAGTTTATAAACATCCAGGGTCCAGGTGTGACTTGGACCCTGGATTACTGTGACTTCCGGGCGCCTGCGCACTAGAACACTGCAGAGACAAACAGGGCCGGGAGGAAAAAAAAGCTCTCCTGATGATAGCAGCGATGTGTACATGCGTGGGAAGTGAGTGAGACAAGGGCACGTCACAGGGCCCTGTGACATGCAGGGGAGGGGGGAATATGCTAAATAAACTGATAGGCGGGATTTCTGGACTTCCTAATCAGAAAGGCGGGGATTTCTTGTCGTCCCCCGGACGCCAAGCATGTGAAAACAGATTTTATAAAAACACATTTCTCTGCAAGCAGACCTCTACTATGGGCCATACAGGTATGTATAGATTTATTTTTCTATACCCTGTATGCCCATATTAGTGGTCTCATATCTCCCAGGGGGTGTAAGATTCCCTTTAACCCCTTCGCAACCTTGGGTTTTGTCGTTTTTGCTTTTTCGTTTTTTGCTCCCCTTGTTCCCAGAGCCATAGCGTTTTTATTTTTTGGACAATATGGCTATGTGAGGGCTTATTTTTTGCGGGACAAGTTGTACTTTTCAGTGCCATTACTAGTTTTACCATATCGTGTATGGGAAAACGGGAAAAAAATTCCAAGTGCGGTAAAATTGCAAAAAAAGTGCAATACCACAGTTGTTTTTTATTTATTTTTTTTACCACGTTCACTGAATGCTAAAACTGACCTGCCATTCTTATTCTCCAGGTCATTACGAGTTCGTAGACACCAAACATGTATAGATTATTTTATATTTAAGTGGTGAAAAAAAATTCCAAAATTTGGTAAAAAAAACTAAAAAAAAATAGCGCCATTTTCCGAGACCTGTAGCGTCTCCATTTTTCGTGATCTGGGGCTGGGTGAGGGATTATTTTTTGCGCGCCAGGCTGACGTTTTTATTGATAACATTTTGGGGTAGATCCGATGTTTTGATCGCCCGTTATTGCATTTTATTGCAATTTTGCGGCGACCAAAAAATGTAATTCTGGCGTTTAGAATTTTTTTCTCGTTACACCGTTTACCGATCGGATTAATTCTTTTTTTATATTGATAGATCGGGCGATTCTGAACGCGGCGATACCAAATATGTGTATGTGGGTTTTTTTTTTTATATTTTATTTTGAATGGGGCGAAAGGGGGATGATTTAAACTTTTATATTTTTTTTATATTTTTAAAAACTTTTTTTTTTCACTTACTGCATGCTTCAATAGTCTCCATTAGAGACTAGAAGCAGCAGTTGTCTGATCGTCTCTGCTACATACAGGGGACGAGCAGATCCCCTGCATGCAGCAGAAATGGTCCTGTGCTATGAGCGCCGACCACTAGGTGGCGCTCATAGCGACCAGATCATGACAACCACAGGCGTCTGCTGCAGACCCTGGGTTGTCATGCACGCCCATCGGCGACCCGCGATCACGTGACGGAGTCGCCGATGGGCGGGGCTTATGACGCGCAACCCGGAAGCGCGCGTTAAATGCCGCTGTCGGAGATTGACAGCGGTATTTAACATGTTAACAGCCGCGGGTGGATCGTGATTCCACCCGCGGCTGTTGCGGGCACATGTCAGCTGTAAGAATCAGCTGACATGTGCTCGGTTCAGTGAGGGCTCAGCGCAGCAGCCCTCACTGAACCGGGGTTACGCAAATGTGCGTACTAAGACGTCATGGGTTGGAAAGGGGTTAAAGGGGTATTCCCATCTCCAACATCCTATCCCAATATGTAGTAGGTGTAATAATAATGTTAGCAAATACCTCCAATTAGAAATGTAGTATAGTTCTTCTGATTTCATCATGGAGGGCATTGCAGTAGCTTAGGTATCCATGGTTATGACCAATAACAGCTAACTAACTAGCTAACTGTCACTATATGAGTGATTGTAACCCTGGTGTCACAACTCTGTTGTCAGATATCCCAGGACCAGGGGCTCCTTCCCTGTCCCTAACGCTAGGGTGTGCCCTAGCTATCACTGTTCTCCGGATTACTTCTAATGGTGAAGACGCTGGGGCCATGTACCTTGGTGAGCTCCTGAATCCGCCCTCAGTCTGTTCCCTCCCTCTACCCCTGGGAAGAGGGGAGTAGTAGTCTATGGCAATACACTAACAAGGTGATACGAACAGGGATAAAGGAAAATACAGATTATACAAATATGCACACACAAACAACAGAGGAAAACACCAGGGGGTGCAGGAAGGCGAAAAAACAAAGTAGGAGAAGGAGAGGATTTACACACAACCAAAAACGCGCAACAGTCTCAGATAAATCCACCAAACGCCTTCTCAAACAATAACTCTCCACCAAGCTCCTGAACCATGCAGCAATTAAGCTATCTCTGGCAATGACTGCTAGCCAGAGTCCAGTGTATATAGCAGAAAGGAGTGACCAACAGTGAACAGCTGAGAGCCTTAATGCAGGTGAGCTTTCAGGAGCTGACAAGTGAGCAGATTAACCCCTACACTGCTAGAAGAAACCTGCACCATTTAATATGAAGGAGAAGTGCTTCTACTCAGTGCAGGAGTAGGAGAAATCAGATGGTGCCGTCTTCCGACTCCTCTCTGTTGTGGTAAATCCGTGACACCTGGATACCTAAGCTACTGCAATGCCCTACATATGGGGTAATCAACATAACTAATCAGAAGAACTATACTACATTTCTAAGTGAAGGTATTTGCTAATATTATTATTATTACACCTACTACATATTGGAATAGGATCTTGGAGATGAGAATACCCCTTTTACCACCATGTATAAACTATTCCTGGTAGAAAGCTGTGTGGCGCCCAAACATTTGTCCTGCAGACTGAATATGATATTGCATGGCTTCCATATACTCTGGCTAATATGGGTGTCCCTATGGCTGCCCTGTTCACAGTTATATATATAAAATTCTAAGATTTTAGCAAACTGCTTGTAATATGAAAGCCTAATATAATGCTGCGAGTAATGATAAGCTCTCTGTCATTTTCCTGATTCCTGCATTATTACTATTGAAGTACCAATAGCTTCC